>NC_139153.1:20115022-21423289 GCF_964270905.1 Leucopleurus acutus
TTAAGAACCAACTCTTCCTACGATTATTGTTGCTGTTGTTATTACAGGTTTTGGTAATTTCGTCTCAAATCCAAGTTGTGTTCGGGTCCTCAATGTCATGAATATATTGTTAATAGAACGTGAAGCAGATCCCTTTTTACATAATTATGTAGCACTCGTAAGAAAGGACTGAGTAATATGGATACAGGAATTTTTAGTTTTCAGGTTTTAGGCTTTGATTCAACCCTCTGATTACCGGAGCTCCTGTGTACGGTAAAACTCATTGAAATTTCAATTCGTTAGCCTTTTCCCCGTTGGAAAATCTAATACATAGTAAAAGGAGCACAAGACAGGCATCCTCAGCAGGTGGCCTGAATGGTCCCTGTACCGGATATGCAGACCCTGCACAGCCCAGAACCCAGGCAGAGTTTCCCTTTTCAATAATTGTCTGCATCCCTGTCCCCCGCCCCCACTGGTACATAATTTGCATGTGTAGGTTCATGTTGCAGATTTCATACATTTAAAGTTGCTTTTCCACCCCTTGCCATCTCTGACGTTCATGTTTATGCATTTCAATATAAGGATGTGTCATCAGTTATATGAAATCAGTTTTCTTGTGAACAAATGCTCATATTCAGACCCATACGAATTAGACTATTCTGAAATACCTAGCGGGCCCTGTCTCAGATTTTTACCCATTGAGGTGGTCTTGAATGCCAGCCTCGACTTAATTTCTTAAATTTTCTTATTTATGCGTAAATGGTTGTCTCCAGTTGCCCTGCAGAACTTCTCCCTGGAAGCCTTTTATTTTGGTGCTAACAGTGTACTCAATTATCCGTAATAACAGTTTTCAGTGGTGGGAACAGAAAAGGGCAGGCCACCCGCAGGACTGTGATCCACTGGGAACTTAGACCCACTGCCTAGTTGATGCGTGAACATCCTGGTAACTTAATTTTTCCTTTTTGTTTCTCCATTTCACTTAATGATTTTCTATGTATTGTTGCAGACATCTCAACAGTGAGCATGCGCTGGACGATAGAAGTACAGCCCAATGTAGAGTACAAATGCAGGTTGTACAGCAGTTAGAGCTACAGGTAAAACCACATTTATTTTTGATATTACCTCAGTATTCCTCCACTTCCAAATTTCTGTAGTGTTCTGTAATGAGTTCCTGTGTACTCATTATTGAATGGAAGGTTCAAAACCTGTTGTTGTCCTTTCTTTTATCTTATTTTATTTTATTGTCTTTTATTTACTTTTCTCTTTGGGAAGGTTCAGCTCCAGTTCATTCTTGGGCACTGCCGCTCAGACATTTCAAAGTTCTGTGCATCCCTGTATATGCCGCCAACCCTCAGCCTCTGCTTTTTAGCTCTTCCATCTCTCTCTCTCGCTTTACCTCCCTTCTCTCTTCTCCTTTTAACTTTTCTGGTTATCTGTTGTTGGTCTAAGCCCTCTCCGTTGCTAATATTATTAACCCGAAGTTAGGAAAACAAGCTGGGGAGAGAGATGGGGAGTGAATGAATGGAGAGAGAGAGAGAGAGAGAGAGAGCGAGCGAGCACGTGAGTGTGTGGGCAAGACTGAGTGAGCCAGCACACATGCAAGGCTGTTCTCCAGAGTTAAAATAGAAACTGTATGTGGATTTATGCCTCATTTTTCATTGTCCCCTTTTTCTCTCCATCACTGAGAACAACTGAGAGTTCACTGCACAAATTTTAAATATGTACACTTACACCCACACGTACATATAAACACACATTAGGTATATATATCATGTGGATATCAGATATATATAGATGTGTGTGTGTATGTGTGTGTGTAGGTGGAGGGGGGGAGAGAGAGAGAGAGAGAGAGAGTCTTGTATTTGGATATTCGCTGGGCCATGAGGAATGTGCTTTATGACTACAGAAAATTAACTTCAGCAAACGTTCCTGTGCATCACATCTGGGTGAGGGGCACTAAGTGTGGGTTCTACTTCCTGATGTAACTTGTTGATGAACCCCACCATATTTTAACAGTAATTCCCTCCTTGGTATAATTAATAGAAAATTTGTTTCTAAAAGTAAAAATTGGGTCAGAAATGGAGATTATTAAAACGTATAGTTGCAAAAGGCTGACCCTACAAACCCCATTTACGCAGCCGAGTTCCAAAATGCTGTTGAGTGCTTGATGACTCACTGTGGCTTCTTCCTCTGGCTGGTTCAGTGTAGGCAAGAGGTTAGCCGACTCGGGGAAATTAAAACAATGTTGTACATTATATTGTTACCAGCCATCGAAAGGCCTATTTTGTATGCAAGACAGCAATGCCGAGATATATGGAGAGCCCTAGGCTAAGTACAGAAGATAATTACATTTGGAATTTTACTGAGTTAAGTCATTTACAGCTTCAAATAGTTGCAGAGAAAAATCAGCCAACACACACTTAAACTTTTTGTTTTGACTTTCAGGATAGAAAGGATTTTTTTTTTTAATTAGTTATCATCTTATATGACAAATCACATTTTATTTTTAGTCAGAACGTCTCAAAAGTTATTTTCTTTAAGTAGTTAATATTTTTCCATTCAGACTACAGATATGAACTTATTAGGACAGTGGGATATTTATACAGGCAAAGGGCGCATCGTAAAATCCCCAAATTCTTACATAAGCCTTTGGAAACATGTTTAAATTTAGCACGTTTGTTGGGAAGGAAAGAAGGAGTATATTTATCTCACCCCCAGAGTTCACTGGTGGTTGAAGCATAGGAAGCCCTTAAAGCATTGGGTTGAACAAAACAAACTCCATGGCTCTGGCTCCCTGAATTTACCTGTCTCAGTGGTGGTGTTTATAAAGTGATCCAAGTTCCTGCATTTATGTATCTAATTGATAAAATTAAATTTTTAATGATCAGCTAGAATAAACTGTTTACCAGAGGTAATGGTTCACCTAGGTTGGCGTTCCAGACTGCAAATCTGAGTGCGGGGCCACCGTTAACTACTCAGGAACTGACTATCTCTTTTATTCACTACTCCTCACCCTCCACAGGAAGCGGGTGGGAGAAGGAAAGGAGTTAGACGATCAGTAAGTCAGGTGGTTATCTTCTGGCAGCTTTAATGTTGAGTTTTGGCGCATGTGGCCTGGGAGTGGTACAGACCGATATGATGACTCTTGGATTATTTGTGGATTTCATGTAGTCATAGATTTCCCTTCATCCTCCAGTCCTACATCAAACCCAAGGCTGGCTTTTCAACTTTTGATTGGAATCAAGGACGATCACCTGGCCAGAAGTTACTATGTGGTAGTTAACCGGTGATGTTCCTTATAACGTTTTTGCCAGCGAGTTTGCTTTAATGGAGGAAGGCGGGGCTCATTCTGAAGAGTTCAGTGTCTTCCAAGCTTGAGAGCGTTGCTGCAACGAGGACACGGTGCTTGTCGAGAGCAGGGCTTGGAAAACTGCAGACCCTGGGCCGAATCCCACGGGTTGAGAAAGGTTTTTACACTCTGAGTAGTTGGGGTAGGGGAGGTAAGAATCAAAGGAAGAATAAATTATCTGAAGCTCGAGGTTCAGCATCCACGTATAAGGTTGTGTTGGAACACGGCCATGCCCATTGATTTATGCATTATCCATGACTGCTTGTGCTCTACAACAGAAAAGTTGAGTAATTCCAACAGCGTCTCGATGGTCTGCAAAGCTGAAAAGATTTACTATCTGGCTGGCCCTTGCAGAAGAAGTTTCCCAAGCAATTCCTGATCTAGAGGAGCAGAAGAAAACAATTTGCATCACGTTATTAGCAACTTGTTCCCTTAGGTTCCTGGCTCCCTAAAGGTCGGCTCGCCCCTTCGTACTTCGTCCTTCTTTGCCTCGGTATAGAACACCCGTCTAGTCACCATATTGGTCAGTTTCCCCCAAGGGCAGCTTCACCTGCAGTTATTATACTTGCCGATATTGGGGGTCACGGAGAGCTGGCTGAGGGATATTCATTCATCCGTCCATTTGTCTACTCATGCATTTAGCAAACATTACCCGGAGCCTGGAACATGGCAAGAGCCTTGTAGGAGCCACTAAGGAGTATGAGATGAGTGAAATGGATCGGGCTGCCCTCCTGGTCCTTATACTCTAGAAGAAAAAAGTAGACTATAAATAAATAGCTCTCCAGTGGCACTGTTCATTCATTGGGTAGTGTTCACTGACACTAGTGCGTTCTTGGAAACATCAGAAGCGTGCTCCAAAGAGACTTTCAATGCTAGATAAGGGCCAAACCCAAACAGATTTTACCCATTAGATATTTAATCAGATGAAATGCACAAGAACATGTCAGCAGTTTTCTGTGCCCAATGCCCTTATCAAGGACCAGATGGAGACTCTTTGGGTGGCAGACCCGGTCTGTTTGGGAGAGTCTGGGGCAAAGTGCAGTTATGCTCACAGCCAGACCCATTTGAGGCCTCCTGTTTCTCTGATGTTTGTATTTCCATTTGCCGTTTCATGCACCCACGTCTGGAAGTGTACTTTTTAATTGACTTAACTAATCATCCTTGTGCCCAGAGAACCCGAGGTATTGGGGAAGCCAGGTCCGTGCAGCAGCTAGGCTACGTGGAAAGGGTGTTCTTGTGTCTCTCCGCAGCCTTTCTGTCTCGTTTCCCATTGGCATCACCCACCGTCACCTCTTGGTTCTCCCAACAGCAGACTGACATATGGGGCATGCCTTGTATGTGACTGAGCCAAGGGCTGCTTCTGTTTCCCTTGAAGAAGGCATTTCCCGGTCCAGGAAGTACCTGAACCTCCAAGTATCTCAGAGTCTGTTACACAATTACCATTTATTAACTCGAATGTGAAAACCGTTGGTGCCACTTTGCACTACAGGAAAGAGCAATCAGGGCCTGAGCGTATTCCCAAAGGGTGATCACTGGTAGAGTAGGATGAGACCACCACCACCCAGACTCTCTCTGCAGAGCAGTCCCGAGGCCTCTGGTGTTCACGTGTGGGAGAGAGGTCACACGTGCGCCCCCACTGTAAAAACAAACCCAGTAAGCTCAAATTGGATCTTACAGTAGAGATCAACAGAGGCTCGTTATGTCTACCCTGGAGAATCATTGTGAAAGGATTCCACTGGAGAATTCGGGAGGACAGAGTCAGTCCCGGACGTGACCAAAGCCAGGGAAAACCGCTGGAGTGCTGTCCCGTGTCTCTTGCCAGCCCCCAGATCTAAACCCCAGACACCTCAACTCTGACCCCAAACAGGAGGCCCTTGCGTTTCTTACCGACAGTCAGACCTCCCTAAAGAATTTTATGCAATTTTTTAAAAATCAGCATCGTTCCCCTTGGAGAATAGTGTGGTTGGCCATGTTTCCCTTTATGGTGTTCTGTGTACAACACTGCACTCGAACCAAAAGGAAGGAAAAGCCTTTAAGATTCTCGTGGCAGAGTGCAAGCGACCAGGCAGAAATCAAGATGATGGGTTATGGAGTCTGGCTTAGATCTATCCGTGCAGCACTGGGAGGGAGATGCATCTGTCTTGTTTTTATTTTTGTTGGAAGGTATCAAAATATATAATGCACGTTTTCTTAGCAGTGGACTCCTTATGTAGAGCTTGTTGACAGAGAAAGGTTGGTTAATTCAGTTCTCATGTTCCACCCTGTTACTGGTCTCACTGAGAGAGAAGGCCGGGGAGTGGGGGGCGACGGTGGTCAAAAAGACATCTTAGTGGGCATTTGAAGCCGTTTGGAATGTTTCTAACTGCAATTCATTATTACAGAGGCAGTTGTAATTTTTTGACATTTGTCAATGGACGGGATGGGGATTAACCCCAACTCTTACCAGCAAGCCGAGAAGTGACGTGAGATTCTACACTGTGCACGTAGGCACCTAGCATGAAGACAGACGGACACCATAGAAATCATTTGGGTCGAGGGCAGGGAATGTCCTTTTTGAGGTCAGGGGATGTATTCTAAGATTCCACCTGTTAGATGTTCTCTGTTGACAAGAGTCACCTTCTGGATGATAGGCAGTCAATGGAAATGAGTTAGCAGCGGAGGGGAAATCCCCGCCGTCGGCGTGCACGCTCTCAACGTGGGTCATGAGCCTAAGGCTCCCTCCCCACAGGACTGAGGGGCAGAGACACAGGGAGTGGGGACGTACTGAGAGTCAGGGTCGCCCCCCCCATCCCCCCAGTGCCATGGCCAGCCTTGTAAGGAGGCACCTGAAGCTTCCGTGAGAGTTGAGCACCTACCGTCCCCCAGATTTAAACCCATATTCATCCAGTTATGTGGGTTCACTCAGCCATCGAGCTGGGGATAAGGTATGTCGGTGGCTGGGTCAGAATTCCGTTTTGGAAAAAGGGAAAAGCATCCAGTGTAACAGACAACAAGCGAAAACGGTCTTCTGATGGACTTGCCTGTCTTGGAAAGCTGAGACATTCGTGGTATAGATACAGTTCTCTGGCCGTGTTTATTCTTTTTAATCTGTTGCGTGACCGTGTGACCTTGCTCAGTCCTTAGCTCAACCTCTCTGGTGTATGAAGATGGACTTTGAAGGAAAGAAGAGAGGAGCCTGGGGGGTTCGGCCTGCGTATCATGTCCAGGGCGCAGCATGTGTCGGGGGACACGCCTCAGGACAGCCTCCCCACAACCCCTCAGCCTCGAGACCCTTGAAAGTGAATACTGAAAGCAGCCAAGGGGAGAAGCAGCCACCCAGCCCGTGGGGATGAACTGCCTGGCCCCCGGCAGGGAGTGCGGGTGGAGGGGTGCAGACCTTCTATGCGTGAGTCATTTGACTCCATTCAGTCGCTGTTCATCAGGCACCTAGTGTGTTCCAAGCCCTGGATCTAGATAAGTAAGGCAGCTTCTTCCTTCCTGTAATGTGGAGGTGTCAGGGAAAAGAGCTCCTGGCAAGGACATTCCAGGCCAAAGGAGCCTCTTGAGAATATGCCTAGGGTGTAGTGGAGGGAGAAGGAAAGTGGAAGACTATTGTGTTCTTTTTAAAATTCAGCTCTCTGTTCAACAGGATGGGATGGTGACCAGCCATCGCAGTTTGCTTACCTGGGACTCAGGGATTCCTGGGACTTGGGGTTTTCAGTTTCCGAACCAGGAGAGTCCTGGGCAAACTGGGATGAGTTGGCTACCCTCCCAATCCTCTGGGATCCGTCGGCTGTAGAAGAGATCTGTGGATTGCCCATATTCTGCTGGTAACTGTTTCCTAAAGGAGCTCGGAAACCATTTGAAAGGATATTTATCGAGCTCCTACTGCATTGCCAAGGCATGTCCTCGTGCATTTACCCTTAACTTCACTGAATCCTCACAACCCCTCTGTGAGTAGATTCTACCCTATTTCCTCCATCCCGAGAGTCATGTTTCAAAGGGCGAATCTCACCTTTGGAAATCAGTATGTGTCTCGTACATGATTAACACGAGCATGTTTAATGTAGTATGTATTTTTGCTCTCTGAGAAGGTGTTACGAAACGGATGGTGATCTTAACAGTGACGGTCCTCTGAGAGTCAGAGAAGTAACTGGTGCCCTCCCAGCTTCCAAAAGAGGAAACTGAGGTGTAGACGATCTGATTAACTTGTCCAAAGCTAATGGCAGATGATGGGGCGGCCCTGGGATTGTAGCCCAGCCTTTGTAACCCATCTTCCTTCACTTGCCCAGTGCTGCTCTATGGCTTTTTACACAGGGGTCGTCAGGGCCCTGTTGGGGGGGGGGGGGCACATTTTCCTCTCCCCGTCTGGGCTCTTCTGGCTGGCCTCAGAGTTCAGTTGACACGAAGACAGAGTAACAGGAGAAAATCAAACAAAAGTGTAGCAGCGTGTATACACGGGAGTGACCCAGGGAGAAACGGAGTCACTTATCAAAATGGCCAGAACCCTCACCATAAATACCATCTTCAGCTAAAGACAGAAGAGGGTGTTGGGGGTAGGGGTTTGGGCCTTCAGAGGGGAGGAAGGCACCTCACAGGGCAATGGAAAAGTAAATGTTTGGTAAATAAATGTTTGTGGGACCATGCGGAGACAGTGGGACACAGAGTGGACGCTGATCTCTGGGCCCTGCCGAGTTTCCCACCCCCTACCTCCTAGCCCATATTCTTTGCAGATCCTGCTGGTGATGGCTCTGTTCCGACAGGCCCTCTGAATTCTTTTAGGCAGTTGCGGGGAAGGTCAAGGTGTCTGAGTCTTTTGGGCCTTGAGTCTTTTCAGCTCGAAATAATCCGCATGCCAGAGAGACATTTTGGGGTGGCCAGGTTTTGCTCTGCTATGCCCCATGAAGTTCTCTGCACACACCCAGGCCTTACACACTGAGGGTTTTGAAACTTGGCTGGTGAGGCCACGCTGTCCTCTGCCTCGAGGAGCTTTCTCCCCAGCAGTCGTGGCAGCGGGGCCAGGGCTGGAGCTCAGCGGCACCGGGCTCATTCTGAAGTTTTGCAAATCCATCTACCCCAGGAACTGTAAGCTCTAAGAAAATGTCAGCAGAAAGAAAAGTGCACAAGTCGCAAAATAGCAGAGGGAGAGACAGTAAGCCTAACACAAACCAGTGACTCTGGGGACTTCACCTGTGATGCCTCTACCGTCAGCGGGGCTGTTTGTAATCACAACTTCCTGGACTTCCGCAAGTGTATTATCTGTCACGGGTCCCTCTTTGGACCTTTCTAACCCCGTTCAAAGCAGTTCTCAGGACAGTTCCTCACAGCGGTGGCCTCCTAGAGCCTCGTGACTCTCTCTGAATAAGCTCAGAGGTGCTGGGGAAAGAGAAGTCCTAATAGCATCGTAGCTTCTTGTTGCCACTGCTCCGTGCCAGGGGCCGAGAGACGCAGGGTCTCTGCGTGTCTCACTTCCACATCCCCCCTTGGAAGACCAAGACGCTGCTTTTTCATAGTCTACAATCCTGCTTTACTCCAGGAGCATTAGAATTCCTAGACTATGACAGAGTATCGGTGTGCGTCTGCTTGAAATGTCAAGAGAGTCTTTAATAATAACATGTGAGGAATGTTAAGATGGTGACAGAATACAGTAAAAGTCGGGAAATTCTTCGATTGGGGTGAAATGAGCCGTAGGTTGCCTACCCCCTGAGAGCTGGAGTTGGCCTTCAAGACCGAGCTGTGAAGGCCTGCGCATGACCACAGTTAGAGACAGTGGCTGGAAAATAGCTATTTGGTAAATACTCAGTTTGGTTAGAAGAGTTTCATTTCTCCTCCTTCCAGTTGCCGCTTTTTTTTCCTTTTTTTCTTTTTTTTGGGGGGGCTTGTTTTTCTCCTTTGGATCGTACGCCCGTAAGAGACCCCAGGTGACAAGATCCATTCTTCCTCCGTCAGTTCTGTTGGGGCCGTCACTGTATGCAAACCTGCTGAGGAAGTCTAGACCGCCCCCCTGTAAGGCACGCTCAGTCCATGGAAGAGAGTGGTGTCTTCCCAACGTACCTCGTTAGACTTGGACCCTTGGGGTCTTTCTTAGAAGCACCTATTCCCTCGTCTGTCCCCTGGAGGACTGGGCTCAGCAAGATTAGGTCAGATCCCCGTGAATCTGGGGATCACCACTGCACTAATCCGGACTCGCCGCCTCATAACCTGGGTAACACTGCACATTCCACCCTGCCCCCACTGCCCGCGGTTCTGCCTACGGAGGGCAGCATGGAGGCAGGGAGAGAGGCAGAGATCTGGGTTCCCAGGCAGTGTCCCAGGTGATGTCTGGGATCACAGCGGTGTAGGAAGGTCAGACCAAGCATCCTGTCACCGGGATTCTAGCCTTAGCGTTGCGCCTTCCCAGCTCCACGACCTCGGGTTAAGTTCTCCCCCGTGAGCCTCAGTTTCCCCAGCTGTAAAACACGACACGAGGACCAGAAGACTTGACCTAGCCACAGCCGTCTGGGCTTCTGTGAAATCGAATGAGTGGCCGGGCCCCTTCTTCTCTCCATCCTCAGTAATTCCAGCATTTTTTCCCACATCCCAAATCCTTCGCTTATTTCAAGACTTCTCTTCTCACAAGTGAGAACCGCCACATTGGGCTTAAAATGAGTAGTCCTCCTGACAGTGTAGAGAATGATTGTGTTCTGTGAACCCCAAACCATGTTCCCTTTTCTCTGCTGAAAGGATGAACGTAATCTCCCTTAGTTTTTATCTTTGAAGGTGGCGCACGGGGCCCCTAGCCTTCGGCAGTTATCAGCAAGTCTGGAGCGAGACCCCCGTTACGGTCTTGCCCAGTGTGGACTATCTAAAGCCTAACTTGAGGCCATGGGTAATAGAAAAGGGGATGACCTATATCAGCCGAGGGGAGAAAAAGCGTTTGCTTAGGACGAGGGACAGGTAACAGTGAGAAGCAAGGAAGTAAATCCATGAGAAATGGGCTTATCTTTCCCACGCTTCTGGTTCCCTTCTTTAAAACATCAAAATTCTCTCCCCAGTTAGCCCAGCTGCAAACTCCACGGAACCCCCGTTATGTTGATCCAGGTTCCTAACATATACTCAGCCAGTAGGAGTCGATAGACTTGACTGATTTAACTTTCCTATTAAAAAAAAAAACAAAAAACAAGGAGAGAGAAGGAATTAGGTTTTTTTGAGCATTCTCGAAGCGCCAGGCTCTACGCTAAGCTTGTTATGTGCAAGAATTTATTTAATCCTCAAAACAACTCTTGGAAGTTCAGAGCTTATTATTCCATATTTAGAAGGAGAAACAAAATACTTGAAAAGGTTACATAATGTGCTCAGAGTCGCAGAGCCCGGATTCAAATCCATCGAAGTCTGCTTGGTGGGTCCACGTCCTTTTTAGCCCATTTTTGACTCTGCTGTCATTCTGCAGAACGGGGGCACAAGCGTGCTAATGTAAACAAACACTGCACAAGCAGCTCCCCTTAATGCGTGTCCTGTTGTCATTCCTTTTATGCTAGGTGGTACTCCTGTACCCACCGGGAAAGCTTTGAGAGGGTAATTCTCTCTTGATAACACAACATAAAAAGATGGGTAAATTTGTCAGCTGCATTTTTAGTTGACCTTCGGACTGAATTTCCCATCTTCCTTTTCTTTGCTTGTCATGGGATTCAGTAGAGGGAACGCTGGAATATATTTGCTAATATTAGATGTTTGTATTCCCATATTATAATAATGGAGGGATGCCATGAAAATCGATGGGGATGGTGAGCTCATGGAATGATGGCATAAAAAGTGCTAAAGAATCTGCAGGCTTTTCGAAGCACCAGTGAGTATTGTAAATGCAAGACAGGCACTTGAGACAGAGGAGGTGGTTTCACTAGGTGTGAATTTTTAGCCGTTTTGCATTAAAAAAACCCCAAAGGTGAGTTTGGCGGATTTTTTCCTTCAATTGTTACAACAGTTTGTGGTAGAGTTAGAGCTGTTATTGATGATAAAAATCCAAAACCCTTCCAAGAATATATAGGACATGCTAGTTTACACTCATATAAACAGCAACAAAAACTTGGATTTTTGCCTCTTCCTGTAGCCTTGCCCATCTTTCCACAGTAAAGCAGAACTAGGATGGTAGACTTGAGGTTGAGGCAAAATAAGGAACCTGGATAATTCTCAACATGGACGATGAATTCTAAGTAATATTCACATGGGAAAATAAGAAAAGATCCCCTACGGCAGTAAACCACCAGGGTTATGGAGGTGGCTGGGTATACAAATTCTAGGTATGTGTTTGCCACGTGGTATTACCACCTTTGATCAGTACAAGGTCAGCCTGGTAGACATCTGGAAGGAAGAGAGAGGTGATGGTTTCTTTTGGTGCTGGGAATTTGGATTTCCCTCTACTTGGTCTTTGTAATTGCTCCATCAACAGTGTTCACCCCCAAATTAAGTCACGATTAATATCCATCAGACTCTTCAGTAAATATCACCTCCCACCCTTTAATTTGTGACGTTCAGTACAACAGACCCCCTCTTGTTTTTTGTTTGTTTGTTTGTTTTGGTGTTTGCGGTACGCGGGCCTCTCACTGTTGTGGCCTCTCCCGTTGAGGAGCACAGGCTCCGGACGCGCAGGCACAGTGGCCATGGCTCCCGGGCCCAGCCGCTCCGCGGCGCGTGGGATCCTCCCAGACCGGGGCACGAACCCATGTCCCCTGCATCGGCGGGCGGACTCTCAACCACTTTGCCACCAGGGAAGCCCACTTCTTGTTTTTAAAAAGAACGACATATATGCCTCCATTCCTTCTGCTCCACAGTAATTTTAAAACAAAACATGTTTCTTAATCTAAGAATGTTTTAGTTGTAACGTCGAAAAACTTAGTACACTTACATAAAAAAACAAATAACTAGAAAAATGCCATTGCTAACATTTTAATTGTTCTAACTGAGCCACTTGGAAAACTAAATTCCTTTAGCATTATGTGTTCAGAGCATCTTTTAGTTTGGCTGTTCAATAACTGACTAAAGAACAGAGGGTGAGTAACATAAAGTGGCTCCTAATATGGTATCATTTTCATTTCCTGTTTGTTGAAAGATAAATGCTAACACTAGAAGGCTTTCTTCTTTCTTTCTTTCTTTCTTTCTTTCTTTCTTCTTAATTTATTCCTCCCTGAACCACAAGGGAATAAAAAGGAAAAAAAAAATCAAATGTGATATGGCTTGAGACTGAGTCACCCAGTTAGGATAAGCCCAAAGCTTTTTCTTTCTTGTTTTTGTACCCTTTCCCTTTTCTCTGCCTTGCCCCAATTCCTGAAACGTACCCCTCCCTTAAAACACACTTTGCTTTAAAAATGTGAGTCTTACTTGATTGGGGGGGGGGGGCAGATAATTTTAGACTTAAAAAATTAATTGTTACTTAAAAGATTTAATGTTAATTATGTGACATTGATGGAATGCGTCTCTCTCCAACTTTAAGGCATTATTTTGGACAAATAGTCTTTAAAAGTACTGAATGAAGATTTTTTTTTTTTCTATCTCTCCCTCTCCCTCTTCCTCCTCTCCTCCCTCCCTCCCTTCCTCCCCCCCCACCCCTTTCTCTCTCTGGTATTAATCTCTTCTACGTTTCCCCAAAATTCTACAGCTGTTCTCTTAATATCTGTACCTTTGGGGGATACATTTCCCACTTCTTTTACAGACATAATTGTCATATGTCCCCTATGCTCAACGATCTTGAACTATCAAAGATACCATTGTGTATGAAAGAGTCCACGGCAAGCATAAAGAAGGCAGCATGTAATAAGTAGTGTCTGAGTGCCTACTGCATACATCCAATTAGAAACTCATGTGCCTTCAGAAGATAACGTTTGATAGAATGAGGAGACTTGAAGTTTTGGTACGATGAGACTAGCACATAGTAGGTACTCGCATACTGAGTCCGTGAAACGAGTAAGCTTTTTCTGCATTCACTCGAAAATGGGGGCTCTCTGCCTGCCTTGCCTAAGTCGCTGGCCAGTACTGTCTTCACCTGTGCCTACCTGTGAAGAAAGATGGAGTTAATTTTGCGTAAGTGTATCTGTGTGCCTAGGAGTTTCTCCACAACCCCAACGGATGCATTTACGAGTTTTTAGCTCCCTAGCTTATTCTCCTTTGGCTTCCTCCTGAATCAGGTTGGTGAACAGGCGTGATTCACGGTTTTGTCTCGTAGCTGTCTGTGTTCCGTGGGACTCCTTGGTGCCAGCAGGTCTAGGGCTTCCCAGTTAAAGGCTCATGCATCTTGTGTGGAGAAATCGCACACTAACACCTCTAGTAACTCGGAGTCTGGCAGTGGTCGTCTAGATTTCAAAACGATTAAGCACTGATGCACATTTTGTCGTGTGCCAGGGGGCCATAGTGTAATTTGGAATGTGTATCATTTGGGATGTTAAAGGAGTACTGCATCTGCATTCAAAGAAATAACAAAGCGTCTTCTCCCTACCAGCTTGCAAAAGACAAAGAGCGCCTGCAAGCCATGATGACCCACCTGCATGTGAAGTCTACGGAACCCAAAACTGCCCCTCAGCCCGTAAGTACTGAATGACGCCCGTGGGGAACCCTACAGTGTTGCTTCTCCGCTTCCCTACCCCAAGGACGGAGGATCGCCTAGTCTGGCAGCTTTGAGTAGTGAAAGACTTAAGCTCCATCTGGTTCTGATTACCTTTTATGAAGAGGGCAGTGTGCTGGGCATTTAGGGAGACAGATATGGGATGATTCAGGCACAGTCGTTAGCCACGAGGCCCCACCATCAGCTCTTCTTTGGGACAGATGATTGATGCTACACCAAGGTACTAAAACATATTACGAGAGCTCACTAGAAGGGAAAAAACAAAACAGAACAGAAAGCAATCTTTCTGATTTCTCAATGGTGGAAACACAGAGAGAACACAGCCACACCAGGAAAGCAGAGGAAAAAGGCATGTCAGCATGGTTTAGCCAAGAGGCAGTGGGTGTGAGAAAAGGAGTGAGGGATAGTCCAGTCCAATCTAACTGCAAGAAAGGAAAGAAAGAGGAAACACACTGTCGGAGTAGTCAGAGGCTATAATTACGGAGAACCTCTAACGGTCACTAAAGAGTTTGAAGCGAAAATTACTCCTTCGCAGTGAGGAGACCCAACATGGTACCCTGAAATTACATTTCACTTTTAGCAATCTCTTACTTCTTGCCTTGTTCCCTTTTATTTGACGTTCAAGAGTGTCACCAAGCACAGACAGTTAATATCAAAGTGGAAGTGTGGTAGCTGAACCCCAAATCCTGCCTTAGGCCTCATTACTTGTTGCAAATTGATCGCTTTCACAGTTGTGTTTCTTGTACACTTACAGTTCTCAAAATCTAGTAGCTTCAACTGATTATTCACAATGGAGAGAGTGCTTTGCTTCTTGATTTTTAAGATTTGTAAAATTTAAGGGTACACTGCCTTTATTTGATTTTGCTTGGAGTCACTGTGTGAAAATTAATTGAGCGTTGACAATCTATAGTTAGTACCAGCAATTTTAATCAATATGCAGTGATGCGGCGTAATGGCAAAGTATTGGTTTATCTGTTTTGACTGATTTTTTCCTATAAATAAAGCAAACATACACCCATACATGTATGATTTATGGTGATAG
This sequence comes from Leucopleurus acutus, assembly GCF_964270905.1. Classification (NCBI taxonomy): domain Eukaryota; kingdom Metazoa; phylum Chordata; class Mammalia; order Artiodactyla; family Delphinidae; genus Leucopleurus; species Leucopleurus acutus. The sequence goes on from NC_139153.1 coordinate 20,129,963, forward strand.
AAATAAAACGGAGTCAGACTATTAACCCAGCAAATATGGTAGCCTGCCAAGATGCAGTTGGCAGACAAAATTAATGTCTGAAACAGAACACATTACTGAGATATAGGACATAAAATCATTAAACACTTTGCACATCCATTTTTACTAGGGAAGAGCCCTTGGTTTCCATGTATTTTGCAGTAAACGGCTGTAGGACCCAATGTGTAGGCTACCCAAGAGAAAGGGGGGCAGGGGGAGGCCATTCAGTATCGTGGAGTCAGTAGTCAGCTGTGCTCTCGGTGCTATTCCTGTCAACCCCTTCTTTTAAGGAGGGTCCTGGGAATACTATGAACCCAGGTGAGCAAATTGGTAAGATCCTGGCATGACTCCACTGAGTTCTCCAGCGGGTATAGGGAGCTTGAAACTCTCTGGAAGTCTTCAGATGGTTGTCGTTGGTTAGGGAAATGGTTTTCCCCAGGTTGAAGGGTTTGCATCTCTAAACCTAGCAACAAGGGAGAGAGTGCGATTATCTCCTCCTTCCTCCGAGGATTAAAAACAATGATATGAGGTTAGATATTAACTATGAGAACTAGAATAATGTTTGGACTCCGCACTCTAGGAATATACTCATTTGGGATCATGAGGCTCCTTGGGAGGAGGAGGGATAAAAGCAGAAAAGGAATTGCCAAACCCCACGGGGCACTCAGCGAGCGATGGCGCTGGATGCCGGCAGGGAGCGCCATATACATAGGCCTCCATAGGCCACAAAAGGGACCCTTGGGAATCTCCATGAGGACCCGTGTTAGGCAGCCAATAAACAGGAAAGTGCGGTCCTGGGGGAAATGCACAGGGCAGGAAGGTTTGTCTTGATTAGTATTTAAAAAAATGTTTTACATGCTAGAAAATTATAACTTCGAAGGGGGACCTCCTACTAAATGTATTTTTAACTGCTCTGTTGAAAATTCTCTACCACTAGTCAACATTATCTCTTAGTAGCTCGGCACAGTATTTCTTTATTAAAAGAAATAGGCACGAATATTTTTGACTGAAAAATTAATAGCTTTTGAATTCATACGCAGCAGGTTTTCTTTTGCAAAGAAGTCCAATATCGCTGCACAGCACTTCTATAACCATTTATTTGGAGTCCAAGTCAAACCTTTGACAGTTAGAGCCGTGCTACAAGCCAATATAAAGAACTCCAAGATGTAAACCAACAATAGGCCGTCTGTGTGAGGTTTGCCATTGTCAAATACATAGATTGTTTGGATTAGTTTATGTAAATGGACTGTTGTATTACCCTTTGGAAAAAAAAAAAAAAAGATCACATTTGTGTATGAAAAGTGGTTCCCTTCACAGGCAGCATTATAAATTCCTTATCCTGTAACTTACATGTAAGAAGTAAAAATTGGTGCCTGACAAGCAGATATTGTGTGACACTCTGTTGCCAGAGAGAACCTGCCTTCTTTTCATTCATTGGAAAATAGAAAATTTTATTATAGATACCATCTTATAAATCGGGAATTATTAAAATATGTATAGGTGAGGCATTGGGAAATTAATTATAAAAGGTAGACGTGTAGTGTTTTGCATACATTTTTACTTCTTTGCCCAAAAAAAGGGGAGGGGTGGACAGACGTAGAGCAAACCCTTGATGCTTTCAACTTTAGGGATAGAGAGTTATCTGATGATCGGTTCTAAGGTGCAGAAGACTCCCTTTTGCTTGTAATTGATTTATTCCACCTGAAATAGTAGAACGCACGGTGTATGTTCAGATGCCTATCGTTCTAGACTCTCTGATTTGAAGGAAGCAGTCCCTGGGATTCAGATCTAACCTTAGCTGGGGACTCTCACGTTAGAGTCTTGCCAGGAAGTTTGTGGAGTGTTTTTTTTTTTTTTTTTTTTTTCTTTTTTCCATTTCTGTTTAAAAAAGGAACTCGGTGTTTATTTTAAAATCCTTAGTCACTAAGTGATAGAATGCTTTGCTGTAAACGTTGCTTTTCACTAAATGCCATTTGGGTGGTAAGTGTCATTTGCTGTGTCCAGTCATCCAACCCGTTCCCATTTCACTGCCAAAACCTTCTTGGATTGTTCTGACAGCAGCCCGTAGACGTGTTCGCTGGACGCTGTTGTGGAACTCATGTTCCCATTTGGCTAATCAGAGGCTGTGCTCATCTCGGGAGAATCCCAAGTTTTTAGGCGTGGGTCTGAGCGCGACTCCCACTGGAAAGCGTGGAGAGGACCTGAATAGGGGTTTACGGCGGTCCTGTTCCACACGTGCCTCCGATAACATCTCCTCCTGCTTGCTTGAAAATCTTTTAAACCGATAAAAACCTTTCCTTTCGTAATTATACCCAGGACTCAAACTGCAGTGCACGCTGTTTTCGTGAAGAGAATTCCTGAATTTAAAATCGAATTATTGCGTCAACGAATATTTATTGGACGTGCGACAGGAAGACATAGGGTAGTTAAACCAGACAGAACCATCCCTGCCATCGAGGTGTTTGGGGTCTCGTGGGACCAACTACCAAAGGCACACTCCCAGGCTCTCCCTGGCATGAGCTGTGCTGTCGGGGAGTGAGTGTGTGGACCGCTGCCCTAGACGGTGGGGGTTGAGGAAAGACTTCTGGGACAGGTGACATCTAAGGTGAAACCTAAAAGATGAATAGGAAGAAGTGGAAAGAAGCGAGTTTCGTGACTCTTTTCTCGGGTTAACAGTAGGTGCGTGTGTCTGTGTCTCTGAGGAAGGGAACTGGGGAAGTGTGTGAAGATGATCAGAGTGGAGGGGAGAAAGGAATGGCCAACAGCGGCTGAAATAAGCTTTTCGTTTGTCATAATTTTACTTAGAAGCTTTTAATTTTATTAAGGCTGGCCCCTGCTTGGAAAAGTTTACCAGAACAGAGCTGTACATTCTAGCAATGGGGGACATACAGTGGGCAAAGGCGGGCTTGACATACGTACAGAATGGCCCACGTGTATTGTACGTTGGCGATTTAAAAGATTCGTCTCTCTTCCGTGTTCAGAGAAGCACAAGCGAAAAATCAGGCGATCGTAAACTGTCCTAATGAGAATGATATTCTTTTGTTCCAAACTCGGTACCAGTTCATGTTCTCAAGGTAAACACCAAAACGGATTGCTTGGGGGTGAATGCTTGTCCTTGGAGGGAGGCCTCACTCAGAGGATAAAATAATAACAACCAGCACCAAGAAGCATGTCTGTAATAATACTTTATTAAGTTGTTAAGGATTTTTGAAAAAGACTTTTTCACTATCATAAGGTCAGGAAAATGCCGTAGGTCATATTCTATAATCCTGAGAACGTAAGAGGCAGGCTGTGCTTTAGGCTATTCCTCCTACCCACCGGAGAACAGCTCCCAGCGCTGGAGAAACCACATCCCTTCCGATTTGGTGGGCAAGTAATTACAGTGTAGGTACTATCTCCTTTATGGACATGTTGTAAAACACAAGAACTTGGCTATTTGAGGCGAAAGGCAGTATTAGATTTTCCTTTGCACGCATTCTCGTTTCCTCCAACCGTAGCAGTTAGGACTGTTTGGAAATCGTTTTTAGCTACTACTAAAAACAGAGAGAGAGAGAGGGAGAGAGAGAGAGTGTGTCCGTCCGTGTGTTCCCTCGCCCCATGCCCCCCGCTCCGCAAAAGGGGGGGTCTCTCAACGAAGTGGCTGATTTTGTGGGCTGCTCGCTGCAGCCTGGCTGTTGAGTTGGGGGAATAATTTGATGCCGTCATAAAGAGAGATTCGCAAGCACCACACCCACACACAAGGGGTGTTTCTATACTGTTTCTCGCGCAGTCCCCCACCCCGAGGTTCATCCTGACGACCACCTTCTCGGTCACTGCCCTGCGGCAGGGCCCAGATCTAAGGCAGTAAGCAGGACCAGGCAGAGAGAGCTCTCCCCAAGGCCACCCCCCAACCCCCTGCCACGATCTGGTAACATCTTTCCCGTCCCTTCAGCCTCAGAAAAGGCCACCTCTGAACGCGAGGGATTCGTGTCTAGGATTCACCTGCTCAGGCCAGTCGAACCAACAGCAGAAAAGCGAGTGAGCCCCAAAGTCCATCTAAGCGGCTGGGCCCCTCGGTGTCTGGGTTTCAGGTTGGCCTTTTGTTCTCAGCATCTGTTCTGAAGCGAGGCAAGAGCACAAACAAAAATCCAGGTGAGTCCTTATGGGGCTGCTCACAACAAGTCTGTTTCCGTCTGGGGTTTACCTCAGCCGTTCGTTGATTTTTAAAAAAATGGGAGTGACTCACCGTCTTTAAAAGAGAGAGAGGAGGTTACTGTTTAAAAACGAAAGATAAATCTTTCGAAAAGGGGCTCGGCAGAGTCCCGGGCAGCTGGGCTGGTTCCAGTTGTTCGGATGGGTAAGATTTCTAGGATAGTCACCCCTGGAACTGACCTGGGAGAAAAGCTGACGGTTGAGAGTGCATAGAAACTAAAAAAATAAAGCCCAACGGCAATCTTAAGTGACATAAGAATTTAAGCTTTTGGCCGGCGTTTCAAAGAGATTATCTTTGCCCAAATCATCACATGATGGAAACTTGCCATGTAGAAAATATCAGAGTTACTAACTTTTCTAAACATAGCAACTTCTTTTTAAATAGAAAATGAACACAATCTGAAAAATAGGAAAAGAAACCCTCCCAGAGTCCCCATCCCTTCCTGCTCCAGGCCCCGGAAGAAAAAAATTCTCTCTCCCAACCTGAGCTACAGTCAGAAACACGAAGCACACGTGCTTTCATTTCTAATTGATGATTATATTATTAAGTTTTAATAGTTTACAGTTCAGGTGAATCTTGCAAGATTGCAGCACACCCCTCACCGTTCCCGGTTTGCTCTGCTGTTCTACGTCTGTAATTAATTTTTGTGTGTGTGGTGGGGGGCGTAGGGGGTCCAGTTTTTGCAGAGAGAGACCTTAATGAAAAGAGCAGGTCTGGTTTGAACGCAGAGCCTATCTTGAAACCTGCCCCCTGCCGCATCTTATCACTCCCTCGTGACCTTCCTCCCCAAAGATGGTCTCTCCTCGAGACCAGCATGTGATCATCCAGCCGGAGTTTAAAAGTTAAGAAACTTCGATCACCGTTGACAAGGTTGACATTTCATTAACTTGTTGGTTCAGCCTTCAGATGATTCCGCGAGGCGAAGCACCCTGTGTTTGGAGTTTACCGCTTTTTGTTCTTTCTTCCCTCGCAGGCTACAGTCGTGTTTGATTTGGAATCGGGGCTCCTTTGGCAAATTAGCAATTAGAGCAATTCTGTGGGAATATGTATATGTGTCATTAGTTTTCCTGCAAATTAATAGCAGGGGCAGAGGTCAGGCAGAAATTTTCCACTTGACTGCAGTTCCTCTGTGGAGACTTGGCACTTGGTTCTGGAATGGCCACAGCTGCTCTCAGCCACCCTCTTCCTCTAGGAACTGTCTTTTAATTAGTTTACCTCATAGCCATCATTACAAATATTACTGCCTCCCCTCCTCGAAATAAAATTACTGTTTCTACAAAATATTCCAGTGACATCTTGCACCACTGCACATCGATGGTGGGGTCAGTCGAATGCAGCATTTAATCATTAGATCACCTCCATCCGCGTCTCCTAATTAGAGTCCTTACAATACATTTTTATCTGGTAATTAGCCGAGATTGGCTACTTCCTCTGTGGCTTATTAGAGACGGCCCAGCAGTGGGTGTGAATCACGGTGTCATTTGTCAAGCCTGGTAAAAAAAAAAAAAAAAAAAAAAAAAAACCCTCTCTGCTCTCTTCGGGCTTGGTGTTGATTTCCACTTGGTACCTGTGTTTCAGAGCCTCCAGAAAATTCAGCTGCATCTTTCTTCGTGGATCGTGCTAACCGGGAGGGATTTCCTTCCCGACTGTTGCTTTTTCAGTAGAAACAGTCCAAGTATTAAGGCTGCAAGAATGACATTCTTTGCATGTTTTATGACTTTGTACCCGTATCGTGGGGCTTGTCTGTTCTTGTAGGTGAGCTCCCAAGAGATGGGCCTGCACTTGCTGAATGTTTCCACGAGTCTGGGGTTTGGGAAATTAACTAGAACCCAGTGGGCCTGGTGATCTTCCTCACAGAACTGGAAAGGAGCGTGCATATTCCCTGAGGACGCTGTATTTATATTATAATTTTCATTACCTTTTAAAGAACGCTGTGGTGTTGAGGGTACTGTTCTTCCACGGAAGAGCCCGGAAGCAGAGTTAGTTCTCGGAATTGTTTTACGGTTGCTCTGCCTGTTTTCCTTTGATCAGTGTCTGCATTTGACGGTAAGCCCTTCAAGGGCAGCAGTTGTCAGTTCTGTTCCTTCTTCTGTCGTTTCAGTTCCCATTGCCGTATGTTTGCTGGGGAAGATTTATTGAATGTCAGTTATAAGCAGGGATAAAAGCTAATCCCCAGGTCCCTTCCAAAAATGAGCGTGCAGAAAAATGAACCCGGATACTGTTGATGGTTCCCGTTGTCTGGGCGTAAGGAGACCGTTATACAGAGGGCCTAGAATCTCCAGTGTGTATGTGATTTTGAGTCCAGGTTGTGAATATGGGCACGTTATTTAATCTCCCGTGAGCCTGTGTTTGCTCATCTGTGAAACGTGAGTAACGACATCTCAAGTGTTCGCGATGGTATGAGAATTCAGCGAGACCAGGCGGTGGCCCGGGCTTCACAGCGTGGTCTTTACAAATGGTCCCTGTGACTTTCCCGAGCGCTGGGATCCTCTTAAGCCTAAGAGCATCTGCATTTTAAAGGCTGTATACTGATGAGCATTAGCCTTCCGTGCGCTGATTTCCTTGACCCGTTGCTGGGGCTGATGCTTAGACACGCTGTTCCTGTACTTGGTCAGTGATGGAGGCCCAAGGCAAAGAGGAGGTCAGCCCCAGCCTTCCCAGATCTGCTCCGTCCCGCCGCGGCTGCTACGCCGGACCGTGAGCACTTAGTTTGCAAATGTGTGTCACGAAGTCAAGTTTCCAGCACTAATAAGAAAAGCAGCTCCCAGCGTCTGCCCAGCTTGCTGGGGGATTCATAAGGGTGGTACCATCTCCACAGCTTGCTCTTATCAGGCATGGGGGAGCATGGGGTGTAGGGATTGGTGGTGGGCGGGGCGGGGCAGGGTGGGGTGCGGCGGTGGCGGCGGCGGCGGCGGCGGTCTGGTGTTGGCTGAGTCAGCATTTAAAGGGAGGGAGAAAAAGGAAAGCCCAACCAAAAGCTTGCAACCCAGCGTTCAGTTTCCAGTGCCATGTTTATGTTTTTCCATTAATACTTTCTCAACGATATTTGATCTTTCTCATTACTAGGGTATGAGTAAGGTTGAGTCTTCCCAACAAATTAGAACTCTCTTTTAATCTGTTCTTTGATTATGATCTCAGAGGAATCTCATTTTTAATACTTTCCACAAATAATGTCTTGGACTTAGGACTGTTGCAGTGGTGAACCAGACTTAATTTGTTAAGTGATTCACAATCTGGTTTGAGATAGTGATACCAAGCAAGGCTACTTTGCCAAACTTTCTTGGACTGGGGGCAGCTACGAGTTCCTCAGAGGGCAGTTCTGGGTAAACTGTAAGAACTCTGTTGAAAACAACCAAGTTCTTCAGTGTAGCCAGACTTAATATTTCAGTAGCAACGAGTTTTTGCAAAGGGGGACAGGCTCGTGTTTCCAGTTATTAATTAGAGAAACACTTCAAGGTGCAGGAGAAACAGATAGAAAGAAAGAAAGAAGGAAGGAAGGACCGAGACAGGGCTTGTTGATTTTCCTCTGTGCCCCTGCAAATAACTAGTGTGTGTTTCCGGACTTGAAGCGTTGGCTTATTCCATTTTGTTACTGGAAGGAAAAAAATTAAAATGTTTTACAGTTCCAGATCTCTCCTATGCCCTATTCTTTTTAAACAAATAATTCCAATCCCATATTGGATAGAGTTTAATGAAGGCGACAGAGGAAGCTTTCAAAGATTAGTCTCTGCCAACTAATGGAACTAAATGGATGTTCACTGGATCCGGTGCCACTCTTTTTAATACAAGTCACAGGCCAGACCTCTCAGCAGTAGTTCCCGTCCGTGAAGTTTCATCCTGGAGTTGAGTTAGCCCGTCCCAGTGTGGTGTAGCCAGTGGCTATATGTGGCTATTTTAGTACCACTTTCCTTTTTATTAAAATTAGGTAAAAACAGTTTCTCGCTTGTACTAGCACATTCCAGAAAGTTCTAAGAGCTCAGGTTGATACCAGTGTATCCCAACTGGTGTTTCCTGAAACAGCAGCGTTCGTGGGGCTACAAGGACGCCCTCTCCCGCTTCGAGATTTACAAGGCATAGTAGGGTGCAAAGTCGTGCTTAAAGAAACATCCTGACCCAGAATTTCTCAAACTCACCAGGCTAGGTAACCCCTTTTGGGTCTATAAACGCTTGTTTAACTGTCTTTGGGAAAAAACCTGTCTCAGCAACAACAGGAAAGGAGGACATCGTAAGAGATATTATTTGATAAACTACATGGGAGAAAAAAATCTGAAAAGGAACATATGGGTATGTATATAGAGAGATGTGGGGGGGGGTGTGTGTGTGTGTGTGTATCTGAATCACTTTGCTGTACACCTGAAACTAACACAACATTGTGTAAATCAACTACAATAAAAAAAATAAATTAGAAAAAAAAGAATCACAGGACAGGATGCTGGAAATTTTAGTAAGTAAATAAAGTGAATGGTTTTTACATGGGAACTCGCCTCCTGCTTCAGCTGATGATAAACATCTACTGTGAGGCATAAAACTAGCCAGGCCTCCCCTGTATAATTCCTGCTGCCTTGCAGATGCTTTCTTGGTTGCTCTGTTTTTTTTCTGAAGGTCTTCTAAGAACTGTTCCTTTCCTCACAGCTGAATCTGGTATCAAGTGTCACACTCTCCAAGTCTGCATCAGAGGCTTCTCCACAGAGCTTACCTCATACTCCTACGACCCCCACTGCCCCCATCACTCCCGTCACCCAAGGCCCCTCCGTCATCACCACCACCAGCATGCACACGGTGGGACCCATCCGCAGGCGGTACTCAGACAAATACAACGTGCCCATCTCTTCAGGTAGATGCTCCATTTTTGCCGCGGGGAGAACTGTGATCAGCAGTGCTTGTCGACCAGCCTCTTTGTAAAAAGTGATAATTAATAGGACAATGATTCTTATTTAGCAGATATTGCGCAGAACCAAGAATTTTATAAGAACGCAGAAGTTAGACCACCATTTACATATGCATCTTTAATTAGGCAGGTAAGTAAATAACGGGGCATGAGAAATGATATCAGAAGGTATAGGTGTACATGGATGTATTATATTGATGCAGTAGATTTAAAACCGTTTAGTATGCAAGCGTGCTAAAACCTGTTCTATAAGGTTTTTTAAATCTGCAATATATAACATAATTGCTTTTGATTAAGTATTACAATACGATGTGATTATTAGGAAATTCATTTCACACAACAGTGAAAATGAGCCTGTTTAAAGATGGCAAGTCAATTATCACAAGCTGCAGTAATCTCTGATCCCTAGAATTAATCTGAGCTCTAAATAATTACTGAGCTTTAATCAGCTAGTGAAATGTTTTGCATTTCTCTTTGATTCTGCTTTATGAATGACTAATAAATTAATATTTCTGTACGGAAACAGAAATAAAAACTCCAAACAATTAGATAATTCCATTTTGAATTTTGCTATTGAACTGGTAAATACAGCCATTAATCTTAGAGCATTTCGTGAAACCTTCCGTAGGATTTAGCTCAGCATCACGATTATTTTATGTTTTCAGGAAACCGTACAATGGCGGTTCTGTTGATTTGGTCATAAATTATCTTTCTCTGTTGCTTTTGCTTCACAGGCCATTCTCGAATCTCCAGAGAAGCAGCTAACACTAAATGAAATCTATAACTGGTTCACACGAATGTTTGCTTACTTCCGGCGTAACGCTGCCACATGGAAGGTAAGCTTTCTTGCAGGCCTGTTGAGTCTTGGGTCTTGGCATTTATAGGAGAGAGTTTGTTGTCGGTAAGATGCAGGTGTTGTAAGTTACGAACATATTGTTTGGCTACATTCAAAGAGTCTAATTTGTAGGCATACTGGATTGAGAAAATAATTCCACTGGGGTTAAAATGCTGGGATGGAAGAGTCCCATTATGTTGGCATAACGAGTAAAATCATCTCTCTCTGGTTGGAATGTGTAGGAAGTTGTCTCGTGTACACAGACCTCATGGTTTTCCGTCTTTAGCCACCACCAGTATTTGCAGAGAATGCGTAGATCACTTTTGTGTTTTTTTTTTTTAACCATCAGGAACCTGGAGAAATGATCAGATACACTTAACTTTCATTGGTTGGATATAAGCTCCTTAACCTATGCACTCCAAGTACTAGCAAGGTATATTGGAGTTATTACAGGAGAACCCAATATATGTATTATTAAGGGTTTGTTTGTTTGTTTAAGTCGAGAGACTGTCCATCGATATTCATAGGCACTCTGGGGAAGAAAAGCAAATTCTGAAATATGTGACTTGACTGTAACAGCATTTGCTGTAAAACGGGTCAGATTCCATAGCTCCACCTGGGATGCCCCCAGCAAGGCTCGGGGGTCACATGACATACCTCAATCCCAGTTCAGCAGTTGGTTCGTAGGTTCTGTTAGTAGTGATTCCATTGTATTCGGTTAAGCCCTCACCAGTCTTTGGATTTTCCCACTTCAAATTTCTCGGTTTTTAATAGTTTTGCTTTAGAAAAAGGGGCAGCAGATACAATCTGAGAGTCATATATTTTTTTTTCGCACCTTTACTACTATCTAGAATTCTTGTAATCCCTAAATTCCAAAAAATTTAGAAATATTTAAAATGCAAATATTTTTGGATATTTTACACGTTATTATTAGAAATAGGATGCAAGGAAAACATGCTTTGCTGGACATACAGGTCTTCCTTGCTCCGTTCGTAATTTATATGGGAGAAAAACAACAGCAGAAACAGAAAACGCTGTTTCCTCTACTACATTCATCATCAAATAGCGTTTTGAAAGAATATAACCAAAGAATTAATTCATCAACCTTACGGAGCTGTGAATCATCTCTGATGGCCCAAAGTAGCTTTTTTATTTCCATTAAGACACGTGGGCCCCGAAGGAACCTAGGTTCAAAACCCTTCCCTTCTCTTCCTCAGCCTGCCTTGAGATGTAAAATAGAAAACAGTCTTCAGCTGTGAATGCTTTTCAGAATTTCGGAAGTATAAGCATGAAGCAGACATTTTCTTCAGATTGCCTTTTATAAATAGCAAATGATCAAGTTTTAAAATAATTACCCGTTATGAATGTGATATTTAAGCTCAGATCTTCAGATTTAACTTTTTCATTTTCAGAAACTGCAGGGAAAAGTGCCCTTCATATAAACAGTCCTAAATGAAGTATTTAATGACTCATAAATACGTATAATTTTCTCCATGTGTCCTTATTTGTACTGTCATCTTAGACAGAAGATAAAATGCCCAGTTAAAGTCATGAGTGGAAAGAGTTCACTCAGCTTTTGTGGGAAACTCTCCATTTCCAGTTGCTTTTGCTTGGATGCACGGTCTTCGAAAACAAAACTTAAGTTTTGACTTTACAGTTTTATCTACATGGCTGTATAGTTCAGACAGATCTACAGCAGTCCTGTTTTTCAGACATGGCTTTACAATGTACACTTCTGTACATTTTGATACTTACTGGAAAACTTAGACAGTGATTAGGATGAGATGTTGATTTCTTTTCCCAGTAAGGTGTCTGGTAGGTACACATGCTCTGTCTGGACTTTTCTTCTTTCTTTCTTTCTTTTTCAGGAAATTTGGGTTTATTTATTTCAGCCTCCTCAGTGTCATGGTAGGAGATAAACAGTAGACCCTTAGCATCCTTTATCCTCTGCCTTTGTGCAGTGTTACAAAAGAAGGTGCCCACTTAAAGATCAGACTACAGTTTATACGCCAGGAAATTTGCCCTACTAGCTGTAGGTATAACATGCCCAGCATTTTCCAGAGATGTTTGTTGTAGACCTATCAAACCTGTTTGAGTCAGGGGTGTCCTTTCGTAGTCAGCTGGAAGTCTGAACCCACCCCAGTTATGCTGACATTCCTCAAAAATTCCTTCAGCGTTTGTCCTCTGGCTTCTCCTTGTGAGCAGTTCGTCATGCCACGTGACAACACTTCTCTCGTCACCTTCTAAATATTCCATATCAGACAAGAAACATCACCATTCTCTAGCATGACTCCTCACAGAGTCGCTAATGGCGATCATCCAAAAACGGAAACACCTCTCAAAGTAGAGATCAAGATTTTCCACTTGAGGGCCTCCCTGGTGGCGCAGTGGTTGAGAGTCTCCCTGCCGATGTAGGTGACACGGGTTCGCGCCCCGGTCCGGGAAGATCCCACGTGCCGCGGAGCAGCTGGGCCCGTGAGCCGTGGCCGCTGAGCCTGCGCGTCCGGAGCCTGGGCTCCGCAACGGGAGAGGCCACGGCAGTGAGAGGCCCGCGTACCGCAAAAAAAAAAAAAAAAAAAAAAGATTTGCCACTTGGAAGGATGAAGTATATCACAGGTTAAGGGGAGGAATACAGACTGTGTGAGCAATAGCGGCAGATGGATTGAGGCACTTACAAGGCATGTGAGGTGTGGTGTAAGTATCCACTTCTCCAGCCCCTGTTGTCGCCTACTCATTCCCTATAAGAAGAAAGTTGGGAGTAAATGATATGGGTCTCTTTGAAATAGCCTCGTGTCCAGGTTTGAGTGTCAGTCAATCACGTTCACCCAGGAGAACTCAAAAAGAGATGAAGCCACGCTTGTTAACTGTACCTAGTGTAAGTAAGGGGTGCGGATTATTCCTGAAACTCAGGAAGGATGAGATGTCAAAAACTCTTCACCCTGCAGTTGAGATGCTCCTTTGGCAGATTACGCATGTCAAGGGTCTCAGCTTAGGAGTGACGGGAAATGACTTTGAACCCTAAGAAAGAAACGTGTCTATGGAGAGAAACCATCAACTTAGAGTATCCTCATTTTGCCATTGAGAGTTCTACTCATGGGTTCCTTTGGCATTTTCTCAGTTAATTAAAAGCACTTGCCCATAGTAAGGGCCAACATTTATATAACTGGGAAGGTAAGACCTAGCTTGATAATGGATACTGACCCACTGCAGGGTCATGGCACTCACTGCCGCCCCCGCCCCGATCCTACCAGCTACAGGAGGCGATACTCTCGATGGTAGAAATCCAATGTCAATTCCTTCATAATAGACCCGAGCAAATGTGTCGAAGGTGTTAAAGCCAACACTTTGACGAATTAAAAAGAAGCAAAACGTATTTAACAGTAGGAATTATCATCTTTCATGGTTTAAAAAAATTAAAATAAATTACCCCTTTTGTCTGAGAGACAAGTGGGTTTAAAAGGGACGGTTTTATGCTTTACCTGTTTCCTGATTTTGAAGTCGTATTAACGTTACTTTTATATTTTGGCCGTGAAACCTGTTTGGGGGCTAATAGGCGTATTAAAAAAAATCTTTCCTCTGCTTAACTGTTCACCAGAGACTAGACTAAAATGCCAAAACACAATTAAGTCATCATTTGGGGTTTTGATTTTGGAAGAGGCCCCCCCCTTCACCACAGGAGGGTCATCCATGGGGGTGGGAGCTACAGTTCTCGGGGACGGTTTTACAACTGTGGACTGTTAGGCTGAATGTACTGCTGTTTTTGGAGTCTTTTCTTATAGAAAATGTAAATGTTCTCTCTTTTATACTTGCTGCAGAATGCAGTGCGTCATAATCTTAGTCTTCACAAGTGTTTTGTGCGAGTAGAAAACGTTAAAGGGGCAGTATGGACAGTGGATGAAGTAGAGTTCCAAAAACGAAGGCCACAAAAGATCAGTGGGTACGTCCACCATGTTTGAACTTCTTAGCCTAGCTTGGATTGCGCTAACAAGTGTTAACTAGAGGCTTTTGGCTGCTAGATGGTGTTAGACCAAAGAACTGGTTTCACGTTGTCTCAGTTAAGGGAAGCAAAAAAGCATTTCATCCCTCCTGTTTTGTATACCCACCAGTCCCCCTGCCCTGCTTGCTGGTCTTTGTTGCATCACATGCTAGTAGCTTTTAGGTGGCAATGCATATTAACCCTCACAAACCATTGGCTTATGCTTATTGCATTTTATTTTCTTTCTCCTGTTCCCTGTATTGGATGTCTGTTCTGCCCCCAACCCCGCCTCCTTTTGTTGCCACTTCATCTCCTTTGCTGCTGCTCCTATCCCAGGGTGCCATTCGCACCAACCTCTCACTGCATAAGTGCTTTATCAGAGTAGAGGATGAGTTTGGGTCCTTTTGGACAGTTGATGATGAAGAGTTTAAACGTGGCCGCCATATTCAACGAGGCCGTCCTCGCAAATACTGCCCCGATGAAAACTTTGACGAGCTTGTCGCACAGTAAGAGCCTTTACTTGCTTTTGTTTTTTGTTTCTGCTGTTGCTTTGGCTTTGCATGGTTGACTCATCCCATGGTAGTTTTGCATCTCACCACGCAGCAGTGCCGCGGCTTTCTGCAACGGAGCTAAATCGTGTGATTTGTACATGTATTTCTCTCGTTTCTCTTTGGAACACCAGTGCCTTGAATAATGCTTTTTTGACGTCTTTAATGCAAATATCGGTTGGCTTTTGATTCAGCAGCTTTACGGGGACCCTATAACCCAGTGCTTTTGCGTGGCCCCCCTGATTCCTCCAAGTGAAGAGGAAACTTCCTTCTTCAGAGTTAAAATGTGTATTTACTGGGATACATTTCTTCTTCTTGGCTCACTCAGTATAACGATATAAATATAGTGAAATGAATGCCAAAAGGGCCCCAAGCATGGGAAAGAAATGGAGACCCGTGCCTCTCCTTCCTTTAGGGACCATTGGGAAACGTACATAATTTCCCGCCCCCCACCCCCCCGCCCACGGAAGCCACCCCTTTCTTTCCCTCAGTAGCCTCCTGTATGATTTTTTTTTTTTTTTTTCCCCAAGTATGTGTATCCCTCCTGGCTACAGCTGTCCTCAAAACAACATCTATCTTGTCTTCATTTGGTCGGTAATGGACACAGCATCAAATTATTCTCGTACCCTCCCAAATTGCGGCTGTGCCCGAAGGACTGGAACCCCAGCCTCGGCTGCCTGACCCTCCCCCGGAGTAGCCTTCTCTCCATCTTCTTCTTTTGGCAATAAATGAGCCTTGAAGATCTTTTCTTCGGAGCTACCCTGCCGTTCCTCTAGCATTCATTCTAGAATTCAAATCCTGGAGAAGCTTAAGAGGCAAGATTCCTCCCGCCGGCTCCCAGGAAACCCTGCCAGTCCGCTCGCTGACTTCCCCAGCCCGAGGCCCTAGAGCATCTGCCTTCCTGCTGGAGTCCGGGCGGGTTACTACCCATTTACAGGGAGGTCGCTGTTTTGTGAGACAGACAAAAGTTCATCCGTGGAGGGAGTGCCCGAGGCGATGATTACTTAATCCAAAATTTTACCACCCCCCCCCCCCCCCGTTTGCTTGAACGGGCAAAGTCTCTCCCACCCCGGGGCGGGGAGGTTCACACAGAGCAGCCCCCCACAAAGCCAGCGCGCGGGGGTGGGGGGGGAGGGGCGAAACCCACCTTTTCTTTGGTCTTCTGGCTGGGGGACATTTCTGATTGATTTGGAAAGATAGCGGCAAGCTTAAGACGAGACTTTTAAGACGAGACTTCGCGAAAAACACTCGGGGGGTTGATTGCGTTTAACTTTGAGTTTTTATCTTTCTCTTATGCAGTAACCCTTCCCTTATTAAAAACATGCAGACCAGCCACGCCTACTGTACACCTCTCAATGCAGCTTTACAGGTAAGATGAACGGCCGTCCGGGCTGTGCCGCGGAGGCACATGGCTCCCGCACTCATTTCAAAATATATTAGCCTCGCTCTAATTAGATATTAAATTTTAATTCCGTTAAACTTTTTTCTTAAGTGCACAAAGCATCGTACTCCCTGGAGGCAGGCACGTCGGGCTGCTTCAGCATTAGCAAGATGCTTAGCATTTTGAATATTGTGGCAAAAAAATTAAAAGTTCACTTATTAATATTTATCAGCAGCATCATAATTTCCATCCTCTTATTTCAGAATTTCACTTGAGGCAAAAATACCACAAGTGTAATTACTCTAGCACAGCTATTAATGTGCTGGGTGATAGGCCACTGTGTCACATGACCTTCTATTGTTCACGGGTTTAAAGAGAAAGCGGAGCTTTTTTTTCTTCTTCTTCTTCACTTCTGCTCCTTTTTCTTTTCAAGTCCAGTTTGGCCTCTTTTCACTGGGGAGAGCGGGGCGGGTGGGGTTCGCTTGGGAAAAGTAAACTCTTTTTGTTCAAGCGATAGAGGTGTTGAAGGAGAGACTCTTTAGGTTTCCAGCGGATTGCTCGAGGTTACGTAATAAGCTCGCAGAACGTTTGTTTCCTACTGACAAACCAGGCCCTCCTTACGTAACCGGCGTTGCCAGGGGACGAAGCCACGGGGATTGAGCAGGAGGGAGGTTACCACCCAAACGTGAGTTACCGGGGCAGCCCTGGCGTCCATTAAGCCTCTGAATTATCGCATATTTCTCCGTTACCCAACAGTAAAGTCATCTCTCAGGTCGAAGAGAAGACTGTAGCACACTTCCTTAAGGTTTACCTGGGTACCCCCCCCCCTCCAGAGTTCGTAGGTGGGCAGGGTCCTTTGGCCCGTCCGTGGTCCTGTTGGATTTTGACCCACCTAGATTGTTCTAGACCGCAGTCCAGAGGGATCTCGGTAACTTAAATGACAACAACAGTCTACACAGATAGATCTGACGTATGTGATCCTAGCCCGTGACAGACCTTTGCAGCATGCGTTCTCGATACTTACATATAACGACGTCATGGGCTCCTGCAAAGGGCTGTAACGCACCAACAGATACGAAAATTTTGTGAGGGAAGGGCGCAAATGAGAGAAGTGTAAAAAGAGGCTCCTTAAGGGACGCTAATGATACAAACTCGGTGGAGACGCTCAGCGTTGAGGGGAACAGAGTGCAGGGAAGAGGCGATCGGGAGGGGAGCTCTGGCTATTCCTGTTTAACAGCGGTTTGCTGAGCACCTCCCCTGCGCCCTGGAGAACCGTTTTCCCAGTTCGGTCAGCAGGAGCTCAAGGCTCCGGAGGATGGATGATACGCCTCTCACGCAGTTTCAGTTCGGAGGCAAATTCACTGACCTTAGCTTTCGCGCGTGCGCGCGCACATGTGCGCGCGTGTGTGTGTGTGTGTGTGTGTGTGTGTGTGTGTGTGTTTAGCCTGAACCAAATTTAAGAGGAGGGACTGCTTTCTGACAGTTTCTCTTAATTACTTGCAGTTCACACTGTAACTTTCGAAAAGCAAATGAAAAGCACGCTTAGATGCTGCCACTGTAAATACCGTTCATTAGTCACTATTTTCCCTGGAGTGTTGTGAAGTATGAATTTAAAGGCCGCTCTACCTGGAATCGTATGAAGATCACAGGCACGTTTTACATTCATGAGGCGGCAAGGCCAAAAAACACCAACAAACAACAACGACACAACAACCCACCAGCAACGGTGATCCTCCATCCTCTGGATTCTCTTGACTCTGTGACTAATGTCAATTAGGAGGCTTTATCATTACAGAACTGTTCATGTTTCACCTCTAAAACATTTGCTCCTGGCCTCCTCTGCACCCTTTCTTATTTTCAGCCATAGCCCCGAACTCTGCTGCCGTTTTCCAAGAACACTTGGTGTCCATCCTGCAGTGAGGTGAATACACGCATCTCAAGTCATGATTTGAGGAATGGATCTTTTTCCTCTCCTCTAGGAGTCTGGGTCGCGGGTCAGTAGACAGTCCCCTAGGACAACTTTCTGCTGTGCAAATTAAATAAAGAGTCTACCAGCAGGCCTTCCCTTCCCGCCCACTTGCATTTTTCAAGGCAAGTAAAAATAATAGTGGAACAACATCTTCAAAAGATTACTAGAGCAACATAACGCGTGATATACAATATATAAAATAGGACAGCCGAATCCACTACAGAAATAAAACATTGGACTCGGGACAGATTGCAGTATGCTCTGAAAAAGTGAAGTAACTAAGGGTAACCGTAAAGCTTCGTATTTATAGACTGCCTTTCCCCCGGGCGTCTCAGAGCGGTTAACAAACATTCCAAGAGGGACAGGACTTAGGGACTTCTGCACCTTGACTTAAGGACCTTTGTTCTTTTTTTTCTTTCTTTCTTTCTTTTTGGCAGAGGAGGGGCCAGTGTGATATGAAACCACATACTGTGGGCATAGGACCACTTACAAAATTAGGTCCATTATAAAACTTGTAAGCCTCCCCCCACCCCTGGCCCCCTCTCCTAAATAGACATCAACGACCAAAAAAGAAAGAACCACTAGGTTAGGCCGAAGCCGTTGGTGAACATTTTTCGAAGCTCGGGTGGGTTGCTTTGCTCCGTCGCTCAGAATGTGAAGGAGCCACCAGGTTTCTCTACGCAGCCCACTTGATCGTTTTTTCTTTTAAAGGCCACCAGACTGGTTTTTTTCATTTACGTCTTTTTTGTCTGAGAATCAAGGGATCAGTGTAAAATGCTTACCTTGGGATGCCTTTCACCACTGTCAGTCAGTCAGCCCAGGTTTTATGATCCAGTCCCCATCGGAAATAGCTTTGCCCTAGAACGCATTAAGAGCCACGGAGAACGCATCATCCCCAAAAGGTTGCCCTGTACGTGACCAGCTCGTCCCAAAGACTACATCCTTAGAAACATTTCCCTTTTGTTTTTACTTCTCAATCTTCGACTGACTTGAGAAGCTGCGAAAAAATACCAAGCTAGAGAGGGGCCCCACTTTCGCCACATTCTGACTGCAGCAGTGAAATGGCTTTGTGGTATTTCCAGGAAAAAGAGACTCACATGATGGTCCCAGCAGAACTTCCATGTCGGGGAGAGGCAGGACCACTGTGTTGTCTCGAACAAAGACAGTCAAGATGCTTGTCCAGCTGCCCCTTGGGGCGGGGGTAAAAAAAACCGGGCAGCGGGTCTGTCTTTTCGCTCTGCCAGAAAAGAAAAAAGGGCTTTACTGCAGTCAGTCACAAGAGATCTGTTGAAAAAAGTACTTGATGCAAATTATTTGACAAACTGTAGGAGAGTGAGGAATGTTCAGATGTGCTGTTCATCAAAATGAGTTCACCACATTTGGAAATGAAAACAGGACTTTTTTTTTTTTTTCCCATTTTTTAAAAGAAGGCAGTTGTTATATAAATTCAGAAGTGGCGGGAAGGGAAGGGAAAGCTGTGGGCTTGCGGAGGGCCTGCCTTTGAAGTAGTCCCTTAGCCAGCGCTGCGGTAGGTGTGGATGGGGCATCCATCGCGGGGCTTGGATGGCTAAGGCGTTTCTGGCTTTGGAGTTTGTACAGCGAGTGAGACTGCGATTGTCTTAATAGGCGGATTCTCTGCAGCCCAGCTTTGTACGCGTCCTCTCTTGGTTTTTGGCTCTTACTGTCTCACCAGAGCCAGGATTTCTAGACTAGTTTGGACTCGTGTATGACTGGCCAGTTGGAGTCACCACGCCAGATTGTCTTGTGATTGCACTTTTTTCCTCATTAGGATGGAAAGGCAGGCATAGTGTAGTCTGCAAGAGGGCCGTTTTGATAAATCTGGGTCTAATTACAGCCGCCAGTTTTCGAACGTCTGTCCTCTCTTAATAAAATGAAGAGTCACTGGGTCAGGGTCATGACCCAAATGCGACAACATGGCTACTTCAGCCCAGTGATAAGTACCGCATCTCAGGACTGGGGTGGTCGTTCTGTTCAACCGCAGTAGGATAAAACAATGAGCAGTATCCCACCACGGAGTTGAGGATTTCTTTCTTTTCCCCGCCACTTGCACACTCTGTCGCTGACACTCGCTTGGAGGGAGGGACTTTGTCACCTCAGTAAGGATGTACTTACATACCCAGAGGAAATACGATTTACAGCTTCCTTTTGCCAGAGATTTCTTTCTTCTTCAGTCCTCCAATTCCAGGTGATTGGTCAGACCCCGAAAGATTACCTAGAGTTACCGTTCAGCCAGTTATCTGAACACTACACTAAAAAGATTCAAAAATAATTCGTTCCAGTGGAAATGATGGGGGCGGGGAGATAAAAACGGATTCCACTTCTATAATCTCTTCCTTTTCTGTAGGCTCTAAGACAAATGGTTATATGGAAGTGCTCCTAAGTTTGGGCTCTGTGGCCCGAGTAATCTGCTCAGATCTTTAATAACATCCAATACTGGAGGCATCGAAGTGGATAAAGAAATGAAAATTCCATCATATGTCCCTGTGATCTAGAAATGTTCCGCTCCTCTTGAAGAAAGGCATCAGACAGAAACCTCGTTACTGGTAGATAGCCTTGTCTAAACCCAGATGCCTCTACCCAGCAGGGCTGACCGGAGCCCTCCCTCCCCACGGGCGCTTTGGTCCCTCCAGCTAGCTCTCTGAGACCCAGCCTGGGCCGTGTGTCAGCAGCCTGACTTGTAAAGCACAAATCCTTCTACACCGATTAGAAACTTGTCTTTTCCAACCCGTGCCCAGAATGCCGTGAAACCGAACATCATTGAATCCACCCGTAACTGAGAGCCTCCCCGTCTGTGTACACCCTTGTCTTCATAAATCTTCTCTCGGTTGATGGCAGGCTTCGATGGCTGAGAACAGTATACCTCTATACACTACCGCTTCCATGGGAAACCCCACTCTGGGCAACCTAGCCAGCGCCATACGGGAAGAGCTGAACGGGGCGATGGAGCACACCAACAGCAACGAGAGCGACAGCAGCCCGGGCAGATCCCCTATGCAAGCCGTGTGAGTACCCGCCACCCCGGAACGCCTTTGCCGTCACCTCCCGGTCCCCCTGTTCTAGGTGCACACCGGCCCCTTCTCCTCTGGCGGCTTTTGACACCTTTTCTGTAACTTCTGATTTCCTAGAACCCAGATAGAAGTGGGTGCATCCAGAAACCTTTAGCTCGGTCCGCACCGAGGAGGACCGTTTACGGACGTTCCCGTTACAGCAGTAGGCTTCACGCGGCCCCACGAGTGCCCAAGGCCATAAAATGGGTGACACCTGTGCTCTTGGCCTTCGCTCGCCCGGCTCAGGCCATTCGCGCAGCCACATTACCTTTTCCTCCTATAGCAGTAGAACGCATCCCGGTGGCAGAGTTCTTCGCTGTCTGTTCACCGTGTGGGCGGGCTGAAGCTAGCGGGGAGGCAAAGGATGCTCGTTTACTTGGTTACGTGGTACGCGGAAGCGCGGACGCCATGCCGAAGCGTCATTACCAAGCACTGACGATGGCACGAACGAAAGGTGGCATGGTTCATAGATTGCTCTTAAAATATTAAAAGGAAAATTAACAGGAGCATTATAGCAGCAGACGGCAGTATAATGAGCACGCCCAGAAGCGTACGGAGT
Source organism: Leucopleurus acutus (assembly GCF_964270905.1). Taxonomy (NCBI): domain Eukaryota; kingdom Metazoa; phylum Chordata; class Mammalia; order Artiodactyla; family Delphinidae; genus Leucopleurus; species Leucopleurus acutus. Next base: position 20,151,397 of record NC_139153.1, read on the forward strand.
GAGGCACGGGGGCTCTCCCAGGCTGCATGTGCGTGGCGTCAGGACCAGGCGCACCACGGGCGGGGCCGTGCGTGCTGCCCCTTTTGGCTGGGTGATGGGAGGCAGGCGGGGTGACGGTAACGACTCCCCGTCTCCCAGGAAAAGTTTTAAACGAGCAAAGAGAGCACATTTCCCCAGAGAGGATTGGCGGGGGTTGCTGTCGAGTGACAGCCTCTGGCTTTGAGCGAGTCTCTGCGAAACCCGCTGCCCGCTTTTAAAGGGATAAACCTATTCAGTGGTGACCGTGCTGTCAGCTCCTAGAAACGAACCCCTTGTCTACACAGTGTCTCTGAATTCCTGACCAACGTCTTATTTTAAGAGCATTTGAGTGATGATGAGAATGGAAAATATGACCTGTGGCAGTTAGCAAGAGCATGAACTGGCACCTACCAACACAGGCAAAATGCTGTCTGCCAGCATGGGTAGCTTGGTGGGTTTGGAGGAATCTGAAATTCGATTCTTTAGCATTTGAATTGCATGCCCAGAGTGCTTTGAAAAGGACCTTTAAAGATGAAAATAATCGTTTTAAATTTATATCAACAGTCTCTTAGCATTTACTCCACAGCATTTTAAGAATGTGTTTCTCTCTCACGCCGCCACTGCCATCGATCTTCCTTCGTCGAGCAACCTGGTCTTTCTGACTTTATTATCACACCCGTATTCATCTCGAAATCGTTGTCACCACAGGAGTATTTTAACTCAGCTATTAAGGAAGTTCAGAGCACACGTAAATTGGCGTGTGCGCTGCTTCAAGGAATACTTACTGGAGCAAAAGCATCTGAAGTTACTGAGTGGAAGAGAGACTGTTTGTCTGTCATAGTATCCACAGACCGCTGACGTTTACCTGATGTGTGTTCCTAATATTTATAGTAAAAAGGATCGCTGAAAAGAGAGAAGACAATTTTTAAAAAAGGTATTTGGGTAAAAACCTCTCACAGCAGTTTAGAGTGAGGCTAATTTTGCTGTGCAAGACAGAGTCACTATAAAGTTATTTCAGACTTCGAGTTAAACCAGAAACCTTGCTTTACAGCAAGCAATCAATCAGCCTAATTTTTAACGAAACGAAGGTTGTACTGGTGTGAGTGTTTTGTTTTTAAGAAACCCTGCATAGAGATGCCCCAAAGCATACTGTTTTATCGCTCAAATCTCACAGGTTTACACTAAAATAAAGGATTTTGCTAAAAATAATTGCTGGTCATCAGCCCGTATTCCCTGTGCCTACTCTCGGTGTTTGTGAGAGATGCTTAACGCTTTTTGATCTCAAATTTCCATTAAGCGAATTCTATAATGACGTAGTTTTCTTTCTTGTCCAACGTGCATTACCCTGCTAGGATGCAACTTGTTTCTCACCTGTTCTGTTCTCTGCGAATAAACCAGCCATAAACGCTACAGCAAGGCTTAAAGGGCCTCGGTTAATGAGGCAGCCCAGCTACTATGGAGTGTCGAAAGAGAACTTCTTACCCTTTCTGTGACACTCAAACCCCACAACATTTTTGTCTGTCTCTTGAAACAAACGCTACAAAGTAGTCACATAATTATGGCTTTGGGGCCTTATACTTTTATCCTGATAGGGGGCTAAAGGAGCTACAGAGCAAAATACTCCATGCTGTGCCCACACCCTCTGAACACAATGCCTTTAAACACCAGTCCGCTTGCCTTAAAAACTCCTCTGTTCCCAGAGTAGCTAAACAAAGGAATTACTCAGATGTAAGAAAGGAAACGTGGGGCTTTGCGGTTATTCACTGGGAGCCCTTTCGGAAGCAGGAGTCGGAGAGAAAGGCACTGGGCGGCAGTGGGGGGGTGGGGGGCGACCTGCAAGGGTAGAAGGCGCCACCTGCAGCTCCATCTCCCAGGAGGCACCTGGGAGACCGTGAAACAGTGTGCATCTTACCTGAAATGGATCTCGCGTGGAGATCCTTCCTCTAGAGCCCTGCGTGCCTGAGTTACTGCTTTTGCCCCACCTGGGGGCAGGAGGGGCCGGGGGGCGGGGATCTGCTGGTATCACGAAACGGCGTGAAGCTGGATTTCATCTCTGTGGCGTTTTAAGAAGCCTTAGTATCTCACCTGGTTGCGTTGTCAGGTTGTCACACCGTAGACCTGGTCAGTTCACCTTTGCTGGGCTTCCACTCGGCAGTAGGTGCTGGGACTGAGCCAGCGTGCGTAGGGTCGTCCCCTGTGCCTTTGGGACGGAAAAATAACCTTCCTGAAGTTGGGTTGCAGATTTCAGGGGAAAACAAAATATTCTCTCCCGTGAACTCTACGTTGTTGGCGGGACTGGGTGGGTGGGTGGGTGGGGGTGGGGGGATTTTGTTTCGTTCTGCCTGGCAAAACATTTGTCCGAGTCTAAAATTACAAAGCAAGAACTTCACGAAGACTCGCCAGTCTCTTCCAGGGCCCAGCACCCCTCCCACCCATATAGCCTTGTATCATCTCTGTCATCAGATTCAGCTCTGTAAACCAGAAAAGATGAATACATCTGGTAGTTTAAAAAAACGAAAATAGGAAAATGTTGATCAGGGAAAGCTGACTCTCAATCCAGGCTACACACAACCCAACACCACTCCTGTCCAATCAGTGTCACGAGAACCACGTTGCCAGGGGACAGGAGGGGGGTGACGTTTGAAGTAACAGTTCTCAATGGTGCGAATACGAAACTGAAACGTGAAGAGATGTTCACCATTGTCAGTCATCCAAAAACAACACCGTGTACGGTAACCTGAGCTTTCCTTATTACACCTGCCCAGCAACACCATGTTCTCAGAAAGCAGTGCTTGGTGCTGATGAGGTTGAGTCTAGATTGATAAAGCTGCTTTGGCAGTTAGTATTGCACTAAATCATAAGAACCGTAAGATGTTTTCGCCTCTGCTCCAACCATTTTATTCTTAGAAATTTATCCTAAGGAGGTAAACCAACAGAAATATGGATAAAAGCGGTCACTGTGTTACACAAAGATCAAGGCGGGGGCGAGGTATGGGGGTGAGCGAAAGACAGTCCCCAAATGCCCAGTATTAAGGGACTAATGTCATCACACTGGGATGTCATAGCCATAACAATCAACACTGTAAAGGTAGCAAAATAATCACATTCTTGCTACGTGTACAATATGTAAAAAACGTGGCCCCAAATGGGAGAAGACAAGCAAAACCAAGAAAGTCTACCTTAATTAGAGTTTATGGGTGATACATATATATATATATATATATATATATATATATATATATATATATATATATTTAAGGAATAAAAATCAACACACCTAACTCTTCCCAAAACAATATAGGGGGTCCTACCGGAGCTGACTTCCCAGGCAACGCCAATGTATGCAGTCACACAGGATCCCACACTTAAGAGTTTTAACGCTCAGCTGTTTCCGAAATCCTCAACGACTTTTTCAAACACATTTCACTTTGCACTGGGCTCTGCACATTATGCATACGGTCCTGGATCTTGATGCTGAAACACAAATAAATAGGCCCATTAAAAAACTAAAGCTAGATGGAGCCAAACTAGTAAAACATACTCTACTCTAATAAAACTTGGGTATATTTCGTTTTGCACGTAGGTTGTAAGAATACGGGCCCTATTTTTTTTTTTTTTTAATGGTTTGCTGTTTTTTTGCTTTTTTAAAAACATTTATTTTGTGTTTTATTTTTGGCTGCGTTGGGTCTTCATTGCTGCGCGTGGGCCCTCTCTAGTTGCAGGGAGCCGGGGCCACGCTTCGCTGCGGTGCGCGGGCCTCTCATGGCGGTGGCCTCTCTCGTTGCAGAGCACGGGCTCCAGGCACGCAGGCTCAGTAGTTGTGGCGCACGGGCTCAGCCGCTTCGCGGCACGTGGGATCTTCCCGGACCGGGGCTCGAACCCGTGTCCCCTGCGTCGGCAGGCGGACTCTCAACCACTGCGCCACCAGGGAAGCCCCGGGCCCTATTTTTTAAAAGCTATTTATCCCAACATCTACCCCCAGACACTCTCAAGGCTCTGCTCATTTTACAGTCAGTTGCCCTTCTAGAGGATCACGTGTCAAAGGGCAGTCCAAAGCACTCCTCTGTTGATTTTTCAAGGGTTCAAGAGGCCTTTGCGGTTTGCACACAGCATCAGTTATTTAGGAAGGCCACCATCCCCAACACCTCCTCTTATTACTAGTAATACTTGATAACGTCAATGAAAAAAATCCTCCCTTCTGCGGCCCGTTCCTGCAACGGGACTTCTCTTTAAAAAAAAAAAAAACCTGAATGGTTCTTTTACGTATCAAAAGCCCCGCCACCAAAAGTAATTTGTATTTGCAAACGATCGGTTGTAAATATGATTTAGGAACAACATTTCTCAATTGTTATCGGAGTGCTGCGCGTGGTCCCCCACAGGCCCCTTCGGGTGAACCGTGCGCTGGGCTATAATGAGCAAGTCTGCAGATCTCATCGGAGCCCCGCGTCCCGGTGGCCGCTACCAGCCGGGCCTCATGTTTTGCCTTGTTTACAGCTGACAGCGTTATTATTCTGATCGGGGCTCTGCTTTCTTATCATATTGTTGTGTTGAGCGCGCCTTTTCCTCTCCGTTTGTGTTCCCTGGCAGGGCTTTTCTTGCCTTATTGACAGTTTGTAAAAATATGCATTAATTTGGGGTTTCCAGCATGTATCATGGTGTCTCTCTGCTGTGTTTGCTTGAAGTTGATTAATGATAGACCCTCGCTTGGGGTCGGTCTCCGGAGAGTTCTTTCACAGGTTCTGCATGTTAACTAGCAAAGCAGAACACACAGCAAGCCGTGATTAGCCCAGCCTCCTGCACACAGTGGTCCCCACAAACCACTGTTGCGTTAACCGATTCTTGCTTCACGGGATTATTGGAAGATTTGTATTCATCCACCCAGCAGGCCACTATGGGGCCTGTTAGCTGACACTCAAAGGGTGGTCCTCGGACCAGCAGCATCACCGGGGAGCTGGTCAGAGATGCAGAGGCTCAGGCCACGCCCCAAACCTGCTGAGTCACAGGCTGCATTTTCACCAGATCCCACGGGAATCTGTGTGCACATTACAGTGTAAGAAACACCACGGGAGGAGGACACACCCCCTGATGCTTCTGTCCAGAGACCCTTCTGTGATGACGGAAATTTCTCCCTCTGTGCTATCCAACATGGTAGCCGTTAGGCAACACATGTGGCCCTTGAGCTCTTGAAATGTGGCCAGTGTAACTGAGAAATGGAATTTTAAATTGTCTTCATTTTCATAGTCGCACGTGGTTAGCGGCTGCTGTGTCGAACATCACAGCTCTAGACTGGGGATTTTGTGTTACCCAAAACCGCCGACGTACCTTGCGTTGGGAAGTCCCCACGGTGAACCTTCTTTTGTCTTTCCAGGCATCCTGTACATGTCAAAGAAGAGCCCCTGGATCCAGAGGAAGCTGAAGGGCCGCTATCCCTAGTGACAACAGCCAACCACAGTCCAGATTTTGACCACGACAGAGATTACGAAGACGAACCAGTACATGAGGACGTGGAGTGAACATCTGGGCAGGCCGACCCCAAGAGCGTGAAGATTGGGGGGGGGCACACAAGACAAAACACGTCAAAAGTTTGCAGTGAAATCGTTCTCCATTGGTTGTACAGTGTGGAGGATTTTTCACTGCATTTTGACAACTCTGCAATGTGTTAACTCTTAGTGCCATCAAGAATCCCATTTGGGAGTATTTTTGATTTTTCTACTTTTTGTTGAAAAAAGGAATTTGTACTCTGTGCATTGGATGGACTTGTTTGGTACTGGGGATTTTCCTCTCTTAACAGTCAACATCAGTGTTGTAAATTTGCTAAACTGATTCACTTTTAGCAGCAGACTTTGAACTGCAGTCCTGCCGACATTGGACAGTGAGGACACCCAACTGAGCATGTGCACCTAAGCTGCAGACCACGCCTCTGCCCAGAATTTAAGGATTCCAATGGACGACCTATTTGCACAGTACTGCATGTTGATTATCACTGCCTTTACTCCATTTTTTTTTTTTTTTTTTTTTTTTTTTTTGCTTCCAGTTGGGATGGGGAAGGCCTTTGTGTGTGTATTGGGGGGAGGGTTTAAAAATAATTATCCCAAACTTTTTAATGTATTGCTTTTTTTTTTTTTTTTTTTTGGCTTCTCCTATACCATTTTAAGTTCTGACCTCAGGCCTCCATTCGGGCCCACGGCCTCTTGGAGGCTTCAAGTTTTCTGTACCTTGTGATGAATGTTAATAGGTGTTTTTATTATACGAAGCTGAATGTCATTTCTCGTTCGTAGTTTTCTGTCACTCATTCCATGTCCCTTCAGACATCACCACTGTTTTCTCGAAAGTCAGAAAACATTCCGTTTTGATCTTTGGCAAAAAGGTCCCAAATGCTGCACTCTACACGTGAAGGTCCTCTCACCCAGACGTGAAGTTCCTGCCAGAAAGAGAATGAATGACAGAAAAAAAAAAAAAAAAATAGAGACACCCTAGGAACCATGCAGATTCATTCCATGAAGCAGTATTGGAAGGTGGGAAGGGGGTTGTTTCAGAGTTTCCTCTTTTTTTTTTTTTTTAATATTGCACCTACCATCATTCTTAATAAATGCCACAGCATTTACCAGCACAAGGAGACATAGGCAGCAGCCCCCTTACCCCCAAAGCGAAACAGACAAAAAACAAACTCTCGCAGTAGTTCGACTGACAGTGGCTGTGGAAGCCCGTCCCTGGGATGACCTAGTTGAGATGGGCCTCAGGCTCTCGCAGTTGTTCAAACCAGTGTGGGTTGCTTTGTTTGCAAAATGGCCCAAAAGCTGGCTTCCCTGAGCAACTGTGCTGAAAGTCGTGGTGGCCCCAAACGGAAACATCCATTCAGACCTGCTTGGTGGCATTCATCTGTCTGAATGCAAATTAGATTTCCGATTGAACTTGCTATGCGAGTTAATGAAAACTGGGTTCAGCAAATGCTAAAGTGTTAATTTCCAATGTGCAGGTTTGGTATAGCAGTTCAGCATGGGAGGCAGTACCATCCCACCAACCCCAAAAACCAACAGGAGAAGACATCAGGCAGATGGGGGCACAGCTCAGCCCTGGGCTTTCGGGGAAACACACGTGGCGCGCAGAACATGACAGTCATGGGTCAGTACAGCCTCAGTCCTTGGAACCCCTGAACGCTTCCACTCTGCACCCCTTTCCTGTCACTCATTTATTTACCTAGGAGTGTAGCTTTTGTTTTAGTTTAAGAGCCTTTTGGAGCTTAATTTATATGCTTTGTACCTCTTTTTTTTTTTTTTCCCTAAAATTACCAAAGATATTCCACAAAGGTAAATTATGTTCTCTGTTTTTATGCTTTATCTGATGAAGCCAAATATCCTCTTCTTGTTGATCAAAGGAGGCAAAATAATTTAGAGGCAATTGATGAGATATAGGCTATTGCTAACTTAAGAGAACTGCTTCTTCATCATAGAGGACATTTAGAAGACCAAGTAGGTAATGGAACCAAAGTTGTTACTTTTTTTTTTTTTTTTTCTTCAGTCCTCGGTTTTTGTTTTTGTTTTTTCCTTCTGTACCTCTACAGAGACCAAAACGCATTCTTGTAAAGAGAACTTATGGGGCTACTGAAGAGAGAAATAGGACACAGTATTAAGGGAGCAATAGAAGGAAGGGATTACCATCTCCAAGAAGAAAAACCAATGTACGGCACATGAAACTTAGGGGGTGTCCAGTCCAGGAGACAGTTAAGATACAATGAAGGTAAAATTCAGAGAGAACAGAACAGCTTCCGCAATTGAACTAGACCGCGTAATGTAGTATTTCTAGAAGACATTTCTTTTTCAAAGAAGGATTGTATGCCACTTTTGTTTAAGGACTGTGCTATGATCACTGCATTCATTTGGGTTTATCTTGGCATATATATCCTCTGGGTTTTTGTTTTTGTTTTTTTTAAAAGGTTTCCTTTTTTTCCTTCCTTTTTTCCGGATTAGGCTTGCGTCAGCATTTTTCATTTAAAAAAAAAAAGTAACATTCCCGTCCACTCACAAGCTTGGTACAAAAACTTCTCTGGCAGTTCCTTTTGAAGCTTCACACTGCTTTCTCTATAAAGAGCAGTCTGTGGTCACTCGAGACTTACTTTTTTTTTTTTTTTTTTTTTCAACTTTTCCAGGCAGCGTCATGATGTGCAGGCAGTAGCCAGACAGGGTCATGGGAAGGGGGCCCTGTGCTTCTAAACTGAGTGGTTGCTGGTTAGTTTGGTATTCAAAAGAGGATAAAAATCTGGTAGATTAGTTCATTCTCAGCATGTGTAGCTAGACATGAGTAAAGTTAACAGCATGAGAAACTGTTAGTACGCATACCTCAGTTCAAACCTTTAGGGAATGATTAAAATTAAAAAAAAAAATACATTTCACTCAGTTGCACTTAGTCGTATGTCTTGCATGCTTAGTCTAAAGACTGTAGCAAAAAGAAAAAAAAAAGAAAAATTAGCTTTTACATATCTTTGCAGGTATCACAGCCTTGCAGAAGAACCAACTGAAAAAAAAAATTTCTCAGGCTTTACAGCAAGCAAACTTCACTCTGATTTTTCCAATTCTGATTCTGTATCCCTTGGGGGTATCCCAGTTGCTTCTTTAGGATGGGGTTTATTATGTTGTACATATATCCCGATGTGTCTGTGTGACTCTTTGTCTTTTTTGGGGGAGGGCGGAGGGTGGTTCTTTTTTTAGATATTGTTCCTAAAAAGGAATAAATGCATATACACCTGTTTGTCAAAACACCTTTGCTTTTTGTGCAACTGCTTTATATTAACGATACTTAAAAAAAAAAAAAAAAAACCTTTGGAAAAAAAACTACTGTATGTAATGGAATTGCAGAATATGCTGCACATGTATTTTATTTAGTTATTCTTGCTTTCAGAATATTGGATGACATTTCCTGACATGTGGGAGGGAGAAACTCCCAAATTTCTTTTTTTTTTTTTTTTTTTTTTGGCTTTTAAAATTGTAACATAGTTGACAGATTTTTTTTTTTTTTTTCTTTTTTCCTGTTCTCATTGATCGGAGCATCTTGTACAGGTTTTTTTGGTGTTTGTGCCTGCCGGTGTGAGTTCCTCTGTTTTTTGATACATTCCTATCCCTTGTGTTTATCCTACCATTGCCTTCCTGGCTATCTTAAACAAGTTCATGCGTTTGAAAAGAGAAAAAAAAAAAAAATGTTGTTTTAAACAATGTTTTCTCCTGCTGCAGTAAATATTTTGCATGATGAAATTCCAGGGTCACACTTTCAAAGTTTATCAGTGAAGTAGTGATTAATCATGGGGAGTGTCAAAGCTATTGAACTTTTTGTATAAAAACAAGAAAAAAAGAAAGAAAACTTTACGAGGTGCCAAGATGTACAGACAATTTGTTGCTTTTTTTTTTTTTTCCCCAAAGAAAAGCGTACCTTAGGGAGAACGGTCCCTTGTACCGGGCAAATGCACTGTCAGGAATGAGGATCCATCCTACTTGTTGTCCCTAGAGTCTGTCCTTGTAAGACAAGTTCACGCTGCCTGCATTGAACCAGCAGTGAAAGGAAACATCAAGGCTTATGAACGGGAAGAGTGACCGCCAGCCCTGCCACCTTCGGACGGCTCTGACCTGATTCCCCGCGTTCCGTCAGACCTAGTAAAGACACCTCGGATTCTTCACCCAAAATATGATGTCCATCACTAGCTATTTTATCCCGGAAAAAAAAAAAAAAGTTAAAGATTTCCTCTCCTTTCCGCATTCCAGCTTGAGCTCCGTTTCCAAGGGTACCAAGAAGAACATGCTTGTCGGGATTTTGAATCTTTGGGGGACCTTTTGGTTCATGGTAGACCCTCTGGATATTTTGGATGTTTCTGAGAGTCGATTTTGGCTTTTCTCTCCTGAGAAATGAGACTTATAATTCCAAAGGCATTTTGTGGGCCCGGTGTAGTTCTCATGATCTCTGCTACCCAGAAGCCTGCATGGAGATGGTGCAGCCCGGACTGTCAGCGTGGTGCTCCGTGGAGATGTGCTGCCAGTAACAAGAATTTTTTTTTTTTTAATTTCGTTTTGTTTTGATAAGGCATAAAAGGAACTCATTCCGTGACATCAACTGTAATTCCATCATTCCGTGTCTGTGGATACAGACAATAAAAAAAAAAAAAATGTTGTGTAGTCAGTACTAATGACTGACATGATCGCATTCTCAAATGCAATAAAAATGCTGGTTGTTCACACTGGTAGTAAAAGTCGCCACAGCCTAAGTTTCTTTCCCCTTCTGACCTGCTCAGAGTGTGTGTTCGGCATATGCCTTAGGTTTAGCACCAGCTGCTTCCCTCCCAGAATTAAAATCAATCTTAACTAAAAGCTTTCATCATCACGGAGAACTGAAGCTCTCGTCCCTCAGGATTTCAAAGTGAAAGTCTCCACTTAGAGAATTGGGGGAAAAAAAACAGAAAAAGAGAGGCTACCTTTTCTCTCCAGGAAGCACACTGTGATTTTTTTTTTTTCCCTTCATCACATTTTATAGAGAAAAAACAAAATATTGAATAACTAGCATTAAGAGCTAACTAAAATTTCAGAGGAAGGCAATTTCATGAATAATTCATTCAAATTTCACATCTGCAAGATTAGTCATCCAAATAAAATGCTAATGTCAAAAACATGCACCATCTATAATATTCTCATCAAGAAATCTTTTTGCATATAATGATAAATGCCGAGATTAGGACAAATGATTTTATAAAAATACTCTATCAGAAAGTAGGTTCGATAGCTGCCTTTACTGATGGAAACAGGAAAGCTCCCATAACTAAATATTTCCAGAACAACCATCTTGATTTCTGAGGTCTTTAAAAATCGCAGACCTCTAGAAAAATGTGCTATTTCTCTTTAATATTATTCTGTCATACACATTCTAAGGATTAATGAATTTGGGCATCCTCTTTGAGTAAAAAATCGGTATATCGAAAGCAGCACTATTAAGTGGCCAAACCGCAGTGACATACAACTGTGACGTGTATAATTCAGAGCACAGAACACGAGCCAAGAGATGACTTGAAAATTAACCTTGCAGTTCTTATTCGGCAGAGACCGGCTGATACTGAGGAATATGTAAACGTTCCTTCCCAGCATTGTTTTGAAAAGCCCATACAGTTATGCCACTGTCTAAAAGCCCTCTGGTCTGATAATTAGTAAAACATTTGAACCCTTAATTCTTATCTAGCTACTAAGAATAAATTAGGGTTAATTGAAATTCCTTTAAACGCCAGGCTTAAACATAAATACTGCTTACAGCATGTGCAGTTGGTAAAATTAAATATGTACACATATTTGAATCAACTGAAGGACCCAAACCAAGTAGGACGACGCATTAGAGAAGATTTTGCTGGTTGATGCATATATACATTTTTCAGTGTATTTCAGGAATCGTTCTAAGACGGGAACATCCTCTTTGACATTTATTTCAGGCTTGTCACTCAGATAAACAAGGCAGCAAACCCAAACTGTTGGCTCTTCTTTTAAACGGGAGCCTTTGTATCAAGAGCCTAAACTCTGAGGAAGGCCAGTTTCACACCTACACTAACCAGCTGCGTGATAGCTGCTACTCCCCCTCCCCCCAGAAAAAGATTAAAACATAGTGTAATTAGTCTTTCTTGACTTACGAGGTTGTGCCGCCTTTGATGCTGTTACATATTTAGGTGTAGGGTAATATTCACAATTTATCTTTCATCTTTAGTTGAGTCACATAAAAGTAGTCTTTATCTGAATAAAGTGAAGTTGGGTCTCAAACCTTCATTTAACGAATTGACTGATGGATGAAAGGTTTAAGACAGAATTCACGTTGGAGGGAAATTAAATTACGTACAAAAACACTGGTTTAACTGTGGGACAATATTTGGCTTAGAACGCCGTCACTCTAGATATAACCGACTTTTATTTATTTTTAAACAGCATTTTATTTTTTTAAAAAATAATACCCCATGTCATCTTATTTCCACTCTGATTGTAAAGTGAGATTCCATGCTTAGCACCCCCAAAACACACATATATATCTATTTGAAATGATCAGCCGGCCTTTTCTTTGGCTCCTACCAGGAATGTAGGGAGGGAGAAAAAGGGGAAAAAGACAAGCTTCAAGTTATAATGTTAATTTGAAGGTAACCGGCCTTTCAAGAATTAATTTCAGCCAAAGCAATAATCATTATTTACCAGCGTGTGACATTTTTATCACTCATCATATTAGCAAATTTCCATTGAAAATGCTAAAATGGATCGTCATAAGGCAGATAACTGCTCTAGCTGTAAAAATGACCAACACAAGTGCCGGGACTCAAACATTAAATTATACTGTAATTAATAAAGACAGTTAAGCTGTCTACCAGCAACAGCAATTTAGGTAACCACATTTGATCGGCTATAAATTGTAACTACATTAAAATTCCAGAAATATTAGCAATATGGATTAGTTGATGGAAGTCACTGCTGATCACCAATTCTCTCCTTTTTTTTTTTTTTTTTTTTAAAACAACGGAAGCACAGGTCAGGTTGACCACAAATCTGTGAGCGAAGATCGGGCCTTAGCACTTTTAATCTTGTGAAACAAGCAATTACAAATAGTTGCATCGATTTGTTAAAAAGCTTCGGGCGACATAAATTGTTTCCTGTTTAGCTTACTGCTCTGATACATAAATGTCACCCAGTCCAGTATTAATTAGGCCACAGAAGAACACAGGGTGACTTCCAGGGACGCATTTGTCAGTCCTTTTGTGAGCTTTCTGGGGAGCTGCTCTCGCTGGCTCATTTCTTATTAGCGACAGAGAGAGGAAGGAAAAACTCTTTTGCTACGTGAAGTCTTTAATACCAGTTTAATTTTCAATTCTCAACTAAATTGTGGGATTTCGGACTTGCTTTCTTGCTACTTGACATAAAGCAGCACGTCTGAAAAACATCTTCCAAATAGAATAGTATTTGCAAGGCATTTCAGCCTCTGAAAAGCTAATACTCCTCCCTTCTCGATACAGGGGACTGCACGGGTTTCCGTGGATTGATATTTCTACACTAAAAATACAATTTTAAACGGCTTGTGCACGTTCCTGACTTAACATAAATCAACTGCATCACGTACACTTTCTTTAGGTAGGCATGCCACTTAGAAAAATACATGAGATTCTGGGGGCAGGGGGAAAGTCTGGAGAAAATTTATTAAATAGAAGTTTTTACTGTAATAGAATATTAATGTAAGCCAATGCTTATTTGCCATCAAGCTGTTCCTTTTTTTTCTTTTTCTTTCTTTTTTTTTTTTTTAACATACACATGCTTCTTATTATTTTGCACTCAAGCAAAAATTCCACATTCAAAGACTTTCCATCTAGTTGGGAATGTCTCTGGCAAGAAACACGTAAGAAATCCTGACCTCCAGAAAGACAGCAGACCGTCCACACTGAGCTTTAGCCCCACAAGGCCACGCACGCAAACGTAAGCTACACGCTAGTCAACAGTGTGGAATCCGGAAAAACAATTATTCTTTAAATCCTGCCTCACCGCTACTCCACCGGCGCACAGAGGAAAATGTTTGATTTGCAACATAAAAGATTCATTAATTACCGCTTGAATACTTAAAGCTATTTTGCAGTCTAACAGAGATAAAGCAGTGAATTAAAACCTCTAATAAAATTGTAAAAATATTTCGGTAAGTTTACCCGTGTTATGATTTAGGGAGAGATTCAAGCATTCTCACAGAATAGAGTCTTAGCAATTTTCAAGTGTGTATTTGGAAGAAAGAGCTAAGTGTTCTAGGAATAATTTGTTTCTCACTTTCAAATGTTTACTAATAATTTATTTTCGAATCAAGTTTGCTACATTAGAATTCCACCGGTGGAGGGAAAAGAAAATCTGTCAAGCAGGTCGGAGCACGGTGTGTCTGACCCAGAAATTAAACTACTTTCAAAGTATTCCATTAGGCTGAAGGCTTTAGAAGCTATCACACGAAAAGTGGTCAGTTCCTGCCCACAAAATGCATCAAAACCCGAAAACACCCAACCCCAAGGATATAGCCTAACACTCCCTCCGACGCCTGCCCAGCATTAGATGTATTTTGTTTTTACGATCCTTGAGAGCAGCGCTCCCCAACCTTTCTGGCACCAGGGACCGGTTTTCGTGGAAGACACTTTCTCCACGGATTCGGTGGCGGGGCGGGAGGGCGCAGGAGATGGTTCAGGGGTAACGCCCGCGGTGAGAAGCGGCGGAGGAAGCTTCACGCGCCCGCCCGCCCGCCTGCCTGCCTGCCCGCCGCTCACCTCCTGCTGTGCGACCCGGTTCCCAACAGGCCGTGGACCCGGGAGCAGTCTGCAGCCTGGGGGCTGGAGACCCCTGCTTTGGAGCATTTCAGTGTTTGGATCCTGGGATCCTAGAAGTAGAGCCCAGCACGCTCTTGGAATCAAATGCTAGGGAACCTGAATGCCAAGTGACCAGACCCAGCCCTGACCATACAAACTGGGTGACTTTAGCAAGTAAGTAACTTCATGTCTTTGGTCCTCCCCTTCCTCTTTCTGGTAATTGAGGGTATTTAACTACGTGACCAGAAGGGTTCCTTCCAATTTTAAAGTTCTAAAAATTTAATAACATATTCCCCTTGGGAACTTTTCTTGATGAAATGTACCATCTCAGCATGAACCAGTGTGTGTGGCACTCCATCTTTCACCACTATTAGAATGCTGTCCAATTGAACCCGGCCTTCTGACATGCCCTCTTAGGAGCAAATTTCACTAGCATGCGTGCTTCCAACCATCCACCCATCCATCCATAAATAAGTATTCAATGCATTCAATGACCTGCTCCAACTCAACACTGGACGTAAACTGGGAACAAGATAGACACAGCGTTGGCCCCACTGTAGCCCATGGTTCACTGGGAAGAGAGTTCTTAAACATTAGCTTGCACTGTAATGCACTGAGTGCTAATGAGAAGGGAAGTCCAGGAATACACAGGAAGACCATCCATCCACTGTGGACAGTCAAGGAAGCTTCTGGGAACACACCATGTTTAAGTGAAACCCAAAGGATGTCTAAGAGTATGGCAGCTCGGAAGAGGAAGAAGTTGCTCTAAGCAGAGGCAAAAGAGCTGGAGTCTGAGAGGCATGGACCTCAGGGCAGGGTCAGCAAGAAATTTTACAGAAAAACACTAAATAGAGTCAGCCTGGCAGGGACCATATATCATGCATATGGCAGAATCATCATTTTTGTTAACAAATCCCAGTGCTTTCCACCGTCCAGCTCAGGAATTCCTGAGGAGTTGATGCTACATCAGCTTCGCATTCCGGGGAGGGAAGTGCCCCTCTCTTGGGGCCACGCTGGCCCCTTTGCTGCTCCCGGGCCCCAAGCACACTCTGCCTCAGGGCTCAGAGTTTCCCTTCCCTTTGCAGTGGATGGGCTTTTCCTGGCTCTCCGTATGGCACAGAGGCTTCTTCCCTCCAAACATCCCAACAGAGAGGCCTTTCCTGACCATGCGGTGTCCATGGTACCCTGCCTGCCTGCTCTACCCTCCACACTCCACAGCCCCCTCACGCGCTTTGTTGTTTCCACTGCACTTAGTGCCTCATAGCATTCTGCGTTCATGTGTGTCTTTGCTTACGGCCCATCTCCCTCCGCCGACAAGGGCACAGACCCTGGCTGTGTGCTCAGCTGCTGCGTCCCCAGCACGTGGACCAGGAATCGACACTCAACGGTTGTTGAGTGAAGGAACAAACACTACCCTGCCAGGAAGGGAAGAGGTGGAATTGGAACTCCTACAGTCATTCCAGAGCCTGCCTGCGTAAACCATTCCACTGTATTTCATGGCCAAGCAAACCAAGTATCATTTCTAAGATTCTCACACCAAACCTGCCAGGTAGGAGCGCTCACCCGCATCTCACTGATGCGGACGCTGGGGCTTTCTAAGTAACACACTCAAGGTCGCGTGGAGGAGAAGCCGGAGACTTGGCATTTGCCTCCGTGGCTGGTTCTTTTAGCTCATTTATTGGCACTGGTCACACCACTTACCTCTAAAGAGCCTCTCACCTAAGGTACCACCTCATGTGCTCATGTGACAATATAGCTTTAAAGAGGAATCACTGCATTCTTTTTTTAAGATATTACAAAGTTATCAAATAACATGGAGAAAAAACATTTAAATGGGAGCCCTCTACAGCCTGTTGTGCCCACCATTTTTTTTAAATATAATTTTTATTTTATACTGGGGTCTAGTTGATTTACAATGTTGTGTTAGTTTCAGGTGTACAGCAAAGTGATTCAGTTATATATACATATGTGTGTGCATATATATATATATATATATATATATATATTCAGTTATATATACATATATCCACTCTTTTTGAGATTCTTTTCCCATATAGGTTATTACAGAATATTGAGTAGAGGTCCCTGTGCTATCCAGTAGGTCCTTGTTGGTTATCTCTTTTATATATAGTAGTATGTATGTGTTAATCCCAAACTCCTAATTTATCCCGTTGTGCCCACTATTCAATACAATGGCAAGAGAACAGTGCCCAGGCATGGACACACTCCGAATTAATTGTGTATCACAGGGTCTTTATGATTTGCCTCCCGTCAAAGAGGACTGTTTCTGCTCCTTCCTGAAATGGAGAGCGGCCTGACATATTCCTTGAGTTTGTTTCTCTATAAAATCCCCTAAAAGTCTTTCTCATAGGTAGATAAAAAGTTTTATATCCGGAATCCCCATCTTAGCTGAGATCTGTTGTCCCTGACAGGACACTTAGAGGGACGGCGAGCTCCTCGAGGACAGGCTCACTCTGTCTTGCTCCCTGTGGGACCACCCTGAACGTGCCTTGTGGGCAATGAGAGTGGCTAAGAGCAGAAGCAGAGAAGCCCGGGACTGAAGCCAGATAAATGGGATTTCAGTCGCCCTGGCCTCTGGATAACTGTGCAAACGTGGGCAAATGTCTCTAAGATTCAGTAAAAATTCTCACATGGCAAGACAGGTATAATGACAAAACGAGATTTCATGTGTGTATATGTGTGTGTCAAGAGTGAGCCACGGAATTTACTCCTAAGAAATGGGATAAAGTGTTGAGAAAACCAGACTCAGAGCCTGTCCTCCTGTATTTGCACTCTAGCTGGATGTACTCAGCCTCACACTGGAATGTAAACTTCCAAGTGTTCCAAGGATGTGTCACACACAGAGAAATGTGCTCTTGAGGGGAGGGGTCGAGAAAAAGCTCTGCAAAGACAAAAGACTGAGTTAAGACCCGAAAGGTGAGCGAGGATCATCTAGGTGGACGTCCAGTGACTTCGTTTCCCAGCAGTCATTTCTATTCCGCAAGTACAGCACCCTTATTCCTTGGGTTCCTCTCCCACGCTGTCCATGTTACTTCGGCAGGACTTTTACCTTCCTGCTCAGAGCTCATCCCAAGACTTTTATGAAAACTGTTGAGAGAAATACTCTTCCTGAAGCAACTGTTGACTGGCCAGGCCATGAGCTTAAAAGCTACGCTTGGCTGCTTGTGCTATAACACGGAAAGGAGCCGCCTAAGTAAAAGGAAATAAAGGAGAACAGAGACCGAAGAGGGAGAGCCACAGGTAGAAGCCCGGAACAAGACGAAGAGCTGATACCGTGGCTATGTACGCAGTAGAGTAGTCAGGCAGGCAGCGGGATCCCGTAAGACAACTTTGGAAGAGCCAAGGAGAGAGCCCAGGGGCTGTGCAGGAGGCCACTGTATTGCAGGTCAGTCAGAAAGGATGAGGTGAACAGTGACGATGTGGATAATGAGAGGGAGGGACCCAGGAGGCCATTTGGAGATCAACTGGGTAGGATTTGGTGACCGACTGAATGCAGGGTGTCCTACACAGAGATCAGACTTGTGGTTGCCAAGGGGATGGGGGTGGGAGTGGGATGGATTGGGAGGTTGGGATTAGCAGATGCAAACTACTGTATAGAGAATGGATACACAACAAGGTCCTACTGTATGGCACAGGGAACTATATTCCATATCCTGTGACGAACCATAATGGGAAAGAATATGGAAAAGACTGTGTGTGTGTGTGTATATATATTATATATATATATATATATATATATATATATATATATATATATATATATATGTATAACTGAATCACTTTGTACAGCAGAAATTAACACAACATTGTAAATCAACTATACTTGAATAAAGTTTTTGTTTTTTTTAATTAAAAAAAATAAGACTAAGAGCTGAGACCAAGACCAAGACCAAGACAGGAAGCCAGGAGGGGAAGGGAGACTGAAACCGACACTGGGAACAAGAAATACAGAAATACTGATCACATCATTTGAGCTCCTGGATGCAGCCATGCCTGAAGCTAGAGGGATACTCCTGGCTTTCAATGATGTGAGTCAAGAAATTCTCTTGCATAGGCCGGTTTGAGGTGGCTCTCTTTCTTTTGTAATCAAATAGTCCTAATGACAATACCGCGAGGCAGGAGGCAATTCACAGAGGAAACAACATGCATCAAGGCCCTGCTACAGAAAAGAGTATTCCAAGTTCAAGGATCTGAAAGGAGGCTTCCAAGTTCAAGGATCTCAAAGGAGGCCTGTATGTCTGGAGCTCCAAAAGTAAGGGAGAGCACAGGTTAGACGATGTTTAAGACAGAAGCCCAGGCTAGACCACGCATAATCATGGCTTCATAAAAAAAAAAGTCATGTGACATGCCAAATACATGTTCTATCTGATGCTTCTCCTGCCATTGTGCAATTAAAATTACAACTCTAAAACACAGTGGTACTAGGGAGAAGAGTAGCACCTCTTCGGAGCTGGAAGAGAGGCAAAATGTGCTCTCACCAAACCCAACATCATCCAAGATGCTAAAAAGGGAGAGCTGATCATTGGGAAAAAACTTGGCTGTGTTTTATACTGTTTCTCTCATTTCTTTTTCTTTTCTTTTTTTTCTTTTTTTTTTTTTTTTTTGCGATACGCGGGCCTCTCACTGTGTGGCCTCTCCCGTCGCGCAGCACAGGCTCCGGACGCGCAGGCTCAGCGGCCATGGCTCACGGGCCCAGCCGCTCCGCGGCATGTGGGATCTTCCCGGGCCGGGGTACGAACCCGTGTCCCCTGCATCGGCAGGTGGACTCTCAACCACTGCGCCACCAGGGAAGCCCTCTCTCATTTCTTGATCAGAGGGAACTTGTCTTCAGGCTTGACTGAACACAGGCTCAAATCCAGACTCACAGCTAAACAGAGAGAGGGGTCACTGATGCTTGAGTTTACCTCTCCAAAAGTGGGTGATTTTGCAAAAAACGTCTTCATAGTCTCAAATAAGCAGTAATTAAGAATATAAAAGATGCTAAAGAACAGAGCAAGGCGAGACATACAGACAATGGACTCAAAGAGTGGCACATATTTGATGTGTCTGTGTTTCCTTCCCCACCTACTAAATAATAAGTCTTCTTCTCTTCCACCGTCCATCCCACGCCAAACACTCCATCTCTTGGTGTATGAAACTCACTCTCTCCAACCACAGGTAGGTTTCCGCTTCTGAAACTCAGCTGGCACACAGCCATATGATAGTGTCACTGTTTTTACCCAGTGTCCAAATTCTGATTGATGCCGTCTATGCCGTACCAGCTGCTGACTATTTTGAATATTGCCCCTAGCTTCCTCTGTGCGGTAAAGGAGGAGACCACTGGCTTCCTCTGTGCGGTAAAGGAGACCACAGGCAGTGCCGCATCTGTGAGTCTGGAGTCAGGGTCCCCTGTCTTCACCATCAGAGACGTCTAAGGGAGGACCATAGCCCAGCCTGGGTCTTCCCCTCCTCTCCCAGCCGATCATAATAACCAACGGCAGGAGAGACGTCCTCTAACTGGCCATGCCTGTGGGGAATATTTACTACACTCATCAGAACCATATTGAATAGGGTAAAACTGTTCCTTCTAAAAACTACCAGTGATGCCAGGGAGGCTAAAACAATTGTCCACTACCCCCACTAGTGCTATGTATTGTGTTGAGCTTTCACCACTGAAAGACATAATCCCCAGCCCTCAAGTTGCTTATTATCTAGTTACACCTTAGAGGTGGGTCATTCATCAAACAAACCGTTATACCTAGCGCCTACTGTGTGTCGGACACCTTTTTACTTTCTGGGGGTTCAGTAGTAAACAAAGGAGAAAAGAATCCCTGCCTCCTTTTACTTCCTCTCTAGAAAGGGGAAACAGATAACAGCAGGTTCGATGGTGATAGGTAGTCGGGAGAAAAAATAGCAGGGAAGGGGGATAGAAAGTGCCTAGAAGAGGGCTGGTAGCCTGGTTGCCATAGTGAAGACCTCCATCCTAAGGTGCTATTTAAATAAAGATCTGAAGGGAGCAAGGTGGCTAGATATCTGAGAGAAGAGTGCTCTACGAAGAGGGAACAGGGAAGGCAAAGGCTCTGTGGCTAGAAGAAAAAGAGTGCCGAAGAGGTGGTAGGAAACAAGGACAGAAAGGTAATGGAGCAGATGATGTTATGCATCAGTGACCTCACTGTGAGGACATTTGCTTTTCCTGTTGGTGAGATGGAAGCCACTGGAGGTTACAACTCAAGTGTAACATCCACTGACTTGGATTTTAACAGGATTCCTCTGGCTGCTACGCTGTGAATGTAGGGAACCAAGTATGGAAGCAGAGGCTTTGGATGGAAGAGAGATTACAGAAGCTAGAACTAAGGGGGCAGCAGGAGAGATGGTGAGGGGGAGTTATAGTTTGAAAACAGAGCCAACGGAATTTGCCGCTGACTATGGCCCATCATGAGAAAGGAGAAGGGTCAGCAAAGACTCCAAGGTGTTCTGGCACGAAAAACTGCAAGAACAGAGTTGCCATTGACCAAACTGGGAAGACTTCAACAGGAACAGGTACAAGGTAATGTCAGGAGATTGACTGATACTTTTAAACCCAAACAGGTTTGCTGACCACCCAACCTGAGATGTTGAGGAGGCAGCTGATTAAAGGAGTCTGGAGTTAGGGAAGCAGATGGAGCTGGATATGTGCACGGGTGTGTGATGGGTCAGGAGAGAGTAAATGATATTTTGCTTTCAGTAACACAGGGAAGGTAGAAAATCCTGGTCCCGTGAAAACAGAATCTAATTTGGAGAAACTGAAAAGTTTCAATTCAAGGAAATCAAGAATTGGGAGAGGGAACAGAATTATTTTTGGCCCAGTATCACGTGACTTACTTAATGAACTTAAAATTGATGCCCTTGGGGTGGGGGGGCGGGAAGTCCCCTATGCTAGCCTTAAAGCAAAGGAGACGTGGTAATTACTTAGTGCTAAATTAAGTTCATAAAGTAAAAATTTGTAATTTGTAGATGAGACCTAGAAATTTGTGTGTGGTGGTGGGGTGGGGAGAGAAAGAGCATGTTGTGTACATATAAGCAACTTCTAACCTCAAGTAGTTCCTGGGTTGCGCATTTTTAAAGAGTCACTAATTTAAAACGAAACATTTTCAGAAAGATCAGTTCACCTTAGGTTCATTCGCTCTCAAAAGTCCCTCCTTAATTACAAAACCCGCATAACTCATTTCCTTTGGTGTGCAAAAAGGTGTGTAATTAAACCATCAGCATAATACCTATCTCCATGTAAAACCCACACTTATGAACTTTAACTGCTGAATAAAACCTCCTATTACATGACCATTAAGTATTATGAATAAAGCAAGTCATGGTAGGACTTGATTAATTTTTATGCACTACGGATTATGTCAAGAAGAAATTTGATTTTGGTGGGTCTCCTCCAGGGCAACCCCACTCACCGTCTTTGATGGCTTCACCTCAAGAAAGGCATGTGCTGAGTTGGCTTAGGGAAGAGGCATCTGACCGCACTGTGGACCTCAGTTACTCTTGCTCAGGGAGAAATCTCAGGCATCCCTAATAAATAAACAACACAATCATCAGCACTGGAGAGAAGGGAAGCAATGGCAATGGCTGGGCAAAAAAAAAAAAAAAAAAAAAAGTTGACTCCCCTGGGTATATTTTCCAAAGCTGACATCTTTTAAAATTAATACATATTTTAACTTTTTATGCCAATACGTAAGAATCTCAGTTTGAGACTGGAGTATTTCATCTGGAATTCTAAAAACAATCAATTTGTGCCTCAGGAGCTTGACTTGAAGATTCTCAGTTTAGGGAATTTAGATTAGGGACTAGTTAGGGACTTTAGATTCTCTGTTAGGGAAAAGGAAGAGTTGTGAATGGCATCTCAAAACCCCTTGTGGAATTTATTCTATGAACTTCTGAGTAGGTCAGCAGGATGTAAGAGCAGTGTCTCCAAGCAGAAAGAACTAAAGTTGACCAGCAAGTAGAAAGACAAATTTGGAGCAGAGAGAACCAAAACTTAGATGCTTGGGTCTGAGAAGTACCCAATACAGTGTCCCTGCCAGGGTAACGTCTGAGATCCCAAGTAAGGCTATAAGGATTCCAAAAGCGAAAGGACCTAAGCCAGGGTTAACTCACAGACAAAAAAACCAACCAAAAAAACCCCATAGCCGGGCTTCCCTGGTGGCACGGTGGTTGAGAGTCCGCCTGCCGATGCAAGGGACACGGGTTCGTGCCCTAGTCCGGGAAGATCCCACATACCGCAGAGCGGCTGGGCCCGTGAGCCATGGCCACTGAGCCTGCACGTCCGGAGCCTGTGCTCCGCAACGGGAGAGGTCACAACAGTGAGAGGCCCGCGTACCGCAAAAAAAAAAACCCAAAAAACCATAGCCAAGAGCGACTGACCAGGACATAACCGTGGGAAAATGAGGTGGCAGGCAAATAGCCTGAGAAAAAGCTTTCAAAGTCCTGGTGTTTAGAGTGGTAGGAGAAACATGCAAAGTGTTTCTGGGACCTCCCTTCCAGAGGGCCTCAGGAGTGGATTTGAGCCTAGAAACTGAGGGGTGAGGTTAATAAGGTAATAGTGCTAGAACCCAGGTAGGGTAAAGAACAGATAACAGAGGTATAGGCAGAGACAACTTCCCGTGAGCCTTCCCTTATCTGCCTCGTCTCTTCCTCCATACCCTGAAGTATAAAAAAAAAAACCCAACAGAGGGAGTCTGCTCTTGGAAAACAGCCGTGTCCAAAGTGGAAGCACAAGCAAATTCCATGAGGGTCAGATTCAGCTTGTAAAGAAGTGGAAAAATGATAGGGCCAAATCCAGACTATAATGCTAGAGGATCAAACACCCCTCTCTTCCCCCAGGGCTTGGCCTTTAGCTTCTCCTTAGAATCCACTTTGCTAGACACGTTAGTTGACACTCACAGGGTGCATGAGCTTAGAGGGAAAAATTAGTCACATCAGTAATACATTTACTATTCAAGACAGATAGCTGTCATTTATATATGAAATCAAAAGTAGATTTTCAGCATAAACCTTTTAGACAACACTCCTGGGGGCGGTACTCCAGTAAAAAGCAAAGCCCTAGAGGAATATTGTATATGATAATGATAGTATACCAAAGCTTGCTTTGCTTTGTACAAAAGCAAGGACAAAAACAATACACATTCTTAATAATCCAAACCTAAATTCTAGTTAATACCAACATACAGTGTTGACGTGTGGGCTCAGATCTGAGAATACAACAAGAGGAAGGGGAGAGCAAACTAGAGGAGTTGTCTTTTTCAAAGGGAATAAATTGCTTTTTGTAAGTTTAAGAAATATATAGGAAAGCATGGATATCCTGATGTGTTGTCCCTATTTTAACAAGAACTAGCAGTAGAGGGCAAGGGAAAGATGGAAAGTGTAGCATATAGGAAACAGAAAACATGATAGCTAAAGTAAGTTTTAATACAACGGTTTTACAGTAAATATAAACATGTTAAATCCAAAATCAAAATATAAAGACTCTGATGTTATATTAAAAATATAAGCACTAGTAATTTTTTTTTCTATAAGAAGCACACTTAAACAAAACGGTAGAGTTTAAAAATAAAGCAGTGAAAAAAAAATAAAGCAGTGAATAAGGAAGACCAAGAAAATATGAACCAAAGAAAATAGTGGCAACTATCTCATAAGAACAGTAAAGAAAGCACTTTTTGGAAAAAAATATCACGCTGGACAAAGACATAAATTATAAGCCTTACAAAGGAAGAAGAAATAAAAAAAGACACAGTGATAATAAACACTTAACATGTGACTAATAATATAGCCTCAAAAATGTACTCAGCAGCAGTAAGAGTTACTTACAGGAAGAAATAAGTAAGTAAAACACTGTAGATAAAAGATTTAACAAATTCCTCTCAGAATGTGTTGGACCAGTCAGAAAATGAAGAGCACAAATATGGAACATTTGAATAAACTGATTTGTAGGCTCAAACTAGTAGGGGTAAGTGTATGTGAAGAGAACAATATATCAAACAAAAACTATACATTCTTTTTATAAAATAATGTAAAAAGTATACATTATTTTTATTTTAGTCATACACATAATATTCCCCAAATTCGCCATGAACTAATTCACAACAGAAGCCTGAAAATGCAAAAGAATCAACCTGAAAAATTACATTCTCTTACATAATAGCTTAAACATTCCACATGTCTAAAAACAAAGTAACCCTGACTTAAGTGAAAATCAAAATCAAAAAAATTATACTAAAAAGAAATCACTGTAAAAATGCTAAAGTCGTTTTTAGATGAAAATATACAGCTTTAAAACACTTGATGGTAAGTAAAGAAGCATTACAAATTATTTCAAGAAGTTGAACACTTCTACTGCTTCAGCTGGGATGAAATGACAAGGAGTTGATTTACCTTCCTATTTAAGCAAAAAACAAACAATCCCCACCCACCCACCCCCGACACAAAAAAAAAACCCTACAAAAACAAACAAACCAGTTTTTGAGACACAGGATAGCAGATAACAAAGAACAGTGATCCTTAAGAAATGGGAAACAAATAAGATGAGGCCCATGATAACTCCAGACTGCAGAGTTTGCAGCCAGAAGCAGTTTGCAGCCTGAAGTAGACGGAGTGGAAGTACAGGCAGAGGTTGGTGTATTAGAGACAACAGTAGCCAGTCCTCACACAGTGCTGGCAACAGTGACTATTACAATCAGCCAGAATAGTAAAACGTCAAGATTCAGAAGGCACTGACTGATTAGCGTACTTAGAAGGGTCCGGCCTCAGTGGTGAGGATTAATTACTCTAGAGTAAATATTGCTCAGGCACTGCCTAGCAAATCCTAAAATCCAGACTAGCAAATCCAAGGAGCAAACTATTTCCAAGTAACTTAACTGCATCCCAGAACAAATCTCAAGAATATTGGTAGGAATAAAAATGTATCTAGCTCCCAACAAGGTAAAATTCACAACAACTAGCTCCAATCAAAAATCACCAAACATGGGGACTTCCCTGGTGGCGCAGTCATTAAGAATCCGCCTGCCAATGCAGGGGACATGGGTTTGATCCCCGGTTCGGGAAGATCCCACATGCCGTGCATCAACTAGGCCCGTGTGTTACAACTACTGAGCCTGTGCGCCACAACTACTGAAGCCTGCGTACCCTAGGGCCCACGTGCTGCAACTACTGAGCCCGTGTGCTGCAACTACTGAAGCCCGTGCACCTAGAGCCCGTGCTCAGCAACAGGAGAAGCCACCACAATAAGAAACCCATGCACCGCAATGAAAAGTAAGCCCTGCTGGCTGCAGCTAGAAAAACCCGTGCACAGCAGTGAAGACCCAATGCAGTCAAAAAAAAAAAAAAAAAAATTACCAAACATGACAGGAAACAGAAAAATATGACCTATATAAGAAAAAGAAAAAAAAAAAGAATCGAAACTGTCCCAGATCTATCAAAGATACCTGAAGTAGCAGACAAGGATATTAACATAGTTGTTGTAACTGTATTCCATACCTTTAAAAGTTAAATTGAGGCATAGAAGATATTAAAAAAAAAAAAAAAAAAGACCTGACTTGAACGTCTAGAAATGAAAACTACAATGCCTGAGATGAAAAATACAGTGGATGGGATTAATGGCAGTTTAGATACCATAGAAGAAAAGAAAAGTGAACTTGAGGTAACAGCAATAAAAACTATCCAAAGTGAAAAGAGAAGAGGGAATGAATAGAAGATAAAAAGTTAAAAGAAGGGGAAAAAAGAATGAAAGGAAGGAAGGAAGGAAGGAAGGAAGGAAGGGAGGAAAAGAGGGAAGCAAGGAATAGGGAAAAAAAAAGAGCATCAGTGAGCTAGGGGACAACTTCAAGCAAGATAATATACATCTAACTGGAATCCCCAAAGTAGGGAATAGGACATAAAAATATTTGAAAAAATAATGACTGATTTTGCCCCCCAAATTTGCTAAAAGCTCTAAACCCACAGACCAAGAAGCTCAATGAATCCCAAGTATTAGAACCATGAAGAAAACTACACCACAGCACATTATATTCAAATTGCGCAAAAACAGTGGTAAAGAAAATCTTAAAAACTGCCATAGCTAAACCCGCACATTTTATAGAGGAACAAAGAATGACTGCAGATTTATCATCAGAAGCAACACCAGTGAGAAGACAGTGGAGCAACGTCTTTAATACAATGAAATGAACTGTCAACACAGCAATCTAAATCCAGCAAAAAAAATTCTTTTTAAAAAGAACATGAAATACAGACTTTTCCACCTCGACAAAAGCTGAAAGAATTCATTACCAGCAAACCTGCACTACAAGACATGTAAAGAAAGTCCTTCAAATAGAAATAAAGTGACAAAAGATGGACATACGCGTCTTCACAAAGGAATTAAAGGTGCCAAAAATGGTAATTGTATCACTAAACACATACAATTTTTCAATTTAAATGACTTTAAAAAAGAACTGACGGGGACTTTCCTGGTGGTGCAGTGGTTAAGAGTCTGCCTGCCAATGCAGGGGACACAGGTTTGATCCCTGGTCCGGGAAGATCCCACATGCTGCGGAGCAACCAAGCCCATGTGCCATGACTACTGAGCCTGCACCCTAGAGCGCGCGAGCCACAACTATTGAGCCCACGTGCTACAACTACTGAAGCCCATGCTCCACAGCAAGAGAAGCCACTGCAATGAAAAGCCTGCACACCACAATGAAGAGGAGCCGGCCCCTGCTCTCCACAACTAGAGAAAGCCCCCGCACAGCAACGAAGACCCAACGCAGCCAAAAATCTAAGAAACAAACACAAAAAACTTCAAAAAAAAAAAAAAAAGGAACTGATGAATTAAAAAAAAAAAAGAATGTATTTTGAGGTTTATAACATATATAAAAGTGAATGTTTTATAGCAATTGTACAAAGGATGGAAGAGAATAACTGCAAGTACACTATTTCATGATTATTATGTGAACTGGTATAACATCACCTGAAGATGGGCTGATGATTTAAACACATATAAATTCTAAAGTAATGACTAAAATAAATATTAAAGACTTACAGCTAATAAGCCAACGAAGAAGATAGAAGGGAATCATAACTGCTCAATCCAAAAGAAGGCAGGAAAAAAAAGGGGGAAGGAAAACAAAGAACAGATGGCACAAGTAGAAGACAAATCCCAAGATGATAAACTTACATCTAACCATATCATTAATGATGTCAAATGCAAATGGTCTAAATACTGCAATGAAAAGGAAGAAGATTATCAAGTTGTAAAACAAAAGCAAGGCCAACCAAATGCTGCCTACAAGAAATACAGTTTAAATATGAAAATACAAACAGGTTTAAATGGGTGGGAAATGATATAACATATTTAAAAGAAAGCTACAGAAGTAAAAGATATACTGTACAAAAAAGAAAGCTAAAATAGGTATGTAATGTAGGTATCATAGCAAAAACTATTATCAGGATTAAAAAATCATAATGATACTCATTAAGAAGTCATAAAAATCTTAAATTTTTATGCACCTAATAACAGAACTTAAAAATATACAAAGCCAAAGTGGCTAGAGCCACAGGGTGGAATAGAAAAATTCGAAACTATAATGTGAGATTTTAATACCTCTTTCAATAACTGACTAACAAGTACACAGAAAATTAGTAAGAATATAGAAGATTTCTGCAACACAATTAGCTATCTTGATGTAATTGATATCTTTGGCATACCCTACCCAAAAAGACAATGTATATTCTTTTCCAGTGTGCACAGAACGTTTACCCAAATTGTTCTCTGACCAGTATAATTAAAACAGAAGTAACAGTAAATTTCTGGAAAATACCCATAATTTTGGAAATTAAATAACCCCATTATAAATAACCTATGGGTCAAAAAAGAAACTAGAAAGTATATGAACTGAATGAAAATGAGAATAAAATACATCAAAATTTGTAGCATGTTGCTGAAATGGCACATATATTTATTAGAAAAGAAGTTCTAAAATCAATGCTGTCAGCCTCCACCTTCAAAAACTAGATTAAGAACAGAAAAGGTAACCCAAAGTAAGCAGAAGAAAATACAGATTGGAGTGGATATCAATGAAATTGAAAATTAGAAACCATTAGAAAAAAATCAGTGAAGCACAAAGCTAGTTCTTTGAGAAGATCAACAAAATTCATAAATCTCTCTCCAGACTTATCAGGAAGTGAAGAGAGAAGAAACAAATGACCAATAAGAGGACTGAGAGGGTAACAACATTACAGATTCTATCAATATCAGAAGAATAACAAGGGAATATTATGTACAACTAACTATATGCCAACAAATTAAACATCTTAGATGAAATAAATTCTTAAGAGATGCAAACTACTGAAGAAGAAAGAGATAACGTGAATATCCTTATATTTACTAAAGAAACTGAACTTGTAGTTAACAACCTTTAGAAAGAAAACTCTAGGACAAAATGATTACAAGGGTAAATTCTACCAAATGTAGAAAGAAACAATAATAATTCTTCAAAAGTCTTCCTGAGAAGTGAGAAAGAAAAAATACTGCACAACTCACTCTAAAAGGCCAGTACTACCCAGACACCATAAGCAGAAAAAGCCATTACAGGAAAGAAACTAGAGACCAAAATTCCTCATGAACACAGATATAAAACTCTAAATAAAACTTTAGCAAACTGAATTCAGAAATACATAAAAAGATAATATAACATGGCACAGTGGGGCTTATCCTAGCAATATAACTTTGGTTTAATATTCAAAAATCAATGTCAGAATTCTGATACATACAACATGGATGAACCTTGAAGACAGTATGCTAAGTGAAATAAGCCAGACACAAAAGAACAAATATTGTGTGATTCTATTTATATAAGGTACCTAGAGTAGGCAAATTCAGAGAGACAAAAAAAAAATAAAACAGAGGTTACCAGGGGCTGAGGGAATGAGTGATTTTTTAATGGGTACAGCTTCTGTTTACGACGACAAAAGACTTCTAGAAATGGATCTTGACAGTAGTATACAACATTGTGAAAGTACTTAATGCCACTGAATTATATATTGAAAATGGTTAAAATGATTAAATTTATGCTATGTATACTTACCACATAACAATTTAAAAAAGAAAAAAAAATTAAAATATAATTTACCATATTAACACTCTAAAAATACAATCATCTTGAGAGATACGGGGGAAAGGAAAAAAAAAAGACCCTTGACAAAAATCCAACATCCATTCCTGATAAAAACTCTGAGCAAAGTAAGGATAGAATGGAACTTCCTTAACCTGATCAATGGTATTAGGCAAATGCAAATTAAGATTTTGTATATCCTCACAATGTGATACCACTACACATCTATTAGAACGACTAAAATTAAAAAGACTGACCACATCAAGTGTTTGCAAGGGTATAGAAGAACTGAAACATTCATATAATGCTGGTGGGAATGCTATATGATATAATAATTTTGGAAAAATATTTTGGAATTTTTTTTAAATATTTGGGCTTCCCTGGTGGTGCAGTGGTTGAGAGTCCGCCTGCCAATGCAGGGGACATGGGTTCGTGCCCCGGTCCGGGAAGATCCCACATGCTGCGGAGTGGCTGGGCCCGTGAGCCATGGCCACTGAGCCTGCACGTCCAGAGCCTGTGCTCCGCAACGGGAGAGGCCACAACAGTGAGAGGCCCGTGTACCACCAAAAAAAAAAAAAAAAAAAAAAAAATTAATTAATCATACACCTACCACACAATCTAGTCATTCCACTCCTAGATATTTACCCAAGAGAAAAGAGAGCATATGTCAGTACAATAACCTATAGGGCTTCCCTCGTGACGCAGCGGTTAAGAATCCGCCTGCCAATGTAGGGGACACGGGTTCCAGCCCTGGTCCGGGAAGATCCCACATGCCGCAGAGCAACTAAGCCCGTGCGTCACAACTACTGAGCCTGTGCTCTAAAGCCCATGAGCCACAACTACTGAGCCCATGCGCCAGAACTACTGAAGCCCGCACGCCTAGAGCCTGTGCTCCGCAACGAGAAGCCACCGCAACGAGAAGCCCACGCACCGCAACGAAGAGTAGCCCCCTCGCTGCAACTAGAGAAAGCCCGTGGGCAACAACGAAGACCCAACTCAGCCAAAAATAAATGAGATAAAATAAATTTTAAAAAATAACCTATACATGAAATAGCATAGCAGTCTTGTGTGTAATAGTAAAAACTCAGAAGCAACTTAAATGTCCATCATTAGGTCAACGGATAAACAAACTGGTATATCCATATAATGAAATATTACCCAGCAATAAAGAGGAATGAAATCCTGACACAACATCTACATCAATACAACAATTAAAGCCACACCAAAAAAAGAGTACATACACTGCTACTCCATTTATATATGTGGCATGTAATGCAAACAGATTCACAGTGACAGAAAGCAGACCAGTGGTTGCCTATGGGACAACGATGCTGGGATAGATGGGAGAAAGGGATTAGTCACGAAACAGCATGAGGAAATTTTGGGTGACCTGGATGTGCTCCCTGTTTCCACTGAGGTAATTGTCTCATGGTTGTACACATATCCACCTTATCAAACTGTACACTTTATTCCACGTTAGTTGTACTATAATAAAACTGTTTAAAAATGAGAAAGGAAATAGGGCAAATGGATAGAAATAAAGATACACTAAAGATAAGAACTGACATCTATGTAACAGAGGGGAAAAACAGAGATTAACAAAAGTAGAAGCTAGTATTTTGAAAAGATAAAAAGGTAAACAAACCTTTGGCAACACTGACGTTGAATACAAAGAAGATTAAAAATGTATAGATGTGCTTTTTGACCATCTGTATGTCTTCTGTGAAGAAATGTCTATTTAGACCTTCTGCCCATTTTTTTGATTGGGTTGTTTGTTTTTTTTGATATTGAGCTGCATGAGCTGTTTGTATATTTTGGAGATTAATCCCCTGTCGGTTGCTTCATTTACAAATATTTCCTCCTATTCTGTGGGTTGTCTTTTAGTTTTGTTTATGGTTTCCTTTGCTGTGCAAAAGCTTTCAAGTTCAATTAGGTCCCATTTGTTTATTTTTATTTCCATTACTCTAGGAGGTGGATTCAAAAAGATCTTGCTGTGATTTATGTCAAAGAATCCTCTGCTTATTTTTGCCTCTCAGAGTTTTATAGTATCTGGCCTTACATTTTGGAGTTTAATCCATTTTGAGTTTATTTCTGTATATGATGTTAGAGAATGTTCTAATTTCATTGTTTTACTTGTAGCTGTCCAGTTTTCCCAGCATCATTTATTGAAGAACTGTCTTTTCACCATTGTATAGTCTTGCCACCTCTGTCATAGATTGACCATAGGTGTGTGGGTTTATTTCTGGACTTTCTATCCTGTTCCATTGATCTATGTGTCCGTGATTGTGCCAGTACCACACCGTTTTAATTACTGTAGCTTTGTAGTATAGTGTGACGTCGGGGAGCCTGATTCCTCCGGCTCGGTTTTTCTTTCTCAAGATTGTTTTGGCTTTTCGGGGTCTTCTGTGTTTCCATACACATTTTAAGACTTTTTTGTTCTAGATCTGCAAAATATGCCATTGGTAATTTGACAGGTAGTGTATTGAATCTGTAGACTGCCTCGGGTAGTATAGTCATTTTGACAATATTGACCTTTCCTATCCTAGAACATGATATATCTTTCCATCTCTTCGTATCATCAGTGTCTTATATTTTTCAGAGTACAGGTCTGTTTACTCCTTAGGTAGATTTATTCCTAGGTATTTTATTCTTTTTGATGCAATGGTAAATGCATTTCCTTAATTTTCCTTAATTTCTCTTTCGGATCTTTGGTTGTTAGTGTATAGGAACACAAGAGATTTCTGTGTATTACTTTTGTATCCTGCAACTTTACCAAATTCATTGATGAGCTCTAGTAGTTTTCTGGTGGTATCTTTAGGAGTTTCTATGTACAGTATCATGTCATCTGCAAACAGTGACAAAGATGCTCAACATCGCTAATTATTAGAGAAATGCAAATCAAAACTACAATGAGGTTTCACCATGGTCAGAATGGCCATATCAAAAAGCCTACACACAACAAAAGCTGGAGAGTGTGTGGCAAAAAGGGAACCCTCCTACACTGTTGGTGGGAAAGTAAATTGGTACAGCCACTATGGAGAACAGTATGGAGGTTCCTTAAAAACTAAAAATAGAGCTACCATATGATCCGGCATTCCCACTCCTGGGCATATATCCGAAGAAAACCATAATTCAAAAAGATACATGCACCCCAATGTTCATGGCAGCACTGCTGACAATAGCCAAGACACAGAAGCAATCTAAATGTCCACTGACAGATAAATGGATAAAGGTGTGGTACATATATACAATGGAGTAATAATTAGCCATTAAAAAGAATGAAATAATGCCATTTGTAGGAACATGGATGGACCTAGACATTATCATACTAAGTGAAGTCAGACAGAGAAAGACAAGTATCATATGATATCACTTATATGTAGAATCTACAAAAATGATACAAATAAACCTATATACAAAACAGAAACAGACTCACAGACTTAGAAAACAAACTTACGGTTGCTGGGGTGGGGGGTGGGAAAGGGAGGAGGGATAAGTTGGGATGTTGGGATTGGCATATGCTCACTACTGTATATAAAGTAGACGGTCAACTGAGACCTGCAGTATAGCACGGGGAACTATACGCAATACTCTGTGGTGACCTGTATGGGAGGAAAGTCTGAAAAGGAGTGGGTATGAGAATGTGCGTGGCTGGGTCGCTTTGTTGTACACCTGACACTAACACAGCATTGTGAATCAACGCTACTCCAACATAAAATAAAAAAATTTAATAATGTATACATAACAGAAGAAGGAAGAAATAACTACAGAGATTAACGGAAAAAATATTACAAACAACCCTGTGTCAATAAGATTGAAAGAAGACAAAATAAATACTTCAGCATAAGATAAAAACAGAAAAATAGAGTAGAAATTGCAACGGTAATTAAAGACCTACCCACTTACATAATATGCCCTTGGTCCAGATACTTTTACAGGTGAGTCCTTCCAACCTTCCCAGAGAACAGACAACTTTTACCCTAATGTACTTGTTCCAGGAGGGAAGAAGAGGGAGAGAAAAAAACTGCCCAGCTTATTTTATAAGAATATCCTTGGTTCTAAAATATGAACATAAAACAAGAAAAAAACATACAAGCCTATTTCTCTCAAGAATATTTATATGAGAATACTAGGTAAAAATAGAGTTGAAAAAATAAAAATTTATTATAAATGTATCTGACTCAAATAGACCTTTGTTCTGGAATACAGGGATGGTCTGACTTCAGAATATTAATTAAAGGGAAAAATTACAAGGTTAATAACAGAAAAATCTGGTAAGTTTCAACAACTGTTAGTGAATATACATATATACACCGATCACGACCTATCTATATGTCATCAATATTCATTTATCTTCTTACTTAATTTACTGACCAATTGGTCGATCACTGGATCAACAAAGAAATATCTTCAACTCGTAAATTAGCTTAGTAACAAAAACTGTAAGATGTGTAATGGACAAATCTTAAATGTGTTTATTTTAAGAAGAGGAACAAGTCATTGATGTTTTGTATCATCACTAATGTTCAAAATGGTGCTGGAAATTCTATTTATTTCAGTAAGAAAAAAGAAAAGAAATAATAACTATAAGAACTGAAACAGAAGTGTAAGCTCCCTAGGAATTATTTATTTTAAAATGTACAGTTTGTTGCAATTCATAAAACTCTATGAAAAGTACTAAATTAATGGGAAGATATATTATGCAAACATTAATTCTCCTCAAATAGATCTTTAGAGTCAATGCAATTTCAACCCAGCCCCCAAACAAGGTTTTTATTTGGGGACAGGGGAGAATTTGACAATCTTCTTCTAAAATTTACACAAAATAGAACAGAGTCATATCAATTGTTTAAAAGAAGAACCAGATGGTGACCTTACTCTGCCAAATATCAACACTTATTATGAAGCTACATCAACACTTATTATGAAGCCAAATATCAACACTTATTATGAAGCTAAAATCATCAAGCCAGTGGTATATGTCATAGAGATGCATAAATAAACTACTGTATGAGAATAGTGAATCCAGAAGCAACACTCACAAAGAAGCAAACCCCACATATATAGATACAGCTGGTGCTATAAATGAATGAAGAAAGGATGAATTATCCAAAATAACGGTGCTGGGACAGTTGTTTTTTGACATAGAACCACATGAAGCTGGGTCCCTATCTCATAAATATCAATTCCAGATGGTTTTAAGAACTTAAACATCCTTAGAACAACCCAACGGAAATTTACACAACATACAACAGAAAAAAATATACAAAAGACATCAATATATTTTGGATATGAACCCCCTGTCAGTTGTTATCATTTGCAAATATCTTCTTCCATTCTATAGGTTGTGTTTTTGATTTCTCACTGTTTCTTTTCCTTTTAAATTTAATTAGGTCCCATTTGTTTATTTTTGCTTTTGTTTCCTTTGCCTTAGGAGACAGATCCAAAAAAAAAAAAATGCTATGATTTATGTCAAAGAGTGTTGTGCCTATGTTCTCTTCTGGGAGTTTTATAACTTCCAGT
This sequence comes from Leucopleurus acutus, assembly GCF_964270905.1. Taxonomy (NCBI): domain Eukaryota; kingdom Metazoa; phylum Chordata; class Mammalia; order Artiodactyla; family Delphinidae; genus Leucopleurus; species Leucopleurus acutus. The sequence goes on from NC_139153.1 coordinate 20,186,380, forward strand.
CTTACATTTAGGTCTGTAATTCATTTTGAGTTTATTTTTGTATATGGTGTGAGAAAATGTTCTAATTTCATTTTTTTTATATGTAGCTGTCCAGTTTTCCCAGCACCACTGATTAAAGAGACTGTCTTTTCTGTACTGTATATTCTTGCCCACTTTGTCATAGATTAACTGACCATAAGTGAGTGGGTTTATTTCTGGGCTCTCTATTCTGTTCCACTGATCTGTGTGTCTGTTTTTGTGCCAGTACCACATTGTTTTGATTACTGTAGCTTTGTAGCATAGTCTGAAGTCAGGAAGCATGATACCTCTAGCTCTGTTCTTTTATCTAAAGATTGTTTTGACTATTGAGGATCTTTTGTGTTTCCATGCAAATTTCAAAATTATTTGCTCTACTTCTGTGAAATATGCCATCAGTATTTTGATCAGGAAGGCACTGAATCTGTAGATTGCCTTGGGTATTATGGTCATTTTAAAAATATTAATTCTTCCAGTCCTTGAACACAGTATATCTTTCCATCTGTTTGTGCAGCCTTCAGTTTCTTTCATCAGTCTCTTATAGTTTTCTGAGTACAGGTATTTTACCTCATTAGATAAGTTCGTCCCTAGGTTTTTTTTTTTGTTTGTTTGTTTTTTGATGTGATTTTAAATGACACTGTTTCCTTCATTTCTCCTTCTGATAGTTCATTGCTAGTGTATAGAAATGCAACAGACTTCTGTATATTAATTTTGTATCCTGCAATTTTACCAAATTCATCAGTAAGTTCTAGCAGTTTTTTGGTGGTGTCTTTAGGATTTTCTATGTAGAGTATCATGTCATCTGCAAACTATGACAGTTTTACTTCTTCCTTTCCAATTTGTTTTCCACTTATTTCTTTTTCTTGTCTGATTGCTGTGTCCAGAACTTACAATACTATGTTAAATAAAAGTGGCAAGAATGGGCATCCCCTAAGCATTTCTTTGGGAAATGCTTTCAGCTTTTTACAATTGAGTGTGACATTAGGTGTGGGTTTATCACATATGGGCTTTATTATGGTGAGGTATGTTCCCTCTATGCCTGTTTTCTGGAGGTTTTTTTTTTTTTTATCATAAATGCATATTGAATCTAATTTAAAAATGGGCAGAAGACCTGAATAGCTCAATTTATTTTTTAGAGAAGACATACAGATGGCCAAGAGGCACATGAAAGGATGTTCCACATCACTAATCATCAGAGAAACGCAAATCAAAACCACAATGAGATACCATCTCACACCTGTCAGATGGCCATCATCAAAAAGAGCACAAATAAAAAATGTTAGCAAGGATGTAGAGAAAACAGAACCCTTGTACACTGTTGGTGGGAATGTAAATTGGTACAGCCACTGAGGAAAACAGTATGGAGGTTCCTCAAAAAACTAAAAATAGAACTACCATATGATCTAGCAATTATACTCCCAGGTATATATTCGAAGGAAAAAAACCCACTAATTTGAAAAGATTCACGCATCCCAATGTTCACGGCAGCACTATTTACAATAGCCAGGACGCAACCTAAGTGTCCAACAACAGATAAATGGATAAAGAAGATGCGGTATATGTGTGTGTATATATATATATATATATATATATATATATATATACACACACACAATGGTATACTACTCAGTCATAAAAAAAAGAATGAAATTTTGCCATTTGCAACAAGATGGATGGACATGGAGGGTTTTATGTTTATAAGTCAGACAGAGAAAGACAAATACAGTATGTTATAATTTATATGTGGCATCTGAAAAATAAAACTAGTGCTTGTAACAAAAAATAAGCAGATTCACAAATATAGAGAACTAGCGGTTACCAGTGGGGAGAGGAAAGAGGGGAGGGGCAAGGTAGGGGTAGGGGATTAAGAAGCACAAACTACTAGGTATAGAATAAATAAGCTACAAGGCTATACTGTACAGCACAAGGAAAATAGACCACGCTTTATAGTAACTGCAAATGGAGTATATAATCTATAAAAATTTTGAATCACTATGTTGTACACCTGAAAGCAATATAATATTGTCAGTCGGGCTTCCCTGGTGGCGCAGTGGTTGGGAGTCCGCCTGCCGGTGCGGGGGACACAGGTTCATGCCCCGGTCCGGGAGGATCCCGTGTGCCACGGAGCGGCTGGGCGCGTGAGCCATGGCCGCTGAGCCTGCGCGTCCGGAGCCTGTGCTCCGCGACGGGAGAGGCCACAGCGGTGAGAGGCCCGCGTACCGCAAAAAAAAAAAACAAAAAACAAAAAACTGTCAATCAACTACCTCAATTAACAAACAAAAATTATTTTTAAAAATAGGACATCAACGGTCGTTTCACAGGAAAAGGAATTATAAATGCCCCCCAAAATATAAAAGGATGTATGACCTCACTTGTCAGAAAGATGCAAATTATAATTTCAATGAGATACTATTTCACACTCGGTCGTTTGACAAACAACAACAACCCGACAATACCAAGTGTTGTGGTGGAAGTAGAACACGAGGCACTCTCCTACATGGCAAGTGGGAGCTGAAGAGGACACACCCACTTTACAACACACTATGGTACCAGCTAGAAATATTCAATAAGCACATTCCCTACAGTCTAGAAATTCTGCTCCAGGAATTCACTCCAGAGAAAATCTTCCGCAAAAGTGTGTTTTTAGCAGCCGCATTGTCTGTAAAGGTAAAATGCCAGAAACAACCCACACGTCCATCAATAATAGAACAGAAAAATTAATTGCTGTATATAAATTGGAAACCTATAATGCAGTGATAGTGCATGAACCATATAAACCGGAATTCTCAGGCCAGTACTATGCAAAACCCAAAGCAAGTAATTGAAGAGTGACCGTACTATGATTACATTTTCATTAAGTCTCCAAACAGCAAAACTAACAATATTTTCTTTTGGAAAGACGGCAAATCAATAAAGAAACAAGAAGTTTGTGGTTTGCTCAAGGGGGGGAAAAGAAGATGAAAAACGTGATTGGGGATGGGCCTGTAAGGAGGCTCAATGACTCTGGTAATATCCTGTCTATTTCACTTTGTGGCAAGTTTATAAGTATTCATTTCATTGTTACTACGACCAAATTATATTATATTTCTGTTCTGGTAATGTTACCTGCCTGGTAGTTATTTGAATTTTTAATCCTTGCCATAAATCCTGTCTGGTAGCTTACCTTCCCAAGGATAAGTCCATCCAAAGAGGCAATAAATATTTGAACATTTGGAGATTTCAGGAAGTGGGGACATGAGTGTGAAAGCTGATGACTAGATGTACAAGAATGTATAAGAATTACAAAAACCAAGCCCGCTGCTCTGCCTTGGCCAACTTACGGCAGATATCGCAGCCATCTTGTCTTCCCTACAGATCCCAAAGTGGCCTCAAAATGCTCGGCATCAGACCCCAAACACCCATTCACAATCCATCGGTGTTGACAGGTGAGGTACGACTTATTTCCAAGCCCAGTTCTTGAGTTTACTGTCCTTAGTCACATCCAGGCCAACGGGTTCAGGACTGCCAGTCAGTCCATTCATAAAAGACTGGAAACGGCACTTTTCAGGTCAGGTGATCAACGCTGAGAGGGAGGCCTGTGCTTTTTACCTAAGTCTCCTGACCTATCCTAACTTGAATTTATGTAATGGAAACAAAACTGCTCTTGTGCTAACTAAGCAACTGACTTCCATGCATAATATTTGTTTTGGGCCTGAGGATGCAGTTAGCTTTCAAAAGCAAAAAATCAAATAAATCAAATTCCTGCATTTTTTCTGGTTCAGGTGAATCACAGGGGCCCTTTTTAGTTGCTGAAGTTCTTCACATGTGACATAATGCTCTTAGTAGGGAGGAAGGGATGTTTGTGTTTTCTATGATTCACACTTTTTGGGAATAACGTGGGAACTGTGAGGGACCGCTTTCTTCCTCTCCTGTTATTAGTACAAGTTCGTGAAATAGGAACATAAACTCACTCGGAAATACTGAGAAAAACTCCTGTCTTTAATCCATTGCTTCTCCCTGTAGCAGGAAGGGTAGTTTCTCTAAGTGACTGTTTCGCTCAACCACGACATGCATAATCCTTTGGTCTGCACTTCTCTCCGGTACAGGGCTGGTGTATTAAACTGTGCAGTACGTAAGGTAGCGCCATTTTCCCTGACCCTCTGTGGAGCCAACCGTCCCCGCTCAGGTCCCAAGTCTAGGCCTAGGAGAATGAATAGACAGGCTACTTGGGCCTCGGGTCCACATAACAAAAGCTAGAGTTACCAGTGATAAAGCTTATGTTTGTACTTGTTATCTGACTCTGGTTTTATCTCCTCAATGGGTCTGAACTCCAAGGAGGAGGGTATACGTACTTACATTGCTCTGACTATAGTATAAGGTGAGACGATGGTTAGCCTAGGCTTCGGTTAACATATTAAAATGAAAAATTAGTGTAAATCAATAGACGTCACCCTAGGAAACAGACGGAACAACTTTAGTATAATATACTAAGGATAATGATATCTACTCTGTATTGCGTACTTACTGTGTGTCAGATACTCTTCTAAGAGTCTTATACGGATTGGCTCCTTTAATTAGTTCATAACAGCTCTACTAGGCAGGTGCTTTATTATCCCCACTTTACAGATAAAGAAATAAGACACAAAGAAGTTAAGTAGGCAGACTGCAACCAGCGCCCAAGCTCATCACTTCTTTTTCTTATAAATTCTTAGCTAAGACATGATAGTCTAGAGGCCACTGGAACATTTAATAAACTTATAATATCCACTGGGTCATGGAGCATTCATTCTATGAGAACTAATCCAGTGCTTCCAGGTGTCAAGGATGCTTAGAGATATTGAAATGTGTTGCAAAAAACCAATGTGGTGTCTTCAAGAAGCTAATATTTTATACAATTTAGTAATAGGAACCAGGGCTTCTTGCAGAAATTGCTGATTCTAGGGCTGGGACTGGGAAAATACAAGATGAGCCTGTATGATTCTGTATTACCAGAAATTAAGGAAGTGCTCAAAAAAACAGAAGAGTAGGTGGCATGTCAAAAGGACACAGTAGTCAACCTGAAGGTGTTCCTGATGCTCAGAGACAGAACAGTTTGCGTAAGACCTAAAACTGTAAAACTAGAAGAAAAAAGGGGCAAAAGCTCCTTGATATTGGTCTCAGCAATGATTTTTTTTTTCTTTTTTTTTGGATTTGATGCCCAAAACAAAGGCAACAATCTGTCAATCTATGACAAGAGAGGCAAGAATATACAACGGAGAAAAGACAGTCTCTTCAACAAATGGTGCTGGGAAAACTGGACAGCTACATGTAAAAGAATGAAATTAGAACATTCTCTAACGCCATACCCCAAAATAAACTCAAAATGGATTAATCTCCAAACTCTAAGGCCAGAGACTATAGAACTCTGAGAAGCAAACATAAGCAGAACACTCTTTAACATAAATCACAGCAAGATCCTTTTGGATCCACCCCCTAGAGAAATGAAAATAAAAACAAAAATAAACAAATGGGACCTAATTAAACTGAAAAGCTTTTGCACAGCAAAAGAAACCATAAACAAAACGAAAAGACAGCCCACAGAATGGGAGAAAATATTTGCAAATGAAGCAACCGACAAGGGATTAATCTCCAAAATATACAAACAGCTCTATATCAAAAAAACAAACAACCCAATCAAAAAGTGGGCAGAAGACCTAAACAGACATTTCTCCAAAGAAGATATACAGATGGCCAAAAAGTACATGGAAAAATGCTCAGCATTGCTAATTATTAGACAAATGCAAATCAAAACTACAGTGAGGTATCACCTCACACCAGTCAGAATGGCCATCATCAAAAAGTCTACAAACAATAAATGCTGGAGAGGGTGTGGAGAAAGTGGAACCCTCCTACACTGCTGGTAGGAATATAAATTGGTACAACCACCATGGAGAACATTATGGAGGTTCCTTAAAAAACTGAAAATAGAACTACCATATGATCCAGGAATCCCAGTCCTGGGCATAGACCCAAAGAAAACCGTAAATGAAAAGACACATGCAGGACTTCCCTGGTGGCGCAGTGGTTAGGCGTCCGCCTACCAGTGCAGGGCACACGGGTTTGAGTCTTGGTCCAGGAAGATCCCACATGCCGCAGAGTAACTAGGCCTATGTGCCACAACTACAGAGACTGCTCTCTAAAGCCTGTGAGCCACAACTGCTGAGCCCACGTGCCACAACTGCTGAAGCCCATGCACCTAGAGCCTAGAGCCCATGCTCTGCAACAAGAGAAGCCACCGCAACGAGAAGCCCGCGCACCGCAAGAAGAGTAGCCCCCACTCGCTGCAATTAGAGAAAGCCCGTGTGCAGCAACAAAGATCCAATGCAGCCAAAAATAAATAAATAATTTAAAAAAGAAAAGAAAAGGAAAGATACATGCACCCCAATGTTCACTGCAGCACTATTTAAAATACTCAAGACATGGAAGCAACCTAGATGTCCATCAAGAGAGGAATGGATAAAGAAGGTGTGGTACATATACACAATGGAATGCTACTCAGCCATAAAAAAGGATGAAATAATGCCATTTGCAGCAACATGGATGGACCTAGAGATTATCATACTAAGTGAAGTAAGTCAGACAGAGAAAGACAAATGTCATATGATATCACTTATATGTGGAACCAAAAAAAAAGAAAAAAAAGATACAAATGAACTTATTTACAAAACAGACTCTCAGACTTTGAAAACAAACTTATGAATACCGAAGGGGACATGTGGTGGGGAGGGATAAATTAGGAGTTTGGGATTCCAGCTGCTGTCCTTGCCTGGGTCCCACGTCTCCTCCCGAAGAGCAAATGGCACCAACTTTGTGATTGGTTTGATAATGTCCTCTATCAACTCCCTGGGGCTAGTCACTCAGTCTTTGGCCTCTGCTGCATCCCTCATACTGTTCCAAGTGTGGCAGAGGGAACTGAGAAGTCCCTCTTCAGGCCCTGGTCACGATGGAGGTACTCGGGAGTTACCCACAGGGAACCATGAGCTCAGGAGTTTTGGAACTGCTCACTGAGGCAACCCTTCCCTAGGCTGGAAGTTGGCAGCGTTGGTCACAAAGCCCATGCACTTTACCATCCAGGCCCTCACTTGGCCTATGGAGTTTATACCCATGTTCTTGGTTTACACATGAGAAGGCACTATGTCAAAGCGTGTGGAAGAACCGCTGGAGTTTGAATGCTCTTGAGAGCCTGGCTTAGTGCTCAGCATTCTCTTACAAATCAGAATATTGATGCTGGTACTTTTAGTCCCTATTTTTACAGGGGTTGGAATATATTGTTAAGGGATAGCCAAGAAAGGGTAAGAGACGTGACAGCCAGAGATTCAGAGGGGCCACAGAAAAGTAAAAGCAGACAGATCTGACACCACATTGTAACTTTGATGGTTCCTCTCACAACTCTGGGTCAAAAAGAGATTAATTTGGTTTATAATGTTTATAATGTTAAAAGAGAGCAAGAAGGTGTGTTAATAAAAATTGTGGTGCCTAAAGACAAAAAAAAAAAAAACAGAAAAACAACAAAAGCAAAATAAACAAATGGGACTACATCAAACTAAAACATACACAGCAAAGGAAATCATGAACAGAATGAAAAGATGATCTACCAAATGGGAGAAAAATATTTGCCAAGCAAATATCTAATAAGTGGTTATTCAATTCAATAGCAAAAAACTGGAAGGAGGAGACAAGATGGAGGAGTAGAAGGACGTGAGCTCACCTCTTCTTACGAAAACACCAAAATCACAACTAACTGCTAAACCACCATAGAAAAAAAAAATGCTGGAACCTACCGAAAAAGATATCCTACATCCAAAGACAAACAAGAAGCCACATGAGATGGTAGGAGGGGCAGAACCACCGTAAAATCAAATCCCATAGCCACCTGGTGGGCCACCCACAAACTGGAAAATTATTGTACCACAGAAGTTCTCCCACAGGAGTGAAAGTTCTGAGCCCCATGTCAGGCTCCCCAGCATGGGGGTCTGGCAATGGGAGGAGGAGCCCCCAGAGAATCTGGCTTTGAAGGCCAGCAGGGTTTGATTGCAGAAACTCCACAGGACTTGGAGAAACTGAAACTACACTTTTGGAGGGCGCACACAAGGTCTCGTGCACATCAGGGCCCAGGGAAAAAAGCAGTGACCTCATAAGAGCGGGCCAGATCTACCTGCTGGTTTCAGAGGGTCTCCTGCAGAGGCAGGGGGTGGCTGTGGCTCACTGCAGGGACAAAGACACTAACAATGAAAGATCAGAAAGAGAAATTAAAGAAACAATCCCATTAACCGTCTCATCAAAAAGGATAAAATACCTAGGAATAAACCTACCTAAGGAGTCGAAAGACCCATACTCCAAAAACTACTAAGACGCTGATGAAAAAAATAGAAGATGACACAGATGGAAAGATATACCATGTTCTTGGATTGGAAGACTCAATACTGTCAAAATGACTATACTCCCCAAGGCAATTCACAGATTCAATGCAATTCCTATCAAATTACCAATGGCATTTTCCACAGAACTAGAACAGGAGATTTAAAAATTTGTATGGAAACACAAAAGACCCCGAATAGTCACAGCAATCTTGAGAAAGAAAAATGGAGCTGGCGGAATCAGGCTCCCTGACTTCAGACCACACTACAAAGCTGCAGTAATCAACACAGTATGGTACTGGCACAAATACTGAAATATAGATCAATGGAACAGGCTAGAAAGTCCAGAAATAAACCCATGCACCTGTGGCCAATTAATCTATGACAAAGGAGGCAAGACTATACAATGAAGAAAAGACGATCTCTTCAATAAATAGTGCTGGGAAAACTGAACAGCTACATGTAAAAAAATGAAATTAGAACATTCTTTAACAACATACACAAAAAGAAATTAAAGAAATGAATTAAAGACCTAAATGTAAGACTAGATACTATAAAACTCTTAGAGGAAAACATAGGCAGAACACTCTCTGACATAAATTGCAGCAAGATCTTTTTTGATCCACCTCCTAGAGTAATGGAAATAAAAACAAAAATGAACAAATGGGACCTAATTAAACTCAAAAGCTTTTGCACAGCAAAGGAAACCATAAACAAAACTAAAAGACAGCCCACAGAATTGGAGAAGATATTTGCAAATGATGTGACCGACAAGGGATTAATCTCCAAAATTTACAAACAGCTCGTGCAGTTCTATATCAAAAAAGCAAAACAAAACCAAAAACAAACAACCCAATCAAAAAATGGGCAGAAGACCACAGACTGGGAGTTTGGGATTGACATGTACACACTGCTATATTTAAAATAGATAACCTACAATACCTACTGCATAGCATAGGGAACTCTGCTCAGTATTCTGTAATAACCTAAATGGGAAAAGAATTTGAAAAAGAATAGATACATATATATGTATGACTGAATCACCTTGTTATACACCTGAAACACCACATTTTTAATCAACTCAACTGCAATATAAAATAAAATGAAATTAATTAATTAAGTGTAAAAAATAGCAAATAAACCCCCAAAACACCCAAAGAATCTTATTAAAAAATGGCAGAGGGGGCTTCCCTGGTGGCGCAGTGGTTGAGAGTCCGCCTGCCGATGCAGGGGACATGGGTTCGTGCCCCGGTCCGGGAAGATCCCACATGGGCCCGTGAGCCATGGCCGCTTAGCCTGCACGTCTGGAGCCTGTGCTCCGCAACGGGAGAGGCCACAACAGTGAGAGGCCCGCGTATCGCAAAAAAAAAAAAAAAAAAAAAAAAAGGCAGAGGATCTGAATAGACATTTTTCCAAAGAAGACATACAGATGGCCAACAGATACATGAAAAGGTACCCAGCCTCACTTATCATCAAGAAAATGCAAATCAAAACCACGATGAGATATCACCTCACACCTTATATTTGGCTATTATCAAAAAGACAAGAAATAACTAGTTTTTGCAAGGAAGTGGATAAAAGGGAACCCCTATGCACTGTTGGTAGCAATGAAAACTTGCACAGCCACTACGGAACCAGTATGGAGGTTCTTCAAGGAATTAATAATAAAGCCACCATATGATCCAGCAATTTCACTTCTGAGTATACATCCAAAGGAAATGAAATCATTACCTTAAAGGGACACCTCTGCTCTCATGTTCATTGCAGCATTGTTCAAAATAGCCAAGGTATGAGAACAATGTAAATGTCTGTTAATGAACGAATGGATAAAAAAGATGTGATACACACACATACAAACACACTGGGATATTATTCAGCCTTGAAACAGAAGAAAATCTTGCCATTTTCAATAACATGGTTGGAACTTGAGGTCATCATGCTAAGTGAAAGAACTCAGAGAAAGACAAAAACCATATGCTCTCACTTACACGTGAAATCGAAAGAAAGAAAGAAGGAAGGAAGGAGGGAAAGAAGGAGGGGCAAGGGAGGGAGGGGGACTTCCCTGAATGGATGGAAGGAAGGAAAGAAGGAAGGAGGGAGGGAGGGAGGGAGGGAGGGGAGGGAGGGAGGAAAGGGGACTTCCTTGGTGGCGCAGTGGTTAAGAATCTGCCTGCAAATGCAGGGGACACAGGTTCGACCCCTGGTCCGGGAAGATCCCACATTCCGCAGAGCAACTAAGCCCACGAGCCACAACTGCTGATCCCACGTGCCACGACTACTGAAGCCTGTGTGCCTAGAGTCTGTGCTCTGCAACAAGAGAAGCCACCACAATGAGAAGACCGCGCACCGCAACGAAGAGTAGACCCCTGCTGGGTGCAACTAGAGAAAGCCCACGTGCAGCAGCGAAGACCCAACACAGCCAAAGATAGATAGATAGATAGATAGATAGATAGATAAATAAATTTATATTAAAAGAACTTAAAAAAGAAAGAAAGAAAGAAAGAAAGAAAGAAAGAAAGAAAGAAGGGAGAGAGGGGAAAAAGAAAGAGAAAGAGCAAACTAAGCTCACAGACACGCAGAACAGATGGGTGGTTGCCAGAGGCGTGGGGTGGGGGTGGGTGAAATGGGTGAAGGTGGTCAAAAAGGTACAACCTTCCTCCCCGTTATAAAAGGAAGAACTCATGGGGATGTAATGTACACTATGGTGACTATAGTTAATACCACTGTGCTGTGTATTTGAAAGTTGCTAAGAGAGTATATCTTAGAAGTTCTCATCACAAGAAAAAGAAACTAGAAAAAGAAAAGGAAGAAATCCTGTCATTTGTGACAACATGGATGAACCAGAAGAGTATCATTATGCTAAGAGAAATGAGAAAGACAAACACTGCATGGTATCACTAATATGCAGAGTCTAAAAAAAAAAGAAAAAAAAAGCAAAACTCATAGAAAAGTGGTTGCCAGAAGATGGGGGTGGGATACATAGGGAGAGGTTGGTCAAAGGGTATAAACTTTCAGTTATAAGATTAGTAAGTTCTGAGGAGCCAGTGTATAACACGGTACCTGTCGTTGACAAAACTGTATTGTACAATAGCAAATTTTCAAGAGAGTAGAGCTTAAATATTCTCACATGCACACACACACACAAAATCATAAATGAGGTAATGGATGTGTTAATTACCTAGATGGGGTAATCCTTTCACAGTATATGTATATCAAATCCTCACACTGTACACTTTAAATATTTCACAATTTTATTTGTCAATTATACTCAGTAAAGCTTGGGGGGAACTATTTAGCTAAAATAAATAATGTAGTATTATATTGTAACTCAAAATGTAAAATTAATATGTATGGGCCCATAATGATATAAATACAGTACTGAATAAACAAACCGGGAGAGAGAGAAAAGAGACAAATATTTCCTACAGAAGAATTCCAAGAGTAACCACTATCCTGATTTCTAACAGCATAGACTAGTTTTGCCTAGTTTTGTACTTTACATGAACTGAAGCAAATGTACCATCTTTGAATGTTTTTGTTGTTGTTTTGGCCGCATCCTGCGGCTTGCACAGGATCTTAGTTCCCCGACCAGGGAGTGAACCCGAGCTCTTGGCAGTGAAAGCGCAGAGTCCTAACCACTGGAACGCCAGGGAATTCCCTTGAAGGTTTTTAAACAGGTCTATTACCTGTTTGGTGCAAATGAGACTCAAGTGAAATATGAGAAATGGAAGTATAGAAGGGCTCTGGTTTTTCCTCATCTCTGGTAGATTTTATGTGTTTTCTTTTTCCCTTAAAATGCCCATAACTTTTGACTTTCAAATTTAACTAGCATCCAACAAAACACTTCAGATTTTCCTCTTGTGTCAAATTGCAAACTGAAAATGGATGAGTTGTTTATGAGTTAATGATTTTCATATTCTTGGACAAAGTCTCCCCATGATTCAAGTCCTTTAAGTGACCAGGTTTACACAAAAACCAGATGTCCTTATACCACGCACATATTGGTAAGAATCGCTTGTCAGATTTGTCTCTACTCAAGCATCCCTTTCCACTTAGCACTAACTGCTCCTTCTAAGTATTTGTGGTCATTCTCATTGATACTTTTAAACACCCAACAGAACAAGTTAAAATTGTCAGAAAGTGAAAATGTCCATCTTGGAAAAGGAGCAGAATTTCATGAAATTGATGAAAGTGATGTTGGAAAACTGCATTTTGGGGAGTAAAGAGGAATTCACTATGAGACGTGTTTTTGAACCATATGCAAAGCCACTGATAAAAGAGAATCTGGCAGAATTAGGTCAGTTAACAGGGAAAGAGGAGAAAATCAACATGTATGGGCATTTCAGAACAAAGAGATGTGAGCATCAAGGAACCAGGAGAGGATCCTGGGATAGTTTGACAAAACTCTGGAATATTTTTGCAAAATATTTATGACTATGATATGAAAGTCAGCTGTGGAGTTAAGAGTTTTCTTTGGTGCTATCATAGAATAATATCCCAAAAAGTACATACTGTTATAATTATAACCATAATTTATTTCAATATAAAAACCTAAGCTTGGACTAATAATTAATTCCGTTTTCCAAGGTAAAGTCCCCAATTAACCCCTCCCTTTCCCTACGATTAACTTTAACACTTCGACTTTTTTACGTTATGTATCATACTGAAATTAGGAGAAACTCTTCTTTAGATATAATGATGCTGTTCTGGAAGCTTCCACTGGAAAAGGAGGGACTCCTTCGATAAGAGAGAAATTCCGATTTAGCGGAGAGGAAAGGAGAGTTTCCAGATTTGGGGAAAGTACTAGGGTAACTGCAAGGCAAGAATGAAAAGCTGGGGTATGAGAGGAGGGTGTTGGATCCCGTGGACCATTTCCAGGAAGAGAGGATTCTTGCTTTAGAATGGCTGCCAGCACCACCTCTGCTGTGAACTAGGCATCAGACTTGGCTCAAGAAGGAAAACCCTCTCTTGGAAAACATATCTGAAAACTTATAGTGGGAAATGGTGGGACAAAGGAGCTTACTTTACAAGATGACACTTTTCTATTTATTGCACATTATCAATGAAAAAAAATGCGCTGCATTTCTAAGAGTTGTAGGCATTTTCTTTTTCTTTTGGCAATTCATTTGCCAAAGTGATGTGAAATGCTGCAAAAGAATCAGACACACATGGGGAATACAGCCAATATTTTATAACAACTACAAATGCAGTGTAACCTGTAAAAATTGTGAATCACTGTATTGTACACCTGTGACTTCTACAACATTGTACATCAACTATCCTTCAATATAAACATTTTTTAAAATACTTAATTCACCTATTAGAATGGCCCCAATCCAAAACTAACAACAGCAGTTGCTGGCAAGGATGTGGAGCAACAGGAATTTCCATTCATTGCTGATGGGAATGCAAAACGGTCCAGCCATTTTGGAAGACAGTTTGGCAGGTTCTTAGAAAACTAAACATACTTTTATCCTATGATCCAGCAATCACGCTCCTTCGTACTTACTCAGAGGAGTTCAAAACATGAAAAGAATCAGACACAAAAGGCCCCTGAACCCAGTTCGAAATCCTTCTGGGCAGTCCCTCTGGCTTCTGCCATAAATACCTATGGCAGCATTTCTGCAAATCTGTTTGTTGAAACAGAAACTTGTCTATCGAGACACCCATGAAAAATAGGATTCTCTGGTCAAATACGGTTGGGAAATGCTGTAAGCCCCATCTCCCTGTTTGAGAGTCACAATGTGTATTAGCATCACGAAGGCTTTATACCCACATCCCACAAAAAAGTGAAAAATTCATATTGTTAAACTAGCGTATCTGAACATTGTTTCCTATCCAACCTTGTTAGGTAGGATGCCCACGAACATCCTATCACATGGGTGTTGCAGGACCACACTTTGAGAAACTGAGCTGAAATTCAAGATTAGGTGTCCTAATCCTAAGCGTTTCCAGCCTCTGAGGCCCATTTCTTCATGACAGGAAGCACTGGGAAATCTCAATCAGATACTCTGGGCTTGTTCTGCTGCCCTAAAGGAACAATCAGTGACATTCTGGGTGACACTGTGTACTGCATTAGGCTTCTACTGGGCAAGTGGCAGCAGCAGAAATGAACGCGGCCACAAGACACCTCTTTCCTAGATAGCTATTATCTCTTTAGAATAAAGAATACCTGTGGTTGAATGGAATGTCAGTGAACCTCTAATTTCTTCTAGCCTGTTGGCTCTGGGTATTCTTCTCTTCCACAAACTACTGTATTTGAGTTTTCTGCTTCTTTCCCTCTGTCATATCAGACCTCAAAGGAGCTCAGGACTGATGGGCTGCAGAGGATTCATTGCATATTCATGAGGCAGCTGTTTTCCCATCCCCCACCGAGGTAAAGACTTGTTCTCACCCTCCTCCAAGGACTGGGAATTAGGAAGGAGGTTGGAGACTGGCGTTCAGTCATGGCCGTGAGGGGTCTTTATGCCTCTGTGAGGAGCAAAATCCTCCCAGATGGGGTAGCGTTCAGGGAGGAGGAAAAGAAAGAGGAAGCAGATGAAGCGAGAACAGTGTCGGATGAGGTGAGTGGTAATGAACACCTCTAAAATGAGAACCACCTACTCTTTCTTGGTCATAAAGGTTGTAGACACTCGGCAAATTAAAGCAAAAACAATATTTCAAAAAAGAAGTCCAAATCATCCACGGGCAACCACTGTAAATATTTAGGGAATAACATTCCAGATAAGTTACGTATCATATCGTGCTCTTAGCACGTAATATACACATGTTCCTGGTTTACATCCAACAGGGCAAAGAGCTGCCACACAGGATGGAGCACCTGTCACAGGCATTTCTCCTCCGGGTTGCGTTTCCTCCTCAAACCTGAACAAAGGCTGAGAATCCTTGCAGACACTACCCACGGATCAGACTTGTCATCCTGACCATACACGCTATGTATAATTGTTTTATTCTTTTACTTGTGTATTTAGTATAGATTCACCTCTTTTTTCATTCATGCATGTGCCCGCCAAATCTGAACAAATCTGAATGAGTACTCATTATGTACTGGGCGTTCGGCTAGATGGCGGGAACACAGGGATTAGCATAAAGATCTGTGGTTCTTATTCTCACAGTACTTATGGTCCAATGGGGGAGATACAGGCTTGATTCAAACCATCATACTACAATGATATAAAAAACATGTGATGAGCGCTACAGAGAAGGACAAGGGACTGTGAGTGGCTGTGGATGAGTTTAACTGAGTCCTGGAGAGCAGGCTTCGTTTTATATCGTACATCAAAGATCTACTTTATCTTCTTATAAGACTCTATTGTATGTTATTTGGTGGACAGATCATAATCAATTATTTCCCTACCATTTTGCAATTTTTCCAGGGTTAGAAACAATGCTCCAATGAGATCTTGGTATTCTTCAAGTTAACTGGACATACCGGGCCACCTCCTGGTTCCACCCCCTGCCCATGCTGGTTTTTCACCCTCACCCTCTGCATCTGGTCACTTTCTTCCAAAGCCAACCTAAGTGCCACTTTGCCCACCATTACCATTACCATGCCCTTGGAACAGTTAACACTCTTTTGCTGAATGCTCCTCTGGGTATGTTACCATATGTGCCTTTGGATTATACCAGCAGTCTCCAACCTTTTTGGCACCAGGGACAGGTTTCATGGAAGAGAATTTTTCCACGGACCTGGGCAGGGTGGATGGTTTCGGGATGACTCAAGCCCATTACATTTATTGTGCACTTTATTTCTATTACTATTACATTGTAATATATGATGAAATAACTATACAACTCACCGTAATGCAGAATCAGTGGGAGCCCTGAGCTTGTTTTCACTCACCACTCACTGATAGGGTTTTGATATGAGTCCGCAAGCAATTGATTTATTATGGTCTCTGTGCAGTCAAACCTCTCTGCTAAAGATAATCTGTATTTGCAGCCGCTCCCCAGCGCTAGCATCACTGCCTCAGCTCCACCTCAGATCATCAGGCATTAGATTCTCATAAGGAGCGCGCAACCCGGATCCCTGACATGCGCAGTTCGCAGTAGGGTTCACGTTCTTATGAGAATCTAATGCTGCTGCTGATCTGACAGGAGGTGGAGCTCAGGCCGTAATGCGAGCGATGGGGAGCGGCTGTAAATACAGATGAAGCTTCACTCACGCACCCACCACTCACCTCCTGCTGTGTGGCCCGGTTCCTAACAGGCCACAGACAGATACCAGTCCATGGCCGAGGTGTTGGGGACCCCTGGATTATACCTCTCATGAACGTGTCTTGTCCCAGTTAGACTAGATCTTGTGGATGGTGATTCAAAAGATATTTGATTTACATTTCTCTTATATGTGTAGAATGATGACAATAGCTGTTTTGTGGAAGATACCACATTGAGTGAGAATGGTGTATTTACATTATTCCATAGGTCCTTCCTAGGAGTTGGCACTATAATCCTCATTTTATAGATTATAATACAGTGGCTGTAATACTATATGTTGTTATTCCATTCTATTTATAATGAGATACATATGTATTAATATGTAAACAGTTAATATATGGTATTTATAATGATCATGTAATAAGGAATTTATATGTAGCCCAAGTTTACATGACTAGCTGTGCCTTGAGGCTTGGAGTCAAACAAACCTGGGTTCAAATCCCAGCTCTGCCGCTTCCAAGCTACTGCTGTTCCCTAAATTCTCCCAGCCTCAGTTTCTTCATCTTTAAAATGAGGTTAGTGATGACACTACTTCATAGGGTTATAGTGGGGGTCAAATAAGAGAGCCCATGCGAAGTGGAGCCACATCACAAGCCTGGAGAAGTTACTGGAATTGAGTCCTGTGTGCTCGGACTTCGCTGGCGGTCCAGTGGTTAAGGCTTTGCCTTCCAATGCAGGGGGTGAGGGTTCGATCCCTGGTTGGTGAGCTAAGATCCCACATGCCTCGTGGCCAAAAGACCAAAACATGAAACAGAAGCAACATTGTAACAAATTCAATAAAGACTTTAAAAATGGTTCACATCAAAAAATCTTTTAAAAAAAAAATCGAGATGGAGAGATAATTTAATAGCATGGCCTGTCCTGCTCCCCACTCTAGACTAGGAGACCCTGGCGCAGAGCAAACATGAAGTGGGAGAAAAAGCACCTCCCTCAGATTCTGTTCCGGGCACCTCTCACGCTTGCACCTGCTGCCAAAGTAAGTGTGATTCGCAACAGACAAAGGACTAATCTCCAAAATACATAAAGAGCTCATGCAGCTCAATATTAAAAAAACAAACAACCCAATCAAAAAGTGGGCAGAAGACCGAAATAGACACACAATAGGACACACAAATGGCCAAGAGGCACATGAAAAGCTGCTCAACATCACTAATTATTAGAGAAATGTAAATCAAAACTACAATGAGGTATCACCTCACACCAGTCAGAATGGGCATCATCAGAAAATCTACAAACAACAAATGCTGGAGAGGGTGTGGAGAAAAGGGAACCCTCTTGCACTGTTGGTGGGAATGTAAATTGATAACAGCCACTACGGAGAACAGTATGGAGGCTCCTCAGAAAACTAAAAATAGAACTACCATATGACCCAGCAATCCCACTACTGGGCATATACCCAGACAAAACAATAATTCAAAAAGACAGGGCTTCCCTGGTGGCGCAGTGGTTGAGAGTCCGCCTGCCGATGCAGGGGACATGGGTTCGTGCCCCGGTCCGGGAAGATCCCACATGCCGCGAAGCGGCTGGGCCCGTGAGCCATGGCCACTGAGCCTGCGTGTCCGGAGCCTGTGCTCCGCAATGGGAGAGGCCATAACAGTGAGAGGCCTGTGTACCGCAAAAAAAAAAAAAAAAAAAAAGACAAAAAGACACATGCACCCCAGTATTCATTGCAGCACTATTTACAATAGCCAGGCCATGGAAGCAACCTAAATGCCCATCGACAGATGAATCGATAAAGAAGATGTGGTACATACATACAATGGAATATTAATCAGCCATAAAAAGGAACGAAATCGGGTCATTTGTAGAGACGTGGATGAATCTAGAGACTGTCATACAGAGTGACGTAAGTCAGAAAGAGAAAAACAAATGTCGTATATTAACACATATATGTAGAACCTAGAAAAGTGGTACAGATGAACTTGTTTGCAGGGCAGAAATAGAGACACAGATGTAGAGAACAAACGTATGGACACCAAGGGGGGAAAGTGGCAGGGGGGGCGATGGTGATGGTGTGATGAACTGGGAGATTGGGATTGACATATATACACTAACATGTACAAAATAGATAACTAATAACCTGCTGTATACAAAAAGTGAAATAAAATTCAAAAAAATAAGTGTGATTCGGATGTTAAAAGGTTCATATCCTGTGTACGTCAGGTTCCTAAGACATTCAATTCATTCATTCATGACATTCAAAACATTCATTCATCATGCACTAAAGCAAAAAAAAGAGCAAGTAGTGATCCGTTTGTTCTAGCATTGTGAAAAAAGTGGCCACCCTGGGCATATTGAGGGAGGCAATGGCAGTGCCCACTGTCCGACCTTCCTAAGGATGAGCGAGGCCGATGATGACCTTACTCGATTTTTGCCTTAGCAGCCATCTTCAGTACCCAATGCTCACATGAGATGTCACGCCACTAAAGCTTAAATGGTAGAGCTGGGTTGCCAGTCGGGCAATGTGCTGAGATCTGTTCAAACATTTACAGATTTCAAAGGAAGAAACTCAAGCTGGGAGTGAGAGCAGACGAAGAGATGTACCAGCACTAACATGGTCTGCTTCTTGCACACACTTACTCCTCAAAACTGTCGACGATACAGGTCTCTTATACACTCTGAGTAAATTCTCACCTTCACAGCCAGCCGTTTACGGTCATGGATAATAAGGTCTCAACCTACCCTACGGTTCTCCCCTCTGGTATCTCCTGTATTCAGATCCTCCACATCGGCAAGGCTGATTGGCCCAGCCCCTCCCTCCATACAGCTTTTTCTTCCTCACTTCTTTGCATTTGCTTATATTTTCCCTACCACAAAAATGCAGTTTCTTTCCTCCTTCCCAAGCTCAATCCTACCCATGCTGTAGAACCCGGTTCAGACGGCCTCATGTGTAAACTTTTCCTACAGTTGCAGGCATCACTCCCTGTCATACCCATTGAGCACTGAATATATTCCAACCTGGGACAGCCTCACTGGCTTTTCGCATCAATGCTCATCAATGACCAAGACCACATTACTGAGAGACTGATGGATAAACAAAATATCTATCTATCATCTATCTATCTACCTATCTACCATCTATCTATCTATCATCTAGCTATCGTCTATCTATCTAGCTATCATCTATTTATCTAACTATCATCTATCACCTATCTATCTACCTATCTATCTATCATCTATCTATCTACCTATGTATCTATCATCTACCTATCTATCTATCTATCTGGCCTTGTTGATAAAAGGCTGTGAGCTGGAGACCACATCTTGTCATTTCTCTATCCCTGACCTTGCTATCTCTGGGCAGATATTAAAAGGCCCCAGAATGTCTGGCGGTTGAGTGATTGGTTTTAAACCCTGCCTTCCCCCCGCTGCCCAACACTCATGGCTGGAAATCTCGTGGCAGTGAGGTATTCAGTGGGGAGGACTACAGGCTAGTAGAGCAGGTTGGTCTCTAGCTAGTTTCAAGGATTACAAGCTTATTTTGAAAATCTGCAACTTTTAAGTGCCCCTCAGCCCAGGGAAATGACTGACATCTGGTGTGGGTGCTCTTGTAGTCTGGGATGCCTTCCTAGAATCCCTTTGTTTGGCCTGGCCTGGCCACTGAAAGATGGATTAGGGCAATTTGAGGACCCATCTATCTGACCATTAGATGATGAAGCATCTTTCCTTTTAGAGAAAAACTATTTTAATCGACTCAGAATTTATGAAACACTTATCCTGTGCCCAACATTCTAATAATTTATGTAAGTTTTAAAGTTTAATCTCTCTAAGAGTTCTTCAAGGTAGGTGGTGTCATCCCCATTTTACAGGCGAGGAAACTGATACTTAGGAAGTTTCAGTCCCCAGCAAGGTCACACAACTCGAAGTGGCCGGGGGAAAATTCCATGCTTTTCTCACTACCCCACTACCTTGGTCCCTAAATATCGCTGGCATAGCACATAGCTCTTTGCAAAAGATTGTCTTTAATGCACCAAGGTGAATGCCAGGCCCCTGTAATAAATTGTTTCCTTTTTATTGACTTGAAAGAAAACGCAACTGTGAATACTGTTTAGGTTTTATGTGTAACTAATAGTTTGATGGGCTGCTACAGTGTGTAGTATTACAGCAAGTGATCAACAGATTATAAGAAGAGGAAAATGTGCTTTACTATTAGAAAATGGAATCCTTTCTAAAAGGTAAAGGTAGATATAGAAGATTGGTTCGAAAGGGCAGGGTTAACAAGCTCATTAATGGCTAGGTTAAAATCCAGCCCAATCCTTCCTTTGCTTCAGATGAAGAAATCATTTAGCTAAGTGATGCCCTTCACTGGTAGCCTGGGGCTTTTCTTCTAGAAAAGAATAGAAGCTAAGAGCGTGGGCTGCGGAGCCAGAGCCTAGGTCTGGCTCTTCACTCTCCGGGTAACCCTTACAGCCTTAAAGAACTTCTTTGTACCACACTTTTCTTAACTGAAGAAAATGGAGATCAAATCTGCTCCTCAGAACTGCTAGGAGAACAACATGAGACACTTCATGTACCCCAAGGGGTCTAGTTGCAAGTAGGCTCTCAAAATAAATACTGGCTATTATTATCTTCTAAACTAGAGGTCTGCAGACTTCTTTTGGAAAGGATCAGCTAGCAAATATTTTAGTCTTTGCAGGCTAATAGTCTCGGTTGCTACTCTTCCAATCTGCTCTTATGGCCTGAAAGCAGCAATAGACGATACATAAACAAATAGGCATGGCTGTGTTCCAATAAAGCTTTATTTACATAAGTAGGCTGCTAGCTAGATTTGACCTGGGGGTCATAGTCTGTCGACCCCTGTTCTAATATAAACTATGTAGGAATACACATTCCAACTTGAATCTAGGTCTTCCCAGGATGGAAGATAATTGCAGTGAGGGTTGACACAGGCAGGACTAATCTCTATTTTTAGCTTTGAGAACCAAAGGACAGAGTTGTATAGACTTAAGTGGTCCCAAATCAGGACCCTTGATAAGAGCTGTAAAATACCAATTCCAAGACCCCACACAGAATGCGGTCCAGGGGTCCATACTGGATGGGCAACTGTGATGTGCAGAATCTTGCCTTGAACCTTTAGGCACTATGCACTGCAGCTACCTGGGGAAGAACAATGAATGGGAATCATCTACCATATTTTTCAAGCTTAACTGTCTCTTAGGGGTGAATCTGCCTTAATGAACATCTAGAGTCCTGAGGTAACCACTCCAAGTGTTGTCAAATCTTTCCTTTTAACAGATCCAAAATCATCCGGGCACTAAATTGAGCTCTGACTTATCTGAGATCATGAGATTCCAGAGGCAATCTCTCCACGTGGGCAAGACGCATGTCAGTTGTGAATGTGGAACACCAACATGGCAAACTCCTTAACAAAAAACTAACAAAATGAATTTTAACCACATGTCCATGGTCTTCTGGAAAGAGCTTGACAAGGTTTTTGACAATGGGCCAAAAGCCAAGTTGATTTGGAACTTTTCCTCCGCCCATTTTTTTTTTTCTTTTTTAACATTGCACCTTCATGGGGCTTCTTGCCTGTTGGTGCAAACCATGCTTTAAAGTACTTTTAAGACTTCTATGTTTGGCATATGCTCTTTCCTTTACTTGGGACGCTCAAGTAAATATGCCCCTTTCACCCAGTTTTCTGCTTTTTATATACTGGATCTTAAATAAATGTTTATTTAATGTTCACACTGATTAGTTAGCATATCACTTTGCTACTGGGGATGGTTAAGGTCAAGGTTCAATTGATACCCCTAACAAGGAGGGTGTGGCCCAGCTCCTTACCCTTGACTCTTACCTGGGGCAACATTTCCATCACCTTGGATTAGTTGGGATCACGCAAAGCAAGAGGATTCTCCCATCTATCTTTGCAGCTCACAGAGATTAGAGGATTATTTGGGCCCTCCTCTCTGTTGCTGTGGAACGGTAGAATAATCCATGACTGAGTAGAAATGAGATTTCTTTTTTTCAATTTATAGAAATTAAATTTTTTAAATATATTTTTAAATCTCTTAGATCCAAACAATTCTTTGCTGCTCAAGTGAGCTTTTCGAGAGAGGACAAAAGTGACATTAACCTAACCACCAATTGATTAGCTTTATGATTCTGATGGAGCAAAGAAAACCGATTTATTAATAAAGCGTATTGTTGAAAGAGAATCTTCGTGGAATTTCAGACTGCGTAACACATCCGTTTTCATTGGCTTCAGTTTGTTATGCTTTCAGAGCTATTTATAATGTTATTTCACTGAAAATTCCTTTCCATATTGTCATTTGTCTTCCATCTCCAGAAAGCTTCCCATCCAAATTAAAAAAAAAAAAAAAAAAAAAAAGCCTCTTCTTTCTTCTACACCTCCTTAAAATGAATTGAAAGTGGCATCTCCTGGGAATGGGTCCATGTCCTACCCATGTCTGAAGTTCCTCCTGTTCCTAGCAAGGGAAGAAAATGGAACTTCTTTTTCAAAGGTTTGCTCCTCAAAAGAAATACACCTCGGGCAAATGCTCCAACTCCCTCCTTGCTGAGAAGGGATCTGCTTTAACATCCTCTTCTTTTAGCAAAAGTAATGTGAGAATCAGAGCCATCTTCCTGGGTGTAGGGCCTGAGCGGTCACACAAGGCCCCATGCTGAGAAGCGCCCCACACACTTGGTTTAACGCTCTGCGGCATTATTAGTCCTATTAGTCTTTGAACAAAGGCCCTCATGTTCTCATTTTGCACCAGGCCCTGAAAATAGTGTGGCCAGTCCTGGTGACAATCAACATATTACAGCACTGAAAACTTTTCTCCAAAAACAGAGATAAGGAAACTTTTCTCCAAAAAGAGAGATAAGGAAATGTCGCAATTGTTTTAAGTTCTTACTCTGAGCCAGGTTCTAGGCCAAGCCTCATGAGTGATCAAGCTTCATCCCTAAACAACCCTGTAGGTACTGTCATGGACTCCATTTTCCCCCAGATTCGGAAATTATGGTTTAAAGACAACGTTGAACGTTAAACATGTTGAACGTCACAGAGCTTCTGAGGACAGAAGCTGGTGTTTTAACTTAGTTCTGTTTCCAAAGACCACTACACTATCTAAAAGTTCATAGTGCTTCTTAGTTTGAAATCAATGGTTTAAACATTCAACGTAATCGTTCATTGTTAGTTCAGTCCTTTCAACTTTTAACTAAATTCAAATTCAACCACTTTCTCCAGGCAGACGATCTGGAAGGTATGTGGACGCTCGTTTTAGGAGACAAAGTTGATATCCTTCCTCTCAACAATGATCCCCCATGTCCACCTCATTTCTGGGTTAGGAGGCACCTTCAGGCTAGAAGACTACTGCTTTCCCACTTTCACAAAAAGCTTTGTCTTTTCTTTTTTAAATTCTGTACTTATAATGTCATGGAAAAGCCATTAAAAACTGTGTAATTGATATGTTTTGTTTCTCTCTGCCTAATATGTATTTCCCAGATGATCCCTCCTTCCCACTTTTTGCCCTTGATATTCTAGTGGAATTGCCCTACCCCAGTCGCAGACAATCAAAAAATCTTCCAAGCTTTGAATACCATCATCCCAAATTGTTTTATCGTTGATTCAGGGATGGGGCACTTTGTGGGAATCATTGTGAAAGAGACGCTTTTTTTTTTTTTCCTGCTGTGCTGGAAAACGTAAAGTTGGAACTCCTTGGGCTTTCAAATTCAATCAGAACCAAGAGATGGACGAAGTAATATTCCTGAAGCACTTGAACTCCTGCTCCATTCACATTCACTCCCTGGACAACTTGATTTCATGACCTAAGAAAATCCATTTTTTGCTTACGTCATTTTGAGTTTGCGTTTCTGTCACTTGCAACTAAACGAGGTCTGGTTAACATAAATAGCCAGGAGCGACTGTACTTGTCAAAGAGAAACAAAGTTTTCCCAACATTTTCACGTGGAGGACCAGCTCAACTAGTAACCATCCACACTGTCTCAACCTGTGTTTCTTCTTCAATAGACAGGAATAAGGATGAGGTCTGAGGCTGGGAGGCGGACATACCGAGAGCTGAAACAAAATCTCAGACTCAAAGATCACGTGCTAAACAATCTCTATAGTTTTTCTTCCCTGATGTTTCTTCCTGTAGTTCAACAGCTGCTGGTTTCCTTTGTTTTTGTTTTATTCCAATGGTAGTACAGAGTTTGTCATTTTTTTTTAGGAAACGTATCTACATGCTCCTTAAGGGTAGGGTCTAAACTGTATTACATCATTTTGTTTCCCAGGGGCCTGGCTGGTTCCCACTATATCGTAGGTTATCTCTCACACACACACACGGCCCAATCAATGAAGGGGCTATATCAGAATTCCCCTTCTACGGCCAGAAGGATAATCATTGTCAGCTATGGGCTGAGCTAGTTTCCCAGTTCAGTATCAATCAGCATTTGGTCTAAGGAAATGATAGCCTCTTCTAAACTGTCTCAAGCGAATGAGCGGATACTCAGGAATCGCAATTGCTAATGGCATTTGGGCGAACTTCAAAATTGCAAGAGTCTTTCTTCATTTATTATCTATCAGAAGAGACTTTGCGCCCTGGGTATTTCATTTGTCAGGCTCTGTCAAACACAAAGATTCTACTCTCAAAATAAATATGGAAGAGTCTATAAAGTACATTTGGCTCCGACAGAGCTGCGGTGAACAAACTTTTGTGTGGGTGTCATTTTGGTGACTCTGCACATATTTTCATACAGGTCACTTGGCTAACTTCGTCAGCCCCAGGAATCAAAGAGGGGGGGGCTCCCCTTACTCACTAAGTGTGATGCTGGCAGCCATCCAGCGAATGCAGGGTGTGCAGACCACCCGCCGAGGTTATTTTTTGCTTTGGGCTATCTAGACATTTGTTGTCTATATGTTTAAACCTCCAGAAGGACAGCCCATGCTTCACTTTACTGCATGACCCTGAGTCACG
This sequence comes from Leucopleurus acutus, assembly GCF_964270905.1. NCBI lineage: Eukaryota > Metazoa > Chordata > Mammalia > Artiodactyla > Delphinidae > Leucopleurus > Leucopleurus acutus. The sequence continues at coordinate 20,211,902 of NC_139153.1, forward strand.
TAAAGAGAAATGCCACTTGCCCAGATATCCCCAGGAGACAGTGGGTCATCTTTGTATGCCTCATAAATCCCTCCCAGCACAAGCGTCTTCACAAGAGAGTCTGAAGTGACAGGTGGTGGCCGAGAGTGCAGACCTGAGTTGGGAACTTCAATGCCATGCCTTCCTATCTGTTGTGCCCCTGGCTGAGGCCTTCATGACTTGGATTCATAATTTTCCTTTCTGTAAAGTGGAGATAGTAACATCGATCTAGGTGAGTTGTTACACAGATTAGAGAAAATGTAACACACAATGTAGCATGGCTGGGACATATAGGAGGTGCTCAGTATTTTCTCTTGATGTCGTTTCCCTTGGATGTCCATGAACTACCTGGCACTCACTCCTATTTCTGGGTTCTGCCTACTTCTCTGGGGCAAATGGAAGAACATGGATTTGGCCGTTAGAAAACGTGAACTTGAATCACAGGGACACTCATCATGAATAGGGTTGCCAGATTTAGCAAATAAAAATCCAGGATGCCCCATTAAACTGGGATTTCACGTAAAAGAGAAAAACTTTTTAGTATAAGTATGTCCCGTGCGATATTTGGGATACATTTACACTAAAAAACATTTGTTGTTTATTTGGAATTCGACTTGAATGGGACATCCCTCTTTTATCTGGTAGCACTACCCATGAGCTACGTGACCTTCAGCGAGTCATGCAAGATATTGAATTTCATCATATATAAGGATAACATGAACATCCACTGCTGAAGAATTCTTATATGCCACACAGTTTTCCAATCATTTTCTCCTCATAGAAACTTGATGAGCTAATTTGTGATTTCTCTTTTGCAGATGTTAAAATGGAGGCACAGAGAGGTTAAGTAGCCCATGTCCACACAGCTAATAAGTAGTTGAACCAGGTCTTGAACCCAGTTGACTCAACAGGCTCCACAGTGTCCTACAGCCACTAGAAAATGCAGTAACATATCCACCAAATACTGACTGCATGTGAGAAGAGCAGATCATACATATTGAGTTAAGACTAATCAATCCAAGGTTCCCACAGAGCTCAGTTTCGGGGAATCGAATTTTAAGAAGCAGGGTTCAGCTGCCAAAAAGAATTCTTAAAAATGTCATTAAAGAGGGCCCAAATATTTTAACAACACTTATCAAAATTCTCTCCCCTTTCCTGCTGCTTCTCTCCTACTCTGCAGCTCCTCAGGGACTTCTCAGCATCTTCTGGAGAAAACCTCTGCAGCCCTTGCCTGTGACTTATTTTTCCTCTTTTCTCCCATCTTCTCTTTCTCAGTCCTTTATTATGTAGATACACTTGGCCTCTCTCCTAGAAGAAAGCGTCCGTATTTGTCAGAAGAAAGGAGGAGGAAATTTGGACTGGCAATTCGAAAATTATCTTTGGCAGGCGGGGGAGCTGCTCAAGTTCACGTACATCCCCGTGGTAGTAATTTCTTGTCCTTTTACACTAGGTCCTCATTAAACGTTCATTCCCTTCCCTTGTACTTGCCCATGTTTTGCCCACGAGAGTGGGAGACTTCCCCCATGACTCTCCGCAGATGGCCTGACAGGTACCTGAGGCTCTTGGAAACAGATGGGGACTGAGGCCCATGGGTATTGCTGAGACTACTAAGCTAGACTGAAGAGAAGAGCGAAAAAAGATCAGAGAATAAAGGCACATCTCAAGAGAATGTGTTTCTAGGGAACCAAGGGTCAACACAAAGTGAGAATGGAGTCCAAGAAAATACCCTTCTCAAGTAGGAAGTCTTTGCAAGCCTTGGATGGTTTGTCTCTATCATTCCTTCCACATGCTGATGGGTTGTCCTGTGTAAGGAAAGGATGGCTATCCAGGGAATCTACTTGTGGCCAACTGGCTAATACAACCTTTCCTCCTAGAGTCCCCTAACAAGGTCGACACTTGACCTGTACGCTTGGGATCTGTTTATATGTGCTCTAGCGACCATTCATTCTACAGCATCTGATGCAATTAACTTTTAGTTCACCTTGGCCTCTAATTCGAACAAAAGTTGGTATCAATTCGGGTCTTGATAATTATAAGACTTCTTCAAAAATAAACAAAACAAACAAACACTTATTTGTCAAGGGGAACATTGAGATGATCTCATACCGCTTATGGGTAAATCCTTGTATAATTTCATTATTTTGTTACTGGGATTTTTTGGTCTCCTTCTTATGTGTAGATATTGCAGTAAAAATTATCTCCTTAGCACATGGGAAATAACAACAGATTCCAGGTAAGTTATACAGGATTTTACTTAAGTTATGCTTGAAAACCCACTTCTGGGCTGTTCTATGCTTCTACTTGGCAGTTGAGGAAATGGTAGAACTCTTGCCTGAGGTCACGTAGCTAAAATGCTATAGAATTGAGATTAGAGTCCATGACTTTCTGGCTTCAAAAACTGTGTTCGTGTCATGATGCAGAGTATGACTCAAAACACATGACCAAGGACTTGGATAGGCATTTCTCCAAGGAAGATATACAAATGGCCACTAAGCACACGGAAAGATGCTCAACATCACTAAATCATTGGAAATTCAAATCCATCCACAGTAAGATAGCATTTCCCATCCATTAGGATTACTTTATTTTTATAAAAATATAACATTGTATATAAAATATTTTTAAAATTTTTTTAAAAGAACAAAGTAACAAGTGTTGGTCAAGATGTACAGAAACTGGACTCCTTGTACATCGCTGGTGGGGATGTAAAACGGTGTAGCCACTGTGGAAAATGATGTAACAATTCCTCCAAACACTGAAACACAGGATTACCATTTCATTTAGTAATTCCACTTCTGGGTATATACCCCAAAGAAGTGAAAGCAGGAAGTCTAGCAGGTACTTGTACATTTACGTTCATAGCAGCATTATTCACAACAGCCAAAATGTGGAAGCAACCCAGATATGTCAACATTTCCAAACTAGAAACTGGTGGATCTGGGATCTGTTCTCAGACTATGTGAGTTCAGAGTCTGCTCTCTTACGCCTATCAATATACATTTTAAAACTTTAGGTATCTCCTGGTGCCCCAAATACATAATACAAGCTTCTGGAAACTGGGAAAGAGGATTTTGATAAGTGTTATTGTAGATCAGTGGTCCTCAACTGAGGGCAATTTTCCCCTCAGTGGACATTTGGCAAAGGCTGGAGATATTTTCAGTTACCAAAACTGGGACTGCTACTTGCACTTGTATCTCATGGGTAGATACCAGGGATGCTACTAAACATCCTACACTGTGCCCCTACACACCCAACAAAGAATTACCTGGTTCAAAATGTCAGTGGTGCCGAGGTTGAGAAACTTCCGTGTGGAATATGTATGTAGACCTTCTTTAACGGAATTTCTTTACAATCTCTTTCAGTAGCTGAACTGTGCCTCTTCCAATTTCACACCTTGAAACTGAGTTGGGTGGGAACCCCAGATGATTTAAATTTGACCTTTAGGGAATGTTGATGTTATCCGTGAAGCCCACTTGATTTTGCCAGTGAAGGAGTGTCTGTTCACAGCATGCCTCTGTAATATTTAATTTTTCTCAATCCCGTGGTTTTAGGATCCTTACCCGGAGATCACACATAACTTCATGTGTCATGTGTCATGTGTCAATGTTCCCTTAATCGATACGTAAAATCCCAGTGTTCAGCAACCTGCATGTATCACAAGGTCCTCAAGACACATTCTTTCATCCGGACTTTGCTTGTTCTTTCCCCAGATTTCAGTCTGCTTTCCGAGGTCAATTCCAATGTAATGATGACTTTGTAACACTTGTGATACATGCCAGCTTGCGTCCTAACATTCTCACCTTCCTCTCCCAGCCCTTTGGGTCTACTCTGGAACACCAATTTTCATTACTGAAGCTGAGCTGGCTCATTCAAAGGATCCCGATAAAAACACGTTTCTATGGTTTCTACATGAAGTCAGGAGCTTTACTGGCTGTTGATCAGCAGCAGTAATCTGACTCCTCAAAACTCTTCCGGGGAAGTCGAACCATAGACTGGGGAAGAATAAATTTCACAACTCAAACTCTACTTGCCTTGGTCAGCTCTACTCCAAATCAATCCTGACATCACGAAAAGCAGAACAACCAGAAATCATCCTGATGTAATGCAAGAGGAAATACAAGGCACCACCCCTGAAGGATTCTTGCCAAAATACAATTTAACCAGAATGTAATCAAGTCTCCAGATCTAACGATGTACTTACAGGAGATCAGGGAGACAGAAGAATAAAATGACACAATCAGAAAACAATCAGCTAGAATCAGAATGTGGGAAGCCCACCAATGGCAATGGACCTTATTTGGACTCCGATTCACACAAACCAAGTACAAGGAGATGTTTGAGATGAGAAGGAAAATTTGAACATGGGCTGGGTATTAGATGATGTTAAGGAATCACTGTTAATTTTGTCAGAGGTGATAAGGACCTTGCAGTTCTGTTAAAAATAAGTTAGGCATGCCGAATGCTAGCGACGATGTTTTTCCAGACACGAGATTCCACTGTGTTACATCAGATGTTCAAGAGTAACTACGTTTTTAAACTGGGACGACATGAGTCCACTCACACGCCCTTGGCAGTAACATTTAACAATGGGTTATCTTGCAGTCATGAACTGCAAAGTGGGTGATGATGTTCCAACACGGAGATGACAGGCAGATTTCAATGCATAGCATAAAGCACCTTGACAGAGGCAAAGGCAGTCTTTCAACACATGAACTGAATTAGCAATAACTAGAAGTCACATTCAGATGGGGCATGATGAAGACGGAAGGAGAGGCAAAATGTTGAGGGCACACGATGAAGTCGCTATAGCCAAATCACGTTAATGGGCCCTGAAAGTCCCCGAGATGTGCTTGAGAGCATCTCGCTGACCTGGGATTCCATCAAGACTTTCGAGCTGGGAAAATGGCACATTTTGCTTATGGGTCTTTCGGACGGTAAAACACGACAAAAGGAATGCAACCGACCAGCGAATCAGTCAATATTTAATGATCTTCAGTTGAATAACTCTCCATTTAGTTCTATGGAGACAGTGGTAATGCTATTTTTTTTAAAAAGGTACTCTTCTTTTGTTGGATTAGTGCCTATATAGCTTTAAAAGTATGAATAACGTCATTTTCATTCTCAATAGGGTTAAAACTACGAACAGAACCCTCTTCAGCCAACACTGCGACTTGGCCTCAAACATCTGACCTCAATCCAAGCCATTGGTAGGAAGGCATCAAGAGAGGAGTAGAAACTTATGCAGAGGGTGAACCTGATAACCTTGGGCTTTGGGGCTACAACTTCAGTATATCAACACATGTATTCAAAGGCAAGAAAAAGTGAGGAATCACATGGACTACCTAGCGTTAATCACTCAGTACAATATCGCATCCGGCTTTACCACTTAACTGAAAGCTTTTCGCGATGATTTAAGTTGCAGTGTTATGTCAAAGAGACAAAACAACAGCATGCCTGTTCTTCAGTCTGTCTTCGATCCCTCTCGATGCTTCCTAACCAAGTGAGTTCTATCCACCACCTGTCTAAAGTACGGAATAAAAGCAAGAGTAGCGGAGGGCTGAAGAAGAGAACTCAATTCTCATCTTGACGTGGCCAAACACCCACCTCAATTCTCTTGACTACATTTTTTAAGACGCGGTAGAGAATTATAGCAAGAAGGGAGACATAGCTTCAAAGTGGATTTCAACCTCATTTTCTGTCCTGGCTCAGTCAGTGCATATGGAAACCCCCCATGAACGATGGAGGTGCTCACTTCCGTAGTGGAATGGGGAGGGGCTCGTGCTCTGGGGTAAGATTTGCTGTGTACAAACACTCGCTACCCCACCCAGGGGAAAATTATCCTTCTCTCTCCCCACTGCAGTCAGGCTGGGTCATATGACCTTCTGTGACCAGTGACATGTGACTGGAGATGATGAGGCACTTCTGGTTAGAAGCTTAAGAGCTCAAGTGGAGTTTGCCATGTTGTCCTTTTTATCCCTCATGAGGTGCGTGATGTTCTGGATAGAGACCCATCCTTTGGCTTGGGTCCCAGAGTGAAGAAGCTGTGGAGCAGAGCTGCAGCCGACATGTGATGGACAGGTGAGCTCAGTGGACAGTACACCTGTGATGTAAGCCACCACAACTGCGGGCTGGTTGTTGCTTTGTTTTACTCCAGCACAACTTATCCTATCCTATCTTGATATACACACCCAGGGGGCAGATCAGATTTGAGGTGGCGTGGAGAAAGAAGTAGACACCACTCGAAAACACGTCTCAGACGATTCTCAAGAGCCCTACTGCTTACATCAAGGTAAAGACCATTTCATCAAGGAGATGCTTTTTTCCCCCAACTGTTAGCGTGAACATCGTGGTCTCAAACTCGTATCAAGCTCTGACAATTGGTTCAGCTGCTTATTTGCCTTCTAAACTAGAAAGCTATCTTCCCGTATATTGAGAACGAAATTATTTACGATACGTAAACCTGGTTCTTGTGGCTTTGTTCCAACGTATGCCCTCTTTTACTTTTTCTCATCTTCTGATGCAGTTGAACTGCCTCTTCAAGCTTAAGGTCATTATTGGGCTTTATGATCTTATAACCAGCTTGAACTGCTTAGCTATGAAAACAACACAATGTGGGCGAAGAGCATCTTCTGAGTTCCTGTTAAGTTATGGGCCCTTGTATTCGATGCTGTAAAGTTATGGGCCCTTGTACTCGATGCTGTAACACATTACAGTTTCTCTCACTTAACAAAAGAGGACATTTAGACTCAGAGGTGTGAAGTACTTGGCCTAAAGTCTACCACCTGAGAAGTGGAAGGGAAGGGACAGAGCAACAGGCCAACTCTACTATCCTTTACCCTCAAACACCCTCCACCAAGTAATTTAGCTCCCTTTACACACTGTTCTTTCCAATTTATCTAATCGAAAGGACTCCTTTCTAGGTGTGGGTTCCTCCTTCATTTCCTTTACGTTCTTTATTTTCAGAGCACTTCAAACTTGGCTCGGGATGGAGCAGAACATGCTAGTTTATGCTGTAGTAACAAAAACTCCTCCACAGATCAGTGGCTTAACAGAACACGACTTTCAATGCCAATCATGCTGCATGACCAACGTGGTGCTGCGGGCTCTTGGCTCCTCTAGCCACCCTGGGAATCGGGCTGAAGCATCCTGGGCCCATGATTCCATGATGACCCACTGGGGAGAAAAGAAACCTAGTGCATCACGCACAGGTTTTTAAAGCCTCCTTAGAGACGACACATATCATTTGCATGTACATTTCATTGGTTAAAGCAAGACATCTGCCCATGCCTAACTTCAAAAGCAGTGAGAAAACACAGTCTGGTCATGTACTTAGGAGGAGGGGAGAACTGGAATATTCACTAACGTTTAAAAAAGTTTGAGGCATAGTCCATACCCAGTGGTGTTTTGTCCTGGTACCAATACAACACCTTTTACTAAAACATATACAGCAGCACCTGTGGGCATCAAGACGTCCTTGATGCTCCTGGGTTGGAATCCGTCAGACAGTGGAGACTATCCAACTTACTCCGGAGTGTATTTTTCAGCACAGCTTAGCTTTTTCAGATCTTTTCAATTACAGAGACTCAAAGCAGGAACTCATTCCTACCCAAGCTAAAAGGTAGCATTTGATGGCCAGGAGGGAGATTCCTGTCTTGGACTGATCAATGGGGTCCTTACTTCAAGAACTTGTTCTACGCTGTGGTCTTAAAACACTGCCTGTTTGTAAACAGGTTCATCGTTTGGCCCAGGCAGGTAAATGAAGGAAACAGGCACATGTTATAAATTATCTCATTAAAAATTAAAGCCAGATAAAATTGTATACATTTCACTAAATTACCTTTCTAGGCTTTGCAAATATTCTGAGGGCGGCTAATCTCTCCATTTTAATTAGATTGCACATCCTTTTCAAAGACTACTGTCCTGATGTTTTAATATAAAAAGACCGTTCGTATTTAAGGCAGAAATCTGCAGAGCTGAGAATTAACATTTACTGTTAACCTTTTCTTAAGGGGAATGATTCAACTTCAAGTGAAGACCCTTCCTATTTGAACCCCATTTCTGATTTTTAAAATAGAGTAGTAGCAAATGATACCCTGCATGTCTGAGAGGCAACCGATCTAAAATTACAACGCCCGGGAATTCCCTGGCAGTCCAGTGGTTAGGACTTTGTGCTTCCACTGCAGGGGGCACGGGTTCGATCCCTGCTTGGGGAACAAAGATCCTGCAAGCCGCCCGGCACAGCCAGAAAAATAAATAAATAAAAAATAAAATAAAATGACAACTCCCACCCTCTTCCTATGGCCCTTCCTTAGTTCATTTTCCCCCTTAACCTTTATCGTTACTCAATACGCTTTATATTTTGCTTATCTTTGTCTCCCTCCCCCATTAACTCAGGGATTTTTGTCTGGCTCATTGCCTTATCTTCAGTGCCAAGTAATGTGCCTGGTCTGTAGTAGTAGATGCTCACGAAATTTGAGCTGTACAGATGAGCGAATAAAGGAAATTCCAAACTGTCACAATTAAGGAGCACCTGCGACTTGAGCATCAACTCTTCCAGGACAGACTCTTGGTCAGTCTTCTCCTCCAACTCTGTCTCTGGCACCTAGAATACTGCTTGGGCTCAAGCAGGTTCTCTATAAATATTCGTGAACCAAGGCACTACTGTGATCTGAGGAATGAGACGCTGCGCAGGTTCATTCGGATGGCAGGCAGGGAGAAAGTTAGCCTGACACGAACACGTGTCTCGAGGGACACACGGCAAGTTCTGCTCACTGCGCGACAGCCACACCGAGTGGTTTCTCTGCCTTGTTGGCAATGCTCTTCCCTATAACTGTGATCGCACTCGTGTCCAGGCCAGGTGGGCCCACTCTCCAGCCACTCTCATTTGGTTGGCTATTTTTTCTGCAGGGCTCAGCCTAGACATCACTTTCCATCACCCAAGTAAATTCACACAAAAATATGTGCTGAAAGCATTAATTCAGCCTTTAGCTTCAGGCCCCAAATCCCTGAATTATCCCTAACACCTGTCTCTCATCCCTACATTAGATCCACTGGCAAGGCTTGTCAAATCACTGCAAAAATATACCGAGAACCTGACCTCATCTTCTGCATGTCATGGCCACCTTGCTAGCTTGCTTGCCAGGGCTACTGCAAGGACTCCCGAACTGGGCTTCTGGATTCAGCCACTGTCTTCTCATCAGAGTGATTCTGTCGAAAGATAAATTGGATTTCTGTCCTTCTACTCAACACCGACCAGTAGCTTCCCAACTGGGAACCGCAGACCTTGCCTGCATGGTATGAGCTCACCTCTTCCATTAGTTCATCTCCTTCTTTCCTCTGGCTACTCAGCCCAAGCCACACAAGCTTCCTTGTAGTTTCTCAAGCCCACCAAGCACAATCCCACATGGAGGGTCTCTGACCGGCTATTCCCACTCCCCAGAATGTTTCCCCCCAGATTCTCCCATGATTTGCTCTCTCAGTTCCTTCTGGTCTGAGCTCAGAAGTGACTCTTCATCAGAGCAACCTCCCCTGGTTATTCTCTTTAAAACAGCAGCCGTGTACTCATCTCTCAATGCCAACTCCCCTGCTGATCTCTACTTACTCGTTCATCATTTGTTGTCTTTTCTCCCCTCTAGAATGTAAGCTCCAGGTGACCCAAATACTCCCGATGCTTTGTGTTTTAGAATACAAATTCAGTAAGTATTGTTGAACTGAATTGTTGGATCAGAATTAATGAATGGAGGAATACTTTTTTTTCCTGAAGCTTTGTCCTGCCTGTACAAATACTACTATCTGGTAGACAGGTTCTCTTAGAAAGAATCCAAACCTTCTCAAGAGTAGTAAAGCCCGTGGCGAAACAACATGGCAGGGAGATTTTAAACCAATTCTTTATAGGGTATTACGAGAGGAGGCATAGTTGAGCCTCTGTTCAATAGGTAAGAATCTTCCACACCATTTAGAGGTGGTTAAAATGACAGCATCATTTAGAAACTATTCCAAAGTAAAGCACTTCTTAGAAAAGCAGACGGTTGAGACGCTTCCTTAGGAAGTATGGGGACAGCCTATCATGGTGTTCAAATGCATGGCTTTCTGGAGGTGGGTGGTTGTAATTTCAGCCGTGATGTTTCCTAGCTGTGTGGCCATGCAGTAGACACTGCTTTTACAAGTCCAGGTTTCCTCACCTTTCAAATAACAATCAAAATGGTTCCTGATGGGTGGGAATAAATGAGACAAACCTACATGCTGAGCACAGTGGCTAAGCACAAAGTGAGAACTAAATGTGAGCTGCTGTTATTTTTCCTACTGTTGTTGCTTAGGGCACTTCTGTTGTCCAACCAGCCACACTTCTGTTTTATGTTCAATATGGAGGAGCAGAAGGCTTTCTTTGGGACTCAAAAAATGTCTTAATTTAGGCTTCAATCCCAAGGCAAACTTGGACCACTTGAATAGCTCCCTGGCTGGGTCTAGACATGCAGGCATTTGTGTGGGTGGGCAAACGGAGGTCAAGGTCAACCTAGCCTAGTGCCTGGCACATGGTTGTAGGTACGCTCTAAGTAACTACTCAGAGGAAGAGCCAAGGTCAAGGTCAATTCACCAGGGAAAAATGGAGCCTTCTCCTTAACGGTCAGAGGCAGAGAGATTGCAGCATGAAGTTACAGCCAGAAACCTCAACATCAAAGCTTCTGCATACGCTTCATAAGAAATATAACATGGAAGAGAGACATTTTTATCAATCTGTGCCTGAATATACAAATGTAAGTAGGTGGTTTATATTCTTGTAGAAAGTCCGCATTGTTCATGTATGCCTTTCTAGCTTGACCACACAGAGATTTGCATTGCATCACCATAAGCAGCAAACTGAGAGTGAGGGCCGAGAAGTTTTAAAAATTCCTGGAGCACGTAACTCTCAGGAGATGCCATTTTAAACTGGATGCCAATTAAATCTCCCCTCAGATATGAAATTGTCATAATGACTGATAAGATCATGTCTCATATTGGTCCTACCTTTAGCAAAGATCTTCTAGTTAATTTCTACTTTTTCACTTCCTAAATTCTCATTTATGTGGGGCCTTGTTAACGCCTACTTTCAAATGGTCTATTTTTTGCATTGAAATTTGTTTTCAGATAATAGATGCACTGTGATCCTGAGAAATATTAGCGATCCCTTGTACACTCAGCTTAGTCTTCCCAATGGTAAAATTTTGCAGAATTTTAGCATATACTTATTCACTACAGTACAGTATCACAACCAGGATACTGATATTGTCATGATCCCATATGTTATTCAGATTTCCTCAGTTGTATCTGTACTCACGTACACGTGTACGGGCTATTAAGTTCTAAATATTATCCCCTGTGTAGGTTTCTGTATCCACCACCACACACAAGATACTGAATAGTTTCAACACCACAAGGATCTCACCTGTTGCCCTTTTATAGCCATCCCAACTTCCCTCCCATCCTGGTACCTAATCCAGACAAACTGTCCTCCACTTCTAAAATTTTGTGATTTCAAAACTGCTATGTAAATGTAATCATGTAGCATGAAATCTGTGGGATGGACTTTTTTTCTCTCAGTATAATTCCCTGGAGGTCCATCCTTGTTGTTGCATGTATCAACTATTTATGTGTCCCTTTTAATGACTAAAAAGTACTGCACTGTATGTATGTACCTCAGCGCTGGTTTATACATTCATCTGTCAAAGGAGGTCTGAGCTGATCTCAGTTTACACCTATTACAACAGAGCTGCTATGAACATTTTTGTACAGGCTTTTGTGTGAACATAGATTTCATTTTGGGGGGATAATGCCCAGCAGTGCAACTGCTGGGTTGTGTGATGGTTTGCATGTTTAGTGTATTTAGGAACTGAACAAATGTTTTCCAGAGTGGCTGTACCATTTTCCATTCTCATCAACAATCCAATGTAGTGTAAGTGACCCAGTTTCTCCACATACTCACCAGCATTTAGTTTTGTCACTCTTTTTTCTTTTAGCCATTCTGGTATCTGTGACTTCTAGCATCTGTGGGCTGTGATGCCCTGTAATCGTTCTGTTTGCATTTCCTTAATCTCGTTTGTCATGTTGAACATCTTTTCATTTGCTTATTTGCCTTTGTGTATCTTCTTCAGTAAAATATCTGTTTATATCTTTTGTCCATTTTCAAATTTTGCTGTTTGTTTTACTGTGGACTTTTGAGAGTTTATGACATATACTAGATTACAATCTTTTGCTGAATACCTGGTTTGCAATTATTTTCTCCTGGTCTGTAGCTTGTCTTTCATTCTCTTCACACGAGCTTTCAAGGAACAGAAGTTTTAAATTTTGATGAAGCGTCATGTATTCGTTTTTCTCTTTATGGATTATGCTTTTGGTGTCAAGACCCTGAAGATTTTCTCCTATGTCTTTTTCTCAAAGTTTTACATTTTTCCATTAAGTATAGGAGCCATTTTGAGTTGATTTCTGTATAAGATGTGAGATTTAAGTCCACTTTTTTTTTTTTTTTTGATCTGAAAATGTCCCATTGCTCCAGCAACAAGGCCGTCCTTATTCTACTGAATTGGTTTTGCACCTTTGTCACAAGTCATTTGGGCATGTTTGTGTGAGCCGATTTTTGTTCCATTGCTCTATGAGCCGACCCTTCCACCGATACCATGATTTCTCCATGACTGGGCTATACAGTAAGACTTCATATCAGGCAAGTAATTCCTTTCATTACACTCTCTGTCAGGATTTAGTTATTTTAGGATATGTGCTTGTCCATTTACATTTTTCAATAAGCTGGTCAATGTCTATGCATATCCCAGGAGGTTTTTCATAGGAATTGCACTCAACCTACAGATCAGCTGGGAAAGAACTGCATCATTGCTATGTTGAGTCTCCCAATTCATGAACATGGTATATGTCTCCACTTATTTAGGTCTTCCTTGATTTCATTCATCAGCATTTTGATTTTCAAGCATACAAATCCTATAGATGCTTTGTTGAGTGCATACCTAACTATTTAATTTTCTGTGGAACACTGTATATGTTATTGTGTTTTAACTTCAGTTTCGGCATGTTTGTCATTATATAGAAATGTGATTGACTTTTTGTGTGTGCTGATCTTGTATGCTGCAAACTTGAACTCATTTAATAAATGAGATCTTTTTCAGACTATGCCTCTGGACACCGTATAGCTGAAATGTACAATGCTCTGGCAAAAGCCTGAGGTCCTTGGGGTTACTTATTTTTGAAGTGGACCCAAGGCCATTGTCTGCTTATTGATTCTTTTAGACCTTCGGCAAACAGCTGGGAGATGCTGCCACAGAAGAGGTTCTTTATCTGTTTTTAAAAAATCTGTGATATCTGTTTTAACTAGCCTACTTTTCATGTAGAACAGATCAAGCCCAACAATGGAGAAATGATCTGAGGACAGCATTTCATAGGGAACCTGATTTTAATTCTGAAATGACTTGTCAAGAAATCCTTGGTTTACTAGCTCACAGAAAATTAAGTGGTTTGGGGGTTTAGAATCCAAATTTAAGCTGTAAACGATCTCAGAAATTACAGAACGTGTGGAAGCCACCTTCAAGAAAATGTGTGGCCAACATGATGCGTTCCAGCAACCAGCCTCAAATAGTGCAAGACGAAAGCTGACCCTGCGTATCTTTCTTTCTTAAACTCTTTTTCCTCTGAAGAGTTTCCTTTAAGAAATTAAACAGGACCAAATCCTCAACTTTCTTTTTTGTTTTCCAGGTCCCTAAATTTGAGTCAGAACCACATCTTTGTTTAAGGGTTTATGTAGATAAACCTCAATTTTGTCAATCTCAATTTTGTCTAAGAAGTAGGATCAGCTTCTAATTTTCAATGTTAAATCCCAAGCTCTGCTTTCTCCTGCAATATTCTCAGGATGACTGCGCCAGGTTACGTCCCACGCTGGGCCAGACGTTCCCAGTAAACCGAGTAACTGTCCCTGCACTTGCTTCCTGTTATGGCATCAAATGCTGGAAAGAACAGAGGGGAGTCCCAGACTGTCACTGTCACTGTCTCTGTCCCTTTCTACCTACTTCTGTGGGGCATCTGGAATCCTCCTGGGATAGCCAGGGGCTTCTGTGGTCAGCCTTTGACTCGAGCAAAATTAATCCACATGGTCACATTTCCATAACCATTTGAAGGAGATCTGAAGGCTACTCCACGCAGTAAGATCTAACACCGCAAGTGCAGATGAAACCGGCACCTTTGTCACTAATTGGTAAAGAATACGCTGAAGCCAGAGAAAAAAATTCAGATGCCTCGGGAGGGACAGACAGGAAATGTACATCAACAAAACAGGCCTGTGTGGGACAGGAGAGAAGAGCGGGGACTGAGGGGAGCTTACAATGTGACCTCACCTAAAGTCACCAAATTTAAAAACAAATTTTCAGGTGCTGAATAAGACTAGGAAAAAACCCCCACCTGCCACCTAAATTTGATTCCAAGACCACTAGCATAAAACCTCTGGGCGATGGTTCAAACTACACAGGGGAAAAAGGTAACTTAAGATTCCAGATATTGCTTGTCTGCAGGTCTGCACAGATAATCAAATCTCAGACTAGAAAACTGGTGACTAGCTACTAGTTAGCCTCCAGAAAGATGGCTTCATGGCTCCCCTTACTTTGGAGGTACCCGAGCTTCTGATACTACATTAGATGCTGAATTCAAAGGATTGCCTTTTAATTCAAGCAAACAGACATTTATTAAAATTACTTTTCTGAGAAACATATTTATGTTCATTACAAACAAGAACACTTTTAACATTAAAAAGTTTGAACTTTAAAAAATATGTAAAATGTTTAAGCAATGTAAACAGGAATTTTCATCTCATTTTCCATATGGTTATGTAAGTACCTTAAATATCAACACAGATCACAGACAGGCCCATTTACATTCATAGGAATTCTCTAAATAAGAAAAAAATTCAAAATTGTTTCCAAAATTAAAATGTTATTTTTTGGCAGCTGAAGTAATACTTGTCGTCAGAAAGACTGAAGGATAATACGTACTATATATAAGTAAGATGTCCACATAATTGAAGCTAGTTTTTTCCCTAAGAAGCAACTTTAAAATGTTCATAATCTAACAATTCCAGTAGGCACTTTCCTACAGGTTTCTGACTTTTTCTATTTGAAGATAGGGAACATGAAATTAGATTTTCTTGATGACTCATGTTCACGTTAGAAACATACATAATTGTTCAGCATTTCTTGTAAATTTTTCTTTTCTTCGTCTCAGTGACACTTGTTTATAGAAATTTATGCTTTTTTTTTTTTTTTTTTTTTTTTTTTTTTTGCGGTACGCGGGCCTCTCACTGTCGTGGCCTCTCCCGTTGCGGAGCACAGGCTCCGGACGCGCAGGCTCAGCGGCCATGGCTCACGGGCCCAGACGCTCCGCGGCATGCGGGATCTTCCCGGACCGGGGCACGAACCCGCGTCCCCTGCATCAGCAGGCGGACTCTCAACCACTGCGCCACCCGGGAAGCCCTTATGCATTTATTTTCTCTTCCCTGAATATCTCCACCAATTCTAATCTTGTTCATCAATTGCAACAGGCCAATAACCCAGACTGTTAGAAATACTTGTTAAGCGAAAGTAATTATTGAATGAGATTTTAAGAACTGATTCAGTTGAGGGAAGGGAGCTGTGACAGTTTTGTGACGATTATTTTAGGCAGTCAGAGTTAACTTTACATCTTTGATTTATGTTTATATTTTGTTGTTGTTGTTGTTTTGTTTATCAGTTTCTTGGTTAGGGATTAGGTCCTAGGTTGCCCAAAGAGTAATTTTTAGAACGACAGCTTTTAAAAGGAAAATGGTATCATTTGGTTTTTGATTAAAGAAACCAACTTTTGTATGTTAAGACTGAAAGGAAAGTCTACCTTCGTTTTTAGTCTCAAATATATTTTTAAAATATATTTAAATATGGTAAAAGGTTTTAGTTCTTTTCTAACCAAAACACAAACGTAAACTCATTTTGAATAAAAATACTCCATACAGAACTGAAAAAGATGTGTATTAGTATCAGTTGCTAGGACAAACCGCTACAAACTAGGTGGCTTAAAATGACAACATTTGTTCCCTCCCAGTTCAGGAGGCTGGAAGTCTAGGATCAAGACGTCAACAGGGTTGACTCCTTCCAGAGACTCAGACTATCTGTTCCATGCCTGTCTCAGAGCTTTTTGGTGGTTGTCAGAAACCCCCGGCCTGCATCACTCCAGTCTTTTCCACCATCTTCACATAGTATGCATGTGTGTTTGTACATATATGTGTGCACGTATGTGTGGTGTATGCATCCCCTCTCCTCATCCTATAGGGACAGCAATCATAGGACCCACTCTAAGCAGTATGATGTCACCTTAATTTGATTACATCTGCAAAGACCCTATTTCCACATGAGGTCAC
This sequence comes from Leucopleurus acutus, assembly GCF_964270905.1. Lineage (NCBI taxonomy): Eukaryota > Metazoa > Chordata > Mammalia > Artiodactyla > Delphinidae > Leucopleurus > Leucopleurus acutus. The sequence goes on from NC_139153.1 coordinate 20,228,334, forward strand.
ATTCACAGGTACCAGGGGTTAGGAAGTGAACCTATCTTTTTGGGGACACAATTTAACCCACACTGTGTGTGTACATATTAGCTATTTAATATGTACTACAGAATATACAATGTATAATAATTATGTAAGTTACACTCTTTCTTGATAGATAATTTCACAGATATGGAAGAGATGATCAACTGCAGATCAGTTTTTAAATGGCACAACTTAATGTCCTTCTTAGAAAAAGCTTGTGACTTTTCAAGTCAAAGAATGAAGTTCCAACACTAGGAAGCTCTCTATCCTGGTCACTCTATCTTGATTCTCAGTGAACATTCTAATTAGAACCAACCCTCATAATTACTTTTATATTAATAGCATTATAAGGTAAATGTTCTTCTCTTTGAGTTTTATCTCTCTGCTATGAATTGCATTGTTACTTTATATCATGCCCCTTGCATGATCAATTATCGGAGTCGCTTTTTAGACAGAATTGGGGCCATGAATAATTGTGGAAGCATCCGATAGATGGGGGGTGGGGACTTTTTCTTCTCCCTTGCAAGGCTACGTCTCTATAATTTGTCTGTGAACACATGGATACAAGACAACCCTTATTCATTCTGGTAGCTTTTTGCACTGGTATTCCAAAAGCTATCAGACAGGTAAAGGGATTCCTAATACATGACTCTCTGGCTTATTTTTAGGTTTTTTTCCCCTGATGTCTTGCAAAGAACAAAGCACATTTGTGCTTACAAACATGAGGAGCTTCCATGTCTAGGTGACACTCCCTATGGTTCAGCAATAACCACCAGCAAATTAGAACAAAAAATAAAGGTTACGTTTCTACGGAACGAATTTCTCTTCATAGACTTTTGAGTTCAACACCAATTGGTGACCTTGAGGGGGAAGACATTTTAGACCCTCAGCATCCCCAGATTCTCCCAGAAATCCATCTTCATCATTTTCACTCTGCCTTATGCCTGAAGATCGTTTTTATGGGTAGCAGGTTGCCTTTCTCACAAGTATTTTTAATTTGCACCATTATCTAGTGATAATGGCGTAATGGGTCCAAGTCTTCTGAAAAATACCAAAGTGTGCTTTGCCACAAAACACTCCTAAGACTTTGCAGGTGGAGGCAAACCTCTGTTAGATGCTATTAATAGGATGGTAGCTGACAAAAATGTCAAAAGACGTAAGTTATTGTTCCAGTGCACTTGAAACCTTAGAATATGTTCCCCCAGTCACCCTATTAATGGAGATATATTATCTCTCTGAGAATTTCCTGTCAGACTCCGTTAAGTAAATAAAGGATAGGTGAAATATCAGAAACAGAGCTAACAAATGGAGCAGAGACCTCCCCTTGAAAGAAGAGAGCCAGCTGTTTACTGTGCTAATTCAAAACAAAATGAAAATGTATGTTTTTCATCTTGGTGAATATAATTTTCAAACATAGATCGAAAATTGGCTTTAGAAGAGACCTTTTTTTTTGAAGGGATATCTCGTGGTCTGGTTTTTGTGTGACAAACGTTACTAGGCCCTGACATAAGACAAATGCTTGGTCGGGCCTTGCATATTGCCTCTAAATTGAACTCAAACCACAAAGTAACGTTGGAATCATTTCGCTGGGTTAGTCTGAATGTGTCAAGATCAGAAGAGACTAGAATTTTTTTTTTTTCCCCAGTCTGGGACCCATATTCGTAACTATCACTGACCAGGCAGGGCCCCAGGAAGTGTGGTATAAATGAGCCAAGCTACCCAGCTCTCTGGGTCTGGTGATGCTGTGCAGATCTCAACCCATACAATATATACTCGGGATTTCATCCTGTAGGTCAGTAGTTCAACAGGGGGTAACTTTTTCCTCCTGGGGACTTGGGGCAGTGTCTGGAGACATCTTTGGTTGTTACAACCGGGGAGGCTGCTTCTGGCATCTAATGGGTCGAGGCCAGGGACGCCGCCCCACATCCTGCAATGCACAGGGCAGGCTAACACAAAGAAGTATCAGGCCCAGCATGTACACAGTGCTGAGGGCAGCGGTTCTCTAACCAGGATGTGTGTCAGAACTACCTGGGAAGACCGTCAGCAACAGCGGCGGCCGAGGCTCACTGACGTAGGTGAGGGCCTAGGCCGCTGTATTTCTACCAAGTTTCCAGGTGATTCCCACCCAAGTTTGAGAATAGCTGCTTGGGGGTAGTAATTAGGTTTGGAAGTCGGACGTGAACCATTCTTTACAACCTTTTTTGGGGTACACCATCTTCAGTTGCTCTACATCTCCTGCATAGGCAGGAAATCAATCCTGTGAGAATGGATTCATCATTATTTCTCTAGACCAGTATTTCCCGATCCGTGGGTTGTGAATCTGTGAAGGCTGTGAGAATCTATGTGTGCAAAGCACTGCTAAGCGAACCAAAAAAATATTCTCTGATACATATAAATATATGAATATTTTCCAAATTGCATACATGATTTGATTAATAATACAGACAATCATTTAGAAGCATGACTCATCAAGTTGTTTTTTTTTTTTTTTAAAGTAGATGAACACTAATGTATAGCTCCTGGCATGTGTGGGTGCGTGAAATCTTTTGATATTTTGCAAGGGGTCCTCTGAATTGACAATCACCTGCAGACTACATTTTCAGGATTTTTCCAAAATCTTTTTTTTTTTTTTTTTTTTTTTTGGTCCAAGTATCAAGGATCTCAGTTTCTTCTGAGATGCCAAGTTCTGTACATCTAAGACTTGGTTTAGAGCAGTATTTCTCCAAGCCTGATTTTGCAAATAAATCATCTGGGAATCTTGTTAACCTACAGATTCTAATTGGGGTGACTTGGGCTTGTGATTCTGTATTTGTGAAAGGCTCCCAAGAAAATGCAGATGCCGCTGGTCCTCAGGCCACAATCTGAGCACTGGGGATTCAGACATGGCCATTTCTTGGTATTTATGTACTCTATACACCGTATTAAAATAATTACAGTGGATCTCAGTGAAACCGGAAAAGAGAAAAAAAAATATATCCACTAAAGAAAACATCACGACCCACATTTAGCTTGTATAAACCTTATAGAAAGTCCTTCATGCAACGATTAATTTTTCAAACCCAAGGTTACTAGACAATAAAGACACTGGAAGATAACTCAGGTGAGGACAAAATCCCAGGGAGGTGACTTTGACCATGAGAGGGCGCTATACAGGGATGCTCTGGATCTCCCTGGATATGAACTACATTTTATTCCCAGTCAACTCTGGCATCCCTACTTGTACTAGCACAGCCATGGACAAAAATCTCCAACTTCAGAGTAAGCAGGTGGGACTACCGGGGTCACTGTAGAGTCTGTCCCATCTCTCGGTAAATGCTCCTGGATATTCCTCCGTGACTTTCTGCAGCTACTATTTTGTTTTCATACATAAACTTCAATACACTAGCCATTGTGACATCCCTTAGATTCAGGCTAATACACTTGAATAGATTTTTAAAAAGATAATCAGGTGGATTTCCAGGACAATTAACTGGCTTGTTTTTCTGTGGTGGAAATGGGACATCGGCGGGAGAGAAAACAAGCCTGTAGTAGGTGATCTGGCTAATAAAAGAAGTTCAAGCCTACATAACAGTAAAGAGTAGTGAATTAAAATACAGATGTTAACTATGCATCGACAGTTGTCTTTGGAAAATCCTAGGCTTTTGGGTACGAATGATGTCTCCCCGCCAAGAGCCAGACAGAAGGGAAGTCATTCAATCGGGGTCAGTATCAACTTACTCCATCTACTGGCTAGGACACAGGAATGTGAGCTCCTAGAGTCTCACGTTTTGAAAGTGGAAATCTGGAGGTGTGTGTGAAATCTCTTCAGTGTGGAAAAAAGAATTTTTGAAAACGTAAAACCATTGCAAGGAGCAAAGTAAAATGAGACTGAGTTGAATTCGGGTTTCACAGCCTGTTTATAATCTGCCTCTCAAAGTGAGGTTTGTGGCCTGGCAGCGCCTACATCAGCTGGGAACTTTTTGTTAGAAATGCGCATTCTCAGGCCACACCCAGAAACCCTGGGGGTGCGGCCCGGCAATCTGTTTTGATAAAGCCCTCTACAAGCTCAAGACACAAGGTCAAGTTGGGCTGTCACGGGTTTGGAGCTTTTCTAATGTGCCCGATCAGTTCCTTCTTGCCGTGAAACAAAGCTTCTGCCTCAGTTTACTAGTTAGGGCTACAATTCCAGGAGCTTGGAGGCACAGGCTCGTTCTCTGCCATTCGAGCTGTCACCCCTGAGGGGCTGTTGCCACCTTCACCATCCAGTCACTGGCTCGCATCCTACTTTAACCTGCCTTCTACCTGCCCACAGCTCTAGCTGTAAACTCTCTGGTCCTTTTCCTATCAGGCTGAACCAGACGAAATGTGTTTCTGTAGGTGAAAAATTGTTTCCGATGAACATATTTGATAACATTATTGTTTATGATATACCTGCCTTCTCCCTTGCACATTCATTACCTCAAAGAGTTGTCAACAGTAAATAAAACAATGTACTTAAATACCTAGGCCAAGCATGGCACAAAGGAGGCGCTCAGTAAATGTCAGCTATTACTATTATTCTGTCTAAAATGACAACACTCCAGCAAGACAATGATCTCCTTTTTTAGGTGAATATATTGAAGCTCAAGAAGTTATACTGTCAGAAACTTGGTCACATAGCTAGCAAGAGGCAAGCGCAGGACTTCACCTTATGCATTTCCGCTCCCAAATCCTGTGCTCCATTTACAATGTTAAAGGGCCCCTCCATCTGTCTTGGTGAGTAGTGCCACTGGGTTTGCTGGTTTTTGGACCCTGCACTTGACCTGTCAGATCCCCTTGTCGGGTCCTTGCCCTTCTGTCACTCCAGGAGGTAGATTAACAGAGGCTCTCCTTCAAGGAAGTGGGAAGGCTTGGGTAGTGCTGGCTCTGAGGGATACCTGTCTATTCCAGAGTGATTCCAGGGGTCAAGAGACGTCAAGGGGGAGACAAACCTGGGAGGAGAGAGACCCAGATCTGTCACTTTCAGATTAGATTCATGGGGCTGCTAAAAGCAATTTCATTCCTAGCCACTAGCAGCGTATTTGGGTTTCCCTAGCCAATAACCAGAAGCCCAGAAAGGGCAGGTTATGGCTGACTGCATGCTGAGGGCCTTGGTAGGAGGCTCTAGGTCAGATAAGCTGGCCAGCAGAGGGCAGCACGGGTGACTGTGCTTTGTCAGTGAAGGCATGACCCAAAAAGAACAGAAGAGAGAACCACCACAAAGGTTTACGTCCACCACGAATGGTGAGCCTCACCCAGGAGGGAAGAGGGAGCTGACTTCTTAAGTTCTGCCTGCAAAGCCAAATTCTCATAGGGCTATCCCACCTAGAGGAGGTAGCTTTTTCTACTTCTCTCAAAGACAGAGAATGGGTCCTAAGAAAAGATAACGAGGAATAAGATTAGGGAATAGGCTACGATTTGGGTGATGTCAAAATGTGACAGACAATGAGTCCTGTAAGACCTCTGAAATTAGGTAGTGTTGACGGATGATAAAATGCTGTCACTTGCTTACTGAAAAACACGGAACGTCTATTTATTCACTCGTTCAGCACTGGAGAGCCTTTAAGAAATTAATAGACTTTTTCACAGAACTAGAATAATCCTAAAATTTATATGGAACCATAAAAGACCCAGAATTGCCAAAGCAGTCCTGAAGAACAAGAACAAAGCAGGAGGCATAACCCTTCCAGAGAAAATATCTGCGAACGATGTGACCGGTAAGGCCTTAATATCCAAAGGCCTTAATATCCAAAAGGCCTTAATATCCAAACAGCTCATACAACTCAACAACAACAGAACAAACAACCCAATCAAAAACTGGGCACAAGCCCTAAATAGACATTTCTCTGAAGAAGAAATTCAGATGGCCAAAAGGCACATGAAAAGATGCTCAATCAACGCTAATTATTAGAGAAATGCAAATCAAAACCACAATGAGGTACCACCTCACACTGGTCAGAATGGTCCTGATTAAAAATGCTGCAGATAACAAATGCTGGAGACGATGTGGAGAAAAGGAAACCCTCCTACACTGCTGGTGGGAATATAAGTTGGTTTAGCCACTATGGAAAATTGTATGCAGGTTCCTCAGAACACTAAAAATAGAATTACCAGATGATCCAGCAATCCCACTCCTGGGCATATACCCAGACAAAACTCTAATCCAAAAAGATACATGCACTCCCTAGGTTCACAGCACCACTATTCACAATAGCCAAGACATGGAAGCAACCTAAATGTCCAACAACAGATGAATGGATAAACAAGATGCGGTACATATATACAATGGAATATTACTCAGCCATAAAAAAGAACAAAATAATGGTATTTGCAGCAACATGGATGCAACTAGAGATTATCATACTAAGTGAAGAAAGTCAGAAAGAGAGACAAACACCATATGATATCGCTTATATGTAGAATCTAAAATATGACAGGGCTTCCCTGGTGGCGCAGTGGTTGAGAATCTGCCTGCTAATGCAGGGCACAAGGGTTCGAGCCCTGGTCTGGGAGGATCCCACATGCCGCGGAGCAACTGGGCCCGTGAGCCACAATTACTGAGCCTGCGCATCTGGAGCCTGTGCTCTGCAACAAGAGAGGCCACGATAGTGAGAGGCCCGCGCACCGCGATGAAGAGTGGCCCCCGCTTGCCACAACTAGAGACAGCCCTCGCACAGAAACGAAGACCCAACACAGCCAAAATAAATAAATAAATTAATAAACTCCTACCCCCAACATTTTCTTTAAAAAAATAAAATAAATAAAATAAAATATGACATAAATGAACCTATCTACAAAACAGAAACAGAGTCATAGACATAGAAAACAGACCTGTGGTTGCCAAGGTGGAGGCTGCTGGGGGACGAATGGAGTAGGAGGTTGAGGTTAGCAGATGCAAGCTATTATATCTGGAATGGATAAACAACAAGGTCCCGCATGGAGAACTATATTCAGTATCCTATGACAAACCACAATGGAAAAGAACATAAAATAATGAATATAAAAATAATATATATACACATTTAACTGAATCCCTTTGCTGGACAGCAGAAATTAACCCAACACTGTAAATCAACTATACTTCAATAAAAATATAAATAAAAATGAAACAAAAAAGAAATTAATAGACTTCAGTTTTTAGAGGAGATTTAGGTTTACAAAAATTTAAGCAAACGCACAGAGCTCACTTATACTGTCTCCCCTTCCCCTTCATTCCCCTCCTCCTCCAGGTTCCATAAACATCTTGCATCAGTGTGGGACACTTGTTACAACGGATGAACCAATACTGACATATTGTTATTAGCTAAAGTTCACAGTATACTTTAGGTTTCATGCTTTGTGTTGCACATTCTATGAGTTTCCACAAATGTATCATGACATGTACTTGTCATATAGCATCACACAGTAGGGTTTCACCGCCCTAGAAATCCTCTGTGCTCTACCTCCCTCATCCCTTCCTCCAATCAAGACTGCTGGTCTTTTTTGCTAGTTCCACAGTGGTACCCTTTTTAGAATGTGACAGAGTTGAAATCATGACAGCAGACTGGCCTCCACTTAGCAAATATGCATTTAATTATGTCTTTTCTTGGTTTAATAGCTCATTTCTCTTTTAATACTGTACAATATTCCATTACGTGGAAATCCCTTGAAGCTTTTTTCTTTTCTTTTTTTTTTTTTGCGGTACGCGGGCCTCTCACTGCTGTGGCCTCTCCCGCCGCGGAGCACAGGCTCCGGACGCGCAGGCTCAGCGGCCGCGGCTCACGGGCCCAGCCGCTCCGCGGCACGTGAGATCTTCCCGGACCGGGGCACGAACCCGCGTCCCCTGCATCGGCAGGCGGACTCTCAACCCCTGCGCCACCAGGGAAGCCCCCCTTGAAGCTTTTGATTTGCAGAATAATGTCCTAATAAGCGCCCGGAAAGATACAAACTGCACCTAAAATTTCAACCAAGCCAACTTACGCCGAGTTTCACGTGGTCATTTAAATGCATTAACTCACCAAATTCTCATCAAGTCCCTGTGAGATATGCACTGGTTTCCCTATTTTACATCTGGAAACTGAGGCTCAGCTAAGTTAGCTAACTTGCTCAAAGACAGCACCTGGTAGAGGCTGCACTGAACCTAGGACTTCTACCCCACTTCATCTCACTCCTTTCAATACAAATATAAATACGTGTATATATAAATATATATGTATATATGTGTCTGTGTGCATTGTCCTTGGGGAGATTACAGTTTAGTGGGAAACCAGAAATCGGCATTGCACGCTTCAGATTTCCCCTATCTGTTTACTTAAGCAAAATTCTCTTCCGCTGCCTACTATTTCTTGCCCCCTATCATAAACATCCTCTAAAAACCATGCCTCGTATGCCAAGCAGTTCAGATCTTGCCCTCAGCTTGCAGTCCCTGCTAGTAAACAAAATTTAGTAGCTCGGTAAATGGGGACCTTCCACCACATGAAACTCTGCCTGGCCCTAAAACCCATTGGTGGCTCACTGTATCACAGGCCTCAACTCCAAGAAAAGACACAGGTACAGCTGGTAAAGCAGACTCCATCTTCCTGTATTTGCCATTCTTAGCATTTCCTCTGTCGTCATTGCTCCCGGTATACTCAGGAGGTCCCGTAAGAAGGGTTGGCAAGGCTTGCAGACTGGAGTTCAAGGTCAGAACAGTAGAACAATGTATTCCCTGCTTTCCAAATGGCAACATGGGCACATGCTACACGGGCTTCACTGGATACTGGCTACCCAGCCCCAGGCCCTAACTCCTTCTCTAATTCATTTGCCTGAGGCAACAATGTACCAATTTTCCCTAACCGCTACTTTACTCCTCTACTCAAGGATTCCCAGTGAAAGGAAATCGTGCAATAATTTCACAGTGGAGGAGCCTGGCACACACTCTCTGAATGCAGTAATCTGAGTAAATATCATCAGGAACGCGACAAATGAAACTCCAAGCCATGGCCTAGGACGCCATGAGAGGAACACAGCCTCACTTCTGTGACACTTGCCAAAGCTGAATTACCCGAATCTAATGATGAAGGGTCACTAGACAAACCCAAATTGAGGAACGTTTTTAAGGAACTGGACTGTAATCTTTAAAAGAAGCTAAGTCATGAAAACCAGGAAATGGCTGTAGACCGGGGAAGGCAAAAGAAACAAGACAACGTATGCACCGTACGATTCGGAAGTGGACCATTTTGGTGTAAAAGATGTTAATGACAATAGGCAAATCCAGAATGGGGCTGAAGATGAAACAAACGGCACAAATGCAACAATGTTAATTTCCCAATTTTGATATTTGTATCAGATACAAATATTTGATGGTTACGTGGCAGAACGTTCTTCTCCGTAGGAAGTACTCTTTAAAGTACTACAAGTGGTATGGCCAATTAAGTCACCAACTTCGTCTTATGTGTTCTTGCACCTTTGTTCTTAGTTTGAGCTTGCTTTTAAAATGTATTACAACATAGCTCCCAGGGATGCAGCCTTACCCATAATTCCTTTGGCTGATGTGCTGGGACCTCTGTTATGTGATCCCATCCTCCCTTCATCCCCCATGGCTTCCCAGGCTGCTGGCCATCTCTTCACTGTGGTAGGGAAGGTCTCTTCCACTCCTGCCCCTGGCTTCCCTCTGCAATCAAAAATGCCTCTCTTCCCCTCCGCTGCCCATCACCACCCTGTTAGTCCAAGTCCAACGTTGATCTCATCTTGCTAGGCAGTCCTCCTGTCGCAGAAGCTCTCTCCACTTCCAGTTTTCTGATCAATTGTATCGTTAGCGTCTAGCATCCAATTTGTACATCTAAATGTACAAATATGTCTGTTATCTGCCAACTCAAATGTACCATCTTGGGAAGCAGTGTTCATTTCAAATCCTTCCATGAATAGCTTCTTCCTAGTACTTGCTCAATAAACACCTGGTCTCTGGCTGAACACTGCTCAATCAGATGTTCATTGTTATGAAATAAAGATTGTATTTATGATTCAGTTCTCTGAAAAACTCATCACTTCGCTAACACAAAGGATTTCTACTCTTCTGAGCTTGACAGAAAATTTAAAACATGTGGCCATGATGGCTAAAGAGCCAGCTTTCTCGAGCCTAAGAAAACCTCAGTTCTGGCCTCTATGAAATATTCTTCAACTAACGACTTGAGCTTTGTGTCCATCTGAGACGTCTCACCTTTCTACCTACTTCTCTTTTTGGTTTTTACCTTCTCACTAACGTTTGCATGCTTAAGTGTGTTCGGCAAATACAGAACCTGAGAAGTAACAGAACTAAAGAATTCAGCCCACGTGCTGGGATCCTCCAGGAATATCAGACCCAAATATTTGCCACACACCAGACAAAACACACACACGCCTGCTTACTTAAAAAGATTCTGGGGACTTCCCTGGTGGGGCAGTGGTTAAGAATCCGCCTGCCAATGCAGGGGACATGGGTTCGATCCCTGGTCCGGGAAGATCCCACATGCCGCGGAGCAACTAAACCCATGTGCCACAACTACTGAAGCCCACACGCCCTAGAACCGGTGCTCCGCAACAAGAGAAGCCACCGCAATGAGAAGCCCGCGCACCGCAACGAAGAGTGGCCCCCGCTCGCCGCAAGTGGACAAAGCCCCTGAGCAGCAACGAAGACCCAATGCAGCCAAAAATAAATAAATAAAATAAAATAAATAAATTAAAAAAAAAGATTTTGGTCTTTTAAAGATACCTTGCCTTTAAGCTAAAATCATCAAAAGAAAAAAAAGACAAGGGAATAAAGGTGGGGTGGTACTTGGGAAGGGAAGGGTAGGGAGGTCTTTCTCTGCGGTCTAAAACACCCGCACATATGTCTTCTGGATGTACCACAGCATAACTGAATGCATGTCCAATTGCATTTCTGCACACGTAACTTACTCTTTTGGTTCTTCAAACTCTGCTCTGATATGAAGACAAAGCAAGTCTCTGCTACTGAGTTTATGTCTCTCTCTTTTTGTGGATGTATTTGCTCAACTCAACTTCGGAAATATGGCCTTCGGTGGCTCATTTTGGTATGATTGGTACATAATGATACTCATCAGTAGCTTATTGCTATGTAATCAAAACTACTCAAGATTTCAATGCTGCACTAATATTAACTCCAACCACTTACTATTTTAATGAAGTGAGTGTTGGTATAAACATTTGCATACTTATTTGTCAATACAAACAGATTTGATGTCGAGTAATAAGGTCATTAAAAGTAAGCACATATTTACATTTTTAATCCCCATTTCCCTACACCCCTTGCTCCGGTTCCTCTCTTCTTTACCACTGCACTAAATAAGTTATCTAGGAAGCATCAAAACCGCAATACAGGACCACCATGGGCTTTTCCGTTCTAGAATCTGTCACCATCATTCGAGAAACTGCTAGCAGGGGCCAAGTGCCCAGAGGAAGGTCACTTATTCTAGTCAGATCCCTGCAAGAGGCTCAGAGGCCACTGAGCTGAGCTGTGGTTTGTTTCAGGAGTTTGATGCATTGGATTAAGTCCAGATGAGACCAGGAAAGAAAAAGAAGAGCAACAAGTAGCCTTCACCCGGGTTAAGGCTGTGTGTCAAGCGGCATATATGTGCCCTGCGCTGAGCTCCTACTCAAACTGGTTGCCTCCGTTCTCCTCTTACCGTTAACATAGCGCAGACCTCAGGGTTGGAGGTGTGGCTTCGGGAGACGAAATAAACTGGGCCACGTAGACTACAGGACGGAGGAAGCTAGAGCCTCTTTCTGGAAGCCAAGGTGCTGAGTGTTAGAGCCAGAAGCGATCTTTGAGATCCTTTGCCTAAAACTCTGATTTTAGACATCAAGCGCAGGAGACACAAAGAGGTCATGCGATTCGCCTGAAGTCGTACAACCACGCTGGACCGTTCCCCAAAGTACTCTTCAGAAGGCTCTTTTGTCAAACCAATACAAGGGACTAAGCCTGACTTAGTCAGATAAAGGAGCCATTGTCCAAAGTCACTTCCGTATGCGTGTGTATATACACATATTCACACTAGCATTCACTCCAACCCCACTGGCTAGCCTCGGCCACCTTCAGGTAACAGCTATTAGGATCCACTCCTTTTGCACTGGCCATTGTCTTGGCAGGACAGCCAGTCAAGGTGCCTTGTCCCTCCCTCACTGAGGATGCGCTTATCGCCCTGGGCCTTGGGATTTACTTTTTCTTTTTCTTTTTTTTTTTTTTTTTGCGGTACGCGGGCCTCTCACTGTTGTGGCCGCTCCCGTTGCGGAGCACAGGCTCCGGACGCGCAGGCTCAGCGGCCATGGCTCACGGGCCCAGCAGCCGCTCCGCGGCATGTGGGATCTTCCCGGACCGGGGCACAAACCCGTGTCCGCTGCATCGGCAGGCGGACTCTCAACCGCTGCGCCACCTGGGAAGCCTGGGATTTACTGCTTGAGTCTTGGCGGACTTCAGGTGGTTGGAGCAGATCCATCCCAAGGTAATTAACTGCCTGGTAGAGACAGTGTCCTGGTCCTGCTCCTGAGGACCCAGCAACTACTCCAGCTCTGCCTTTGTCTTTCATCCTGGGAGTGGGCCGATACTGTGGGTAGACTGATCCCATGGCTCTCAACTGGGGGTGGGAGCTGGATTTTGCCCCCACGCCCCCCAGGAAATATTCAGTGATATCTGGAAACATTTTTGGTTGTTACAACTTGGTGGGGGGGGGGTGGGGAGGATGCTACTGGCACCTAGTGGGTAGAGGCCAGGGATGTGCCTGAATATCCCTTAATGCACAGGACAGCCCCACAACAGGAATTACCTGGCCCCAAATGTCCATATTGGTGAGGTTGAGAAATCCTGGGCTAAGTCCACTATCTATTTCCAATACCTTCTCTCTTGCCCGTTTCCCTTTAGAGGGTGAAAAATACTTTCCCAACCTCTCTTATAGCTAGAGAATAGGAATCCAAGTGATACAGTTTTCTCCAATGAGTTTTGAGCAGAATCTGTTTTCCTAATCAAAGTGACCGGAGCAGTTAGTATTCTCCTATCCCCTTCCTCCTTCTTAGAAGGTAGATAAAGCTCGGTGCACTGGCAGCCATTTTATGAACATGAGGGAAAAGTCAAGAAGAATCGCAGGTACCAGACTTTATGCCAGCACCAATTCCAATGGTTATCTCCTTTCCAGACTTCTTGCTGTTGAAGAAAAACTAACCCCTCATTTGTTTAAAACTATTAATCATCAGGTATTCCTTTACTTTCAGTTGAAGGCATTTCAGTGGTCATTCCTCCCAAGAAATTGTTTCTCTGCTTATCTTAGCTAGAATCCATTTTTGTATTTTTGCAAGAGAAGAACTGTACTTGACACAGCACACTAAACATGAGCCTTTGTGGATTATGTATCACAGCCAGAGTGGAGCTTTTGCCTTATTATTCTTGACGCTGGCTGAAATTCTGGCTTCACGTGGGCAAGTCAATGTGGGCAACTCTTTGTTAGCATTCAGCAGTATTTTCGGATCTGTGCTTTGTGATAAGATTTGTGATAAAAATTACTTTCTGCCTTTTAACTATAGATCACAGAAGGTTTCTCCCTTTTAACTAGAGGTCAGAAAAAAATCCTTCAAGCTGTAGGGTCAGCTGGACATCTATTCAGGAAGGCTTTTCCTACTTGGGACTGGGGTAGAGTTGGAGAAATGTTTTTTGTGCTCCGCTATGACGTGATCAGGAGGCCTCAGCAGCTGGTACTGCAGTAGGAAGGGAGGCCTGTGTATTTGGGTGGAGCAGACAGAGTGGGGAAGGACAGACCCGCCCCTCCCCCCCAACTGCCCATCTCCCTTCTCTGCCAGCACTGCCTCCTAAGGTGCTTCTAGGATCTGGGGGCGAAGGCACTGCTGGTCGTCCTTCTGTGACCGAGGCTCGACTGGTGCTCAACCGGACTTGCACAGGCTCCGGACGCGCAGGCCCAGTGGCCATGGCTCACGGGTGCAGCCGCTCCGCGGCATGTGGGATCTTCCCGGACCCGGGCACGAACCCGTGTCCCCTGCATCGGCAGGCGGACTCCCAACCACTGCGCCACCAGGGAAGCCCCTCAACCGGACTTTTTACTGTTGGTTCGAGGGAGGAAGTCAGAGGCAGAAGCAACCGGCAAGGCCTTGTCTGATTACGACAGGAACCACAGCTGTGCCCTGGCCCTGCCGCACAACAGAGTCTTAGCCCCCCTACAGCAGGGTCTACTCAGGGCTCCTGTCTCCCTCTCAGCATCTCAGCACCGGGCTCCTTTAGCTGCAGGATAATTGGCTTCTTTGCCCCGAGGACTCACCAAGGGCACTTGGGGTCTCCACTGCTATGGACTCCCCAGCTTCCTCTTGATCCGGGTGACCAAGTATAGTCATTTCCCCAAACCGAAACATTTTTGGGAGGCAGTCTATGTGTAAAGGTGGGGAGTACAGGTTCTGGAGTTTGCCCAAGTGTAAATGGGGCTTTTGCCCCTTAATTATCATGGTTAACAGCAGCACCAGTAACATGATTAACGGGGACTGACCACCGGCAACACTGTCCTAAGTGCCTCACATATATTATCACACTTAGTAGCTGTTTGACGTTTATCAAGTCGCTTAACAACTTTGAGCTTCGGATGACTCGGGCAAAATGAGGATAATTAGAGGACCAATTCAGATGGCTACGAGGGCTCAAAGAAGTGACACAGCAGAGCGCCTGACATCCAGTGAGCCGTCTTTTAACGTCAGCTTCTAACATTCCAGGGGACAGATCTTGAGAAGATGAAAGCTACTATTCAGTGTGACTTATTTTGACTTCTCAAGAAGAGAGGATCATAGGCTGAGGTCTGGAGCACCTCTTCTGCCCATTTGCCACCAACAAGCCTAGAACAGATACAAAACCAGGACCCGAATCCTGGGACCCAGAGGCAGCTTCTAGTTTCCTTCTTGCCACTGGAAACCTGTAAGGCTTGCCTTTGAGGCTGGACGGCTGGAATTTACAGGATTGAACTGCATGTTTGAAGGTTCGTGATTCACTCTTCTCTTCCTTTGCTTGCTACAACAAGCTTATAATGAATACTTCAGAAACGATGTGGCAGATGCACCCATTTCAGTGATGTGCTTTAGTTAAAGGTGGAGGGAAAATGGGCTTTTGAACGGGGATGAGGTGACATAAATAACGATAAATTAGAGTAGAAGATATGGACACCGGGTTACTACCAAGTGCCACGCCCTACGTCTCATGACGTCCACATCCCTGAGAGAAAGACATTACCCTATTATATGCAGGAAGAATGACTTCCCCACAGGCCCAGCTGGGAATCAGCAAACCTGAGATTTGAACATAAGTCATCTCCAAGTCTGGTTCTCATAACCACCTTGCTACGAAGCAAGGCAGAGTGTCATGCAGCCACTCTGCGCAGCCCCACCGCAGAGGGGAGAAATTGCCCCAGTGGTCCAGAATGGATGAGTCTTCTGGAAAGTTCGCTCTGGCTGGGGGAGAATGGAAGCCCAAGTCTGACTTCCTCTGGGCAACAGCTGAGCTCTGAGAAGCCTTAACCAGGGATTCTCAAGGTAGAAGAAAGGAAGATTGACCTCGTAAACCCAAGGGGTTAAGATCAAATTCTCATCCACTATTAGATGAGATCAACTTGGGAAAACTCTGTCCTATTTTCCTACACCTGTGTCTGATATACTGTATACAAGCTCTCAGGGTCCTCCCTGTATTGGTGATCTCCAAATATCTCCATGAGAAATGTTCTTGGTATAAAAGGTATCCCAGTGACCTCATGCAATGTGCTGATACTTACCTGGATTCAGAAGAACAATGGTGTAGTAAGTAAGGGACAGGTTCCAGCTGTTTGGCCTCTTCGGCACATGCTTTCCAGAACCTGCGAGGCTTCATAAACAACCTGTCAGCAAGGTTCCGGCCAACCTCACCGGACGCAGACCCACTCAGAGCTGAACCTACAAACCTCTCACTTCATTAGCTGTACCTTTCTGGCTGCTGTTTATTATTCCATGAGATAAATGAAAGTTTTCTATTTCTGGCCAAGGCTCTGACAGGGAAACCTGGCTTTTTTTTTTTTTTTTTTTTTGAATTGTCCTTCTTCAAGCTCAAGTATAAAATTAGTCGGAACGCTCATAAAAAAATGTCAAATCAAGTCCAATTAACTAAAAGTGCCTTAGACTGTTAATTAAGTGAAAGATATTTTTAATGAAAGGCTTACTAAAGGACATTCGAATAGGAAAAGATGTGTTCTTAGCCAGCAGCGGTAAGAGGAATCTGTAAGAGAGGCCTGCTAGGTCATTGGACAAGATAGTAGAACCTCAGAGAATCTTTGAGAATTCATGCAGGCCTAGGGGCTAAACCACAGATCCCACTCTTTTTCCTTCTTTCTCCCTCCCCCGCTCTCTAGGAAGCAGCCATATTTATCAAGTAAGGCAACCATGTGCGGTTGTGCAGGCTGTGCACTGCACAGTTTCATCACGCCAACAAGGCTGATGAGTAAATCCAAACAAACCGCATTCTCAGTGTACCAGGAGACATCATTCACGTGGGGACCACATTTTAAGGGGTTGGACAATTTTTGAGACTCGGATGACAATGATGGTTCTTCTCTTCGGAAAAAGGCACAACCCTCAATTGCTTAAATGCAATTTAAAGGGGCTCATGGGTTCCCCAAACCCATCCACAGGCTCTAGTACTTGGGGTAAGAAAGTCACTTTCTGATAGAGCGACTTGAGAAGCCAAATCCAAATTAGAAGCTTGCTTGGTGAACAAATGTTCAAATACTTAATGGTGTCAGACTAAGAAAACACAGTGCATCTAACTCCAAAGAGCTTTACTTTGGTGCAAGAAGAACCTCAGTCATTCTACTCCACAGGCACAACTACGATGGGCAATGCCAACCAGGGACATCCAGATGCTCATTTTTTTCTTGGCTTTGATTTCGGACCCACACTTATCCAAACCCTCTGCTCCCTGATTGACACCACATTCTTCCTTTAAATGTGTTGGTCCGTTGAAGCCTCACTGGCCCAGCGCCATTGGAGTCTTCAAGAGACCTGCCTTGTCTCTACCCTCATCTCCTCTGTGTTTATCCTGCCTTTTAAGCTCATAGAGCGATGTCTTATTTGCATACCCAGATTCTCCAAGGAACCCCCTCACTCTAGTTTAATGACAGACACTACCTAGACATAACTACCTAGATCCTAGACATAACCGGAATAGTAGCAAGTCACTCATTTGTTCCTTCTATGCATGAAGTCCTCTGGCTACGATCGATCTGACTTGCTTTCATCACATAACCACACTTAGCCATAGGGACCAAATACAGCCATCAGTCCCTACACACTGGTGAGGAAACAGGCTGAGAGCAGTTAAGTTAGTTGTTCTAAGTCACAAAGTAAACAGCCGCTTTGGAAGTCCAACACCACCACGCGCATCCACCAGGGGCTGGAAAACTTTTTTGTATCAAGGGGCCAGGAAATATTTTAGACTTCATGGACCATGTAGTCTGTTTCAATGACGCTGCTGTGCCATTGCAGTGGGAAAACCACCACAGTTAGTACTAACAGTAGGCACGTTTTGTCCTGTAGACCTTCGTTTGGCATCTCCTGCTCTACACCATACTTCAAGTTCCCTGCATCAAGAGGTGTGGTCATGTTAGAGTGCAAAACAGTCACGACTTGAACATATACAGCTTGGTAGTCTTCTAAAGCAAACCTGAGTTCTTCTAGTTAAAAAAAAAAAAAAAAAAAAAAAGAAGAGTAGGATAGTAAACTACCAATAAAGTCATACTTGGAAATAAATATGAAACTTACTTATTATTATAGGAAACTTTGTCTTAAATTCTGTGTTTCAAATTATGCCAGGCTTCTGAAAGTTCCCTAGTTTTTATTTTCTGGAGATGTGGGTTTTATTGGACAAAGAATAAACAGCTAAAATAAAAGGTTAGGAACATTGAGTTCTCTCACTTCCTGGCATGCCTTGGTCAGGCAGGAAAGAAACCTCCTTATTAAATATTCCTTAGCATGTGAGGTCTGGGGCAACAACATTTTTGTTTATAATAAATACCATCCATGCAAGAACTGATTCAATGAGACACAGACACTAACAAGAAAAGTGAATGCTGAGGTTTTCAAAGCGCAGTTTCTCCGGTTTTCGGTGTTTGCCTGTTCACTCTTCGGAAGCTGTGCCATGCTTTACGTGCCTGGAGAAACCTGTCTGAAAGCTTAATTAAAGATAGCATCGTGACAGATCAAAGATGTGGTTTGCAGGCCTCCCTTTACTGCCTCTGTTAGCAGAAGGTGGTGAAGGCAAAGCAACTGAAGAAGAGATGATTATGGCTGAGATGTCTGGAACTGGGCACAGAGACATTGAGCTCTCCTTGCCTCTCCTCAAGGGAAGGCCAGCGGTAGAAGGGTAGCCTCGGAACTAACAGAATAGCAGACCTACTGCCCCAAATGATCAAGTTCCCAACTGGGTGAGGAAAACAAGATAAGCAGGCCAAGCTGGGGAATTCACCACAGGAAACCTCTTCCCCAGTACCTGGGCTCATTGTCTTCTAAGTCTTGAAAACTTTGTTTAGGTTAAATGACATTTATGAATCCCTTTCTTTCCCCGTGTTTAAAAACAGCTCCCACGTACAGAGTGGTGACTCCTCTACCTTTCCAAAACTATCACAGAGGCTCCAACAAAACAGCAACAACCCAACGATAACAGTAGCAACGGCCAGCTCTTATGCAGCGTTTCCTGTGTACCCAGGAGCGCTCTTCAAACCACGTGAGGTACTACTGTTATCTCCATCTTACGGAGGAAGGAACTGAGATTAGAGTTTGCATTTTCCCAAGTTTCACAGATAGGAAGCCCACAGAGAATTAGATCAGAGTTGTCAGTGTTTCTCAAACTATTTTCCCTGGGGTACCCATAAGTGCACAGGACCAATGGGAGGTTTCCAGGTAAAAGCCAGAGGTGAAAAGGTAGAAGCAATGTATTGGCAGTCTCCTGGTATCTTCCCTTTTTTACTCCTTTTGTATTTCAGATTGTGTTTAATATTGTAGCTGTGTTGGTTTTAATATAAACAGAAGATTCGTAACTGAGAGTACAAGAAGATGTTTCTACCATGGCTTCACGCACTCCCGGGGTGCATCTTTATGAGTTTAGGAAACGGAGGTCCGGCCATCACTTCCCAGCAAGGGTATAATTAGTCAGACCCCAAGGTCAAGAGGGTGTGAAAGCGATAATCAGAATGTCCAGGAACACAAACTCCAGAACTTCAATTATTTATTCATGAGTGATTTCACAACCGAATGGGACTTTTTTTTTTTTTTTTTTTAGGGGTGGAAGATTATCAAATCTAGCTGCCTCCGAAAGGGCACATTATCTGAATGCCCAGATGACACATACACATTCATTTATTCAACCAACAAAACTTTTGGAACTCCAACACTGGTAATAGGCACCGGGGCTACAATGGCTTGACATCTGACGAGGTGGAGGGTTAAGAGGTTTGTGGATGTCACACAACAGAATAGCGTAAGGCCAGGTAGTTCTAGAAATGTAACCCATTCTCGACTCTGAAATGCCCTCTTCTCCTCACCAACATTTCTCCAACTTCCAACAGATAGTCTTGAAATGCTGACAGTATCTACCCATCTTTGCTCAGTGTCTCATTAAAAGGTAAATAAAACACAAAAACCCTCTGGTTTCTAAGGAACTTCCCTTTGAAGGCAGCCTAAATTCCTCATTTTGTTTTGAGAAACAAATGATTCCTAATGGCCAAAATATTTAAGATTGAAAGCCACATAATGAGAATACACAATAGTCACTTCCCTCAACTTTTTTTTTTTTTATTCCAGCAATAATTTCCTTGTCACTTGAATGTGACTCCTGATTGTCACAATGACTCTCAGACAATGACTCGGTGCTGCCTGATGGCACAAAGTGAAGTTGTAAGGCTGATGCCAAAACCATGTCAGCTTAATGCAGGAGAACGGAAAAAGCTGCGAGCAATCTCGCTCATTTAGAAAGTGGGCTGGGCCACTAAACTGGCCCACAGGTTAGCTCCAGCCAATCGTCAGCATCTTGATGGGTTGCCCCGCCCATCTCGTGACTTGGAGGGTCTCTCTATTTGATATATACGCTGAGATCCCTAGATCCAGGACTTTGGAAGGCAAGCAAGCCTGAAGCAGTCCCCAAGAGAATTCCACCCCCACCCCACCCCCCGCCCGAAAAATCTCACCCAAGTGTTGTTTTTTTTTTTTAATTGGAGTATAATTGCTTTACAGTGGTGTGTTAGTTTCTGCTGTATAACAAAGTGAATCAGCCATAAAAAGAAACGAAATTGAGTTATTTGTAGTGAGGTGGATGGACCTAGAGACTGTCATACAGAGTAAGTCGGAAAGAGAAAACCCAAGAGTTTTTAACGAGAGAACAAGGTAATTCAGACTGTGTAAGCTGTTAAAGGCAAGTCAAAAGGCTACCCGACCCTCTGCCTTTTTTCACAGATAGTAAATCTACGGCCCAGCGGCTGCCATTCTCTTCTACTAAGGCCCTCGTGTTCTTGCCCAATGAACCTGGATGTGACCTCAGAATCTTTCCCAACACAGTACCAGCCCCACTGGGTTCAAGATGGCAAGAGACAGAAACTGTCTGCCCACATCTACAGTCCAAATTTCAGCCACCTGGGATCTTTTGTGAATAGCATTCACTGTATAATTCAGAAAATATTTGTGAAGCTCCTGCTCTGGGCCTCATAATGCAGAGATCAAGAGCATACTGACTGACACCCTTATGGAACTGACAGTCTAGTGAGGAAGCGGCACGCTGAGCAGTCACACTCAAGGGTGCTAGATTTGACAATGTGTAAGGAAGTTATCTTTGAAATAAAATCTGGAGAAAGAGCTGTCCATGGGGCCAAGGGCTGAGGGGTAGGGGATGGGGGAAGGGTTCAGTAAGTGCAAAGGCTGAGGCATCTACAGAAATCCATAGAATCCACAGGAAGTGAGTGTAGCTACAGTGCCCACAGCAGGAATTATGCAGAGGAAGAGGCTGCAAGGTCATGAA
Source organism: Leucopleurus acutus (assembly GCF_964270905.1). Lineage (NCBI taxonomy): Eukaryota > Metazoa > Chordata > Mammalia > Artiodactyla > Delphinidae > Leucopleurus > Leucopleurus acutus. Next base: position 20,249,368 of record NC_139153.1, read on the forward strand.
AAAGAGACGAAGTAGCATCTTTCCCATTGTCACCTTCTGTTGAGATCCTATTCATCCTACAGTGCCCAGCCTAAATGTCCCTTCCTTTCTTTCCTCTGCTCCTGGGATGTTGTATCAAGAGCAACACTGCTGTACTATTTACAATAGCCAACACATGGAAACAACCTAAATGTCTATCTACAGAAGAATGGATAAAGAAGATGTGGTACATATATACAATGGAATACTACTCAGCCATAAAAAAGAATGAAATAATGCCTTTTCCAGCAACATGGATGGACCTAGAGATTATCATACTAAGCAAAGTCAGTCAGAAAGAGAAAGACAAATACCATATGATATCGCTTATATGTGGAATCTAAAACACAATACAAATCAACATATCTATGAAACAAACAGACTCACAGATATGATATAGAGAACAGACTTGTGGTTGTCAAGGGGGAGGGTGGGTAGGGGAGGGAAGGAATGGGAATTTGGGATTAGCAGGTGCAAACTATTATATATAAAATGGATAATCAACAAGGTCCTACTGTATAGCACAGGGAACTGTATTCAATATCCTGTTACAAACCATAATGGAAAAGAATATGAAAAAGAATACATATATGTACAACTGAGTCACTTTGCTGTACAGAAGAAATTAACACAACATTGCAAATCAACTATTCTTCAATAAAATTTAAAAAAAAAGCGCAACACTGATGTAATACCATAGACTTTACCACGTTAGAATAGAGTTCATTTATAAAGACAGTAGTTAAGGAGACAATGATATATAGTTAAAAAAAACCCAAAAACATATTGCCTGTGAACAAGAATTTAAATCCTCCAGATCTGGTCCCTTGCAAGCCTCAAAGCCAAATATCAACTTCCTCAAGTGTCTCTTGCTTTTGGCCTTCCATTTTCACTAAGGCATTGGAGTTTAAAGTCAAGCTGAAACAGGAAAGGGTTCCAGATTTTTTTTTTTTTTTTTTTTTGTCTTCTTTCTCCTCTCTTGGCAAGGCTCTGAATCCCACTGCTTTTGGTTTGCTGAGTAATGTATACTACCTGAGGCCACAGAGCTCCTATTGCGTAAAGTAAGGATTTTTAGAGGCTATCCGGAGGAAGGAGGTTGCAGCACAGACAAGCTACGATGGGTATACAGGATTCAGTTTTTTAAATGGTTCAACACATAATCCTCTCTTTTGCGGAAAGAGGAAAGCACGTATAAAAACCAAATTCATAAGCACCATTTTAGGCATTGGAGTCTGTACCGTATGTGCTTTTGATGCATTAAGGACAGTGTGTGGCCTTAAGGTAGGTACATACAGAGCAAAAGCAGAGACTGCCTGGAGGGGCACCAGCCCACTGGGGTTACATCGGTTCTCAAAGAGCATTGTGTCAGTGGAGGCAAAGGGTCCCCCACCCCCGGGATCTAATGCCTGATGATCTGAGGTGGAGCTGATGTAATAATAACAGAAATAAAGCACACAATCAATGTAATGCGCTTGAATCATCCCGAAACCACCACCCCACCCCCGGTCCTTGGAAGAACCCGTCTTCCATAAAAAAGGTCCCTGGTGCCAAAAGGGTTGGGGACCGTTGCAATTTACGGGAATCGGGAGCTTCATCCATCCACACAGCTGTACACAGTTCACTACAAAATCTGAAAGCAGAACTACTCACCAATTTGGGTCACGAACAGAAATCAACGAAAAGAAATACTCTCCTGAACTTCAGCAAAAATGGAAGCCCTGTGCAGTGATACAAACTTCTGCCAGTTTGAACAACACCTCTTTCAAGGAAAATTTAACCCGACCCCTTCAGCTCAATTACATCTCTTATTCCGCAACACATGCTTCCCTGTCTTTCAGGATTCCTCTTTTGGTATCTCAGCCTATTGGTAATTACTTCCTTACATCTGAATCAATGAGACTATGAAATTAGCGTTTCTGGGTCCTGTTTACTCACGAATCCCTACCAGCCATTCCCTCATTTCTTTCCTCATTCCATAAATAGCTCACGAGCACCTATGTATTTGTTAAAGTCAAGCTGAAACAGGAAAGGGTTCCAGTAATTACCATTGCTACGTTTGTGGTAATTTCTTAATTAAGAAATTACCACAAACGTAGCGACTTAAAACAACGTAAGTTTATAAACTTACAGTTTTGGAGGTCAGAAGTGCAAACTCCGTCTCACCGGGCTTCAATCAAGGTGATGGCAGGGGAGCGTTCTTTCTGGACGCTCTGAAGAAGATTCTGTTTCCTTGTCTTTCCCAGCTTTTAGGGGCTGCCTGCTTTCCTAGGCTCATGGCCCCCTAAGACGTCAGCTCCCGGTCTCTTCTCAGAGTTTCACCTCTGCCGCTGACCCGCTTCCTCCCTTTTATAGGACGCCCTGCGATTACATTGGGCCCACCTGGATAATCCACGCTGCTATGCTCTCCAACGCCAGCCTAATATTAATCACACCTGCAGAGTCCCTGCGCCAGGCACGCTAACCTACTCACAGGTTTCCAGGATTAGGACGTGGCCATCATTGGGTAGGGGGAGGGGCAGGTATGCTCCATCTTTCTACAACCTACTACATGTCAGGCGTTCCGCTAATGCTATGATGCACAGAAACATATAGTTCCTGTCTTTGTGACACTGTGTCCCAGCGGAGATACTTCCTGGCAGACGGAATGTCATAAACAGAGGCTCTAGAGCAGGACTCAGCAGGGAACACAGTGAACTTGGGGGACCTGTAGCACAAGTAGATCTGTAGCACAGAGTGGGCTGGACCACTGGTGGCAGGAAGTGACAGGAGGAATCAGCAGGGGTAGAGCCAGCAGGATTTCAGGTTTATAATGATGAGAGAAAGAGAAGCCAATGCGACTTTTTAACCAGGTGTGTATGAGTGTGACATCTGTGAAAACAACTCACTGCCGGGCTGATGGGTGTAGACGAGATTAGATGGACAGCAGAAAGCAGTTAGTTAGGAAACGATCGCAATAATCCAGACAAGTGGTGGTGGGAGCGTGAATCAGGCTGAAAAACAAAGATGGAGAGGACTGATAAAGGCTCTAGGACGGGGATGGGCAAACAGGGCCTGAGGGCCACATCTGGTTCACACCTGTGTTGTAAATAAAGTTTTACTGGAACGTGGCTACACTTCCTTGTTTACTGATGATTATGGCTGCTTTCGCCCCCAAACGCAGAGCTGCGTATTTGTGACCAAGACCAAGAAGATGGCAGAGCCTAAAATATTTACTATCTGGCCTTTTACAAAAACCGTTCACCAGCCTCTAGTATGGAAGGTTGAACTGATACGACTTCTACCTGACTGGGTATGGGAGACGGGAGAGAGGGAGGTCTCTTCATTGTGGATGGTACCCAGGGCTGAGGCCCTGGTTTGGAGGGTGTTGTTGAGCAAAGACCAAGAATTCATTGTTATCTAGTGGACTCAATGCAATCACGAGGGTCCTTATAAGCGGGAAGCAAGGTTTTCCCTGGCAGTTCAGAGGTTGGGACTCCACGCTTCCACTGCAGGGGGCATGGGATCGATCCCTGGTTGGGGAACTAAGATGCCACATGCCGTGCAGCGCAGACAAAAAAAAAAAAAAAAAAAAAAAAAAAAAGAGGGCGGCAGAAGGGTCAGATAGCTAGAAGGGGGCACGGCGACACAGAAGCAGCGTTGCAGTGGTCATGAACCAAGGAATGCCGCCAGCCTCTAGAAACTGGAAGAAGTAAGGAACAAATTCTCTCTTGGAGCTTCCAGAACGAGCCAGCCCTGCTGACACCTAGGGATTAGTCCTGTAAGTCTCATTTCAGAGTTTTGACCTCCAGAGTTGTAAGAGAATAGATTCGTGTGGTTTTAAGTCACTGAGTTTGTGGTAAATTTGTCACGCTAGAAATAGAAAACGCATAAGAGTTCTAATAGCTACTTATTATACTTCGAATGAAACCCAAATTCCGAATTCCTTACCATTGCTGACAAGACTTACATTGCTGGATCCCTCCTTCTTACCCCATGTACCTCCACCTCCCTAATTCCCTGTCCTCTCAATTCTATACTGTTAAAAATGGTAGCCAGGGGCCAAATGTAGCTGCTCAGCACTTAAAGTACAGCTAGAGCAACTGAGGAGCTGACTTTTTAAATCAAGTTAAATTTTAATTCAGTTACATTTTAATTTAAAAACTGAGGCAGTACAAAATCTTTTCTCCTTCACACACAACTTTATTATTCGGTAGGATTACAAATGACTTCATCTATGGAAAAATTAGCATCCAAAGTGAGATGTGCTTGAAGTATAGAATGTACACTGGAGTTTGAAGACTTAATATACAAAACGTAAACTATCTCATTAATAATTTTTATACTGATTATATGTTGAAAGGAATGGACAACATATTGAATATGTGAGGCTAAATGAAATATGTTAAAATGAATTTCATCTGTTCTTTTTGCTTTTTTGGATGTGGCAACTAGAAAATTTCATAATTACATATGTGGCTCGTGTTACATGTCTGTTGGACAGCAGCCCTAGTCTCATGGCTTTTGACCTGTTCCTTCTGCTTGCAAACCCATTCCCCAAGATTGTGCAGGACTCACAGCCCCAGCCTGTTTCAGCTCATTTAGAGTTCCACGTCAGTGTCACCTGCTCAAGAACATTCTCCCCAATGCAAGAAACCCCCATTCTCTCTCTCTGCCAAATTCCAGGACTCATCTTATTTTGTATAATAAGTACTTGTTTATCTTCTTCATAGCAACCAATAGCATTTGGCATCCTTATTTACTTGCTTGTGTGTTTATTGTCTGTCTCCCCCAACTGGAACCCAAGCCCATGGGAGCAGGGTCTCAGGTGGTCTCGTTCACCCTTGGTCTCCAGCATGTAGAATGATGCCTGGCAAATTTCATGTACACGATCATTATTTCTTGACAAGTCCTAACTGGACCTCTCACTGTTGAGTTCCCGGTGATTCCCCTGGAAGCTTTTAAATAAAACTCCCTTGTTTTACTTGAGCAAGTTTGAAAGGGTTTCTATTACCAGCAACCAAAGGGGCTCTGACCAACGGTAGGGGCTGCATTAAAGGGAGTGAAGAAGTTTCTTCACTCTGATTTTGGACTTGGAGCCGATTTGTAAGCCCTATTCAAAAACAAATGCGTAAATCAGGAAAATGATTAGGGAAAAGAGAATAATAATTGGTCTTCTTTCCCTTTCTCTCTCCCCCCAAAAGGTTAGGTAAGAAATATCTTCACTTTATTCTTTTTTTTTTTTTTCTTTAATGTGTAAAGAGTTTGCTTTGAAAGGTTTTCCTCCAGGCTCCCTGATGCAGTAACTTTGAACGAAAACCAAATCTGCGAAGGAGACGAAGGGCAGCCAACTGTCTAAATCCTCTTGCAGCAAAACCTGAATTCCTTCTCTGGTTCTAACTGAGATTGCTAGTTTCCTTTTATTAGTTAACATCGCTGCTGTTATTTACACAGCTGTTCACAGTGCATTTTTCCCGCACGTTATTTTTGTTTTTTCCCGTTCTGTTTGGGCGAATTGGGATGCTGACAGTTTACGTACAGCCTGGGATTTCAATGTGCAGTTGTCAGTGATTAAAAGCTCCAGAAATAACATTTCATGTTCTGGATGCAATTTTTTGAAAATAGGACTTGAATGACACAAGTGACAGAACTAACTTGGATTTTGTATTATTAGTCAAAAGGTAGATCTAGTCTCTCTGTGCTTTTAATTTGAAGATAAAATAGATTGCAAAGATAAGGTCTCCTTTATGATGATATCTTCAATTATGGAGGGAAATTCTTTAGTTTTCCAATTTACATATTTTACTTGAATTTTACATTTTCCCCACTTTTCTTTTATCTTCCTATCTCTGCTGTTCTTGCTCCCAGCGCTCATAAAATACAGAAGGTAGAAGGGGGAGGAAATCTATTTGACATGCGAACACCAGGAACTGACCTATACAACAGACTCAGATTGACGTCTTTTTAGTGATAAGCAGCAGAAAGTGAACAACTTTTTTTTTTTTTTTTTTTTTTAACTTTGACAAGTGATCTCATTTCAGCTGCAGAAAATAAGTAGCCACACAGTCAGGAAATTTTCATGTTCCATTTTTCTCTGGGCATGAATAAATGGGTTTTGTAGGAACAGATAAAATTAAGAAGGACCAGAGTTTTTGAGGCGGTGTCTACACTGCCCCAGCTGAGATATCTGACAATTATTCCATTTAGATTGAACTACTGGGAGGACTGCTGTCTGCCTGAACAGCTACCAAGGAAATATGTAGAAGTGTGAATATCTGCCTTGCTTTGAACTTCTTCCTGCATCCCATAGGATATAAATGGTCAGACCATGAAATCAAAGGAAGTCAGCACCGGAAATCAAGCAAGTACTCAAAGAGAATAAAAATCACATCTTTCGGCTTCCCTGGTGGCGCAGTGGTTGAGAGTCCGCCTGCCGATGCAGGGGACACGGGTTCGTGCCCCGGTCCGGGAGGATCCCACATGCCGCGGAGCGGCTGGGCCCGTGAGCCATGGCCACTGAGCCTGTGCGTCCGGAGCCTGTGCTCCGCAACGGGAGAGGCCACAACAGTGAGAGGTCCGCGTACCGCAAAAAAAAAAAAAAAAAAAAAAAAAAAAATCACATCTTTACCTGGCTACCAAGGGACCGGGGTCCAGAGTACAAGATCAGGAATTGGACCTGCTGCTGGGTCCCCAGTTCCCTAGCCAGGAAAGAATTGCCCTCGCTCGCTACCTAGCTGGAATAAACAAGTTTTTTACTGTGAAAGACAAAATGCAGAGGAGAATTAATGAAATCATTTTATTCAGGCTCTTGCAATAGGGATAATATCATCCATGAGGAACATCTCAAAGAAAAGGAAGGGGGGCTTGGGTCTCATAGAAGCAAACAAACAAGGGCGTCATCCCTAGCCTTACGGGAATCATGAGGAAGGATGGGAATGAGTCTTATCCGAGTCACTGAGGAAGGATGAAGGTAAGTCTTAGCTCAGCACAGGTGAGGGCAGAGTGGTCCTTGGATGATAGCGCTTTCTCAGAATCCAAAAGGGAAAGGAGGTTATTTTTCTACTCTTGCTGGTTTCGTAGAGCACAGGACCGAGGCAAAGTTCAACACTGTCAGTCTGTTCTTTTGTTCAAGATGAATGGATATAATTTGTTGCTGAACATCTCAGAAGTGATCAAAAACAGGGTCTAGGAAATCATGCCTTGAGGATTCTTGTTTGCATTTTTCCAAACTCAGCTGAACCATCTGTTGAGAGGCAGTGGCAAAGGTTAGTTTTCTAAGAGTTTTGGAAATCAGGCATCTTAAAAGAGGAATGCTTAAAATGAAAAAGGAAAATATTCATGTAAAAGGGAATCTTCCAATAAAGAGCCAGGAATTGAACCCTGACGATAACCAGTTCCGTGGATTCCATGAACTCTGTGGAGGAAAATCTTCTGGTTATGCAGTTATGAATTTCTTGATGCCCTGAGGCTAGAATACTGATGCTGTGAGCGACGTAGTCCACAGTATTGGTTACCTCTAGTACAAATGCATGCATGGCCAGACGATCTCAACAGTCCAGACTGTGACTCGTCCAGGGAGAATTCAGGGCCGTACAGAACTGGCTGCAATGAGGTCCTCTGAGGTTAGTATCAAGTCTCCAGGCTTCAGTGTGTAGCACTTCTTCAGATTTTGGAGTCTGATCGGGATCTGGGCAGCAGGCTCTAGTTCTTGGTGATGCCACAATCAAAGTGAAGTGAAACTGAAAACACTAGGATGGAGAATTGTAGCCAGCTATCAAAGGAAATGTAAGAACTGAAAATTTGGTAAGGATTGACGACGTGAACAAGGCAAAAGGTTCCAGTGCAATTTGTAGGCAGGTACTGACAGAGACAAGCGTTTTAGAAACCATTACTCTGTTTACAGAAATCACCAAATGGTCAGACCATGAAATCAAAGGAAGTCGGCACCGGAAATCAAGTAAGGACTCAAAGAGAATAAAAATCACATCTTCACCTGCTTACAAGGGACCGCGGTCCAGAGCACAAGGTCAGGAATTGGACCCGCTGTTGGGTCCCCAATTCCCTAGCCAGGAAAGAACTGCCCTCGCTGGAATAAGCAGGAAGCTGAAGATAAGGTCTAATCCTACCCAAGCTGTATCCCCAAACTGTGCAATACAAAAGACACAGGACAAATCAGGTGATGATTCTACACAGGCTATCACAGTAGGGAGAACTTATTAATGAGAACAATCTCAAAGCAAAGGAAGTGAATTCAGGGTTTTATAGAGGCAGGTAAACGAGAGGGTCCTGAAGGAGTCTTCTGGGAGTCAGGAGGAAGGACAGAGATGGATCCTACCTGGAAGGAAAGGTCTCAGAATATGGGAGAGCAGAGCAATCCTTTGTGGTTAGCTGTTCCTCAGAACGCAACAGAGTCAGGAGGATAGGGGATTTCTCGGCCATCATCTCTGCTTCGGAGAGCTCAGACTCAGATCAAGTTCAACATTGTCTCTATTTTTTTTTTTTTTACAGCTGTCCTTTTATATTCAAATGATATTAAGCACACTGTCAAGTTAAATTGAAAACACTTTAGATCTGAAAATATACTACTGAAACAAATGTAACATTGTCTCTATTTTCCCAAGAGTTGCTTCAGTATTTACAGTTACAGGAACATACACCTGAATACTTGGGGAACAAACAACTGGTGTGTGGTTGACTAGGAATCGTGGTAGCTCTAACCTCTAGTCTAGTACTTGACCTTCTCTAAGCTTTTTCTTTTCTCTAAGTTATCCAGCTTTTTCTTGTACTCTTTTATTGACAAGGAAACCCACGTACCTGAGGAGGCAATCCATTCTAATTTGACTATTCCTCTGTTACAAAATTTTTCTTTTTTTTCCCCTCTCCATTTTGAAAATCACTTTTATCCCCGTGTCAGTTCTAACCACTGGTAAATATACAGTATTAGACCCTGGAAACATTACCAATCCGATGTTGGAAAATACAAAATTTAGTCGGAAAGCTATGATTGAATCCTATTTTTTAAAAACCTACTTGCACTTTGTAGAAGACAGGAGCTGAACTGAAGTTGCTGGCAAAATGTTAGCGATCTGGATTAATTAGCCAAAAGGTAATTTACAATGAATGAAAATTCTGAATTACAGAATACAGTATTTAAAAGAAACTCAGGTTTATTACTTTCCACCACATTCTGTAACTCAAATTCACTAAGGGAACTTGCCTCGAAGATCATCTTAGGAGACCTACTTTAATATGAATTACTTATAATTAGCATAACAATTTCGTATGCAAACGGTACTTCTAAAGTACTTTAAATTTACTCAAGTATCTTATACATTCCCATTCGCCATCTTATTTACACCTTTAATTTGAGCTTTCGATGAAGAATGACTTCCCTAATGAAGAGTCAACTTGAAACCAGCTCCACAAACTCTGAATTAGCAAACCCAAATCACGAAGATTTTACTTCACATATGTTGAACAGTACTACATATAACAAAAATACTGATTCCCAGTGATACACTATTATACTAACACTCTACTCATATTTAAATTCTGTAGCGTTTGTACATACAGGATTTATTGTAGGTTGGGAAAGAAACTAAGCTATTGCAAGTAATTGGATGTGAGAGGCTTTAAAATTCATACTGTAACTGCCTGTACTATATACCGTATATCTTCATCTGGTACTTTTAAAGAAATAGCACTTATGAAGACTATTTTCAGAAAATAGTTCTGCAATGCCCAAAATCTTAGTTCATATGTACAATCAATAGGAGAAAACTGTAACCAACAGCACATTAATAGGTCTTCAGAAGAAATAGAAACTAAAATGGAAAAATACATGCTTCCGCAAATTTACATCTAAAGGGCAAAAGAATATGCAAACTAGCTTCTAATTTTAGCTACCTGGGACACTCTATCTTTAATTTAACTCTGAGAGAAAATGCTTTGGACTGCTTTGAGTTTATAGAATTTTTTTTTTTTTTTTTTTACATTTGGCAAGTATCATGGGCCACAATTTTAAAATCTGATTCTTTCTCAATCTACCTTTTGCAGTTTCCAACTCTCCCATTTATCTCTAGGGACGTGCTGGCTGTGTTTACGTTATGCCAGAGAGCTGAAGCAAAAGTGGAATTCCAATTCATCACCCAGATGTTCCCAAACTCCACAGAGCCATATTTGGAATTGTATATATAAAATATCCCTATAATTTATTAATTTTTCTTCCCCACCTGGGTGTTTTGGCATCAAGTCACTTTCTGTCTGGCAACTCCTGGCAAGTTCATATTAAGGCCTGGAAGAGGGGTTCCGTGCTAATCAGTCTGCTTTAATCTTGAAGTGCAGCCAAGTTGGTGGGGGCGGGATGTGGTGAGGCACTCCCCAAATGCCCAATTCTTATAACTCAGGTATTTTTTTCAGAAGAGTGGCAATGCACAAACCAGGATCCGTGAAAGGGTACTCACTGCTCGTTAATAGTGACCAACGAGAGAGAAAGCTAATTTGCCTTACATTACTTAAAAATACAATGTATATGTGTGTGTGTGTGTGTGTGTGTGTGTGTGTGTGTGTGTGTGTGTGTGTGTACATATACATATGGCAGCACTTTTGTCATCAGAATAAAAAATGTTTTCTCTTCTTAAAAGAAGAAAAAGTAGTTACAGTCTTGGAGCTGGAAGCTCTCTTTAGAGGAAATTTGAGTCTGTTTCATTCCTTTCACAGATGAGTAAACCGTGGGCAAGACAGATAAAGTGATTTGTCCAAGGTGATAGAGTGAACCAAAAAGGAACTGAGACCAGAACCAAGGTCCAAACAAGCCATGCACTCAATGTGGATGCCAGTAGTGGATTTCCTTATTTTGCCACTGGGAAAAACCTATAAGGAAGGATAAATAAGGCTTTTATTGCCTTAAATGCCAAATTATATTAGAATAATTCTCATGTTGAAATAGGCTTAGAAAGTTTCACGTTGCTTAAATGATACAAACACTGACATTTTTGGGTGTGAATCAACTCATTCCTTCAGATTGTCACGTATAGTTTACACTGGGGTCACATGGAATTTATTAGCAAACTAGTCTCCGAGACTCAGTTTCTCCTTCTGGTAAATGAGAAGACAAATATCAACCTCACACAATGGATGTGGGATGAAGCAAATGTGTGTCAAGTCCCTGCACTGTACCTGGCACATGGTGTTTAATAAATGCTTTCAGTGATGACTTAAGAATTTCATACTGGAAGGGAAGGTGATGTTTCCATGAACGTCTAGATCAAAGACCAAAGCTTGGGCTATCAGTCTTCCACAATGGCAAACTATGCATTATCACACAGATTTGCTGAATCATGGGTCACATCTGGAAGAAACCAGCTCGTGAATCACAGAAGAAGCTGCTGTGCTTAAAAAAAACAGAGAATTGTAAGCTCAGCTGCGATAAAGAAATGGATTTTACAATACTGGGAGTGACAGAGAAGAAAGAGTGAGGGTTTTTTGAGTGAGGTTTTTTTTTTTTTTTTTAACTATACAAAATGAATAGTCAAAAGAGTTTGATAGACTTTCAGAGACCCCTCTCTTCCCCAACAAAAAAGAAAAGCAAATTGCACCAAACAATCTAATCTAATCAACGCACCCAAACTCCTTTGTTCTGGACTAGTGATATAGTAAATATCACTAACAAGGCTTTGGTACAGTAACGACATGTCTGATCATGGAACCCTAGGATTGTTTTGCAAACTCTTTTTTTTTTTTTTTTTTTGCCTGTACGCGGGCCTTTCACCGCTGTGGCCCTTCCCGCCGCGGAGCACAGGCTCCGGACACGCAGGCCCAGCGGCCATGGCTCACAGGGCCAGCCGCTCCGCGGCATGTGCGATCTTCCCGGACCGGGGCACGAACCCGTGTCCCCTGCTTCGGCAGGCGGACTCTCAACCACTGTGCCACCAGGGAAGCCCTGTTTTGCAAACTCTTTTAGCTGTGTCTTCTTGAGCAGCAGACCTACTGATTGTCTTTTATGAGAAAGTTTAAAAAACTCCCTTCTAGTTGAAGTGATTAAATGTCTACTCAGGGCTGAGGAGACTTTTTATTAAAAGATCTCATCTCTCCTATGAGCTTATGTAGTAGACACTTGACATTTAGGAGGGATATATCTTGAGACCATTGCAAATATAATTTTGGCCAAAAATTGCAGTTAAGTACCACAGAAAAAAATTTAGGAACTCCTTTACATCCTTAATAAGACTTTTGGCATTTGTGCAAAACAAAGCGTAAAGACAACATAGTGATATCAACATACTCAGGGCTTCCCTAGTGGCGCAGTGGTTGAGAGTCCGCCTGCCGATGCAGGGGACATGGGTTCGTGCCCCGGTCCGGGAAGATCCCACATGCCGCGGAGCGGCTGGGCCCGTGAGCCATGGCCGCTGAGGCTGTGTGTCCAGAGCCTGTGCTCCGCAATGGGAGAGGCCACAACAGTGAGAGGCCCGCGTACCGCAAAAAAAAAGATATTCATGAATCAAGTGATGAGCTCTTGAACTCTAAGCTTGCCATACATGAAATTAAAATTAGTCCCTATATTAGTTACATTGCTGTCACCACAGACTTAGAGCTTAAGCAATACACCTCTGTCATCTCATAGTTTCAGGCTGCAATCACGGTGTCAGCCAGGGTTGGGTTCTCAGCCGGAGGCTTGACTAGGGATGGTTTGGTTTACTGCTTGTGAGATTGTGGGCAGATTCAATTCCTTGTGGTTGTAGAACTGAGAGTTTCATCTCTATTTTTTTGCTGGCTGTCAGCTGGAAGGCACCCTCAGCAACTGGAGGCTGCCTATGGTTCCCTGTCACATGGGCTTCCCTAACAAGCCACTTACTCTATGGAAATGTGTTTCTTAGACAAATCCAGTGAGCGAGCAAGGAAGAGACATCAAAGACGGGCACTGCAATCTTATGCAATCGTGTACACGTAATCACACGCAGCCCATCACCTTGGCTATATCCCATTGGTTAAAGCAAGTCACATTCCTCTCCACACGCAAGGAGAAGGGATTGTGCAAAAGTGTGAATAACCAGGGTGTGGGATGATGGGGACCACCTTAAGAGTCTGCTCACCACAGTATGTCTGCACAACTCCAACTACAAAAATTGTGGTATTTGAGCTGTCTTTTGAGTAGTCAAAATGCCAATATTAATTCTATAAATACCGAAGGTCTTCTGTCCTTGTCTAGTTCTAAGAGTTCCTACCTTGTAGAGTCAATCAACAAACTTCTCTTGAGCACCTCCTATATGGCAGGCCTACCCTCACGGAACTGTAAACTACTGGCGTATTTGCAGGCACACATGCTCACCCTTTTCTTCAAGATACTGTAGTGAAAGAGAACTTTCTGCTCGCTCCCTTCATTTGCCTTCACATCCCTGCCATTCCCTCCCCGTATCTATGATGGGAACAAGGGCCCAAAGGCTGGGGTTTTCTCAGCTTAAGAGCACACTGAAATAATGCTATGAGAGGAGGTCAACATCAGTGTAAGAAAGTGTAAACTTTGATACTCAGTTTTCTTGCAGTCCAGTTGAGCTCCCGGTAACGCATAGGGATGGAAGATGCTAATGGGCTGGTGAGTTCTAAAGGATGAAGGGAGGTCAAAGAGAGAAGAATAACTTATGGGTGCCCATGGGAGATGGAAGCAGGCTGATCTGATACGTGGCTTCATGAGGGAAGTGATGATCTGCCATGTACCTTCGCCAGGATGTGCTAATAGGAGATGTGTTTGTTCTACGTGTCTCTTAGGTATGTGGGTATGAGTCATATTTACAGTTCTAATTTCCCCCAAGTGACTATGGATAAGGACTCCTTCTCCCTTACAGGAATAAACTAGATTTGAACATGATATAGTTATAGTTTCACCCTAGATGATTCTGAAACATTCTACAGGGTGACAGAAAACTCAGCCTGGTTATGAAGTCTTTTAATGTCCTCTCAGGGTAGAAGAGACTTCTTGGGAGACACTCTCACAGCAGAGGAAAGGTAAACTGTTTACATCATCTCCTTGCCCTACTCCCTATGAGCACAGAAAGCACTATCTTGTTAGCAAAAACAAAGGAACGGGGTATCTTCTCTTCTGGGCACGTGGGGATTTATGCAGGCAACCCGTATTAGTGTTAATGGGTGTTAGACATGTAAAACCCAGCCCTTCAACGTGATAATACATAATACACCCCTTAGTTTTTAATTCACTCGGGTCTCAATTTTAAAGCATTTTCTTGTAGTTTGTCCTAATTATAATCATTTTTAATGACAGCTTAAAAATTTCATCCAACTGTCTTATCACATACGGTACTTAATTTCTCAAGTGAACAGTTTTACTGTACACCATTCTGGGAATTTTAAGAACTAAAACATAAAAGGAGAGAAAGTCCTTTGTACGGTGAAACTAGATGTTAATTGTTCTAATACACATAAAGAGACCAAAGCAGTTTCTTGAAGCAAGGGGCTGGCCTTCCTGCAGAGGCTGCTCCAAATCCTTTCGAGGGAAATTCGCAAAACCCCAGGGGAAAGGAGAAGAAAAGGATTTTTTTTTCCTATTTTGCTGGGTTCTGCCAAAAAATCAGAACTGGGATTGAATATTCATTGTTGAATAGACTGTCCTTGTTTGCTTAGACCAAAGCGGAAACTACCCAGTTAGAAAGAATAATGATCAGACTACCTTAGCCTACCAGCCTCGGGCCAGGGTATTTGTTAGGTTGTTTGAAGCACAATAAATTTTCTAACGTCTACTCCCCACAACTTGGGCGAGTGGACTCCCTGGTATTTTATCTAGCTTACTGGTCCCCGGAAAAACACAATGGATCACAGAGTTGTTATACTGCTTCGTTGTAATTAATCGTAAGTCACGTGTAGGATGCAGGAAGGTTAGAAAGACACACACACACACACACACACACACACACACACACACACACACATATTTTTTAAACTGGCAAGAGGTACCTTGGGTTGCAGTTCCTTCCCCATTTTCAGTAGTGTTTACACCCCAGAACACAGCTTCATCCATTGTTTCCTGTGGTCCTTTATTTCACCGCTCTTATCAGCCTGACCATCAGAGTAACCTACGATCCTGCCTCAGGACCCTGGATTGTACTGTTCCCTCTGTCTCCTGCTCTCTTCCTCCACAAACTGTTCTCTGTTCCAAGTACTACCATCCAAGAGGCTTTCCCCGACTATGATTTGGACCCACCTCCCCAGTCACTCTGTAAGCTTTACCCTCCTTCTACAAACCCCTTGTCACCACCTGAAATGATCTTAAATGTTGTAAAAGGAAAATGTTCCCCTTTTAGCAGCACGAACCTAGAAGACACAACTGAAACACGATGCCGTGAAATTTAAGTGGCTCTGTTCACCAGCCCCAATGAGTCCTGGTCCAAGATCTTCCTGGTCACCACCAACAGGGCTTGTTTAACCACCTCCCCACTGACCTATGGATTCCCGGGGTCCTAGCTAGAGTGTTAGTTTTCAGTCCTTAATTTACATAACCACCACTAACTGCCTTTTCTAGTACATAAAAACCCCTCACTTCCTCTACTCTGTGAACTACTCAGGGAATTTCTCCACTGGCGTATATGCCCTTGCCTAGCAAACTGATGCACTGAATTTTTAAAAATTTTATTTTGTCTTACTTAGTCGTCAGCTCTGATGGTCTTTCTATTATCATTTGCCAATAGCTCCCCATTTACTTATTTACTGTGTTTCTTTCACAGAATATAAGCTCCACAAAAGCAGGCATCTCACTGTTTTACGTACCACTGTGTGTATAGCAGTGCCTGGCATATAATAGGTGATCAGTGAGTCTGCTGAATTATTCTGTTAAATTGCAGACTGTCCTTACTTTTGGACTCAGATGATACACACCGACTGGCCAGAACGATTAAACACACTTACGGCTATTTCTGGAGTATGAAGGCAACTGACAACTGAGGAAAGGGCTTAGGAAAGGTTTATGTTCAATTTCAATGTTATATAAATGACGTAATTATTTGAATTTTCCATCTTCCATGTGATTTTTCAGGGGGGTAAGTATAACACATATACAGAAAAGCACCAAATTGTCAATTGATCACTGGACGAATTTTTACAAAGTAAACACATCTTTGATATCAGCACCCAGCTCAAGATGCAGAACATTACCGGTATCCCAGAGCCCCTGTGCTCCTTCTAGACCTGTCTGCCCTGAGTCACCACGGTAACTTGAATGTTCTTCCCGGTGCAGATTAGTCACCTGGGCCTTGACCGTGTCATAATTAGGACATATAGCCATTTAATATGCGCAAAAAACTGTTGAATTTGGAGAAGACTTCGCATCTTCTGCTTTTTAAAATTTTTTTAATATTCTGGAACTCCTGAGTTTCGTCATGCCTCAGTTACTTATTTTTGGAGAAGCTGGGAGTCTCTCGTGAATGCCAGCTGAGCCAGCAGACGTTTTATGTGCTTTGCTTTGTCTGGACAAGGCTGCATTTAGATTTCTTCCTTTTCAGTCTGCTTGGGTCACTCCACAGATGAGTACTGGCCAGACTGGGAAAGCTCACCTTTATTTGCTGTGATTAACACTGAGGACGATTGGAAAGAACAAAGGAGAAACTTGAAAGTTGTGACATTTACATCATTTCAACTGTGCTACAGAATTAGACACACTCTACACAATCTCCACACCATCTGTAAGGCAGGAGTTCATGACCTCGGGTGTGTGTTGCAGTCACATGGGCATGCTGAGGTCGCGGGGTGGGGGATGCTGACTAAAAATGCACATTCCTGTGAATCATTTCCAAAGACCCAGATTTGCTTGTTCTCTGGGAGGGTTATTTTTATTAAGAACCTCATGTGATTCTAAAGTAAGACGCTGTCAAGAGTGAGTTAGGGACCCGTAACCCGGTTTCTTTGGTAGGACTTGGGTTGTGATCAATATTTAAAAAAAAAAAAAAAGCCAAAATAAAACAAATCAAAATAATAAATAAAACTCAATAACCACCAAAATTTAAAAAAAAAAAAAACAAAATTCCCCAGTAAATGCTTCTGACTCTTCATGGGCAGGCAATTTCCTTTTCCTGTTAGAGAAACAGCCCTAATAATAGAGGTCCTACACACTCACACACAAAAGATTTCTACACACCCACAAACATTTTCAAGCTTTCACAGAAACCACTCCACGCTGGGTAGTAACATGCGTCTTCATCAGGAGCTTGATACTGAAAGGGACATTTGAAGGAAAAATCCGGCTGTGGTTTGACCCTCTATAGTTTGGGTACATCCAGATCTAAGATAACTACTGGGAAAAAGCAGCATTTTCCCCCATCAGTTTACTCCTGCTGGGCTCCTGTTCCAGATGGCAGGAAGGCACACACGCTATTTCCGTGCGTGTGCGGTCTGTCTTCACTTCCTTTTGGGAAAGGCCCAAGTTTTTCTGGGTGGTACGTACAGAGTTCACATTTGGCTGCGTGCATCCCCTGTGCAGGGTCCACCCCTGCAGCGACGGCGGCACTGACTCTCTCTGAAACGGCTCTAGGCTCTGCAGTGTAATGATCAGAGTCCAACGTGCGCCCAAATAAGTTTACTCCAAGCATGTGCCAGATGGAGTGAAGAAGGCAGGCACAAACATTTCTCTCTCTCTCCCTCTCTCTCTTTTTTGGATGCATCTCTCCCATCTCTATGTGCATGTGCAGTCTGTTTTGACTTCTTTTTAAGAAAAAAAAAAAAAAACCAGGTTTTCCCATGTGTTTTACATAGGGTCAATATTCAGACCAAGAGTGGTCCCCTCCCAACGGCACCTACTGGTCTGATGCTAGTAACAGCCATCCTCTATTGGCCCCTGGTACTGTTCTAGGGGTGAACGTGGGTGGCAGAGCAGGTGTCGTGTCTTCTCTGGCCCAGCATGCCCAGGGAGTGAAACTGACAGCCAATGGCCACCCCTGCAGGTGAGCTCACGACCACCAAGGCAGCGGACGAGAAAGCTAATCTCCCTTTCCCGGCGTGGCCAGGACAAGGGATTCCGTGGCCCTCCCAGCAGAAGGGGGAAGTTGCATCCACTGTAAATGCCTGAGGGTAAAAATCACCGCCAAATTAGTAGCTTCAAAATATCATTTTCAATAAAAACTTCATGACAAAAAGCATGTTAATACCCAATGGTTAGTGGTTTTTACGATGGCGTTAAACCATTTGTACTGAGGCTCTACTGTCAAGGCCGTTTCCCTCACCGAAGAAAGAAATTGGCTGTTCGTGCAACATTTGTACACTTTCCCTATTGCTATAAAATCAGCCCCCAGGAGAATTTTAAGTCTTCTTGAATTGCTTTTTAGCACAGACTAAGGAAGTAAAAGTTCTAAAACTGCCTGGTTACAGACCAATCACTTAAAAAGCCAGCTTGGTACTGGCAGAGTCAGGCTACAGGGAATGTTTCAAAAGGCAGAATATAACAATATGAAAGCGAAGTATTGTTATTTATTTAACAAACGAAGCCGGCTGTCATCGAAAACGAAGAGCCTCCAGGAGGGAACGCTTTAAGGTCATGCGAAATGCCAGATCCTTGTTGTAACAGACATCCTGCTATAATGTGTGATGGTGTTTACACACGTATGTCTTGGCTGATGGACTTGTTGATAAACACACACACAGGCACATATTCTCTATTTGATTAAAGTTCATTAATCCACTGCAAGTGGATTCCAAATAGTACCTTTCGTGAAGCCTTTCTCCAGATGGCCAGAATCACTGCATCTTCCAATGAAAAAATATAGAATCATCGAGAGTTAGTTGAATTCAAATCTAATAGACTGAGAGTTAAAGTAACCGGATTTAGTTATAGGTTAAATATACCCAGTGTGCACAGTGTTTTTACAAAATGGAGTGAAGCCAGACCGAGAGAGCCACTGTGCAAGGTCGGTGGCATTCCAGACATCGGATGATGTGAGTTGACTGAATTGGTAAGTGTTATCTGTTCCTCTCACTGCCTGGTGAGCCCCCCTTCAGGACTGAATTCATCTTTCTGTTCCTTGTTCCTTGGCTCCCATGGTGGTATTCTGCACCTAAACGTGTTCAATAAGCATTTCATGTCAGAAAGTGGATGCGGTTGTGTATTTTCCACTTCCACGGAAGGATACGATTTCATTTCATTCATTGGCCAAGAATACAACGGTCATCATTTTAAACAGTAATTCTATCAAACAAAATGAAACATTTGTGCTGGTTTTAATTGATCAGCGGCGATACCCTCAGTCCAGGAATCTGTTTAAAAGTGGTCCGAGGTAAGCTGCTGGGCGCCTTGCCACATGCTGGAAGCCTCCCTGACTTACATGCCGCGACCTCTGGGTTGGCCATCCACGCATACTGCAAACAATCTATCCTCCCCAAACGTAACAAAGATCTAGGATGTTAAAATCCGGGGAAGACATTTGAGAAATGATAAACAACCCTGAGGATTTGAGTATTTATTCTAGGCTGCTTATGATGACATATTTTTATAACACTTGTCCGGGTGCCAGGTAATGGCAGGATAGAAAATTCACATTCCCCAAATAAGTGAAGGGCGTGTCACCCTAAACCGCTTCCATATCCAGCAGACTCTATTGATAGCTGAGAAAGAGAGTTTAAAGGTGCAAGAGAGATTTAATTCCTCTCAAAATGTCTTTTAAGAACCTTATGTTCAGAGAAGGCTTCTTTTTCTTTCTTTCTTTTTTTTTTTTTTTTTTGACAGCCCGCTCTCAGTGTTTGCTATATTTGTGATCTTTAGAAATGTCTAATGTGTTTTCGGGCCTTCTGTGTACCTTTAGTGAAAAAGGTTTCTCCACTTAATTAATTTGCATTCTTTTTTTTTTGTTTGCCAGACAGGGTATTCTGTTACATTTTTTTTTTTTTCCCCACTAGAAAGCAAAGAAGGAATTGGAATTATTTTGCATCTCAGTTTTGGAACATTTTATTTGGGTAATTTGGGGAGCAAGCTCATGAGAAGAGACATACAAATCAGATTCCTCCCATTTTCTAAGACTGTTTCAGAGAGTATTCACTGGAAGGTTAACTCAGTCTTTTTTTGTTAAAGTAGGACTTGAAATTGGGATTCCAACAGAAACCCTGTATACCCCTAAGTGCATTGCCACTTCTTCTTGTAAAATAACCTGATACAAAGTTCCAAACACTATATAAGTTAGGGATGGTCATTATAATAGTCACCCAAGATGCCTGGATATTTTCCCCTCAAGTAACTGAATTTACATATGCAAGTTAAAAGCTGCCACAAAAAGAGAAACATAATTTGTGTAAAGACCAGGGCTGGGAAGTTGACCCTCCTCACTGAAAATTAGAATTCTCATAGCATGTGTAACTATAACACTTCATGCTGGTCAAGTAAGAGACCATTATTAGTGACAAGTAAAACCAGGAGATTTGCAATTATGACTTTGTTCAGTTACGGGTTGAAAAGTGCAGACAATTTATGCCGAATCCATCTCATTTCTTGCATTTTGGGATGTTATTAGTGGACGTGGCTTTCACATTTGCTGAAATTTGCATGAGGTCTGCCCTAGCTCTAAGGAAGAGAGTACAAACTGTGTTTCAATGACCAAATCTAAGCTCATAACCTCCAGAGAACATGGAAAACTGGCTCCTTTCAGGGCTAAGGGAAATTGTTTGAGTGTTTCTTAGAGATGTCAGGGATGTAACACAGCAGAAGTGCGTTTTCATGCTTCTTGAAGGTCCAGTGTTGAGCATTTGAAGAAGACGTGGATGTGTTTCATGATAGACACAAGGAGACGGTGCCAGTTCCATGGGAATGTGGCTCGTGTAGTCGCACAGGGCCCTAAATTCAGAAGGGTCTGTACTTACCCTCATGCTCTGCTGTCTCCATCTTGAAATTTTAAATAATTTTACCTTTGAACCAGCGGTTTATTTTTGTAGGTGAAGTCCTATAATGACAGACCACGCATGTGAACAGAGGAGATGCATGTAATGTGTGTGTTCACCCTTCCTTGCTACCTTGTTTGCATATAACCTTCAAGAAGCTCCTTGAACACAGGATTCTGGATGATCCATAGTGCCTGGGAATTCAGGGAAACCCAAAGTGAGTGGGAAGGGAGCCTGTCAGGAATGCCCTGAGTTCCACAAAATATTGGCAGAATGTGGGTGAGTCTAGAAGTGCAATAAAAATAGTAGTTAGTTTCTTTAACTTAATTCATTGAAACTTTCTACTTAAGGGCTTCCTGATGTGTATATGCATGTGTGTGTATGTGTGTGTGTGTGTGTGTGTGTGTGTGTTTGTAAGTCCAGGCACACTTTCGAATTCTACAGTTTTGAGTGACACAAATGAAGAGGTTAAAAGATTCAAAAATGTGTTCTGAACAACCCACATGTCTATCAGCTGAATTTAGAAACAAAATGTGGTATATCATATAATGGAATATTACTTGATCATAAAAAGGAAAGAAATACTAATACTTACGGCAACATGGATGAACCTTGAAAACAAGATGCTTACTGAAAGAAGCTGGTCAAAGAAGACCACATATTATATGACTCCATTTATATAAAATGTCCAGAATTAGCAAGTCTACGAGACAGAAATTAGATTTGTGGTTGCTAAGGGCCAGGATGGTGGTGGTGGTAGTTGTGGGATAGGGGAATGAGAACTAAATATAGGATCTCTTCTTCAGGCGATGAAAATGTTCTAAATTGACTGTGATGTCAGGTGCACATATCTGTGAATGTTCTAGAAACCAGTGAATTATATACTTTACATGGGTAAATTGTATGGTAGGTTATTATTGAGAATTACAACTCAATAAAGTTGTTATTAAAAATAAATGTTTCCTGGCTCAAGATGGTGGATGAAGCATACACATCTATATTCCCACCTTACCTATAGACCAGGGATGGACACACTATTGCCCAGGGACCAAGTCTGGGCCACTGCCTGTCAGCCCATTTATTTAAAAAATAAAATTGTATTGAAATGTAGCCATGTGCATTTGTTTACATACTGTCTATGGTGGCTTCCTCACTACAACATCAGAGTTGAATAGGTGTGACAGAGACGTCACTGCCTACAGATCCTAAAATGTTTATTATCTAGCCCTTTAACAGAAAATGCCGACCCCTGTTTTAGAAGAAAAAGACAAGCAGATAAACAATAGCAAATATTATCGAAAGAGCAGGTCCTTGTCATGCTAAGTGTTATGCAGCAAATTAAAACAGAGTATGTTGGAAATGGCCACCTGGAAAATTTCCAAAGAAAAGCCAACCTTGTTACAAACATTTCTTTGTTTTGTAATGGTCCTGTTCCCTAAATCACTCTATTTCGTCGGCTCTAAGGCTCCACAACTATAAGGGGCACCACTACTGTATGCACTAAAGAAGAAAGAAATGCTTTAATTAAAATATAGCACAAGGCTTTCTCACCACCTAGAACTTGTATTCTGCACTGTGCAAAGAGTTCTTTCAAATTCACTTAGATGGGGCTTCCCTGGTGGCGCAGTTGTTGAGAGTCCGCCTGCCGATGCAGGAGACACGGGTTCGTGCCCCGGTCCGGGAAGATCCCACATGCTGCGGAGTGGCTGGGCCCGTGAGCCATGGCCGCTGAGCCTGCGCATCCGGAGCCTGTGCTCCGCAACGGGAGAGGCCACAACAGTGAGAGGCCCGCGTACAGAAAAAAACAAAAAAAACAAACAAACAAATTCACTTAGATGGATGTATATCATACATCATCCTTGCAAACAGAGGGAAAGGTGTCCTCCGCTGTGGCAACAGGCAGAGAGAAACCTCGCTGTGGGTAATTCTGGTAGGAAGTCCCTCTGCTTGGCACTCTATTTCCTCCTCTTTTCCGTCTCTTCTCTTATGCTCTCTTTTGTTTCTCCCCCTCGCTCCCCACTTGTTGTATCTGCTAGTCTCCTCTGCCCAGATGCTCCATATTTTCCCTTCCTCTGATCATCCCCTCAATACATATTCCTGCGTCTTTGTCCATTTCTCTCTGCTTCTTCTCACTTATCACCTCCCCCCACCAACCATCACCCTTCTCATACCAGAGTGGTGAGTACCAGAGACCTGTGGAAAGTGAATATCAGCTGCATCTTGATTTCGGGGAGGGCACAATGTGAAAACCCGTGTGACTTGGCATCATGAAGAATCGTATTGGAGGTTCGCAGACTCTAAGTTGTAAATAAGATGATGTACAGTGGTTACAGTGCAACAGAGATGGTGTAGCTGATACTGTTTGGATCGCAATTTTGGTAGATTTCTGTATGTGTGTGACCAGCTCATAATGCCTGGACACATTCTTGTGTTCAGCCCTGTAAAAGAAGGATCCCTCCAGCCCTCTGCCGGGGCAGCCTGTTGTAGCTAGGACGTGCAGGAACTAGTTCATGATAAGAGTTCTAAGGGCAGGAGCCTTGTTTCTGAATTGCACTTCCTGCTCTGACCAATAGGGGGCGCTATGGCAACTTGCCGTTGGGCAACACCCTCTTTCCTCCACCTTAAAAGTGCTCTCTGTCTCTCCAAGTGTAGGTCCCAGACTAGCGGGATCAGCAACACCTGGGAACTCGTTAGAAATGCAAATTCTTAGGCCCCATCCCAGATCTGTTGGATCAGAAACTCTGCGAGTGGTGTCCATTCATCCGTGTGTAACGAGTTCTCCAGGTGCCGAGGTTTGGGGACCACTTCTTTATAACCTACCTGGAAAGGGGATCTCTATCACCTTTATCAGTTCTGGGCTTGTAGGCCTTCATCTTCTGCCCCATTAGGATTAAGGGTGGCAGGAGGTACCAATAAACCTACACTTGTAAAAACTTATAGCAGGTTAAGACTGTTCTCTGTGGAAGAGACAGCTCAGTTAGAGGAAACGGTCCTATTCGTTTTGCACTGTTGGGAGTAGGAAACTTGTCTTCCTTGGGTGATGTGATAGAGCAGGACTGATGAGCGACTATAGCCAGAGAAGGCTCACCGAAGAGGTGACAGTTAGGGGGAAGGCAGGCCAAAAAAGCCTCAGCTTTTCCAACAACACGAGCAGCATCTCTCTGTGTTCCTTTACCTTCTTCACCATTTCAAAGCATTCTTCACGCGGCTGACACGTTAATATCCTCCAAGCACCCATTCGCTCATGTCACCCAACTGTTGCAGAAATGAATGGGCTCTATCGCTCCCAGATTTAGTCCACATTCCTCCATGGCCACGTGCTGCCCATCCTTCAATCAAACTAGTATTTTTACTTCTGTCTCAGGCTTTGTTCATGCATTCACCCTGCCTGAATGTCCTTTCCTCCCTCACCACCCATTTGAAGGCTACCTGCTTACTACTGTCACTGTCCTAACTAATCACACGAATCATGCTTCTTTTACAAAGCCTTTCTGTATTACCACAATGTTTTTCTTAATCTAAAATCTATTAGCATCTCTATACATTGTCCACATTACACTATTTATACATTATTTTATAATTGTTGCCTTCAGTTGAAAGAAATGCTGACTCACGTATGTGAACGTACGTGTATATCCATTTGTCCCCCAGGTATTTTAAAGATTTAGAGCAGATTCAAGTTTTCACCTTTGATTTCCCAGGATATACACAGTAGGTATTGAATGAATGTCCGTCAAACTCAAATAGGAAAACACGCCTTTAAATGAGTACCCTAAAGAAATACTGGTCGGCAGAGTTGGCACCTGATTCGTTTTTCCTGAAGGGAAATTTCTGTTTGATGTATCTGAACAAACAGATACAGGTAGGGGTCAGAGCAGTCTCAGAAAGAAGAAGAAGATACCGGCTGGAGGTTAAAGTGTTTCCAAAAGGGACCCTCAAAGTTGAATCTTCAGGGCTTCCCTGGTGGCGCAGTGGTTGAGAGTCCGCCTGCCGATGCAGGGGACACGGGTTCGTGCCCCGGTCCGGGAGGATCCCACATGCCGCGGAGCGGCTGGGCCCGTGAGCCATGGCCGCTGAGCCTGCGCGTCCGGAGCCTGTGCTCCGCAACGGGAGAGGTCACAACAGTGAGAGGCCCGCGTACCGCAAAAAAAAAAAAAGTTGACTCTTCAATATTAGTGATTTTGCAGAAGGGAATAAAGAAGGAAGAAAAGCAAGAAAGATGAAAAAAATGGACTGCAAACAAAGTGAGATTATAAGAAACACAACTATGAATTAGGGAATTCCGTATTTTCAACAATGAGCACAACAGCCATAGTTTTGTTTTTTTTCTTTTTAATGACATATTTCTAATCTCCTAGTTTTAAAACATTTACTACAACAGAATTCCCGGAGAAGAAGGAGGATTTCCAAATCTCAATGTAAATGGCAAAAATCAGGGTTTGGGCTCATCTTAAACACCAGAGAGTAGACAAATGTGTGATCTTCATAAGCTTTCCCAGCATCCCGGGGCCTATTTTAGAGCAGGGTAAATTAAAGCATCAAGCTACCCTTAGCGCCTTAGAAAGTGAAACAAAGACAAAAAGGCTGCAGCATAGGACAGCGGTTAAGAGTTTAGGGTAGGAAATCTGATTGCTGTTGAGTCAGACAGTTGGTGTCAAATATCTGCTCCACCCCTTACCAGCTGTCGGCCTTAGGCAGCTTAGGGAAGGCTCCTGGGCCTGAGTTTAATAGTATCTCTTAGGTGGTTGGGAAGATTAAAGAAGATACAGTATGGGAAGCTCTTAGCGGAGAGTTTGGCAAGTAATAAACACTCAATAAATGCTAACTGTCATACAAAGAAGAAGCCCTTTTGTCTCACCACCAGATGACATTTCCTTCCTCTTGGGTTCGCAGATTCCCCCATCAAGTGATTACAAAGCTATTTGCTATCTCACAGCAGAGGCCTGCTTTCACGGTAGAGTTTTATGAGTTTCCTGGCTATCCGAGTGCTAGGAAATCCTTCATTTGAACAATGTACCAAAC
The DNA here is from genome assembly GCF_964270905.1 of Leucopleurus acutus. Lineage (NCBI taxonomy): Eukaryota > Metazoa > Chordata > Mammalia > Artiodactyla > Delphinidae > Leucopleurus > Leucopleurus acutus. The sequence goes on from NC_139153.1 coordinate 20,275,240, forward strand.
CCATTTCCCTGCAAATGAACAAAACGATGACAGTGTCCTACTCAAAAAACAGAACAAAATCAAAGCCTGAGAACGATGGCATTTCCACAGTAAAGAATAATGACCACATCAAGAATGTAATTTCTGCCACATTCCAGGTGGCCTTCGAGGCAGGTGACAGCAGGGGCCAGGATGGTATTAACTTCATAATAGTAGATAAGTCAGCAGGAGCCACTCAATCACCTGACAGAAGTCAATTCAGAAGGCATCTGAAATGCCTGCCTTTAAAGATAATCATGTTAGGAATCAAAAAGGGGTCTAATGTTTGAGTCATGCCTTTCAGATGCAACAAATCTTTCTACCTGTCAAGATTTATGGACAGATGTATTTATGTTGACACTGGACCACTAATACTTTGACAAATGAGGGGCCTTGACATATACAACAGATATGTCCAATTCTATTTCCCGATTCAAAAAAATGGATGAAGTCGCGAATCGTGACAAGCTGGAGACGTGGGCTGGCATGGCTCTGGGCGGGGGCTTTTGCTGCCCTGGCGCCACCACTGCCCACTGCCCACTGCCCATTTCAGCAGGGCCAAACAATGTTAGGCTCAGAGGACCCCTCTCACCAATGAATAAGAGTGGAAATGCCTGATATGAAAGTTTAATAAAGAATGGACTCCCATGGAGACTTCCCACACCGAGAAATGAGGCTGATTCCTTAGGCCTCAAAGGATTTGTGGCCCTCTGCAAAGGAAGTGAGGAGAATTTGATTAGCAGCTAAGAATCTGAGTGTTGTGATACCGCAGTGGCCTCGGCTTCTGATTAAGTTTGTTACGGAGGCTAATTCCTATCAGTGCATTAAAGTCAGGGCTTGATTCATACCCAAACACCTGGAAGAAACCTGCTTTAGAAAAAAAAAGTCTGTCAAGAGACGATTAGATTTATGATCTATCATCAGGAATTTGATAAACTCACAATGGTCAAAAGGGACCGACCTTCAATGAGATTCGTTAATGGAACAGGATCCACAGCGTTAATAAGAGGGACCTTTGGGGCTTCCCTGGTGGCGCAGCATTGAGAGTCCGCCTGCCGATGCAGGGGACACGGGTTCGTGCCCCGGTCCGGGAAGATCCCATGTGCCGCAGAGTGGCTGGGCCCGTGAGCCATGGCCACTAAGCCTGCGCGTCCAGAGCCTGTGCTCCGCAACGGGAGAGGCCACAACAGTGAGAGGCCCGCGTACCGCAAAAATAAAAACAAAAACAACAAAAACAAAACAACAAAAAAAATAAGAGGGACCTTTGAAGGTGGAATTTTATTTCCAGCTGCTTGTTTTTTGGAGATCACCCCCAGAATTTGTTACCAACTCATACCTCTTGTGTTAGGAGAATCCAATCTATAATAACTTACTCCCTGGATTAAAAGAAGGGATTTCTTTATTAGAGGACAACTCAGCATGCACTCGAGCTTTGCCAGAAGGATACGAGAGCCTGGAATGACGACAGTGAGCTTCTCAAAGATCAGAGATTAGATATTGGGTATTATCACAGAGAGGGAGGACATGGTGTTACTGAGGAAGAGGTCCCTATAAGGCTGAGCAGATAGCTTGGGTGGAAAACAAGCATTCAACCCGTTTCCCTCCGTGAGAAGGTGTGCACAGACACAGACATACCTTCTGAATTTAGTTGTGACTGTGGAAAAGAGAAAAACAAGAGGAGTTATGTGGGATACAGACAGTAATGATCTCAACATTCATTCATTCATTCAAAAAATATTTATGAACACTTCCTGGGCTCCCGACCCCACGCGAAGCCCTGGAGATTCACCAGTAGAATATTGCCAACAACATGCCTGCTCTCAGGAGCTTACGTTCGACTTGTGGGTGGGGTGAGGGGAAGAAGCCTCAACAGGGAACACATAGGAGCATACCAAGACAAATGCAGTGTGAGATAGATGCTGTAAAGAAAAGAAGTACTTGTGGGATAGAGTAACGTGGAGAGGGGAGCTACTCTGGGTAGGTAGGAAGCTTAAGAAAGACTTGATGAGAGGATGACTAACTAAGACCTGAAGGGAGAGAATGGAACGGCCGTGCCAAAACCTGATGTGCTAGAGTGAGGCCAGTGAGTTGAAATAGGCAAACTCTTGGCTTGTTGGAGGAAAAGAAAGGAAGCTGAGGATGAGAGAGTAGGTAAAGTAAAGGCAAAGAATGAAGAAGAACCATTGAAGTGGTTTAAGCTTAGGAGTGATAGCATCTGATTCAACGAAAAAAAAGAGAAACATTCTGATTGCTCTGTCAGGGACTGCTTATGGAGAGGGAAGAACGAGTGCAGAGAAATTTGTGAAGACTATTTAGTAATTCAGGCGAGTTGACTGCAGCTTGGATCATACGGACGCCATGCAGATGGAGGGAAGTAGATGGACTGGGGATTTATTTTGGAGTCAAAACAGACTGTAATTCCATAGTCAGTTTCTTCTAAGGTTAAAATTTTTCTTTTTTCCTACCGTGAACCTAAGATTTATATGGAGAATAATGAAATAGTACCCACACGGCGCTTTGAATTCCTTGGAGGGAAGCAAAGCATTATTATTATTTTCTTTACTCATATTATGAATTTATTAACTTTTCACTCCTTTACTGAGGTAGGTATTTCACTGACAGCTGGGGTCTCATTTAGCGAACCAGGTGCCCAAGTTAAACAAAGGTTATATTATTATTGAAGTTATTATTAGAAAAGCATAATAGCGCATGTTGAATACCAGTAACAAAATCTAATTTCATCTAACTTTCAGCAGGCAGCTTAGTTATGGGGCATGGGTAGGGATACCCAGTGATCGTGTTTCTGATACCCAATGTTCTCTTTTTCTTCCCAGCTCTAAGGGGGTTTGGCATCTTGAGTGATTCCAACCCAGTGCATTCTGAATGAGACCTTTGCACAGTGGGCAAAACCAAAATTCTCTCCAGAATTTAAAATTAATCTCTTAAGGAAGTGAGGGCCAGCATGTTGACAGGGCAAAAGAAAAAAACCCAAATTAACTGGTCCTTAAGAAGTAATTAAATCCAGGAAATTTGGTTATAGGAGGAAGGCAGTTTTAGAATAGGTTTATGACTAAATTAAACAAAACATAATAAATGTAGTAAGAACACACAGTAATATATTTTTCATAGTTTGGATGGGAACAAAATCAGAGCTAATATATTGCCCAAGACCATTCTAATTGCCTCACCCCCAGCCCACCCCCAGGCCCTCCTTCTCCAAAATCAGATTGTACCAGGCATAAATTGCATACAGTTAGTTGTGAGCTCCATCACTTAATAGTTTTTTTGTTTTTTAAATTGAAGTCTGTAAACCAAATACTATGGCTTAAATGAGGCAACTGTACGCAGAAATACTGGTTAATGCCTATGTTAATCAGGGTAAAAAATATCCTTTAACTTGGACTGGGCACTTATTGGGGACATAGTTATTGCTGTTGGCATTTGTGTGAGTCAGTGAAGTGCACAGTAAGAACCTGAAAAGAGTGCTCTCCGAGTCAGGAAATCAATATATGTATAGTTGAAAGATGGCCATTACCAAGAGCATTAACCCAAATCTTAAGTCAAATGGGCAGAAGAAGAGTTTCCTCTAACTGAGTGATAAGTTGTGAACTCCCCAAAGAGGGAAGCATCCTTATCTTTCTCTAGGCCCAGGGCCTAGCTCTCATATTCCACGCTCCCTTCCACCAAAGAAGACATCAGTCTTGTCTCAGCTGCCTACCCCACTTCCATTCTCCTTTTCTTCTTTGTTAACAGAGCCCTGAATTTGACTGGGGGGACCACAAGCCTTGGAAAAATGACTAGTTTCCCTGATTCCCTTGCAGCTACGTTTGGCCGTGTGACACATTTCTGGCCAAGGAGATGTAAGTGGAAATCTGTTGGGTAGGGCTTCCTGGAAAGCTACTGTTTTCCTAATTTTATTTATTAAAAAAATTTTTTTTAATGTTTTTAAAATTTATTTTATTTATTTTTGGCTGGGTTGGGTCTTGGTTGCTGTGTACGGGCTTTCTCTAGGTGCTGCGAGCGGGGGCTACTCTTCGTTGCAGTGCACGGGCTTCACATCGCGGTGGCTTCTCTTGTTGCGGAGCACGGGCTCCAGGCGTGCAGGCTTCAGTAGTTGTGGCACGTGGGCTTCAGTAGCTGTGGCTTGTGGGCTCTAGAGCACAGGCTCAGTAGTTGTGGCGCACGGGCTTAGTTGCTCCGCGGCATGTGAGATCTTCCCAGACCAGGGCTCGAACCCGTGTCCCCTACATTGGCAGGAAGATTCTTAACCACTGCGCCACCAGGGAAGTTCCTGTTTTCCTAATTTTAAAAGGCCTGACTTCACTGGCAAGTCTTTTTAAACATTTTAGCACAGTACCGTTTTTCTCTTCTTTGTGCCAGAAACATGGATGCCATGTCTGGAGATGGACCAGACATGTTGACCACATAACGCATCAAGCATGAGAATGAATGCTAACTCACTAAGGGTAGCGTAGAAGTTAAAAAGAGCCTGGGCCCTGCCAGGATGGTTGAGCAGCGCTAACAATCTTGGATTGCCTACTTCCAGACTTGCAACTACATTTTTAAGGCACAGCTAGCTGAACTCTTATACACTATCCTGAGACACTCAGGTGGACCATCAGCTTTCACCTCATTTGCATAACAATGCCACCATTTCACTCTAAGTTTCCTGAGGGCAGGAACAAAGCTTTCTTCATCTAAATGTTCTCCACGGTGCCTAGCTAAGAGCCGAAGGTCTAGGGAACACTGAAGTAATTTCAGACTGCAAAAGGGATGCAAGAAATCTAAAGCTTCTTTTACACCAGTGATTCTTAACCAGGATTGCGCATCAGATTCACCATGTATGTATACATGCATGTAAAAATAGATACACAGACATATACAACATAACTACCTCCATCTCCAAGCATTCATTTTTAGAAGGTCCCAAATGGACCTTCTGGCGTCTGTATTTAACAAAATAAAACAAAGCAAAAACAAAACAAAACCAACCAACCAACCAACCTCTATAGGTAAGATTGAAATCCTTTCTTCAAACAATTGTCAGGAAACTTGGATTTAATTTCATGTACTTTATGTAGTCATCCATCCGTCTCTCAATAGTCCCTTCCAGAAAAGTCTGCCATTCGTGGGCTTCCTAATTTTGTGGTCACATTTGGATCTTCAGGGGCAAGAACTCCCTACCTCTCACCCCCACCTATGAAACACAGTTTACTGTAATACCAAGAGCCTTTTCTGTTTTAGCAATTTGAGAGGAACACAAATTAGAACAAGCAAGAGTTAAACCACGGCTAGCCAGTCTGGAACATTTTCATTGGGAAAGCTTCAAGAGTTTGCCTAGTAAGGAGTTATAATTATCATACCCCTTAGTAATTAAAAAACTTCAAGATGGCTAAATGGTGACTGTCTCTGGAAGGGTCAAGGTAGGGACACGGGGGCATCCAATCAGCTAGGGACATGCTGGGGCTTCAGGGCAGGACTTTTTCTATAAGTGGATGATAGGTGCATGGATATCTGCTACCTATATACCTTGTGTACGCATTAGAGATATGCTTCTGAGTATGAAATATTTCATGAAAAATATGGAGCAATTCAGGCAAAGAATATTGTAACTTCTTTCATCAAAGAATATAGAAACAAACAAAAGTCAAACAAACAGACACAATGAATTGGGTTTTATATAAATTTTCCCTAAGAGTGGATGATTCCAGTTTCCAGCCTCGGCAGTTTTCTTTTCCACTACCTTAGTACACAAATTTTCCTGATTAAAGAAGTCTTCTATAATAAAATGTAAACCCGGGCCACATTAGAGAACTCATCTCTAAAGTAAGGAGTGTTTTGTTCAGAGCACTAACGGTATAATTACTTTCCACTGACCCTCACCTTATGAAAGAGAGGGCAGGTCATGGGAGGCTGTAGATCTATCTTGTTTTATTTCAAAACAAATTCTATTTTTATTTTTTTTCCCTCTTGGACAAGGCCTTCCAATGATCTGCACTTAAGGCGAGAGGTGCAAAAGTGTACAAATCCCCACAGAGCAGGCAAACTCGCAACAGTATAATTTCAAAGGCCGCTTACGTCCTATCCGATGCCAAACCCTCTTCAGGTTGGGAGCAGAGTTGGATAGTGTGTGCATGCCTCTCCTTGCTTCCTGAGAGTGATGGGGGCTAAAGCAAGGCATTGACAGGAAGCAAGGTGATGAGGGGTGTGCTATTCCCCTGTGGAGAGTCCATGGCTAACATTGCTAATTGATTACAAAATTCTTTCCTATTGAACCAAAGAATGGAATCAGAATCTACAAAACAGCGCTTCAAACAGCCCCTACCAAACTGTTGGAGATGACGTATGACCTGGACCTAGTTACCATCACTGGTGAAAGGTGAAGACCAGTTCCCTGAGTGAGGGGGGAACAATGAATTTCCCAGCCACATATTTATTATACTTCAGCTTTGTGACCCTTCCCTCGGCAAGGTCAGCCATCTGCCTGGTAGGTTTTTGAGATGTTAGAGACCAAATCCATCACACTGAATGAGATGACTTTCTCAAATCACTCAGAACAATCGTTCTCAAAATGAGTATGTATTAGAAACATTTGGGGCTTCACCCCCGTAGATTAAGGTAGGTCCAAGGCAGAGCTCGGGTGATTCTGGCACAGGTAGCCCACATTTTTAAAAACACCACCTTTGGATTGGCCCAATTTCTCTTTGGAGTGAGACTCCCATTTTTGGTGGCTCTGCAGACTCATAAGGACGCCATATCCAAGGTGCAGTGGATATGTCTGCCACTGTCCCTGCCCCTACCCATTTGTTTCAGACCTGAAAAGGGACACAGATGGAAGTTGTAATTATCTGTCCTAATTTCTCTGGCCGCTGATTTACTCACTGACTCACCCCGCCCCCAAACAATAAATTACACGTAGTAGGTTCTCAAAACCATGTTGAATGGATGGACACGTGAATGCAATTTTACTTCAGGAAGGGGCTCTCAAAGGTCTCCTGACATGGAGTTGAGGGTCTTTTGAGGTCGGTGATCTGTATCACCTTTTAAAATACTTTTGCAGGGGAAAAAAATGGCCTTCTTGGGAGCCCACTCCAAAGCCAATGCTGTCAGTTGGAATGTGAGTGCAGCAGCTTATCAGGGAGCACTTCTGCAGTGGAAAATCGAGAAGAGCCTGGCTGCCAACGGACCCAGGGGCACAACCGCCGTCTGACAACTGCCTCTGGTGCACAAGCTGCCCACTAGGTATAAAAGAGCACAGCTTGGAGCAGATGTTGGCATGAGAGTTATCCAGTTGAAAAACTGGCTCCAAGTCAAGTTAAACATAGGACTGTATAAAGTAGATCACACTTGTTCACTGACAGTTATTCACCTGTCTCTGCATTGCTCAAGGTCAAGGCTGCCAGCTGCTTTTTATAGAGGGAAAGAATTAGCTACTGTTTCTCATCATGTCTTTTTAAGTTTTAATGCCAGATTCTCAGCAAGACCTCATCCCACGTAACTCTGGGACATCAGCATGACATACCTCCAATCAGAATGTAAGCCATCCACCACCACGGGGGCCACCTTCTCCTCCAGGGACAAGTGAACTGTCCAGATTCACGGGGTGTGTACTTCTCAATAACGGCAGATTAAAATTAGTCTAGCTTTCACCTCAGTTCAGTTCAGTACATATTCATTGAGCACCTGCAACCTGCCAGGCTTTGAGTGAGCCCTGGGAATATGGCCATGAACCAGCCAAACGTGGTCTGGCCTCACACAGCTTTGAATCAAGTGCAGGAATTCTTACCGCTTCTGTGCCCTAAAGCCCTTTTGAAGTTTGGTGAAGCCTATGAACTCTTTCTTGGGATAATATTTTTAAATAGATCAAATACAGAGGGCTAGAAAGAAAATCAATGATAATGAAATTATCTCTATAATTTAAAAATTGATGTAATAATATATGTGCTTCTTTATTAATCTATTAAATAAATTCCTGTGGCCTGTCTAGCGACTACCTTAATAGCGACGAGCATAAATATTTCACGAGATCAGCAATAACTGTAACGTGTTACGAAACATCTCTGCTCTCTTGTTGACCAAGTCATAGCCAACTGCTAACACTACTGTGCTTTGCTGCCTCCATCCACACTGGAAGGAAATGATGAATTTCAGTTTGAAGTTAATGAGAAAAAGATGTCATTTTTTCCCCCAGGTAAGTCCATAACTGCCACCACCTCCCAGAATTTCTATCTATGGATCATTTGAAGGTTTGTCAAGTCAGGTTAAGAATTCCTGGTACTAGATTAGATGATGGACTTGGTAATTCTACTACGTCATATCTGTATCTACATATCTATATAGAAATAAAATGTAGTGCATGACAGGTGTTGTGATCAGAGAGTGCAAGGCTATTGTAATATCTAATTGAGTCGTGGGTGGAGGAAGGCTAGGACATTTGGAAGAAGTCTACTACTTCTATGTATGTTGGGATATAAAAGATAAGTAAAATTAAACCAATGGAGGGAGTTTAAGAAGACAGAATTAAGTACTTATTCAGACAAAAGAAACCACAGATGCAAACTCCATACAGCAAAACAGAGCATGCAAGGGAGGGATGAGAGAAGTTTCCAGGGCAGGATTGTGGAATGGTGACGCAGGTATGGCTGGGGAGGGTTAAGAGCTGAGACGTGAGCGGTGAAGATAACCAGGTCATAAGGGAAGGGAATCCACGTTAAGGCGTTTGGCCTTTATCCTAAGACTGGTGAGAAACCATTGTTGGCTTTTTGGAAGTGTGTTAATTTAGAAGATCACTTTGACTATTATGTAGAAAGCAGATCACGGGGTAAAAGAAAAGAGGCAGAGAGACAGTTGGAAGGCTGCTGAGCTAATCTGGTCACTGATTTGATGTGGGAGTGAGCAGGGTTCTGGGTGTACGATGGCACCTTCACTGAAACTGAGATTTCAAAAACAGAAGTGGATTTAGGGCAAAGGAGAAATACTGAGTTTGGTTTTGAGCGTGGTCAATTTTCTGTGTCTGTCAGAAATTCTAGTGGCCATGACCAGCATGCAGTTGTATATCTGCATGGAATCTGATGCAAAGAAAGAAAATATGGGCTGGAGATGTAAATTAAAATCATCTTTTTCTTGTTGGAAACCAAACCAAAATTCTAAAATTGGTGACAAACTATACTGAATCACATGTTATGCAATTATGTTTAAAAAACTATCATTTAATGCTACGTATCAGGCATAATAACATATAATCTATATGTATTTTCTCAGTCCTTGAAAAACTGTATGATCTAGGTGTATCTTTCCTCACTTCAAAGACGAGAATATCAATTCTAAGAGAGGCTAAATGCTCTATAGGTCATATGGTAAGTAAAAGACACAAATCAGGCCATCGGATGCCCAAACCCATGCTCTTAAACACCGTGTTCTAGGGATTCCCTAACTGTCCTCCGTGAGAAAAAAGCATAACATTCCATTTACAGAAAAGACAATAGAAATTTCAAACTTTCTCTTTCTTTCTTCCTGAAAAGTCAACCAATTTCTCCAAGGTTTTCTGCACATTTTTGTTTGCAGGCACAGATTACATCTAATAAAATCTTTTTAACCACTTCATTGGTTTGTATTGTGTGTACTCAATATATATGTATGAAACGAATGGAAATATGTGCTTCACCTGAGTTAGATTCATGAAGGAAGAAGAAAATGCATGAAAATTTTGTGAATTAGATAGAATTATGTTAGTTGCAAGAGACATACACCCATAAACCTGGTTCAAACTAGTTTAAGGGGGAAGAATAGATTCATTCTCTTTAGAATGACTGGATCCATGTACCGTTCAAAGGATGTCACTAGATTTGGTCTCTGTCCTTCCTTTACCAGGCTGGGCTTGTTACAAGTCTCCCCCCTCCCCAAATAGCTCCAGGTTGACATCTTAGATTCATTTCCAGGAAGAAGAGTTTCTTTATTCCAGGCATTCCAGTATGATTCTCTGAATTGCATCTCTTTGGTCTGGCTGGGATCATACACTCATTTTGAGCCAATCTCTGTGGCCAAGAGGAAAGACTCCAGTGTCTGGCCGGGTCTGAGTCACAGGTCCACCCTTCAAGCGTGGGCAAAGATGAAGGTCCTCCCAAAACCATAAGGGGATTATAGGGGTAGGACCTCCCCCCAAACACAGCCTCTGCTAATAGTAAAGGGAGGAATATGCGCTGGGCAGGCAACAAACAACAGATGTCCATTGCATTTGGCCACAGCAAAATAAGATTCTGGTTTGTCACAAAGAATGCAGTTTTCATATAAATATCTTTGTGTCTAGAGATAAGAATATTTCGACAACAGTAAGCTCCACAGTTAACTATTCAACCACCAGGTGTTATTTTACAAGAGTCACTTTGTGATTTTAACTTGAATGGAATAACACCACCAAGACATAAAATTTTAAGGGCACCTAACTGCAAAAAATGAAAACAACCATAAGCAATGTCATCTGGCCTCCTGTCAGAAATTTCTAAAGCTATGTACTCTGCGATTTAAAGAAAAAAAAAAAAATCATTCCTGACACCAGTGGAACTTCTGTGCAAAGAATAAGTGACTAATCTTAGAGGAGAAGAAGAAAACTAGGTCTCATTATCTAAAATCTATTTGGTTCCTGGGTTCCATGAGTTATCACCGTGAAGAACATCACCCATTATAATTTAGGCTAATAATTCTCTGTGTTTGAGGTAGGATAACTTTTACTTTTTGGTGTATCCTCATAAACACCAATGACATACACAATTATGTAAATGTAACATTTAACAAAATAAGAACAAAATTCCATCCGTTAAAGATGAACTATAGCATTCTCAAGATGTGTGACAGTGTTAGTTTTGTCTACAAGTAAAGTAACAGCAAAAGGAAGAACAACTAGCAACCTAATTGAACTCATTAGACACATACGTTGTCATCATTAGCACTGTATTTCTGTAGTGCCAATATCAGGATGCCTGAGATGAGAGATGTCAAGACATTGTTTAAAGAACAAGTTCATCTCACAACAAAGCAGAGCAAAATTAGATTAAGGTTTTTCTTCAGTGGTCTTTTTTTTTTCCCCCTTTCCTCCCTCTCCCTTTTTTGTTCTTGGCGCCTAGAGAGAGATTAATTAAAGAGGAACAATAGGAAGTTGTCTTAGGAAACTGATGAACATAAATATTTCAAGATCAAGAGAGGGATATCAATAGGATGAAACCAACACTGAATACCTACTATGTGCATGGAATTTTGCAAGAAAAAAACCTTTTTATCTTAAAATAATTTTAGACTTACAAAAGAGTTGGAAGGAAAGTATAGAGGATTCCTGTTTGTTCCTTAGCCACCCTCTCTTTCTGTTACCATTTTACATAATCATAGAATGTTTAACAAAATTAAGAGATTAACTTCAGAACAACACTATTAACGAAAGTACAGACTTTATTTGAATTTCACCCTTTTTTTTCACTGATTTTTTTTTTCTGTTCCTGGATGCAGTCAAGGATTCCACACTGCATTTTAGTACAATTCTTCTAAATACTTGCATATCTGTCCTCGACTCTGCCTGACTTCCATACAAACTAAATAACAGAGCTTAAGATTCTTGGTGGCAGGATCTATGATATCAACTCCTGTAATTTTCTTATCCCTAAACTTCCCACTTTGTTTATAAATCAATAAATTTAGGAATGCTATTAGGAATATTTTTGCCCAAATATCTTTACCAATTAAAGAATTTTACATTCATACATTCAGAAATTTCTCCTTTAAAGAGTATGATATAGCCAGTTTCACAACCTGTATTGATCCAAAACTAGACAGTCAAGAACATCAATACAGTACTGTAAGAAAACTACTAGTGTTTGATTCATTCAAAAGGTAGGCATTTATTTTCCAAGATTCTGAACAAACAAGAAGTGGTTAAGCAGATCTTGTGGTCATTCGTAGCCCAACATCTATTCCCGCTTTTTGATGTACCTCAATTTTTGCGTGTGTGTCGGGGGGTATTACCTCTTCCTCTGTGCAAAGATAGGTGTGGAAGGGCAATTCCTTGTGATGGTTTCACACTGCAGAGGGTGAAGGATCACCTTCACCTCCCTTGTACCTGGCAAGAGACCAGCAGTACCTATAAGGCCTAAGCTCAACCAGCTGCAAACTGTTTCCCAGAACTTTGGATCTTCAGCAGATAATATAAGGATGAAAAGGCCAGCCAGAAGCCAACAGCCAGCTCACGATACTATTTCTACTATTAAACTCTGGTTCCTGCTGCCCAGTCCTCTCTTCTTACGCATTTCCAAGCCAAATTCTTTAGTTGCCCATTAATTCTGTGAGTCTCCACCTCAACCTTCCTTCCAATCGATTCCCTTTTACTTAGATGGACAGAATTGTTTTCTGTTGCTTGCAACCACGTGCTCTAGGTAAAACGTATAAGATATCCTCTCTAAGCATTACTAATTCCTCACATGATTAGAATGCTTTGAGAGGCGCCTGCACACTTTCTTATCCAATCCTTCCTTTGCTTAAAACTCTGAATGTTTGTAAGCCTGGAACCCAGTACTCCCCATTTAGTCATATTCATCACACTTACTTTTTGCCGTCTGATTCCCGTCCTAGGTGACGCTCTCCATGCAAGCAGGGCCTTGGCCACCAGCATCTAGCACTGTATCGGACATGCATGGTTACGAAAAACATCTCTCCTAGTAAACAGACACCCTTTACCACTATTCACGAGAAATCCTATTTTAATTTCTGGTGAAGAGCCAACATATGTGTCCAACTTCAAATTAGCAAAAGCAGATACTATTTCACCAAATATTGAAGAAGGTCCCTTTAAAGGTGCCAGAAACGTTGCCGTCATGTACATTGGGAAGTTGTTTACCAGTTTTGATTTCGCCAGCTAGGCCCATATTATTACTTGGCCTAGGATATTTTAGACAGAAACCACTTCCATATGCTTTGCTGAATCTCATGATAGATCATTAAAACTCTTAAGGGAGACATTATTTTTCTCTAGAGTTAAGACGTATTCAGAATCATGGGCCTATAAGTGAGGAAAAACTACAGCCAACCAAAGCCATAACGACATTGTTTAGCAAACGAGCGTGATGTTTACAACAGGACTGAATGTGACAGCTTTCAAAGCATTGTGTATATTTCTAGGCATCTACATGGATAGCTCTGACAGCATGTCAGTTATCATTTTTGTAATAACGTGGATATAATTTATTGGAACTCAAATACAGAATGAACTGAGCACACGCTTCGGCCCAAAGTACTAATTTGTCCATTGCTGACAGTTTTGTATGTGTTTTAAGTAGAAATAAAGACATTCTAATTGAATAAACGTTTTCCCCTTGCTAACCGTGCCCTCTCAGGGTTAACAGCAAGCAAATGGAATAATGTAGAATCCTTGCAAAAGTAACCACAAATAAGACAACCATGGGGGAGAGGTGGGTTTCAGCTTTCCTGGTTGCCTGCCATAGAAGTTTGCTCATATGTGATTGATTGCCCTGGTGAGTAATACCAGTTGGCAGACATTAGTAACACTTTGTCTTACTTTTGGTACAGTTGTTAGCTTTTCTATGTTTAGCATGTTTTCATATTTTAATAAGAATTCTGAAGCTGTGTATATATATATTCAGCATTAGCCTGAAACTTGACACTTTTGATTCTGGGGTAATTTATAGCTTCATCTGTATTTGACATAACTACAAGATGCTTTCAACATATGGAATTATGCTTGTAAAATTTAACCTTATTACGTTCCTTTTCCAGCCCCTGTGCATTTTTTACACACATTTTACTTTGCATTTTAAACATTTTGATTAGATATTGTTAGTGCAGTTGGCACGGTTTAGAAGGAGGCACAGAGGACGGGAGAAAAGCAGGGGATACTTGGAGTTGTTTGTTGGTTTTTTTTGACAATTCACCAGGAGGCTCCATTTCATTTACAAACCGAGATGGATGAGGTACCAGCCTGAAATTCTTTGTGACGTGGCCCACAACACGAGTACCAGGAATGTTTTTACCCCTGCACTAAAGTATCGGATGAGGTGTTGGAAACATGCAGGCTCTTCCAGGATTTTGTGTGGTGCACTTGCTCCCTTCTGGGAGTTGGAACATGTCCACCGAGCGAACCATGCGAAAGGCATGAGCCTTCAACAATGGTATGATGGAAATTTAAATAGGCAAGGACCTGCGCCAGGTTTGGGGAGTATTGTTTTAGGCTGACTTTAGCTCCAGCCAACGAGTGGCTTGGCTTGTGTACTTCAAGGCAGAAGTTGAAAATGGCTTATGGTTGTTTTGAAAATTCTCGGAGTTTCCAGATATTTAATAGAGCTGCCCCCATCTTCATCAGAAGATACTTCTAAGGACTAGCTAGGAAATGGCACAAAATACCCCCAAGAATGGTTTTCAATGGCCCTGAATGGTTTTAATTCGCAATGACAAACTACAATCAAACTTCAGGGGAGGGTAATCCATTCTGTGTTTGCTTATTTCCGTTTATTGCAACTGAGAAGTGCATTTTAAATGCTTTATTATGTTCTTTCTATGGAGTTCAGTTAACACGGCCTCAGGCCCATGAGTAGGGGAAACTTGGAGGTTTTTCTTAAACAAAAGAGAGGAGAGCTTGCTCCTGAAGCAGGTTTCCCAAGGTCACGGCTACTTCTAATTACAATTCTAATGAAACATAAGGAGATCTTCCCAGGAGATCACTACTTAGTAATTTTTCAACAATAGCTATACCATCTTCTTCCCTATTTGGAAAATACAGAAAAATGGCCCATCAGAGTCCCTACCATAGATTTCAGTTTTATGCTCGGTATTTCTGAATTCCTGATTAGTTCTCTGACAAGCAGCACATTTATATACAGTATGAAACATGAGCCTTATCTGTGCCTGGGTCTTAATTTAAAATTTGCATTATACAGTATTTATGTAGACCTTCTCTGCAACCTTTCAAGTACTCAAACAAATGATTCTCCATTAAAAGAGTTTATCTTGAAATATCTGTCTGAGCATTGTAAATAGCATGTTATGGATCACGCGTTTATTTAGACAAGTGAAATACAGCATCAAAAGCTATCGCTGAAAAACTAGGCCAATATGGGCATTAAAAATATAGCACCATATATCTTGGGCAAGAAAGTTCTCCAGATCCCACATGTGATGATGGGGAATATTTAGACTCTCTAGCAAAGATTACATGTTTCTTGATTCATCTCACAGCGCAAGTCTACTTCATTTGCAAAGTGATAACCTATTACCATAACTAAACCGCCTATTGCATGGAGGCTCAGAAATAAAATAAAAAGATTAGCCAGTTATCTTATTTACATATATTGAATTGCAGTAATACAGCCCGATCTCTGCCTCTCATTTGATTCTAATTAAAGCATAGCAGAGAAACTGCAATCCACACAAGAGCTTATTTTAATAGTCAGAGCTGGCAAAGTCCCAATATCACAATGTAGCAATTAACAGCACGGCTGTATTTGCTATTCATGGTTTGATGTAAAAACTTGTTTATTAAGATGGGCTGGAGGCGCTGGTGTGCAATAGACCTGCATGTAATTAGATTCCAATTATTTGTCTGTTTCTGATATTGTAAACTGGCACTTAGCACATCAGTTAAATTGACACACGGCGCTGCATGGTTTACTCGGTAATTAAAACATGTTCTGTTAATTAGATGATGACCACTTTATTCCAGGGCTCTTGTGTTTGGGTTTTCTAGTGTGCGCTGTTTGTATCATGAGCCACCAGACGCTCCTCTAATGAGTCCTTGTTTTGTTTCAATTACCACCTGCTGTTCAAAAGCAATGCTTGTTTTAACTAAACAAAATTAATGCTTGTCTCTTCCTTTGTAAGAACTTAAACGTTAGACAAATTCATACGCTTATTATCGAAGTGCTGAGCTCTGGTTTTAAAGACTGCTAAGGCAATTAGAAGAAAGTTATAAAGTGTTGTAGAGTGCGGCATAAATACTGTTTAGCGTATTAAGAGGCATTACAAACAATGAAATATCTGCTGGAGTTGAAAGGGAGCAGAGAGACTTAGCCTCCCCACCCCCAAAATAAATTAGCTCTTGCAATTTACAAAGGGATATCCAGAAACTAAAGATACTAGGGACCGCAGAAGAGAAGGAACTGAATGAAGTTAGACAAGAAGGTAGGTGGCACGGCTATACATAAATCCATGAATGATACTGGATCACCCTGGATGTTTTCCAGGACTACGTGTTTGCTGCATGTTCTCTTACACGATATGCACTGTTTCCATGCTAAACAATCAGCGGAACTGTGTCTTAAAACGTTTACGGCAAACCCTATCAGGAAAGCCAACTCTGCATTTTCTAGGATGTTAGGGCTCGTCCTATTAACTAAGCCTCTTATTCCACAGCCACCTCCACATCAGCGCTCCTCCCATGGAACCACCAGAGCACATTTCATCTTTCCAACATTTCCACAGCCCTTCCCATCCCAGCAGCTTCTCACTGCATACCATGACATCATGACGACTACTCCTGTCCGGAGTTGACAATTGCGATGGGACAAGGATGCGACGGGAGCAAAGGATGACCACTTATTTCCCAGAACACCTTCCTCATCCAATCTGCAGAACTCATTAACGACACCAATAAAGCGATGTCAGGCAAGTAAACCACTGTTTGAGAAGCTACACTGAACAGATCAGGCATTTTTGGAAAGGCGTATAAAACCACCAGTTTGGCCCCTGCCACTGGCAGCAACCAGCTAAGTCAGTCGCTAGGGGGTTGTCCTATAGAAGATAGCTGAAAGCAAGATAACTTTAGTTTTGCTCCAATGTACTCTTTTGCATGTTGCAATTCAGGGTTATTCAGGGTTCATGTCTATGCATTTTAGAGTTAACATCTGTCATCTTCAGGAACACACACAAGCAAATCTAGAATGGCGTATTCACAATGTATTTTCCTGGAAAGGTATTTTAGTTCCAAGGCAAATCATGTTCTCCTGCTGAGAGAATTGGTTTTGTTCTTACAGGTGTATTCTAGAATTTGAAATATCGTTTACACCAGAGATTCAACAACAGCAATACTACAACATGGAACGCAAACCTGAATTTGTGAACATCAGCCCCCAAGACCCCGGCCCCATCAATGAAGGCGATGTGCTTGTGTACAAAAACTACATGCCGCACTTCCTCCAGGAACTTTAATTGAAAAAAAATTCACATTAGCTGATTTTTATATCTTAGGGGTACATTTCCAAAGCAATGGGCGGCAAGACTTCTATTGGTATTAATGGCAGTCGCAGAGCTAAATCACTGAGCACTGCTTGGCAAACTTACTCCTTAATGCTGCAGTTGCCTTAAATTAATATTTCACAAAGACCTAAAGTAATTAGACTGTGTCTTACTAAACGCTCCATTTACTCATTAGAGATTTCAAAATGCATCTTTTGCTGCAGGCCCACGGGGGCACATTACCTACTCTAAAATATATAAATGACTTCACTGGGACCTTTTAAAAAATACTGGTGCAAGGGAGGGGCATAGGCTCCCCACCGGTGACCAGTAACATTGGCCCATTAAGGTACCCCACACTGTTGGCATGCAAGGGACATGATTTGATCACGGCAGCCCAGATCCAGGAAGCAATCAGTTATTTTTCAACCATGTCTCATGCATACGTTTAAAATGTAAGCCCTAATTAGTATCCTCACGGTGGACATTTGCTGTTTTTGGCCTCCCAGGGTCTATTCCCCTTGGCCTAATTTTCTCTTTGGGTTTTTCTCTTTGCCCATTTACACTGAGGGAAGCTGACTCCACTGCCAGTTCTGGAGTGAGAAGGCCAGGTTGAGCCCACCCCTCTTGGCTACAGGGATTGGTTCACAGATGAGCATCTTAACCAGGATGGTCCAATCCCCGAAAGCAAGGATGTTTATTTAATAGTTGAAGAAAGAAATATTTACTTTTCTGTTGGATGGGGGCCTGGAGGCAAGTAGCCCCAATAATTGCTGGCTGAAATCTCTGACTACATCTTTTGAGCAGAGGGCCAACCCATAAGAAACAGAGGCAATAAATATAACTGGATCAAATCATGTGACTTATATCAAGTCATGTCTGAAGTCAGGGCTACCCCTACATTTATGTGGACCATTATCTCCTCTACTCCCTTCACCACCATTGTTCTTGTTTTGTTTTAGCATCTAAGCCAGTGATGGGTGGATTTTTTCACTTGCGCGTAGAAAAATTCCTAACTGATACAACCCAACTTTTCTCATCACACCATCAGGCTCTTTTACCCAGTCAGGTCATGAATCTCAAGAGAAGAATCCCTAAGAGCAGATTCTTTTAGGGGTCCAGGATGGATTTCAGAAGATTAATCAATTCCCTGAAATCATAAGCAATGTTTTATGCTATGTATATTTTTCTGAGGAGTCAAAATTATTGTCAAAATGTTCGCATCTCAAGAAAGTTTAAGAATTCCTCTTCCTGGTAGCAAAAGTCCTGGAAGGTCAGCAAAGAGAGGCACAATTAACATGAAGGAAGATTTTGTATCAAAGTGTCAATTTTTTCTGACCTCGAAAATTCAAGAGAATGCATAGGGGTTCTCTGACGAAACCTACATAGCTGAAAGCTAGAGCTTTTTAGAAACTGGAATTAGTTGTCCTGGAGGATAAACGACTCAAATTGGGATTGCACGTGAATGAAGTCATTTTTTTTTGCAAAAGCCTTAATGATTAGCTTGTTTCAGACTTTGCTGCATCTACATATGTATGATGTGTATAGAATACATTACATATATATTTCCTACATAAGGCCACACCAAAAAGTCTACAGCAAGAAACAGGTATTTATAGTACATGTCGCACTTGAAAGAATGTATAGTCTCAACTTCAAATGCACTTAGGAAAGGAGTACAGAACCCCTAGGCTCTGCACTCAGAGAATTAAACTAGAACAAGATTTGAAATGGTTGCTATACCACAGACCTGGAGGATAAGTCTACTATATCATCCTTCTATCCTCTTTCAGACGCTCATCAACATCTGTTTCATCTGATCTAAGTGAAAGTAGGTCCCTGCTACTCAGTGATGATAGTAGAAGAAAAGCAAAGCAAAACTAAACTAAACATAAAAACAAAATAAAACCAATCCTGCTAAACTTCCCATCACATACACTTTGGAATTCTGCCTAATTATGTGCCGAAGTGATCGAAAGCATGGGGTCCGGAGCCAGACTGTGAATTCACATTCTGACTCTACCAATTTCTACCTATGAGATTTTGAACACGGGAATTTACATGTCTGTAACTTTCCTCATCATCTGGAAAGTAATAATAGGCTCAATGACATGAAATGGCTTGACATTCATCTGTATTTAGAAAATGAGTACTTTTGTATGCTTTAGACCCATATCACTACTGTATTAATTTCCCAGGGCTGCTGTAACGAAGTACCAAAAACTGGGTCGCTTAAAATAGCGGGAATTTATTCTCTCACAGTTCTGGAAGTTTGAAGTCCAAAATCAAGGTGTCTGCAGAGCCATGAGCCCTCTGAAGGCCCTAGGGAAGAACCCTTCCCTGCCTCTTCCTGGCTTCTGGCGGTTGCTGGCAACGCTTGGCACTCCTTGTCTTGTAGCTGCATCATTTCAATCTCTGCCTCTATCTCCACGTGGCTGTGTGTGTATCTGTGTCTGAGTCTCTGTGTTTCTCCTTATAAGGCAGCCACCCTAATCCAGTATGACCTCATCTTGATAACATCTGCAAAGACCCTATTTCCAAATAGGGTCACATTCACAAGTACTGGGGTTTAGGACTTAAACATATCTTTTTGGGGGATATAACTGAACCCACCACACTATCATAGGGTTATTATGAGGATTAAATAAACTAATCCATGTAAAGTGTTTTGAGTAGTGCCTGGCACATAGTAAGTACTCAGTAAAGCCCAACTATTGTTGTTTTAATTATTTCATCCTATCATTTGATAAAGCTCTGCCTCTCTTAGATCCTGGATACCTCCCCAGCTATCCTAAGATCAAACGAGCTGCTTTTCTTTCCTATCTTCTCAAGGTAATTCCTTAAGTACCCGTACTGACCCAACTGTATAATCTCTCATTGTAAAGATTTTAAAACGATTTAGCCACAGAATTCTTTCTTCAAAGGAAACGTATTGGAAGACCAATTCTCAAACCAGGTGAAAGGGGAATCGCTCTTTGAGAAGAAGGCGGGAACTCACAAATTGATATTTTTTAACTCCCTCATCCCTGTTGCTCTACACCCATCCCCCAGTGGCCCCTGAGATGCTTCTTTGGAATATACAAGAGTCAGAAAACTACTCTTCAGTCATAAACAAGTTCATCCCAAGCACGTGGGAAGAGGTGGTCTTTGGACTCTTCCCCCACTCCGTTTCGGCATCCCTCCTCTCCATCCACCCCCCTACTCTCCCCCAGCTACTATGCCCCAACCTGGCCAAGGAAGCAAAGGTTGTCACTGTGGGTGGAATCTAGGATATTGATTGTGCCATATTCGTTAGTGTTACTCATACTACTGGTTCTCTAACAAGACCATGTTTATCGCACAAGCCTGTGCTTTTATGCACTGGACTTCTCTTGGGATTTCCCTAGCAATGATCATACACAAGAGAAAGATTTCCAAGATCTAGAAACAGCTGTGCAGAGAGAGGTAACCTTGCTCATACCTCGGGGCCAGGTTATATGCTTTTGTGCCCCTTTATCAAAAGTCTGCAGGTAGGGCACTGTCTTAGTCCGTTCGGGCTGCTATAACGTAATACCACAGGCTGGGAGCTTGTAAACAACAGAAATTTATTTCTCATAGTTCTAGAGGCTGAGAAGTCTAAGATCAAGGTGCCAACGTGGTCATGTTCTGGTGAAAGCCCTCCTCTTGGTTCCTACCTGGCACCTTCTTGCTGTGCCCTCACATGGTGGAAGAGGGGAAAGAGCTCTGTGGGATCTCTTTTATATGAACACTAATCCCATTCATAAGGGCTCCACCCTCGTGACCTAAGCATCTCCCAAAGGCCCCAGCTCCTAATACCATCTCAATGGGCATTAGGATTTCAACATATCGAATCTGTGGAGACAAACGTTCAAGCCATAGCAGGCACTTAGGAAGAAGCCCAGCTAACATAATGATGGCAAAGTCTTTCTCATTTGGGTATTGTTCCTTGTATATACATCTCCTGTGGGAATCTCTGGGGAGGAGGGATAATTACCAGGGCTGAGTTGGAACAGTCCTGTGAGGACAAGCCAAATGTTGTCAACTCTCTTTAAAGAATCCTTCCACCCTTCTCTTCTAAATGAAATCTGGGTTTCCCCAAGGGGATACGACTTTTACCGTAGGATTCTCTTGGGTAGGAAGCTCGTTTTCCAGGATCCTGAGGACCTCGTATCCACGGCAGGTTTAAGCTGCCATTAGGACTCACTGTTTATTACACATTCTTACCTGTCAACTCATTCAGAAAGACCCACCATGTTCTAAGGGCTTTCCTCCCTCTCTGTTTTGTTCTCATCTTTCTTCTCATACTCATCCTCATTCTTACCCCCAAATTCCTGTTCACTGCTAAGTTAGACAAGTTGAGTTATAGCTTTGTCTCCCTCTTCCTTTTGCTGGCCACGTGCTCAGGGATATCTTCTCCAAACACAAGTGGTCACAAGCTAAACACTGATGTGTATTAATCAGGGATTTCCAGAGAAACAAAACCAGTAGGATGAGTATATTCATAGAAAGAGATTCATCATAAGGAATTGGCTCAAGTAATTATGGAGGCTGAGAAACCCTGATCTGTGGTTGGCAAGCTGGGGACCCCAGATTCCAATCTGAATCCAAAGGCCTGAGGACCAGGAGAGCCGATGGAAGTTCCAGTCCTAAAGCCAGCAGCAGGCTCAAGAACCAAGAAGAGCAGATGTTTCAGATGAGTCTGAAAGCAGGAAAAGACTGATGTTCCAGCTCAAGGCAGGTCAGCTCACGGAGGAATTCGTTCTTACTTGTGTGAGGTCAGCCTTTTTTTCTAATTAGGCTTTCAACTGATTTTATGAGGGCCACTCAAGTGAAGCAGGGCAATCTACTTTACTCAGCCTTTTACTGATTTAAATGTTAGTTTCATCCAGAAACACCCTCACAGATATACCCAGAATAATGTTTGACCCAATATCTGGGTACCTTGTGGTTCAGTCATGTTGACACATAAAATTAATCACCACTAAGACGGTTCTCTCCTCTGAGAGAACTTCTACAGACAGCTCTTACATTTATTGCTTCTTGTCACTTTCCTTACATTATCTTAACAGTTTTCTACTTTGTTCCCCATTTCCAATTGCTTTTTACCAGTTCTTTCTCCATATAACTGGCAGAGTAAACTTTCTTTAAAAGCTGACCAAATCCCACCTCTTTCCTGTCTACTTCACTCTACTCCTCACAATAAAAAAAATTCAAAATTCTTAGTTTGACATACAGATCCATCCCCAAATTAGCCCACTATACTTTTTTTTAGCCATACTGTCCATTCATCCTGCCCTCCTGTGGTATTGAATTCATTAAATTTTTCCTTAGAAGCCCTTCTGGTACTTTACTCTCAAAGTCATCTTTCCATTCACCTAGAATAGTCTTATTTCTCTTGCTTACCTGCACATCTGTCCTCAACTACTTGTTCTATTTGCTGTGTTTATAAAACATGTTTTTCATATAATTATAATGAAACTTCCAACTTTTAGTCCGTTTGTATATCTCTCCCTACCACTAGCCCATCATTTCCCAAAATATGTACCTGACAATGGTACCCCCTGAAAAAAAGGATTTCCTATTAAAAAACTGAAAAATGTATATATTATATTCCCTTGTAGGAATTTTGTAATGTATATTCTAGAGATTCTAAGAAATTCGTCAGAAGACTATTTAACTTAGTCTAATTTAATATTTGATTATTTTATCCTAATGTGATTTATTTTGCATTTATACTGGCTGGGGGTTTATTGAGCTTCTTGGATCTGTGGGATAAAAATTTTCACTTCATTTGGAAAAAATTCAATATCATTGTTTCAAATGTTTTTCTGCTTTAATCTCTCTTATCCTTTTAGAACTTCAATTAAACCACTTGGTATTTTCCCATAGTTCATTGATGCTATGTCTAGGTAATTTTCTCAACCTCTGCCTGCCCCTGGCTTCAGTCTGAATACTTTTTACTGACCAGTCTTTCTTTCCTTCTTCCTTGGTGTCTAATCTGCTACCAAGCCTCTCCAATGAACTTTAAAAAATAAGAGATATTGTAGATTTTTGGTGCTAGAATTTTCATTTGATTCTCTGGAAGGTTTCCATTTTCTCGCCAGAAATACCCTCATTATATATCTACCTTCTCCTATAAATCATTTCATGTATTTACAAGAGTTATTTAAAGCCTTTGCTAGTTTCAATAATTGGGTCATCTATTGACCTGCTTCTATTGACTATGTTTTCCTTTGATTATATATCACATTTTCTTACTTTTCATATCTCATAATTTAAAATTTCTTACTTGATTATATAAAATGTAAGGAGTATGAAAGACGAAAGGTACTGAGAACAAAATTGCTGCTGTTGTCCTTCTCTCCTTGTAGAGAATCAAAGTGGAATGTTCCACTCTCCTAACCAAGTGTGGGGACGTCAAGAGACTTGCTTGTAGAGATGGTGTGTATCTTCAGGAAGGAAGACTGGGAGTCCACTCTCTGGTTGAACATTTGCTTGTACGTTCCCTTGGCTGATCTGACTTGCTGCCCTTTTGAGTGTCACAAAATGAACAGGAGAGAGACAACAAAGAGAGGACAGCAACGAACCAGCCTATACTGCTATGTGCAATGCAAAAAGAACATGTGAGTTTTGTGTAGGTCAGATGGACCAACCAGGTTTGCACTGTCTTGTCATCTCATGCCCCCAGAGGGTTGCCCGCCAAGAGGCTGGGAGTGGGGACTTAGGGTGGAGACTGAGGTGGGAGGAGACTGAGGCATCAGAAGAGCTTAGGCCACATTGGGGAACTCTCAGTGAGGAGGACTCCTGTAGAGCTTTCTGGAGAACTCATACATGGGTACCACTGATCCTTAAGGGACAGGACAGGAAACCAGTACAGGGCACACTAGAAAGTAGGATTATTTCATGACTATAGTACCCCATCAGGGTTCAGACTGCTTAATCAACTAGTTATATTTAAGGTTCTCTCTCCTATGATGAGCTATAAGCCAGGGCTTGTGCCTGTCTTGCCTGTTGCCTACTGCAATGCCTTGCACACTCAGTGTGTTCCAAAAATACATCTTGAATAAATGAACAAACGACGCAGAGTGTCCCTACTTCTCCCTATACCCTCTCTTCACTTTATTTTTATCCCTAACACTGATCATATCTGCCACATCATACGCTTATCTAAGCACTTGGCAACTGCTTACCTTCCCAGAGAATGCAAACCCTATGAAGACAGGGGAAGAGGGCTCTGTTTTGTTCACTGTGTGTCCCCAGGCCCTAGAAGAGTGCCTAGCACCTAGTATGTGCTCAGTAAACATTTTTTTGAATGAGTGGTTTGCTGTATGCCACATTCAGAACATAGTGGTGGTGGGATAGCTAAAAAGATAGTGTCATGGCAAACATGGGATGTATATTTTGATAGTGCAGATAAAATTGAGGCAGAAGAGAATTTTTATGCTAAAATAGATTTTGAAAACGAATTTTAAAGCTACTCCAAAGGACCTTTCTTTATTAAAAAAGAAAAATTCCTTACATTTCAACATGTATCTTTCAAGGGTCACCTTTGCTCAAATCTTTTAAAAATTGTTACAATTTTAATAATACATTCTATGGCAAGGATAAAGAAAGAAACAATTTCTGATTGATAGGATTATAATCTAAGAGGTTAGCTGAAGACTAAATATTTTAAAAACCAGTTGAAAAGACATGTGAATGCTGGCTAACATGAGGCTTCATATAGTAATTACTGAATATACTTAAGCAGCTATAGTGAATATTAGGTTTGGAAAGAAGACTTCTAAAAAAGGGTTTAAATGCAAAATGACACAATCACATTGAAAGTAGAGAACTGTTTTGATCTAATAATGTACTTGTAATATGTATTTTGCTTAGTATATTTCTTGACTTACAGCCTTTCTCCATCTCGCTAGTAGGAAGGGTACCAAACCATAAGCTAGTAGTTTGTGACTGTCAGAATGATCTAGTTTTAGAGTATTTGTAAACTGAGCTTTGGCTGACCTCTACCAGGGTCACAATCAGTCACATCAAGAACCATGCAGCTAGTCTACAAACGTCTGTCTGCTAGAGAGGAAAAAGGGAGGCTTTTGCCTTATGATCTTGACCTTTAGGTACAATAACAAATACCTCCCGTATAAGCAATCGACAGTGTTGTGAGCCCACGAGCTGGCCCTTTGCTTCTGTTTATCATCATCTGATTAAGCTACAACCGTCCCTGAGGGTCAGAAGGTAGGATCAAGGCAAAAGCACCAGTCTTCACACTATGTTTCTTTTAGTCAAAGATAGTGGGTAAATGGAAGAAACATCTTTGATATTTCACTTGATAGTCCCCAGCTGCTTAGTGATAAACCTTAAAACCTTAAGCCAACACTGGGATTTCAGGAACACCTCTTTTAATAACCACACTTCCCCAAAACACGCACTCTGACGTCAGTAAGGTGTTCTGTTTTACCACGCAGGAAATTAACCAGAAATAGAATCTCCAAGTGGCAACTTCTACAGTAATACATTTTGATGAATAGTTTTTCAGAATGTTCTGCTGATGCCTGACATCGTAATGAATCATGCCAGATTACATCAATCATGTCATGTCACTTAAAAAAAAACACAACAACCCAAACCATGATGTGTCTGGTAAAGATGGAGTTGTAATAGGCCATAGTTAGGAGGAATCCATTTTTAGAAAGAAAAAAACACAGTAAATACTCAATGTGTAGTGCCCGATTACCAAATTAAGAAAGGCTTTAAAATTCTCTCTGAAAAGCAGACAGAGGACAATTTCATATTTGATTTTTAAAGATGAGATGCATACTAAGGAAAAAAGGATCATCTAAAAACAAATATTTTAAATCATATGTACTACCAATTCACAAATTCAGATTGACTGGAACCATTCTCAAAAGATGGTTCGATTCTCTCCAACATGAACACAATTCTTAGCTTACCAACCAGTTGGAGCCCGTAGAAACATTCCCATGTAGCAGATAGCAGGCACCAAAGGATCATCACTTGGAGGTAGGATACAGGTAGGATGGGGAAGATGAAATTATCCTGAAAGGTTCTATATCACCCATAAAGTTCCCAGGGAAGGTCTCTGTTTAACTCACTTTAAGTGATATTTCTGTAGGATGTCAATTTCTCAGAATCAAGAAGTGTTTCCTTCTAAGTCTTGCCTTCAATTGTTATTTAACTCTCTTTCCTTGAAATAGAGTTTCTGTCCCTTATAGAAACAGAATGGCATCTACTATATTATACATATTTTTTGGAGATGCAAAACTTGCATCTTTTTTTCTTCATTAAAACTATTATTTTCAAACTGCCTTATCCTAAGATAAAATTTAATAATAATTTAATCCTAATAAAATTTTAATATAAAACAGAGCAAAGGGCTTCCCTGGTGGCACAGTGGTTGAGAGTCCGCCTGCCGATGCAGGGGACACGGGTTCGTGCCCCGCTCCGGGAAGATCCCACATGCTGCGGAGCTGCTGGGCCCGTGAGCCATGGCCGCTGAGCCTGCACATCCGGAGCCTGTCCTCCGCAGCGGGAGAGGCCACAACAGTGAGAGGCCCGCGTACCGCAAAACAAAAAACAAAAAAACAGAGCAAAACTGCTCAGGTTGAAGGGAGTATAGGTGGTCCTCAAATCCTTCTTACAGGAAATATTCAATTGACCCAGTCAAGTCTACAAAGAATATGTAATATGTAGTAGGACAACTATTGTTTCATCTACCTTTGCAATCTCAGAACCAATTCCTAATATTAGTAGTTTTTGTTACTCTTTTCTGTCCCCACACCTACATTTTCATATGTGGAGCTTAAAACTGAACTCTTGAAAAAAATCATACTGAAATAATGGTGCAAGAAAATGAATTCCGTGGATGAACGATCTGATTAAGTTTAACATGAGTGGCCTCGTCTTTATATTTGCAAATATATTTCTTAATACCTTTGGGGACATAAATCTCTCCATTGGTATTTCTTTGTTTCTCAAATTTGTGATTAGGCGAAAGCTTTCGGAAGTTTATGAAACATTTTTTCTATGTTTTTCAAACTCTAAGCTAATACATCAAATTCTAGGATTTTATACATGGTTGCAACCATGCTAATATATGTAGAAAGGAGAATAAAGAAGAGAAAGCAACCTATGGGGTGTTAATCTGACACACACAAAAAGAGGTCTGCACATACAGGGGGAGTACTGTAGAGTGGTGGGGTTCAATGTGAGATCTATAGTCAGTCTGCCTGGAGTTCAAATCGTCACACTAGTGGTAGACCTTTGGTAAACTAGTTTATCGCGCAAAACCTGCTTTTCGCATGTAAAATGAGAATATTAATAGCGTCTGCCAGTTGGAGTTATTGTGAGGAGAAAATGACACAGCACACATAAGACATTTAACATGGAAACCTCACTTCAGCAGATACTCACATGCTATCTATGTTGTATACATACTTTGGGAAAACAACTGTCCACTGTAGTTTTTGCATGCCACCTTACATTTTTTAAGGCTGAAGGATATTTGAAATATTTTTTCTAACCTTTCTTAACATGAAAGAAATCGATCTTAGTCATAGAATTTTATGAGAGGATCCAATACTCTACCAACAAGGATTAATATTCTCATCCACAACTTGTAGAAATATAGGCAGACAGGCAATGTAGTTTGATTGCAAGTCATGGTTAGAAAATGCCTGATTCTTCCTCTCTCTCCTTTTAACCACTAGGAAATATTTACTCTGCAAAAGACTTCTTCCTCGTTATAGGATCTCTTGCAGCTTTGACCTTTGGGCATTGACCGGTATATATTTGGATCTTCTTCAAATGACTGGAATAAATTCTTGGCTGAAACAGAAAGTTGGAGAAACCAGAAATCCTTCATGGTGAACTGTGACCTTGAGCCCTTGTAAAACTTCTCAAAAGGCATCACAAACAATTTACCACCTGTTCTCACTTGCCTGCTTCATGAAAACTGGTGGTGTGTTGGGCGGTTGCGGGTAGCTGGGGACAGATGATTTACAAAGAGCTGCTTCCCCTACCCAAGTTTTGCAGCATGTGAGAACAAGTCACATGGGAAGGACACAGAATGTTGACTGCTTGGATGACGGTTGGCCATTGCCAGGGAAACTGCTCCCTTGGCAACTGTGGTCAGTACATCTGTCTAGCTGCATTTCTAAGACTTACATAGTCCCTACCATGGAAAATATGTTTTAAAACACAAACACATATGAAAAAAACAAATAAAAAATTACGGAGCTGATAAGGAATTCTTTGCTTTTATGGCAAAGTACTTTGGATGGAGTGATGGTGGTGTTCAGCAGAACACATTTAGGGGTGTTAACTCATAAATGGAAAACAAAATGTCCCCAATCTAAGCTAGCTCATAAAACAAAACAGATCTAAACCAGATAATCATTGGGTTTATTAGTCACAACACACACGGGTTTAAGGCTTCACAGAAGTGTTTGTAGGGAGCTTACTTGAAACACTGAGCACTCCCAAGGACAGTTAAACTAAAGTTTATATAACTCTGTCTTAAAGAGAGATGTGGGCAAGAAAGAGGGAGATAAAGTCAAAGACTCATTTGGGGAGAGGGTAGAATGTTAAGATCTAGCAAAAATTAAGAAAATCAATTCTGAATTAAAAATCTAAGATGGTAGAAAATACGGTTCCATTTAAAAACACTTGATTTATTCACAGATCTTCAGGAATACAATAATGCAATATGTGAAGAATGCCTACACAGAGCTGCCATTGGCTTTGAGAGGTTAGAGAGGGTGAAATTTTGCACTTAAAAAACTAAAAATAGGGGACTTCCCTGGCAGTCCAGTAGTTAAGACTTTGCCTTCCAGTGCGGGGGGTGCAGGTTCCATCCCTGGTTGGGGAGCTAAGACCCCACATGCCTCAGGGCTATAAAACCAAAAAACATAAAACAGAAGCAATATTGTAACAAATTCAATAAAAGACTTAAAAAAAATGGTCCACATTAAAAAAAAAAAAAACTAAAAATAGAGGTTCCTTAAAAAACTAAAAATAGAGCTACCATATGATCCAGCAATCCCACTCCTGGGCATATATCTGAAGAAAACCATAATTCAAAAAGACACACGCACCCCTATGTTCACTGAAGCACTACTTACAATTAGCCAAGACATGGAAGCAACCTAAATGCCCATCAACAGATGAATGGATAAAGACAATGTGTTACATATATACAATGGAATATCACTCAGCCATAAAAAAGAATGAAATAATGCCATTTGCAGCAACATAGATGGATCTAGAGGTTGTCATATTGAGTGAAGTAAGTCAGACAGAGAAAGACAAATGTCATATGATATCATTTATATGGGGAATCTAAAAAAAGGTTACAAATGAACTTACCTGCAAAACAGAAATAGGGTTACAAATGTAGAAAACAAACTTATGGGTACCAGGGGGTAAGGGGCGGGGGATAAATTGGGAGATTGGGATTGACAATATACACACTACCATATATGAAACAGATAACTAAAAAGGACCTATTGTATAACACAGGAAACTCTACTCAGTACTCTGTAATGGCCTATATGGGAAAAAATCTAAAAAAGAGTGAATATATGCATATGTATAACTGATTCACTTTGCTGTACACCTGAAACTAACACAACATTGTAAATCAACTATACTGCAAAAAATCTTTTTTAAAAATACATAAATTTAAGGAAATAAATCCCACCCCCCAAAAGTTTAAGAATAGAAACAATACATTACCTATATGAATTTTGCAGAAAGTTTACTGTTTCTATGAAAATAATCTGTGAATTATAATTAACATGGTGAATAAGAGCTTCATTGAAAACTTAATTTGAAGAGTTTATACCATGAAGGATGGGTATAAATTCCATTGGAGTGTCCATTACAATTAAACATGTATATTAACATAAAAGACTAAAGAAAGGAAGAAGAGACACGTAACGTTCGCTGTAGTTTATATTCTGAAAACATCAGACAATATTAGGGAATTGAGATAAGCTGTTGGGTTATGTTTTCACATGTACAATAGACAATAAATGTATTTAACAAATTCTTTTTTTTTTTTTTAAACAGTCTACAGCACTCAGTATTCCCAAGCAGTCTCCCATTTAAGTACTAACCAGGCCGACCTGACCCTGCTTAGCTTCTGAGATCAGATGAGATTGGGCGCATTCAGGGTGGTATGGCCCCAGACAGAAACTAACAGATTCTTGATGTCCTTTTCCACACCTTCATGGGAAGCATTTTAACATGCTGTTGACCAAGCAGTGATCTTGACAGGGTGATCATCACCTGTGCTTGCTCATGAAAACTCTTTGCATGAGGGAGTGTCAGAAGCTTGGAAGAAAGTTTTGGGGAATAATAGTGGAACATTCTTTTAGGGATGCTAATGTTCATGACGGCACAGAAGATGAAAGTATATGGAAAAACACAAACATCAACAACTGCGTCAAACATGAATTCAGAAGAGTTTGACTATAAATATGCAGAAATTTTAGAAAGACTTTAACCAATTTATTTTACTTATGTTTTACTTTTTCTGTTTGCACAGTGTGAAATATGATAAAAAATGTGTCTAAGTCTAAAACTGTTCTTTTGGTAAGTACAGAATAAAAATTCTAGGTGATAAGAAAGCATTGCGTTATAGTTTAAGCAGCACTGTTTTTTCTTTCTTAGTGGTAAATCAAAAATGGCGCATCTTACAATTGACAGTATCTTAGATTCAATGAAATATGGGACTAAGTTTGGACCACACCCTTCATTGTCTAAGAAGTGAAGCACAAAAAGAGTGAGAGGAACTGAGACGAAAATACTGACCAAGAAGGATACTACCCACCTCTCTTCTCCTCCCCAACAAATGGAAAAAAGCAAAGATAATAAGAGGTTTTCACTGAATTGCTGATTAGTAAAGACAAAAGCACAAAGTTGGTGAGCATTTCTCTATGGCAAAGCATGTCACAATTAAACAAATGATTACATCGATTTCATAGATGAACTTGGTGTTTAATCTTAGTTTGCCTCTGTCACTTAATCTGAAATCCAATTTCATGTCTGCTTTGTACATCAAAGAGCAACACAGGTCCATGCTACATATTTTCTCAAAGGAAAAATTTAAATTAAAAGAGAAAAACTTGCCCAAATAGTAAGGTTGATGTAGATGCATTCGGTAGAGTATCACTAAATTTGGCAGTTCCATAGAGCAAGTTGATTTTCTCCCAGATAAATTATTCTTCAAGAATATCTTCAATGTCAAGCCTAAAAAGTTGTCTTTACAATACTGCCAGTCACTTATTGTACATGTTCTCTTTCAACTGATTTATCTATCAGGGTCTTTACGTGTCTGTTGATTAAAAAGTCAACCCCACATACTTTTCGTTTTCCTGATCTATTTGACAGAATCTGAGGGAAACATTGAAGGAGAGGGTCCTGCTTCCATAGTTACATCACTCTGTTTGAGAGTCCATTGAAATTCAGCAATAGATAAGACCAACTCCAACTTTATAGTGTAACTTCCATTTTGTGGAAAGCTATTTTCATTTTGGCACATTAACTAGTACAATATGAAAATGAAAAATCCGAAAGTGAATATGAAAATCTTTATACCCTCCAGCTGATTCTTCAAAGTTCATTTTCAAAATGTACTTGTTTGGAGAATCTCTGCAGTAGGAAAACTGTATTTACCAAACCATGTAGCACATTCCTAGACAGACACAATACCACTAAATCAGTCCATTCAATGTTGGCAGTTGCCTTCCTTGAGAGTTTGGTTTTGAGCACTGTTCTCCTTTTCTCACTGATAATAGAATTTTTGGAGTATCCAGGAACTGCTGGCAAATTTTAGTTATACCTAATTGTAGCAGGAACAAAACCATGCGAGGCACAAAGAAGGCCACATTTCCCAGCCTGCCTTGCAATCCAGTGGGATCAGGTGACTATATTCTGGCCAATAGAATGTGGACAGAACTCATACATCCACTTGTAAGCCTCAGCCTTCTATTTCTTTGCCTGTTGGATGATAGATACTAAAAATCCAGGGAGGACTCTGAGATTTAATGAAAGGATGAGCAGTAGGAGGAAGTAGCCTGGGTCCATGTGTGTCTCTGGGGGCACAGCAAGGCCCCATTCCCAATTCACATATGACTATGCCAAGAGTAAAACATCAACCCTTGCTGTGTCAAACCGCTGAAATGCTGGGCCTGTTTGTTACAGCAGCTGCGATTACTTAACCTGACTAGAAAAAATAATATAATAGAGAAGTCCCCAACTATATCCCTTAGGAGTTCCATCAGATATATTATAATACAGCTATATGGCCTTCGTGACATGGGAGAACATAATCAAAATGTTCAGTAACAGTTCTAGACATTCATTCCCTCACTTCAGAAATATTTTGGGGTACCTGTGCTTATTGGGATAAGTGCGGGGATGTAATAATGAACTAAATAGACATGGCGCTTTTCCTCACGAAGCTTATAGACCAGGAGGTAGACATTAGGCAATGGATCATACATACAAATGCACAATTACAACCATGATCATTTCCATGACACGAGAATCATGATCTTATCAGACACAAAAATAGAGGTATTTGCCTTAATCTGGGAGGTGCCCATGAGGAAGGATTCCATGTTAGGGGGACAGATATGCAATTACTATGTGGAATTCAGACAGTATGGGGCAACGTGAAAGAGGACCAGATTAGGTATGGGAGGGAGAATGAACAGCATTAGTATAAACCAAGCCTGGATGAGAATGCAGGGCCAAACCGGACTAGAGTAAGTATTTTCCTCTTTGCTCAGATACTAAATGATCAGATTTGCCTTCTGTTCTTTGATAAAGGCCGCTCTGGCTACACTGTAGAAAAATGGATTGAACATGAACAAGTACCTATATTTACATGAAGAGCGTATGTGACAGTATACACATCACATATCCATATATGGATACCCCAGAAATAAAAAGATATATAAAAACAGTTCAGCACTGGAAATGCTTTTGAGACTGGGTGGTTGTTCTGGTAAATTTTAGTTACTTTTAATTTTATGCCCCCCCTGCCCCCGACCTTTAAAGCAATTATAGATCACCTAGTAGTTCAATCTGCTAGGTCTGAAACAGGAGACGCTTGCCTTAGGCCACTGAGAACATCCAAGGCAAACCAAATTGCAGCAAAGTATGAGGCTGGTTTGAGTGACAATTTTGTCTTCAGTGACTCTAGCACCCGATGCCCTTGTGACACCTACAAGTCACTCAGCCATACCAGACACCAAGAGGGACTCCCTGTAAGAGGCACTGGTGTTCCCCAACTCTCATTACTGGGACGACATTATGGCATTTCAGTTTCTCCACAGAATTTATGAAGGTTTATGCTCCAAACAGGAAGGAGAAAGATGTCTTCAGCCTCCCTGATTTACACAGATCTCTAGCATGGACAGCCATCTTTCTTAGATTATCTCCCAATCATTGAGAGAATTATATGCTGATGTCTCCAATCTTTTATCCTGATTTTTTTTCCTCTCTGTATATGAAAACCACCACTATAGAGGATTACAATTAGATAATCATCTTGAGATGTTCCCTGTCAGATTCTGGGCCTCAATCTGATTTCTTGCCCTTGTGATTCAGGCAGTCGAGCCTGGCAATCACACCTTCCCAAACACATAAACATCAGAGCAGGTTCATACTGGCCCTCTCTCCTCCATACATGGGAAAAAGATCTGGGTGCCCAGCTCCTTGTTGCTCTTCATTTTTAGATACACTACACCTTTCCAGAAGCAATGTCTACAAGGAATGCTAAATAGGCCCCCCTGCATTGATATGCATCTAAAAGATGTTGTTTCCCTGTAAGAAAGGATGATTAATTCCAAGTAGCTATTTTCTAAGGTACAACTGTAGACCTTCAAAGTCAGGGTGTTAATTTGGTGATATTAACTTTTGAGTCACTTGAGTAGTCAGTTTAGGAAGCAACAATTCTCTTAAAACTCTTATAATTACATTTGGACAAGTTTGCGCGTAGGACCGCAAGTCCACCAGCTTATTATAACCATGGCGCATTTCACACACCATCTTCATTATCTTGTGCTAAAGAAGAGAGCACACACTCTTCTGTGGGTAATTTTAGATTGGCCACTGACACACTCCGCAGTGTTTATAAAGAAAACAAAACTTGGATGTTGGCCCTTTTAATTATAACTGGCAGAATCGCTACACCCAAAAATCACATAATCTCTTCATCATATTATATCTTTGAAGACATCTGCTTACAAAGCAGTAACAAGGAACTCGGAATCTAAAAACAAACTTTGTACTAGATTGATTGGTTTGGCGAGCCATGCTTCTAAAGTACTGGCGGATTCTGAAAGATGTATTCCTGAACTTCAAGAAAAGCTTAAAATATGCTACCATGGAGCTATATCAAATTGTCCTTGGTCTGGACAGGCGGATTAGAGCCTGTTATTAGGATGCCTGTTGTTGCTAAGGGAAGTCAACTGGTCCAATGGAAGATGACATAAATTTCACCAGCCATTCCTGTTGTTCCACAGTTTCCAAATAAACGCCTAGCTAATAAAACTTTTTGATAACTTCAGGGCACTATTTCACCTAGAAATCATCACCCTCAAGGTGCTATTTTCTAGGTGTTTTATATAATATTTTGAGGACGACTGAGAACACCAGACATTCCACCAAAGGATGAAAGCTGATCTATGACACCATCTCAACTATTCATCAAACATGTGCCTCTTTTCAGATGAATTTGGACATGATCTGAGCTCACCTTTGAGTTATTACTCTGTGATCCTAGTCACTTACCTTAGGGCAGATCATCTTACAGCTCGCAGAGTTCCTAAACTCACGATACTGTAACCTGAAAGATAAAATGGTAATATTACTTATTAGTTAACCTGTGCTCTGCAGATGGGTAAGAAGCTTTCTTTTTCTAGGTGACTTGTAGACGTGTACTTGAATTAAGAGGACGAAAAAAAAAAAAAAACCCAAACCCAATGCAAAAGCCTGGATTTGTTGCCAAAATAAAACTGCCTAAAAAAACAAAACAAAACAAAAAAACTGCCTACATCTTATGTAGTCATCTAATTCATAAGGTCCCACCCTCCTTCCACAACTCCAGCCAAAGAGGCTGTTTTTCCTTCTCTCACAATATCTTCTGGAACCCAGGACTAGTTGTTAAACCCTAATGTGACTTATGATGGCTGCTGGAAAAGTGAAAGCAATCTCATTGTGTTGCATGAGTTCAACCAAAATGACTAACAAATTTCAACATTCAGAATATCCACTTGGACAAGGATTTACTGCTCGGTGAGTAAGTTTATTTTAAGAATCTTAATCCAAAATGACTGCTGGTGGTAATGCTGTGAACACTGCCTATATTTCAGACAAACTGATTTTCCCCCCGATGTTAAAAATTACAGTTGTAAATAGGTACACTGCCTAAAAAATCTAAAATTGTGTACACACTTTTCTAAATGTCAAAAGAGCTTCAAAGATGCTGACGTTTGGTGTCATTTTAACACTAATTTTATTAGTTGGAAGTATTTTTTCCCCAAATGTTCTTGTGAGAAGCGTAGAATCACTGCTGTAAGCCCAGAGCATTGAACTATTAACTGTTAACAGCGGGGGAGTTTTCAGGTTCCAATATTTTAGTGCATGTTTAGATGTAAGTATGTTGCTCATACCTCTCCCTCTTGCAAATATGTAAGCCAAGAAAGTTAATAATTTTGATGTGAATTAAAAACTTCTGAATGCCTTCATATATATAGCACAGACGCAGGAAGCATTACTAGAACTAGCAAGCCACTAGGAGGATAAAAAGTGTAAAAGTAAAAAAAAAAGAAAAAAGAAGAA
The DNA here is from genome assembly GCF_964270905.1 of Leucopleurus acutus. Taxonomy (NCBI): domain Eukaryota; kingdom Metazoa; phylum Chordata; class Mammalia; order Artiodactyla; family Delphinidae; genus Leucopleurus; species Leucopleurus acutus. Next base: position 20,311,351 of record NC_139153.1, read on the forward strand.
TGATTACAGCACTAAGAATGGTTTATTTTGATGGAGCTAGTTCAGCATTTCCATTTTCGATATTTATGGTACAGTTCCTCCCACATGTTTTCTTTCTTGTTTTTTGATAGGTCACGTCAGGAAGACTTTGGCTGAAGAAACTTAGAACAGACAAGAGATGATGCAAAAGAAAAATAAAACTATCCCATGGAGTTGTCATTCTAGAACTTTCTGTATGCCAGGGAGTGAGACCATAATGTTTGGGGCTAGGTACATTTGGATAAAGCCTTGGGTTCTCAGGACTTCCGCAGAACACAGTAGGGGCAAAAGACCAGCAGGGGCTTCTCATTAGAAGACTTACACGGCATGTACTGAATCTTACTTTCTTTACAGTGTGTAGCTCTGTGCCTGCAGACGGATGTCCCAGTTATAACTTCTGGGTGATTTTTATGCAAGTCTGCTTTGCAGGACTAGTCTTCTAAGGTGTTTTCCTGGGCCAAGGAAAATCCTGAGCGTCAAAAGAAGATAAATACATATGTACCCACTGCATGTGAATTTGTCTCACAGGCTGCTAACACACAAAATTCCTTGCAGGCGCAGAGAATCTAGAAAAGCCTGCGACTTCAGCACGGCTCTCTCAAATGTGAAGGAAACAAGCTCTCGGCTGCTTTTCGATTCTCGTAGGAGATGTAAAGATGTAATTTCTGCAGTGAGTGATGGTACAAATAAAATTATGTTTATTATTACTTTATTCATGGCATTTAATTATAGAGGGAGATGGCTAGTCAGACAACACAACAGCCATAAACAAGGGAAAGGCCCCTTTGCTCTTTTTAAATCGATACTCTCAAACAATTGGGAAGAGCGTTAATAGAATGCCCGGCGAAAGACAGACTCCACAATCCTAAGTGTTCACTTGGGGTTCGTCAAATAATGGACCACTGGCCTATTTTTCAAGCCATTTCTCTGCAGTAACTTGACATTTGATAGGATTACCTCTGGATTTTGGTCTGAGTCTCTGCTGTGCCTGAGAAGACTGTCATCTTTTGATTTAAAGATAACAGAGCCGATCACGTGAAAAGGTTCTGTAGACTCAGCCTGTGACTCATAACCAAATATCAAGAAAGATTTTGTCTACAGTTTGCTTTCTTACCTCACTGTTGTAACTGAAATGATCAAATGACTAGTTTCCATTATAAACAGCATCTATTCATTTTATAAAAAAAAAGTCTGACATTCTTCAGAGATGAAATATAAGAGCATCATAAAACTCAGAGGCAATTCTTTTCCCCTGAAGACTCAGAACATTTGCTGATTTTAATTTCAATTCCAAAGTTTCACCAAAAAGGATGAATCAATTTTGCTTAAGCAGAATACCGGACAATTAAAAGAAAAACCTGAACAGGTCAAACATAGATAAAACTGAATTATGAGGCAATGGAATTATACACAGGAGAACAAAGAAAACACACCTAAACACTGGCAATGCAACTGACCGTTCAAAATATAGTTAATAAGTTCCCAAACATGCAAGTTCGAATTTTAAAATTAAGCTTCCCAATTGCCAGTTTCAAAAAATGTAATGAGTTTAGAGTAGCCTTTTTATTATGCATGGTTTTATGTCTTCAGATTTCAAAATTACCTAGCATGCATGTTCACCTTTGCTAAAATTTCTGGGCTGTTTTCATTTCTATTTTAAAAAGGCTAAACAGTACGACGTGCCTCTGCTTTGCATTCTAATTGTATGTAACTGATTTGCAGAGCAGAACAAAAAACTCATTTTCAGATTAAGAATCGTGCACCAAGAAATAATTATTGTTCTACCAGAAAAAAAAATTTTTTCCCACATCCTTCTCCCCTCATTTATGGCAACTGTTTTCTAGGTTTCCCCCAGGTTGATCTCTTTTATAGACCACCATGCATTGCTCTTTAGGGACTAAAATAATGCAAATGGAAACAAGGAACATACAACTGTTTTGACTACATTCTTCTGCTTGCAACATAACACTTGCCTTTTATTATTTTATCTTCAACAATCAAGGGGTGACTAAACGGTTGCAGGTGGGGATGAAAATAAAAGCCATCCATCATTATTTATTAGGCATGAAAAAGATACACAATAATGTAATTTAATCTCAGAGCAGACAATTATTTCCACATATTGATAATACAATGTGAAAACTGTCATGAATTCTAATATGATATTTTGGCTTTATTGGTGCACCACGGCCAGCACGACAAATAATGAAATTGAATCAAAAAGAAACAAAAGGTAACTGTGTGCCTATGTCAGTATCATGGGGGGGAAACATATCACCAAATTTTTAAAGCTTCTTCAATATAACTTGAACAAGTCAAAAGTTTGAAGTGGAAAAAAGGCACGCTTTCAGTTTTCGCTATTTAAAACACAATCTATTACATTCACACCACAACCTATAATCTGAATAAACATTGACTATGTAAGTGTTTTATCGTATAAAAGTTTTGAAGACCAGCCAGTCTGCTAAAATATTTGCAAGAAGTATATATACACCATAGGGTCAAATTTCTAACATATTCTTTGGTTCACTGTAGTCTGGTAAAAATCTGCAGATGAAAACTCCGTGATCTCTACTTTGGGTAGCATACATGTGGCTATTCAATGTAGCAAAGAACGTACCTTTTAGCCAAATAAAGCAAGAAATGGTTGAAAATAAACATCTTTGGTAGGAAAAATCCTGACTGATGAAATGCTTGGTCAAAAAAAAGTGAAAGCTAGTTTTTCGTTATGTTAAATGATTCCTATTTCCACTGGGTTGTTGAATTCTATCTCCAAATAGGACTTGGAAGGTGAAAATACGACAAAAAAGAAACAAACTAGCATTTCATCTCCATAGATGGGAACCCAAAGCATCTTATGACATTTATTTCAATAGATTTTTGTTTCTGCCAGAAAGTGATCATGATTAGAGATGGTTTTTAAAGTGACTGTTCATTATACAGTGTACACACACACACACACACAGATACATTCATTCTATAGCACACAGACACAGCATTCTCTATACTTTCTCAGAGACTAATTTATTCACAGTTCACATATAGATCAGAAATGGAATATAAGCTTATTGAATAAGATAAATGACCTCTTCTTAGAAAAATACCTTTCAGAATTATTAAGGAAGGAGAATATTTTAGACTTGGACTGAGTGATGGACAAGACGTGGAAGAAAAAGTGTCTCTGAGTGATCACAACACTGCGACCATTCTGGGCTGGGAGAGAAAATTTATATATCACGTGGTTACTCAATTTTATAAAGGGAACCTAAGAACAAGTGTAGGCACTGGGTAGGAAAAAGAAATGAAAGGAATAATTTAAAAAGTCAATAAGCCACAGGAAATCTGGAGACTGTTTCAAAACACCTTACTGGAAGCATAGCAAAAGTATGTGCCAGAGATCAAAGGGACACTGGAAATGTGTCCCAAGTAAGGAAACCAGGGAGATCCACAAACTATGGCAGGTCAGGTGTGAACAAGAATGCAGGCGAGCCACAAAAGAATTCAAAAGTCCCTTGCAACTGACTCCAAAGCTAATAAAAATGTTCTTCAAAATAGATCCATGGCAGAAAACCAAGTAGAGAACTAATGGGCTGATCAAGTGACCCACTCTGGGCAAAATAGATATTCTTCCTGAAGGATGGAAACCCTTGTGACTTTACTAAAGATGATTCATTCATTCATACCTTCACATTAATTCACTCATTCAATTATCCATCCATCCATCCATCTGATCATCTATTTATTAAAAAAAATACAGGGCTTCCCTGGTGGCGCAGTGGTTGAGAGTCCGCCTGCCGATGCAGGGGACACGGGTTCGTGCCCCGGTCCGGGAAGATCCCACATGCCGCGGAGCGGCTGGGCCCGTGAGCCACGGCCGCTGAGCCTGCGCATCCGGAGCCTGTGCTCTGCAGCAGGAGAGGCCACAAGAGTGAGAGGCCCGCGTACCAAAAAAAAAAAAAAAAAAAAAGAAATACAGAATGCCTACCATGAACCAGACTTTGGGTTCAGTACTGGAATAGAGAATGGCATAAGCCAATCATTCATTTATTCTTTCTTTTCACTCATTCAGTCATCAATTCATCCACCCAACATGTGTTTGCTTATCTATTCATTCCACCAAAAAAATTACAGAATGTGTATCATGAGACAGACCCTAGGCTAAACACTTGGAATATATTAATACATAAAACATTCATTCAGTCAGTCCACAAATATGTGAGAGTCTACCTTGTGCCAAGGCCTGGTCTAATCCTTTGAGATAGATCAGTGAAGAGCAGAGATAACAGCCCTGCTCGAATCAACTTCCTTTTCCAGCAGAGAGTAGCAGCGGAGGTAGGCAACCTATACGCCAAGCAATTAATCACAAGATCAAAAGCAATCATCTAGTATGACAGATATTATGAAGGACAAGTCCAGGCAGCTCTGAGTGCCCTGTCTGAGGCAGAAAACAGTACCCTATTAACAGACCTAAAGGAATAAAGCGGGGAGAGAAGCAGGAGGTGAAGATGCGGCAAGGACACAAAGATCACATTATTTAAGAAATGAAAACACTAGACTTCATCTCAAGAGCAAGGGAAGCAGCTGAAGGCTTTTAGCAAGCGTGATCTACTTAAAAAGTCTGACACGCTTCTGTTCAAAACTCAGCAATGGTCCCCTACTTCAACTGGAGTGAAAGTTGAAGTCCATACAACGACCTGCAAGACCCTCTATATTCTGTCCTCTGTCAGCCCCTGACTTAAGTTTTTTCACCACCCTCCCCTACTCTGTACTCCAGCTACACTGGGCTCCTTGTGCCCACTGGCTATCTCCTCCCCTGCCCACTCCAAATGGAGGCACCCTTACCTTCGTCAAGCCCTTGCTCAAATTTCCCCTTGTCTGTGGGGCATCACCTGAGGACCAGACTTAATACTGTGACTTCCCTGCCATCTTTACTCTTAGCCTGTTTTGCATCCCACGCCCCCCCTTGTAGCATTCATTGCCTTCTGATGTACAGTACACTTTATTTATTTGTTATGTTTTACATACAGTTAACCCTTTGTATCCTTGGGTTCTGCATCTGTGGATTCAACCAACTGCAGATTGAAAATATTTGGGGAAAAAAGTCGAGAAAGTTCTGAAAAGCAAAACTTGAATTTGCCAGCAACTAGTTACACACAGTATTTACAACTATTTACACAGCACTTTACATTGTAGTTATAACTATTTACATAGAATTAGGTATTACAAGTTAACCTAGAGGTGACTTAAAGTATACAGAAGGATGTGCCTAGGTTATATGCAAAGGCTACACCATTTCATGTAAGGGACTTGGAATCTGCAGGGGCTCCTGGAAACAATCCGCCCCAGCTACTGAGGGACGACTATGCAGACCTACCTCGTTCTCGTTTTACTGCGCCTTGCTTCACTGCACTTCACAGATTGTAAAAAAAAAAAAAAAAAAAAAAAAAAAAGAAGCAAATTGAAGGTTTGTGGCAACCTTGTGTCAAGCAAGTCTATTTCCATCATTTTTCCAAAAGCATTATTTTAAAATTAAGGTATGTACATTGTTTTTTAAGACATAATGCTATTGCACATTATGTGCAATAGACTACAATACAGTGTAAACGTAACTTTTGTACACACTGGGAAACAAACAAATTCGTATGACTCACTTTATTGTGGTATCCCCATTATTGCAGTGGTCTGGAACCAAAACTGCAATATGTCTGAGGTCTGCCAGTATTGTCTATATCCCCCCAGGAGAAGGTTTTCTTCATGAAGCAGGAGTTTTTGTCTTTTGTTCACATTTATCCTAGTCAACTAAAAACTAAATTAGTGCCTGGGATACACAACTCAATAATCATTTGCTGAATAGATAAATTAACGAATGTGCTGGATAACACGATCATATTAGCGTGTTAAGAAAATTCCTCTGGTTGAAACTTGAAGAATAAGTTGGGAAGAGTTAAGTGTACATGTAGAAAACCAAGAGGCTATTTTGAGGGCCTAATAAAAAAACAATGGCAATTCAGGCTAGGGTGAAGATGCTAGAAGTAGAGAAAAGTAAAGTAGCTTAGGGGATTTTTTAGCAGAATCATCAGGGCCTGCTTACGGTAGTGTGCTGGAATAGGCATGGACTGGTTTAAAAGAGCCGATAATTAAACTTTAAGGAATTTTGTTAGTTGGTTGTTAGGCACAGATGTTATTAAAAATTAAATTATATAAACTGGCAATTAATTATATTAAAACAAAGTTAATAAATATTCAAAAGTAATTAATTCCTGATTATCTTACTATTACCTAGGCTCTTGAGGTTATTTATGTCTATTGTGTTTCTATGGGAAATGTCTGATGGTGTGTTACTGTGCAAATTTTTTCAACTCCACATTCAATTAGGTCACGCTGGTAGCATGAAATCAGTCAGAGAGGGAGTATTTATTCCTTGGTAATTGTCAAAGGCTATAAATCAGAGCTTGCTTTAGTATCTTGTTGATTTTGTAGACTTAAGAAAGTGATGGAGAAAACGTTAATAATACCCATTAATTTTAAAAGTATGTCATGTCTGCAGAGATTTCACTGTTAATATCACACAAAATTGAAGAAATATTTCTCCAAGATGTGAAAACAATGATCTGATTCAGCAAAGAAGTCACTCACATCATTGATAAAAGGATGAAATTCTGACATACATCTATGTTGTTTCACTCTTGTCTTACTCTTTAATGTATAAAGCAAACTATCAATCAACACACATATCAGATATAGTCGCTTGTTAGTTGCAGCCATAAGTTGGCTATGGACCCAAGAGTTTTTCAGAAAACAAAATATTTTATGAGAATCAATTGTCTATATGAAATTTACAAAGAGTATCGTATATTTTATCACCATTGTAAACTGTGTAACACATTCTTTTTTAACTTTTTTTTTTTTTTGGTCGTGCCACACAGCACACATGGGATCCTAGTTCCCCCATCGAACCCGTTCCCCCTGCAGTGGAAGCATGGAGTTCCAACCACTGGACCTCCAGGGAAGTCCCAACACATTCTTTACGCTAATAATATCTATGATAAATTTAAATATATACGTCTACATTTTCTTTCTGGAGAACTAGGTTGTTAAATAGCATACTGCTGGATACTTATGGGTCAAAGACACCCTTATATACCCAGAGAGAAAGAATCATCAAAAATGCTGCAAGTTTCTATCTTGTTCAACTGCCTAAATGATGATACCCATACCTTTACACAGGGAACATTAGAAAAGGACTAAGTTTGATGGACTGGGATAGGGAAGGCAGTGTTATGGATTAGGTGGGGTGATACTGAGTTTGAAGAGATAGATATCAGCAACATGGATAGACCTCGAGATGATCATACTAAGTGAAGCAAGTCAGACAGAAAAAAACAAATATCATATGATATCACTTCTATGTGGAATCTAATAAAAGCTATGAATGAACTTATTTATAAAACAGAAACAGATTCATAGATATAGAAAACAAACTTATGGTTACCAAAGGGGAAAGGTGTGGGGGAGGGATAAATTAGGAGGTTGGGATTAACAGATACAAACTACAATATATAAAATAAACAACAAGGTCCCACTGTATAGCACAGGGAACTATATCCAATATCTTGTAATAAACTATAATGGAAAAGAACCTGAAAATAATATATATATGTATATATTATACCACTGAATCACTTTACTGTACACCAGAAACCAACACAACATTGTAAATCAACTATATTTCAATTAAAAAAAATTTTTTTAAAAAGGGACACATAGACTACATGGTCAGGTGGCTAGTTGTATCCAAAGCTCTGGAGCTCAGAAAATAACTTTAAGCTGGAGCCATCATTTGGGTGATATTTGTGAAGGTCAATTAGTCAAAGACTTGAGAATGCATGAAGCTATTTTGAGTGTTTCTTCCAAATGAACTTCCAAAGCAGAGTTTGGAGGTATTTAACTGAAGTGGTAAATAAGAATGTGCTAATCCTGACAGGCAAATTAACAGTACACACATCATCAGGGCTAAACAATACCCTCTAAGAATATTAGAGGTGTCCATCAGGGATATACAGTTCCATGACCAAAGACATGTCCTCCTTTATTAGAGACGGATGTCTTAGTTAAATAGGTAGTATCAAAAATATAGATTCCCCGTTGGGAGCTTGTGGTAAGTAGAAGATTGCAGAAGGTGCCATGCGTAAGTAGACATGAATTATTTACTTATTAGTTACCAATGATTTTGAGTATGGTGAGTAGGATTGGTTACTTACTAAATGATATGAACTGTGGAAGCCTGACCCTCAAAAATAAGATCTTTATTTTAGAGCTTTATATTACCTTTACAAAAAAGAATTATGGACTTCCACTTCTGAAAAGACATGGTTTTCCCCAATTTTCTCACTTAAGTACACCTAAAAGCCCTGGAATAGTATATGTAATGTGTAAGTTACACCTCTAAAAGACAGAGAAAAGAAGGCAGACCAGCTAGGGGATCACAGTACTCAAGGAACAAGGTAGAGGTCAGTTTTCTGGGTTTTCTCTTTGCCTCATATATCTCAGACCTGGAGCTGAAGAAGCCAGCAACCCAGAAACACTAATCTGTACAGACCAAAGGAAAAAAGAAAAAAAGACAACAACAACAAAACAAATGAAAAAACAGCAGCACTGAACAAAAGCCTACTCTCTCTAATCAAAGAATCAGGAAAGGGACTTCCCTGGTGGTCCAGTGGTAAAGAATCTGTCTTACAATGCAGAGGACCCAGGTTCAATCCCTGGTCAGGGAACTAAGATCCCACATGCCGTGGGGCAACTAAGCCCACGTGCCACAACTACTGAGCTCGCACGCCTCAACTAGAGCCTGTGTGCTGCAAACTACAGAGCCCATGTGCTCTGGACCCCACACGCCACAACTACAGAGTCCACATGCCCTGGAGTTTGCACGTCACAACTAGAGAAGAGAAAACCCGCATGCCTAGAGAGAAGCCCACATTTTGCAAAGAAAGATCCCACATGCCTTAACGAAGATCTCGTGTGCTGCAACTAAGACCCGACGCAGCCAATTGATGATTCGACCAATCAATCTGGAAAGGGGCAGCCTAACAGATAGAAAGTTTTTAGAAAATAACGACTCTACTCAGGTCAAACACAACAGAAAAAAATGTGGTTGCACTCCATCCACACCAGCAAAAGACAAGAGGGGAGCACAGATGTACACCCTTGTTGGATTGTAACAACGCTCCCCAGCACCATTACTTGGATGGTATTAGAGAAGCTCAAGTAGGGAGCTGAGACTTTCATCCCCACCAACTGGTAATGAGACATCCCTCCCCACCCTTATCTCCAGTGGTGTCAGTGGAGACCACAAGTGGAGCCTGGACTTCCATCCCTACCCAGCAATAATGTGGACCCCATCACCACCTCTGGTGTCAACAAAAGCTGAGTGGGGAGCCTGTATTTCTATAACCAGTTGACAGTAAGGAGTCAATGCTTCCTCCCTTCTCTTGTTGGAGCCATACAAGGAAAAGTAAGCAAAAACAGAAGTTGAAATAATATTCAGAATGTCATAACGCAATACGAAAATATCTAGATTTCAAGTGAAAAATCACTGATAATACCACAAACCAGGAAGATCTAAGTCAGAATGAAAGAAGACAATAGATTCTAACACCAAGATGGTAGAGATGTTAGAATTATCAAAGATTTTAAAGGAGCCATGATAAAAATGCTTCAATGGGCAATTAAAATATGCATGAAACAAATGAAAAACATATAATGTGTTAGAAAATAAATAGAAAGTATCAGTGAAGATATAGAAGGTTGTAAAAAAGAACAAAGTGGAAATTTTAGAACTAAAATATACAACTAACAACAAAATATCAGTGAATGGGGACAAGAGCAGAATAGAAAGGACAGAGAAAAAATCAATGAATGGTAACACAGAGCAACAGAAATTATCACATCTGAACAACAGAAATAAAATATACTGAAAAAATTTGAGAGTCTCAGGGACCTGCTGGGACATAACAAAAGATGTAACATCTGTGTTATTGGAGTCCCAGAAGGAGAGGAAAAAGAGAGTGAGTTAAAAGCACCTAAAAAAACAACCAATGAAACCTCCTAAATTTGCCAAGGTACATAAAACTAGAGAATCAAGAAGCTGAGTGAACTCAAATAGAATAAACATAAATAAATCTGTACTGAGACACACCCTAATTAAGCTTCTAAAAACTAAAGACAAAGAAGTAATCTTGAAAGCAACTGAAAAAAACAACACCTTACCTATAGGGGAAAAACAATTCAAATGACAGAGGATCTCTCATCAGAAATCATGGAGGCCCAAAAGAAGTGACACAGTATTTTGCAGGTGCTGAAAGAAAAGAAATGAAATGTAGAATCCTATGCCCAATGAAAACATTCTTTATGAATAAAGGAAAAAATCAAGACAACTATAGATGAAGGAAAACTACAGTGTGTTGTCAGCAGATTTTCTTTAAAAGACTGATTAAAGGAAATTCTCTTAACAGAAAAAATAAATGATGAAACAAGAAAACTTGGAACATTAGGAAGGAAAAAGAACATGAACTACTTGTAAATACAAGAGACTTTCCTTGTGCTCTTGAATTTTCTAAGTTATGTTTGATGGTTGAAGCAAAAATTACATTATTTTTAAAACCAATTATTTGGCTCTAAATGCATGTAGAAGAAATATTTAATACAATTATATTATAAACAGAGTAGGTTAAAGAGATATAAAGAGAGGTAAAGTTTCTATACATTACTCAAACTGGTAAAATGTGAACATCAGTAGACTGTGATGATTTATATATGCATAATATAGTATCTAGAGGAACCACTTAAAAAGGTAAACAAAGAGATACACTTAAAAACACTACAGATAAACAATATGGGAGCTGAAAAACGTTCATGTAACCCACAAGAAGGCAGGAAAAAGAAAACAGAGAAATGAAAAACAGAACAAATAGAAAACAAACAATAAAATGACAGACTTAAGTCCTAACAGGTAAATAATTACTTAAATGTAAATGGTTTAGCTATATGAATTCAAAGACAGAGTTAGATAGAATAACTTAAAAAAACTTACTTCAAATACAGTGATAGAATCAGATTGCAAGTAAAAGGGTGGAAATAGATACATCATGCAAACATTAATCAAAGGAAAACAGAAATGGCCATAGTAATATAAACAGACAAAATAGACTTCAGATCCAAAAATATTACCAAGAACAGAAAGAGGCATTATATTTTAATGATATAAGGGCCAATTCACCAAGAAGCTGTAAAAACCAAACAATGGAGCTATAAAATATGTGAAGCAAAAACTGAAAGAACTGAAAGGAAAATCCAAAATTTTATAGATATATAAATCCCAATTATACATGTTTATATATATATCTATCTATATATATATATCCTTATTTTCACAATTGCTAGAACAACTAGAAGAAAATCAGCAAAAATAAATAAGGTCTCGACAACATCCTCCAAGGTCTGATTGATGTTGTAGAACTCTGCATCAAATCATAGCACAATGCATACTCCTTTCAAATACCAAAATGACCATATCCTAGGCCATAAAACACCTCAACAAACTGAAAAGAAGTGAAATCATACAGAGTGTGTCTTCTGGCCATAATGAAATCAAACTAGAAATCAATTAACAGAAAGATAGCAAGAAAAGCTCCAAACACTTGGAAACTAAACAACACACTTTCTAAATAACTCAGGAGTCGAAGAGGAAACATCAAGGGAGATTAAAAAAAAACACATTAGCTTGAATGAAAATGAAAATACAACATACCAAAATTTGTAGAAAGCAGCTAAAGCAGTATGGAGAGGGAAATTTATAGCCCTAAATGTTTAACATTAGAAAAGAGGAAAAACTCAAATCAATAACATAAGCTCTCACCTCAAGAGCTTAGAAAAAGAAGAACAAAATAAGCCCAAGGCAAGGAGAAGAAACGAAATAATAAAGAACAGAAATCAATGAATTTGGAACAGAAAATAAGAATAATATCTGCTTCATGGAATCAATTGTTGACAAACTTACAACAAGAAAGAAAGAAAAAACTGAAAGACACTATCAATATCAGAAATAAAACAGAGGATACTACTACAGACATTGCAGACATCAAAAGTGAAAGAGAATACTACAAACAACTCTACACACATAAATTTGACAACCTAGAAGAAAATGACTAATTCCTTGAAAAACACCAACTACCACAATGAACCAATATGAAACAGATCATTTGAATACCCCTATAACTATTAACAAAGTTGAATTCGTAATTGCGAAGCTCCTCCAAAAGAAATTTCTGGTCCCAGATGGTTTCACTGGAGAATTTACCAAATGTTTAAAGAAGAATTAATATCAATTTTAAACAATCTCATCAGGAAAACTTCCCAATTCACTTTATAAAGCTAATATTATTCTGATAATGAAACCAAAGTCAGTGTTAAACAAAACAAAGCAAAAACTAGAGAACAATATTCTCATGAATATAGATGCAAAAATCCTTATCATATTAATAACAAACATCAATAGTATTCAGCAGTATGTAAAAAGAATTACAGAATGTGAAGTAGGGTTTATTCCAGGAATATGAGAGTGATTCACTGTTTGGAAAAAATCAATGTACTCCACCATATTCACAGGCTAAAGAAGAAAATTCACATGATTACATCAACTGATACAGAAAAAGCATTTGACAATTTCAACACCCATTCATGATACAAACTCTCAGAAAAATTGGGATAGAGATCTTCCCTAACTTGATAAACAGCACTTACAAAAAGCCTTAAGCTAACACCACACTTAACAGTGAAAGGCTGACCTCTTTGCCCTAAGACTAAGACCAGAAAGAAGACAAGGATGACTGCTCTTGTTACTTCTGTTCAGCATTGTACTGGAGCTTCTAGTCACGGTAATTATGTTCTGATTTTTGACAAACGTACAAGAACAATCCAATGGAGGAAAGAGAGGCTTCTCAATAAGTGGCGCTGGAGCAAATAGACGTCAATAAGTGAGCAAAATGATTTCTTAAACTCTAGCAGTGTCTTGCCTAACCTTCACATTCTGTGTCCTTCACATGGTTATATATGCCTTTTAAAATCCTGTATTAAATCCCTTCCTACTTGAAATACCTAGAGCGGTTTCTGTTTTCCTGACTAAATCTTGACTAATAAGGTTGACAGGAGATTTTACTCCTCAGCAAATACGAATATGCTCTCCCACATTTCCTAGATCCTGTACGCACAGAGCTGGAAGTATATGTCTTTGGTATATACAGACCCTCCTCCATCTCCCACAAATTTCCTATCCCTAATGCATGGGAAAATGATTTATTCATCTGAGTATTCTCACCACTCACACTGATTCATGCACAAAATAAGTTTTGTTTTGTTTTGTTTTTAAATAGGTGACAGGTACTTTTAATATATGTCCCTTTCCTGAATACTCTGGTTTCTCTTCTTTGGTTAGTTCTGGTTTGCCCATCTTTTTTTTTTTTTTTTTTTTTTTTTTGCGGTACGCGGGCCTCTCACTGTTGTGGAGCACAGGCTCCGGACGCGCAAGCTCAGCGGCCATGGCTCACAGGCCCAGCCGCTCCGCGGCATGTGGGATCTTCCCGGACCAGGGCACGAACCCGTGTCCCCTGCATCGGCAGGCGGACTCCCAACCACTGCGCCACCAGGGAAGCCCCCAGGTTTGCCCAGCTTAATTGTGAGGTTTGAAGCTCAGAAAACTGAGCTTAGGATCTGTCATAAATGATTCATATCTGTATCTCTAGCCTCAGTTCCTGGCACATAGTATCACCACAACAAATGTTTGCCATTGTACCAGAATGAACACAATACTGTAGTACGTGTGGTTGCGTTCAACGCACTAGAACAGGATTTCTACCTTATCTTTCTTCTGAATTCATGCGTACAGTAAGTGAAACCTTGTCACCTAAAACACATATTTTAATAACATACTGTTACATTTTAGTAATATACAACATGACATTGTAAAACTTATAATTATTTGGATAGCTATCAGCCATCGACAAATGCCTATGCAGCGCTCGCTACGTGCTACACACTCTATTAAGCATTCAGGCCGAGAAAACAGATTGCCTTAGTCAGGCTAGGCTAGGCTCTGCTGCGGCAACCAATCTCCACATTTCAGTGGTTTAACAACATGAAGATTTATCTCATGATCATTTCACACCCAAACTGGGCACTGAGTGGGCAGTTCTTTCTGAGATGGTGCAGGGATCCAGGCTTATTCCATCTGTTGGCTCTGACACCCTCCAAGGGCTTTGAGTCCTCTACTGGAACTCTTACATCCAGCCAGTTGACAAGGGAAGAGAGAAAGCGCTAAGAATCTCACAGAAGACAGCAGTAGTGTACGTAATTCCATCACAATCTATTGGCCAAAATTAGTTAAGCAGCCCTAAACCAACTACAAAGGAGGTTTGGAAGTGTGTTCCCAAGAAGAAGAGGATCAGTGAGAATACTGTCACACTAACAGGGACCATATTGTCCTGTCTCCTGTAGGAATCATCCTATAGTAAGACGCTTCAACCTGATCCCTCTATGTAACTTGAGACAGTAAGTAGAAGTTTTTCGTTTCCCACCGAAAACTATTTGCCAGAGTAATTAATGACACAGTAAAAGAAATTTCAAGAAAAATCATTAAATTCTTCAGGGGAAACTTTTAAAGAAGAGGCAGGCATACTGCAGCCTGTGGGCTGAATCTAGCCTGCTTGTTGTTGGACAACATGCAAACTAAGAATGGCTTTTACATTAATAAATGTTTGACAAGAATCAAAAGAAGGATATTTCATGATGTGAGAATTGCAGGGAATTCAAGTTTCAGTGTCCATACATAAAGTTTTATTGGAAAACTACCATGTTAATTCATTTGGATGTTGTCTATGGCTGCTTTTGTGTTACAGAAGCAGAGCTGAATTGTGACAGACACCGTATGTCCTGCCAAGCCTAAAATATTAACTCTCTGGTCCTTTACCAAAAAAGTTTGCCAATCCGTGTTTAAACGCATTCAAACCGCATATAATTTAGTGTTGAAAAATCAGTAACAAAGTTACAAATCATTCTAGTGTTTGTATTCATTTTACAGGGGCGGGTACCAAAAAACAGCTGGACCTGAAGAGAGAAAAACAAAAATTCACCTAATAAACAGTCAAGAGTAGGGAAAAACATGTTTTCAAACCAAAGAGATCCTGCTTAGGTAAAGAGGATTCTTTACGTGTAGTTTACTAGAAGAGACAAAGGTAAGATCTCTTTTCATGTGTAAACAGATGCTTCTATGCTTAGGTTATTTATTCTCAAACTTACAGCCAGGTGGTCCTCACTGCCAAAAGCAAAGCCTCTTATTCACGTGGTACTCCAACTCCTGGCTTCAAAATTTCTTGACAAAGAGCCGTACTGGAGGTCATAAGTTAGAACTCCACCACTTACTAAAATGAATAACTCAGTGTCAGACACAGTGAGAAAAATGCTGGTGAACTACAACCATCACAACAAACAAAGTAAGTTTCCGAAGAACGTCTAGTAGATATTCTAGTTCAACTCCACCATATTTACAGTGTAAGCCTTTAGAGAAAGTGTCCAGAGTAAACTATTTCTTCTCAAGATATGTTGCAATTCAGAATTCCCTAGTTCACACTGGCAATATTCAATGGATTGTCTAAGGTATTCAAATGAGAATGTGATCAACAAAGCCACACTGACTTTTTGTTTTGCGGAAGCTCCAACTATATTATGGGAATGGATGCAAACTTGCGACCCAGGGAAAATTCCCTACCTGATCTGCACTGAATTGTTCCCTTTGAACTCTGCTTTGGAATTTCAACAAATGCTTGTCATGAGTTTGATTATTTTCTCATTCATAACTAGGAATATATAAATATTTCTCTAGATAACTATGAATATATATAGTCATATATTTCTATGAGTGTGACTTGCCTTGTTAGTGGAAACCAAACCCATCACTCTAATTTTAATAAAAGTAGTAAAGATAAGTCTTTTGCTCATTTCTGTATCATTGCTGCCTCCAATTACTATTGCGAAGTCCTCATTTCCAAATAGAACCGTGAATAAATTCTTGCTATGACAAGTTCATCTAGTCTAGTGAATGAGCCAAGTAATGAGGATCAGGGATCAGGAAACTCAAGTTAAATTTCTATTTCTCTTCATAACATTAAGTAAATCTTTAAATTTACTTTTAAATCTCATACCTCCTGGTATTGATTTCTCATGGCCCAGATAGATGAGGGAGAGTTTGCTTCTTTTGTTTTCATTTTTGGATTGGACACTTCTGATGGAAGAAAGATAGAATTGATTTTTTTTATTCAAAAGGAAGCCCAAATTTTAGATCTCTTAGGGCAAAACCAGGTTTGCTAATGTTTCTATTGAGGGACCATAGTTATAGCTGTTCAGGATTTTGTTTTTCTGTATATAAAGTATACTTTTAAATTTTTTAAATTTTTATTTTATTTATTGAAGTATAGCTGATATCTAATGTTTCATGTATACAGCAAGGTGACCCAGTTATATGTGTGTGTGTGTGTGTGTGTATTCTTTTTCAGAATCTTTTCCATTATAGGTTATGACAAGATATTGAATATATTTTCTTGTGCTATACAGTAAATCCTCATTGTTAAGCTATTTTATACATAGTAGTGTGTATCTGTTCGTCCCCAATTCCCAATTTAAAGTATTCTTAAATGACGAGAATATTGGACATATTTTTGGGAAAACTGTAATATTTATTATTTGTTGCCCATCATGACCAAATCTGTCAGAAGGAAAACTCATATTACTAACGTCTGGGAGATTTATGTATTTCAGGACTTTTATTTTGACTCTCTCTGCTGATTCATTTTAAAGTGTATTTCACTTACCAGTCATCTACTTCTTCCCAATAATGTACGTACCATTTCAACTGTTATTAACCGTGAACAGAAATGAGCAATTCTTATTTTTATTAATCATGTAATTACATTTGGGACAAATACTTGTTTGATAGAAAAGTTGATGGATTTGGCATTTTTATTTTGAAAAATGGATGGAAGACTACAAATTCATGAGAGCTTATGGTTTAAACAAAAAAAGAAGAAGAAAATAACCTAAAATTTCTCTTGGATGTAACCACAAAATATCTTGAAATTTTACAAAATTCAAAGGTAAAATACGGGAAATGCTGGCAAATTGTTCAGAGTAGCTGAAATTATGCATTATAAATATTTGTGTGTGTGTGTGAAATAACTGACATTTTGTGAGGATCAAAATTGCCACAGAAATTTGGCCAAGTCAGCATCAAGTGATTTCACACAATTATTGAACTTTTCTCTGTTGGAGATGTTCCCGGCCAAATCCTTCATTTTTGGAAATTTCCTGGAGCTCCCTCGTCTGCCACAGAATAGCACTGAACATTTCTCATCCAACAAATGAGCAAGACATTAGTGGCTCCCTTTAGTTTTTAGCTAAGCCTTTATCTTTTACCTCAGGAGAAGCTCCTTAGTTTTTCCTTCTACTCTTGATTTTTGCCTGCTTGAGCAGCTTTCCAGAGAGGCCTCCAGGATTGACCCTTCTCACCCATCTGCTTGGCTAATTCTGCATCTCAAACTCTAGAGCAGCACCTTCTAATAAAGCCTTCATGATGATGCAAATGTTCCACATCTCCGTTGTCCAATATGGTAGCCACCAGCTACAGGAGGCTCTCAAGCACTTAAAATGCTAGTGCACTGGAGAACTAAAAATTTGAATTTATTTAATTTTAATTACTTTTAACTTAAATAATCCCACGTCTCTGCATTGGACAGCACAGCATTACATGGTCTCTTTCTGTGCAGACTTTGCAACCCTTTTAAAAACTGGATTATAAATTTCATGAATACAGTCCATGCCATGTCTGTTTTGTGCACTGTCGCATCAATAACACATAACACTGTGTTTGGCACAGGGCAGAATCTAAAATGTTTTTCTTAAATGTATGATTGACTGCATGAGTGAATATAGGAACTTCAAGGATGAAGGTAAAATTCAAATGGGGAAGAAAAAATGGTCTATATGTGCCCTTTAATCTTAACATATATTAAATCAATTCTTTTTTAAAGATGATCTCTTTAAGGTAATATTGTCCATTCACCAAACTGTGGAACACAAAGAAGTGATAAATTTCTCACTGTGGGTTATCTTCTGAGCTCTAGTCCCTTAACCTAAAGGGACTCTGTCAAATATATATGAAACTGTAGAGTAGCGTGTTTTCACGGATCAGTTTTGCTCACAGGGCTGTATCAAAGAGTCATATCAGTGACTGGCACATATTCTTCTCAATAAGTATAAATTCCTGGGAGATCAGTTACTGCACCTGTAGATTGCAGCTTTGTCAACATCTGCAAATGTGAAAGAGATAGTGGGGAACTGCAGGAGAGGCACAAAGCATGGTTTTCACGCATTAGCTCATTTAGCTCAATATTGCTACTTTCTGCCACGTGCTTCACTACTTATGGCCTACGATGACAAAATGTCAAACAACACAACAATAAATACAGAGTTACACCTCACACTGGTCAGAATGACCATTGTTAAAAAGTCCACAAAAAATGCCAGAGAGGGTGTGGGGAAAAGGGAACCCCCCCTACACTGTTGGTGGGAATGTAAATTGGTACAACCACTATGGTGAACAGTATGGAGGTTCCTTAGAAAACTAAAAACAAAGCTACCATATGATCCAGCAATCCCACTGCTGGGCATAGTTCCAGGGAAAACCATAATGTGAAAAGATACATGCACCCCAATGTTCGTTGCAGCACTATCTACAATAGCTAAGACATGGTAGCAACTTAATATACATTGACAGATGAATGGATAAAGAAGATGTAGTACATGTATACAATGGAATGTTACTCAGTCATAAAAAAGAATGACATAATGCCACTTGCAGCAACATGGATGGACCTAGAGATTATCATACTAAGTGAAGTTACTCATAAAGAGAAAGACAAATACCATATGATATCACATATGTGGAATCTAAAATATGACGCAAATGAACTTAGCTACGAAACAGAAACAGACTCACAGACATGGAGAACAGACTTCTGGTTGCCAAGGGAGAGGGGTGGTGGGGGAGGGATGGATTGGGAGTGTGGGATTAGCAGATGCGAACTAGTATATAGAGAATGGATAAACAACAAGGGCCCGCTGTACAGCACAGGGAACTATATTCAATATCCTGTGATAAACCACAATGGAAAAGAATATGAAAAAGAATGTGTGTGTATATATATATATGCATAACTGAATCACTAATTCACGGTACAGTAGAAATTAACACAACATTGTAAATCAACTCTATTTCAATAAAATAAATTAAAAAAATACAAAGTGAGCTCTCAGGCTGTAGAGTTCTACTTCGTTATGTGATAGGACAACAGTATACAACCCAACACAGTTGTATTTAGTACATAAATCACATCCCAGATGAGACAAAAGAGATCACTTCCTATGCAATGAAGCCAAACAATTTTTAAAAGATAAGTGGCTCACACCAACCTTTTTGGCAAGAGCTCGTGTAAAGTAAAACAGCACTTAAAATTAAAGCCAACTTGCAGGCAGAATCAGAGGTGCACTTGGAAGAAAACAAACTCATCTGTTTAAAGTTTCTTAATATATAACGGACCATCTAAACATAGACCAGTTCAATGAATGATGATGCCGGATTACTGAAAATCTGAATCAAAGAAAACTATAGGCAGACATAATAAATAAATATTTCTGACCAACACTCAAATCAACTGTGAACAAACAGTAACCAATGTGGCAATCTAGCAACAATAAAAAAAGTTTATCATCAGCATGTACAAAATGCAACAAATAATAATAACTACTTATTTTAGAGTCAATCTTTTCATCTTTAATTTTGCTTAAACTACATATGCAACAAGTTTCACAACACTTAAAGCATGATAGTGGAAAGATCAGTGGGGCACTAGATTCCAGAACCGTGTGGCACTGGTCAAGTCATTTCCCTGCTTGAGTTTAAACAGTGTGAGCACTATAATGGCAGTTATGATCTATGATTGCTTAGCAAGCTCAAGGCACTCCACATTATCTCACACTATCGTCTCTGAAGTGTCATAGTTATCTCCATTTGCCTGGTGGGGAAACTGGAGCTTAGAGAGGTTAAGTAACCACCAGAAGGACACAGCTAGAAAGCAGCAAACCCTGGCAGTCTGAATCCAGAGCATTATGTGACAGAGACCATTAATATCTGTTTGTTCTGTTTTACTTACTAACAAAGCCCCCTATATTATTGGGGGCAGCAATGGGTCTAATGAAAGATCACATCTGCCAGTCTCCCTTGCACGTAAGTAGGGACATAAGATTATGTTCTGGCTTAGTAAGACGTAAGGTAAGTTACTGGGTGTGCCTCTGGAAAGGTTTCTTAAAAGGGTGATGGATAGACCAAACCCTTGTTGCCTTCCCTCCTTTCTGACTGAGTGGATGCCATGGGACCCACAGGGATGATTAGGTAACTTTGAAGACAAAGCCATGGGCTAAATTATCAAGTAGAAAACTAGAAGATGCCTGGGTTCCTGGTGACAATGGAGCTGCCCTATTAACCCCGAAGTACCTACCTCCATGCTTAATTTATGTGAGAGAGAAATAAACTCTCTTGTTCAAGCTTCTGTTATTTTAGGTTTTCTGTTTTACATAGTTGAACTAATCTCAACTAATACAATTATAAAGGATGTAAAAAAAGACTTGAACAAAATGAGAGATATTCAATAACATGGATAGTTTCAATGATATAATGTTGTCAATTCTCCCCAAATCATGAAATCTTTGAACTTCAAGCAAAATCTCCACAGCTATTCATGGAATTGAACAATATGAACCTATAATTAATTTGGATGAACAAATCAGCATGGATATCTAAGTAATTTTGAAGACAATATTGATGGTGGAGGAGAATACCATACAGGGTATGTAGAATGATTGTAAAGCTATAATAATATAGTCTTGTAAATAAGTTTTTAGTGCAGGGCTATGGCATAAAACAATGGAAATAAATAGAGGGTGTCTTTATTAATATGAGGGGAAAGATGGGCTACTCAAACTATCCTGGGGGAAATGGTTACTCATAAGTAAATAATGAAGATCAAATCCCTACCTCACATCACAGCATCACACACAAATTCCAGTTGGATCAAATACTTAAATATGGAAAGAATGATTTTTATGACCTCAGAGTAGAGAAGAATTTAAAAAATAAAACACAATAATCAAAAACCTCAGATTAGGAGACTGGTTCAAGATGGCGGAGTAGAAGGACATGCTCTCACTCCCTCTTGTGAGAACACCGGAATCGAAACTAACTGCTGAACAATCATCAACAGGAAGACACTGGAACTCAACAAAAAAAGATACCCCACAACCAAAGACAAAGGAGAAGCCACAGTGAGACGGTAGGAGGGGCACAATCACAATAAAATCAAATCCCATAACTGCTGGGTGGGTGACTCACAAACTGAAGAACACTTATACCACAGAAGTCCACCACTGGAGTGAAGGTTCTGAGCTCCACGTCAGGCTTCCCAACCTGGGGGTCTGGCAACGGGAGGAGAAGTTCCTCGAGAATCAGAGTTTGAAGGCTAGCGGGATTTGATTACAGGACTTCAACAGGACTGGGG
The DNA here is from genome assembly GCF_964270905.1 of Leucopleurus acutus. Classification (NCBI taxonomy): domain Eukaryota; kingdom Metazoa; phylum Chordata; class Mammalia; order Artiodactyla; family Delphinidae; genus Leucopleurus; species Leucopleurus acutus. The sequence goes on from NC_139153.1 coordinate 20,333,085, forward strand.
GAAACAGAGACTCCACCCTTGGAGGGCACACAAAGAGTACTGTGTGCATCGGGACCCAGGGGAAGGAACAGTGACCTCATACAAGACTGAACCAGAGCTACCTGCTAGTGTTGGAGGGTCTCCTGCAGAGGCGGGGGGTGGCTGTGTCTCACTGTGAGGACAAGGACACGGGCAGCAGAAATTCTGGGAAGTACAGCTTGGTGTGAGCCCTCCCAGAGTCTGCCATTAGCCCCACCAAAGGCTCCAGTGTTGGGCCACCTCAGGCCAAACAACCAACAGGGAGGGAAGCCAGCCCCACCCATCAGCAGACAAGCAGATTAAAGTTTTACTGAGCTCTGCCCACCAGAGCAACACCCAGCTCTACCCAACACCAGTCCCTCCCATCAGGAAGCTTGCACAAGCCTCTTAGATAGCCTCATCCACCAGAGAGCAGACAGCAGAAGCAAGAAGAACTACAATCTTGCAGCCTGTGAAACAAAAACCATGTTCACAGAAAGATAGACAAGATGAAAAGGCAGAGAGCTATGTACCAGATGAAGGGACAAGACAGAACCCCAGAAAAACAACTAAATGAAGTGGAGCTAGGCAACCTTCCAGAAAAAGAATTCAGAATAATGATAGTGAAGATGATCCAAGACCTCAGAACAAGAATGGAGGCAAAGATCGAGAAGATGCAAGAAATGTTTAACAAAGACCTAGAAGAATTAAAGAACAAACAAACAGAGATGAACAATACAATAACTGAAATGAAAACTACACTAGAAGGAATCTATAGCAGAATAACTGAGGCAGAAGAATGGATAAGTGACCTGGAAGATACAATGGTGGAATTCACTGCTGAGGAACAGAATACAGAAAAAAGAAGGAAAGGAAATGAAGACAGCCTAAGAGACCTATGGAACAACATTAAACGCAACAATATTCGCATTATAGGGGTCCCAGAAGGAGAAGAGAGAGAGAAAGGACCTGAGAAAATATTTGAAGAGATTATAGTCGAAAACTTCCCTAACATGGGAAAGGAAACAGCCACCTAAGTCCAGGAAGTGCAGAGAGTCCCATACAGGATAAACCCAAGGAGAAACATGCCGAGACACATGGTAATCAAATTGGCAAAAATTAAAGACAAAGAAAAATTATTGAAAGCAGCAAAGGAAAAACGACAAATAACATACAGGGGAACTCTCCTAAGGTTAACAGCTGATTTCTCAGCAGAAACTCTACAATCCAGAAGGGAGTGCCATGAAATATTTAAAGTGATGAAACAGAAGAACCTACAACCAAGATTACTCTACCCGGTAAGGATCTCATTCAGATTCGATAGAGAAATCAAAAGCTTTACAGACAAGCAAAAGCTAAGAGAATTCAGCACCACCAAACCAGCCCTACAACAAATGCTAAAGGAACTTCTCTAAGTGGGAAACACAAGAGAAGAAAACGACCTACAAAAACAAACACAAAACAATTAAGAAAATGGTCATAGGAACATACATATCAATCATTACCTTAAACATGAATGGATTAAATGCTCCAACCAAAAGAAACAGGCTCGCTGAATGGATACAAAAACAAGACCCATCTACATGCTGTCTACAAGAGACCAACTTCAGAGCTAGGGACACATACAGACTGCAAGTGAGGGGATGGGAAAAGATATTCCATGTAAATGGAAATCAAAAGAAAGTTGGAGTAGGAATACTCATATCAGATAAAATAGACTTTAAAGTAAAGAAAGTTACAAAAGACAAGGAAGGACATTACATAATGATCAAGGGATCAATCCAAGAAGAAGATATAACAATTATAAATATATATGCACCCAACATAGGAGCACCTCAATACATAAGGCAACTGCTAACAGCTATAAGAGAGAAAATCGACAGTAACACAAGAATAGTGGGGGAATTTAAAACCTCACTTACACCAATGGACAGATCATCTAAACAGAAAATTAATAAGGAAACACAAGCTTTAAATGACACAATAAACCAGATAGATTTAACTGATATTTATAGGACATTCCATCCAAAAACAGCACTTTCTTCTCAAGTGCACATGGAACATTCCCCAGGATAGATCACATATTGGGTCACAAATCAAGACTCAGGAAATTTAAGAAAATTGAAATCATATTAAGCATCTTTTCTGAGCACAACACTATGAGATTAGAAATCAGTTACAGGGGAAAAAAATGTAAAAAACACAAACACATGGAGGCTAAACAATACACTACTAAATAAATAACCAAGAGATCACTGAATAAATTAAAGAGGAAATCAAAAAATACTTAGAGACAAATGACAATGAAAACACGCCAATCCAAAACCTATGGGATGCAGCAAAAGCAGTTCTAAGGGGGAATTTTATAGCAATACAAGCCTACATCAAGAAACAAGAAAAATCTCAAATAAACATTTTAACCTTACACCTAAAGGAACTAGAGAAAGAAGAGCAAACAAAACCCAAAGTTAGCAGAAGGAAAGAAATCATAAAGATCAGAGAAAATAAATGAAATAGAAACAAAGAAAACAATAGCAAAGATCAATTAAACTAAAAGCTGGTTCTCTGAGAAGATAAACAAAATTGATAAACTATTAGCCAGACTCATCAAGAAAAAGAGGGAGAGGACTCAAATCATTAAAATTAGAAATGAAAAAGGAGAAGTTACAACAGACACCACAGAAATACAAAGCATCCTAAGAGACTACTACAAGCAACTCTATGCCAATAAAATGGACAACGTGGAAGAAATGGATAAATTCTTAGAAAACTTTAAACTTCCAAGACTGAACCAGGAAGAAATAGAAAATATGAACAGACCAATCACAAGTAATGAAATTGAAACTGTGATGAAAAATCTTCCAACAAACAAAAGCTCAGGACCAGATGCCTTCACAGATGAATTCTATCAAACATTTAGAGAAGAGCTAACACCCATCCTTCTCAAACTCTTCCAAAACTTGCAGAGGAAGGAACACTCTCAAACTCATTCTACGAGGCCAAAACCAGATACCAAAACCAGATACCAAAACCAGATACCAAAACCAGACAAAGATACTACAAAAAAAGAAAATTACAGAGCAATATCACTGATGAATATAGATGCAAAAATCCTCAGCAAAATACTAGTAAACAGAATCCAACAACACAGTAAAAGGATCATACACCATGATCAAGTGGGATTTATCCCAGGGATGCAAGGATTCTTCAATATATGCAAATCAATCATGTGATACACCATATTAACAAACTGAAGAATAAAAACCATATGATCATCTCAATAGATGCAGAGAAAGCTTGTGACAAAATTCAACACCCATTTATGATAAAAACTCTCCAGAAAGTAGGCATAGAAGGAACTTACCTCAACATAATAAAGGCCATATATGACAAACCCACAGCCAACATCGTTCTCAATAGTGAAAAACTGAAAGCATTTCCTCTAAGATCAGGAAGACAAGGATGTCTACTCTCGCCACTATATTCAAGATAGTTTTGGAAGTCCTAGCCACAGCAGAGAAGAAAAAGAAATAAAAGGAATACAAATTGGAAAAGAAGAAGTAAAACTGTCACTGTTTGCAGGTGACATGACACTATACATAGAGAATCCTAACAATGTCACCAGAAAACTACTAGAGCTAATCTATGAATGTGGTAAAGTTTCAGGATACAAAATTAATGCACAGAAATCTCTTGCATTCCTATACACTAATGATGAAAAATCTGAAAGAGAAATTAAGGAAACACTCCCATTTATCACTGCAACAAAAAGAATAAAATACCTAGGAATAAACCTACCGAGGGAGACAAAAGGTCTGTATGCAGAAAACTATAAGAGACTGAGGAAAGAAATTAAAGATGATACAAAGAAATGGAGAGATATACCATGTTCTTGGATTGGAAGAATCAATATTGTGAAAATGACTATATTACCCAAAGCAATCTACAGATTCAATGCAATCCCTATCAAATTACCAATGGCATTTTTTACAGAACTAGAACAAAAAATCTTAAAATTTATATGGAGACACAAAATACCCCGAATAGCCAAAGCCGTCTTGAGAGAAAAAAATGGAACTGGAGGAATCAGACTCCCTGACTTCAGAATATACTACAAAGCTACAGAAATCAAGACAATATGGTACTGGCACAAAAACAGAAACATAGATCAATGGAATGGGATAGAAAGCCCAGAGATAAACCCACGCACTTACGGTCAACTAATCTATGACAAAGGAGGCAAGGATATACAATGGAGAAAAAACAGTCTCTTCAATAAGTGGTGCTGGGAAAACTGGACAGCTACATGTAAAAGAATGAAATTAGAACACTCCTTAACACCATACACAAAAAGAAACTCAAAATGGATTAGAGACCTAAATGTAAGACCGGACACTATAAAACTCTTAGAGGAAAACACAGGAAGAACACTCTTTGACATTAATCACAGCAAGATCTTTTTTGATCCACCTCCTAGAGTAATGGAAATAAAAACAAAAATAAACAAGTGGGACCTAATGAAACTTAAAAGCTTTTGCACAGCAAAGGAAACCATAAACAAGACGAAAAGAGAACCCTCAGAATGGGAGAAAATATTTGCAAACGAATCAACGGACAAAGGATTAATCTCCAAAATATATAAACAGTTCATGCAGCTCAATATTAAAAAAACAAAGAACCCAATCAAAAATGGGCAGAAGACCTAAATAGACATTTCTCCAGAGAAGACATACAGGTGGCCAAGAAGCACATGAAAAGCTGCTCAACATCACTAATCATTAGAGAAATGCAAATCAAAACTGCAATGAGGTATCACCTCACACCAGTTAGAATCTGTATCATCAGAAAATCTACAAACTACAAATGCTGGAGAGGGTGTGGAGAAAGGGGAATCCTCTTGCACTGTTGGTGGGAATGTAAATTGATACAGCCACTATGGAGAACAGTATGGAGGTTCCTTAAAAAACTAAGAATAGAGTTACCATATGACCCAGGAATCCCACTACTGGGCATATACCCAGAGAAAACCATAATTCAAAAAGACACATGCACCCCAGTGTTCAGTGCAGCACTATTTACAATAGCCAGGTCATGGAAGCAACCTAAATGCCCATCAACAGAAGAATGTTTAAAGAAGATGTGGTACATATATACAATGGAATATTACTCAGCCATAAAAAGGAACGAAACTGAGTCATTTGTAGAGACGTGGATGAATCTACAGAATGTCATACAGAGTGAAGTAAGTCAGAAAGTGAAAAACAAATATCGTATATTAACGCATATATGTGGAAGCTAGAAAAATGGTACAGATGAACTGGGCTGCAGGGTAGAAATGAGACACAGATGTAGAGAACAAACGTATGGACAGCAAGGGGGGAAAGCGGTGGGGGTGGGGGTGGGGGTGTGATGAATTGGGAGATTGGGATTGAATGTATACAATGATGTGTATAAAATGGATAACTAATAAGAACCTTCTGTATAAAAAAATAAATTAAATTAAATTAAAAAAAACAAAAAAAACCCCTCAGATTAAAAATTAAAAAAAAACAACAAAAAACTTCATGAACAGTGTTAACATACATACTGGCCAGAAAAGATATCTTTAACACATATAGCAAATGATTATCATTCAGAATATATGAAGAACTCCTAAAATCAACAGTAAGAAAAGTATATAGGAAGAAGGGCACAGAAAGGAATATACAGTTCTGAGAAAAGAAAACGTGAAAGGCCAATAAATGTATTAAAGAGGGCTGATCTTACTGGTGGTCAGGATTACACAAATTAAATTTCCATTTTATGATCTCCAGATTTCCAAACAATTCAGAAATCTGACAGTATCAAGTTTTAAGACAGATGAAGAGGATTAAGAATTTCCATTCGTCACTGGTGGGAGTGTAAATTGTCATAGCCATTCTGCAGAACAACTTTCCAACATAATACAGTTGAAACTGTGCATTCTGTTTTCCCTCCATCCCATCAATTCTGCTTCTAGGAATATATATTAGAGAGATTGTTGTGTATGTGCCCAAGGAGATAGCTACAAGAGTGTTCATATCACTGGTACAGTAAAAAACTGCAGTAAGTTAAATACCATTGACAGAAGAATGGGCCAATAAATTTCACTAGATTCATATTAAAGAAATTTACACAGTGGTGAAAATGAATGATATTACATGTATCAAAATGGCTAAATCTCAAAAATGTTGAAAAATAGCAATTTGTATAATAGTATAGAAAGTAAAATATTACTTCTATAGAACTTCCAAACTTAAGAACCATACATTAAATTTATGGACACTTATGCATGTGATTATGGAATAAATATCTGCTTGAGAATGATAACTATAAAATTCCAAAGAGTGGTTATTCTGGAAGATGTTGGGATTAGGCTCCAAATAAGTCTGAATAGTTATATTTCCTCAAAAAATTGAAATACATATGGCAAAATATTATGACTTGATAAAAGACAGTACTACCTATATGAGCATACCTTTTTTAAATTTTTTTTTTCGCCTCACCATGCACAACGCGGGATCTTAGTTCCCCGACCAGGGATTGAACCCATGCCCTCTGCAGTGGAAGTGCCGAGTCCTAACCACTAGACCGCCCAGGAATTCCCGAGCATACCTTTCTGAACATTTGAAATATTTTGCAAATAAATTATTACTATTTTAGAAATTTTTTAAAAAATTGAAACTAGGAATTTAACATTAAAAAGGAAAGTTTTTTTACCTATCCTATCTCACAGGTATTTCAGGAAGAGTTAATTGATAGAAATTGTTCTTGCGTTTGGAGATTAGGCTAGGCTGACAATTTGTATATATTCCCAAACTGAATTTAATAGTTTGACCCAGAGTTTTGTACGTACAGTGTAAGTAATGAAAGGAGGAGCAAATGGCAGGTAAACTGAGACTTGAGGGTGACAAAATATGATCTGACTCCTCGAAATTACCCAGAATATAAAATCCAATTTTGCATTATCCCCAAGAATGAAGCCAGGACATTTGAGAATGATGCATGATAAAAGCTGAAGTTCTGGCACAGATGAAGAGGCTCTTATGATACAAAGTTTGGAAATGCCAACTTCCTTTCAGAGAACATTTCTGTGCCAGGCAGGAGGCTAGGTGACTTGCATTTTTAATTCACAGATAATATTTTAATGTCCATTATGCAGATGAGAAAACTGAGACCCATCTGTCCATGATTACCCAGCTGTTGAGCAGCAGAGCCTGCATTCATTTACAAATGGCTGTTCTTTCATTATTCCACAAGATCGCAGAAACCTTGTGAGTAATAGGTGTGTTTTCATGTCCAGAGTACCTAGTCCTGGTCTCCTTAGAAGAGGTATTTCTGGGTTTCATATTATCTGAACTCCTTCTATCAAAGAAATAGACTTTTAAGGCACTTGGGGTATTATTTCACTTTCCTCCATTCTTAAGATAGTTCTCTTGTATGGGAGAGCTTCTCTTACTAAGCAAGGAGAATAGCTTCTGTACTGGTTGACTCTCTGTTTTTACATTTGCCATTTAAACAATGAATCAGTTCCTTGTTCCATAGGCTAGAACTCTCAAACTCTAAATTAAAAAAAAAAAAAAAAAAAAAAAGAACAAAAAGAAAGGAAGAAAGAAAGAAAAGAAAAAAAAAGTGAAAACTTCCAATCAGTTTCTTTCCACTTATTGTTCTTTGGCCAGCCAACAATTTTAGCTAATCATATGTCTTTACTCAAAATGGCTTTTACAGGGAAAATCTCCAAATCTATAACCAGCTACTGAATTTATCAAACCATAGAGGGGTGGTGGAGAAGATGAAAGTAGAAGAAAAACATATGCAAACATGCACCCAGGAACATATATATTTTAATGGCTTATCTAGGACCATACCCATGTATCATGTGGCCATTCTACAAAGGAACTCAACTTATTTTTGTAAAAGTGAGATGGAAAAAACAAAATCCATCAACAACTCTTATTACTTTACTGCTAATCACTTGAAAAGTTCTGTTGACATTATATGGTTATATTCTCAGAGGAATTCATCCCCTCCCCAAGATTAATTTTAATTTTTCTCAGATATATTTTCTGCATAAACCCAAGCAAAACAACATTCTAGACGCTCATGGAAAATTCTGCTTTTCCCTCTGCAAAAAATTGTGCTGAGATCTGTCATTCACTCTATGTCCCAAATCAACAAATGGTAAATATTTCAATATAGTTGTCTGGTATATTTTGGTATCTTCTCCTCTAAATTCCTTTTAAAGAAAAAGTATGCCCTTCACTTAACTAAAGGTATCTGCAAAAAAAAACGAAAAAACAGTCTGGAGGGAAAAAAGTCTTTGTTCTTTTCTGTCTCACACAAGGACCTTTGTACTTAGGATAATGCTGTGAAAAATGTCTCCGTGTTCTATCAATAATACACTGAGGTTCAGTTTATTTCATTTTATGTTGTTTTTACTCTGCTTGGCAAATAACGCTCTCTCGACTTTCTCATTCTAATCAAACTGTAGAATGCTAATAAAACAAAGCCAAACTAATAAAGCCATTTTTCTTTATATTAATCCTCAGAGTTATCAGGGACTCACACCCATACATATGAATAGTACAGTCAGCCATAAAGTAGGAAGATAAAACATGGATAAAGGGATTATTCACATATAAAGGTGAGACAAAAACATAATGACAAAAGCTGTACGCAACTTGATGATTATCTAAGATGTGTTGGGTAGAGAGATTCCAGTCTACAGGAAACATCTAATATACTACTAAACCCCCAAGACCTCTGCATGAGTATGATTTCAGCATGCATAAAAAGGATTTTGGAAATTTTATTTTGACATTTTGATCAACTTGTTTTGAAAAAGATTCCTGCCTGCAAACCAAAAATTTGATAATTGCTTTCCTAAGTGCTTAGGACTGAACCACTATAGACATTCTTTGCTTTTCACAAAGGAGAATTTCCTCTAAAATCTAGTTTAGTTTAATTATAGCAGTCTGGGTGTGATTTCTGTTTATATCCCTCCGGTTGAATCTGCTCTGGCTGGGTTTGGGTCAGAGCTATTTCTAGGAAATGCCTGCTACTTTTTCTCAAACTAAAACTTCTCTGCATTTTTCTTTTTCCGGCTTGATGTCTTTGTTACTTTAACATGAGAATGGGTGATCCACGCGCACGTCTGTAACTAGGCATTTGAGCCCGAGACTTGATGCAGCTAATTCTAAGGAGGTTGGTGAGTTATGTCAATATGCTAAGTATATTCCTAGAACTATTAAAGCCACTCCATTAGTTAAGACTCTTCCATTCCAGGTAACAGCAATCAAGCTTGGTTTAAGCAAAACCAACCAACCAACAAACCAAATGAAAAGCAATGAAAGGACAATGCATGGTAATGATACAGAGATGTCCCATGGACTCCTGGGTAGGAAATCTGTTGGACTGCAGGAAGCACTGGACCCAGGGCCCCAAAGGCAGCCTGGAACCCATGGAGCGCTGTCTCCCACTCTCATGTATGACTGGCTCTTTCTATTTCACTTTCTTCCCTCTGTCAGAAGAGCTTTATCCGCTCTATGTCGCAGACAGAAGACGATCCCCAACAGCTCCCAATTTTACAGGTAACAGTTACTTTCTCATGGAGAAATGAACTTGTTCTTCTTCCCACTTCCAAATTCCTAGGAAAGGCATCTGATGGGAGGCAAAGTTGGTACGCATTCCCATTCCTTACAGCCTAGTTGTCTAGACCACTGTGGCTGAGAGATTAGGGACGCAGCATAAGAGGCCCAGAGGGGTGGGTTAAGGTGGCAGTTAAGAGCGTTTGCTGAGAGTTTGGTAGTTACTCTAAAACGTTTCCCTGTCACTACGATGAGGACAGAACAAATTATTCACATGACAGAGTAGTAAGGTGGAGGTGAGTGACACTCCCACTGGCACCTGAGGGCACAGAGTCTTGTGAGCTTCAAGAATAACTCAGCTGCCATCATGAGATGTTTAGCCAAACAATTGCTGGTGCCTGAAATACTTCCTAGTTCTTCTCAGAAGGCGGTATCTGGTCAGTATATCCCTGGTTTCGATGCTCTGTTGTATTGGGATTAAATTCTGCCCAGATCTAAGATGCCAACTTGGTATTCCTCCAGCTGAGGAGATACTGTACTCAGGACACTCGATTTACTCCAGAAACTGGAGTTGCATCTGATACCTCAAAGGAGAGTTCATAATGAAAAATTTCACACGTCAGTGTGTCCAAAAAATCATATACAAATAGAAACTTAAAAAAAAAAAAGGGCTTCCCTGGTGGCGCAGTGGTTGAGAGTCCGCCTGCCGATGCAGGGGACACGGGTTCGTGCCCCGGTCCGGGAAGATCCCACATGCCGCGGAGCGGCTGGGCCCGTGAGCCATGGCTGCAGAGCCTGCGCGTCCGGAGCCTGTGCTCCGCAACGGGAGAGGCCACGACAGTGAGAGGCCCGCGTACCGCAAAAAAAAAAAAAAAAGATTTGGATTTACAGTTCACATTGGCCCACCCATACAAGGCTGGGTTCCCAATTAGACATCTTTCCTTTCTCTGCTAGAAAAGAAGAGCAAATTTAAAAAAAAATAAAACTCTCTAGACTACGTTATCAAAATTCATACACCTGTACCAATAAAAATGAATCAAAAATTTAAATTACATTTCTTCCTTATGTTGTGATTTCATCCTTTCCTCACCCAAAGGGGACATGAGGAGCTTAATGAGGGTATATACTGGTGGGAGATATTGGCAGTTTACTAAAGAGCAACAAGAGTGACAGACACTTTTGCCCAAATACTTGATTTCTTCTTGACTCTTTTCGAAGAAAGAAATGAATTCCTACGCCTATACATAGGCTGATCTTCCACTGAAAGATCATTGGCTTTGGTCTGTAACGATCATTGAGGGCGGTGAGATTTTCCTTTTGGCTCTTCTCTTGCACATTATTCAGTGAGTTACACCTTGATTCTATGTAACGGCCGTGATGAGGCAGAGAAATGCACCTGGAGAGACATCCTGTGATTTACTAACATCCAAGGGTCTCATTTTACACCCACGCACACGCACGCACACACTTTCTGCATTTCCCTTCGTAGGTTTTTAGATTTGGGTACTTATGCATTTGTTTTACGTGATTATTGGATTGATGTCTGTCTTCCCACAAGACTGTATGTTGCCCGAGGACAGGGACTTCATACATCCTGCTGTTGAGGAGCAAGTAAAACCAAGAGGCTAGTGTAGGGCCTGGCAACTTAGTTTCGGGGTAGGAACTGCGGAGGCCAAGGGTTTAAATCTCAGCCTTGCCAGGTGCCAGCTGTGGGACCTTGGACCAACTATGTAACCTCCCTGTGTTTAAGTATCTCATCCGAATAACAGAGATACTGCCTGTGTCATAAAGATGCTAGGAGGACTGAAATGAGTTACATAAGAAGCACTTCGAAACTGTGCTGGCACACAGTAAGTGCTTATAAGTGTTTGTTACATAACAGACCCTCAAAGATTTATTAAGCCATTGTTCAACAATTTACACAGAGAAGAGAATGAGAAAGGCACTGACCATTTTACAAGATCAGAGTCCTGGTATAGAGTTTTACATGTTGTCCCCAAACCTCAATCCATTCTTTGCTTCCTGCATATTACTTTTACATACGTTTAAATCTAGGGCATTTGTTTTTTCACCTCCAAAGGGGCTCAAGAAGCTATGAGCTCTGATACGGGTGGACCTTAGTTTGTCTGTTCTATGCCTCCTCTGGATGGGGGACGGGGAGCATCTCTAGCAAAAGAGAAGAACACTGTTTTTTGTTTGTTTGTTTGTTTTGTTTTTTCAATCACCAATTCTCTCCAGAAACAAGAAAAATTATTGTCTTAGTAAATTTAATTTTAGCTTCATCATAAAAAGAATACACATTCATTATAAAAATATTTTAAAATAAAACTGTTCTTGGGAAATAAAACACCCTTAATCATACTACACTGAGAGAATCGCTATTTTGTAAAAACATTATGATATATTACATCCCAGGTTATAAATTTAAAATGTATTCACTTAGAAATTGAGCCTATAGTAAATATTTTATTCTACCATGTTCTTCATTTACATCATGAACATTCCTTCGTGTTATTCAATAGTCTTCAAAATGAGAATTTTTAGGGCTTCCCTGGTGGCGCAGTGGTTGAGAGTCCGCCTGCCGATGCCGGGGACACGGGTTCGTGCCCCGGTCCGGGAAGATCCCACATGCCGCGGAGCGGCTGGGCCCGTGAGCCATGGCCGCTGAGCCTGCGCGTCCGGAGCCTGTGCTCCGCAACGGGAGAGGCCACGGCAGTGAGAGGCCCGTGTACCGCAGGCAAAAAAAAAAGAGAACTTTTAAATGGGTGTGGATTTTCCATCACATGGGTCATTTATTTTATGCTTCCAAGAATTTTGGAAATAGACGATGCTTTTTTCTATTACAAATGACTGTGGTCAGTATCCTCACAAGAAGGCAAAATGGGCTTTACCTGAAAACATGAAGAAACAGGAAGGAAAAAAAAATGCCCACACAAGAGAAGTTCCTGCCTTGATACCAACCTAGAAGCCCAAGGAATATTTATTTCTGTTTTCAGACTTGCCCATCAAATTTTAGTAAGTTCACATCTAATCTTTTAACCTTCATATGCCTGCAAAGTATTAAAAATATGCTGAAAATAAGTTCACAGTGCCAGGATCACCATCTCTGCTCAAGAAATACATACTGGGGCTTCCCTGGTGGCGCAGTGGTTGAGAATCTGCCTGCTAATGCAGGGGACACGGGTTCGAGCCCTGGTCTGGGAAGATCCCACATGCCGCGGAGCAACTGTGCCCGTGAGCCACAACTACTGAGCCTGCGCGTCTGGAGGCTGTGCTCCGCAACAAGAGAGGCCGCGATAGTGAGAGGCCCGCGCACCGCGATGAAGAGTGGCCCCTGCTTGCCACAACTAGAGACAGCCCTCGCACAGAAATGAAGACCCAACACAGCCAGAAAAATAAATAAATAAACAAATGTGGGGTTTAAAAAAAAAAGAAAAGAACTTAAAATTAATCAATACAATCATAAATAGCATGTAGGTCAAATAATAAAGCATAATTAAAATTAGAAAAATATTTAAAAAAAAAGAAATACACACTGAATGAATAACCCTTCTTTGTTTTCTTCATGAAAAATTTTAGAGTTGAATCCATAACACAATAGGGATTCCAGAAGGAACGTGAAGATCAAGATTTTGAAGCAAAGTTGCAAGTTATTCAAAGAATAAAAAGGGAAAATACATGGATGAGAAATTTTCCTTTTCAACAAACGCTTAATTATCAGGAGATTTGAGTTGTTAGCTTAATGAACACTTAAGCATTAATTCTCTCTTTTACACGGAGTCAAGAATTTTAGAAGTGAAAGGTTATGTATTCTTACTTCATTTTGTCAGAAGTGGAATACAAAGGTGCAGAGTTGAAATAACTTTCCTAAGGATTCATTTGGAGTAAACTCTAAACTCTCTACCCAGCTTTACCAAACCCTACCTGACTCAACCCCTGCCAACCCCAAGCCGAGGCTCTTCTTCCCATTAAGGGCTATGTCAGGAGCCTCAGGTGAGCTCTTCCTGCTGGCAGTCGATCTCAGGGAACCTCGCTGTCCTCGCACTTTGCCACTGTGACACCTTTCCTCGCCTTTAACCTCCTACACTCCTTACCCGCTCCCTCCTCACTCTGCCTGCTTTCTCCCTAATAGGAAAAATGGAAGCAACAGGAAATGAAATTAACAGACACCTAGTAACCCCAGCACTCTCCCACAGGCCTCTACACCCACACACTTTGCCGGCTTGTCTGTTATCACCCTTCAAGATTTCCCTGCTCCTGTCTGACGCCACCCCTTCACCAGGATACCAGCTCCAGCCCCCTTGCCCACTCGAGGACACTGTTTCAGCTAGACCCCCTTCCCTCCTCTACATCATCAATTTCTCCCTCTACTTTATGGGCCTCAACCACGTGCAAACACACGCGATTCTTGCTCTCGTTTAAAAGAAAAACAAAAAGTCCTCCGGACCATGTTTGCCCTGCTTACTACTGTCCTATGTCTTTGCTCCCCTGCCAAGCAAAGCTCCTTAAAGAGTTGTCTACATCTGCTCGCTCTGATTTTCTTTGTCTCATTCTTTTTTTTTTTAACATCTTTATTGGAGTATAATTGCTTTACAATGGTGTGTTAGTTTCTGCTTTATAACAAAGTAAATCAGCTATATGTATACTTATATCCCCATATCCCCTCCCTCTTGAGCCTCCCTCCCACCCTCCCCATCCCACCCCTCTAGGTGGTCACAAAGCACGAGCTGATCTCCCTGTGCTATGCGGCTGCTTCCCACTAGCTATTTCTTTTATGTTTGGTAGTGCATATATGTCCGTGCCTCTCTCTCACTTCGTCCCAGCTAACCCCTCCCCCTCCCCATGTCCTCAAGTCCATTCTCTAGTAGGTCTGTGTCTTTATTCCCGTCTTACCCCTAGGTTCTTCATGACCTTTTTTTTTTTTTCTCTTAGATTCCATATATATGTGTTAGCATACAGTATTTGTTTTTCTCTTTCTGACTTACTTCACTCTGTATGACAGACTCTAGGTCCATCCACCTCACTACAAATAACTCAATTTCTTTTAAACTGACTCGAATCTGGCTCCCTCTCTTGCCACCCACCGTGCAAAGTCATGCTGTTAAATCCCGCCGTCATTCTGCAGCCCTCCTGGGAATTAACCCTACGGGCAACATCTGACAGAGTTGATCACTGCCTCCCCTGCTACGTTTCTCCATTTGGCCCCTGGGCCTCCACACTTTCTATATTTTCTTTTAACTGCACTGACTGCTCTCTCTCACACCCCTTTATAGTTCCCCTCCTTCTCCGCAACCTCTTAACACTGCCGTGTGCCGGAGTTTTGCCCTTGGCCTGAGCTTGTATTTCCATATTGCCTACTCTTATGGCACGAAATACCAGACTCCTCTCCTGAACGCTAGAGTCTTATACCCAACAGCCTATTTAACCTTTCCACTTGGGTAACTCATAACAACATCAACAGGACCAAAATCCAACTCCAACACCACTCAACCCCTCCGTCGCCAAAGCTCTTCTGCCCTTAGCCTTCTTAATATCCATGGCAACACCATTCTTCTCACTCAGCCAGTAATCCTTGACTTCTGTTTCTCATGCATCCAATATGCAACCACCACAAAAGTCCTTTTGGCTCTTCCTGCAAAGTATATCCAGAATCAAGCCATGTCCCACGATCCCTACAATTCTGGTCCAAGCCACCATCGTCTCTTGCCTGGATTAATGCAGCAGCCTCCTACCCCTTCTCCCTGCATCCACACTTACCCCCTCTGAATCTCTTTTTAATTCAGCGGCCACAGTGGTTTTCTGGAAACTTAAGTCAGATCATGTTACTCCTTGGCTCAAAATTTGCAATGGCTCCACATTTCACTCCAAATAACATTAAAATTCTGCCTTTGGCCACAGGGCGTACACAATCTGATTCTCCATTAACTTTCTGATCTTCTCCTTGTTCACTCTGCTCCAGCCACACTGGCCTCCTGAAACACGCTAGGTGTGCCCCTGCCAGGGGGCTTTCTGCACTGGCTCTTCCTTGCCTGTGTCTCAGTTCCCCTAGATAATTGCTTGCCTAACCCCTCATCATTCGCGGAAGATTTCTTCTCACTGAGGTCTACCTTCACTACCCTGCTTAGTGCTGTCCTCTGCCCTGGCCCTCTCACCACTTGCCCGTCATCTGCTCTCTCAAGCTCCCTCTACCTTTATAATAGTTATCCATCTCTAATAGGAAGTAGAACATTTATTATGCTTATTGTTTATTTTCCAGCTCCACCTCTAGGATGTAGGTGCTATGAAGTAAAGATCTTTGTTTGGTTCACTGTCGAATTCTAATGCCTAAAACCCGGCACACTGTAAGACTCAATAAGTAGTTCTAGAATGGACCTAGGAATGAATGAATGGTCACGGCTTTTTACCTGCTCCCTTTGCACACTGTTCCCTTTATCTGGAATATTCTTTGTTCACTGTCACACAGTGGCTGATTCATACACCAAGACCTCACAGGAGACCTTCCTAAGAGCACAATCTGAGAGAGCCCCCAGTTATTTGCCACTACTCACCCCAGTTTCACCATTCTTATCACTTATCTAATATCTTCTCATTTGCCTACTTGTTTTTTTTTTTAAGATTTATTTATTATTTATTTTCGGCTGCACTGGGTCTTAGCTGCGGCACGCGGGATCTTCGTTGAGGCATGCGGGATCTTCCTTTGTGGCCCGCAGGCTTCTCTCTAGTTGTGGTGTGCAGGCTCCCGGGCGCTTGGGCTCTGTAGTTTGTGGCACGCAGGTTCTCTCCTTGAGGCTCACGACCTCAGTAGTTGTGGCACGCGGGCTTAGTTGCCCCGCGGCATGTGGGATCTTAGTTCCCCGACCAGGGCTCGAACCCGCATCCCCTGCATTGGAAGGCGGATTCTTTACCACTGGGCCACCAGGGAAGTCCTGTCTATTTGTTTTTTATCTATCCCCTGCCCACACCCCCACTCATTCATAGTCACCTCTGAATCCCTAGGACCTAGAACACTGCCTGGTATACCTCCTGCACACGTTTATTATAAGAAGAAAAATCACACAGTTAGTGTACCATCTGGAAGGCATTACACAAATTATATGTTAACTGCAGAATCCAAAACAGAACTCTTTCCTACTGCAGGTCAAAGCCCCCTCCATAGGTGTTCTGCCAATTTAGCAACCAGAGAAATGCTAAACAAGAAGATAAAATACGATACTACTATTTTAGTAGACTTTGCCATCCTGATTTACGTAATTTGGTCACGACCTAGTTTGTGCACAAGTGGCTCAGGCCCAGGGCGGGTTGCAAATCTTGAACTGAGCTCCTTCCTCTCCCATGTCACAGAATCTCTGTTCCACTGACAGGTAAATCTTGTCCTTGAGGGACACCTCCCTTACTGTTTATAAACTCACTGTCCTTTGCTTCATTTTATCTGAACAAAGGATCTTAACCCATTGCCACTGAATCCACATTTTGATGCTTATTTATTTAGTAGGCCGTGAGGGAGTGTCCTTTTTTTCATGCAGAGTTAAAGTCATGGAAGAACGGATGGTCACAGCATTCCAGGCTTGTCCACACCCTTCTTGGAATAGCATTACGGGAACAGATGCTCATATCACGTGTCCCATGATGAACACAGGAAACGTGACGGGGATCCATAAACGCTTAGGGGTTATGAACTCAGAGAAAAGTGCTCAAAGGAAGTGACTGAGACACTAAAAGCAGAACGTATCTTCAGTATGATGACAATACGTAATAACGCGATAGGTGTGGGTTTCCCCATTGACAGTCCCCCATAACTCTCCCTTGTAGTAACAGGACAAAGCTATGAGCATCTTGGTCCACTGAAAACATGGTGGTCTGTCACAGGGTAATTTGGGGGACTTGACAAAGTCTCGGGTCTTTTACTTAATCATGTGAAAGCAGCAAGCGAGGCTGACATTGCGAATGGGAAGTCCCACCCCGCCCCTCAAGTCAGAAGCTCGTGGGGCTGTCGGAGATGCTCACTTAAATGGCGCCCCATGGCTTAGCCTCCACAGGTCCCTCAGACATGTCCCTCACACTGTTCCATTTTCTCTTCATGGAGGTGTCCCAGGCCAGGCACCCTCCTCTCTGCCACCTCTATGCCTGGCCTTCATTCTCCTGTTCTCACCACTTCTCTGTCTCCCTTGAACCAATGTAAGCCTCCTCTAATTGCTAGGATTTTAGCCAGCAACACTGCACATGTGTGGATAAAACTGGAGGACTTCCCTGGGAGGAAGACGTATTTGTTAAAATCAGTGTGAAATTACATATCTGAAGCAAGAGGTGGGGAGGCTATAGCAATGGTTCTGAGCAGGTGAGGAAGGATGGCAATGGGGGTCCCAAGCAGAGGGGAAGGAGGCAGGGATGAGGGAAATTAGGGGCGGGGAGGGTCTCATAGAGAGGGGCAGGAGAAAAGGGTGGCGGTAGCCCTAAAGCAAAAGTTGCCACTGTTAATGCATCGGCCTTTAGGCTAAAATGCTTTAAAAGAATAGAAAGTGGCCGGGGGCAGGGGCAGATCCTGTGTGAACAGTTAGTTTTTTGAGAAGTATATGCATCATTTAATAAAAGTCATTTAAATAAGTCAAACACATATTCCATAATAAAAATCACTTGGAAAACCAGGGCTTGCCCCTGTAGTGAATGGCCAGAAACCACTGCTTATCACACCAGAAACCCCTGTAGTAGGAGATGTGACACACACACGGAAATGATTTCACCACGTGCAGTACACAGCTATGGTTTGCCAGCCTAACTTCCTGTTCCTTTAGTAACAGACCCATATTTAGGGAATCACCACCCCCCAATCTGAGCCCAAGGAGTTTTTACTTCCTTGCTTATGTGGATGACAGTGACATGCGACACAGGGGTGGTGTGAGTACCATAATCTCATAGCAAAGATGCCAGGGGTGGTCATGTGACTCAAGTCCATCCAATGAAATGCAGTCCTGGGAGTTTTGTCAGCGCTCTAGCAAAGGAGACTCTCTTTTTCACTGGAGTTAAAGCTGGAAGTCCATGGTCATTTGGTGGGGCTGGAGGGGGGCACAGGGATAGAATCTGCCTGAGGGATAAGCCAACACAGAGAAAGTCAGGAAGAAAAGAGAGAAACAGATCTGAAGAAGTAATTTGCACACTGGATCCCATTGTGTCTTTGCTATTTTTGAGTTCACTGAGTCAATGAACCCCTATCACTTAAGCCCGTGTGAAATGGGTTTCTGTCACTTGCAGTCAGAATAGTCTAACAAATAATAAGTATCAGCTAACATTTACATAGCGCTTACTGTGTGCCCGTCACACAAACCTTTTACACAGGAACTCATTTAATCTCCTAAGAACCCTATGAGGTTGATGCTATTACACCCCCATTTTATAGGTGGGAAAACTATATGATTCTAAGATCATATAACTAGTCAATGATGGGTTCAAGATTCAAACCCAAGCAGTTTAGCCCCAGAATTGGTGCCTCTGACCACTGCCTCCCACTAGTCTAATGGAGCATAGAATCAATTTGAAGAGTATTTATGGTTTCCAGATGGAGTAGCCTGGGTCCACCTTAGCCAAGGTTAGAGAATTTCTTTGGGATTTTGACTGCAATTAGAGTGTAACTTCCGTAGGGCAAGAACTACATTTCATTCTTTAAATCTCAGTGTCTAGCATGCTTGGCTCTTGACTATACAGTCACAACAGATGCTAAACTGAAATGGAAGTCAGGATTCTTTAAAAATGGGTCTGGACAAATACATAAAGAAATCCATCTACATGTGGAACAACTCCTACAGAACACCTACTGAACGCTGGCAGAAGACCTCAGACCTCCCAAAGGTCAAGAAACTCCCCACGTACCTGGGTAGGGCAAAAAAAAAAAGAAAAAACAGAGACAAAAGAACACGGACAGGACCTGCACCAGTGGAAAGGAGCTGAGAAGGAGGAAAGGTTTCCACACACTAGGAAGCCCCTTCGCAGGCGGAGACGGCGGGTGGCGGAAGGGGAGCTTCGGGGCCGCGGTGGAGAGCACAGCTACAGGGGTGCGGAGGGCAAAGCAGAGAGATTCCTGCACAGAGGATGGGTGCCCACCGGCACTCACCAGCCCCGCCCGAGAGGCTTGTCTGCTCACCCGCTCGGGCGGGCGGGGTCTGGGAGCTGAGGCTCGGGCTTCGGTCGGAGCGCCGGGAGAGGACTGGGGTTGGCGGCGTGAACACAGCCTGAAGGGGGCTAGTGTGCCACGGCTAGCTGGGAGGGAGTCCGGGAAAACGTCTGGAGCTGCTGAAGAGGCAAGAGACCATTGTTTCCTGGTGCGCGAGGATAGGGGATTCAGAGCACCGCTTAAAGGAGCTCCAGAACCGGCGCGAGCCACAGTTATCAGCGCGGACCCCCAGAGACGGGCATGAGAAGCTAAGGCTGCTGCGGCCGCCACCAAGAAGCCTGTGTGCGAGCACAGGTCACTCTCCACACCTCCCCTCCCAGAGCCTGTGCAGCCCGCCACTGCCAGGGTGCCGTGATCCAGGGACAACTTCCCCGGGAGAACGCACGACGCGCCTCAGGCTGGTGCAACATCACGCTGGCCTCTGCCGCCGCAGGCTCGCCCCGCACTCTGTGCCCCTCCCTCCCCCTGGCCTGAGTGAGCCAGAGCCCCCGAATCAGCGGCTCCTTTAACCCCGTCCTGTCTGAGTGAAGAAGAGACGCCCTCCGGCGACCTACACGCAGAGGCGGGGCCAAATCCAAAGCTGAGCCCCTGGGAGCTGTGAGAAAAAAGAAGAGAAAGGGAAATCTCTCCCAGCAGCCTCAGGAGCAGCTGATTAAATCTCCACAATCAACTTGATGTACCCTGCGTCTGTGGAACACCTGAATAGACAACGAATCATCCCAAATTGAGGAGGTGGACTTTGGGAGCAACGATATATATATATTTTTTCCTTTTTTCTCTTTTCGTGAGTGTGTATGTGTATGCTTCTGTGTGTGATTTTGTCTGTATAGCTTTAATTTTACCATTTGTCCTACGGTTCGGTCTGTCTTATTTTTTTTTTTAGTATAGTGTTTAGTGCTTGTTATCATTGGTGGGTTTGTTTTTTGCTTTGGTTGTCCTCTTCTTTCTTTCTTTTTTTTTTAGTACTTAAAAATTTTTGTTAATAATTATTTTTTATTATTATAACTTTTTAGTTTTTATTTTATTTTATTTTCTTCTTTCTTTTTTTCTTCCTCCCCTTTATTCTGAACCGGGGGAATGACAGGCTCTTGGTGCTCCAGCCAGGCGTCAGGGCTGTGCCTCTGAGTGGGAGAGCCAAGTTCAGGACACTGGTCCACAAGAGACCTCCCAGCTCCACGTAATATCAAACGGCAAAAAAGCTCCCAGAGATCTCCATCTCAACACCAAGAGCCAGCTCCACTCAATGACCAGCAAGCTACAGTGCTGGACACCCTATGCCAAACAACTAACAAGACAGGAACACAACCCCATCCATTAGCATAGAGGCTGCCTAAAATCATAATAAGGCCACAGACACCCCAAAACACACCACCAGATGTGGACCTGCCCACCAGAAAGACAAGATCCAGCCTCATCCAACAGAACACAGGCACTAGTCCCCTCCACCAGGAAACCTACACAACCCACTGAACCAACCTTAGCCACTGGGGGCAGACACCAAAAACAACGGGAACTATGAACCTGCAGCCTGTGAAAAAGAGACTCCCAAACACAGCAAGTTAAGCAAAATAAGAAGACAGAGAAACACACAGCAGATGAAGGAGCAAGGTAAAAACCCACCAGACCTAACAAATGAAGAGGAAATAGGCAGTCTACCTGAAAAAGAATTCAGAATAATGTTAGTAAAGATGATCCAAAATCTTGGAAATAGAATGGAGAAAATACAACAAACGTTTAACAAGGACCTAGAAGAAATAAAGAGCAAACAAACAGTGATGAACAGCACAATAAATGAAATTAAAAATTCTCTAGAAGGAATCAATAGCTGAATAACTGAAGCAGAAGAATGGATAAGTGACCTGGAAGATAAAATAGTGGAAATAACTACTGCAGACCAGAATAAAGAAAAAAGAAAGAAAAGAATTGAGGACTGTCTCAGAGACCTCTGGGACAACATTAAATGCACCAACATTCAAATTATACAGGTCCCAGAAGAAGAAGAGGAAAAGAAACACACTGAGAAAATATTTGAAGAGATTGTAGTTGAAAACTTCCCTAATATGGGAAAGGAAATAGTCAATCAAGTCCAGGAAGCACAGAGAGTCCCATACAGGATAAGTACAAGGAGAAACACGTCAAGACACATATTAATCAAACTATCAAAAATTAAATACAAAGAAAAAATATTAAAAGCAGCAAGGGAAAAACAACAAATAACATACAAGGGAATCCCCATAAGGTTAACAGCTGATCTTTCAGCAGAAACGATGCAAGCCAGAAGGGAGTGGTAGGGCATATTTAAAGTGATGAAAGAGAAAAACCTGCAACCAAGATTACTCTACCCAGCAAGGATCTCATTCAGATTTGACGGAGAAACTAAAACCTTTACAGACAAGAAAAAGCTAAGAGAATTCAGCACCAGCAAACCAGCTTTACAACAAATACTAAAGGAACTTCTCTAGGCAGGAAACACAAGAGAAGGAAAAGACCTACAATAACATACCCAAAATGGTAATAGGAACATACATATCAATAATTACCTTAAATGTAAATGGATTAAATGCTCCCACCAAAAGACATAGACTGGCTGAACGGATACAAAAACAAGACCTGTACATATGCTGTCTACAAGAGACCCACTTCAGACCTAGGGACACATACAGACTGAAAGTGAGGGGATGGAAAAAGATATTCCATGCAAATGGAAATCATAAGAAAGCTGGAGTAGCAATTCTCATATCAGACAAAATAGAATTTAAAATAAAGACTATTACAAGAGACAAAGAAGGATATTACATTATGATCAAGGGATCAATCCAAGAAGAAGATATAAAAATTGTAAATATTTATGCACCCAACATAGGAGCACCTCGATACATAAGGCAAGTGCTAACAGTCATAAAAGCGGAAATTGACAGTAACACAATCATAGTAGGGGACTTTAACGCCCCACTTTCACCAATGGACAGTCATCCAAAATGAAAATAAATAAGGAAACACAAGCTTTAAATGATACAAAAAACAAGATGGACTTCACTGATATTTATAGGACATTCTATCCAAAAACAACAGAATACACTTTCTTCTCAAGTGTTCATGGAACATTCTCCAGGATAGATCATATCTTGGGTCACAAATCAAGCCTTGGTAAATTTAAGAAAGTTGAAATCATATCAAGTACATTTTCTGACCACAATGCTATGAGACTAGATATCAATTAAAGGAAAAAATCTGTAAAAAATACAAACACATGGAGGCTAAACAATACACTACTTAATAACCAAGAGATCACTGAAGAAATCAAAGAGGAAATCAAAAAATACCTAGAAACAAATGACAATGAACACACGATGACCCAAAACCTATGGGATGCAGCAAAAGCAGTTCTAAGAGGGAGGTTCATAGCAATACAATCCTACCTCAAGAAATAAGAAACATCTCCAATAAACAACCTAATCTTACACCTAAAGCAATTAGAGAAAGAACAATAAAAAAAAACCCAAAGTTAGCAGAAGGAAAGAAATCATAAAGATCAGATCAGAAACAAATGAAAAAGAAATGAAGGAAATGATAGCAAAGATCAATAAAACTAAAAGCTGGTTCTTTGAGAAGATAAACAATTGATAAAACATTGATAAACCATTGATAAACCAAACAATTGATAAACCATTAGCCAGACTCATCAAGAAAAAAAGGGAGAAGACTCAAATCAACAGAATTAGAAATGAAAAAGGAGAGGTAACAACTGACACTGCAGAAATACAAAGGATCATGAGAAATTACTACAAGCAACACTATGCCAATAAAATGGACAACCTGGAAGAAATGGAAAAATTCTTAGAAATGCACAACCTGCCAAGACGGAACCAGGAAGAAATAGAAAATATGAACAGACCAACCACAAGCACTGAAATTGAAACTGTGATTAAACATCTTCCGACAAACAAAAGCCCAGGACCAGATGGCTTCACAGGTGAATTCTATCAAACATTTAGAGAAGAGCTAACACCTATCCTTCTCAAACTCTTCCAAAATATAGCAGAGGGAGGAACACTCCCACACTCGTTCTACGAGGCCACCATCACCCTGATACCAAAACCAGAAAAAGATGTCACAAAGAAGGAGAACTATAGGCCAATATCACTGATGAATGTAGATGCAAAAATCCTCAACAAAATACTAGCAAACAGAATCCTACAGCACATTAAAAGGATCATACACCATGATCAAGTGGGGTTTATCCCAGGAATGCAAGGATTCTTCAAAATATGGCAATCAACCAATGTGATACACCATATTAACAAACTGAAGGAGAAAAACCATATGATCATCTCAACAGATGCGGAGAAAGCTTTCGACAAAACTCAAACCCATTTATGATAAAAACCGTCCAGAAAGTAGGCATAGAGGGAACTTACCTCAACATAATAAAGACCATATATGACAAACCCACAGCCAACATCATTCTGAATGGTGAAAAACGGAAACCATTTCCACTACGATCAGGAACAAGACAAGTTTGTCCACTCTCACCACTATCATTCAACATAGTTTTGGAACTTTTAGCCACAGCAATCAGAGAAGAAAAAGAAATAAAAGGAATCCAAATCAGAAAAGAAGTAAAGCTGTCACTGTTTGCAGATAATATGATACTATACATAGAGACTCCTAAAGATGCTACCAGAAAACTACTAGAGCTAGTCAATGAATTTGGTAAAGTTGCAGGATACTAAATTAATGCACAGAAATCTCTGGCATTCCTATACACTAATGACGAAAAATCTGAAAGTGAAATTAAGGAAACACTCCCATTTACCATTGCAACAAAAAGAATAAAATATCTAGGAATAAACCTACATAAGGAGACAAAATACCTGTATGCAGAAAATTATAGGACACTGATGAAAGAAATTAAAGATGATACAAACAGATGGAGAGATATACCATGTTCTTGGATTGGAAGAATCAACACTGTGAAAATGACTCTACTACCCAAAGCAATCTACAGATTCAATGCAATCCCTATCAAACTACCACTGGCATTTTTCACAGAACTAGAACAAAAAATTTCACAATTTGTATGGAAACACAAAAGACCCCGAATAGCCAAAGCAATCTTGAGAAAGAAAAACGGAGCTGGAGGAACCAGGCTCCTGGATGTCACACTACACTACAAAGCCACAGTAATCAAGACAGTATGGTGCTGGCAGAAAAACAGAAATATAGATCAATGGAACAGGATAGAAAGCCCAGAGATAAACCCACAGACATATGGTCACCTTATCTTTGATAAAGGAGGCAAGAATATACAATGGAGAAAAGACAGCCTCTTCAATAAGTGGTGCTGGGAAAAGTGGACAGCTACATGTAAAAGAATAAAAATTAGAACACTCAGGCTTCCCTGGTGGCGCAGTGGTTGAGCGTCCACCTGCCGATGCAGGGGACAGGGGTTCGTGCCCCGGTCTGGGAAGATGCCATGGAGCAGCTAGGCCCGTGAGCCATGGCCACTAAGCCTGCGTGTCCGGAACCTGTGCTCCACAACGGGAGAGTCCACAACAGTGAGAGGCCCGCATACCACAAAAAAAAAAAAAAAATTAGAACACTCCCTAACACCATACACAAAACTAAACTCAAAATGAATTAAAGACCTCAATGTAAGGCCAGACACTATCAAACTCTTAGAGGAAAACAGAGGCAGAACACTCTATGACATAAATCATAGCAAAATCCTTTCTGACCCATCTCCTAGAGAAATGGAAATAAAAACAAAAATAAACAAATGGGACCTAATGAAACTTCAAAGCTTTTGCACAGCAAAGGAAACCATAAACAAGTCAAAAAGACAACCCTCAGAATGGGAGAAAATATTTGCAAATGAAGCAACGGACAAAGGCTTAATCTCCAAAATTTACGAGCAGCTCATGCAGCTCAATATCAAAAAAACAAACAACCCAATCCAAAAATGGGCAGAAGACCTAAATAGACATTTCTCCAAAGAAGATATACAGATTGCCAACAAACACACGAAAGAATGCTCAACATCATTAATCATTAGAGAAATGAAATCAAAACTACAATGAGATATCATCTCACACCAGTCAGAATGGCCATCATCAAAAAATCTACAAACAATAGTGGAAGCAAATACATAGCAGAGGGAGGAACACTCCCAAATTCATTGTACGAGGCCACCATCACCCTGATACCAAAACCAGACAAGGATGTCACAAAGAAAGAAAACTACAGGCCAATATCACTGATGAACATAGATGCAAAAATCCTCAACAAAATACTAGCAAACAGAATCCAACAGCACATTAAAAGGATCATACACCATGCTCAAGTGGGGTTTATTCCAGGAATGCAAGGATTCTTCAATATATGCAAATCAATCAACGTGATACACCATATTAACAAATTGAAGGAGAAAAACCATATGATCATCTCAATAGATGCAGAGAAAGCTTTTGACAAAATTCAACACCCATTTATGATAAAAACCCTGGAGAAAGTAGGCATAGAGGGAACTTTCCTCAACATAATAAAGGCCGTGTATGACAAACCCACAGCCAACATCATCCTCAATGGTGAAAAACTGAAAGCATTTCCACTAAGATCAGGAACAAGACAAGGTTGCCCACTCTCACCACTCTAATTCAACATAGTTTTGGAATTTTAGCCACAGCAATCAGAGAAGAAAAGGAAATAAAAGGAACCCAAGTTGGAAAAGAAGAAGTAAAACTGTCACTGTTTGCAGGTGACATGACACTATACATAGAGAATCCTAACGATGCTACCGGAAAACTACTAGAGCTAGTCAATGAATTTGGTAAAGTTGCAGGATACAAAATTAATGCACAGAAATCTCTGGCATTCCTATACACTAATGACGAAAAATCTGAAAGTGAAATTAAGGAAACACTCCCATTTACCACTGCAACAAAAGCAATAAAATATCTAGGAATAAACCTACCTAAGGAGACAAAATACCTGTATGCAGAAAATTATTAGACACTGATGAAAGAAATTAAAGATGATACAAACAGATGGAGAGATATACCATGTTCTTGGATTGGAAGAATCAACATTGTGAAAATGACTCTACTACCCAAAGCAATCTACAGATTCAATGCAATCCCTATCAAACTACCACTGGCATTTTTCACAGAACTAGAACAAAAAGTTTCACAATTTGTATGGAAACACAAAAGACCCCGAATAGCCAAAGCAATCTTGAGAACGAAAAACGGAGCTGGAAGAAACAGGCTCCCTGACTTCAGACTATACTACAAAGCTACAGTAATCAAGAGAGTACGGTACTGGCACAAAAACAGAAAGACAGATCAATGGAACAGGATAGAAAGCCCAGAGATAAACCCACACACATATGGTCACCTTATGTTTGATAAAGGAGGCAGGAATGTACAGTGGAGAAAGGACAGCCTCAATAAGTGATGCTGGGAAAACTGGACAGGTACATGTAAAAGTACGAGATTAGATCACTCCCTAACACCATTCACAAAAATAAGCTCAAAATGGATTAAAGACCTTAATGTAAGGCCAGACACTATCAAACTCTTAGAGGAAAACAGAGGCAGAACACTCGATGACATTAATCACAGCAAGATCCTTTCTGACCCATCTCCTAGAGAAATGGAAATAAAAACAAAAATAAACAAATGGGACCTAATGAAACTTCAAAGCTTTTGCACAGCAAAGGAAACCATAAACAAGTCAAAAAGACAACCCTCAGAATGGGAGAAAATATTTGCAAATGAAGCAACGGACAAAGGCTTAATCTCCAAAATTTACGAGCAGCTCATGCAGCTCAATATCAAAAAAACAAACAACCCAATCCAAAAATGGGCAGAAGACCTAAATAGACATTTCTCCAAAGAAGATATACAGATTGCCAACAAACACACGAAAGAATGCTCAACATCACTAATCATTAGAGAAATGAAATCAAAACTACAATGAGATATCATCTCACACCAGTCAGAATGGCCATCATCAAAAAATCTAGAAACAAGAAATGCTGGAGCGGGTGTGGAGAAAAGGGAACCCTCTTGCACTGCTGGTGGGAATGTGAATTGGTACAGCCACTGTGGAGAACAGTATGGAGGTTGCTTAAAAAACTACAAATAGAACTACCATATGACCCAGCAATCCCACTACTGGCCATATACCCTGAGAAAACCATAATTCAAAAAGAGTCATGTACCAAAATGTTCATTGCAGCTCTATTTACAATAGCCCAGAGATGGAAACAACCTAAGTGTCCATCATCGGATGAATGGATAAAGATGTGGCACATATATACAATGGAATATTACTCACCCCTAAAAAGAGACGAAATTGAGCTATTTGTAATGAGGTGGATGGACCTAGAGTCTGTCATACAGAGTGAAGTAAGTCAGAAAGAGAAAAACAAATACCGTATGCTAACACATGTATATGGAATTTAAGAATAAAAAAATGTCATGAAGAACCTAGGGGTAAGACGGGAATAAAGACACAGACCTACTAGAGAATGGACTTGAGGATATGGGGAGGGGGAAGGGTAAGCTGAGACAAAGTGAGAGAGTGGCATGGACATATATACACTACCAAATGTAAAATAGATAGCTAGTGGGAAGCAGCCACATAGCACAGGGAGATCAGCTCGGTGCTTGGTGACCACCTAGAGAGGTGGGGTAGGGAGGGTGGGAGGTAGGGAGACTCAAGAGGGAAGAGATACGGGAACATATGTATGTGTATAACTGATTCACTTTGTTATAAAGCAGAAACTAACACACCATTGTAAAGCAATTATACTTCAATAAAGATGTAAAAATAAAATCTACAAACAATAAGTGCTGGAGAGGGTGTGGAGAAAAGGGAACACTCTTGCACTGTTGGTGGGAATGTAAATGGACACAGCCACTATGGAGAACAGTATGGAGGTTCCTCAAAACACTAAAAATAGAACTACCATACGACCCAGCAATCCCACTACTGGGCATATACCCTGAGAAAACCATAATTCAAAAAGAGTCATGTACCACAATGTTCACTGCAGCTTTATTTACAATAGCCAGGACATGGAGGCAACCTATTTGTCCATCAACAGATGAATGGATAAAGAAGATGTGGCACATATATACAATGGAATATTACTCAGCCATAAAAAGAAACGAAATTGAGTTGTTTGTAGTGAGGTGGGTGGACCTAGAGTCTGTTATACAGAGTGAAGTAAGTCAGAAAGAGAAGAACAAATACTGTATGCTAACACATATACATGGAATGTAAGAAACAACAACAAAAATGGTCATAAAGAACGTAGGGGCAAGACGGGAATAAAGATGCAAGCCTACTAGAGAATGGACTTGAGGATACGGGGAGGGGAAAGGGTAAGCTGGGACAAAGTGAGAGAGTGGCGTGGACATATATACACTACCAAATGTAAAATAGATAGCTAGTGTGAAGCAGCCACATAGCACAGGGAGATCAGCTCGGTGCTTTGCGACCACCTAGAGGGGTGGGATAGAGAGGGTGGGAGGGAGGGAGACGCAAGAGGGAAGAGATATGGGGATATATGTATATGTATAACTGATTCACTTTGTTATAAAGAAGAAACTAACACACCATAGTAAAGCAGTTATACTGCAATAAAGATGTTAAAAAAAAATGGGTCTGTAATTTGCCTACAGGATAGAGAATAAAGATCTAGAGCTACAAACCCAGACAAAAGTGTGTGCACATGAGCAGTCTTTCCCAGGGACAGAGCTATAGGAAGAATTGCATATAGGACTTCATAAAGAATTATAATACACTTTCAAAAAACTCTGGATAATTTTTTCTCTCCCTCTTAGTAACAGCTAGGGCTGCTGCTTAAGCCATAAAGGAAATCAATTTTCTGAACCCTCTCCTGGAGCCCTAGGCACGTTTCAACCTCACCCTCTGCATGCTTGGCAAGTTCTGTTCACTTTGCAGCCTCTGCCCCGTGGATTCCAAGCACGGGTTTTCTTCCCTTTTGCTGGCTGTCCTCCCCCGGCCCCGCCTTCCTCCAAATGTCCGTTCTGATCAGATAGACAAGTCAGGCTTTGCCCAATTAGTCCATTTTAAGTAGCTTACCCTGTACTTTATTAAAAGCAAAATCCACATTGGGTTGACAAGATTAGAGGAAAATATAAAAATAAATTACTGTATTAAAATTAATTAAATGAAAAGCTGTATCTAATACCAGGAAATGATGGACTTCACAGGAGCAGTGAAGCCCTTAGTTCAACAAATGATTTTAAAAAATCCTAAAAACTCCCAACCCAGGCCTGAATTAAATATGCTACACCAAATGCAAAAGCAAAAAGATGTTAATTTTGGCTTTTTGCACAAAGTGAATAGAAAGTTCATTCTGCTCTTTGCTCTGCAGGAAAATTCTTTTGATTGCAACACCATTCCACAGGCTGGGTGTTATAAATAACACCGCCTCAGACTTAGAGGATGACTTGGGTTTGAGGATCTCTAAGAATTTTGGAAACATTCATGCAAGTGCATCGACAAACAAATAAACAGAACTCCAGATTCAACTGCTCTGTTTAACATTTACTGAACACCCATCAGGAGCGAGGTTCTGTGCTGAGTGACCAAAAAGGTATGGAAACTAGAAAATAGGAATGAGAGAACCAGGATTAGAATCCAATACAAAATGCGATATGTTCTCGATTTTACAATGGAAGACATTGGATTTTAATGGGTATGAAAAAAATTGGGGGAAAATCAAGTCCAACAGGGAATATAATGGAAATAGTGAGATGCTTTTCCTCTTCATTTGTCATTTGGATATCTGATACTCCATTTCCTCTAGAGCCTCAAATCCATTCTCACTTCTCTCCTATGTATGTGCGTTGACGGGACAGGGCTGAAGCAGTCAGATAATGGGATGGGTTTTCTTGGTTGCTCCTTCCTCTTCTTTTTTTTTTTTTTTTTTCCGTACGCGGGCCTCTCACTGTTGTGGCCTCTCCCGTTGCGGAGCACAGGCTCCGGACGCGCAGGCTCAGCGGCCACGGCTCACGGGCCCAGCCGCTCCACGGCATGTGGGATCTTCCCGGACCGGGGCACGAACCCACGTCCCCTGCATCGGCAGGAGGACTCTCAACCTCTGCGCCACCAGGGAAGCCCGTCCCTTTCTCTCCTAAAGCAAGTCCTCATCAACTGCACTACATCCCAGGAAAGAAACGGAAAACTGAGTGGACCTGGGAACCAAAGATGGGGGTTCAGGCTGCTTGTTCACCTCCTCCCCCCCGAGCTGCGTCACTTACGAGCCCTGTGATAGAGGGCGGAGGACTCAATGCCTCTGAGCTTCTGTTTTCTCTTCTATTAAAAGGGGATAATCAGAGCCTCTGCTCCTCAGGGTAGCTGTGCAGATAAAATGGGCCTTGATATGTGTGAAGCTTACAGCAACGTGCTTGACACATCATAAGGGTTTGGTATATTTCAGGTCCCCAGCTGAGCTGGTACTACTGTATTTTCTGGGCCTCACCAGAATTTCAGTGCATGGTCCCCTTTTCCTCCCCAGAAGAGACCTGATCCCTCTCTATTCCACCATCTCCCCAGTCTCCATCACTCTCTGTCCTCCTCCTCTGCCTTATTTTTCCTCATAGTACATACCACCATGAACATATATTTATTTGTATGTTTACTCTCCTCCCACCCACCTCCCTGGGGTAGTTACTACGACTGTTACAAAATGAGGAAACAGAGTTACTTTTTCACCCCTGCCACCAGAATCTGAGCTCTGTGAGAGAAGGGACTGGTTTGTTCTTTCCCGGATGCAGATCCTAGACCAGCACCTGGCACATGGTAGGTACTCCAAAAATATTATCAGAATGAATGAATAAGCTAGTTGTAATAAGCTAGCTGCAGTTCCATCAGAACATTCTCCTACAATCCCATGCCCTGGGAAGTGATCCTAAACTAGCCACCTGGACCCACAAATATGTGTGTGCTTCTGTGCCTGAGTGTGGGCACGTGCACACTCAAACACAAGTGTCTATATTTAACAATTTCAACAAATATGTAAAAATGGGAGATTTCAGGTTCCCTTTAAAAGTCCAAAGGCATGGCAACCCTGGGCCCACACTCCTGGGCATCACTCGGCTGGCTCTGAGTGGCTGGCTGCACCTTCATTTCACTCATGACACATAGAGCATGTGTCTCCTAGTTTGCTACAGTCTTTGCCAGCCCTGACTGCCTATCTGCCATTGTGGGTCTCAGTTGCAATTTGTTGTTACAGTTTTGCAGTATTTCCTAAGATAGAGAAATCTCTTGATCAAAAGTGAGAAAACAGAAAACTTGGTGCTTTAAGAAGATGGGGAAATAAATTTGTTTTTAAACAGGATAGACTGGGGCTTCCCTGGTGGCAGAGTGGTTGAGAGTCCACCTGCCGATGCAGGGGACACGGGTTCGTGCCCCGGTCCGGGAAGATCCCACGTGCCACGGAGCGGCTGGGCCCGTGAGCCGTGGCCGCTGAGCCTGTGTGCCCAGAGCCTGTGCTCCGCAAACGGAAGAGGCCACAGCAGTGAGAGGCCCGCATACCGCATAAAAAAAAAAAAAAAAAAAAAAAAGGATAGATTGTTATGATATGTTTGCCATGGAATTGCCCAGCAATTGACTCTTTACACTATCTGGCCCCTCTAGCTACGTGAGTTTGCCACCCTATTCTACAGACTGGACCTTATGGCTTGGACCACTCAACCGTCTTGGGGTTCTGCTATATAGATGAAATATTTAGTGTTTTTTCCTTGCTGAAGTGAGCAAGACATGTTTGGATGTCAACTTATTTTCTGTCATTTAACTTTATGGAAGCAATACTTTGAATAATACTTCTACAGAATACTAATTCAGAAAAAAAGCCTGAGAAATGGCTATTCCTCCAGGATCAGAAACAATAATCTGATCTCAACACATTAGAGCATTTTATTTCTGATTATACTCATATACCAGGATATGTTTCAGTATCTCTATCAGTAATAGATATTCTAGGAAAAATGGGTTCATGGCTAAATGACCAGAAAACACAAGATGAAATAACTTTCTACGGGTTTCTTCACTAGGAATTACCTTTCTGTTTCTTTCTTTCTTTTTTTTTTTAAAGAGGCATCGTGAATCTCTAAAGGACTGGGGACTCAGAGGGAGGGCCTGGTATGCATTATTTTCCAAACTTGTTTTATTTGGTTCTAGACCACCCCCACCATTTTTTTAAAATCACAAAAAGATCGGTTGGTAAGAACTACGAGTTGTGATCTTCTCGTCTCCATCATGTACATTCTCTCCATTTTGCGGGTCATCCTTCACTGGATCCATGAAGATACCAGAACAAAGATAACACTCACATCCTGGATTCCCAAGGACAGCACTTATCAAAAACATGCTAACCAGCCTTTAGATAATAATCATTAATAGTTCACATTTATTAGGATCTTATTACTGCCAGACACTGTACCAGGCTTACACTTGCTCTATATTACCCCTCTCAATCTTTACAACGATCCGAGCCCCACTCTCCAGGCAGGTAAATATTATCGCCATTTTACATATATGGAAACCAGGGCTTTGGGACATAAAATAATTCACCCAAGATTCCACCTAGAAGGTGTGAAGTTAAATCATCAGAAAATGCTTTAAGTGTGTAGGGTTTTGGACACCTATACTCCTTAATGATCAATAGCTATAGCGTTTATTTAAATGCTTATTATGAGTCTGGCACATATGGATTTTATGTGTGTGGTTTAGTTTAATTCTCCCATTATGAAGTAAGTGCTACTAGAATTCTCACTTTAACAGATTAGAAATGAAGGTTGAGGGAAGCCTCATAAAAGATGCATCATCACATAATCAGTAAGTTGTGCGGCCAACCCCATGCACATCTGGAAGGATGCTGACATCATGTGCTTAACTGCTCTTCTAGATGCACCAGAGATGTTCCTTGAGCATCTGTGCCTGACAAAGTTCCACGATAAATACTGATGTTTAGCCAGGGTTTGAAAGCACAAACAAAATAGAAAGATGCTTATCCAAAGAATCAGAACTGTTTTCCTAAGACAAACTGAAAAAATTCCGGTCAGTCTTTTTAACAACCTCATCGAACGGTTTTCTAGTCTTTCAGTGAATGGGTTTCTGACTCTCTGTTTTCTCCTTTGTGTGTAAACGTGTGCCGACTAGATCTTGCCTATTAGAAGAAGATGCACAAAACCTGTCTTAAAGAATTCCACGTGAGGAATTGTGTAACCCATCTCTCACACCTGCTCTCCAACAGGTAGCTGCTGAAGGTGGGTGTCTCTGATCTTGTTGATGCTTTCCCACAACTGGAAGGGGGTGTTGATTCCTTCCCTCAACTGGAAGGGGCTGTTAGGTGCACCCACCATTGCAATAAAGAGGTTGACAGATTCCCCAAGCATGTAACAAAGGGCTAGAGGATGGCATGCGTGGAGAGGAAATTGGAAGTGAACGCCAGGTCTCTACAAGGAGCTCCCAGACTAGGCCCTTGTAAAAGTGAATAATGAGCTGCATAGACTAGTTCCTTCACGCTGAGCTCAACACACATCTTTAAACATAAGATTGTCAAGGAAGCAGATACTTGGAAACCCTTTCATCTTAATTAAAGTTATGCGGGCTACGAAATACTTTTCCTTTGTATTAAGCTCTTATTCCTGTGGAGAAATTTCTATTTGTTTTTATCTAATTTGAGCTTCAGGGTTAATCTCGGTTTAAGACTTTCACTCACTGGGAGAGACAGTCCATCCGGTTTGCCCCTGATCCCATGTTATATGCGTGCATCCACCAGGACCCTGCCGGCTCCAAAGCCTCTTGCTGGTGGTGGATTCTGTACACTGTTCCCTTCAACAGAAAGAATGGGCTGTGGATCTGGGAAGGATATATGGAATGGCGAGGATTTTGCGAAAGGTCACAAAGCTTTCTATTTTAGGGAACCACATGCCACAGTCCTTAAATGTGGAGTTTCTGATAAAACTTGCTCTGAGAGGCAGAGCCTGGTGTCTTTACGGTAGGGAAAGCAGGAGGAAGAGGGACCCACTGGAAACAAAGAAGGGGAAAGCATTTTATCCCGGAAAGGGGTTTTCGCAGATGTGGAGACAACTGATAGATCAGATTGCTTGGCACACCATGCTCCCTAATTTTCTTCAATAAATATACATTTGGTTGAATTAGACTGATGATGGAAGTGACTCCTGCGTTTGATTTCAAAGAGAAAGTAAGAACTCATAAAAAACTTGCAGGAGATTGAATGTGGGATCTAACTGGAATTTCTTAGAATTTTTTCTTTGAGGGTCTGCCTTTCCTATGTGATGGTAAGTCATCTTTAACACAATTATGCCATCAGTCCCTGAGAAAGAGTATGTGCTAGAAAGTTGGGGAAAGGATTAAAGGAAGGTTCTGATGGGTAGGGTGCATGTTCACCCACACCCTGAGACCATGTACACGACAGACATCGTGAATTAATTATATTAATCATTAATCTATCATGGTACTCTTTCTACCTGAAGCTACATGCAACCTCAAAACCCTTGGCAATAACCTTCGGTTACCAGAACCAAGTAATCCATGGTGGCACAAGACATGAAGCCTATTTATCACGGACGGCTCCACATTTCATTTTTCTAAGATATTTCAAAAATATCTGGCCTTTATGTGATAGGCACGATTCACTTTCCTACTAAGTTGACCCCATTCTCTTTTCCTTCACCCACTTTTATACAAAGCCTCCACCAGCTGGCTTGGAGTCCCATTCTCAGTTCACCCCAACTCCAGGCATTTCTAAGTGCATAAATCCATGAAACTTCTGGTAGACCGCTGACCCAGGAGAAGACAGAATTCTGATGAAGGTGCTCATGTTTCGATCATCATGATTCAGAATGGTACTGAAAGGGTTTCTGGAGTTTAGGGCAGGAAGTTTTATCTCTGTCATATGCGTTTTCATCTGAGAGAGCTAGGCTTGCTGTGCACACAGTGATGTACTTTGATTCGGGAAAGCTGGATTGATATTCCATGTGTGTGACCTTGGGCAACTTCCCACACAAATGAGGGCCTTGGTTTCCCCATTTGTGAGGAGGATGGTCTTTACGCTTGCCGAGGTCCCTTCTTGGGGGCCTTGGAGTAGATGAGAGAAGTCAGCTCCTCAAGCACATTTCCGTGGTGTGGAAGATAGCCCTGTTGCAATGAGGACCCATCTATTCCCTGACCACGTTACTGAAACAGAACCTAGATGGTAATATCTACCCGTGAAGAGAGACTGGAGGGATTCCAGAGAGCTTTGCCTCATGGATCATCTTCATGAAGGTTAAGTTATAAGTAATACCTTTTTTTAAGTTCTTTTGCATTGTTTCCCATTTTGAGTAGTAATGCAAGCCCTGCAATATCTATTTCACCACAGTTGGAGTCTATTTGTTTTAACTTTGCAATTATTTTTAATTAAATCATTTGTGTAAATGGAATCTATGTACTAGTTCAAAAATAACAAAAAAGATAGGTTACTAATAAAGATACCTCACTCAGTTTCTTGTGTGCCCTTGAATAGAAATATAATGTCTCTCCTTTTAAAAGGTACACACACACACACACACACACACACATACACACACACGCTTTTTATTCCTTTCTTTTTTCACTACATGTGCTTAAGATCTTTCTAAGTCAGTACATGGGAAGTTTCTTATTTTGTTTAAAAAATTTAAACATAGGCAGAGCATCTCATTATATAGATGTATTATTCTTTAACTGATCCTATTGGTGGCCATTTAGGTTGTTTGAGTTTTTGCTCTCACAAACAACGCTGCAGTGAATGAATATTCTTATTCATCCACCATTTTTCATGTGTGCAACTTATCTGTTGGAGAAATTCACAAAAGGAAAATGATTGAACTGAGCGACACATGCATTTATAATTTTGACAGATATTGCCAGATTGTTTCCACAGGGGTTATATCAATGGACACTTACACCAGAAATGTATGAGATTGCCTATTTCTCCTGGCTTTCCAATGGTAACTTTATAAAAAACCCTTTTAGGGCTTCCCTGGTGGCGCAGTGGTTGAGAGTCCGCCTGCCGATGCAGGGGACACGGGTTCGTGCCCCGGTCCAGGAGGATCCCACGTGCGCGGAGCAGCTGGGCCCATGAGCCATGGCCGCCTAGCCTGTGCATCCAGAGCCTGTGCTCCACAACGGGAGAGGCCACAGCAGTGAGAGGCCCGTGTACAGCAAAAACAAAAAACAAACCCTTTTAACATACGTATAGAAAAGTACAAAACCCATAAGTGTAGAGCACAATGAAGTTTCATAAACCTGACACACACGATAATCAGCACCCAGATTAAGAAACAGAATAATTCTCATGACCCCAGAAGCCTCCTTTCCAGCTCCAGCCACTATCCCTCACTCCAAGGGAACCGCTATTCTGACCTCTAAAAGCATATATTAGTTTTACGACAGTTGGTAATGCTTACATCAAAGATGGTTTGTCCTAAAAATATTCTTTGCTTTGCTAGACGTACTACATGTCTTGCCTCTAAGTACAAAAACTTCAGTCAGAACACATTCCCACACATCACCCACCTTTTTGTCAAACAGGTCCAGTAAAAGGCTTCCCGTCCTTTTCCAAGAATGTTTGAGACGACATCCAACCTGCCCATTTTACCTGGTCAATCTACTACTGCAAAGCATTTTTCTTTTCCTCAGATTGGAAAAATTGAGGTGTTAACAAAATGATTTTCATCAAGTTGAGCAAAGTATTTGAAATGATTTCTGACTTAAAATATAGAATATGGAATAGATGGAATTCATTATTTTAGCAGAAGAACCTTGAGAAAAACCCAAAGAGCTACCCAAACTTCAGAGTCTCTTAAACTGAAGGAGAACAAACGTAACTCCTGTTTGAGGCAGACCGATCACATATAATAAGGTGCTGGGGACCAAACAAATAAATGAAGGTTTTGAGCACGAACCCAAACCCAAAGTCAGCCTCATGCTCCGTATTGCGGCTGTTGAGTTGCAAATCAAGCAGCTTTACACAAGGGCAACTCTAGTTAGCCTCCTCCAGAATGACTAGCAACAGGAATTTATTTAAAGATGCTTAGTGATTTTTCTTATGATTCACTGAGGATGCTTAGTGATTCTCTGAAGCAACAGAGGGGAACCCAGCTGGTAATAAATAAGATGCTGCTCTAGACTTCCTCCTCTCTGAAATCTCCACACTGCTATTGTTGTATTTTCTTGGCTTCGTGCTTGCAGATTTCCATGACTTTCCTAAGAATATCCTGCTTTGCTCTTTCAGTCCTTACCTTCTGGGTATTTCCAGCTTTCCCTTCCTCCTTTTCTGTGAGCCAACCTATCATCGTCAAGAGTCAACTGAATTGGCGGTGTGATGCCTCATGAAGAAATTACAAGTAATTCACAAATAAATGATAAAAAACATGATGATCTGCCTATCTGATTTCTCTGAAGACCTGTCTGGCTCCTTAATTAATATGAAAAAGTCAGAATGCATGGTCTCTAGACTAATTTTATTTTATGTATTATATCTCCTGGGTTCCCTGAAAGATTTAAGATGACTTACAAAAATATACTATTCAGAAAGATAAGCTGTATTAGAATAAGAAAGATCAGGAAAAGAAACAACATGGGTAGTGATATGAAATGAAATGAAAACGGTAGTTTGAACCACAAATGTTTATCATTAAGTCCTTTGCACTTTGTGGATGACCAAGTTGACTTTAAAATTCCTGGAAGTTAACATCAATAGGAGAACATGAAAAGTTACACAACTGGTTATTGCCCAGAAGATACAGAAGCAAACCCACTGTTTGGGAGAGGCACTATTCTTGTTACCAAAACAAGAAACAAAAGTCTCCAAGGTTGTCACAAAGAAGATACTTAGTAATGTAAACAACAAGGTCTACAGAGCAGGTGTTAAGAAAGCATTTCTAATGGCACTAGATCGTCACTGTCTTCAGTGGTTAGATGGTACTAGTCCAAAGAACAGTGTGGCTTAAGGTCACAGATTTCCAACTATCAGTGTAAACATGAGATGTTCCAGAAAAAGACAGATGAATCACACATACACCATTACAAAAATGGTTCAAGATTAGTATCGCCCTGGATGGTGGTTCATCTGGGTTTCCAGCTAGGATTGGAGACATACATTTTAACAGTCTGTTGAGCTGG
This sequence comes from Leucopleurus acutus, assembly GCF_964270905.1. NCBI lineage: Eukaryota > Metazoa > Chordata > Mammalia > Artiodactyla > Delphinidae > Leucopleurus > Leucopleurus acutus. The sequence continues at coordinate 20,372,064 of NC_139153.1, forward strand.
TAAAGAAGAGTTGGTATCTTCTAGTTGAAGCATGAGGCACTTAAGAAGTTCTCATAATTTCCCTGCGGACAACTCAGTGGCTATTCAGAGGTAGTCAGGAACCTGGATTTGCTTGGGATGACTAAGATTTTCCGTACAAAATAATTTTAGATCTACTCTAATGTACAGCAACATGGGCAATGGAAGGTCCAAAGATCCCCACCCTAGAGCCTGAGAACCGCGTGAATTCACCCTACATTTAAAAGCAAGAAATCTCAACAAAGCCCCCAGGGGATGCCCGCTGTCAGCCGTGAGATTTCCGGATGAGTTCTCTTAGATGAACTAGTGGCACAGCTATTACTACTCTGAGAACATAAACAAAATTTATACAATACTTTACCTGTACAATCATGCATTATCTTAATGGCTAAGTTCCAGATTAGACACAATAAAAATCTCTTTCTACTAACTGCAGTATCTTTTCTGATGAGAAGGAAATGCAATGTACGCAATGCAACCCTGACTACAGAAGAATATTCCTTAGCAGAACGAAATAAAATATAGATCTACTATTCTTTCTGCACTTGATCTTTTGTGTTTGATCATAAATGCACATTGTGAAGAGATGCCTCCTACCTCCAAGCTAAACACTGTTTGCTACTCATTAGTGATTTATAAATGATATTTTCTCCCTGGTGACATATCTTTTGATATGATTCTCTAATAATAACATCCAACAATATTAAAATAAGAACATCCCCATGTATTGTGATCATCTTCAACTACATTTCCTCACGAAAATTAAATTTTAGCACACCAACTGATATTGTATGCATATATTTGTCTACCATCATTATAAATCTCCTAAGGGTCTCTATAAAATGATAGTTTTGCCTCTTTGCAGTAATTCTACCTAATGCTCCAAAGCAAGAAACTAATTACATGCTGACTTTTCACTAACTTTGATCTTTCAAGTACCATACGATGGAGGTTCTATAGGTAATCATATAATTACAATTCACTAAATGAGTTGAAATTAGCCATAAACCTTTTTATTTAAATTGTGTTAACTGTTTCTTCAGGAACACTGTCGGCACTTCTATTCCTTCCTACATAAGTTGGCCGATATAAGGTTTCAAACTAAAATCTGATTATGGTCACTAATGTTTATAACAAATGCCTCATTATAACACCAGAAGCGCCAATGAAGATGAATATGCGAAGAATTTCTTAAAATATGCTTAAGGAAAGGCCAAGGATAAACTATAGTGGTATAAGGAAATGACTGAAATTTCTCAGGGGAATGTTCTAGTCGGCAAGAAAAAAAAATGACCTCACTTGTGTTTTCCCATTGAGTTGGTGCGGTATTTCCTGCAAGAAAAATTAAAGACAATTGTTTCTTTCAGTATACCATGGGACTATGTAGAGAAAGAGAAAAACAAATTCTGGATTTCACTTTTGGAAAATAGCAGTCCAGACTGATGGGAGTATTAGCTAAGGATCGCCTTTTTTTTTTTAAAGATCACTTAAATTTCCTTTATTCAAAACAGCCATTACTGTCAGGAATGTTTAAGTTCCTGTTGGAATTTTCTTTAACATTACGTATGATACTATTTTTCTGAGTTGTTTTTATTTGGCACTGAAACTTTCTTTTCTTGTGGGCAACACCAGACCAATGTCTCACAACTGGGGGTGATTTCGTCCCTGAAAGGATATTTGACAATGTCTGGAGACACTTCTGGTTGTCACAACTGAGGGGGTTCAACTAGTATCTAGTGGGTAGAGGCCAAGGGTGCTGCTAAACATCCCACAATGCACAGAACAGATCCCACAACACAGAATATCCAGCCCCAAATGTCAATAGTGCTGAGGTTGAGGAACTCTGCCTTTGACCACATAAAATAAAGCGAGTATAGATTAGTAACTCCTTGGAAAACGCTTTCAATGAAGAAACTCAAGCCTTTTGAGTGAGCCAACTGGTTGTGAATTTCCTCTTTGAAGTTGACCCCTAAAGGTATGGAAAGGAAACATTCCATTGTTTGGAAAACAGACCTCTACTTCTACTGGGTTTATGGACCTTATTTATCTAATAACATTCAGAACCACACAGAACCCTGATGGTCACATTCTCATTAGAGCTGAGTAAACAAAGTTTGTTTTGACTTGTCATCAATCATGACATGTGATCACAGGGCATATTATGTGTAAGAGGCAGTTGTTTTATCTGGAGCCTCAGCCTTGAAAAAATCCAAAACAGTGAAGTTGTTTATTTGACACCACTCCTGACCTGACTGCAGTGCTACATTCTAGGAGAAAGTAAAACACACACACTGCTCTCTGATTATTTGTAATTATATAGGAAGCCTATTTCTCCAGTGAACTTGCTGTGGTCTTAGGACTGGAAAGAAGCAGGAAAAGCTTTTTAAAAAAAAGGAAACAAAAAACCCCCAAGGAAGATGGGGTGAGTGTGATTAAGTGTTATTTCCCAGCCATGTGGAGAATCAAGGAGGACTACTATTTTATGTTTTCAGGAGGATGAGTTGTCAAAAGTTACTAGAGTATTAGTATAAGAGTATTAGAGTGCATAGCTTTAGGAATTGCACCCCTTCAGAGCCCTTTGTTCCAAAGAATGAAATTACATACACAGGAACACCCAGCTTCTGAGACGCAACCATAAACACAACAACAGACATACACACTTTGAGCTTCATGAAGGTGGATGCCCAGCACTGCTTCAGACACATAATACTTGACCTATTTTCCAAACCTTCTTGCTTTCTTTGATCAGACTCACGTCCAATGTCAACTCCTTCCATTCTGTTTGAAGATTGTCTTTCGCTAACTTTGGCTGCCTGGGAAAGACATGTTTGTATCCTGGGGCATTAACTGACCTTCCAGTATGGTGCTGAGCAGCCTGTTCTGGTGGAAACAAGACTGTGTCCTAACCTTGGTTCTCCCATGTACCTACTGAGCAATTAACTTCAGCCACTTGGCTTCTCCATTCAACGATTCATGGGATATCGTCCAAAACCCTCTTGGGCTGATATCTTCTTTGATTCTTTTGGACAAATGACATGCAAATTCAACTGTCATTTCTTTCTTATGCAGGTCGTCACAACTACTTATAACATACTATTAAGTTAATGAACAAAACCCAAACCTCATTTTCATGAGCTAAAATGACTATGTAATGAAGCTATCACTGGAGCTCAAAGACTTAGGATTTTCAGATATTGCGCTCCAAAGCCTCTCCCTACCCCACATGTGCGCACAGAAGAAATCCCCGTGGGCCCTGATGAGTGGATGCCAGGGCCATGGTTCTTGTTTGCTTGTTTTAATTGTTGAAGTGGGATGTGCTCAAAAAACATACAGAGTCCATTGCTCTAGTCTCTGATTCCTCATCTTCAATTTAGGACAATCGGACTAGCAGACTTCAAAGCTACATTCCAATGATTTGAGGGGGTTCACATTTACCAGTTCAGGTCTACCTTACTTCCTCTTGGGTCAAGCATACCTTGTCACTGGGTTGGGAAGGAGGGACACAATACTAGCCAAATGGGCATTCTATATTATATGAAAAGAAGACAATACTTTGGGTGTAAGGATAATCAACATATTCATTTTGATGCAGCAAATTATTTTGACCCTCACTTGCCTGAGGAACTTGATACTTGGCTTTCTCTGCTTAGAATACGTTACCATCCACCCTGTCAAACATTATTTAGTTTTGGGGACTCAGCTCAGCATCCTTTCCTCTGTGAAGTTTCTTCCTGTAGCATGGGGTCACTCCTTCCTCTCTTTGACCACAGCCCTTAGCATATACCGACACCCACATTATCACGCTATTCTACACTTTTAAGAGCTTTATTGAGGTATTTTTATGTCATATCATAAATTCACCACTGAAATATACAATTCAATGATTGTTAGTAAATTTACGGAGCTGCGCATTCGTCACCGCAATCCAAGTTTAGAACATTTCACCAAAAAGAGCCTTGGTTCTTTTGTTCCTTTGTGCCCATTTACTGTCATTCTCCATCCTCACCCACCCTCAGACTATCACTAACCTACTTTCTGTTTCTATAGATTTCATCATATCCTTGCTATTGATACTTCTTCTGTGCTTTTCCTTGAGAAGATTCTAACCTCCTTGAAGGCATGGATAGTGATTTTATTTCTTAACCCTTTCTTCCCGACTCTTAGCACAACTGCCAGAACACAGGTGATAAATAATGGCATGTGATATTTATCAAAACTTCCATTTATTTTAAATATGCAATTAAGAGCATTACAAATTCCAATTTAATCCCTAAAACAGTCACTGGGTAGGCACTATTTTTACCACCTTCAGAGATAAGGATACAGCCTTAGAGTGGTTAAATAACACACCCAGGGTCCTGTCAAGATTTGAAGCCCAGGTTGTCTGACTCCAGATGAATGAATGCATAACAAAGAAAGGAATCCTTAATCTGGAACAGAGTTTCTTAATGGTAGAGGAGATTCTAATGAGATCTCATGAATTTCTTTACAATCTTTTAGGCGTGTAGTATACACTCCTGCTGCAATGTCCCGCCCATAGATTTCATTAGAATTTCAAAGGCAGCCAAGATCCAAAAATGAAAGCGCCCCCTAGTGTAAGTACTGAGAAGAGAGAAAGTAGTGATGAGTCAGGGTCCCTCAGTGTGCTTCTATCCTATTAAGATAAGAAGGTAGCTGCAATCTTTACCCTCTGTGTTCTGTGGATCACTATTTGAGCACGGTTTTCTAAGAACCCACTTGTCCCAAACCTCATTCTATGTTCAAAATAAGGAAGTTACCCCTACCTCGTGCATATCAAAGGAAACACCTTCCCACTCTTTGCTCTTCCTTTGTTTCAAGCTGCCTGTCATGTCAATAAAGTTGTTGGGAAAAAAAATTCAAATGGGAGAAAGGCTGTAAATGGAGAACCCCTTAGATCCTTCCTTCTCCCTGGCGTAAACTTTTTCTTTTCCCCCCAGAGCAGGGGTAAGTTAATTGTATTTGAATGAATAATTCTAATAAAGCAGTGACCTTTAATACCAACTGGTGTTTTTAATTTTGATTCACTGTCAGTCATTCCAACGTGAGCCACCCCAGGATGTGAGCAGTGGAAAGGCCAGTATGTACAGAGAGGAGAAAAATAAACACGCAGAGCTGGGTGCTGCCCTCAGGTAAACACAGAGATGGCAAATCTTACAAAGAGATGCAGACTAGAGACTCCTTACAAAGGACTCAGGAACATGGTGGAAAAAAATCAGAACCACAAGTGTTTTGAAACCCAACTGGAAAATTTTCTTTCTGTCTAGAAGATGACAGAAAAGCCAAAAAAAAAAAAAAAAAAGAAAAAAGAAAAAGAAATGGATTTGCCTAGGGACTGACAGTTGTCAATTCCAATCTAAAGTATAAAATGAATAGCTCCTCCTCAGCCCAACCTCCCACTCCACTCCCCCGTAACAACTAGTCTAACCATATAGTATTTATCGTTCCATAGAAGCTAGTTGGTCTTACACAGTATATACTAAAATTTAAACAGAACACAATGCAATTTTCCATTTAATTTTTTTTCTACCTTCACAACTTCTCCAGAGTAATGTAAAACAAAAACAGATATGGCATCTTCCTTCAGAGGGTCTCTTTCAAGACGTGTTAGAGGCTTTGCCATGGGAGTGGACTCCATACCAATATATTTACGTCTATATTAATGACATCATTACAGGCATTTTATTTCAACCCCCCAAAATTTCTTATGCATCTATTATATTTAGAAATAAATGGAACCACCAATTGTTTCACATGCAAAAGTGCATGTGTTTATTCATTAAATGTATCACTGAGTTCACTGTGGAAAGACTGCTCTAAGCACTGGATATAGAGCAGTGAATGGACAAAACTGTGTAAGTGTGTGTGTGTGCACATGTGCACTCTGCCACAGAAGGTGGGGTGGGGTGGGGTGGGCATTGGGAATGGACTGCAAATCAGCCTTCCTCATCCTCGATCCCCTCGACCCCCCTCTGTGAAGAGCCCTCATAGCACAGAGGAGAGTATCTGAGGGTCTCATGTCGAAACTACAGAGGATTTCAGCAAACCAGTGTTTCTGATCTTCACATTCCACTCATGAGCTGGGCTCTGTATCTTTGTTTGCTTTTACTGTAATGATACTGTGTTAAAAGACTCAATGATTTAACTCAGTCAAATGATTTAACTGCACGGGACATTTTGCCTGAGAACAGACTAATTATTCCTATGTTCTGGGACACGCCCGCAGTAGCTGTTGCTTCTTGTAGGTCTACGTGCCAGTCCTGCTTTTCAGACACCCCAGTTCTCAACCTCTTCCCTTAGAGGTCACAGAAATAATACAATAGGCCAGTAAGTAGTACAAAGACATGATGTAAGTATTTCCCACTACAAACGGACTGGCCTTTCCATTGACAAATTGGCCTTATGGTTTCATTTGTGGACTAGTTCATGGCAAGCACAGTGAGTGTTGCCCAATTTGAGGAATCTTTCTAAGTCCTGTCAACCAACAAAATTGTGCGTATTGAAATATTCCTGCCTCTCTCATCAGACCTTCCTTTATGTCTTTATCTCCACTGCCTAATGCCATGCTTAGGCATTCAAATGTTGAAAAATGTCCTAAACTTACGGGAAATAAAATAGTTTAGGACATGTAGGCATCTTGACCTTATGGTATGATCCCTTCATCTTAAGCACAAGGACACTGTAGCCCAGAGAGGCAAATCACACGGTATGTCAATTTAAATGCATCCCAAAGACATTTCACTGGGGAAAAAGAAAATTAATGAATGTTATTCCGGATACAGAAGATGGATACAGTAGCTAGTAGAAATGTTCATAAAAGTACACATAGGTAGCCGTTTTGAACTACCTACATGTACTTATATGAACTCAGGTGGGTTAACATGAAACATATCTGATATTTCAAAAAACTTGGGAGTGGTAAATATTCATGATTTCCTAGGTGATAATATACAAGTACAGCATATCTCTATGTTTGAGATGAAAACAAAATGAAACAAAAACCCCACATGGTATAACATTAAATTCAAGAAGGTGTTTAATATTATCTCTGTTGGCAACAATGATTAGAATATGGCTTCAATGTCTAATTTGATTCCAAATGTATTTCTTAGTGAGAATCTAAAATGATTCACTATCTATGGTTCTGATTAAAATAATATTTTGTTAGACTCTAATAGGACGTTAATACCCTCATGAGCCAGGCTGGCTCCATTCAGTGTTCATCTTAATTAGCTAACATTAACCATCATTAGAATTTTATATGGTACAATGCACATTACTTCATAACTTCCACCCAAATCACATGGAGCTAGACCATAATACATGTTATCAATCATCAACTTCCTGGGCTTTCTTAACACCTAGCTTTTATTTTAAAAGTTAAGGTCAATGTTAAGTGCTACACTGCAGCTGAAAAAGTTTAAAAAAATCAACGTTAATTAACAATGTTAATTAAATGTTAATCATGTAAATGAAAGCATTTTCCATTCACTTGCCTAGTAAATTATAGTCAGGTAGTGGCCCATATATTATTTGAGATGACATAGGAAAATGGCATCCACTAAGAGGGAATGGGGAAGAAAACTGGATAAAACAAAAATTCACGCATGTTAAGTGTTTTGTTTTTTTTTTTTGACATGGAAAAATCTACCTTTATTTCCAGAGAACTCACTGAGTGATATAGGGGAAGGGTATAGAAAAAATAAAGGTTAATGTTTTGAATAGTGCAATAGTTGGGAGGCCTTTTTTCTAACTAAGCCTATCTTCATCTGACATAACATGCAGACCACAGACACTTGGCTTCCGTATTTTGAGTTAATGGAAAGAAGGTATTTTTAAACAATATTTTAACATTAAGAGTATTACAAAGCAGCTAGGGACCCTCAATCAATAAGACCATCTGGAAAGGTTCCACATTCCTAATGTATAGGCCTGTTTTATCCTTGTCCTATTGGCAACAATCACTGCTACCAACAGGGAATCAGATCAGAAATGTTAAGTCTCCTCCGACTTTGCAAACTGTGCTGTGGGTCTGAATTCTAAAGCATACAAGGAAAACTTTATGTAATGACACTTACTTCAGTAAATGTGTAAGTGTCTGCTATATGTCAATCCCGTGGAAAGGTATGGATGGGAATTGTGTGGGTGTGCAACCCTTCCTTATTCCGAAGCTGCTGGATAAAACATAAGACATCAGAATCTGAATACACACACACGCAAAATTTAGGAGTCACTAAGGCTAAGTTAATTTCACAGATAAGACTGGAGGCCCAAAGGTTCTAAAGGGTGTCACCAGAATCTGAGATATGTAAGGCTGGATCCAAACAGTTCTGTGTATTTTTACCATTTAATTCTTGTGTGTCATCCGAAAGGAGGCTTGCATATGTTTGCTTATTGGAGCAGCATGAGAAGCCCACTTGTCCGGGTCGCTCTTCAACCTGACCCACAGGATAGAAGATTATAGCGGATGTTATAAAACAGCAAAAAGAGAGTCAGAATCATTAATCCAGCAACGGATGAATGTGGACCAAACTGTACTCCAGCCCCACAGCTGCACTGGGAGCTGCCTCTCCTGATCCTGCATTTCCTTCCTTTCTTTCAATTCCATGAGACACATCATAACTTTTCATCCACTGCTTTTCTGCTTAAGTTAGACAGTGTGTTTCTGCTGATTGCAACGCAAGAATCGTAATGAAAGAAATGACCCTCATGTGTGGGTTGTTTCAGCAGAGAGAAGATTGGCTGAGGTTTGGGAGAAGGGCAGGAGCGTGCTCCCTACACGTCCCTACTGGAGGGAAAGGGATTGAGAAGGAAGACTTCTCTGCTCCACTCAACAAGGTAATGAAGTTACTCTTAGCCTTTTACATTTTGATCACCATTAGCGAAAAATCACTTGTATTACACCTTATTTGAGACCTAGGTGTGCCACAAATTTATAGTGTGTCACCTCTCTAATCATCGTGTGATTTTATGCTTTGGGTTCAATTTCTAGGGTTAGAAAAATGGGAATGATGCATCTCTTCCAGAAAGGACCAAGATGAATGATTTCCAAGGGAAAAATACCTGCGAGTATCTTTTTTTTTTTTTTTGCAATTGAAATGGGTCATGAAGTCATTTACCAAAAATGGAAATATTCAAGTCCTGTTAGAGGATTTCTCCATTTAGAGTTTCTAATCTTATGACCAAGAAGGGAGTAGGAGAAACTATCTCTATTCAAAACCTTTTGACTTTTCTTCACTCTTCCTGAGGACAGGCTGGGACCTGGGACCCTTTGCTGCAGTGCTTGCACCTGGACAAACGTCTCCTCAAGCAACAAAATACTAAGAAACTACAAGGGACTAAAAATAACTGTGTGCATGTGCAATTGGGGCAAATTATGGACAACAAGATACAAAATGACCAAAAAAACCCCTAACTGCTACTTCTGAAGAGACAAAAACAGGGTGTTGGGTGTTGGGAGCAAAAGCAGGGTACTGCATATGCCCCCTGCACACACCACCACCAAAGGGGTGGGCAAAACACCTAAGCCACCCCTCTGGCCCGACCCCCTAGACACACCCCTACTGTCACCCCATATAAGGAATCAGCTCACGACCTCCCCCCCACCGCGCCCTCTGGGAGAGAGCAAAGGCAGCTGTTACTTGTTTTTGCTCCCCTTTGCTGAAGCAGGGGCCCCAATAAAGCCTTGCCTCAATTTCTTGTCTGGCCTCTGATCAATTTCTATTGACTGGGGGAGGCTACGAACCCTGGTCGGTAACATCCCTACCTAGAAAACACACACACACACACACACACACACACACACACTCCAAGAAGAAACTACTTGGAGATCTATCTCTTGCTTTTTCAAAATCCAGTACTTTCTCTGATCATAATTTCCCCCGGAAACATCTGGGCCTTTCTATATCCATTATAAGAAAATAAAATTTTTAAGAGAAATTTCAGTCTTAGGGTGACTTTTAATGCCTTCCCTTTAATAGTCCAAAGCCAACACCATTTAATTTGGCAGACTACCTTGAAGATCAAATATAAGTCACTACGATTGGTGAACAGGAATGCCCACACAGTTTTTGAGTCTTTTCCCATCCCACTTAGGTAGATATATCAGTTCTAGAACATAGCAACCTGAAATTTGTAAATTTGTTGTTGAAAGGCCAACACTGAAAGTTCATATCTTTGGGAGACTTTTATTTCCAGAATTCTGCATCTAGATTGGCAGTAGGATTCTCAGGGCAGTTAACAGAAGCGCCAACTTGGCGGGGTTCACATGGAAGGCCTGTCTAAGGGGCATACACAGGGCATACGCAGGAGCAGCTGGCAAGGGCTAGAGGAGAGGACCACCAGTTGGCAAAGCCCTGGGGACACGGGGTTAGCTCTCTGATTATTAATGGAAGGCACATACCCCAGACAGAATAGAAATTGGAATCCTCTGTTGTTCTGCGGACCAGAGAAGTGAGCAAAAGGCAATTTTTTGGTTTTGATATTAGTTACACTATGTAAGAGTCCCTAGTACCCTCAGAAGCCTAGGGAACAGAAGAGTCAAACATTAATTTTTTCCTTAGTTAGTCAAACAAAAGTTGTGATCACAATGGCACCAGAGGAAGGGACACCTAGAAATTCTTAACTTTAATCATTCACCATACTTGTGGCATGTAGGCCTCACATGGAATCGGAGACACACAATCACAAGCAGCAGTTTTGATGCTGTGATTTACTACTTGTAACTGAGCTTTTGAGACGGAATTAGATGCGGCAAATTTATTTTTAAGAGGCACACATAATTTGTCTTCGGAATTTTGATTCAAAAATGAGATAAGAGAAAGCTACTCTTGGGAAATTTGTGTGTCTGAAATTGTTTTTCCTTCACACACGGTAGCCCCAAGATAAACAAACGCACCTATCTGAAAGCAGTTCACTTTCTTTTGGAAGCATTTTTACTTCTGTAAACCAAATGCTCAACTAGGAAAAAAGAAAATGACTATCAATGGAGTGAGACAGCAAAAAATGTTAACCTGAGAACATTTTGAAAAGGAAGAAAAAACTTGCAAAATTAGAAAACAGTAAACTTCTTAATTGTATGCTACGCAGATGGGGAACAAACATAGCATTCGAATTTTCTTCTTGATAAATAATAAAATTCTTTGGCCATCAAAGGATTTTATTTTTTGATTGGAAATATACTTTATTTACAAATAAACCATTCCCATGTGATCTGAATCTCTCTCCTCACCCCCATCCTCCTCCATTCAGTCATTTAAAGATTTAAAGGCCCTTAGTTTTGAAGGGAACTCTGGCTGTGTCCATTATATAATGATAATACTAATGATGATGATGATGGAAAAGCACATAAAAATATCTCAACCATCTTTTACAGTTAAGCATAAACAACACGGGATTTCTCCCCTGCCATTCACTCATTTAAAAAACATTTGAACGAGATGCTTGTTTTTAAATTCAAAGGGCTACATTTTAATTTAGGATTTCTCAACCTCAGCTTTGGTATCATAAAAAAATGATGCACAAAAGAAAAATTCAGCTATTTTAAGTGATTTCTCCCTCTTCTTATTTGTTCTCTTTCCTTTTTTTTTTTTTTTTTTTTTGCTATTTGGTGCAACTGGCAGTATAAATTTGTAATGTAAATTTGGTCTAACATGCATAAAACGTTGGCCAAAGAAGGATGATTTTCCATTTGATGCCATGGGTTTTCGTTTAGGAAATAAATGTAATCATGTGTTGAGTCGCTGGCGTAGAACACCCAACGTTTTGTAATCTCAGGGGATGTGCTGTGGGATGGTTAGAGTCTGAGGAAATACTGTTCTCTTTTCCTTTCTTCAAGACTTGGGCAGTTCTTTGTTTGTAGACTTAACTTAGTCACACTTTGATTTGTTGTGCTTTTCTGATTTTCTTTATTAAGTTACCAAACCCTTAAAACCAAAGCATTAAATGAAAGTTTTGGAAGACTGAAATCTGAAAAGCAACAAAATACTGCCTCCTTCCCTTTTCCCTACCTGTATTTAGTGCTTACATTGTCTGTGTTAGCATCAACATTTAAAAGCCAGGTAATGGTAGACATTCATTGGAAGTAACATGAGTGTGTGAAGGTCATTACCAGGCACCATGCTTCCATTTTCACAGGGCTGTTGCTTGGGGCCAAAAAAAAAAAAAAAAGATTCTTCACTGGAAGTCAAAAATCAGTAAATCAACAGGCCGATTAAGGAAAAAAAAAGATTCTCTAAAATTCCAGGATGTTCTCCAGCCATCCAAGAGATCCATCTTAAGGCCAGCAAATGCTGGCCTTAAGAGGGAAAAGAATGGACTCATTTTGGAAAGTGAGACATTAAGCAAACTTAGTAATTCTTAGAATTACTGGCTATCTCCTTGGTACAGAAACAGGGGGGTTGGTGCCTGGATTCCAGAACAGAATGGAACCAAAGAGAATAATATAAAACGTGTCAATTCCCCAACAGTTTCACGTAAACGTCTTCTAACGTTTATTTTTTTCTTTGCAGCACCTTAATAGCATGTATTTCTGCATCTGAGGCATAGAGAACTTTATTCTTTAAGTGGCATCAACTTCAACACAGTCACAGGACTCAGAACTGCTATGAAGAACTCCCACTCCAGCGTGTGCAATTCTTTACCCCAAACATAAAAATGGAGTGTTTGTTTTGATAACTCCCGAAATATTTTTTCTTTATTTTTGCTCTGAGTCTGAGAACTTTGGCATTTGACTAATTTACCATGCATTTAAGGCTGGTAGCAATATCGGGAAAGAAATATGATAATCACTTGCTGCCACAAAGTACTCTGTACACTGTTCTCTTTTTCAGCTCTAGTTTCACATGTGTTGGTTCAATGGAATATTCAATAGACATTTATAGGAAATAAATTGAGAGATGAATGTAAACCATATGGCATCTGGAGGTTTATTTGCAAAGTCCCTGCATCAAAGCTTTCTCGAGATCACACCATATTAGCTATGTTTTTCCAGTCCAGCAGAATCAGGAAGGTAACCACAGACTTCCTTGATGGAAAACACATGAAAAACAGAGCAAATCTTAATGTGTAGCTTGAGTTGCTGGTCAAGGAGCATCCCTTAAAATAATCTGATTACCAGTGTTTTCAGCACATTGTTTAGAACTGCATTAAAAACATGAAGCAAGTTGATCTTGCCTATGATTTTCTTCAAAATTATAGGACACATTTCTATTTATACCAATAAAAATTATATCTCTTTAATAGCATTTTCTTGAAACCTCAGGACTATTTTTTTGGATAGGTAAAAATAAGTTCCAATCAAAGAGAAACTCAACATTTAAATACAGCATGTATACAGCTGTCCATTAGAATTTTTACGCATAGAGTGTATATGAAAACACTCACATATTCAAAGGCCACCGTACTAAGCTTTGTAGAATCACATTATTATAAGTAATAGTTAAAAAACATTGATTGGACAGAATGAGAAATGGTCCTCAAACTTAATTTATATATAAAAAAATTTCCTCAACCTTGAATGCTCTCTGCTCTGTGCAGTAGGTTACAGCTAGCATTACCTCTGATTTCAAATTAATTCTCATGCAGCCTGTTATATAAATCATTATGAAATGTCAAAAGCTTGTACACATCTATTTTTTAAGTTTTCACTTACTTTCCAAATAGTTTCCATTTTTCAGTGTCATAGACTTTTCAGCCACTCAGTCAATTTTAACGATTTTTTATCACTCTAAAAATTTCCCCTCATTTACAGCACATTTGTGTAAGCCTACACACATGCACACACACACGTTATATATCCTGGGACATGGGTGACGTACATCATGGTAATCTGAAAAATTCTTCATTGTTTTCTTTGGTTCATACTGAATGGTCAAATGATGAGCACAGACAAAGGATAAAATGTTTTGTTATTTAAATAGGCAACGGCTACAGATTGCCCTTTATAAACAAATATTAAAGATTAAAACAATAGTACACTGACTCCTTGTCCCCTGCTGCCCATCATTCCCAGTTTAGAACAGTTGCTAAGGAAAATGGTGCCTCACACTTTGTGGCAATTACTCAATTATCCATCTCAATGAAGGTCTCCTCCCTTTACAGGTTAAGCTTTGAAATTTATGGCAGTAAGTTAATGCCACTCACAACTTAAAAAAAAAAAAGTACTTGAGCAGCATCAGTTAAAAAATATGTGGCTAACTGCTGGAAGCTATTAAAAACCAAATAAACAAAAGAGATTACACTTCAAAGAAATGTCAACAGTTTTTCCTCTCTCAGAACAGACGAGTTTTCTTTACTTATATCCACATCCACATCTGGAAAATGCTTATGGCTTTATACATCTTTTATGGTAAAATGAATTTATTGAGTTTTAAAATTTTCTTGATGGATTAATGCAATCTTCATAAAAGGTAAGCCCACACCCTAGTAAAAATCTGTCTTAACACTGAAAAATGATTTCAATAATAAATAATGGTCCACTGTTAATTTCAAGGAGCAAAATAATTTTGAGAAAGCATTTGGTTAACCAGATTTTATATTTTTTTCTATTACTACATGGAAATGAAAACGCAATATCTTATTCCCTATGACCTATCTTTATGTTGGCACAATTAATTCTTAAGTTGAGGGGAAAATAAAAGAAGCAGTGTGCAAAGCCGACTCAAAAGTTTAACTGAATACACCTACTCCAGTGAACCAACAACAGACTTCCAGAACACAGTAAATTTCCTGATAGCCAGATCTCCGAGCGAAGATTTCAAAACAGTTAATGGATTTCTACAGCTCTTCACAAAATTAGACAGCCTCGCTTCCGTGTATTTAAAAGGTGAGATTTAATTTCTCATCTAAAAATATCTGCCCGCTCAGGAGATCCAAACAATTGACTTCATATGCTACACAACATTCTCTTGTGGCCCCAAGTCGACAGCCTTCATTTGATGTTGTTTTACAATTAACTGGGTAGTAGCAACTCGCTCTCTGTACAAGCATGCCAAAAAAAATACCACCTTCGGTATACAACCAAATATCCCCATGTGGACAACTGGCTTAAATGTAGTAATTTACAGTTTTCATGTGGGCGGGGGGGAAAGACTTGAAATTTGGGAGAAGGTGTCATCTTTGTAAGTCAGGCCAAGAATTAAGGGGGAAAAAAACCCCAAACCAGAAGAATGTTTAAAATGCAATAACATAATTTGGACATAAAGTAAGTGGTCTGTAGTCAATAAAAAAGAGAAAGAAAAAGAAAAATAAACTCCAACAAGCCGGCTGCAGAATAGGCAAGTAGATCTATTTTGTTTATTTATAAGTGAGTAACAAGTAGATTCTTTCACACTAACTAAACCAGACAGTAATTATAAACACAGGTTGGTTAAATTCCATGCACCCTATCAAAGGAAACAAGCTTCTTTCTTTTCCAAACATTGTCCTTTGTTTATTGAGCCTCTTTGGGGCTTGGTTTCATTTAAAACTACGTAAGCACACATCTGTTACCCCCCAAACAATCTCAACCTTTTTAAGCCAAACCTGAATACTCATTATACAAAAATTTGCAAGTAACCTAACAGCAATTTCTAGAGTAGCCAGTTAGCATACTGAATATACAATTTGGATTATTTTTGTTCCATTACAGAAAAACCCTACATTAGAGTGTAATCATACAGGAAGCAAACAGTCGCCGCCTCAGTAGTTTTGGATAATTAGTTACCTAAATTTTCTGAGGTGAATTCAATGTACTTAGACTGGGGAACATTATTGCTTATATTCTGAAATACCACAATACAATCTTGGTTAACAATGAAATTATAAATATTGGAGTAAAACGTCATTTTAGAAATCATTAGGTTTTATCAGTACAGCACTACTGAGTCCCTCATTTAAGGAACTCTTTTATTAAAAAAAAATGGGAACTTGTGATATTGCTTACATTAGCTCATGTAAGATATCAGACTTCAAAAAACTTTAACACAGTAGACACTATTAAAACATCATTATTAGAGTTGTCATGCTTGGGTGGTTTGAACTAAAGTGAATTTCACGTATTTGCTGGGAGACAGCAATAATAAATCCTGGAGTCTGCATTTCTAAGCAGTGACCTAGTGTCTTAGGGAACTGACTTAATGAACAGTACAACTGGATGAGTGCAGTGGGTGGGAGGGGCACTGTGGGGAGGGGCATTGTGGGGAGGGGCGGAATCTGATAAAATTTCACATGGAAATATACACGTCACCCAAACTCCCTTGGGACACCACTCTAAACAGGACAATCCACGTCTACTCTGACTTTTGTGCCACTCACGGGATCCACATAAGTGACGACTAGGTCAGCTTATCCTGCACTGCCTGTACCACTTCCCTCAGCCATGGCAGACGTGTCTAATCAATCACCAAGCACTCCCTGGAGTCTGAACGGAGAGTCATAGTCTTTCTCAAGGCTACACACTAGTCAGCCACTTCCAATCAATCCATCTGCCAGCATGGCATCAGACTAGGAGTGAGCTCTTACAAAGCAAGGTCTCTACCCCTAGCACTTTGCACACTACCTGGAACCTGGTGGGAGGTGAAGAAATGTCTGTTCAGGAAATGACTACTTAACTTGCGTCAAATGGAAGACTGTAATAGTTGGGAGTACTAGCTGGTGCCAAACGGTCAGCATTCAAATCCCAGCTCTGCCACCTATTTATTCTGTGACTCTGGGCAAGTTACTCAACCTTTTTGTTTCTCAGTTTTCTCATCTATAAAATGTGAAGAATTAATATAGGTTAATATAGGTGGAGCGCTTAGAAGAGTATCTGCTACATAATCATCACTGCTGGCTACTATCATTACTTTCCTCATTATTGTTTATTGAAAGGGCCTGTCTACATGAAGAAGTTCCACGTAGCTTGTTCTGCTCATGTATCCCCCTGGCACTTGATAAATCACCACACAAGTGCTAGAGACACTTTTCTGCAACACAGATCTCAGGATATCCATTTCTTTAAAGTCCTGAAGTGACTCCCTGTTGTTGATAACAATATAGCCCAAAGCAACATATGTCACTTTCTAAAAGGTGAGGCCAACCTACAATTTCAAACCTATCTTGGGCTTCTGGACCTCACTCCCTCCCAGCTCCCTGCACCCTAATTCTTGGGTCGTGCCTAAATTCTTCTTGCCCTCTGAATGAGCTAGGAGCTCTCACTCCTTTCTTTTAAAAATCTATTTATTATTTATTTATTTATTTTTGTCTGTGTTGGGTCTTCGTTGTTGCGTGCAGGCTTTCTCTAGTTGCGGCGAACGGGGGCTACTCTTCGTTGTGGTGCGGGGGCTTCTCATCTCAATGGCTTCTCTTGTTGCGAAGCATGGGCTCTAGGCACGCGGGCTTCAGGAGTTGTGGCTCGCGGGCTCTAGAGCGCAGGCTCAGTAGTTGCACGGGCTTAGTTGCTCCGCGGCATGTGGGATCTTCCCGGAGCAGGGATCGAACCCGCGTCCCCTGCATTGGCAGGCAGATTCCCAACCACTGCGCCACCAGGGAAGCCCCTCATTCATTTTTTCTGCTGAGCCACTGTACTTTCTGTTCAGTGCTGCACAGGCAATTCTGAGACACCATTCAAACATTACCTCCTATGTGAAGCATTCCCCAAATTCCTCAGTGAACTGGTTGCTTCTCTGCACATTTTATTTATCTTCATTACAGCATTTTTACACTGCCTTACGTTGGCCTCTTGCACTGGCCTATGAGTTCCTGCCATCCTGCTTTTATATATGTCCCTTGTACTTAACACATAGGAATTACTCAAGTATTTTTTGATGAATGAATTATCCAAATCCCCCAAATAATAAATTTTCTAAGGCTATTTTTTCTTTGTTTGTACTTAAATTGTTAAATTTCAGGTACTCTTGGCTGGTTTTCAATGCATAGGACTAATACATGCCTATGGTAGAAGTGTGACAAAAGCTAATTCTTGTCCCATCCCCATGCAGTCCGGCTCCCTGACATAGCCAACGGTGACAGTGCGGTGTACATCATCACCTTTCTTTCTGCGTGCGTGAACATGAACAATCGTAGGCACCAGAGGCCCGACTTTCTCTGTAAAAATCTAGATAGCAAATATTTTAGTCTTTGCTGGTAATATGGTCTTTGTAATAACTTCTCAGATCTGCCCTTGCAGCGACAGAGCAACAATAGACAACTCATAAATAGGCATGGCTGCATCCCCCCAAACTGTACAGAAATAGACAACCAGCTGGATGTGGCCTAAAAGGCCTACTTCGCTGCCCTGTGATTGAATATTTACACACACACACGCGCGTTTTATCTGTTCATCTGCCTTTAAATCACAAAGCATCAAACCATACAAATTACACTGCAACTTTGCTCTATCAACTTCCAGTAAGTTAATAGAGTCAAATAGAATTTTCTTTTTCCTCTAATTTTTTCATACATATATAAAACGTACACACAGATTACATATGCCATAGTTTCAAATAAGTGGGATATGTCATATGTACCGTGGTGTGTGAACGTGTGTATATATTCTTTTTGGTGTACCTAAACAGTTTTTTTTTTTTTTTGCTTGCCCCTTGCACATCATAAGTTCCTTTAACACTCATGTACGTTCTTCTTTAATTTCCTTAATACTCATGTATCTGATTATGAAACATACACACAGACCTCTATGTATACTGTTAGCGTTAACTAAAATGGGACCATATGGCACACCTATCTCTGCATCTTCCATTTTCAGCTCAAAGCACTCTTGGAAACTCTCCCAAGTCAACTGGAAGAGGACTAATTCATTCTTTTTAATAGACACATGAAATGGTGTGGATGTACCATAAACATTATTACCCATTCACTGGTTC
The DNA here is from genome assembly GCF_964270905.1 of Leucopleurus acutus. NCBI lineage: Eukaryota > Metazoa > Chordata > Mammalia > Artiodactyla > Delphinidae > Leucopleurus > Leucopleurus acutus. Next base: position 20,390,939 of record NC_139153.1, read on the forward strand.
TAGCTTTTGGCTGCTATAAACACCATCACAGTGGATATCTTTGTACTTACAGGTAAGATAGATCCCCAGAAATGGGTGTGCTGGTTTCAACCACATACACAATTTATTTTTCATGAATGTCACTAGCACTGTATTTCTACTTAAAATGTCTGAGGTTGCTATTTTCTGTGCATCCCTGCAAGCAACTGTACTATCACTTTAAATAAAATAGGTACACCTATTTTAAACAATTTCTCATATGGCCTAAAGTCTCTGGAATACTTTGACAATCTGTTAGGTAGTAACAGTATCTCACTATTACTTTAACTTACGCTTCCGAATACTCATGATCTGGAGCATCTTTTCATGGCTGCTGATGACACAGATATGCTCTTGTTGAACTGTCCACTCATTTTTTGAAACTATAGCTTTTTATTACCAATAAGCTTGAATCACACTGTCTTCAGTTATCTTCATGTTTTATCTCCATTGCCGTGAACTCCAGATAAAGTGAACATCCTGACTCTATTTTCTTTTTTCTTTTTGGTCCTGCTATCTGGTGTCCTGGTGGATGTACCCACCAAGTGACCAAGATACACCTATTTTAACTATTTTTCACATGGCCTAAATTCTCTGTAATATATTCTTTTTTAAGTAGCAATTTTAAATGTTCACAGCCACTGCGAGTTTTAAAAGTACACTAATCTGTTAGAAACGTGGTAGGCTCACCATTAAAAACTGTATAACTGTATAACTAAATAATCAATAGTATTTATTGAGCTTTTACTCCATAACACACACTGTGCTGAGCACTTTATACACAGTTTCGTATTTAATACAATAATCTTATGAGGTAAAAGTTTCTATTACCTACATTACGGCAATGGGCTTTTGGGGTTTTGAGAGTGTAAATAACCTACCCAGCTTCACCTTGATCATCTGATGCGCTCCAAAAGTTCAGCCCTTAATATCGTTATCCTAACAAATTGAAGACATTCAACAGATAGAAAACATGAACATATTTTAAGTTTTTGTTGAAAATGGGGACATACCTTAAGTTTTACCTTGGATAATTTGTCTGATTAGTCCAGAGATTGTACGTGAAAGTAAAATTTTTGTCGTTCCAGATCTTAGAGGATTAGGTCCATAACCCCAATGTTAAATTGTGAATCTACCAGTAATTGTCAGGGAGCAACCAACTACAATTGAAAAAAAAAAAAAAAAAAGCACTAGATATGGAATCGGAAAATCCAAACTCGGGTCCTGACCAAATCAGCTATTAGCCAGGTGATCTTGAATGACTAACATCTGAGTCACAGTATCCTCATCTGTATCACAGGGAGTTCACTTTTTGTTGTTGCGGCTTCACAAGGTTTTGGGGAAGCTGAAACAACATGAAGCACTTTTTGCTGTTGTTTTCTTCTCTTTTTTTTGAGATTTAGTAATTGTTTATGTTTCGCATATTTGCATTGCTATTTTCGATGAATTCTTTTAAATAAATTACCAACATTCCATTATTCCATTCTTCTTAAATACATCAGACTATAGCTCAAAGAAAAAAGGACAGTAAGAGCCACTTTTCAAACTCAAAATCATGATTTAAGAAATAGTAGGTATTATGATTACTCTACATAATCCATTTTGAGGAATCTACTTAACTTCCTTGTACTACTGAATTCCACCTGTACCATAAAGCCTCTGTGAAGAATAATGCCATGTTCTAAGGCTGCTGAAGAGCTTCAGAAGAAAAAAGAACCCCCACAGTACTCATATAATCACCATCTATTCTTTCCATCTAATGGCTGTAAAAAGAGAATCGCTCTCAATCATACTTTCGAAGCACACATTAAAAGCAGGACACATTCAACGACCCAAGATAATATGCTTTGGTCTGTCTGTCCTCGCAGACACAGAAGAGGGAATTTCAAGTAAAGAGAAGCAAAGGTTCTGCCACTTACAGCATCTGAAGAAATGAAATAAAATGTATACTCCTGGATCTCAGGGGAAAAAAACCATTTTCCCACATCTCTGAATCTGCCCTGTGTAAGCCCATGGCACCTAGGGACAGCCCCATGCTCCCTGGAGGAGCTCAACAAATATTTCTTGATGAAGATAAACACCTGCTGTATTTAAATACAAGATGAAGAAGTCGGAGCGTAAATGAACCTAAGAATAAGCTGGGCGTGTATGTGCACACAGCTACTATGAGCATTATGGGAAATTATATTCCTGCTACTATTATGATTATCATTCTAATGACAAAGGGCTACATACTGAGAAAGGGAAAATTATGAAGAAGAAAGGAATAAATCTGTTAAAGAGGAGAGTGAGTTTAAAACACACATAAACTCCTATGCCCAAGGGCCCCCAAATAAAGCAAAAGGATGTGATTTTATATTAAAAAAATGATGGCAGAGGTGGAAATAGAGGTCAACACCATGAGATCACAGGGAGAAATAGCTTGAAACTGCGGGAAGGAAACGTATACCATCTTCCCCACGAGGCCTCAGTCCTTCTTCTCCCACCTGAAATGTCTTCGTCCAGCATCTTCTGTTAAACAGATGCCTCATTGCCTTATTTTCTTTGTGGTTTGTTCATGTCAATAACGACTAGAATCAGATTGTTCAAGCCTGAGCTAAGTAGAGCCACACAAAGGTTTGCATCGGCAGACAACAAAGAAGAGAAAGCACGGAGCAGTGTTGTTAATAAAGAATGGAACTCAAAAAACAAAAAAAAAAGAATGGAACTTAAAAATTGTACTGGCTTGTCCAGAATTAGGACTTTATCTACTTAGGAGGCCCACTCTAAGCTGTAATCTGAATAAGACCGTTTTCTCATGCTAAGCAGTCACTGTTTTAACAAATAACCTCTTTTCCCAATAATATATTGCAAGTGAACACCATAGTCTGAGACTATAAGTTTCTGGATGACACTGAAATTTCCAGTACCTTCGTGCTTGCTTGAATGCTTGCACATAGGGCAATCTTCTGCGGTCCAAGCCAGGGATGAGTCTGCCTATAGAATATGGTACTACAATGTGACCTTTCCTGGAGAGGAGCTCTAAGTGACAATCACAAACAGTACTTGAGGAAAAAACAAAATCACCTGTTTTCTTTTTTTTTTTTTTTTTGGCTGTACGCGGGCCTCTCACTGTTGCGGCCTCTCCCGTTGCGGAGCACAGGCTCCGGACGCGCAGGCTCAGCGGCCATGGCTCACGGGCCCAGCCGTTCCGCGGCATGTAAGATCTTCCCGGACCGGGGCACGAACCCGTGTCCCCTGCATCGGCAGGCAGACTCCCAACCACTGCACCACCAGGGAAGCCCAAAATCACTTGCTTTCTTGCGCCTGAAACGGCTCCCCAGTCAATGAGGACAACGCTTCCAGAAATAATTTCTCAGGGCAGAGAGGTCCGATAGGAGTTAGCAGGTAACCATTTCTGCAGATCTGCTCTGATCCTTCGGTCAGACAAAACCAAACAAAGCACCAGGTCAGCACACAACTTAGTAAGGCCTAACACTGTGAGTAAGGAAAACAGACAGGGATACTGGGAAATCTAGGGCCTCTTATTTTTTAAACGCCCAAATGTTTACCAGCTGACCTTCCTCTTTACTGCGGTCTGGGAAGCAAGGTGCATACAATAAAGTTCAAACCAATCAACTGCTTTCAGCTGTTCTTGTGTAATGAATTTTTAAACATTTGGTCATTAGACCCAATATATATGCAGGTCAGTTTCTGAACAGGATGGGAACAGTTTGGGAGCAGATGCCATGGTACTGCCTTGTGGAAAGGGGATAGTAAGGAAGCAAAGAGGATATTTTTATGGCTCTACCCATCAGGTTCAATGTCTTCCAGTTCTTTTGCCTCCCAGCCCCCTCTTTACATTGCTTCAGTGATCAGGAATAGTTATTAACTTCTGTTGTCACTTCTTTTCATTAATTGAATGGCGACCTGAAGACCACGAAGGGGAGACCCTGGGCCAGTTTTCTCTCAAACGGGCCTCTCCATGAATAGTCTGAAGGTGGTGTAGCTGAAAATTGGCCTTGTGTGTTTGGTAAATGGCACATTGATTTGTTATTTTCTGAGCAGTCTGTTCTAGATTCTTCAACTTATTTTTGAACATCAATGAGCTGAAAGCTTTCAGGGGTAAAGAATTTGAATCACTTAACCATTTCCCTTTGTTGCATTCTGGTGGCCATATGTACGGGGGTAGCTTTAATGCTGATAGCGGGGGCGGGCGGGGGTCAAACACAAGATTATATTGAAGATGGTAAAAAAAAAAAAAAAAAATAAGATGCAGTATCCTTACCAGTCAGTTTAAAAGGTTATCTTTGTTAGTCAGTCCAGCAACCTAGTTCCAAATGGTTGCATTCCTCATGAGGAACTTCTAATAGCAACATTCACCAAATTTTATATATTATAAAATATACATTGCCCCTCCATGCCCCCAAACCAAGCAGAAGGGGAAGCTGCTGGAGTTTATGTTTTCGATTAGGACATACATAAAAGCTCATCTAGAAGTTACCCCGACAAATAAAACTCCAACGTAGCCAGGTATGTTTGGATGGTGGAAAAACAACCAACCACAGCTTGCTGATAAAATTTTAAAAAGTAGTGGTGAGGGAAAGGCAACAACTTGCTTTATAAGGCGCAGATGGTTAGGTACAGAGCTTTTTGTGTGAGTACAGCAGCTGGTAGTTTGGTTTAAATTATATCTGAATAGCTAGTGATCTTGATACTATCAAAATTGTAACAAAGCAATAAAGCCAGGGTGTTAAACCTTTTTTTTTTTTTTTTTTTGGTGGTAGCTCAATTCTGTACTCCTCACAAACTATCAGAGACGTAGACAATTATTCATAAATGATTGTTTCATCAACACAAATATCATTTCTAGTATTCGGTCTTAAAAGTAAAGAAACCCCGAAGATTTACATCAAGTTAAGGTGTTTTACCAGAGGAAAATCATTACTGATAGATATCTTTGTAGAATGACTATGGGGAGGGAGGTATGGAGAGAACTGTCTATATTTTAAGTAACGCAAATATTTAAAAATTGTGAATACGTTGGTAGCGTGTCAATATTTGTATGCACTCAAATACCAAAGTTTTCCTTGTAAAATCAAGGAGAACTGGTAAACCAGGAGCCTCGTGACAATCTACTTTAAATACAAGAACGTTCATTTTGAAGTTCTAATTTGAGAAGAAGCCAAATTATAGAAAATGTTTACAGGCAAAATCATTGAGTGGTCTCCGGGTTTTTCCTAGAGCAGAAATCTATATGCATGAGAAAAGTAAGGTTCTTTCAATGAAGAAAAAGAAATTTCCGATTGAAGATCTAAATCTTTAAGGAATGAGGCTACACAACTGCTCTCCCCCCACATATGTGGAGTACGCTGCCCTTCATTAGTGACTGAAAGGAGGAAACGACCAAGAAAAGGCAAGAGAAGGAGTAAGGGGCATTCTAAGGGCCTTTGCTAGAACTTCATAAATAAGAGATAAGCGGAGAAGAATCATCAGGTCAGCTCCCTTCCCCCCATCATCAAAATATTTTTCCTAAATCATGACTCTGTTTCTGACAGAATTGTAAAAAAGAAAATAGGACTCATTTTAATAGTTATGACCTGAAAAATGACTTCCAAAATCCAGCTCCATGGACCTTTTTTTAATCTATGCCATGCCCCCAGGAAAGTTTATTTTTAATGCCCCTGTTTTGTGTGTCACAGAAAACAATGGTTTGTGCTCCCTCTGTTGGCTTTTCAGTAGCAGTTAATTTATAAATTCCATTCCTGGAGGTCCCCTGTCATAGCAGGGCGCTCCTGCAGCTGCAGCAAGGGACAGGATGTGTCAATAAGTGGACTTTATGTTCCCTTTAAACAGAAAGTCATTCTAATTTCATTTCTTGCAAATAATTCAGAAAACAGAAGATGACTTGGTAATAGAGCAGAGCCATTTCACAACTAAAGAAGAATGTGGATGCCCCTAAAATATTAGGTCAGATTTTTTTTTTAATGTATAAAAAATAGTTCTTCTAACCATTGGAGTTGCTGAGAAAACATATTAATGGAATAATTGATTTTTCATTCATTCTCTTAATTGTTTTTGTTCCTGTGAGAGCCGCAAGCTTAACATAAAAGGACAGAAGAGTACTAAAAGAAGAAACGAATCATTTTCACACCCCAGTCAGGGTAACTCAGAGGAAGGAAAAAACCTAGAACTTCACTTAATTTATCTTCCTGTTTAAAAAAAGGAAGTTTCAGACCAAAATTATTCTATGTACTTCATTACTATTCACCTTCATTTAGCCCAGCAAGGCCTCCTAAGGCTCTTAATGTACGGAGAAAAACCTATTCATGATGGGTGTGCTATTCTCCAAGTTTTTTTGTTTGTTTGTTTTTTCGTAGCTATTGTCTAATTGTGTCTTAGGATTTAACAGCTAGAATATGTACTCTGAGAATTTAAAATCTCAAGCACATCGATATTTCAGACTCCTGTATTTGTGGTTTAAATTATCTAGTTATATGTCATGAAACCATATTGGCCTTTGTAGAGATCTTCTCAATGTTAGAGAAGGGGATTCTTTTTAAAAGATGATTAGAAAATAATCAGAGCCACTACTAAATGAGCATTTGCTATGTGCCAGGCATCATGCTAAGCTCTGCATATGCATTATCTCATGTCATCTTCAGGACAATCTTTTATGGATTACCAGAACCATTATCATCAGACTCACTGGCAGGAAAGGACACTGAGGATGAGAGAGATCAAATACTTTGCCTAAAGTTGCCAGCCTGATGCAAAATAGAGCTGGGCTTTAAACCCAGGGGAAGTGATACCAAGTCCTTGTTCATAGAACCGTGGTTCTCCAACTTTAGCGAGCAAACAAATCCCCTGGGGATGTGGTTAAAGTGCAGACTCTGTCTCAGTAGGGTAGGACCTGTGATTTTGCATTCATAATGAGCTCCCAAGTGATGCTGATGCTGGGGATTCTCCCAGCATCCTATGAATGACCAGGCTCAAGGCCAGCAGTTCTCAAACTGTAGCGACCTCAAATCAACTGAAGGGCTTGTTAAAACACAAATTGTGAAGCTCCACGTCCCAGAGTTTCTGATTCAATAAATCTAGAGTGGAATATGCTAATTTGCATTTCAAATAGTTCTTAGGTGATGCTGATGCTACTGTACCACACTTAGAGACTTGCTGTCATAAGGATGAAACCCGGCCAGTGAGATTCTAACTCTGTAGGCGTTGGGAGGGGCTGGGACGAAGAGTTTTCTCCATCGCCCCAGGCAATTTTTATAATCAGGTAAATTGGCAAAATATAGTTCTAATGTAGACTATCCAAGTAGTATGTTACATTGGAGTGTAGTGCTGTATAGTAAGGCTATGGTATAATAGATCATACTTTATTACTCACCAAATACAATAATACTTTATATTATTCAAAGAATATATGTACCATAGAGACCACCGACCCCCTTTAAAAAAAATATGTACCACTGACCCCCGACCACCTTTAAAAAAAATGATGATTTTCTTTTAACTGTCTTTTGGTGGGAGTGTCTTTGAAGCTATGTAAGATTCTCAGAGCAGCACCGGATGTGGCAGTTTCACATCTGGTGGGTTTTTAAATACTTTTTGGTGTCAGTGTGTCAATGTGGTATACATTTCTCAAAATGCTGACTATTGAACAAACATCCACTTCACCCGCTTCTGCGTACATTTCAATCTGATAGCTATGACATTGCAATTACATTGATGGGATGTTTGAGATCTGCGTATGTGTTTGTTCTAGCTTGGACAGAGCAGCAATCAAAACGGAACCCAAGTCAGAAAATCATTTTCGGAGACATCAGGCTCTGTTGCAGACCAACAAGCTCTGTCTGCACACGCACCCAAGGCAAACCAGTGCTGCCCTCTCCCCTTGCGAGATCTTCCAGTTTGTATGCTCTCTGCCCTCTTCCTGGCATCTAGGTTTGGGCTGGGCTTTGCTGCTACTAAGTTACTTCAGTTACTTCATCCCTCCTTTAAACAGGCATGAACTAAACTTTACTGCAAAAGGGGCACTACAGGAAAAGTGGAGACAGAGCGAATGTTCCTTCTGAAAACAATTTAAATGTCTACTCACTATTTAAAACAAACAAACAAAAAACACCAGGAAATAAACCACATAGCCATGAGTATAAGCCTTATTCTCATTGATTAGAAAATTGACATTTGGCAAACATTCTAAAATATTTCGGATATACAATAAGTATATAGAGTAATTTGACAACTACAAATATATACACCACCTAAGTTAGGAAATAAAACATCATCAATAAAATTTCAATCCTTCGTGCCCCACTCCTAGATCATTTCCCTCTAGCCCTCCTTGGTAAATAATATCAAGCAGAACTTATATTTATTATTTTCTTATATGCCTTTAAACTATTATTACATATGTATGGAGACTGAAGGAATAAACAAGATTGTTTTGGAGGTATTTGAACTTCACATGGTGGTGTCATACTGTATGTATTTTTCTGCAGTTTCTCTTTATCACACAATATACTTTTACATGAAGTATGGCTCTACCTCATCTATTTTCATGTTCTGTCGTTTTGTATGATACGAATATACTGCAGTTCATAAATGCATTCTTTTGTTGATGGACATTTGCATTGTTTCCATTTTTAAAAATCTGTAACAAGGTTTCAATGAATATTCCTCAAACTCCCGGTACAAATTTGCAGTGGTTTTCTTGGATACAATACGGATTTTTACTAGATGCGGACTTGTGCTCACTGGCCAATATGGTAGCTGCTTACTGAACCCTTGTGGCTACTAAGCCCTTGAGATATGCCTAGTCTGAGTTGCAATGTCCTCTAAGTGTAAAATACACACTGGGTTTCAGAAACAGTATGAAAAAAAGAACATAAAATACCATTAATAGATTTTTAGATTGATTATATGCTGAAATGATAATATTTTGGATACCCTGATCTAAATAAAATGCATTATTAAAATTAACTTTACCTGTTTTCTTTTACCTTTTTAAAACGTGGCTACTAGAGAGTGCCATTTACATCTATGGCTCACATTTTATTTTCTTTAGGCAGAGCTGGTCCAAATAATTTCCTAAGTAGTTATACCAATTAGTCTCCCATGAGAGATGTTAAGAATTCCCCCATATTCTTGCTTATACGTGGTACTGTTACACCCTCATTTTTGCTATTTTAGCTGTGAAATAATTTCTATTCGTGGTATGATTTTGCATTTAACTCATTATTTATGAGGTTGAGAATCATACATATTTATTGTCTATTTTGGTTTCTTCCTCCATTGATGTCTCTTGACCATTTTTCAATTGGGTTATTTTTTATTTTCTTATTGATTTGTAGGAGTTCTTTATATTCTCCCGGTGTAGGTCTTAAAAACTTTTTTTGTCATAGTCTCTTTTGATATATAGAAATGTTTAATTTAATGCACCCATTTATTGACTTTTGGAACTTGAGCTTCTCAGTAAATAATATTTTGAAGTGTTTTAACAGGGGTAGAGTTTTTTGTTTTGTTTTGTTTTCATAAGTGCTTTATCCCCAGCACCTAGAACAGGGCCTGGTATGAATAGGCAGTCCATAAATATTTGTGGAATGAAGTTATGTCACCTTTCTGTGGATTCTCCAGTCCATACTATGCCTTTGTCATCAGCTTCCTTCCTCAGGATCTAGAATCACCTTCCTGTTTAGCTGAATGTAGCTTGCTTTCATTCCCTTTGAAGCTCACTGGTTTCGTATTTTTCACTCTTCTGACAAGTTGTACTTACACAGTGTTTCTCAAAGTGTATTGCCTGCAATAGCAGTTCCAGAGGATGATAAAAATGTCATGTGAAACATAGATTATCATAGACAAATCGGCTTTGGGAATGAAGGTGGACAGTTTTGGGCATTACGAGACTTCTGGAGCCTTTGATATACTAATGTGATTGTGCACATCTAAGAGTGGGATAGATGTGGGTTACATTGCCCAAACCTATTTTACCAAGGGCATGTGTGTTTAAAAAATGGTATTGTGCAACTCCTGCTCCAAAAAATATGACTGTTTAAAAGCTATGGCTGGACCTACTGGAGGACTGAATTAAAAACCCTAAGACTCAGGGTATATGCCCAGTAGTGGGATTGCTGGGTATATGTCCAGTAGTGGGATATGGTAGTTCTATTTTTAATTTTTTAAGGAACCTGCATACTGTTCTCCATAGTGGCTGTATCAATTTACATTCCCACCAACAGTGCAGGAGGGTTCCCTTTTCTCCACACCCTCGCCAGCATTTATTGTTTGTAGATATTTTGATGATGGCCATTCTGACTGGTGTGAGGTGATACCTCGTTGTAGTTTTGATTTGCATTTCTCTAATGATTAATGATGTTGAGCATCCTTTCATGTGTTTGTTGGCAATCTGTATATCTTCTTTGGAGAAATGCCTATTTAGGTCTTCTGCCCATTTTTGGATTGGATTGTTTGTTTTTTTTTGGTATTGAGCTGCATGTGCTGCTTGTATATTTTGGAGATTAATCCTTTGTCAGTTGCTTCATTTGCAAATATTTTCTCCCATTCTGAGGGTTGTCTTTTCGTCTTGTTCATGGTTTCCTTTGCTGTGCATATGCTTTGAGGTTTCATTAGGTCCCATTTGTTTATTTTTGTTCTATTTCCATTTCTCTCGGAGGTGGGTCAAAAAGGACCTTGCTGTGATTTATGTCATAGAGTGTTCTGCCTACGTTTTCCTCTAAGAGTTTTATAGTGTCTGGCCTTACATTGAGGCCTTTAATCCATTTTGAGTTTATTTTTGTGTATGGTGTTAGGGAGTGTTCTAATTTCATTCTTTTATATGTAGCTGTCCTGTTTTCCCAGCACCACTTATTGAAGAGGCTGTCTTTTCTCCATTGGATACTCTTGCCTCTGTTATCAAAGATAAGTGGACCATATGTGCACGGGTTTATCTCTGGGCTTTCTATCCTGTTCTATTGATCTATATTTCTATTTTTGTGCCAGTACCATACTTTCTTGATTACTGTAGCTTTGTAGTATAGTCTGAAGTCCAGGAGCCTGATTCCTCCAGCTCTATTTTTCTTGAGTCATGTACCACAATGTTCTTTGCAGCACTATTTACAATAGCCAGGACATGGAAACAACCTAAGTGTCCATCAACAGATGAATGGATAAAGAAGATGTAGCACATATATACAATGAAATATTACTCAGCCATAAAGAGAAATGAAATTGAGTTATTTGTAGTGAGGTGGATGGACCTAGAGTCTGTCATACAGAGTGACGTAAGTCAGAAAGAGAAAAACAAATATGCTAACATATATATATAGAATCTAAAAATAATAATAATAATAAGGTTCTGAAGAACCTAGGGGCAGGACAGGAATAAAGACACAGATGTAGAGAATGGACTTGAGGACACGGGGAGGGGGAAGGGTAAGCTGGGACGAAGTGAGAGAGTGGCATGGACATATATACACTACCAAATGTAAGATAGATAGCTAGTGGGAAGCAGCCGCATAGCACAGGGAGATCAGCTCGGTGCTTTGTGACCACCTAGAGGGATGGGATAGGGAGGATGGGAGGGAGATGCAAGAGGGAAGAGATATGGGGATATATGTATATGTATAGCTTACTCACTTTGTTATAAAGCAGAAACTAACATACCATTGTAAAGCAATTATACTCTAATAAATATGTGGAAAAAAAAAAAAGACTCTGATGAACCTAGAGGCAGGACAGGAATAAAGACACAGAGGTAGAGAATGGACTTGAGGACATGGGGAGGGGGAAGGGTAAGCTGGGACGAAGTGAGAGAGTGGTATGGACATATATACACTACCAAATGTAAAACAGATAGCTAGTGGGAAGCAGCCGCATGGCACAGGGAGATCAGCTCGGTGCCTTGTGACCACCTAGAGGGGTGGGATAGGGAGGGTGGGAGAGAAACGCAAGAAGGAGGGGATATGGGGATATACGTATGTATATAGCTGATTCACTTTGTTATACAGCAGAAACTAACACAACACTGTAAAGCAATTATACTCCAATAAAGATGTTAAAAAAAACAAAAAACAGAAAAACCCTAAGACTGCAACTACACACAAAGCAAAATATTGAATGTGGTCAATAATTGGAAGTATCAAGTTTTGAAATTCACACACATTTAACTCAAATACCTGAATTTTTCAGTATAAGTTGTTTCCTTACTATTTTTTTTTTTATTTTATTCTTACTAATTTTAAATCACTGCCCCTTCACAATGTCTGGGTGGGCATGTCATCCACATTAGGGGCTGTACTTTAAATTAATGTAATTACTAGAACATAATACTAAGAGTTAGCTTTATTTTCAAATTAGAAAGAACATTTTTGAAATAAATGCTTTCTACTATGAAAAGTATTTCTGTACCTTTTGTGATTTCTCTTACATCAACAACTTAGGATAGGAAAATATTCTTAGCTCTTTTAATGTATTTTGTTCTCTTTCATTCTAAGTTGAGTATTTGCATTGAGAAAACATGTTCTCTCTTAACATTATAGAAATTAAGATAGGCAGAAAAGCCTAAGTTATGAACTTGGACACAGCAGGAACAAAGTGTTAAGTTTCTAAAATTCTTTTTCATTTGTTTCTGGTTTCAGGCTGCTAACTTTCTGTTTGGAAGGGGTGAGAGATGGCATGACCAAAAAATAGCCACGAGAAGAGATATCAAATTGCTAAAGCCAGTTTGGAGGGCAAGTTGGCAATATTTATGAAAACTAAAAATGGACATTCCCTTTGATCCAGTAATTCCATTTCTTGGTAACTACTGTAGAAAAAAAAAGAAATCAATGATGTTCATGAGGGTATATATTCAGAAGTATTCACTGAAATATTATTTGCAATAGTGAAAACTAGAAAAAAATATAGACTATTTAAATGTCACTAGGGAGTATTTTTAAAAACTTGATACAGACATATTATGAACTAATATGGAATGAAGAATTACAACTGTATTAAATACTAAGGAAAGATCTGTGAGATACATTTTGAGTTGTAGAACAAGGTGTGCAAAATGATCCCTTTTGTTTGAAAAGCCCCAAAACTCATGTATTTCTACAGACATGCATGATGTAAATGTCATAAGTCAATATAATATGAAAAGCAGTAGTTACATCTGGTGAGGGTACCTAAGTTGCAGAAGATGGACAAGGGAGATGCAGAAATAATTCTTGGATTGCTTTTATAATTATACATTAATGAAAAAATAAAGAAAATGTTACTTATTTAAATTTCTCTTTAGCCTTTTACACATTTAACTGGACTGCAGCTCAAATTTTATTAAACTAAACTCATGGTGCTGGTTTTTGCTCTGTACAAAAAGGCACAGCTGATCCTTCTCTGCTTGTCATTTGGATATGCATACTCCTGTTACTTTAAGGACTATTTCCGGAAGATAAGGGGCAGAAATGAGGGAGACAATGGAGAAGAAAAGCCTTTCCCTCCATGAGAAAACAAGAGCACATTATGAAGTTTCTCCACTTGACAATTTTTCCCCAGGACAGGACGTGTAGGAACATATTTGGCAACAACAAAGCCACGGCTGGCTTTTTGAAACAGAGAAAAATAAAAAGCGGCCCTGAGTGAAATGCCTCTGAAGACTACCTGTTGTTGTCCATTGTCGACATTCTTCCCCTGGAAAAGAATCAGCCAATATATACGCGGTGGCCGCATCCCCAAACTGGGCACTAGATTAGAAACACGCCAGAGCCCAGGCATGAGACACACGCCAAGATCTGAATACCTTGGTCTGTAAAAACAGGTAGAGAGGCCCTCTCGGTGGAAACCTGCAGCTGGGAATTAGGGAGAGCGGAGAGGCGTTCTGGGGGAATTTATGAACCTATTTGAACATCATAAGTTTGAAATTTCCAGACGAAATTGAGCCTGGTACGGTTCCATTTATCACACTTTCCATTTCAGGCTGGCGGGGATGGAGGGAATTTAAGTGACAGCTTGCTCACCCTCCCCCCCAGGCCACCTGATGAAATTGTGGAGTGGCGCCTGCCTGGCACGTAGGAAGCAGATGAGAAGGAACTAGCAACAGGGGGAGATGGGATGGGGGCACGTGGTGGCGGCCCTGAGCAAGTAGAGGGCTCCACGGGGCGGGGGACGGGCGGGGAGAGGCCAGGGAGGAGTCGGCTGGGAAGACGTGAACACGAGCAGGAGAAGAAGGCTGGCAACTGAAGTCCCTGCACCAAGAGAAGGACGAAAAAGGATGGAGAGGGAAGGCGGGAAAGGAAAAAAGGGAAAAAAACCAGCCCAGCTGTTCAAGTACATTGAAAGTGAAGGGGATGCTGATTGAGAATAGCCATCAGCCAGAAAAGCCAGAACAACAAAAGAAACATAGAAAGGGACCGCCTGGAGGAAGAAAGTCTCTGTGGCATTTTTATGACTGCTTTTCAAATGGGAGAAAACTGTAAAGGTGGGTGGAATGATTTCAGCATCTCTTAAACATGGGGTACCTGCCCGGCTGTGGCCAGGAGGTTTGCTGGACTGCCTATCATCTCTCCTTTCCTTAGAAAGTTGGAGAGGTGGCTTTATCCGTTCCCATCAGATGCGTGCAAACCATGCCTTGATACAGATGTGCTTCACTGGACAAGAAAAAGGGACCAAGAGTGAGAAAGTTCCCGCTTAGCAACTTATAGCATTTTCCCCCCTTCTGTTTTACCTCAGGCTACTATTTCTGTCTCCTCTTTGAGTTTCTGTTAAACACACTCAAGATTTTTTAGTGTGTTTCTGTTGTATTTTTCAAGATGCCCCATGTCCCCCCAAAAAAGTTAACTTTGGGAAGAACAGATCATGGGCTCCTAGAAATTCGAGACTGGCTTGTGCTAATCCAAGGCACATTTTTTTTGAGAGGGTCACTTGAGACACATCAGTAGTAGCAATTTGTTTTGGAATCACATTTAGCAGAATTTTTTTAAAACCATGAATAAGTCTGTGTTTTTCATGAAAACAAAGAGCAGATTTTGCAAACAAAGGATGTCACTTATCCCCCAAATGCAAGTGTTTTGTATATAAACAATATGACACTTTACCTGAGAAAATTAGTGATGAATTAATGACAGGGAATTCTGCCTACGTGCATCCTCCGTATCTACTACTGGTGGTATAAAATTTGCCCTTGAAAGAAAGTGTAGTGTTTTCTCCTCACAGAGTCACAGAGATATCAGTCATTTCGTGAAATGAAAATTCATAGTTTGATAAGCAATTAACACGTGCTTCTTTCAGACACAGCCAAATGTTTCATTAGATTTTTAGATAACGGCATTTGAAGGCTTCTCTTCGAACTCGCATGCAGTGTATTAGAAATGGTCCCATTCAAAGCTATCGCTGAGGCTACAAAGGAAGAACCTCTCTCTCTCCAGCAAAGCTCAACAAAGCACCTTTTTCATGTGAGCTTTTGCACTAAAACTCCAGGCCACAGTCAACAACAATCAATGTCTCGTGAGACTGCCCAAGTTTAAGTGATATCTGTTGGTTCAGGTAGTCATGCAGAGTTGTCAGTTGTTTTCAGGCACATCACAGAGAATGCATGCTACCAAGAAAGTGAGGAAAGAAACTGGTTCAAGAGTGCAATTGATTTGAAAACGACTTAACAATCTGAAACCACACTGTACACTCACACCGTAGACTTATGGCTAGCCCGTTGTTCTCTGAAATTCAGAGGGGGAGACAATAAAATTAGACGCTCCTTTGGAATTGAGTGTGCTGATCTAGCACTTCCCTTGGCGCCCTACCAAGAGCATCAAAGCTGTGCTTTAAGAACGTAAGAGGCACTACTCTGATTGCAGGGGATGCCGTTAGATACTCCGATGGCTTACGCTTCACTTGGGATCAACTGGAAAATGTGTGTTAAGAATCTCTTTCACAATTACGAAATTTCACTTCCAATGCAAAAATATCTTGCAGGCTAACTGAGAAGTAATACCACCCCAGAGAAAAGCATTGGCTGTCTCCCAGATTAATATGGGGTTATGGTCCATGATTGGGTTAGATGAGGTAAAAATTTCCCACCACTCTTCCAGATATACAGGAAATTGTTGTGCTTGAAATAGATTCGGGCTAAGTAACTAATTAAAAGAATTTGGATCAAGAAATGTGACATGGAATGTGATGTAGATATTTCCAGTTCTTATTCAGGAAACCTTATTGCAAAAAGGTTGAAAGATAATTGAGAAAATAATTTAGATGGTGGTGAGAGTTATTTGTGTGAAGATAAAATACAGAGTCCTTTTCATTTAGATGGAGAAGCTGCCAACTAGCTCTTGGTGATAATTCTATGCACGAAATTTTCATAGTGGGCTTCAGTACCTTGCCAGATGAAAGCTTTTGCTCAGTTTAAAGTTGGAAAAGAGATTTGAGTTTCCACCAAGGATAATGTGTTAAGCTTGGTAATTAAAGACTGTTTTTCATAAATAATGCCAAAAGCACATTGGGAACACTGGGCTCATATATTACTGTATTTCAAAGAAATCAAGGGCCTAATAAATTCTTGAC
Source organism: Leucopleurus acutus (assembly GCF_964270905.1). NCBI lineage: Eukaryota > Metazoa > Chordata > Mammalia > Artiodactyla > Delphinidae > Leucopleurus > Leucopleurus acutus. The sequence goes on from NC_139153.1 coordinate 20,407,475, forward strand.
AGGATCACAGACACACACGTATACACACACTCACTCCATTAACATCAGGATATGAGATGAAATGATATAATTTTTTGAATCGAATATTATTAAATGACATGAAAGGAAAATATGCCTATGGGGTCTGTAAATAATGACCAGTTTTTAAAATAGAATATAAACTTTGAGTGGCACAGTTCAGTGCTATGCCAATTGTGTTCCATGATCCGGTGCCAGTCCATGGTCAGTCCACAACAAGACACAGAGATTGAGGCTGATCATCTAGGAACAGCTCTAGCAATCAGACAAGGACTGTGAAATATCGTCATTTAAAAATGAGCTTGCGGGCTTCCCTGGTGGCGCAGTGGTTGAGAGTCCGCCTGCCGATGCAGGGGACGCGGGTTCGTGCCCTGGTCCGGGAACATCCCACGTGCCGCGGAGCGGCTGGGCCCGTGAGCCACGGCCGCTGAGCCTGAGCGTCCGGAGCCTGTGCTCCGCAACGGGAGAGGCCACAACAGTGAGAGGCCCGCGTACAGCAAAAAAGAAAAAAAAAAAAAAAGAGCTTGTGTTTCCTATCACCTCAATTTTCTATTTCATATTCATTATACTTTTTGAATGCACTGGTCCAAAATGCTAACAAATATTTCCCTTCCCCACAGGCAATCTGAGAAACACTGACATGAACTGTGCTTTTAAGCATCTCAGTGCTATTATCTGAATTCACCTTGTCTTTGTGTTTTGAGAAGGTGCATGATTTAACCTCAGTTTAATGAGGAAAACCAGTCAGGTCGGTGGAATCTAGCCACTGCGGTTCTTGCTGAACCACACTCATGCCATTCTCCCCCTCATTTACTCTACACTTTACCCCTAGGCCCTTCTTTCTGTCCCTCAAACCCACCAAGTTCTTTCCTGTCTTTGAGTCTTTGCACTTACACTTTCCTTGGCCTGTAATGCTTTTCCTTCCATTCTTCCAAAGGACTGATCTTTGCTGTGGACATCTCCACTTCAATGTCACCTCTTTAAGCTGAGGCCTCTCTGACTCTAACTAAGAAATAACTCCCCTCCAAGTCACTTTGTAGTACTCTCTAAATGCCACTATCATGACTATTATATATTTTTAATTGTTCATTGCCTATTTTTCCATACTAGATTGTTAATCCAACAAGAGCAGGAAACTTGACTATTTTTTTTTTCACCACTGTGTACTCAAAGCCTAGAGCAATGTAGAGCACATTAGCATATTGGTTCATTGAAGGACTGACAGACTGTCTGAATATTTACATTCTCCTAGTAGAGTGTAAGCTCCTCAAAGACAGGTTTTATATTATTCATTTATGTATTCCTAGCATCTTAGCACAGTGCCTAGCACAGAGAAACTGCATGAAAAATGCCATCTGAGGACAGAAGTGAATAAAATCCCTCCTGGGAACATCCATCTGCGAGTCCCATGCACCCTAGGACTCACATATTTGCATCTAAACTCATCACCCATATAAAATAGGTAGCTAGTAAGGACCTACTGCATAGCACAGGGAACACTACTCAATACTCTGTAATGACCTATATGAGAAAAGAATCTAAAGAAGACTGGATATATGTATAACTGATTCACATTGCTGTACAGCAGAAAGTAACACAACATTGTAAATCAACTCTACTCCAATAAAATAAATGAATAAACAAATTCATCATCCCCCCCTTACAGTCTTCAGTTTTCATCACCATTTACCCAGGCTCCCAAGCAAGGAACCAGTGTCAAAGTTGGTTCTGCCCTCATCCTTAGGCCCGATCGTTAAAGAAAAATGAAACTGATTTAAAATCCCAATATATCTTTAGCCTTTGATTATATTCTTATTTTTGTTCTTGAGAACTTTTAAAATTTTATTTATTTATTTTTTACAGTACGCGGGCCTCTCACTGCTGTGGCCTCTCCCGTTGCAGAGCACAGGCTCCGGACGCGCAGGCTCAGCGTCCATGGCTCACGGGCCCAGCCGCTCCGTGGCATGCGGGATCCTCCCGGACCGGGGCACGAACCTGTGTCCCCTGCATCGGCAGGCGGACTCTCAAGGACTGCGCCACCAGGGAAGCCCTATTTTATTTTATTTTATCTTTAAAATATTTATTTATTTGTTTGGCTGCACCAGGTCTTAGTTGCGGCAGGCGGGATCTTTCATTGCAGCATGTGGGATCCAGTTCCCTGACCAGGGATCGAACCTGGGCCCCCTGCATTGGGAGCACGGAGTCTTAACCACTGGACCACCAGGGAAGTCCCCTATTTTATTTTTTTGATGGAGGCAGATTTACACTTTTTTTCTCTATGACTTGTGCTCTTCATGTCTTGGAGAGAAAGTCCTGCTTATTGGTTGTGGTGGTGGTGGCACTGTGCTGCTTTGCCCGCTTTCCTTGGTCCTTCTTACCAGTTCTACATGCCCACCTCCCCACTTCTGTCTGCTTTGCTTCCAAAGCGTCCTCCTTGCAACTTTCCTCAGAAAACTGAGCCGGGACTTTCTATCTCTCTGTGGACAACATGGAGGCAACATGGCTCCGACTGTCTTGGGCGCATGACAGCTCAGCATCCTTGCCTCGAGGTAGGGCAAACTCTGAGGGACAGTTAATTCTCTAGAGCTCCGTAGGGATCAGGCTAAGGCTGGGACTTCACCTGATTCTAGTTTTACTTTTATCTTTCACTAAGGGAAGCTAACCATGTTAAGGAAGCAGCAACAGAGTTACTTTTTTTTTTTTTCTAACCGATAGCATAGGAAGAGAATTACTTTGAATATTTCTTAAGAATATTAACACTGTGGGGTGGAAGGAACAAAATAACAACCTATCAGTTGAAGCTTCCTATGTACCCCTGTTTCATGAGGCAACTCATTAAAGCCTCTGCAAGACTGAGAGAGAGGATAACCTGTCATTGCTAATGCAGGCAGAGCTTGAGGAAAAAGAAGAGTGTCAGGACCATGGATTTGTCTGAAAACGATGAATGGGAGAATTTAGTAAAATACCCAGTAATATGTTATGGAGACAGAGGAAAGCTTATAACCCGCATATACTTTGCTACTGATCTATATATATATATCTCTACTTAAACTCAAAAGCCTTTTGACTTGCATCCAGAGCTGTATCTTACATAAGAAATAGAATAAGTCAGTGTATATGGTACATGTTGTTAAAATATAATAAAACATTCAAGCACACTCATTGTGAGGAGATGATGATCCTATAAAAAGCACCCAAGAACTGAAACCCACAAATGGAACAACACATTCGTGTTTCTCATATCATATTCGCACTAGGGTAGAAGCATATTGAGCGGATGGGAAGCAAAATCGTGACATTTCTTAAGTTGTTAGTTTTCTGTTTCATACTTTGTTTCACTCTTGCTGACCTTCCTCTCTTTAGGAAACAAAACTGAATAAATGTAAGTGGATTAAATGTTTACATGATATTATAGCAAATTAGTATACCAAGATGATTCCATTGTAAGAAAATCAGATCAGTTTAAAAAAGTAAATGAGGAAAGTAAAGCACTGGACAGAAGAGTCCATGGAAGCATTCAAGGCAGAAGGGTCTTCATGTATCTACCCGAATTCCCCTTCTTGGGAGGGCGATTAAGACAACCATGAAGGAGATAAAAGTTTTTCAGGGTTTGGTGCAAGGTCTACAATTGCTTTTTAATTACAAGAACCCATTTAATTAATTTTTTAATTAAGAATTTTTAGCAGTAGGGAAAATTTGCACACGTACAGGAAATGGATAATTATTTTAACATTTGGTGGCCTTTTATTAAATATTCTGAAAAATATAAACTCTGTAGATGCCAAATTTTGCAACATGATCTTCCTCAGTCTGTTACAATACAGAAGTAAGCAGCTGAGTGGAAAGAAAAGCAAGGTTTCTCCGCTCAGAAGAAAGATGGCTTTTATTTATCTGGCCTCCCATGCTTTTCCACTCTGCTATTTTAGAAAGATTATACTTGTAAAAGGTTTACTCATGGTACCATCTTAGACCAGACTTATTAATAGATGCCCTTTTTTAAAAAGGATAAAAAATGAATAAACTAAAGAACAATAAAAACACAATGCAGTTAGGTTTAATACATGTTTATCTTGATCAAAAATTAATACCTTCTGTACTATTGGTTAAAATTTCATCAGCTATGTTTCTGCATAGAAACTCAGTGGTTATTTTGATTTTTTCTAAGAGAGGATAAAAATACATACAAAAAATACACAGGAAACCCAATATAAAGCCTTATCATTGGAAAGAAAAGCAGGATTCTGCGTTCACATATAGTCAAACCCAGGAACATGAAACCATGGAGGCTGTAGGCATCGAATATAAACATCCTGGCTGCTGACTTTGGAAGCTCTGGTTTGTCTAATGGTGTCTCTTGCTAAGTGTGTGTGCTTGGGCCAGAATTTTAATGTCTCTGAGCCTTGTCTGCAGAATCAGGGTGTTACAGTGCAAGACCACTGTAAGGGTTTAAAGAAGTGCTAAGTGTGAAGCACTTGGTAGCATCTGGGGCCATATACACTTAATATAGGTTAGCTATCGTTAATGGTACAACTTCAGAAAGCCCTTTCCTTGGCAGGTATCTGTCTCGCTACCATCAAAATAAGACGGCTGAGCAAAATTCATGATTCCCAAAGAACAGGCCTGCAAAACACTGGTATTAAAATCAAGACAGTGTAACGTGTTACAGGACATAATACTGAATAAACTTGAATCTCAATCTGAAAAGGATGCACTCGTCGCAAACCTCATCCAAATCTTCTCATTAGGTCAAACAGCACATCTTTGTTTAGTGTTAAGATGACTTAACATGCTTTATTTTTTTATCATATTTATTTTTGATGACCTATTTATGACAACTGCTACCACTTTTATATTGACAATAATACTATAACATTTTCTTTTTAATAGCTTTATTTGAATAGTAATTGTTGAGACAGGCAGCCTTGTGAATACAGTCTTTCGACCCCAACTCAGACACAGAAGAATGGGCCTTGGGCATGGAACAATGCCTTACTGAGAGATAGAGTCCTCACAGCCTGTGCTGGGCTTGTTACCTTGTGTGGGAATATCTTTCCCTGTTTCAGACTCAGTGTGTGCTCTTTTGTTCTGCTTAAGCGTGTACATCATTTGGTGCCTGGCCAACCTCACTACTCTGTCTCCTTCAGGGAAGGGACAGGGTCCTTCATCCAATGGCACAAAAGGGGTATGTGCAGGCCAACTGTCCTGTGTCAGCTACTAGGAGGGTCTACTTGGCCATGAGGGATCAATGCCCATGACTGAAACAGATCTTCCTAATGCCTCTTCTCTATATGAGTCAAGCACTGTTTCATCCAGGGCTCAGCTGTGTGGTGTTTTCCTTACTGACTCTGATACCGAGATGCAGTGGGCAAAAGTGCTCAGACTTCTACTGTTGGTGGTAGGTGATAGATTTTATTTGCTTCCCTCCAGCCCCCAAATCATGACTGATTTAAAGAAAAATAAAGTAAGATAGTACAGGCAGTGTGCAAATATAGCAAAAATCTTAACGTTGGCTTGCTAGAGACAAAAAAAGTTTGGAAAATGCTGGATTGAGCTAATATATTATATTTCTATGGGGAAGAACTAATTCTCTCTGGTGACTGTCTCAGCAAGACTGGCTTTAGGGTCAAGCGGATTCTGATGGCTTTACTTTACCAGTCCGGAGCTCGGTTGGGGGTGTTTCTTTGTAGGGATCAGACAGGTAGAGAGCAACTTGGGGATCTTAAAGAGACAAGGCAACTCTACTTACAGGTGCTTAAAAAAAGCAAAACAAAGCAATACACACACACACGTACACGTGCCCACACAGAGATGAACACAATCAGATCACTCCACTGTACCACTCCAAATACCACCAAGGAAAGGTGGGAAGACACCTCACCCTCTCAATTTATTGGCTTTTTTTGTGGTTAAATATACATAGAATTTACCATCTTAGCCATTTTTAAGTGGATAGTTCAGTGGCATTAAGTAATTTACAGCGTCATCCAACTGCCACCACTGTCCACCTCTAGAACTTTTCATCATCTCAAAGAGAAACTCTGTACCCATTAAACAATAACTTCCCACGGCCCCTCCCTCTAGCACCTGATAACTTCTACTTTCTGTCCTATGGATTTGCCTATTTTAGGTCCATCATAAAAGTGGAAGTATATATTATGTGTTCTTCTCTGTCTGGCTTATTCTACTTCATGTGTTTCCAAAGTTCATCCATGTTGCAGCATATATTAGAATTTCATTTCTTTTTATGGCCCAATATTATTCCATTGTACCTAAAGATATTCCACATTTTATTGATCCATTCCTATGTTGATGGACACTTGGGTTGTTTCTACCTTTTGCCTACTGTAAATAATGCTAATGAACATTGCCCCTTCTAGTTAATACTCAGATAAAATGTTCTTTCCTTCTTATTTAAAAGACTGCCCTTGAGGACTGTATTAGTTTCCTCTTGCTGCTTTAACAAATTACCACAAATGTAGCTGCTTAACATAGCACAAATTTATTATCTTACAGTTCTGGAGACCAAAATCAATCTTACTAGGCTTAAAGTCAAGTATTAGCAGGGCTGGTTCTTTCTGGAGGCTCTAGGAGAGAATCTATTTCCTTGTCTGTTTCAGCTTCTAGAGGCTGCCCGCATTCCCTGGCCACTTGCCCCTTTCCCATTCTTCTAGGCGCATCACTCCAATCTCTGATCCTGCTGCCCCTCTCTTACAAGGCCCCTTATAATTGCATTGGGCAGACAGCATAATCCAGAATAATCTCACGAACTCAATGACCTTAATTTAATCACATCTGCAAAATCCCTTTTACCATGTAAGGCAACATACCCACAAGTTCCGAGGATTAGCAGGTGGACACCTCTGTGCAGTCATTTTTCAGCCCACCACAATGGTTTTCACCACTAGCAGAATGGCAGGAGGGACCTAGAGGGGGCGGTGATACTTTCCCATTACTTACTTGGGATGACCCTGGGGTACCGATTCCCCTAGGGATGGCCCCCTAAGTGATTTCAGAATGTGAAGCAGAGAACAGTCACACCTGAGCCGTCACAACTGGAATGCCAACTCAAGGGTAATTTGCTTAGGCCACTGAATGGATGGGAAACAAAGAGAATAGATCAAATATGTCTTTGCTGCTCACTAGGTGCCTGACATGTGCTATCTCATTAATCCACACCACATGGCCCCAAGATCGCACAGCAAGTACAGAGTGAAGCTGGAGATTCAAATACCCGATATCTGACTCTGCCGAGCTTTTCTGTAGCTCCATTATGACTGGGTTTATATGACTTTAACTGGTAACAGGAAGAGGTTATAGGTTCCATTCACTAGAGCTCCCCAGTGTGGCTCAGCACAGGCACAGCCAGGGATTGGCAGTGTCTTTACCGGGTTGAGGCTTTCAACTGACCATTACGTCCACAATCTCTTATGCACAACTGTGAAATGCACTGCTCTGAAAACTAAAATATTATTTTCTTGCCTCTGTTGGAAGCAAAAATGTCATCAAACCTCAGCTAACGTAAGGGACTCATAGATTTCACTTATCCCACTTGGTATGAATATTCTTTCATTTTGCTGAGGAAGTGTTAACATGTTTGATTACGGTGTGCTGCTCAGAACCCCAGATTCTGAGGTGTTTGTTACATAAGGTGTGGTATATGCATCTTTGTACCTTTCAGAAATCCAAACAATTCTGAATTCTGAAATATATTTAACCCAAAGGCTTTTGGGTAAAGGACTGCGAACTTGTATTTCCCACTAACATTTCATAGTCAACTCAGACACACAATGTGACTGCATCAGGTAAACACTTTCAGCTGCAAGTACTAGACACCCAACCCAAATTACTTTAAGCGTAACAACAACAGAAACAGCAACAAAAAAGAAGGAACTTGATTTGCTCTCATAACAAATGTACACTTCTCGTCTGCTGGGTCCTGAGGGCCCAAATGATTTTTTTCTGGCGTTCCCCCGTTAAGCCTGTTGACTTTATTCGTGAGGCTATTCTTGCACCACATGGTGGGAACGGTAGCAACCCCAAGTTCACATCCTCATGGCTTATGATCCAAAAGGAGAACATTCCTCCCCTCCAATGTCAAATATCAAATTTCAGGGAGTATCTGATGGAGCTGCTTACATGCTTATCCCTGAACCAATCAACCTAGACTGACATGGTTCTCTGGCCAGCATGGGTTGCAGGTGCCACCTCGCTACTGTGGCAGAAGGAAGAGGCATGTGTTTTATCCTATCACCAGGATTTCAGGGAATGGGGAAAATCTATAACCTAATTTTTAAAAGTGAGATGGTTTTATAAGCAGAGGGAGAGGAGATTCTGGGCAGGCAAAATAAATAAACAAACAAATACTACTACTTTCTCTATTTCATCATATACTGTTACTAAAGGTTTACTTGATACCAAATAGGGGATTTCTAAAGCAAACTACTCTATTCTTAAAAATAATTCGTTCAACAAGTAGGTATTTTGTATTTTTCTCTCAACTCATAATGATCAACTGTATTAGAAAACTTTCTTACTTTTCTAAGCTAGGGCCCTGGCAACCATATTTGTATTATTTGTATTAAGTACTCTTAAATATCTGATCCAAGATGAACCAATTATATTCTTTCTGTTAGATTTAGGAAGGGGAGCGAGAGGCAATTGAGCATCTAAGCTGGCTTCTTGAATGAGAATGTATTCTCAGGAGCCATGGGAGAGTCTTTATTCCTTCAAATGCACACAGAAGTTGAGAAAGCTGATGTGCAGAGAGGAAAGATTCAAGCAGTAGAGAATAGAAAAGACAAGAAAAAGAATGCTGCCTGGGTTCTTGTTGAACACACAGCTCCTTACCGTGGCCCCTTTCAGAGCCTCAGTCTTTCCTGCCCTGGGAATTCAAGAAGACACCCTGCATTTGTAAAACAATCCCACTTCTTGCTTAAGCTAATGTAGCTTGTATGGGTTCCTGTTCCTTGTAATTAAATAATCTTAATTAAGCTGATCTGTTTCAGTTTCTTAGATCTGAAATATTCTGGGAATAAAAATGATAGAGGTACTATATATATCCCAAAATAAGTCAACTCCTAATCACAAGTATCCATTTGCATAACATGAGGACATTGCTTTAATTACTGTCTAATTCAATATAAAGTAATTGGGAGTTCACCATTACACAAGACAGATTCCTTCTTATTTCGAGCAATTATTTTAGGGGGAAAAAAATCTTATCTTCTAGTCAGACATATACTAACCAGAGGATGATTTGATGCTATCTAACTAGATTGATGATAAATAACTAGAGGGTGAATTGACCACTGTTAAGGTGATCACATTTTCCTTCTAAGATGACATCACAATTTATCTGAGAAATGGAACATTCGGAAGGTAATAACACATGTTGCTGCTCAGTACACTGTATACAGCATCTCTGGCCCGGGGTGTATGTGATCTTCCTGGCCAAGCCTTGAGGCTGGTAGAAAAGCTCAATACAATAATGAGAGAGAAAAGCTATCCTTAAGGTAATAAAGCCCCACCGGGCAAATTTATTACCAACCCACCCACATAGCTGCAGAACAAGGAGAAAATTCAAGTTTAAAATGAAACGAGGAGCTTACAGAGAGCTTTTCATTCATGTGACACGATTTTGTGATACATTACTTCAATGTTTTCCAAACCCTGGCAAATGGATTGATATGATCACAGATTTTGTTTTGTGGCTTACTTACTCCCTAAAATTAAATTATGAAGTGGAAAGGGCGTTAACGCTTTTAGACCACTAGAAAACCATTGAGGGCACTGGACTGGGGAAAGTACTAGGGATAATGACTCGAGGGAGGATTTCTAAGCCTCTTTACACACCTGAGGACCTTACTAGAATACAAAAATCACAAAGACAAGGGATTAGGAAACAAACACCCCAGTAAAGAACAGTTAACACTTGCATGTATGAGGATTATGCTAAAATTCTTGTATCACTGAGCACACACAGTAACTGAAAACGCAGTGGAGGACAGCGGATCTCAGCATGTGGTCCTCAGACCAGCAGCAGGCACAGCGCCAGGGAACTTGTTAGAAACGCAGATTCTCAGGCCATACCCAGGCTTACTGAACTGATAATTCTGAATTATGTTGTAACAAGCTCTCTGGGTGATTCTGATGTGCATCAAAGTATCAGACTCATTTGAACAGAGGTGAAGAGGAAGGGCTTTGCAGTTGGGCAGATGTGGGTTCAAATCAGCTTTTCTTCTTCCTGGTTGGTTGATTTTGGACATTTGTATCATCTTTCGGAACTTACATTTCCTTATCTGTGAAAGGTGGAAAAAAGATTCCTATCTCACACTAATGTAAGAATTAAACTGTATTGCTTATGATAGGGCTTGTCCAAGTGCCTGATCCACTCAATTAATGGTACCATATGATTAGCTCCATTTTACAGAAGTTGTATATGGTAAATCTAGGCCATAAGCCTAGGTCAGCTGAGCCCATGAACCTTGCTTCTCAGCTACAACACCGACTGCTTCTCCTATTGCTAAAATACGGTTTCCTCCTCCAACTCCATAAGCATCACCTTAATGGATTTTTTTATTCTCTCCAATTACATAAGAAGCAATGCCTAATGTAGGAGAAGATAGAAAAACACAAAATATGGACTCCGAGAAAAAGTCATTATAATTTTGACTCAGAGATATCCACTACAAATTTCAGGATATGGACTACAAACCAATTTTTTGTTATAAACTATCTTAAAGGCTGTTTTATTCCACTCAAAATGTTAATAATTAAGAGCCCCTCTGTCATCTTGATAAATGCACCTACGATTTTGAAAGCAATTTGTGCTATGTGAAACATGTTAGCATATATGCCATCAACAAAAAGTAGTATATTTTCAAAATTTTGAGTGTAATTAGAATGGGCATTAGAGCCGTCATCCCAATATCCACTGTCTCTTCCTCCATTATGTTGCTGCCCAGTGACTTGAATGCTGCCAACACCAGGCCCAACACTAGGAATGAACCCTAATTTGTTTAAACCAATAAAAATTATCACATTTCTCTAGTCACATAATTAGCTTAGAAAAGTGCACTAATCAAAGCTTTTCTATTTCCTTTGAATTAGAAGTATACTAACTCAGGGGCTTCCCTGGGGGCTGAGTGGTTGTGAATCCACCTGCCAACGCAGAGGACACGGGCTTAAGCCCTGGTCCGGGAGGATCCCACATGCCACGGAGCACCTAAGCCCGTGTGCCACAATTACTGAGCCTGCGCTCTAAAGCCTTCAAGCCACAGCTACCGAGCCTGCGCTCTAGAGTCCTCAAGCCACAGCTACTGAGCCTGCACTCTAGAGCCCACAAGCCACAACTACTGAGCCCATGCGCCTAGAGCCTGTGATCCGCAGCAAAAGAAGTCACCACAGTGAGAAGCCCACGCACTGCAATGAAGAGTAGCCCCCACTCACCACGATTAGAGAAAAACTCGTCCGCAGCAATGAAGACACGACGCAGCCAAAAACAATAAATAAATAAAATAAATTTATTTAAAAAAAGCATACCAATTCAAATTTGGCTCATGAATGAACATATGATTCGAGTTGGCCCAGTCAGAGGGAAGCTATGGACTTCTGCTTGAGAGCAAAAAGACTTCCCTCTAGACATAAAGGAACAAAGATGTGACCAGGAGGCACTGACAGTCATCATGTGACTAGGAGGAGAATTAGACTTAGATGAAAACTGACTAAAGAGATGGGAAGATGAATCTCACAGAATCCCTGGATCAATTCAGTCCTGAAGCCTATGATGCCACTAATTAGTTTACTCATAGTTTAATTCAATTTGATCTCTGGTTTCTATTATTTGTAACCTAAAGTATCCTAACTTATATAGTAAGTGTAGAAATATGGCATCTAGAATTTGAGAAGGCCCTGAGAGTTTATCTAATCCAAGTTTCTTCTTTCCAGGGCCAGCCTGATTTTATACCCACAGAGTACTCCTCTCCCTTTAACTGGAGTAATTTAATTCTCCTATAAGCTTTAGCCCCGTGACAGGCTCTGGGACCAGGCTTATCTACATACCGATGAGATATAAGACTTAAAAAGTTTTTCTGTTTCTGGTCATGACAGAGTAACTGTACTGGACCACCACCCCTCCCTCTGTATACAACTATGAAATGGGACAAAATCTATGTAATAACTGTTTTAAGATGTTGGAATAAAGCCAGCACAGAACTAAACTATGATCTCTGAGAGAAGGTAAGCAAACAAGGTAAGACCCATAGTCATCCTTTCTGCATAAAGACACTTGCAGATTGTGGTGCAGGGTGAGGAAACCCATACAGAGCTGGGCAATTCTGCTGAACTGAGGAGACAGAGAACTGAGCTTGGGGCTCTGAGATGACTGGAATATATGGGTTCCTGACAAAAGAGTTGGGCAAAGCACAAGCTCTTAAAAAATCTGTGTAGGGATCTCCTTGAGCCACTGGTCAAATACTAAACATCTACATAATAAAACAGCATTCACAACGTCCACCGTAAAGTAAATAATTATAGACACAGGAATGGATAGGAAAATGTTACTCATCATGAGGAGAAAACTAATTAAACTGAAAACTGAGAAATTACAGAAATGATGGAACTGTCCAGAGAAGGATTTTAAAAGAGCAATTATGAATATTTCGAGGATTTAAAAGAAATTATGCAAGATCCTTTTTGACCCACCTCCTAGAGAAATGGAAATAAAAACAAAAATAAACAAATGGGACCTAATGAAACTTCAAAGCTTTTGCACAGCAAAAGAAACCATAAACAAGACCAAAAGACAGCCCTCAGAATGGGAGAAAATATTTGCAAATGAAGCAACTGACAAAGGATTAATCTCCAAAATTTATAAGCAGCTCATGCAGCTCAATAACAAAAAAACAAACAACGCAATCCAAACATGGGCAGAAGACCTAAATAGACATTTCTCCAAAGAATATATACAGATTGCCAACAAACATATGAAAGGATGCTCAACATCATTAATCATTAGAGAAATGCAAATCAAAACTACCATGAGATATCACCTCACACCAGTCAGAATGGCCATCATCAAAAAATCTAGAAACAATAAATGCTGCAGAGGGTGTGGAGAAAAGGGAACACTCTCGCACTGCTGGTGGGAATGTGAATTGGTACAGCCATTATGGAGAACAGTATGGCGGTTGCTTAAAAAACTACAAATAGAACTACCATATGACCCAGCAATCCCACTATTGGGCATATACCCTGAGAAAACCATAATTCAAAAAGAGTCACGTACCAAAATGTTCATTGCAGCTCTATTTACAATAGCCCGAGATGGAAACAACCTAAGTGTCCATCATTGGATGAATGGATAAAGAAGATGTGGCACATATATACAATGGAATATTACTCAGCCATAAAAAGAAACGAAATTGAGCTATTTGTAATGAGGTGGATGGACCTGGAGTCTGTCATACAGAGTGAAGTAAGTCAGAAAGAGAAAGACAAATACTGTATGCTAACACATATATATGGAATTTAAGGGAAAAAAATGTCATGAAGAACCTAGGGGTAAGACAGGAATAAAGACACAGACCTACTAGAGAATGGACTTGAGGATATGGGGAGGGGGAAGGGTAAGCTGTGACAGGGCGAGAGAGAGGCATGGACATATATACACTACCAAACGTAAGGTAGATAGCTAGTGGGAAGCAGCCGCATAGCACAGGGAGATAAGCTCGGTGCTTTGTGACCGCCTGGATGCGGGGGATAGGGAGGGTGGAGGGAGGGAGACGCAAGAGGGAAAAGATATTGGAACATATGTATATGTATAACTGATTCACTTTGTTATAAAGCAGAAACTAACACACCATTATAAAGCAATTATACTCCAATAAAGATGTAAAAAAAAAAATTATGAACATAATGAGTGGACAATAAAGACTCTAAGTGGACAAACAGAAACTATGAAAAGAACCAAACAGGACTTTTGGAAATGAAATTACAATATCTGAAATAAAAAATTAACTGACAAGCATAACAGCAGATTGGATATTAGAGAAGAAAAGATCAAAGGATGTGAAGATACAGTAATAGAAGCAATATAAACTGAAGCACATGGCAGGCAAAAAGAAGCAAAACAAAACTAAACACCACACCAGAGCCTAAGGGAACTGTGGAACAATATCAAGTTGACTAACACACACATATAATTGGAGTCCCAGAAAGAGGCTGGGGCAGAAATTTTTTTAAAAGAAATAATGGCCCCAACTTTCCAAATCTAATGAAGAGTATCAACTCACATCTTCAAAACATTCAGTAAATACAAGCAGGAGAAGAAAAGAAAACCACACCTCAGCACATTATAATCAAATTACTGAAATCGAACAGTAAAGAAAAAAATCTTAAGAGATGTCACAGGAAAAAAATATCTATAGGAGAACAATGATAAGAATTTCTGTTGACTTCTTATTGGAAACAATGCAAACCAGATGGCTAGGAAACAAATTTCCATAAAAATAACTGCAATAACTGCAACTTCTCTTAGTGGTGGAAAAGTGAAATGTTTGTGTTCACCCTTTCAGGTAAGAACTAAAATATATTATATTTAAAAAACTACTTAAAGGCACTAAAAACATCTAAGAGCAGACAGAAACTAGAGGAGAGTTTAATCTCAAGTATTGCAACTGTAAGAGATAAGAATTTGAATTTGAGAGTCTCCAGTTTAATAACATTGCTTAACTCTCATGGCTATGGCTGAGAACAAGGCAGGGGGAAAAACTGTAGCATACTGGCTAAAGGTATCAGAGATCAGACTACAGGTGTAGGGAAGAAGCTGGAAATCTAAAGGGAAAATATGAGAATTGTGAGAACCTAAGAAAATATGAGACTCACTCCCCAAAACAGCATAAACAAACCAAATCACTTGTAGCTAAACTAGGGGGAAGTGTGAGGGTGGGAGATGCTTAAGAAAGCAGGCAGAGACCACAGAGAAATACAGTCTTAAAAGACAGAAATACATGAAACCTGATCTGGGAGTTTTGATACTTAACTGGCTGTGTGCTATAACCCTTTGAAACCCTAGTGACAGAAAGGTGAAATGCATGGGCTTGAGACGTTAGAATACAGAGACTGAAGCTGACTGAGCAGCTGGGAATTAGGGACTGATTCCTCGAAGCAGACTACAAAGAGAGCAATTCTTATTTCTAAGGATTTCAACTCCTTGGTTTTAGTCACATTTTGCAGGTACTGGGAAGAGATTTTTAAAAAGCAACAAGGAAGTCATAAAGTGGATATCAGCAATTGCATATTTACTAAGAGTCAATGTGGTCACTTTTACTCCAGACAAGTTTACTGTCTCCTTCAACAACAACAAAAAAACCAATTTTCAATAATCTTCAAAAGAAGATGTCAGTTGCTATTGTATTGTAAACAATGTAAACACTGCAAACAATGTTCAGTTTTCAACCAAAATTTACCAGATGAGAAAACAAACAAGAAAGTGTAGTCCATACTCAGGAGAAAAAAAGCAGTTGAAAAAAATACTGACTCTGAATAGGCCCAAATGTTGAATTTACTAGAGAATACTTCAAATCAGCTATTATAATTATCTTGCAAGAATGGAAACACTTTTAATGATTAAAGAAAAATATGACGTTAGTGAATGAACAGAGAGGGAATCTAAATAGAAACAAGGAATCAATAAAATAAATAGAAATTCTAAAGTGGAAAAGCACCATAAATGCAATAAAAATTTGTAAGGTGATCTCGACAGCAGCAGAAGAAATATTATACAAACTTAAGACAGAGCAATAGAAATTACTGTTTGAAGAAAGGAAGTAAAAAGGATACAGAAAAAAAATTAACAGAACCTTAGATATATATATAGGAGTGTATAATGTGGTCTTACATATATTATATGTGATGTATATGTATATGTGTCTATGTATCTGTGTGTATATATATCTCCACATTATGTAGTCCCACACATATATATATATAATTAATATTATATATGGATATTATATATAGTATAATGACTTCCTTGTTCCTTTTTTTAGTCTGTTCCCCTATGCCTGCAGAATGTGGCTACAATCAAGGAGCTGGCTAGGAGTGAGGATTACTGTCTATGTAGTTCCCTGCCCCTAAGGATTGCCCACCCCAATTATATATATTATACATATAATTGTATGTATTGGGAGCTCAGTAAACTTACCAGTTTTTTTTTAAATTAATTAATTATTTATTTATTTTATTTTTGGCTGTGTTGGGTCCTCGTTTCTGTGTGAGGGCTTTCTCTAGTTGCGGCGAGCGGGGGCCACTGTTCATCGTGGTGCATGGGCCTCTCACTGTCACGGCCTCCCTTGCTGCGGAGCACAAGCTCCAGACGCGCGGGCTCAGTAGTTGTGGCTCACGGGCCTAGTTGCTCCACGGCATGTGGGATCTTCCCACACCAGGGCCCGAACCCGTGTCCCTGCATTGGCAGGCAGATTCCCAACCACTGCGCCACGAGGGAAGCCCCGTAAACTTACCATTTTATTGCTAGCACCATAAATCACACAGACTGTTTATTGGATGTTAGGAAATTTAGCTCAGGTACATGGAGCAAAATACAGCTAGATCCCTTTGTGATACTATATGAAAATGTGGACTTCACATGGATGAAAGACGTAAGTGTGAAAGGTAAACATGTAAAGTAAGTAGAAATCAACGTAGGAGAACAATTTTAGGACCTAAATTAGGGAAGGATTTCTAAAATAAGTGCCTCCAAAGTATGAGCCATAAGTAAAAAAAAATCATAAATTTGATTATAACAAAATCTAAACATCTGTTCAAATGCAAGATGTAATGGGCAAAGTTAACAGAGAGGTGGAAGAGAGGAAAAATATGTCTTCAATGTCCAAAACTGAGAGGAGACTCATACTGAGATATACAAGTAGAATTTCTGCAAATCAAGAAATAGAAATACCAACGAAAAGATAGGTAAAGGATATGAACAGGCACTACAGAAAATTAAAAACGTGAAATGTTGATAAACATATATCAAGATACCCATATTCAAATAATTGACAAGAATTAGACAGCTAAATAATGAAATTATCGGCAGGAGTCTGGGAATATAGGACACCTCCCAGACACTTCTCTTGAGAGTGTAAACAGGAGGAACCTTTCTTGGGGGGCATTCTGGAGTTGTTAGTTAAGTATATTTATACTCTGTAAGGAGACAACTGCACTTCTAGGTATATGGATACCAGAGAGAGTCTCAACGCAGGTTGATAAGGGAACACGATGAGCGTGTGCCTCGTAGTTTTATGGTAGTGAAGAGTTGGAAGCAATCTACTTGTTCATTGCTCGATTAAAGGATATAAAATTTACAATGGGTTAACGCTTTGGAATACTGTGCAACCATCAAAAGCAACCAGCCAGAGGTACAAACAAACTGGCAAATATTCATAAAACGGTGCTGAGTAAAAAGAAAGCCTAGGGGACTTCCCTGGTGGCCCAGCGGGTAAGACTCTGCGCTCCCAATGCAGGGGGCCTGGGTTCAATCCCTGGTCGGGGAACTAGGTCCCACATGCATGTTGCAACTAAGAAGCCTGCATGCCGCAACTAAGAGTCCTCATGCTGCAACTGAAACGATAACGTGTGCTGCAAGGAAGATCCCGTGTGCTGCAAGGAAGATCCCGTGTGCTGCAAGGAAGATCCCGCCTGCCACAACTAAGACTCGGCTCAGTCAAAATAAAAAAATAAAATACTATTCATTTTAAAAGAAAGCCTGAAGAAGTTATGTAACGTGGTACTGTATGCATAAAAATACATGTAAAGGGAATGAACAACAATGCATGCTTTAAGAGAGCACATACTAATAAAAAAGAGGTATCAAATGGATTAGAATGATTATCTGTGGTGGAGAGAAGGATGGGAGTGAGTCCTTTGAATAAAAGAGAATGCAAATATAAATGAAGAAAAAGGAGACTCACATAGTCCGAGATGGCAGGGTGTGATGATCCAGGAGATATGATAAATACAACCCTCTGCACCTTTCCTCCAGCCTACCCGTATTCCCCTCACCTCCTGCGCAGAAATACAAATCTTATTTTGTTAATTATAACTGTCGAATGACTTCCCGTGATTCTTCAAACCAAACCCAGACACTAACCTGGACTACAAAGCTCACTTTCTGTACCTCAAAGCCTGGAACAGTGAATGGGATTATAGTAAGCACTCTATAAATATTTGTTGTATACAAATAATGACGGAACCACAATGATCATTGGGTTTTTACTGTATTTATTTGTCTGATTTCACAAGCTAATTTGTAAGCCCAAGAAAAGCTAAGAGCTACTTGCCTGCCTTTTCAGGTCCCCAGAAAGTAGAACTGCTCAAGTGAATGTGCAAGCCAAGTCAGTGAATGGCTTTTTCAGCAATGCAGTAACGTAAGTAAAAGTATGCAGGACTACAGCAGGTTCAGGGAAATAAAGTCTTAAACTTGAAAATATTAATTAACGTTCAAAAGTGTTACCAAATGATAATCCCAATCGCTCTTATCTATTCATTTAAAGGAGGTTTCAAAAGCATCTCTCCTTGGCAACACTTGATGCCCTCTGGTCCGCTAAAGCTTGAGAAGTACTTTGAATTACCAAATATGGTGGGAAGTTAGGATATATACTTTCTTTAAAAATATTCTATAATTCTTACTTTTCTACCAGTTAAGTCTGGCTTTGCACCAGTTGGTGTAAATTAGATTTTACTGTATTTGGCCGATCTTTAGTATTATATAAATCACTCTGATTAACATCCTCTCACCACTAATTAGTTAAGGGACTGTAGCCACTGCACACATGTAACTCCCACTACCTTCATGAGGATTAAACATTCATACCTTAGGGCAAAATTGGCATTTAACAAGAGAAATTGTTTCATGTGAATTAACCTTGAGGATGGGAGATAAATAATCCCGAAGGTCCATGAAGATTCCCGAGTGCCCTCACTGGGGATTCCATAATCTTAAAGAGTGGCCCAAATAGCAGTGGCATACTGAGCAATTTAAACTGCCTTGACTGGTGTACAGTCTGTGCTATTTACGTTAAATTTTTCAAGCTCCAAATATTTCAAGAATACCTCGTTATAGAGGACACAGTTTGGTGGAACCCATATTGTAACTATGAGGGCAAAGCATATTCACACGAGACAGAAACTACTTAATTTCATGCATTTTAAATTGTTCCAATCATATGTTGATGATTTGGTTAATACCGAAGAAACTCCGGAGCTTCTTTTTTGTAAAAAAAAAAAAAAGGCAGAAAATAAATTCATTTTGACTAATTTTGTCAAAGGTTACAAAGTGTTGGATTTTGCAAAGTTGCACATATAGAATTTTTAGTAATACTCTGTGTCAGGCATCATGTTGAGAGTTGTATAAAAGCAGTCGTTAACCACAAATTGATATTAGGATATATGCAATGAACAATGGAATGAGAGCTACAACCTATCACTAGTTTGAACAGAGAAATTCTGCCTGTGAGGGAGGGGATAGGGCAAGCAGTTCAGAAAGATTCAAAAAAAGGTAATGTTTAAGCTGGATTTCAAATGGGAAAAGTGTGGGGTGGAGCTAGGAGAAGAAAGTCCAATTGGGAGAACAGGAAGAAGACAGTCATGGAGGCATAAAATAGGAGAATACTGGCAGTGAGGAGGTTGTGTCGGTAAGGCTAGTGCGCAGAGAGGGAGGATGCAGGATATATATACAATTCTGAGTTTGTCCTATGAGGAAGAGAAAGCCATTTTAAAAAACCACATTCATGTTTTTGTCTCAGAGTCTACTTCAGGGAATGGAACTCAGGAGAGGCAGCTTAGATCTAAGATGCTTATATGCTATCAAAGTGAAGATGTCAAGTAGATAGTTGATCATATGAGTGTTGAACTCAGAAGAGAGTTCATAGCTGATGAGAAAAATTGGGGAGTCATTAGTGTATAGATGACATTCAAAATCATGGCCATGGAAGGGATCATGATACATTAGAGAAGTGAAAACGGAGACCACAGTGACCAGAGTGCACATGGAGGGAATAAGAGGAGACAAGAGAAGAAAGTAAGGGCAAAAATGATGCAGCACCTTATAAGTTATGTACAGCTTGAGTCTTTCCTGAGAGTGAAACCAAAGGCAATTTTCTAAGTACTATTCACATAGCAACACATTGATTTCTTACTGATATACTCTTCTTTCTGATAGTCTCATCTTACAGATCAAGAAACACTACACAGAGAGGTAAAGTCACGTGTCTAAGATCACACAGCTAGGCACTAGTGAAGCCAGGTTGTAAACCCCAGCAGTCTGAATTCAGTGTCTGTGCTATACACTATTAATAGATTGATTCAAAATGTGATGATATTTCACATAAGCACAGTACTTTAGAGATCATCCGTTTCATGGCTATTCAGAGCCCCAAAACTTTAGTAACTTGCAAATAGTTTAAAGGAACAGAACAGGGACTCATGCTTGGGTGCGTTGACTCCTGAGCTGGTGTTATTTGCTTGTTTAAACTTGATCGAGGTGTAACTTTCATGCAAAAACTGCAGCTACTTAAAATACACAATTTGTTGACTTTTGAAAGATGTGTGTATTCAGGAAACACAGTCATACTCAAGATACAGAATATTTCTATCACCACAAAAGATTTTTTTGGCCTCTCTGGATGGAGTCCCTCATTCCTTCCAACTTGAGCATTCAGTATCACGACAAGGATATTATTATATAAGCATTTGTGTTGCAAGTTTTTGTGTGGATGTTTGGTTTTATTTCTCTTGGGTAAATACCTACGAGTGGAATAGATGGATAACATGGTGGGTGTTATACATGACTTTCTAAGAAACTGAAAAATAGTTTTTCAAAGTTGTACTATTTTACTTTCCCATCAGTGGTGAACGAGAGTTCTAGTGGCTCTACAGTCTCTCCAACGTGTACTACTGTCAGTCTCTTTCACTTTCACCATCTGGTAGATCCTTACTGTGGTTTTAGTTTTCATTTCCCTGATGACTAATGAGGTTAAATAATTTCTCATCTGTTTATTTGCCATTCATAGGTTTTCAAATCTTTTGCCCTTTGAAAAACTCAACTGTCATCTGTTTATTGAGTTCTAAGAATTCCTTATGTACTCTTGATACAAGTCTCTTATCAGATATGCATTTTGCAAATATACTTTTCCAGTCTGTAATTCGCTTTTCATTTTCTTAAGAGTGTCTTTTTAAGAGCAGAAGTTTTTAATTTTGAGGAAGTCCAATTTATCTTTTTTTTTTTTTCTTTTTGGTTTGGACTTTTTCTGCACAACCTAAAAAGCTTTGTATAACCCTATTTATGATTTTTTTTTTGTGTGTGTGCTATGCGGGCCTCTCACTGTTGTGGCCTCTCCCGTTGCGGAGCACAGGCTCCGGACGCGCAGGCTCAGCAGCTATGGCTCACGGGCCCAGCCGCTCCGCGGCATGTGGGATCTTCCCGGACCGGGGCACGAACCCGTGTCCCCTGCAAAGGCAGGCGGACTCTCAACCACTGCGCCACCAGGGAAGCCCCTATTTATGATTTTTTAAAACACAAATTCATGTTTTTTTAAAAAACATTTTGTTGTTTTGGGTTTTTCTATGTCTATGATTAATTTTGAGTTTATTATTATATAGTTTCTATATTTTTCTGTAGTAGATGTTTACTTTGGGTGCATGCTATGTTAGGCAGATAATATACCTTATTTTATTTAATCCCCATAGAAACCTATATGATAGGTACTACTATTATCTCCATCCAGTTGATACAGACGTTGAGGCTTTGAGAGGCTAGGAAACTTACCGAAGGTCATTAATCTATTTGAGGACCAGGAATTCAAATCCAGATATTTTTATTGTGGAGTTTGGCTTTCACCCACTAAACTCTACCTACAGCGTAACCACATCTGTGATAAGATGAGGCCCTTCTAGATGGGCTTCTATACTCAGTTGTGCTTTTAGTAATTACAATGACTTACTCTGAGCTATTATGGAGAAGGATTCATACTAAAACATCTCAGTATTATAAGTATTTATTCAGGAGTTGAGATGGGGGACTCACCAATTATAAAGAATAGTAAAAATAATTTTAGCCTAGAAAACAACTATATTTAGACTACTCCTAATAAACCAGAGTAGTCTAAATATAGTCTAAATATAGTATAGCATTTTCCCCTATTTTTACAAGTGTTTAGATAATTTGACCAAAGGCATTTTAAACTTCTTAAGTGAGTAGCACCATAGAGTCGGCAGAAGAATAGTAATCCTGGAAGATCAGGAGGTCTGTTTCCATTCAAAGACATAAAACACTTGAAAGAGAAGTGGCTGAGAAGAAAGTCTGAGGAAAGAGATCCCATGTCTGGTTCTACCATTAGTTAAGTAACTTGGATTACTTTCTAGGGCTGCCATAACGATGTACCGAGACGGGGTGGCTTAAACAACAGAAATTAATTTTCTCATAGTTCTGGAGGCTAGAAGTCAAAGATCAAGGTGTTTGCAAGGCTGGTTTCTTCTGAGGCCTCACTCGACTTCTAGATGGCTGCTTTCTCCCTGCATCTTCATTCATACTGTCTTCCTCCGTACAGGTCTGTGTCCAAATTTCCATCTCTTCTAAGGACAACAGCCATATTGGATTAAGGGCCAACCTACTGATCTCATTTTAACTTAATTAACTCTTTAAAGACCCTACCCATAAATAGAGTCACATTCTGAGGCACTGGGAGTTAGGGCTTCAACATATGAATTGGGGGCTGGTGAGGTGAAACACTTAACGTTACTAAACCTCTGGGATTCAGTTTATTTATCCATACAACGGGAATAATGAATGAGATCAAGAATTCATCACGTTGAGTTTTAGGTGGGGTTAAGGAGGGTATCCATAAACCCTGGGGAAATACCATACCACATTTTGGAAATGTGGAAATACCATACCACTTTTTCTAAGGAGGAAAGTCTACAGTGTTAATTAGATTCTAAAAGGGTTAGATGACCCCTCAAAAGATGAAGAGGCAATGAATGAGATAATCTCTCTACTTCTCCTCAGATCATAAAATGGAAGAACCTACTCTGTGAAAAGAGAGGACAATGTTCTATGCTTCTGTTACACTCACAGCCAGGAAATTCTCCCTAAGGCCTTTAATAAACGCTTTCCATTGTAAATACAATTTACTCCATTTTGTTTTTGTTTTGTTTTGTTTTGTTTGTGGTACGCGGGCCTCTCACTGTTGTGGCCTCTCCCGTTGCGGAGCACAGGCTCCGGATGTGCAGGCTCAGCGGCCACGGCTCACGCGCCCAGCCGCTCCGCGGCATGTGGGATCTTCCCGGACCGGGGCACGAACCCATGTCCCCTGCATCGGCAGGTGGACTCTCAACCACTGTGCCACCAGGGAAGCCCAATTTACTCCATTTTGGACTGACTCTAGGACAAAGGTAGTCCAGAGAGATCACTGGTACCTTCTTTAATGTCTCTGTTTGGTCATCACTGGAATATTAAAGTCTAATTCCTTTACTGTTTTTCTTGGAGCTGAACTCACTAATCTGCCAACATTTTTTTTTATTCTTCTCTAGTCATTATCCTTGCCCTTTAGAAGGAGAACGTGTGATGAATTGTCATCCGTCCGTGCACACACACCCATACACATACATGTACAAATGGCAAAGCATAAAGAAAGGCAAAATGAATAGAGTACTACACTGAACATAATAAAAGTTTATCAGCATTTCTTGAATAAAAAATAAATGAATGAGTTGAACCCTACGGAGAACAGTTAAATTCAGTTAATAATTGAATAACTACTTTCAAAGCCCATAAATAACATGGCTGTATTAGTTAGACTTTTGATTAGGAGCAATTACTTTGTGGATCGTTTCAGGTAGAAAACATAAACCCAGAAAGATCAGAGGGTATGTGTGTGAATGTGCATATACTAGATTTGTTTGTACATGTCTTTATATATCACTTACTTAATATTTAGAAACGTGTGTGCATATGTGCGTGTGTCTGTAAGTAAGTAATCAATTAAAGAAAGAGCAATGCAAATTGCACCACTTTCACTGGTGGAACTGGTGGAGTGAAACCAATGTGTTTATTTCCTCACCCCTGGTCTCCCGGAAGCAGGCTGGATTTTTTTCCTTACTGTGATCCCATGCTTACTGAATAACATGTGAAGAAAAGATGTACCACGTTGACATTTCTATGCCTCTTTCTCACGCATTAATTCACCTTGCTTGCCCGGGTGCACCTGTGAGTGGTGGTGAAAGTGGAGATCATAAAGGGACGCAGAATTAAGACAGGGTATAGAGGCTGCTCCACGATTTTCACTTTCACCATTTCCACGAGGGCTGCATTTCCATAACACACGAGTTTCTTATGCTTTCCAAACATATTTTACTGACTGCTTCAGGATATGTAACGTCCAAAGGCTCAGGATTTCCCTAACGCTGGTGAGAAGGTTGGAGGTCTGGATGCTGTCATGGTTCCCAGCAGACTTGCCTCCCATTACACCTGTTTGGGATCTTCTAGTGTTTGGCACAGTTTGTCTTTTTCAACACGTTTAACCTCCTCCTCTATCATAAACATTCTCTCATGCATTTGGGGTTAGAGGACTAATGAGAAATATGCTTTGGATACTGTGGTCTATTTTATTTGGGGATCATTAATGTCCAGAAAAACTTAAGCTTTCAAGGGTTCTGCTGAAAGATCACTGCCCTGTCAGGACTACATCACAGGCACTCAATTTATCAGCCTTCCGCTGGGGTGACCCGGCTCGGATTTGAACCTCTGGCTCCAGGGAGTCTAGGTTGAACTACGGTGATGGGGAGGCCACTCAGCCACTGCCTCCAGCCAAAAAAGATTAGTGTCATCAAAAACAGATTAGCGAGTCAGTTAAAAAAAAAATTAAGTAACTCCTTTGTTCTAAAATATTTGTCGGAGTAAGCAAAGAAATTAGCTTTCATTTCAGATTAATTACTGAGTAAATTAGGATTTGGGGCAAGAACTTTGTAGATTTTTTTCCCCTTCAACTATGGAAATGGAGAAATGTGTAACATTTATACTAACTATCTTTGAAGGCACGCGTATTTATGCGAAAGCCTGACAGAGCTTACCGGAGTTCCTGCCTGTGAACTTTTTGTCATTGGAGAATTCCTGCAATGTAGACTCTGCCCTTACCATTATGGAAAGAAAAATGTTTCAGAGGAAAGAAATGAAAAGTTGGCCTTTGGCTTCTTCGGATTCTGACTGCCCGGACCATGGGATCTCATCCCAGCTACCCCCGTTTGGTATCCTTGACCAAAGTGAATTGGGGGTCCCATTCCCACAAAAGGATAACGATAAATCTGCACATTTAGCAAGTACAGGCTGGATGTATACAGGGGAGAGAATCGAGGCACCAACTTGCTCTTTTCAGGAAAAATCTGGGAAATTAACAAAGGCATCTCTTTCAGCAGGGGCTGCGTGGGCTTGGGCAAACAGAGAGGCAGTGCATTGCTCAGCTGCCTGACTTGGAGGAAAGAAATTTAGTCTATCAGCACTCATTCATTCATTCATGAACAAATATTTACTAGGCATCCATTATAGGCCAGGCATTGTGCTAAGACTTGAAAACATCAGGATGATCAAAGATAGAAGAGTAATTGTACAGTGGAGGAACATAGCAGATCACCTTAACCAAGAGATCACAGTGAACATCACCAGTAATTAGAAACCTGGACATTACGTACCCCTGATGGGATGCACTGATAAGGTATGACATCACTTCTGTGGCACTCTTGCCAAAAGTGTACCTATAATCATGAGAGGACTCCAGGCACATCCAAATGGAGAGTACATTGAAGACCAGTACCCTTCAAAAGTGTCAAGCTCATGGTAGATACAGGATGACTGAAGAACTGTCAGACTCTGAAGAAAACTAAGGAGACAGGTCAACCAAAAGCAATGGGGGAACCTGGACTGGATCCTGATCCAGAAAGAGGACACACGTAGGAGAACTGGAAATCCAAGTAAGGTTTATGGTTAAGAGTACTGTTTATCAGGCTTAATTTCTTGATTTTAATAATTGTACTACAGTTATATAAGATGTGAACTTCAGGGGAAAATCGGGGAAGAACATACGAGAAGTCTCTGTATAATTTTTACAACTTTTCTGGTAGTCTAAAATTATGTCAAAATAAAGAAAAAAAATTTTAATTCCAAAATTAAAAGAGACGTAGCCCCTGCCCTCGAGTTTGCCCTCTAATGGGGAAGATATTCAATCAATCAAACACACAACTGAATACGTATTTACCGACGGAGGTGTTTTCAAGGAAAGCAACTTCGTGGGAGAGTATCATTAGAGTAATCATGAAGAGAAAACATTTATTTAGAGCATATTATGAGCCAGAAACTGTTTTAAGTATTCAACAAATATTAATCATTTAATTTTCCCCTTCACGTTAATCACTATCATTTCAGTTCTGGAGAAGTTCTCAGTCAACATTTCCGATATTTTCCTTTGAGTTTTTTTCACATGTACAGTCAACCGTTGCTAGATATCGCTACATGGATATTCCAAGGATACTTCAAACTCATCAGATCCAAAGTGAACCAGGACCTCCCCTCTCAAATCCTCTCCTCTTCCTACCCAAGACCTTGGATGACATCACTCTCCACCCAGCCACTCCAGTTAGAAACATCTCCCTCACTCTTTTCCTCTAATCACACCCTGAGAAAGGTATCCTGCATATGCAGAACTCTTTCTAAAAGGCTAATGTGATCAGACCTTTTGTTTCCTTGTTTATTTTACTCCTGTAGTTTATTTTTATTACCTATGGGATAAATTCTAAGCTTTCTCATATGCTAGTAACGTCCTCCATTGTCTGCCCTTTGCACACACCACGCCAGCCTCTGGTCTCTCTACCCCTGAATGACCATCTCATCACTGTTGTTCTCTCGTTTGGGGTGGAGAGCAGTGCCCTTCAGGCACTCATCTTCCACCCTTGTCTCACCTCATCATTTTCTCAGGCCCCAGATAAGTGCCTTAATTTTGTGCACATCAAAGTCATTTTCATTACACTTTATGAGTGTGTCACAATTACACTTTAACTAATTTAATTGCTTTGTTTACTGGTAGGCGATTTTATATTTGTACCCCGGGATAACTTTTTCAAAGTCTGTGGACAAACATTCATGGTCTGGAAGCTCCCCAAAAGTATTTTTTTCTTTTCTTTTCACATTTGTGAATATCTGATTGGTCTCACTGCCCTACAAGATTCTGGTTTCTAAACATGTACCATAAATAGCTTGTAGAAAATGAAAACCAACCACCACCATGGAGTTTTCCCAACAGCAGAGTCAGGCTAACATAACCACATCTCATTATTGAGATTTCCACCTGCTTGTGTCTGAATTGCAACCTGACCTTAAAATATTCTGATGAGAGACGGGGACAATGGTGCTTCTGTGAGCCACAGCCCCAAGAATCCGGACCCATTTCATCATTGATAGCCAAGCCACGTTTAGTAGGAATTTCATGACTTTCATCTTGGTAGGAAACTTTCGCAGCTGCCTGCGTCCCTACGCTGTCTGCTTCCTCTAAATAAAACAGTGGCCGTGGTGGGGGTGACTCTGAGTCGTAAACACTCCACCACTGTAACATGTCAAATCTGTCCCAAAGAAACATTTTTATGTCTCTGATTATTTTATCATTAGTTTAAGCAGTTTCCTTGAGCTCCCAGGAAAGCCAGGAGGAAGGGCGATGCACATACTCATCTATTTGATGGCTAACGCCTCCCAGACATGGAGCATGCTGAGATAGACAAGGGATCCCCAGAGTGCTCATCTGCTACAGGACCTATTTCATACTGGATCAATTATGCAAATTGAGATGTGAAGATAGCTCCCTCTTTTAGCAAGGCGTGATTACCCCTGCACTCGAAATTCCAGTGCAGCCTCACCGGAAATTCCAGTCGGATTCTGAACCACCTGAACAACCTGTTTCCATCTGGAAAATGTGTTTTCTTAACTGGGGGAGGGGGGAAGGATTTTTTTTTTTTCCTACAGCATTACTATTCATATACATTTAACATCATAAAGTGTTTGCCATTATGTGGTCCAAGGAAAGACATTTACCTATGTGTGTTTTGATTTTGCACTAAAAACTATAGAAGATAATGAGTGTGTTTAAAAAGTTTAACAATCTTAACACTTATTCATCATCTCAGACACTTGAAAGCTGGGATCATATGACAGGTTCATCCTTTAAGATAATCTTTTAAAAACCCTTTTAAGGAACCACTATATAGAAAATGTTTAAAATGCCAAAGAGTAATTTACCTGGGCTGGGAAAATGACTGTGTGGTTCATCAGAACATAATGAGATCAGAGTTCGAGAATAACTGGAGAAATGAAATCTGGTTAGAAAACCATTGGGCAATAGTTATTATTGCTAGAAATGTGAATTATTCCCCTCCGCTTCGCTCTCTGTGTCCAGCACACACACTTCCCACCTTCCTATCCTGTAACCACATCCTCCCCTCTTCATAAAATGTTTGTCTTGAGGAGAAAACCTTCTTTTATTTTCCTTATACTACCCAGCTGGTCACTTCTGTATCTTCTTTTTCTGGGCAAGCCTCTAAAATGAAGAGAATTAAGTTGAAGAAAAGTAGGCACACTCATTCATGTATTGGGAAGCGGCAGAGCAATCTGTACTCCTCCAAGGTACTGGTTTGACCAAATTCCAGTGGTTTGTCATGGGTAAGATAGAACCACTTTTCAAAAGATAATCTTGCCTCAGAGTAGAGACCTACAAGAGCGTGGCCCAAATTGTCCTCGTTTGTCCTGCTTTGATGCAAACCAGTAGCTCAGAGAAATTGGGAATATTTGCTCACTTGAATAATTGCATACTTACCTAATTTTTAAAATGACACACCCACACACAAAATTGACAAGTCCCAGGTATAACTCTCAACTAGTTGAAAATACTTTTATTTCAGGGCACATAAATTTTTCTAAGTCCATCCATTAATTTTATGTCATTTTAAGTACAACTTGTAACCTTTGCAATTATTACGAGCCTGGATGTTTCCCCTAATGTCAACAGATGCTGATGAGAAGTGTGTACCACAGAGCAACTTTTGCTCGGCTGCATAGAGATCCCTTGCCCCTTAAATTCCTCTGTGTCCAGTGTTTACAGTTCATTCCCATTTTCCTGCCTCAGTTTCCTTACATGAAAGCTGCGGGTTCTGGAGCTTCTCACTTGCCTCACAGAGACAAGAAAATTATTTCAGGTTTACAAGCCTTTTACAAGATTCTTTTTTTAAAAAAGCTCTTTCTGTAAGTGCTACCTATTGCTTTCAGAACTAACCTATATTTTATCAAATATAATGGAGTCAATTATTTAAAAATCTAGACTGAAACTTGTCTACGGCTGACTAAAATGAAAGGAATTAAAATATAAACCTTTTAGGTGTGTGTGTTTTATAGAGCTCCTAAAACACATGCCACCTAAAATCACAATACTAGAATTTTCCTGAAAGTTACCGCTACACCTGAAAGTCACTTATACGGGAAGAATTTGTATTGCATTTGTGAAAGCAAAATTACAATAGCTGACAAAACATGAAAGTTTCATCGTGGTGGATTGGAACGTCGCAAGGAACTCAAAGGAATTTACCGTTATTCAACGTTTCAGCTAACATGCTTGTAACGTCTCTTCTGGGAGTAGGTTTGTCTCCTCACGCTGTAGGAAGCCAATCCACATAAAAAGGTTAGATTAGAGACACATACTAAATAATATAACAAACAGTTCCTGCCATGTTAGACTCCACTCAGCATCGAGCAGGCAGGCAATGTAATGTTCAGATCCCTGCTCTGCTGGCTGGTTTGTCACCCACGTGGTGGGGTGGCTCCCCAGTGTCTCACAAAGCTCAGCCTTGGGTGAGGCGCTGCCTTTCAATATGGTGTAGGACCGATGTCACTTTCTCCCTCATCAAACATGAATAATGCTTGTAGATTTCCTCTGTCCTCTGCTGAGGGTTTGACTTTAGGAAAGACATTAGGGGAAGAGAAGAGATTGAAAACGTTTAAAAGATTTGGGTTCAGTGTTTTTCCTTTTTCGTTTTTCTTTCTTAACCTGGAGAGGAATTTTAGTTTTTTTTAATGGTACCGATTGGATGTCATTTCCACTTTCCTTATTTCCCTTCCCCAGGTGCCTTCCTAGGACCAGCTCTTTAAGAACACTGACCACATTGGGAGAGAACTGAAATTTCTCACTTGATTGTCTGCCCCTAGACTAGTGATTTTCTCATCTCCTGGGCTCATGAGTTCTGTCTTAGTTTGAGTTCCCCCAGAAACAGACCCAGAGACAAGGATTCCGGTGGGCGTGGTTTATTTGGGAGGGGGTCCCAGGAAACATGACGGGAAGGAGGGGGAAGAAAGACGGGAAGAGGAGACAGGCAGCAAAGTGGTCCTTATCTAGCAGTAACCACTATGGGTTACTGGAGCTTAATCTCACTGGGGAACTCTCGGACTCACTACAGAAATGAAGCCTCAGAGCTGTCTCACCAGGTGGAAAGCGACGTAGAGGATAGAGCTGCGCCCATCCGTTATTGATTAATGGCTGCTTGGGGGAAGGGCATGAATTCTCACTTCCTGCCTGCCCTGTGCAAGGTCGGAGAGGCAAGATCTTAAGGGGTGGAAAGGAGAGGGGAACCAAGACCAATTCGAGTAACTAATAAAACGTGTGAGATCTCTACCCACCCCTCCCATACCAAGAGTAAAGCCAACCTAAAGCTACAATGTATACTGATTGAAAGAAAGATAGGGAAAAATATATACTACTAAATAAACACTTAAAATAGACTAGAAACATATTCAGGGTAGAGTATGTATACTTCAGCATTGTTATATTCTTACTACCTGGTACTATTTCTAGCCCCCAACAGGCTCTCCAAAACATTTGCTCAATAAATAAATAAATAAATAAATAAATAGGAAAGATGCAGAGATGGTATACTCAAATTATTCACGTACAGAAGATTTAAAATTAAGCAGAATTATCCATCGTGGCGGGAATGATCTTGGTTTTCAGAAACACTGATGACTGAGATAGGCTTTAATTTATTCAAAAGCACGCATAGATTCTCAGAGCTGAGAAGTAGTTTGCCTTTCCATGGTTAGAAAGATTATGGAGTTAGCAGCTTAGTAAATAACAGAAAAAAACCCATAGCATATCAGTTCCGCATCCCAAAGATTTTGGAAAACTTTATATATGAATTCACTTCCACTAGGAAAAATATGAATGAAATACTACGAACCCAAGCTATGTGTGATTCTAAAAATTCCGTTGTACATGGTCTCTTGGGACTGTGTATTCTGGGCTGCTGCATCAGGTACCAGCAGTCCATAGTAGACAACTCTACTGTATACAGAGAGTCTGGCTCCCTGCTCTTCAGCTGCTGGAACTTGGGGATTCCATCTAGATCTGGCCAACCGGATGCTTTCTCCCGGAACATTGAATCTTGGGTGAGTGATGCAAAAAGGGATGGATGCTTAGAAATTATTCATGGGATCCGGCAGAGCTGTGAGTCCTCCAGGGGCAGTGACAAATATCCAGTACCAGTGGGAGCATCATGGGGTGTGACTCCAGATGTATCCTGAGTAGACCTTCTTAGTCCATTGACAATTTATTGGCCTCTTTTCTCCCTCTGATTGACTCTATGAGCTATTTGCTGTCCTTCCAATGACTCTTTTTTTTCTGATCAAGTCACTCCAGAGTTGGTTTCTGGGGTTTTTTTTTGTAATCAAGAACTCTGACTGATAAGGTGTCCTCGAGAGACTGTTTCCTGTGAAAGAGTTTTTAAGAGGCCGACTGAAGAAAAGGACCTAAGAACAAGGGTGTACAGACTTGGAGAAAAGGACCCCTACCTGGAGGTTGAAAGGCACAAAAAGACAGTTCTGGGGACACAGACGCCCCTTCTAGAAACCAAGAAGATGGGGTATACTTGAGAGTTGCCAAATGAAATACTTCATGCCTCCTGGTATTTGAAGTTTATTTAAATTACATCTGAAATGAGTCAGTACAGTGGTTTGCAGAATCTCTTAGGTGTACCAGAATCTCTCTGAGAGTTTGTTTAAAAAGCTTGCTGCGCTCACCCCCCTCAGAGTTTTGGATTCACAAGGTTACGGAGGTGCCTGAGAATGTGCATTTCTAACAAGTTTCCAGGTGATATACTTTGAGAACCACTGGGTTAGTGGATTCAGAAGCCCAGAGTCAAGGCAACCTAAGGCTCCAATGAGCTAAAAGATGCAGAAGAACCCTGGAACAATCTGGCTAGAGTTGGCCTGGGTTGGAATGCTGGTTCTTTTACTTACTGCTAGTTAGGGGACTTTGGGAAGTTCTTTGTGTGCCATAGTTTCCTTATCTATATGACATTAGAAGCACCTAAATATCACTCTGGAGACCAGAACTTGAATTCCCCAACACTCACGTTAAAAAGCATGTTCTTGGGCACACCCACCCCAGACTGACTGAACCAGAATATCATAGGCCAATGTGATATTCAGCCAGGTCTGGGGACTCCTGGTACACTATCCTTCTCTCTTAGGCAGAGCATAAGAGCATGATTTAGTTTTCCCTGAATGATTGAGGCTCATCTTAATGACCATCAAGTACCTTACAGTCGTTTTATTGCTTTGTCTTGTTGCTGTCTCTCACATCTGCAGCTTTGTCCTTGCCTCGGGGCCCCCACCCCAACCCCCTACTTCTAATTTGCTCTGACTAATGTGCTATGGGATGATTAATCAGATCGCCGGCGCTGTCAGCATGGGGGGAAAATCTGAATCAGGAAGCTTTGCCTCATGCCTGATGAGAGTCTCCGGAACCCACTAGCGAAAGCACAGGGCCGAGGCTTTCTGGTTGAGAGCTAGGTTTTCGGAAAGGTGATGTTATTGGAAGACTGGTCTCCAAAACACACACTGATTTTGCCTTTGGGCCAGGCTAGGCACCACCATCAGATCAGCACACTCTTCCAAATCTGGTAGAAAGAACCAAGCCTTTCTTGAGATATACATACAGGGCACTGTCAACATTTCAATCCCAGTACGAATACATAATATTATCACACATCTATGTTTACCTTCTTATTATGGTTTCCGTTAAAGACAAATAAAATTTAACGATCATTTTTAATATTAATATAATTTGAAATATGAAAGTCTGCTAATGATGGAAGCATATTTGTTTTTCATTTGGGGGCTGATTTCCAGATATTGCGGCTACACTGATGAGGCGGGGCAGGGGAGGGTATCTTACTTTTTCAGGTGTTTTAAATTCCAGTGTTTCAATTTCCTACCTTTAGAAAGGCCTGCGCTCAAGCTTTCTTCCCACAAAGTGACAACATTTACCTCACCCACAGTCAACGGAGTAAAGGGAATCACCAAGAGAATCCATTTTGAACTCTATTTCCCGTGGTTTTATATAATATTCAAATTTTTAAAAATCTCTTCCTGAAACTCTAAAAGCTGTAACAATATTTACTTTACATATGTTCTTTGTTCCCGGAGTAAAATTATATTCTTGGTAATTTTACAAGAGCGACTACAGACCCCATGAAGCCATGACGACGCTGTTTTGTCTTTTACAGTGTGCTGCTAATTATTACTCTCAGACAAAATGGTTCAGAAATAGACTGAGGTTCCTAGGCTGGGGGAAAAAAAAGAAATGCATTATGAAAATTATGTATTTGCCCTCTGGGGACCCCACCCCCTTTAGGAAAACTCTTGCCAATCAATCCACAGAACAGAATCTGACTCAATTCTGGGGCAAACATTTGCCTGCTGTTGAAGCTCAAGAAAAGAAAGATGCTTCATGTTTTGGTGCCAAGAAGGAAAGTGGGAGAAAATGGGAGTTAAATCTAGGGGGCAAATAATGAAGTATGTACATGTGTATTTATGCATTCTGTATTTTGGCTCTAATTGCTTCAAAGATTATTTATTTTTCTTTTTTCCTTTCATTAAAAAAAAAATCCCTTCCAGCTTCTTAACATGTTTTTCAAAGTAGGAGCTGGAAGGCATAATAAAAAGCAAGCAGGGATATGCTTTTTGAATAGAGTGAAATAATTAATGTAAGAATGCTTCCGTTTGGGCATTTTTCTTTTATGAAGTGAAATATATTATTTTTGCTTTTAAAATGGAGGTAATTGGTTACACAAAAGTGGTGTTTTCTTTAATCTGAAAATAATACTAATTATAACACTATTTGGGAGCTGGAGTTTTGAAGCCTAAAATTCCTTTTGTAGTTTGAAATTACTTAGCTG
This sequence comes from Leucopleurus acutus, assembly GCF_964270905.1. Taxonomy (NCBI): domain Eukaryota; kingdom Metazoa; phylum Chordata; class Mammalia; order Artiodactyla; family Delphinidae; genus Leucopleurus; species Leucopleurus acutus. Next base: position 20,441,804 of record NC_139153.1, read on the forward strand.
CCATAACGAAACTGGCCCTGCTCCCTGAATATTGTCATTTCTTTAGGCATTGTCCCTTCTCCGTCACCCGGCCACTCTCCTCCCTAGCTGTTCTATGGAATGCCTCTGAGCTCCCCAGGCTTTGGCCTACTGGTATTTATTTTCTTTAATTTAATTTATTCCCTTTGCAGTTAGGTACTGTTCCTTAAGCGATCCACAATGTCTCATTGTTCAGCAGGAGACGGGTGGTGTGGCGGGACTTCTGCTGCTTACAGAGAAGGGAGCAGTTTCCTCTTCACTCTGGAGGGTTCTAAGGCCCTCCAGTTTGACACCTGTCCCTACTTCTCAGAGACAAAAAAAGGGGCATCTGATTAACCTCCTGGGGCATCCCCTGGGGGCAGAATGGTGGTCCCTAATTTGTTTGTAAATTGCTTTCTGACATCTCTTTCAGAATCACAAGAAGACAGGGGGGTTGATACGCAATAAGTTACTGCTTCCAGAACTTGGAATTTACCCAAATGTCAGAAAAATCTTAAATTAGGCTTTGCTTCCGCATGGACATGGGGTGTACTCTGAGAAGAACTGGCCCTAAACTGTACACAGATTTCTACTCTGCAAATACAGACTTCTGATGATTAGTTATCATTCTTTACTTTCTTATTGTGAAATAATAAGAAATATATACTGGTCTCTGCCCTCAGTTCCTCACACAGAGCTCCTAAAACCCCTTGTAAATAGGGGTGTAGAGGAATCTTTTGTTCTAGCAGTTAGACTTCGACCCCATTGCTGACACAGAGCTCCTAAGACTTCTGTAACTTCCTCAGGGATAGGAGTGTCTGACACTGAGCTCCCAAATCTCTTGGAATTTTCTGGGTGATAGGAATGTCTTTTGTTCAAATAAGGCGACTCTCGGGCTCTTTGATAGGTTCAGGAAGAGGGATGGTCACTAGAAAAACCAAGCCATGATTAAAAGCTTGGAACTTTCAGCCCCGTCTCCCATCCTTTGGGGAGGGAAGAGGGACTGTAGATCAAGTTAATGACTGAACATGCCAAGGTGATGAAGCGTCCATGAATATCTCAAAATTACAGGCTTCAGATGGCTTCTGCATTGGTGAGCACATCCACCTGCCAGGAGGGTGGTACATCCCAACCCTATAGGCACAGAACGCTCCTATGCTCAGAACCCTTCTAGACCCTGCCCTATGTATCTCTTCATCTGGCTGTTCATCTGTATCCTTTATCAGATCCTTTATTATATAAAAAATTGTAAATGTAACTGCTTCCCTGAGTTCTGTGAGCTATTCTAGCAAATGACTGAATCCAAGGAGGTGGTCATGGCAAACTCCGACTTGTAGCCAAGTCAGACAGCAGTTGTAGGTAACCTGGGGACCTAGTGTTTGTGATGGGCATCTGATGTGGGGGGCAGTCTTGTGGGACTGAACCCTTAACCAGTGGGATCTGCTTTAATTCCAGTTAGTGTCAGAATTGAGTTGAATTATAGGATACCCAGCTGGTGTCACAGAGAACTGCTTGATGTATGGAAAAACCACACATCTCATGTCAGAAATATTGTGAGTGAGGCAAGAATATACAATGGAGAAAAGACAGCCTCTTCAATAAGTGGTGCTGGGGAAACTGGACAGCTACATGTAAAAGAATGAAATTAGAACACTCCCTAACACCACACACAAAAATAAACTCAAAATGGATTAAAGACCTCAATGTAAGGCCAGACACTATCAAACTCTTAGAGGAAAACATAGGCAAAACACTCTATGACATAAATCACAGCAAGATCCTTTTTGACCCACCTCCTAGAGAAATGGAAATAAAAGCAAAAATAAACCAATGGGACCTAATGAAACTTCAAAGCATATGCACAGCAAAGGAAACCATAAACAAGACGAAAAGACAACCCTCAGAATGGGAGAACATATTTGCAAATGAAGCAACTGACAAAGGACTAATCTCCAGAATTTACAAGCAGCTCATGCAACCCAATATCAAAAAAACAAACAACCCAATCCAAAAACAGCCAGAAGACCTAAACAGACATTTCTCCAAAGAAGATATACAGATTGCCAACAAACACATGAAAGGATGCTTAACATCACTAATCATTAGAGAAATGCAAATCAAAATTGCAGTCAGATATCACCTCACACCAGTCAGAATGGCCATCATCAAAAAAACTAGAAACAATAAATGCTGGAGAGGGTGTGGAGAAAAGGGAACCCTCTTGCACTGTTGGTGGGAATGTAAATGGACACAGCCACTATGGAGAACAGTATGGAGGTTCCTTAAAAAACTAAAAATAGAACTACCATACGACCCAGCAATCCCACTATTGGGCATATACCCTGAGAAAACCATAATTCAAAAAGAGTCATGTACCAAAATGTTCACTGCAGCTCTATATACACAGCCAGGACATGGAAGCAACCTAAGTGTCCGTTGACAGATGAATGGATAAAGAAGATGTGGCACATATATACAATGGACTATTACTCAGCCATAAAAAGAAACAAAATTGAGTTATTTGTAGTGAGGTGGATGGACCTAGAGTCTGTCATACAGAATGAAGTCAGAAAGAGAAAAACAAATACTGTATGCTAACACATATATATGGAATCTGAAAAAAAGGTTCTGAAGAACCTAGGGGCAAGACAGGAATAAAGACACAGACATGGTGAATGGACTTGAGGACATGGGGAGGGGGAAGGGTAAGCTGGGATGAAGTGAGAGGGTGGCATGGACTTATATATACTAACAAATGTAAAATACCTAGTGGGAAGCAGCCACATAGCACAGGGAGATCAGCTCCGTGCTTTGGGACCACCTAGAGGGGTGGGATAGCGAGGGTGGGAGGGAGACACAAGAGGGAGGAGGTACGGGGATATATGTATATGTATACCTGATTCACTTTGTTATAAAGCAGAAACTAACACACCATTTGAAAACAATTATACTCCAGTAAAGATGTTAAAAAATAAAATAAGAAGTATTGTGAGTAAGTAAAAAGGATACATGGGAGGAGCGTGTTTTTTCTAAACAAGGGTCATTTTTGAGGATCAGATGAAAAAGGTACACACACAGACATATGCATAAAAGTTTGTGAAATTTTTAAAAGGATTCACAGGTATTTCCACCACCCAGGATCAAAGTCCCTCCAAAGGTTTCTTGGTTAAAAAGAACTGTTTACTGGAATACCCATAAGACCTATTGCATTCCTGTGGCATTCATCTCTGTCCTCACTTTGTGCCGTGCTCCCACCACTCACAATACCTCTTAATTTTCCTGCAATGTTCCATGTTTGTTCCTGCCCACAGCCCCCGCATTAGCTCTTCTTACTTCCTAGAATGCCCTTTCCCCAGAATAGCTCCATATTATCCTTTGGATGTCAGCACACTCACCACTTCTTCCGAGAGGCCTTCCTTGACCATCCTAACACAAAGCAACGACACCCTTTCTTTTTATCACATTCCTTTGTTTTACCTGTCTTTTGAGCACTATTATTTCAGAAAATACTTGCTGATGATTTGTTTACTTGTTTATTATCTGTATCCCTCCCCCTCTACTGTGTAAACTCCAGAAGTGCTGTATCTCAGCCCTGATAACGGTGCCTGACACTTAGTGAGGAAACGGATTTTTCAACCTCAACAGTACCGACCCTTTGGGCTGGACGATGCTTGGTTGTGGGCTGTGAGGGGCTATTGTGTGCATTATGAGAGGCTGAGCAGCCTCCCTGGCCTCTACTCACGAGATGCTAGGAGCATCTCCTCTCCAGCTGTGACAACTAAAAATGCCTCCCGCAGGGCAAAATTAACTCTGGTCATGAACCACGATGTCAGAACAATGAAGGGAAACTTCCGTCCTGCAGATCTTCTGATTCCCTGGATGGCAAGGAAGACTGATGTATGAAACAACTTGAGAAACCTAAAAATTAAGAGTCTGGGAGAAAGATCCCATGGTCTTAGAATAGAGCCATAGAGCCCATGGCTTGAGAAGTAACTGTTCTCCTAAATGTCATTAGAGCAAAGGAGGAATGATTGTTTCCTGGGGACCTGACAGAGGCCGGATGCATAAAGGAGCTTCCTTGGGCCCCCAAAAGGGCAAAGGCGACTCAGTAGAAGGGGGACCTCTAAATGTCTAGGAGCTACAGAAGGTGTCAAAAGCAATCAACTGGAATTGAAGTGGATTCACCATGTCAAATGAGCTTTAGGAGAGAGATGCCTACGGATTGGGTATCTGTTAAGAACTCACAGAAACACCCGAAAGAGAAAGGGTCAACTTGAAACCCCTGCCCAGAGAACATTCATGCTGGATCACCATGACAGGTGAGAACATTCCTGCATCCTTTTCCTCCCCTTCTATGCCCTGCTCCAAGTCTGCTGTGCTGAATGTGAGGTTAACAAACACAGTTAGGAGGGATAAAGTTCAAGACAGGGAAAGAAAGCAGGCCACAATATCTTCCCCACCTGCAGGCTTCCTTTCTGCAGCAAGAACAAACTGCAGAAGCAGCAGCTTCAGATGTAAAGCAACTGTTAGGTGACTAACACATGAGAATGGACATTTAAATTATTAGATTGTTTGCATGGCCTAATAATCATCAGAAAAGGCTTGAGAGTATCTGAGCTTTCATCCAGGAAAGCTTCTGCCCACTGATTAAACTGAAGGAGACAGTAGGCCACAAAAATAAACTTCGTTTATGAATAAATCCCGTAAGTTGTGCTTGTTTGACCGTATTCACCTCTAGGTTCCCCATGCCTGGCACATAACAGACAACACATATTCACGTAATTATACGCTTTAAAACGAACCTGTCCAAACTTCTGTATATTTGCGGGCATTCTCTGCCATGCGTCCAAAAAGAGATGAATTTTCTGTTTCATGCAAGTCACCAAAGGATGGAATGGTCTGTGGCCTCAAAATTCTTTGAAACTCTCATTAAGCATTTTCCTTTGGTTTGATTGGATTCTAAGCTTTTCTATTCAAGATCAGGGCACAATCCTCTTCACTTTCTTTTCCTCCTTATGGCTGGTCGTCTCCTCTATCAATCACTTGCCATTGGCAACTCTGACACTATGCAGTAATTTACACAGCTAAACTCAGCTTTGGTTTCCCATCAGGGCTTATAAGGTAAAACACTGTAATCATTAGGTCCTGCCTCTAAACTGGCAGGATGTGACAGACAATCTATGACCCGGGATAAGGCCAGTGTCAACTAACTGTGACATTCTATCAAATAGAGCATCCTTAATGTCATGGAGAGTTACTCTCTGCATGGGTGATAAAGTATGGGGACGCTGACAGGCTCTTCCTTAACTGTACTCATTGGCCTTGGTACGTTCATGCCAATGCATTGTTTTATAACAGATTGGCTCACATTGAAAATGAGGATTCAATTTGAGATTTTATTGTTAACCTTTAAGGTCCTTGGAGGCTCTGTTGGGCTCTGCTGCCGACAGGAGCTAACTGAAGTTTATGCTCCCATTCGTCGGTGTCTTTCAACCATGACTTTACAATGACACGTCCACGTCTTTCTCCCATGGCTTTCCAACAATGCGTAACATAAAAATTACTTATTTTCAGATTTGAATAAAAATTGGCGACTGGCATCCCATACTTGCTGTACTTTCTAGTGGAGTTCATTTTTGGGTATCAACCTATCTGACTTTCTTTTTGTGCTGGATGACACTTTTCCCCATTTAGTACTGTGACTTGAATCTGAACAGACTAGAGCAAAGTCTTATGAAGGGTGACTTCGAATACTGCTCCCAAGCCAATCAGGGAAATAGTTTCCAGATTTCTCTTTTAGCATCAGACCTACCAGTTCTGAGGCCCTTTGACTTTATTAAAATAAATGATGACGACAAGTCTGAAATGAGTCTCAGGAAAGAAGCACAAGAAAGAAAGAAGGATATACTTGATCTGAAGGAACATCAGGAACTACCAAGCATCGAGCTTGACCAAAGTGCGCCTAGGATTGCAGTGTTCATTTTAGGCCTACAAGTGCTTCCAACTGACTAGGCACCAATGGCATCAAGGCACCTCAGGAACGATGACGACAAGTATTCCAGCCAAATCTCAGACACTCTGTAAAAGTAAGTTGGATGAGAAAGGCCAAGTAATCTCAGCGTTCCTGACGGAATGTTTCTTCTTCTTTTTAAAGTACTGTAATGGGTACATGAGGTTCATTGGATTATTTCAGTTTGCTTTACTTATGCTCTTTTAAGGCAAATGGATGGGCAAGAAAAGAGTACCTTTTCCTGTAAATGAGGGAACTTATAAATAAGGATCTTGGTTGTGTAGAAAAACCTCCTCTATTCAGAAGGATGTGTTTTAATAAATGCAAGTATTTCTAGTTTTTTTCCATGTTCAGCCTAGGTTTCTTAAGCCTTGGTCTGTTATCCAGCAGAGCAACAGGTATGCAACGAGGTCTATTGTACCCCATATTGGCAAAAAACTTACTAAAGCAAAGCTAAAAGAGAGATGGCACGGAGCCAGTTCTACTGTCAATTCCCCAGCTTGTTTCTCTGTTCCTCCCTTGGAACCCAACCACATCTCCCCTTTCATTTGTATAAAAACAAAGCAACCTGCCTCTGTTAGGAATTTTCATTTTTTAGGACTGTTTGTTATAATAGGCAGTATCAATGCCTGTGGTAGTCTACCATGCTCAGACTCTAAAATGCCACTTTTCACCAGAAGGCTAAATTTCATTATGGGACACCCAAGAAGCTTAAGTATGTGAAATGTCAGAGACATCATAACAATGTACATGTGAGCTCTGAATTATGATTACTTTTGGCAAGTTTTTCTATATGACTAGACTTCTAATAGGTGGGCGAAGAAATCAAGTGTCTGTTGCTTAGCGGGAAGCAAACAGCGTATCACTCTTTGAGTGCTGCAACTGGTTGAATGATTCTCATCACCTCAGAGCACAGCAGAAGATTTCTCTTTGGTGGATACCTATAATAATGTTATGGAATATGTCAAATATCTTCCATTTCTTCCTTTAGGTCCTTCTTTCCACCCTTCGCCATCTGCTCTTTGCTCTGAGAGACTGGTCTTTTGGCTTCTCGTTGGGTTCAGTCAACGGTGGACCCCCTTCAGAAGCTTGGTGTAAGTGAAAAGAGCAAGGTCATGTATTAGTTTGCGATTTCTCGGTTCCTTCCCTGTGAGTTGCCTTGACTGGGCAGTGTACCTTTGCAGAAGATAATTGCTTCTTTAAAAGTAGTTCATTCTCTACAATTCTCTCCTTCCCCATTCTGATAACCAGTGTCTCTGCCTGTTTCCTCAGGCCTAGGGTGGTACTAGCTAGGATACTACCAGCCTCAGTTACAGTTATTCGACACACACACCTTTGAAAATTCCCTTTGTCAACAAACCTTCCTTAAATCATCCTGAGTATCCCATCAGTTTCCTAATTTTACATTTTTGCAGATACGTGGGGCAGTAGAAAATTGGAAAGATGTTAAACATAACCTGAAAAATCAGGAATAATGTATTTGGAAGTGAACCTCATCCAAAAGGTGACTGCTAGATGGGGTGAAGAATAAGGTCCAAGTACAATTCTATCATTTGATCAAAGAAAACAGAATTTGCAGAAAAGATAATGAATATGTTTAAATGTCTGAGGAACTATTATATGAAGAATGGATTAGATCAAGCTGCCTTTGTAGAGAAGAGGATTTGTAGCATATTTGTGGAAGTAAAAGAGGTAGATTTTGATTGAATATAATAAACCATTTACTTTTGTTTAGAATTGAAATGATCTGCCTCATCAGGAAACAAATATTTTACTATAAAACCCATTGAAATGGTGGTAGGGAGATATATATATTTTTTTTTTTTTGAGATGAAAAGATACATTCTTGTATTGGGAGAGGTACTGGACTGCATATCTTTAAGATTCCTTCCAACTCTAAGATCTGGTGTTGCATGGTCTCATTGTAACCCAAATAAAACACAGGGCCTCTTCTGATTCATTTTACGGCCACGACGAAAGAAAGAGACGATAACTTGCAAGGCACGTTAAAAGTAACTACAAACTTTTTTTGAATTGCTTGGACACCGTTAAAAGGGATTCAATCAATTTTTTACAATAAAGACTTCTTAAGTTTTCATTTCTTCCTTCTCTCTGAAAGCTGCTTCTATCAACTCTCTTATTTTCTATTGTCAAATCTTTCCATCAGGGCTTCCCTGGTGGCGCAGCGGTTAAGAATCCACCTGCCAATGCAGGGGACAAGGGTTCAAGCCCTGGTCCGGGAAGATCCCACATGCCGCGGAGCAACTACTGAGCCTGTGCTCTAGAGCCCGCGAGCCACAACTACTGAAGCCCGTGTGCCTAGAGCCCATGCTCCACAACGACAAGCTACTACAAAAGAGGCCCGCGCACCGCAATGAAAAGTAGCCCCTGCTCGCCGAAACTAGAGAAAGACCACACACAACAACAAAGACCCAACGCAGGCAAAAATAAATAAATAAATAAACTTACTAAAAAAAAAATCTTTCCATCAATATTCTCCTAGTTACCACATCTACTAAGGCATTGTCTTCTTACTCACCCACCCAACTTTTGTACTTTTTTTCTTTCCCTCTGTACTAAGAGGTAATTCTCTATATCTTCTTCTTGATTTTTCTTTCCATTGACTACATCTAGGTACACAATAGGATGAACATAGTAATGTAAAGTGCTGTGTTGTGTTTTAAATGTCTAGGTGAGGAAGAGAGTGGTAGCATTGGATAGAGAGGAAAGATAAGAAGTTTTGATTCATTAAACAGTTTTGTCCCCACCACATTAGTTTCTCAAATAAGTAAGGTAACTGGAATGGCAACATATTACTTCTAATATATGATGCTTATATGAGAATTTATTTAGGAAGATTGTTGAATACAAGAAACAATATTGATATGAATAACATTTGAGGCTAATAATCACAAAGTTTTAGATGAAGCTTTTTTTGGTTGAATTGCAACGACAACTTTCCATGCATTTAAGTCCCACCATTTTATTTACTGTCTGCATCACCCACCCCTTTGGGCAAGTTAGCTGAGTTCTCTCTTACCTCAATTTCCCCACCTAAGTAACAGTGAAAATAATAACAGTATCTACCTCATGGGGGAAACTATGAAGTTTAAGTAATATATTTCCATAGAGCACTTAGAACTATGACTCAACAAAGGTCACCATAAGTATTGTTATCACTGTTATAATTTTTATTATAATAAGTATTATTATAGCTACAAAGCTCTATATGATATACATATTAAGCTTTAGCTTGAAAGTTTTTAGAGAAATAAAGTTAATCTAAAAGTTCTGATTATATTTATGGTAAAGATTGGCTAGGTGGACATTCAACTAGTTTTCTCTTTTTCTTAGACTAAATTTTCCAGTCTCTTCTGAGGTTAGGTGTGGTCATACATCAGAGATCTATCCAATGAAATGGTATTGGAAATAATATGTATCACTCCCAGGACTGGTCCATAAAACTCCTCTCATGCCCAAGGCTTCATGATCGATACCCTTCTGCGACATGATCAACCTGAGATGGCAATGTTGGCAGCCACATCTTGAAGATGACAGAACCACAAGTTGGAAGGAGCCTTGGGTCCTTGAATTGCTGCTTGGAAGAAAGTCACTTGTCAATTTGAGACACTTGTTTTAGACTTTATCTGAGGGTTAAATAGACTTCTATTGTCTTCAAGCCCATTCATTTGTTACTTTTTTTGCTATAATACCTAGGGTTACCTCCCAGAGAAAACTATAATTCAAAAAGATACATGCACCCCTATGTTCATAACAGCACTATTTACAATAGCCAAGACATGGAAACAGCCTAAATGTCTACTGACAGATGAATGGATAAAGAAGATGTGGTACATATATACAATGGAATATCACTCAGCCATCAAAAAGAATAAAATAATGCCATTTGCAGCAACATGGACAGACCTAGAGATTATCCTACTAAGCGAAGTAAGTCAGAAAGAGAAAGACAGATACCATAAGATATCACTTATATGTGGGATCTAAAATATGACACAAATGAACACATCTACAAAACAGAAACAGACTCACAGATATAGAGAACAGACTTGTGGTTGCTAAGAGGGGGAGGGGTAGGGGAGGAAAGGATTGCAAGTTTGGGATTAGCAGAGGCAAACTTTTACATACAGGGTGGATAAACAAGGTCCTACTGTAGAGCACAGGGAACTATGTTCAATATCCTGTAACAAACCATGATGGAGAAGAATATATATGTGTATATATACATATATATATATATATATATATATATATATGTAACTGAGTCACTTTGCTGTACAGCAGAAATTAACACAACATTGTAAATCAACTATACTTCAATAAAATTTTAAAAAATACCTAGGTTTACCTAACTAGTACAACAATACGCTGAGCATACTGATTATTCTCTCTGATTTAAGCACCTTGCAAAACCTCTCACCAAAATAATCTTGTTGGAGTAAAAAGTCTTTGACATGATTTTAGTTAAAACAACAAACTTAAAAATTTTCATTCGTGTATCTTCCCTGTACCCTAAATATTTCTCTCACTGTATTTTGCAAGGCTTCTCCTCTTAGTTGCAAAGTGCTTTAACTCTTTGCTTGAATATTAGGTCAATATTTTACTTCTACCAGACCTGCAGTTAATTTTTCTCTTCTTGTAATTTTGATCATGAATATATACAGATGGTAGCTGTGGTTGGTGCTCAATACAATGTCCTAGAAGTAGGTATCAAATAGCTTTGTTACTAACAGGAAGTAGGATGTAAGTGGAAAACAATGACAGAAATTTGGCCCCAAAGTCCATGACACAGTGGGAAGCGCTAGTGGAAACTCTTTTGGCATTAGATAGATGGAGAAAACACGCCTTGATAAAAGTATTTCTTTTTAAATTTAGTTTTAATGGTATTTTATATATTCAGTTTCTTTGTTCCAAGTGGTATAAAGTGAGTCACAATCCCAGGAAGAGTACATAACCGAATTAGCATGACTATGACGTAACTATCTATGAACGCAAATTTGCTACACATTAATAGAAATTATGGCGATAATAACACTCTCTAGGCTGCCTCGGAAACATGGAAGACACACCGCTAACATGGATAAAGTGCCCTTAATTGTTGAATAGGTGGGTGGTATAGTATTGTGATTTATAATAAGAAATATGTATTTGGTCTTCAACCCCATTCCTGGCACAGAGCTCCTAAAACCCTTGTAATTTCCCAAGTGATGAGAGCTATGAAGGTATCTTTTGTTGTGTTAATGAGGTGACTTTTGGACCACCCCTAAGGATGGGAGCTGGTAACCAGAAGAACCAACCAGGTGATTAGACACTTTCACCCCACCCTCCCCCCACCTCTTCTGGGAAGGGAGAGGAGCTGATGGTGGGATTTCCAATGGCCAATGAGTTAATCAATCATGCCTCTGTTTTCACGCCTCCATAAAAACCTGAGAGGACAGGATTTGGAGAGCTTATGGGTTCATGAATGCGTGGAGGTGCTAGGAGACTGGCGCACCCAGAGAGAGCATGCAGGCTCCATATTCTTGCCCCATACATTGCCTTATGCATTTCTTTCACCTGGCTGTTCCTGAGTTATACCCTTTTATAATAGAAAAGGAATCTAGTACGTAAAATGTTTCTCTGAGGTCTGTGAGCCACTCTAGCAAATCAACTGAACCCAAGAAAGGGGCTGTGGGAACCTTCAATCTATAGCTGGTCAGCTGGTCAGAATCATAGGTGACAACCTGGACTTGGGACTGGTGTTGACAGTTGTATGGGGTGGGGGCAGTCTTGTAGGACTGAGCCCTTAACCTGTGGATCTGATGCTATCTTTCGGTAGATAGTGTCTAATTGAGTTGAATTATAGGACACCCAGCTGGTGTCTGAGAATTGCTTGCTGCTGTGGGAACCCTCTCCCTCCTTCCCCTTCCCCTTCCCCCCACCACATAACAAACACATTGGAACTGGGTCCTTAATTCAAGCCAAGTCTCACACATTAAAATGTAGTAATCCTGCCCTCATAAACATATAAATTATCGATGGTAGGGAGAATACTTTCATTCTTTTACTCCTCACCCACAGATGTGAATTTAATGCTGAGCCTTTGATTATTTAACTTACATCTATTAAATAAATGAAATTCTCATCCTTATTATAAAGAGACTATATTGAAGAAGGGCAAATAATTAATATATTTTCCTAAGGACAAGACATCCTTTACTTAAAAAGTTATTTGTGTCAGTAGAATTTTATTTTCATATACTTAGCACTTTTTTCCCTATCAAGTTAAACAGGTTTAATGTTTTCTGTGTTTTTTAAGGTGTTTTCCTTTTTTTTTTTTTTTTTTTTTCCGGTACGCGGGCCTCTCACTGTTGTGGCCTCTCCCATTGCGGAGCACAGGCTCCGGACGCGCAGGCTCAGCGGCCATGGCTCAGAGGCCCAGCCGCTCCGCGGCATGTGGGATCTTCCCAGACCGGGGCACAAACCCGTGTCGCCTGCATCGGCAGGCGGACTCTCAACCACTGCGCCACCAGGGAAGCCCAGGTGTTTTCCTTTATAATGCCCTTTCAGTGGATATGTTCCAAGTCCTAAGAATCCTTCATGAATTCACATTAATTAGAAAAGTTTGTTGATGATCAAATCTGCTACACTGTGAATAAGATACTACAGTAGAAGTTGTTTGTCTTAAATCTGATAATTTCATTCTAAAGAAAGATAATTCTTTTTCCTGTGTGATGTTTTACAGTAAAAGTCTCATGATTTCAATTTACTGTAACTCAGAACATTTCTCAGATTTTAATACATTTCACAGTGTCTGCCAGAGTGGAAAGAATAAGAGAACTTTGGGCTGGGAAAAGAAGAGGACTTGTTTCTACCTTACAGTCGGAGAAAGTGAGGCAGACAATGACTCACGTACATGGAGAAAATCACAAGGCAAAGCTCTGAAGAAACTGTGCCACGCTTTTCCACTAAATACCCAAACTGTAAAGCTGCCACAGAAATACACGTATTTTCAGAGAAAAGAGGTACTCCCGTTATTTTAAATGTCTTTTAAAATAACCATTAGCTTTCACAGGAAGTCATTAATATTTTCAAAGATGCAACAGTCTAGATCAATGTCAATGAATGGACCTTCATACACATATATGATAGTTATATTTTAAATTTTATTGTAGTTTCTAGTTAAATCATATTGCTTATTGTTGCTGCAGCTCCAAGTAATATACTCTGATTTCTTGTGCCCCGCCTCCAGCATAAATAAATAAGCATTATTTTCACTTACACTGTTTTCTAGAAAGTTATTCTTAATTTATTTTTCAATTTCCCATCAGATCTGTCATGTCTATCAGATTCTCTTAAATATGAGAATTCCTAATAAACTTTGCTTTCCATCATCCTCCCCTGTCCTCCAATGGAATCCTCACTTCCACAGTGCCCTGCCCTCTTGTGTGTAACAGGATTCTGACTTTCTGGGCCTGCAGCATCAATTGCATAATTTGAGGAAAAAATCATCCTGTAAAAGAAGACTATTTCTATGACGCGTAAAGAAGAAAAAAAAGGGTGTCACCCTAACAGCTGTAAAACTTAGCACTTTGTCTTTCCTTGTGGCTACACAATGCTAAACATCCAGATGCAGTGTCATCATTTCAGACAAGCAGCTGGGCGCCTCACAACAGGAGGAGTTTGGTAGCTGATAAACAAAGCCGCCTGACTGACTGGCTTTGCTCATTTGCATCGGGCTATTTTGACACTCTCCAGACATAATCTTTATCATAACATGCCCCAAGATGAATGTGAGGTCTGGGTCCAGTGACTGGAGGTGAGCAGGATGTGTAAAATTACTCTCTTAGAAATTTTATACCACGTTAAAAAAAATTTCAGAGGGCTCACATCCTCGAAACAAAATTTTAACTTAATAAAATCATTCACTCTAGGACGCTCTTGCAAGGAGCATGTCTCTCAAAACTTTTCCTAACACCCATTTTGCCTTAAAAAAAAAATTAGGTGTCATATTTTGTTGGGAGAATCCAGTTAGACTGTTAGGAAACAGAAAGAATTCCTTCATTCGTATTTATTTCTACTCCAAGTTTTATTTCTCAGCATTTAGACACAGGCTGAATGAAGTAAATCATATTTACAATCATAATGGATTTTAAACACACTCTTCGCCAGAGTTTTCAACAGTAAAAAGTACAATTTAAAAAAGAATCAGGGCTTCCCTGGTGGTGCAGTGGTTGAGAGTCCGCCTGCTGATGCAGGGGACGCGGGTTCGTGCCCTGGTCCGGGAGGATCCCACATGCCACGGAGCGGCTGGGCCCGTGAGCCATGGCCGCTGAGCCTGCACGTCCGGAGCCTGTGCTCCGCAACGGGAGAGGCCGCAACAGTGAGAGGCCCGCATACCGCAAAAAAAATAAATAAATAAAATAAAAATAATTAAAAAAATAAAAAAGAATCAGTCTTGTCAAAAAACTGTTCTCTTTCCCTGACGCAACCTCAGCAAGGGTGGTACCCTGGCCTCCTGCTTAGTCTTGTAGTAGGAAAAGGAGGTCTGAGATTTAGGTTACAGAGAGGAGGAGACAGGGGCACGAGGATTAATGAAGCACATCTTCAAACAGTATTTTCTAGTGTTAAAATTCTAGTTTGACAATATGTGATGGGATTGTATTCTGTTCCCACTTTGGGGGGGCAGTCTTCCTTTGAGGAACTATTTTGATCCACTTTTGTTTCACCAGTTGGACAGTCAGGAGAGCCAGAGTTTATTGTCTCTCTAGCCAGCAATGTACCTAGATAACCGACAATGAGGACAGTAACTTCCAGTAATCTTAACCCTTTTATGAGTGCAAATTGATAGCTTAACATTTTTTAAAAAGTCCATTTGGTATCTGACCTGTTAACCTTCACATGACGCCATGACATCTTGAAATCAGAGAAACTATTAGAAAATTATGTCTTAAATATGGGCCTTTGTATCTTTCACACATCCTCTTCTTCAGGGGTTATTACCTAATAATTTTTGACACTGGTGATTAAACATAAAGTTTTACATTTTATGATTCTCTTTCAAACACACAATTGCTAACATATATATCAAGGCAAAAATTAAGCATTCTTAAGGAGTCTGTAATTATATTTGTACATTAAAATGTCAACTGGGTAAAAATGAGAAACTTCAAACAAGATTTTAATCTAATTGTTTTAAAACAAAACAATTAATCAGTATTTTATCATCACTCCTAAATAACCTCATGTTTTAAAAAATAGAAAGGGACACTGATATCCCTTTTCTTATTAATTTGAGAGGTGATCATCATTAGGAAAATTCAGTTAATTATTTGATATTTTCATAACCACCTCATATCTTTCTGATTAAAGAGTAGTCCCTAATCGTTTACAACATGATTACTACAACATTTATTATGCTATCATTTATGCCTGAGTCTTCAGAATTTGAGGCCCCTTCTCAGGGTTAAGTCAGTGTTAAACCCTTCATGTCTCAAAAGAAAAATTTCAGTGCAGATTGTTCCATATGCTGGTAGTCTGTACTCAGTGCTGAAACTTAGGGTAAGGACCTTCTGAGGTAGAAGCTTTGTTTTGGACAGAGTAGGAATTCTTTGGGCAAAGTTAATCTTCCAGAACCCCCAGCCTTCACTTTCTGCACTTCCTTCCCTTCTTGAGAATAAATAACATCCCCGGGTTCTGAGAGTCTTCAAGATTGCTTTCTACTCCACACGTTGATTGCTTTCTACTCCACACGTGGTTTGCTATGTGTATCTGCCTACTCCAAGGAAGATATTTAACGAACTCATTCATACCGAGATGTAAATGGCTCATATTAAAAAGTCACCATTTGCCCTTTGGACTAACCAAAGAACTCGCTGGTAGTTAGGGATGTTCCAGCATCAGCAAGTCAGAGTAAATTCCTTTATTCAACAAAGCAAACGTATGAGCCTAACATTCTTAGCAGAGCAGAAGATAAAAAAAAAAAAAAAAAGATGAACAAGACATTTCTCCAGACTTCAACGAACTTACAATCTAGTCAGACTAATGAAACACACAAATAAATGAGATTAGATGTGTCATCTTTCTTTGAAAGGCTTTTTGCCCCACGGGTAGCTCACAAACTCCTTCTACAGGATCAGTCTTGCATGCTAGCCTGTGTTTATCAGAGCCCTTAAAATACTTCATGTGTCTGCTGACTGCAAAACTGTGAAATCCTTGAGGCCAGTGACTTTTATTTCTGAATATCTAGCATGTCACAGTAGGTTTTAAGTAAGTGTGTGTGTTTAAATGAATGGATATATAAATATACTCATTAGCTATTCAATCACTTTGTGTTTCTGGATGCTATCTGTAGCAGACAGTAATTGAAGCTGTCTATGGCAGAAAGAAAAGAAGAGGGTGAAGAAAAGAAAAGGGGACAGCTTGCCTATAAGGCACAGGAGGAAGTGGAGAAACCTGGACAATTGCTGAGGAAGGTCGAGGGGCCCACATTCCCCTCAGAGACACAGAACTAGCGTTACACAGCTTGAAATACCTGCTCACAACTTTGACTGTGAAAGAGACGTTTACCCTATTACCAAGGGATTGAAAACACTTCTTTGGAAAAAGTAAATGCCCAAATATGTGATATAATGAGTGGCAATAAAGAGAGTATCATTCTTCAAGCCAGGCAAATAAAAAAAAAAAAAATGAAGATCTCTGAGCTCAGAATTATAAGAGCTAATTCATTAAAAGTATTCGCAGAAAAAGACAAATACTATATAATATCACTAACATGTGGTCGGAAAAACAGAACTAGTAAGGACAGAGGGTAGGATGGTGGTTACCAGGGGCTGGTGGGGGTCGGTGGCAGGCGGGGAACTGGGGAGATGTTATTCAAGGGTACAAACTTGCAATTAGTACATAAATAACTCCTGGAGATCTGAGATACAGCACGGTGACTACAGGCAACAGGACTGCATTACAGACTTCAAAGTTGCGAGGAGAATAGATCTTACTTGTTCTCATGGCTAAACAGAAATAATATGACAAGATAGAGGTGCTAAACACTATAGAGCTAACACTATGATGGTAGTTGTATTGTAATACACAAATGTATCAAATCAAGACATTGTACACCTTAAACCTACACAATATTATATGTCAATTACATCTCAATAGAAAAAAGGATTTTCTCTTATACTGTATTTGGAAAATGATCAAAGAAAATGTACCATGAAAGCCCAGACTCTAAGTTTCTCTGCTACTTAGTTCTGATGTTACTAATAGAGAAATTGGGTTTCCGAGTAATAAAACTTGCTAGCATTATTTAATTATACCATATTCAGAAATTAAAAGGAACTCCTTGATATTTTGGAACCATTCTTAGTTTAGATAATTAATTTTCTGGTGTTTTAAAAACCATTCATTATCACCAGCTATAGGGAACAAATATTCTTATTTTTTGCTCAGTGCTATTATCCGACGAGGCATCTTTTGCCAAACTACACGTATGTATCTTTATGTTTCTTTGTACACCCTATGTATACTGCCAAAGTGCTCAGGGACATCTTGCCCTTGGAATTATTCTGTTTAAAAAAATAATCTCTGATTACTCCTTAGTACTTGTTTGAGAAGATCTTGAAAAAAGTTTTTTGTTATGAACATTTTTTGAACCCTATGTATTTTATGTATTATTTAATCCTCATCACAGCCCTTCAAGTTAAATATTTTTGCTTTCTGTTATCTCTGTGTTGTAATTTAGGAAACTAAGGTTTAGACAATAAATCTTTGAAGGGGAAGGTCACATATAGTTCTTCGGTGGTACAGCCTAGGTTTAACCCTAACGTCAAATTTCATCTTCTTAGCCACAAGCTATACTGACTCCTTTGGCCTTTGGGAAGCTGCTTCAACCGAGTTACTCAGAGTACAAATATAGATCAGTTTATCTGAAGTATAGTGAATTATAAATACCTATTGGAAAAGTCAGAAAAGCATATAGAATAAAAGTATGTTTATTTATATATCCGGGAATATATATTGAGTACCTGAAGAAGTAGCATTATTACAACTACTGCTATTAATACTACTCCTACTACTGCTACTACTACTTCCAAAAGCCAATCATCAACGTTCAGTTGTGCTACATCGTTCTCAGATAGTTTTATAAGTGACCAGTGAGTTGAATTTTCAACTCTTATTCACGGAAGGCTTAACGGCTGGTAGAAATTAACCCCTGGGGTAGTGAGGAATTTGAGCTGGCAGCTGTCTTTTCTGCTCTGCTTCTTGCCTGCCTCCATGCTTCTCTCCCTCCCTGCTAGAGACTGCTGGCTGCCTAACCCACCTCTGCTCCTCCCTTTCACCTTTGTAGGTTCATTTCCATTCAGCTAAAATACCACATTTCCATGCCTCTCTTGCAACCAGGGTGGCCATGTATTTAGGATTTGGTCACTGAAATGCATGTAGAAATGTTGTATGAGGTATTCTCGAAATCTCCTCAGACATGAGAGGGCTTGCTTGTCTT
The DNA here is from genome assembly GCF_964270905.1 of Leucopleurus acutus. Taxonomy (NCBI): domain Eukaryota; kingdom Metazoa; phylum Chordata; class Mammalia; order Artiodactyla; family Delphinidae; genus Leucopleurus; species Leucopleurus acutus. The sequence goes on from NC_139153.1 coordinate 20,460,313, forward strand.
CTCTTCCTTCCTTCTACCGCTTGGAGCTCTGATATGATGACTGGGGATCAAGCAGCCACATTTTGCAATGAGGGCGAAGGCTGTGCATAAGGATAGTGAATCAGGGGTTCTAAATGATTTGGAGGAGTTGCCGTTTTAGTCTAAGGCTGCTAAGGGAAATAAACTTACATCTTGTTTATGTCATGATTATTCTAGATTTTGTTTTTGTTTGTTATAAGCAGCCTGACACTAATCTTACCTGATAGTTACTAATTATCTCTATATTTTGACTTAAAAATTAGCACATATTAAATATATATGTATATATGACAATAGTGCCCTTCTTCCTTAAGATCTAGGTGAAATTTCGGTAACAGTGCCTAACTGCTTTATGTTCTAATTTGGGTTTCTTCCCAACAGTTTCCTTTCACCACACTTTTATAAAAAGGTGGACCATTCTTGATACTTTCTTTGAAATGAGATATGAGATAATGCACGTGAAATTACTGATAAATTATGCAGTGTTACATGGAGTTTCTGGACTGTTACTTATAAGTCCCATGCTCACACACTGAAGTTTGAGAACATCTGACTGCATCCCAAAGTATAACCAGATCCTAGAGGGTAGTGAGTTAGATGTACAGGTTTGGGGACAAATTTCTCATTAGTACCTCATGAAAAGTTGTGTCAAAAGGCAAAAGAATTCTAAGTCAAATTATATTCAGGCTCTAATGGGAACCAGAAATCTTTTATTCCTATTAATTTATGATTTTGCTTATTTATGGTCTGTGTGACCCAGGGCTCTACAAGAGAGAGATCTTATTAATCTACAAAATGAGCAAGTTCAATGGAGTTTAGTTATTATTTTTAATGTATCAAACAATAATACAAACAAAATTTTGGCTCCCTCAAAGCCTATAAATAGGAAAAATATATACACAGGGAGTGAGTGCTGGAATCTATGAACATGTGGCTATCCAATGTTAGGTCATGAATAGAAAAGCAATGGCCTGGGACTTCCCTAGAGCGGTCCAGTGCTTAAGACTTCATCTTCCAATGCAGGGGTTGTGGGTTTCAGCCCCAGTTGGGAAGCTAAGATCCCACGTGCCTCATGACCAAAAAAACCAAAAACATAAAACAGAAGCAATATTGTAACAAAATTCAATAAAGACTTAAAAAAAAAAAAAAAAGCAATAGCCAGGTATCACCAAGAAGAAAACAAATAAGTAACTCATGTCAAAATGACAATTACTGTGACCAAATTATCAAGGACTCATTCACTGAGATGCTTCTGAATATTTAGATTTAAATTTGGAAATATGTAACTAAAAGATGCACTGTATAATGTCTACATCAGGGTCTAACTGCCAAAGAGAGAATAAAATACATCTCAGTACCTTGTTTTATCTTGGCAAAATGTAAAATGTATTTGCAAATCGTACAGGTAATTCTATTTTAAAATTTTCTTCATTAAGCTCTTTGGATTTTCACAGGAAATCCTGAATTATATTAGAAAATAAGACAGGCAGAGGGAAAATAAGAAAGGGAAGAAAGAGACCCAGGTAGCAAGAGGAAAAGAAAGAAAAGAATGTAGGATTTCTAAGAAGACATAAAATGAATGAAATTACAAAAAGTGAGCAGAGAATAAAGAATCATATGGCATATATTCTACACAAGAATATGTAACTAGTTTCGTTATTTCTAACATTACCATTTGATTCACATATTTGAGGGTTTATTTCTCTCCCTTTAGAACCAAAAACACAGATGGCAAGGGCGTTTTTACATGTTATTTTCATCACCCAGCAAGGGCTTAAAGGTTTAATGTTAAAGGAAAAAGAACAAAAGACAGGCTAATTAAATGTAAGTGGAAAAGAAGAAGAAAGAATGGGAGAAAATGTCTGCAAGAACAAACATAAGATTTTTCTCTATGACTTATCATTACTGGCCCCATATTCTTTATGGAGCTAATGCTTTCAGTACTTATTGATTTACTATGCTGGTAATTATACTAACATCGACCTGCATTTTCCTTCCCTGTATAAATGCTGAATTTGTTTAAAAGCTGGTGTGATCAGGTAACTGTAATGCCAAAATATGACACAGTGGACATAGTGAAGTTCTACTGTGTGCAAGGCTCAGTGTTGGCACTGGGGTTACAAAGAGCCCATTTAGCCTGAAGTTTTAATTTGAAGAAGCAATCACACTACTGTAGAGATTAATTATATTTTCAACAAAATTATCATGCAATGTAAAGAGAATCATAAAAATATGAACATTTGCTGTTGGGAGCTTTCAAAGAAGAGAGAGCACTTCTTATTTACCAGAATTTTTTAAAAGCACAACTTGTAAAATAGGTGGCGTGAAAATTGTGTGACCTTCACCAAATTATCCGTGTTCAGTAAACCTCAGTTTCCTTCCTTGTAATATTTACATAATAATAACACCTATTTCATGAGACTGTTTTTAAAGGACTAGGTAAGATATAAAGTACCCAGAACAGTGCCTGTACATAGTAAGCACTCGATAATAAATGTTAGCTCTTAACAATTTACAATTATTATAGTTACTGTTATTATTAAGCTTGAACAGGTACTCTCAGGATTCTAATGGGACCCAAGGTACTTTCATTTTTTTGTCGCACCTAATAAATTAATAAAGAAATGACAAACAGGGTTGTCATGGAGGTGTATTTGAAACATTCACATATAAGAAATTAAGGCTTTCACCACCAAGAAATAGAACATCTCTCTCTATTTGACCATCATTGGAGGTAAATTTGAGGGGCTTTTGTGCATGTAAAGCTCTAAGGCAAATGGCCCTCCTCCCATCCCATCGAAGGCCCTGATATTGAAAAAATGAACATAAATAAGAAGGTAGGGATGGACAGGAGGCATTTCTGGTAGAAGAAATAAAAGGAGCTGAGGTACAGAAGTAAGAAGACAGGGTGAGTTTGGGGAATATGGATTGTTTATTTTAGTTGGGGCATAGGCTGTATCTAGGAAAGAAGATAGATATTTTGGGGACACAAGGTGGTAGATCTTAAAGTATTCAATCTAGTAGGGAATGCAATCAGTTTCTTAAGTCTCTGTGTATATGTATATGTGTGTGAGTGTGTGCGCTTGCCTGTGTATGTGTGGTCATGGTCATATAATTGAAATTATATTTTAAAGGGATTAATTTGCAATAGTATAGAGTGTGTATCTTATAGAGATGAGTGGCAGATAAACTCTCGGTCAGAGAGTTGCAGTGAGGACTTGGATATGACACTGGGAAGAAAAAGGGAGAAGTTATGGAAGAATGGTCTTGGGGATGTAGATCTACAACATTAATTTCTGCCTCACAATGGTTTACTAAGACAGTCTACTTATCTCCTAACAGTATAAAGGGCAGCCATTAGAGAGGAAAAGAAAACCAAAGAGAAAACAGCAGAACTCTCAGCAAATATCCTTCCTCATTGACAGTCATTTTCACTCACAACTATCTGCCCCATTTTCCTCCTGCCCCAAAGGAAGGAGAATGGCTTTCTCTTCCATAGTTGAGGCCTTTTTCCCAGATAAACTCATTCCGCCACCCAGGAATGCAAAAATATCTTTCTATGGAAATGTCTCCACTCTAGGCCGAATCCCTTTTGCTTCTAACCTACACAGAACTTCTCAAATCCATTATCTTCTACTGCTTCTGCAACCACTCCCCTCTCCAGGTTCCTCTCCCCTAGACTTTACAGCTGCTCAAAACGTTCTCATTTTTGGTTTCTAGCTTTCTGGCCCATTCCCATCCTCTTCTGTTGAATTTTTGTTGTTTGCTTTCATCTGCTCCACCAAGGGTCCATTCTTTGGTCTTATTCTTTATTCATCCTACACACCTCATCTATGTCTAAGGGTTCAGTTACCACCACTGTGTTTATGATTCTCCAATATCTATCATTAAGTACCATGAAATATATCCAATGGATGGCTGGGATGACTGGTGTATCCCAAATGAAACAGATTATCTTCTGTTTCCGGACTCTGTGAGACTCCATTTGAGATTCAAGACTCAGAGAAAGCAATTATATGATTTCTCAACTTGGGTAACTTTCCCAAGTCTCAACCAGGGGCTGGTGGGACGTCTGGATAGACAGTCCCACCAAGACTGCATGCATGACAAGGGGTGATGGTTCCATGTGTCCTCTCACATTTCTAAGCCTCCCTGAAGTTAAATAAGAACATGTAGCTCATTCATGTCTTATGAGCCAACGAGACATGAGAGGAAGTGACATGTCTAAGCTATCATGCCTAAGGGAAGGCAAAGAAGGGCCGCTTCAAGGCCCTCTAGCTATATCTGCCATGTGTTCCTGATGGTGTAGCTGAAAGAGGTGGAACCTTGGTTCCTGAGTGCTTGTGGGACAGTGAAGCCCTCTTTATCTGGTACAGAACATGTAGCATGAACAAGAGGTAAATTTTTGAGGTTGCTTTTATTTTAACTTATCCAGACTAATATATTTCTCAGACTAAAATTGAAGCAATGTCATAAATGAAAAGAGGAATGCATGATGAGCCAGCAAAACCGGCAAGTGCCCACTCAACCCACTGAGGCTCCCTGACCTCTCTGGAGAGAGTTAACACTTGCCTACTACGAGAACATGCAGTACTTTGGTATATACCTTAACTAGCACATGTTAAGTAGCTGTAATGTTTTGATTTTATGATATTTTTCTTTCACCAGCTGCTGACCTTGACACCTAAGAGAGAATGAGCAAATATTGGAGAGATGAAAAAAAAGAATAACTGAGTGAAAAGGGAAGAAGTGAAAGAAAGACAAATCTGATAATCAGCGAGTCACCTCTGTTACACAGAGCACCACAGTTTTCTCTTAATGGTTTTTCCTTTTGTGCACATTCATGTTGTGATTCAATCTTTGGTAAATAACAGACACTCCAGTACACAATGGATAAGGTGCAGCCTGCTGGTCTACCTAGCCTGTAAATGTGATTTTTTTTCTGCTCAGCATTTTAAAAGATCATTTTTTAAATTGAAGTATATTTGATTTAACAATATTATATTAGTTTCAGGTATAAAACATAGCAACTTGATATTTCTGTAGATTATGCTCCATAAAAAGTTATTATAAAATATAGGCTATATTCCCTGTGCTGTACGTTACATCCTTGTAACTTATATATTTTATACCTAGTAGTCTGTACCTCTTAATCCCCTTTACGCATTTTGGACTCCCAGCACCACCCCTCTCTCCTCTCTGGTAACCACTCATTCGTTCTATCTTTGAGTCTGTATTAGTTAATTTGTTCACTTGTTTTATTTTTTACATTCCACATATAAGTTAAAACATACTCAAATCAAAAACAGTATGATACTGGCACAAAAACAGAAATATAGATCAATGGAACAGGATAGAAAGTCCACAGATAAACCCACACACCTATGGTCACCTAATCTGTGACAGAGGAGGAAAGAATATAGAAGGGAGAAAAGACAGTCTCTTCAATAAGTGGTGCTGGGAAAACTGGACAGCTACATGTAAAGAATGAAATGAGAACACTCTCTAACACCATACACAAAAATAAACTCAAAATGGATTAAAGACCTCAGTTTAAGGCCGGATACTATAAAACTCTTAGAGGAAAACATAGGCAGAACACTCTGACATAAATCACAGCAAGATCCTTTTGGATCCACCTCCTAGAGAAATGGAAATAAAAACAAAAATAAACAAACGGAACCTAATTAAACTTAAAAGCTTTTGCACAGCACAGGAAACCATAAACAAAACGAAAAGACAACCCTCAGAATGGGAGAAAATATTTGCAAACGAAGCAACTGACAAGGGATTAATCTCCAAAATATACAAACAGCTCATGCAGCTCAATATAAAAAAAATAAAAATTAAAAAATGGGGAGAGGACCTAAATAGACATTTCTCCAAAGAAGACATACAGATGGTCAAAAACCACATTAAAAAATGCTCAACATCACTAATTATTAGAGAAATGCAAATCAAAAAACTACAGTGAGGTATCACCTCACAGCAGTCAGAATAGCCATCATCAAGAAAATCTACAAACAATAAATGCTGGAGAGGATGTGGAGAAAAAGGAACCCTCCTACACTGTTGCTGGGAATGTAAATTGGTACAACCATTGTGGAGAACAGTATGGAGGTTCTTTAAAAAAACTAAATATAGAACTACCATATGATCCAGCAATCCCACTCCTGGGCATATTTCCAGGGAAAACCATAATGCGAAAAGATACAATGCATCCCAATGTTCACTGGAGCACTATGTACAGTAGCCAAGACACGGATGCAACCTTCATGCCCATCGACAGAAGAGTAGATAAAAAAGATGTGGTACATATACACAATGGAATGTTACTCAGCCATCAAAAGAATGAAATAATGCCATTTGCAGCAAGATGGTTGGACCTAGAGATTGTCATACTGAGTGAGGTAAGTCAGACAAAGACAAATATCATATGATATCATGTATATGTGGAATCTAAAAAAACACTACAAATGAACTTATTTTCGAAACAGAAATCGAGTCACGGATGTAGAAAACAAACGTATGGTTACCAGTGGGGAAAGGGGGGGGGGGGTCAGGATAAATTGGGAGATTAGGATTAACAGATACACACTACTATATGTAAAAGAGGTAACTAACAAGGACCTACTGTATAGCACAGGGAACTCTGCTCAATACTCTGTAATGTCCTATGTGGGAAAAGAATCTAAAAAAGAGTGGATATATGTATATGTATAACTGATTCACTTTGCTGTACACCTGAAACTAACACAAAATTGCAAATTAACTATACTCCAATAAAGATTTTTTAAAAATACAGTATTTGTCTTTCTCTGTCTGACTTATTTTACTAATGGATAAAGAAGATGTGGTATGTATAGACAATGGAATGTTACTTGGCCATAAAAAAGAAAGAAATTTTGCCATTTGTGACAACATGGATGGACCTGGAGAGTGCTATGCTTAGCATCTTAAAAATTTTGATTAAATTACCATTTTTTTAAATACAGGACAGTTTACCCAAGTATCTGGAATTCTAGCTCCTTTTGAAAAATTGGAACAGCTTACAACAATGAGGCCTTCCTTACTTCCTTATGGAAACAATTAGCTGGATCTGAGGAGCTTCCCACACAAAGAGAAAGTTCTTCCACTTTTAATAGTGTCCATGCAGCCTGCTTTTCCCATTCCAGATGCCTGACAGGCTTTGGTGTGCATTTTTCTCTAGGATCCCTGTAGATTCTTTAGGAAACTAAACTGTGTTTAAAAAGGCTGTCCTGGGACACCAGCACTGTTGAGGGCTGTGTTGCTGTGAGAGTTTCCCTTCCCAGATAAGAACTGATCTCTGCCTTCACATATCATGAATAAAGTGCTAAAGTTTTTCTTTTAAAAACCATCTGAGTAAAGCATTTGTTATCTATTATGCTGTAATGGTCACTGTCTACTAAGGGTGCAGGCAACTAACTTTCACTTGGTGATTTCTTCAATTTTAGGGAAACATTTTTGATTTGGTCTGGATGTCGTTTAAATGCATTGTATGAACTTCCTTTTTCTCTGAAAGAGTATAATTTGGTTCATAAATTGCAGATGGTGGAATCATGCTAAATGAATATCCTCATTGCTCGGAAAATTAATTCTTTTGACAGAATCATTCACTTAAACTGGAGTGAATATTTAACTTTATGTATTAAGAGGTTGGCATGAAGTATCAATGCCTTCATTTTCATATACTGCCTCCCTCAATAATTTCATAGTTCATTTCTCTTTTATTGAAGTTAGGGTATTTAAGCCATATTTGTAAGTTCTCATTGCCAAACATTTTCCTTTCATTCATTCTCTATTTTTTTTTCCTTTTGGTGTGGTGTTTCTGGTTCCCCTGCATTTGCTACGTGATGGAAATGGTCATAATCAATGTACTTTTAAAAACTGACCTTAGGCTGTACAGGACAGACTAAGACAAGGGGCCCAGAGTCAGACTGGCTGGGATTTAAATCCAAGAGTGTCCATCATCTGCTGTGTGACCTTGGGCAATCAGCTAAACCTCTCTGAATAAATCTCAGTTTTCTCATGTATATGGAGAAGATAATGGGTTGTTCAAAAGAAGTAAATAGGTAATATATAGTCATAGATGCATATCTCTATCCATCTATATAATACTTGGCCACTGGTATTAAGATAATACTCACTGCAAATTCTATATGCTACTGCCAATTTCAACGTGCTGAGGAAAATGACCTTGCATGTATTCAAATTTTCCAGGTCAAAGCCCCTCCACCACCAGTGCCCACAAAATGGAATCCAGGTATTTTTCTACTTAAGGTCTTCCACATCCTAAACTGCTCTTTTAAATTCTCTTCCACTTACTCCAGGCCCCCTGAGTTTTGCTTTGTTTTGGTTTTGCTTCTGATTATCCTATGTGCCGTCCTTCCTTTATCCCTCTGCTTTTGCCATTCTCCTTGACTACAATAATTTTCCTAATCCTCATACTTATCAGAATTTCTCTTGTCCCTGAAGGTCTGGTTCAAATAACACCCTTTCTCTTAGACTCCCTCTCTCGAATGTAGGAGCCTTCATTTTGGAACTGTAAATTGGGCACTTCTATGTCATTTATCTTTTTTATAGTTTCTGTTAATGGAAGCAAATGGGGGGGGGGAAGATTGTGGAGATAGAAATAGATGCCCTAAATTAGGATAAAAGAAAATACATGGATTTGAACTGTACAGGATCAGATTAAACACGGTTTAGCAGGTGCCTGGGAGTTAGTTGCCTCCAAGCAGGTCTTGGCAGTAATAGCAGGAGTCAAGGCTTAAGGCAGAGCTACCCTGGAGTGATAGTGAGGTGGTAAATTGGATACAGGGGAAGATGGAGGAAGCAGCAAATTAGGATGAATTTTCAGGAGAGAAGCAAGAGGAAATGAGGACAAACCTAGGCTCTTGCCAACTCTTACCCTTGGTTTATTGTGTAATCAACCCCAGAATGACAGAGGGATCAGCAAACATTTTCTGTAAAGGCCCAGAAAGGAAATATTTTCAACCATATCTTCTATATTGTAACTACTCAACTCTATAGTTTTAGCACAAAAGCAGCCATAGATGATATGTAAAGAAATAGGCATGGCTATGTTCCAATAAAACTTTATTTACATAACAGGAGGCAGGCGTGATTGGGGCTGCAGTTTGTTGACCCCTATATTTACAAACAAAATATAGACCTGTGAGGGCAGGGCTGTGTCTCTCTTCTGCACCTCTGTCAGTATAATTCTGATATATTTTATACATTCAATAAAGATGTATTATTCATTAAGGGTGAAGATTATTTGTGGCATAACGCATCTTATTTATAATCTATGTATGTTAATCCACTCTGATACCTGGAACGTCTTCCTCCATTGCCATATTTGTGTTGACATTTACTATTTTGGGGGTGACAGTTTTACTTCCTAAATGTGTTCTCCTCCTACATTTTCTGAATGTTTCATTAGTTAAAAATAATATAATTCTCTTTATTTGAGTTTTATAAAAGTGCTTCTTCTGATGATTTTAATTTCCAAAGACTGAAATATAAATGAACATTATTTATTAACTTTAAAAGAGGAACAAAAGACCATCAACTTATGTACCAACTAACTCCAACCGACTAATAATTGTTGCCCATAATTTTCTGATGATATGACATGAAGTTATAAATCCCAGGGATTGGAAAGCAGTAACTGATTGATGTTGTCTGTCATGGGTGGGTGAAGAGGTAGTGGTGATAACACTCAAATTGCATATCTGGCAACCGTGATCCAAATAGCATAAGAAATTCTATTGAGCTACAAAAAATATATTTATATTTATATTCTGTGAGTATGTGCTTATGTTTGAAAGAGAGTCATCAAATTATTAACGAGGGTTATCTGGATGACACATGATACCATTTTTGATTTTGATTTTTAGAGATTTTCTAAATGTTCTACAGTGGAAAATGTTACTTTGGGGATTTCTGCTTCTGATAGTATTGTGGACTAGAAACCCAGAAGGGCCTAAGATAATGTACATCTAGCATATTTTTAATGCATTGCTTGACTCTCAGGAATGTTAGGGAAATAAGCTAATTAACTAAGCTATTTGATCTCATTAGGGCGAGAGAAGTCCTGGAAGTAAATGTCACACCAATTCTGGGGCCAGGAGGCTTAACTGTGGGCTGCTACTGTCGATGAGGCTAAACCTCTGATTCCTGCATTAAGCTAAAAAACTGAAAAATGCTAAAGTGGTTCTAGGTTAAAACTGAAAACCCCCTCTAGAATAATGAATCCCAAGTGTATGCCATTAGTAATTCTACAGGCCAAATTCAACAAAATTTTAGCTCATGATAAAAGGAATATCACCAAACAAAAAAAGAAATATGGCATGAGTGACAGCACAAACAATGAGGTTTAAGTCCCCACCTGGAGAGTATAGCTAATGGAATTATCAAACATAGAATATACAGTAGTGATCTAGTATAAGTTTAAATAAATAAGAAGTAGAGTAAAATATGAGCAAGCAACAACAGGTTATCAATAATGACCAACCAAACTGAATTTTAGAAATAAGAAAGGTAACTGTCGGGACTTCCCTGGTGGCGCAGTGGTTAAGACTCCGTGCTCCCAATGCAGGGAGCTTGGGTTCGATCCCTGGTCAGGGAACTAGATCCCACACGCATGCCACAACTAAGAGTTCGCATGCCACAACTAAGGGGCCTGCCTGCCATAACTAAGACCCTGCACAACCAAATAAATAAATATTTTTAAAAAAGAAAACAAGAAAGGTAACTGTTGAAAATTAAATTCAATAGATGGATTATATAATACATTAGACACTGTCAAAGTGAGAACCAGGGAAATGAAAGACAGATCCAAATAAACTACTCAAACATATTACAGTGAGACACAGATGCAAAATGTGAGAGGTTAAGATATATGGACAATAGAATTAGAAGGTTGAGTATAGTTTCAGTACAGACTAGTGATAATGGTGGAGAAGAGAAAATGTCTGAGACCTTACTACAACTTATGAAAGATATGAGCTCACAGATACAAAAAGCACAATACATAAAATGCAGAGATTAAAAAAGAAAAACTAGACAACTGTGGTGAAACTATAGAACACAAAGTCAAAAGAAAACGTCTTAAAAGAAGCTCAAGAGAAAGAACAGGTCAAATGAATGCAAATTAGACTGAGGTTTCAGCAGGAACAACAGAAGCAAGAAGGTGAATTATATTCAGTTCTGAGAGAAAATCACTGTGAAACTAGAATTGTGAACCCAGCAAAACTATCTTTTATGAAAAAAAAAAAGTGAAATGAGAGCAGACTGATTCCGTGGAGGAGTTTATTTGAAATTGTATTTCTTCTTTAAATAAAACTGGTGGCTTCATTTTAGCCTGGAATTTTCTTTGATGGAAGTTTTATTTACATATTCAACCTTTAAAATAGATAGAATTTCTCCTTGTATAACAACACAATAGTTGTGTTTTTCTGAGAATTTAATCTAAAGTTTCAAATTTATAAGCATATGATTTTTCAAAATATTCTGTTATTGTCTTTTGAGATACACAGTGATATTTATCTTTTAATTTCTGACATTGATTATTTGTTCCTTCTCATTTTTCTGTTGTTCTGATTTGTTGAGGCTTTATCAACTATGTTTTTTTTACTTCTAATCTTTGGGCCAGTTGAGACTATTTTATTTTTTTTTCTTTTTAAGTTCATTTCTGCTCTTAGCTTTATTCTTTCTCTGACTTTCGTTTGTTTTAAGTTGTAATTACTTTTCTCATTCCTTGAGATGGGTACTCAGAATGGATGACACATCTTTATGATGTTCTAACATATATGATCTAACTTGGTACTTTACAAAATCAGTCCTTGGACCAGCAGCATTAACATTACCCAGGAACTTGTTAGAAATGCAATTTCTTGGGCCTAACCACAAATCTATTAAAATCAGAATCCTGATGGATAGGACTCAGCAATCCGTATTCTAGTAAGTTTGCATTTAAAAACAGAACATTGTTCATAACAGTTAATTACTGTATAAGTAGACAATTAGATTAAAACTAGGCTAAAAACAGTAAATGCACATGAAATAGTTCTTTTTCTATCAGAGAAAATTATTATTACAGAAATACATCCTGAACTAAATTTGGCTAAGAAAACCACACCAACATCAACAACAAAAACAAAGCAAAAACAAACCACACCCAACACAAAATTCCTACTGAAGTTGAATGGCTGATCACTCTAATATTACATGAGAAGATTCATAATTCACAATCATAATTTAATCCAATCCTGCTTTCTCATACCAAATGATCTTCCTCCTAAACAATGGAAAAGAAACGTTCTTAACCATTGTGCTGTACTTCAAGTTACATAAAAGAAACTTCCTCATTACAATCAGGCACTACGTTCCTTAAGGGTAATACTCAAGAAGCAAAATTTTAAGCTATTTCATCAAATTATTAAAAAAATAATTTTGACTAAACAGTAACAAAAGAAAAAAAAAGCCACCAGTAACATTATCTCAAACAGATGGTTTCAAATAGTTGCAATGTTATTCTTTGCATGTTTCACTAGCTCCTGAAGTAATATATAAATTCATAAACATAAAGAAAAAAGCAAGCAGGCAAATTAGATATAGTACTGAACTTCACTTACAGTTGGTGTGGAGATTGCTGTGTTTTCAAAAGAAATGTCCACAACCAACAGCACATTATGCATTGCTAGATTTAACTTTCAATCGTCATGAAGAAGAAAATATGCCAGAACAGCAATACCAGTAGATAAAGACGAAACATTCTGGTCACTTGAACTTCAGACAAGAGGATACCAGTGAGAGAAAATTATATATGGAATCCCGAAATCCTATTCAAATCTACAGCAAAAAAACTGTAATTCACCTATGACCACTGTGTAATTCAGGCCAAAAACTACTTGTTTCATTATTAAACCGTACTTATCGATAATTCTTATCAAGATATTTTGTCAGTATGCCTAAATTCACAACTTTTTAACTTTTCACCAGGAAACCCAATGAGTTTATACTTCCATATGGAAAAAAAATCTGATCAAGACTTGAAATATAACAAATACTATTTACTTTTTAAGCTAAAATAAAGCAAAAGAAATTCCCAAACCTGTAAATTGTTCCTACTGTGACTACAACTGTTGAAATTTTGTCAATCAGTTCAGAAATAGATATTTTCTCTTTTCTTAATCAAATCACTGAAGACTGAGTCATATTTCCCTTTTTCACTTCTTCCTTTAAAAAGTCTTCCCTTAAAATAGTTCTGAGACATTGAAAGGGGATAAATAATGGAGGAAAAGTAAGAAAGCAAAATTATCAGGATGACCTACAAAATGTAAATAAGTTTTGAACTTATGGAGAAAAGTCTAAACCCCATAAGTGCCATATGTCACCAATTACTAAGGAGATTATTACAATCAAACTTCTATGCACAGGAATTATATAATATTTTATACTTAAATCAGTAAGTCATTATAATTTCTACATACTTAACTTTATGGCAGGGATGACAATATTTTTATTTGAGATTCTACGGATGTCTTTTTCCATTATGTACATAGTAAAATATGAATATTTTACACATTGTACAAGTCCTATTAATATTGTCTCAGAGTCAGTGCATATTTTGAAGTAAAATAAAGGAATTTATCAAGTCTTTGTTCATTTGTGCCTTAGTTATTAAGTGAATATGCCCTAAGTAGATCTAAGTAATAACTTTTATTATTCTTTTTATTCCTATAAGTTTTATGACAAATAAGTTTCTACTATACATATTGATTTTTATTTGCCAAGTTTCTGCAGAATGAAGAAACTCCTAGAAAGATAACAACTTATACAAGTGACCTTTACTACTGTATAAATCCATTCTATCTAAAGAACTCACTATATATGGGAATACAGTATGGAGACTGGTTTAAAATTCACCAATAATAGTTTCACTGATAGAATATTTTGGTTGTGAAGAATACCAGCTGACATAGTGAGTGTAAACCATGTTAAATGTTCAAGTGTTAGCTTTGAGAAGGGATAATAATCTGCTTCCTAAATTCTATGTCAAGAGTAACAATGGCAGGGAGGGAATGAAACAGAAAGTAAACCAAGTGTTTAAAACAGAACAGAAACCAAGGAAAACAATGTGAGATATCAAGGCAAATACGTAAGTGTAAATAGTGACTATGGTGGAGGGAAGTGTCTTACTGATGGTCTCTTCCTCGTTCTTTGTCTACGTCATCAGGTGGAGGAAACTGTAGTTGCAAGTTGTTCGTGCGTTGCAGAGGTGTGTGTACACAGCGGTAAATGTATCTCATGGCAATGATGACCAGTCAGAGCCTCAGGGCTAAGTATTTTATGCTCAAGTGGAGATATTTCTGCCAGCTACATGTTCTTGATGATATCATACCCTAAATGTTACTTGAAAGCCTATCACAGTCTGTGGACTTTATTTTCTTCCAAGATGGACAATTGTGTGAGTTGTTATCAATGTTACAATAAAGACACTGAGACTTGAGATTTTTTAAAAAATTCTTAAAATAGGGCTTCCCTGGTGGCGCAGTGGTTGAGAGTCCGCCTGCCGATGCAGGGGACACGGGTTCGTGCCCCGGTCTGGGAAGATCCCACATGCCGCGGAGCGGCTGGGCCTCTGAGCCATGGCCGCTGAGCCTGCGCGTCCGGAGCCTGTGCTCCGCAACGGGAGAGGCCACAACAGTGAGAGGCCCGCGTACAGCAAAAAAAAAAAAAAACTTAAAATATAAAACAGAAGTATGCTACTAAACCTGCAAGCCTTACTTCTCTTCAGTCCTGACATGTCGTTTGTAAAGAAACAGAGATAGGAAATAAAAAAAATTCACTGTTGATAAAAGAAAGAGGACTAGATTTGGAGTCGGAATAACTTTCTTCTGTTTTTGAGCAAGTTCTTTAAATTTTCTGCCCCTTAGATTTCTTATTTGTAAAATTAGAATAAGGATATGAGTCAATATATGTGAAAAACATCTTAGGAACTATAAATTGATACAAACAAAAGTTATCGTTGATATACTATGTTAAGCCTCTCTTGGTATTCATAGATTATTTAAAAAATAGTAATTAATGCTTAAAAAGTCATAATATACAACATTATTTTAAAACTTTCTACTTACCTCTCAATACTTTCTTTTTCTTATTTTCAAGGATTTATTTTTGATACCAGAGATCATTTTTATTTGATTAACTGAATATGTTTGAGTTAAAGAAAATTTGAGAGAAAAAATTAAGAATGCCATACATTTTTAACTTCCATTAATAAATTTTTAAAAAGCAGCTTAACTTATATTCACTCAAATATTTTTGAGGGCTGAGCATTGTTCAAAATGTTCAACACACAGTGGTGAACATGATATGGCTCCCTCCCTTGTGGATCTCACGGTCTCCTAGAGGAGACTAACTTTTAATCATAATAACCACAAAAATTACAATAGAAACACAGTCTAATGGAGAAAGATCTACTTTACATTTAGTCTACTGGGTGACACGTTAAGAAAGGCTGGTTCATTTATCTGCTTACTCTGTATAAAGCACTATCTTACTATGTGCCTATTCCATAAAGCCTCACCTTCTACAATGGATTTGTGGAGTAGCAGACGGAAAATCTAGGATGTCAGTGGACTTTTAGGAGGAATTTGGTTTTGGGTGTTAATTACGATGAAAGCACCCTTACCTATCCATTCATCAATAGATACATTTTACATCAACAAACCATATGTAATTTATGCATACTTCCCCAAATGTTCAGAATTTATAAGGAGTTAAAGTAATTGAATCATTCTTTACCATAGGACATATAGTAAGGCTTTCTATATTGGATGGATTGGGGCATGAAAGTCATGGGTTTCCTCATCAAAATGTGTTTGGGGATAACAAAATTCATTCTAGGGGAAAGAAAATAAATAACTTGGCATTTTATCCTAATTTTGTTGTACTAAAAATTGCTAAAATAGTATAGACTTCATGGGCATTACCTTGTATAGTTCTTTGCATATTAAATGAAAATGTTGATCCCCTATTTTGGTATGTGTGTGAACAAGAAGAGGTACTGATAAAAACATCTTAGTTCATGGCAAATATAAACAGTAAAAAACAGCATGTGCAAAGATTAAACAATATCCTATGTAAGCAAAAATCACTCTTTATTTCTTATCATGTTATGACATAAGGAGAGAAAAAATGTTTTGATTTAAAAATCTGTCAGCTATCATGTAATTTAATATGTAGTGACATACACTGCTAAAAGGTATATATTAACATTAAAGACCTAAACTCCAATGATTAATATTATAGTGATGACAGAATGAGAGTGCCTAATTTTAATCCACTGTTTATCTACGTGGGGTAATTTATAGATCACTCGACATGTTTTAATAGTAGACATAAAAAGATATCCTCTAATACCCACTTGCTTTCAAGATCTGACATTTGCAATTACAAATAACAAAGAAATACCAGGGGTTGCCTTCATTGGATATGTATACAAATAGCTAGTCATCCCATACACAGTTTATAAAAAGTGATCTATTAATAACAAAACTGCTCCAAAGACCCAGGGTCTCTTAATATTCTAGTTGAATATCAAAAGGTTGACTTAAAATGAGGCCAGAAACACAAAGAGTGGACAACACATTGATCTGCCTGCCAAATATAGTTTTACCATCATAAATCTCAGGCTGACAACTGCACAAAGCTTTCTTCACCCAAACACTGCCAAGTAAGGGAGTTTATTCACTGATTGGCTGATAGTCACCATGACAACTGATGCCACAATTAGACAAGTACAATCCCACTTTCAAACATGCACACAATTCATTAATTCAGCAGGACTTTGTTGATGATACATTATGAGGGAAATATTTAATACTATTCAGAGACTGATATATTTGCCTCTTATCTAAGGTAAAATAAATTATAAGAAGTGATGAAAACAGCCACTTAATTAGACCAAAGTACGTTTGACAAGCAATTCGATGAATTTAAATGTTTTTTTAATAATTTAATATTTTTTAATAATTGCAGGTGTCTCATTCTGTAAACTGAATGACTACTGAATTAACCTTCAAGTTATTTTCCTATGGGCCCTTTTAAAAAAGAGGTTGGAAAGAATATGATTCCAATTTTCTACATACTAAATAAGATAACAACAAATATTTCTTTGGCACTTGAGAGGAAATAATTTTACTCAATGTTGAGTGATTATTGAATTTAACAGATATCCATCTGCAGGAACTCAAATGAAAACTGCAAAAGGAATAATTTCCTCATCCTTTGTCTACACAGAAACCATATTTACCAGAGATGGGTCCTAAGACAGACTGACCATGTAGATTCAGAATTTAAATTCTAATAAGAGTAGCCTAATGAGGAGTCTAATGTAAGGGAAAATTGTGTTTATCAACTTTTACTTAATTTTATCTCCGCCAGTCTTATCAACCAAACTCCTGGAAGGGAAATGCTGACATTTCAAAATTCATTTCCTCATACTGTGATCCAATGGGTGTGTGAAAATGCAGTTAATGAATTAAAACCTTTTATACATGTGTTTAAGGTTTGTGTTTCTCTTTATTTATGTCTGAAAGAATACACAGTGATAGGTGTGGAAGGCTAGATACCAAACTGTTAATAATGCTTATAATTCAGAGATGTGGGTTAGGGGATGGTGGGGAAATACTTTTTCTTTATATATATTTTTAGTAATTGATTTCATGACAGTGAGGTTTAATTTTTAACTTTAGTACAAAATCCAATAAATTACTGAAAAAGTGATCATGATATCATTAAAAATCAGGACACCAAAGTACTGTTTAATATAATCTCATTTTATTATATATGCACTATATATATCAATGCACATCTGTGTGTGTGTGGTGTGTGTATATGTGTGTAAAATGGAAAAAAGGACTGTAAGAATGTACTCTAATTATCTGCCACTGATTATCCCTGGATAGTGGGATTATTTTTTATTTTCTTCTTTTTACTTATTTGTATGGTTTACAATGAGAATGATTTAATTCTTTTATTAAGAAGGGTTATTATGCTATAATCAATAAAAATGAGTAAATGAAACATCTGCTTTTTACCTTCTATGTATAACACTCACTGTTAGGAACTAAAGGAGATGCAAAGAAGAGTGTCTGTCTTCAAGATCATAACAATTTAATGGAGAAACAAGGTGTAAGTATGAAAAATTATAATACACTGTATGAAGAATACAGATAATGATTGTATAGCAGTTCAGAGGAATCATCGTATACCTTTTTAAAGATATACATTTGCCATATTTATACTATCATTTTTGGTAAAGTGTAAAGACTAAATTATTTGATCCATGTATAATCTGAATATACATTTTAAAAATAACCACCAAAATTGAATTTGTTTAGGCAATAAAGGAAGAAATGTAATTTCAAAACCACTTAGAAGCAGGACAACAATTTTTCAGAAAAGAATTCAAGCCATTCCTTAAGAAAAAAGACTGTCTAAATGGGCCAAGTTTAGAAATACTGAAATACAAAGTACTTTACCTTATTCTTTGACTCTGGATGAAGCTATTTTTAAAAGAATGGCTCAGCCTTTAATGAGGTTGTATAAATTAACACCCATATTTGCTATCAGTCTGCATGCTTTTATCCAACCAGAGGTTCTCCTCCAGGACTTTGAGTTCTGAACTAATGACACAGAATATGGCGATACGTGAAGTTATATTTGTGAATGGTGTTGGAGAGCTCTAATTGGTTTTGGTGTGAATGTTCTTTGCTGTTGGACCACTTAGAGGGTTGCAGATTTATGCCTGCATTTCAAGAATTGTCCTCCTGGCTGCCATTAATTTTTGTGAGCCCTTTAGAGCCTGCCAATAAATTCTATTTTTGCCCAAGATTTACCAGAATCAGTTTCTGTTGCTTGCAGCTAAGAATCCTAACTGACACAACTGCTACGTCTCAAGTTGTACGGTGCCCAAATGACAGCATATAGAACACCTAAGTTCCACATGATTGTAAGTTCCATATGGCTTATATGTGGTCAGATTTCACGAGAATACATGTACCATTGGTTTAAAATTTATACTGTGCCTAAAAAAATTTCAGAATGCATAAAATTGATGATATTAATTAAAAATAAAATCCCAGAGGTTTCTTTTTCAGAAAGCTGTGTGATTTTTCTTCAATGGGACGATCTATATAAAGGGTTTCAATTCTTAAATTTCTTGTAAGTTCATTTTTATAACATTTTCCCCTTAGATCAGCAACTCAGAAGACAGAGTTAGCTTTTTGCAATTGGCAAATATTTTGATGTAATAATGAAGGAGAAACAAAACCTTTACTTTGAATGTAGAGACACTCTAACTTGCTTGGCTTGTGGTATCCTGAAAAATACTGCCTCAAAAATATTGCCCATCCTCTGCACACCTTCCAGATACTTCCTTTTGTCATCTTATGTTTAAACTCACGAGTGTTTAAGGTTAATACTTTATGAGTCAACAGTCGGAAAAATAGCCCTCCAGCTCATCCTTTTTTTCTCTTGCTAAACACTTATTCTGGTTCAAAACTGGAGTGTCTCAGCCACCATGTAAAAAAATGATACCTGTCTTTTTCTTGATGTCCTGTACTTTGTTTTAGGAAGCCAGTGAAGGGCATTAAACAGTAATCCTTGTTTACTTTCTTGTATTTTGCCTTAACTGGACCTTACTTCATGTAAAGTAGTTTATAGAGTGAAACTGATTCAATAGCAAAAAATGAGAACAAAATAAAGACACCTCTTCTGCTTGCTAATGGGATTCACTTGGGCTAGTCACTGACTTGCTCTGAGCCTCACTTGTCTCAGTTTTAACTAGAGAATTAATACCTGAACTTTCCTACATTAAAAAGTTGTTGTAAGACTCAGATGAGGTAATTATGTATGTGATAGCACTTTATAAATTAAAAAGTATTTAAAAAAATAAGGAGCTTCCCTGATGACGCAGTGGTTGATAATCTGCCTGCCAATGCCGGGGACACGAGCCCAGGGTTCGAGCCCTGGTCTGGGAAGATCCCACATGCCACGGAGCAGCTAGGCCCTTGAGCCACAGCTACTGAATCTGCGCATCTGCAGCTTGTGCTCTGCAACAAGAGAGGCCGTGACAGTGAGAGGCCCGCGCACCGCGATGAAGAGTGGCCCCCGCTCGCCGCAACTAGAGAAAGCCCTCGCACAGAAACGAGGACCCAATACAGGCATAAATAAATAAATAGATAGATAGATAGATAGATAGATAGATAGATAGATAAATAAGGCTGATGTTCAAATAGGCATAGACAACACTGTGTAAGGCCACCCTTGTCTGAGCAATTTAACAATTCCCACAAAAGAGAATGCTTAAATGAAAAAATATTTACCTTTACCGGGAATAAAAGGAATGTACTTTCAAACAACAAAGAGATTACCACTTTTACTTAAAAAGAGAAATGTTTACAAGATAAGTTTACCCAGTGCCAGTAAGACTAGGCTGAAATTGGGACTCATTCAATGCACGTAAGTTGGTAACAAACAATTTGGTAATATGTTTGTTGAGTCTTAAACATTTCGTACCATTTACCAACTTATTTTGTCCACCCAGAATCACTACAAATGCTTTGCAATGTGGTTATTTATAACAGCAAAAAGTGAAAACAAACTAAATGACCAACAATAGAAGAACAGTTCAGCAAATTTTATTATGTTGACACAATGGACAGCCACACAATGATGCCATTAAATTATGCTTTCAGAAATTTTCAATAAGCTAGGGGAAATAGCTCTGAAATATTTTATTGGCTGTATTATACATTATGTACCTGTGTATGTGTGAGCATGTTATAAATTAAATAAAAAGGGAAGGATGTAATATTGATATATGGTATAATTTCAAAAACTTTAAATGTGTCAAAAAAAATCACACTTCAACTAGAACTAACACATAAAAATATTAACAGTTTGTCTCTGAGTGTTGGCATTATGGGAGCTTTATTCTTCTATTCCTCTTGATTTTTTAGATTTTCTATATTAAGCTTTTTTTTTTTTTTTTTTTTGCAATCAGAAATTTGGAATTAGTCATCAGGATCATGACATATAATCAGGGTAAGACAAGATGGCTTCATGTCTTAAATCTTTGGCTTGCTTAAAAAGAACAATGATACTTTAAGGACTTTTTGAAATGTAACTGTATCCACTCAGCTTCCACACAGCCAGCCGGCTCTCTTCTTGACTGTCCCTTACTCAACACACCCAGAGAGCATACAGAATTGCCATGATTGGCACTGAGCCTTCTGACAGTCCAAAGACTCCTGCTTTCATGGAAGTCTTGGGAATTGCTGTACTTCTTTAAAAATAAGTCTGGAAAAGTTCCTAGTTTATACATCTTTGCATCTAATTTATATTTCAGAGGAGACAATCTAACTGCAAGCTACCCAGGAGGCTCTCTGCTTTCACGCCTCCCCATGGGAAGAGGTCTACCTAAGAGACATGGGTGTTGTGAAGAGATAACACCATTATAGTTCAGCCCCTGGATGCAAGGTGTCCAATTCAGTCCTACCATATCATTCCTCAGGGGGAAAACATTCACTGGCTATCATAACTGGCATGACATCACAGGCACAGAGGAGAGGGGGAGAGGGAGGGAGGGAGGGAGGGAGGGAGGGAGGGAGGGAGGGAGGGAGGGAGGGAGAGAGGGAGGGAGGGAGAGAGGGGGAGAGAGACAGAGAGAGAGAGAGAGAGAGAGAGAGAGAGAGAGAGAGAGAGAGATGGCACAAAAAAGACTCTTTTATCTACTTGTGACATATGTAAACTAGTAGTCCAGAATAAATTCTTCATAATATTCATTGTCTGGTAGTCACACAATTTCACTGAATTCAATGCTGCGTAGTTTATTTTTCTATTTCTGGCTTGAAGCAGAATAGTAATGTCTGTGTGTCTTCCAGAAATTCAGATTATTTTCAAATTATGTTATTGTCTATTTTGTAGAACATACACATTCAAAAAATAGCGCTACATTAGTCATACCAAGAATCTCGCCAAGAAATCTGTTTAAGTGGTAAAATTATTATAAGAAGAAATCTATTAAGAAAATTTGCATTTCCTGCTTAGGGTTACTAATCAATATCAAATCAATATCCAGGGCCATCAAACCATGGCACTGGAAAGTGGGCCACATCAACAAATGGAACACTCAATCTCTTCCCGTTCTTAAGGCTCACTTGCAGAGACATTTCCACAATGTTCTTTGCCAACTAAGTAAACGGTGGAGACAAAAAGGTGGGTTCAACTCCCAAATTCTAGCGGAATAACAATTAAAGAAGTGATCAGAGTGATCAGGTTGGACGGCAGGGACAAAGCTGGGATAACTAACGGTACAAAGGCAACATTTTCATTTTGGGTGGACAATGGCAGATCATTAGAGAAGTTTAACGATGACTTTCCAACGTGAAAGAGTTGTTGGGTCTATGATAATCAAACGAGATGCATATAATAGGAAAGAGTAATGCAAATAACTGGGGCCAATTAAATGGAGCCAGTAACTCCTTTATTGTAGCTTTTAGGACATGGGAGAATTGAAAAGTTTTGCAGTCAGATACCTAAATGTTGGCAGGAGAAAATAAAAAATGGTGGACGTGGCAGACAGTGAGAAATTCTGTAATTTCCTAAGTGAATTTGGAATGCAACAAAAAGGCCTTTCTGTGCTGGCATTGTAAGTTTTGTTCCAAATGTTTAAACTTGAGGTTGCAAACCTAAAATCCAGGGCGGGGGCAGGGGCAAGGTGGGGATGTAAACAAGAGATAAAGGCTATACGTATGAGAATAAGGAACCGTGGGGAACATGGTGCACCAGAAGAAGGATGCATCCTCCAACTAGAGGGCCCGTCCCTACTTGGCTGGAAATTGTCGCCATGCAAAAGCATCACCCTGACGTGATTTTTAAGAGAAGCTGAAAAGCAGGAATATACATGAATTTTAATGGTATTTAAAACAGTGGACTGTGGGCCACAGTTTTTAACTTCCAGCTTAAAGATAGAAAAGACATTTCTGAATAACATTTTAGTCATTTAAAAAAATGAGGTAACTGGTATGGAAGAGTGACCGTAATATATTGTTTCATGCAAAAACAGTTGCAATTCAAAATATATCGAGTGGTTCCACCTTGTAAAAAAGTGTGTATGCAATTATGGGAGATGCAGAACAAACTATTAGCACAGGTTAGGGAATGGAGAATACCTACATAGATGTATGCTGTTAGCTTTTTCCCAACATGCATCACGTGTGATTACCAAATTTCACTGATTCTAAAATATATTTTTTACATATCACAAAAATACATTTTTTCACATTTCTCAAAATTGAGATGAGTCTTATAATTACAGCTCTCAACAGTACATAAAATAATGGTGTGTTCTACCTTCAATGCATCTTAGATTCAGTAAAACATGATTGAAAAAGTTAAAAGCACAAAATTTAAAAAGATAATTCATTTAACTCTATTTCTTTGACATCTGATGCCTGAGGAAAATAATCTGGTACTTATGTTTCTCGGAATTTAACTGATTATTGAAAAAACAATAATAATCAGATAGAAACTGGAAAGTCAGTTACCCTCTTGGTTGACTACACATGATGCCACATTTCTGTATATTGGAATGTATATCTGACATATTTCACTTTTAATTTTAATGGCTGAGGTGTCAAGAATCAAAACCCAAACTCTTCCAGTGACCCACACAATCTCAGGAACAGATTTTGGTACATATACAAATTCTTGCTTCTGAAGAAGTTACGGCCCAAACTGTTAAAGACTCTAATTGTCAGAACCCCTCATCACCCCAGAAAGCAAAAAGATCTTTATTGCAGGTTTAAGATCAGAGGTATCATGTGCTCCACGTGGCTAACGGCATCACGGAGCTGGGCAGTTGCACTCAGCGCCAGCCGAAGCATCCACGGGGTCTAGGGTCTGTCATAGTGTGAGAAGAAATTATGAATAATTCCTAGGAAATGCTTAATGAATAATTTCTTCCCCCTCATATGTGCCATTATAGCCTAGACCCTAAAGAAATTTCTAATAAAAGTGTATTACATTCTCTTTTCTTCATTAGGAACTACAATATATATGCCATTGATGTCAGGGGAGTTCAGTATAAATTTGCAATGAGGTACATTGTGCAAGGTATCACAACAGCCAATATGAAAGTACAACACACCCAGATCTAGTGATGTGATATATTTTTTTGATGCTGTAGACCATGAAATTATAGAATCTCCCATAGTTCTGACATATTATTTCTCCTCTTAAATCATTATAATCACCAGCCCCATCTCATGCCTCAATCTCTAAATGATAATGGAAGCAGAATCACAGTATAATCAAGGAAGCTCTCAAGTTCCATTTTCAGAAAAATATGATACTCACCCTCACTAAGTAGAGTTCTTCATTAATTAATTGTGTCATTGATGGCATTATCTTACCCTCCACCAAGTTTCTGAAAATCTTACTTTATGGAACCATAAAGATCAGAATCTGTGGAAAGTACTATATGAATAAATAGTCATATTATAGTCAAACAGGAACAATGGTCTGAAGAGACTCTAAAAATGCCTCAGTCCTCCCTGTTTTCAGGAAATGGTTCATTCTCCTGTGTCCTGAACGCATGGACTGAATTTTGGCCCCTAGACTTTTAATGAATGATGCCATGGAGAGGCTCATGGGAGGGACACGTACTGGAGACTATACAAGAGGCGGATTGTACGAACTTCACCCTCCCCATCCCCTGCATTCTCAACATGACTACCTTAGTCTAGGCTATTATCAGCTCACTCCTCAACTGTGGCTTAGGTATCAATGGAGCAAACTCATATAATGCTTCTAGATTAATTACAGAGCAATGGGATACAAATGTGTAGAAGAGTGGTTCCTGGCCACAGCAGGTATATAATAAATATCTGTTAAATCAGTGATTTTTAGACATTGTAAATATAATACATGCTCATTTGAAAAAAAGAGAAAAAGAAGGAAGTGTAACCCTGTTGAATGTCACTCCATCCCATAATCTCTTCCTCCTTTATAGGCACTACTTCCAGTCATGTGTACAGTTGTGATTCTGTCCAGTATACACACATACACATGAATATATGCACACCTCATTCTATAACCCATTTTCGTCTTCATAACAAAGGTGACATCTTTCTTAGTATAGAGGTCTGCTTCATCAACTGCAGTGGTTGTATATACTATTCTACATTCTTCATCTGATCCCCTACTGATGTTCGTAACAATTGATTCCAATGATGCACTATTGTAAACAATGAACAACTTGTACGTTACGAAATACTTGAGCTTTTGTTGGAAGATGAGTTTACCCCCACTTCTGTCCCATCTTCATCGGACCTCCTTTCCCTCCTAAGTATATAAATTCGATCCATCTCTGATGAAATTTTCTCCTGACTGCTCAAAGACACAGTCTTTCATAGCGGATAACAGCTTTGGTTTTGGAGTTAGACACCTGTGTGGTTGAATCCCAGATGTGCAGTTTACTACCTGGCTGGCCAAACCTCCTTGAGTCTTGGTACCCCAAAGCTCATCACGTTATGGGAG
The DNA here is from genome assembly GCF_964270905.1 of Leucopleurus acutus. Lineage (NCBI taxonomy): Eukaryota > Metazoa > Chordata > Mammalia > Artiodactyla > Delphinidae > Leucopleurus > Leucopleurus acutus. Next base: position 20,485,969 of record NC_139153.1, read on the forward strand.
GATTAGAAAATGAGACGCATGTGAAGCATTTACTGCAGTTCCTGGCACATAGAAATTCTCTCTATTGAAGAGGTTGCTATTGCAGAAGCAGCTTCTACTACAAAATGGCTTGTTAGGGGACCGGATAATAGCACAGTAGAGCAATACCTTAGAAAAAAGTAATTTTTTCACCAAGTAGGAATTAACCCTGTCTGCCAACCACCTGTACCAAAGGACAGTACACGACCAGGTGAATTTGAGGACAGTACCCCATGCTAGGAGACTGTAATCATTATTAATACACAATGAGTACTATATATATAATTTCCCCCTATTTATTTACTTTTATCCTAATTTACAGTCCAGGAAACTGAGGGTCAATGAGAATTTTTAAATCATATTTGTCTGACTTCTAAGCCACTGCTTTCAATTAAAATGCTAACCTGTTTTCTATGTTATCAACTTGTAAAAAAGAACACCTTACAGGAAAATGTGAAAAAAGTGCAAATTTTATATTTATAAAAAGTAAAATGAGGGCTTCCCTGGTGGCACAGTGGTTGAGAGTCCACCTGCCGATGCAGGGGACACGGGTTCGTGCCCCGGTCCGGGAAGATCCCACATGCCACGGAGCGGCTAGTCCCTTGAGCCATGGCCTCTGAGCCTGCGTGCCTGGAGCCTGTGCTCCGCAACGGGAGAGGCCACAACAGTGAGACGCCCGCATACAGCAAAAAAAAAAAAAAAAAAGTAAAATGATTACTGTGCTTTGTAAGAACTTTTCAGAGGTATAATTCACATACTGCATAATTCACGCATTTGAGTACTGTGTTTTAAAATTTCCTGTTGAATAGGTTAGTAACTTCATAGTAATGCTCAACCCTTCATACATACTTGTTGATAGCCAACCATGTGCCAGGTCTTGTTCTGAGCCCTGGGGATAGGGCGTAATGCTGTAAATCAGGGATTATCAACCTCAGCGCTATTGGCATTTAGGGCCAGAGAGTTCTTTGTTGTAAGGACTGCACTGTGCACTGTAGGATACTGAGCTGCATCCCTGGTTTCCACCTGCTAGATGCCAGCAGTCCCTTCTGCTTTTGTTGTGAGAATCAACGATGTCTCCAGACATTTACAAATGTCCCCTCAGGAGCAAAATCATCCCTGCTAAGAACCACCGCATATGGTCAAGCTCCACACAGGCTCAAGGAGGCTTGCTTATGATCACACTTTCCATACCATGCTTTGATTTAAACTTATGTGTACAAATTACACACACGTTTACTTATATATATATCCTTGCATCCACCATAGCACCAAATGCAGCCTTGGTCCCCTCACTGACTACGTAAATATTTGCTGACTCAAAGGGCACTGCAGTTTTGTAGTCAGTTCTCTATCAAGTGGTTCAGATCACTACTTTATTGCACAACCTGTGGTATATACATTACACAAGATATTTACAGCCTATGATAATCTCAGAAATGAAAAAAAATTAAATTTCTTACTTTGTATACTTTGTGCTATATCCCACACCAGTGAATTTATTTATCGTTACACTTTAAATATTTGTATTAGAATGTGTCTGTAGAGCTCCCCTACTCAGCATTCATGCAGAAGAAACGATGAACCATTCAATAATTCAAAAAATAAAAGCTACTTTCTCAGGATAAATTTTCTTGCCCAGATGCTGGATGGCACTGATTGATGCCCGCCTGCTGTCCCTGTTTAGACAGCTCAAAATTTAAGGCCATTCTGTGGCCTCTGCCGTGTCATTCCTAGTTCTAAATTCCTGAACAGACGCCATTTCACTTACATGGTTGTGCCGTCTGTCTTCAGAAACCTCCACTTCCCTTACTGCCCACAATTCATGGCCATCTTTCTCTTCTGACTCTGCGTAGTCAAAGGAGTAGAATGTGGCCAGGAATGGTTGCTACATCCCTGTTTAACTTAAGGCCGAATGATAAAAGCCAAGAAGGAAAAACTCCTTTTAAAGTGTGGCAAAGGAAAAGTACATTATTCATTATTGGCTAGTTGGAAAGGTCCCTTGTGGTATTTTACACAACTCCTGAGTACCCAGATTATCGCACACCCAGTGCACAGGATTCCCATTTGACATACTTGATAATAATTCCTATCTGGAAATTACACAAGACCTATAATGAGACACCATTACCCAACAGCTACTTGCCTAACTGATTGCATTAGTGAGGTGTAAATCAATAAATGGTGATTAATGAGGTTACATTTCATTTGTGTTAATTCAGTGGTGCTCAATAAAATAAACCTTCGTTGCTTATCATAGTTAAAATAGAAACGCAGCCGTAAAAATGTTTCTTTTTCTTGTTTTACTAACATTCCCTTTTATGATTTGTCTAGTTGTCTGGGTTTTGCTTGTTTGTTTGTTGTTTTGTTTTGTTTTTGCCTTAGCAACCCAGAAAGGAAAAGAACAGTGATTATTAGAAGGTAGGAAAATGTGCCGTACTGAGGTCACACCACAGTCCTTCCCTGAAGTCAAATAGGTAAAGGTATACTAACAAGAATGCCTGGCTTCCCTGAGCACCTGCTACGCGTAAGACACTGCTCAAAGAGCTTGGCGTGCATTGTATCCTTCAATTCTCACAACAGCCATCTGAGATCATGTGAAAGGCACTCCACTGCTTCAAGTCATTATAGAAAAGAAAATGAAAACCACAAGATGACACTCCAACCTGTCAGAATGGCTAAATTTTTTTTTTAAAAAGGCAATGCTAACCATCATTGGTGATATGGTGAATGACTAGAAGTCTCCTATGCTCTTAGTGGGAGAATCATTTGGTATAACCACAGTGGAAAGTTGTTTAGCAGATTTACTAAAGTGAAATTTGGAGAAAACCATAATTCGAAAAGATACACGCATGCCAATGTTCACTGCAGCACTACTGACAATAGCCAAGACATGGAAGCAACCTAAATGTCCATCGACAGAGGAATGGATAAAGAAGATGTGGTGTATACATACAATGGAATATTACTCAGCCATCAAAAAGAATGAAACAATGCCATTTGCAGCAACATGGATGGACCTAGAGATGATCATGCTAAGTGCAGTAAGTCAGACAAACATCATATGGTATCGCTTATATGTGGAATCTAACAAAATGATACAAATGAACTTATTTACAAAACAAAAACAGACTCACATACTTAGAAAACAAACTTATGGTTACCAAAGGGGAAAGGTGCAGGAGGGAGGGATAAATAGGAGTTTGGGATTAACATATACACACTACTCTATATAAAACAGATAAACAAGGACCTACTGTATAGCACAGGGAACTTTATTCAATATTCTGCAATGACCTATATGGGAAAGAATCCAAGAAAGAGTGGATATATGTATATATAAAATTGATTCACTTTACTGTACACCTGAAACTAATACAACATTAGAAATCAACTATACTCCAATAAAAATTTTAAAAAAGAAAAAATGGAATGGCAGAGACAGTTCATTCATTTCTCAAGCAACCCTTTTACAGGTTAAATTTTAATCTAGATTTGAATTGCTTTACTAATATAACATTGATTAAACATGAGAAAATCAAGAACAAAAGAAAGAATAAAATAAATCCCCAGTAATCCAAGGTATGCAAACCAAATTCATTTCTTAAGTACACTTTTACACACACATACACGCAATTTCTTAAGCCCTCCAGGCTTTCTAAAAATTTTAGCATGATGGATATCTTGGAGTTAATTGAAGAAATAGTTTAAAATGCATGTTGACATATGCTGGGAGCTGAAACAAATGATAGTGACACAAGTGGCTTAGAATTTCAAAGCATGTTATAAGACAATACTTCCTAAGTTCTATACATACACCAGTGGAAAATGCCATTCTTTTCACCCAAGGTACTACTTATGATTATTGCATGACAGCCTAGAAAGTTAGCATCCAATTTAAAATTTTATTTAACTTTATCCTACATGATTATTCTTATAAAAACTTGTTTTACAGAATTCTGCTTTGCCAGAGTGAAGTTACTATGTAGTGTTGTATATGTACAAGAAATTTTAGCCTCAGTTATTAGTATATTTATTAATTGCATCTTACATTAAATGACCAGAGACTATCCTATACTTTGACAAACCATTTAGAGGAAAGCCTTGAAACAGCTGTTCATACATGGTAACATAAATAGTATGTCATATACTAAAATTTAAAACATTTGTCTCATGTTGCCTAGATTTTAAGGTTCCTGAAAATCTGGATCGTGAGAGTATGTTTCTGAGTAGGATGTAGTAGGTTACTGCAGATGGGTATTTGCACTGACAATGAGACAAAGCTGCATAAATTGCAATAGTCATGTTTTCACAGGCATCAGAAAGCAACAAAGACCAGATTGACTACAGTGTAAGTGAGAGGAGAACCAGTAGGTGGTGAGTTGATGAGTGAGATGAGTGTTGGTGTTTTTCCTGGGGGTATTTGTCATACTGGGCACAGGATGAGATCTTGGTGCAAGCAGATGGTCATTACAGAAAGAAGGAGCAAAGTTTTTAGTGGTATAGTGAAGCCAGAATAATACAGTTTGGAGACTTGAGGGCTTTCAACCAGACAGTCCAATTCTATCAATACATGAACTGATCAATCTAAGGTTGTGTGAAAGGCTAAAGAAATAGACTAAAAGATTCCAGAAGGCAGAATGAAAAATTCCACAACCTTGCAGACTTAGGAAACAAAGACCTTCTGGGGGAGAAGGCCTGAAAACAAATTGAGCAACACATGAGAAACCTTAAAGGAGGGATGAATTAGCTCCAAAGATTTGCAGTTAATGTTACGTGGGTCCGTTTACTGATTCTAGATTCATCTGAAGCTGAGGGACAAGGGGGATGAGAAACTATGATTTTTTGATATTTGTGTGGGACTGACGCCTAGGGTTGGACACTTAGAGGCCTCCACTATGTGGCCTTAATACATTTACTCAATTTTGAAGCTGCATGAGGTAAACGATCAAAGAGCTAAACTGAAACTGAGGTTGGAAAAGTTACAGCTCAGTCCCAATACAGCACAATCCCTGATTTCATTTAGCCAATCAGTCCTTCACACTATCAGCTTAAGCAGAGGAAAGAGGAGAATTCCTTCGTGGAAGTTAACAATGCTTGAAGTCTCTACAGTATTTTATACACAATGTCTTACATACAGTCAAAAATGCTTCAACACAAGAAGTGGAACGGCCATAATCAACAACCAAGCGCAAAACTAGACAACAGAAACAAACCCATGGATAATCCAGATGCTGACGTTAGCCAACCAAGTCTTTAAAATAGCTATGATTAATGTGCTCAAAGAAATAGAGAAAAAGACGAACAAAATAAAGGATGGAGAAATACAAAACACATATTTGATTTTATAAAAACCGACTCAAACGAACAGTTTAGCATTAAAAATACAACATCTCGGGCTTCCCTGGTGGCGCAGTGGTTGAGAGTCCGCCTGCCGATGCAGGGGACACGGGTTCGTGCCCCGGTCCGGGAGGATCCCACGTGCCGTGGAGCGGCTGGGCCCGTGAGCCATGGCCGCTGAGCCTGAGCGTCCGGAGCCTGTGCTCCGCCAACGGAAGAGGCCACAACAGTGAGAGGCCCGCGTACCGCAAAAAACAAAAACAAAACAAAACAACATCTGAATTTAGTAACTTGGAGGAGGGGTTTAACAAAGCAGAAGATAGGATCGGTAAACTAATGACAGGTCAGTAAAAGACATTCCATCTGAAACTCAGCAAGAATAAAGGATGGAAAGAAGAAAAAAGAGCAAAAGAGACATGTAAGACACTCAAGAGTACTATCATATGTGGAACTGGTCCCAGAAGGGGAGGAAAAAGACAATGGAAAAGTTCCCAAACAAATAAAAGACTTCAACATACGTATGCAAGAAGCTTAGAGAACCCTAAACACATTTTAAAAATCCAAAAGATTGCAAGAATCAGGGAGGGCAGGATCATACTCCAGCCAGCCTTGTATCTTGTGAGATGGGGGGGTCCAAGCACAGAAAAGATGCTTAAAAAACCTTTGCTGAAGTAATTACTTCCCGCACAGCTTCACACTACTGTCATTATTTTTTCAAATATTTCTGTAGAAACTTCACAACATGATTAAAGCTATGAATCAATTACCTTCTAGAATTGTGAATGTTCTTATGAAAAGGGACCTTAGGAATCCTCTAGTAAATAGTTTCAAATTGAACTTTGCTGATTCCCAAGGCTTTGATTTAGCTCCATTAAAGAGGGCCATAATAGGAAAGAAAGATATTGTACAGAAGAGCTCTGAGCCACCCATCCCTGCTTTATACAAAGTTTCCCTGCTTTTATCTGTTTTACTGGTTTGCACTCACATTTCATTTGAAAAAAAAATTCTTCATATAAAAAATGATTGTAGAATCATGAATCTATTGCACGCCCCCCACCCCTTTATATAATAGACAATAAAATTGAAGGCTGGAGAGACAATGTGACCTTCTCAAGGTTACATTGCTAATTAATGGCAGAACAGGGACCAGACGAAATGTCTCCTGAATTCTGTGTTCATGGCCTTTTCTAATACATCACACCTCTTCTCCTCATCCAAGAATTTATGCAAAAAAGGGTACTTTTGCAAAATAATCGTTAAGACCATCGTACTTTCTACCTTGTTATTTGAATATTTGTTCTGAGCTATAAACCCATTATTTTGCTTTCATTGCAAAACAGACAATTTCATCTCATTGTTCCTTCCACTCTTTTTCTCTATTTCCATAATCTCTTTCTCTTTTTATCCTCCACGTTATCTTATACTTGCTTGAATGATGTGGCCATACCTTGTCCCATATGGATATGGTTATGGCCATCTTAATTCATGGTAATATTATACTTCCTGATCTCATTTTTAGTTTCAAGTCTAGCTCAAGACCTACTTATTCTAAACCTTTTCTGAAAGCATCATAGGGTGGTCATTTGTCACTTAAAATTTCCCCAGCATTAAACATTTATTTTTGTATTTGCCCTTATAATTGTCTTAAAAATAACAACTATTTTCAAAAACTAATTACACAGGCACAATAAATAACTGGACAAAATTCAAAATTTACAGAAGGATACAGAGTGATAAAAAAGTTGTCATCCCATCTCTGTTCTCTACACAACAAATTCATCTCTTCAGGGATAACAAGTATTCTTGTGTGCACCTGTAATGATAGTCTATGCATATGGAAGCATATATGTATTTTACTGGTTTTGTTTTTACAGAAATGGGAGTACACTACAACACTGATCTGCACCTTGCTGTTTTCATTTAACAGTATTCTTAGACGTAACTCCATATTTGTACTCAAAGAGATGCTTCGTTTTTCTAATGGCTGCATAGTACTCCACTATATGAATGTACTGAAATACATTTACTGCATCCTCTACACTTAGGTTGTTTCCACAATTTTCCATGATTTTTATATAGCAAGCAGTGCTGCAGTAAGTAAACTGCATTTTGCCCATATGTGAGAATGCCCTAGAAATGAAATAATGTGCATTTCTGGGATAGATATTGCTAAATTGTTTTCCAAGCAGATCATAAATTATCTTCTACTCTTACAATGCTTATAACAAGTTATACTTAAACCTTTGCTAACAAGTTAGTCATAAAACTTTAAAAAATTTTTACCAGTATGCTAAATGGTATCTCATTAACTTGCCTTTATCTCATAAATGCTCATCTACGAGCATTTCTCAAACATTTTAGTGTCAACTGTATTTCCTTTTCTTTTGTCCATTTTCCTATTATGTTGTACATTTTAAATTAATTTGTAATATTATACCTATTAAAATTTAGTCCTTTACTGTGATATGAGTAAGAAAAGTATTTGTCTTTTGACATTTTTATGATATTCTTTTGCTGTGTGGATTTTTTTCACGTTTATGCAACAGCTTTTATCATTTTTAAATGTGGATTCTGAGGTTTTGATCACACATAGAAAGGCCTTCCTCTCACTCATACTAAGATGCTATAAATATTTTTAAAAGACTTTGTTTTCTTTAGTATGTTAATGATTTCATTTTGCAATTTTTTTTTTTTTTTCCTGCGGTAAGCGGGCCTCTCACTGCTGTGGCTTCTCCCGTTGCGGAGCACAGGCTCCGGACGCGCAGGCTCCACGGCATGTGGGATCTTCCCGGACCGGGGCACAAACCCGCGTCCCCTGCGTCGGCCGGCGGACTCTCAACCACTGCGCCACCAGGGAAGCCCTCATTTTGCAAATTTTAATCTGATCAATCTAGAATTTATTTTGCTGTAAGCTATGAGGTAGGGATACAGCTTAATTTTTTTCCAGACACTATACTGAATTTTAAGCGATTTTCTCTATTTTACCATAACTTTTCTAACAGGATGTAACTTAAGGTCAGAGACCTTTTCTTCTTATTTTTAATAACTGGCACAATACCGAGCATGAATTTATCTCCCAGTAAATTCTTATAAAATTGAAATGATAAAGGCTGCATAGTACTATAATAATAATATACATATTATACATAGTACCATAATAATCACCTTCAATAAAATATGTGGATGTTAGATCAATTTCATCTTTTATTTCTTTTTAAGCTCAAATGAATAATCTAATTGATTCAATTTCTTTTTTTCTTTCTAGCTTATACTGTTGGAATACCTATTTTCATATACAAATTGCCTTCTCAAATGTGAATAATGCACTTCTATTTGTATTTGTTATTTTCTCATCAGTGTTATATATTTTAAACACAGAACGTAAGTCACTGTCAATAGCTTGTAAAAATTAGTCAAAAACTGGAAAGTCAATATAGGACAAAGCAAATCACATAAATTCTCTCAGAAAATGTAGAAAACATTTTTTGTTTTATTTCCATGTTCTTGTTACATCCTCGGTATTCTCTCTGATATGTATACTATAAGGTGGGGTTTGGAAGCCACATTAAAAAGCAAACTTTATGCGTCAGATGAATAATAAAGAAATCGTAGTAAAAAAAATAGACTGTAATTAGAAAAATGGCTACAGGAGTTAAAAAAGAAATGGTAGTGACCATAAGTTACTAAAGCCCCAGACAGCAGACCCAACACCCATCAATATTTTATGTATGTTTTATTTGCCTATTTATTCCACAGTTCAATAAAAATTACACGTTACTATGGTAACATGAAAAATCACAGATACCTGCTCCACTTAGAGGTATGACTTTACACTTGCTTAATGAAACACACATATCATAGGGGCTTAAGCCTTGTATTTGGTCATAATTTTTGGAAAGTGAAATTTGGTATAGAATGATCAATTAGTTATTTTTGGTATTTGTACTGATTTAGCCAAAGTGCTAGAAATATTCCATAAAAAATAAAACATAAAAAAGCATACATCTACAACAAGGTAAGTAAAATCTCTGTCTTTCTCAAAAGTCTGAAGATTTTTCTTTTTTCACACTTTTAAACACCGTCTCTGGGGCAAGGCCCACCTGTGGGTCACAAAAGATTCTTTTTAAAAGGGAAAGAGACTGATAGATTGTTTTTATTCTTACAAGGGATCAGAAGGGCAACTGTAAAAAACATAAAGCCCCACCCTTCTTGAGCAGACATACTTAAACTCTGCGGTATTTTCACAATCCATTCCAAGGGGACTAAAAACTCCACACCAAGGTTTCCTGGTACCTGCCACTGGTGCAACCAGTACCTAGTGATGTCTGCACAAGTGTCAGAGAGGTGGAGAAATCCTTCAAATCTCTTAAATGTGGAATAAAGAGGAGAATAACTTGAATTAAATTCCTGTCCCCCCTTGAAATAGACTCTGACTGTGCCTCTGTACCTGGCCCTGATTTTTGCATGAAAATATTCCTTTTGTCCCCATCTGGTGCTAGCCTTCAAAAAGGAACAGGGTTTAAAAAGCAGGAAATAATGTGAGATTTTAAGCAAACAGTTCAATATTCTTTTAGAATGCTCTCTGTATTCAAAAGCACTTTGATTTATATCTTTAGGAGTCTTTGAAACTGTACCTCTTTTAAAAGACCATTCCTGATTTTGGGTCTTTGTTCCTTTATGAGCTTTGTCCCTGATTTCTAATACAGAGACCCGAGAGGCATGTTGCTAAAGGAAGGAAAAATAATTTTTAAAAAGCCTGGCAAACTGTGTTAAATATGCTTTTGAAAATTAAGTTTAATATAAAGTTCAGTATAACCATCGCCATTGAACGTATTGTCTGTGCCAAATAACTCTTCCAATAAAAATATCCTTTGTTTTCCTGTAATATAATTAAAAGTGAGCCCAAAAGGGCAGCAATAAATCAAGGTGCACAAAAGCAGAAAAATATTATAATTAATATTTAACATAAGTTTTGATTGCTTTTAGAGTAAGTATTAAAAATATCAATTAGAATATATATTCAAAGTTTTCTTCCTTTCCCATTACACAGTGGAAGGGGCTACAAACCAAATAATACACAGTCCCTAATTAAATAAAAGACTGCAATTGAATTGAGAGTTTCTGCTGATGTCATACATAATGAGAGCACAGCTCGAGGTATGAATGAATGGCAGCCGAACCCTGAGAATGAATTACAATGTTAGCATTCAATCAGGGACTAGGTATTGTTATTTGTAATAGATGTAAAATGATTATTATTATTTTTAAATACAGACAAAGGGAAGGAAATTTGAATTCAAAAATCTGAGACTAGGAGGCAAAAAGATTAGAAAGTATGTGGTTAAAGTGAATACACTGTACTGGAAAATGAAATGTACAAATTTACCGGTGAATAATTGCTTTATATATTACATATGGATAAATAGCTAGGTATAACCATATCCATATCTATGTGGGGATAGATGTGTGTCGAAAGCCTCTAAATAGAATAAGACTTTCAGTTTGCAGGTACCTATTTTAAAATATTAAAAAGAAACATGATATAATGAAAGGGTAAAATGGTATATATTTAACTTATCTAAGATTGGGCATAAAATGCTAGGATTTACAGCCTCCACCAGAACATATCAAAGACTCTCTTTTAGAGTCTTATTTTCAGAGGCACATTTTAATATCTACATATGGGGAATTAAGCATGTAAAGCCAATATGGCCAATTATTTATCGTTGAGTATCGACAACATGCTTGACTCGGCATAAGGCAGAGAAAATAACCCTAAGGCGTTTCAAACTAAAGCAGACAATGAGTTCTACCTCTTCTCTCTTTTCCCTCCTCCTACTTCTTAACTCAGATCACTATAATACAAGTGTTCAAGAACATCATTCCAAGGGCTTCCCTGGTGTTGCTGTGGTTGAGAGTCCGCCTGCTGATGCAGGGGACACGGGTTCGTGCCCCGGTCCGGGAGGATCCCACATGCCGCGGAGCGGCTGGGCCCGTGAGCCGTGGCCGCTGAGCCTGCGCGTCCGGAGCCTGTGCTCCGCAACGGGAGAGGCCCCAACAGTGAGAGGCCCGCGTACCGCAAAAAAAAACAAAGAATGTCATTCTCAGTCTTTCTACCTTTTCCTTCCCCCCAGTTCTTCTGGCCACTCCTTCTGTCTTATTGCCATGTGAATAAAATTAGACTATATACTTATACTATGTCAGTATAAGATGCATTCCACTCTAGAATGAAAGTGTGGAAATTGTACTTAATGCACCAAGACAGAAAGGCTGAACGTTTTGAGGGAAACAAGTAGGACCAGGGAGTTTTGAAAACATTTCAGAAAATTAATATGTCAAGACACAGATTGATAAAAATGAGGAAAAGTAATACAACAAAGGGATAATTCTATAGAAAAACTCCATTAGTTCTGTAGAACCAGTGTTCCCTTGTTGTAATATACATCAGTTGAAAATATTACTAGTGTAACAACTCGGCTAGCTGTGTTCAGTTATTTGTCAACGTCACCAATATGGAAAAGAGCCAGTAATAAGGAAGTAAGCAAAGGTTCCTGAGTAATCAAATGCTCTACTGTAACTGAGTAGTGAAATTCATGCCGTAAGTTCTCAAACTTTAATGTGCAAGACAATCACCTTGAATAGCTGTTGAGAACAGACTCTAGACTTTAACAGTTCTCATAACTATGTGCCCTTGGATATGTTTCCTACCCTCTCCACACTTCCGTGTCTATAAAACGAGATCATAAGAGTCCCCTTCTAGCCTAAGGTTTATATTAATATATGTGGAGCTTTAGAGCAGTGTCTAGTCCATAGTAATCATTAAATAAATGTTAATTATTTATTATTATTACATGATGAAGGAAATGAAGTGGACTCCCTTTGGTTTATCTTTACTGGTTTACAAAAAAATTTATTTTGAAATAATTTCAGATTTACACAATACCTGCAAAAAAAGCCCAAGAACTTCCCCCTCTCCTTTATGCTGCTTCTCTTAGTGGTGTCAGCTCACATAACCATAGTACAATGATCAAAATCAGGAAATTAACATAACACAATACTATTCACTAATCTAGAAATTTTATTCAAATCTTGCCAATTGTCCCACTGATGCTTTTTTTTCTCATCCAGGATCTCACACTGTATTTAGTTGTCATGCCTCCTTAATCTCTCCCAATCTGGGATAGTTCTCTAGTCTTCTCTATCTTTCATGACTTAGACATTTTGAAGAGTCTAGTGAGAATTTCTCTTTTGTTTACTTGTTTTTGAAGTATAGATGAGTGACAATATTGTGTTAGTTTCAAGCGTACAACATAGTGATTCAGTTATTTTTTAGATTATATTCCATTATAGGTTATTATAAGATATTGAATATAATTCCCTGTGCTATACAGTAAATCTTTGCTGCCCATCTATTTTATGCATAGTAGTTTGTATCTGCTAATCTCATAATCTTAATTTGCCCCTCTCCTCCCCTTTGGTAACCATAACTTTGTTTTCTATGTCTGTGAGTCTGCTACTGTTTTGTATACAGATTCACTTGTTATTATTTTTTAGATTCCACATATAAATATAACATACAGTATTTGTCTTTCTGTTTGACTTACTTCATTAAGCGTAATATTCTCTAGGTCCACCCATGTTGCTGCAAATGGTAATATATAATTCTTTTTTATGGCTGAGTAATATTCCAGTGTGTGTGTGTGTGTGTGTGTGTGTGTGTGTGTGTGATATATTCAATATATATCACATCTTCTTAACTCAATCATCTGCTGATGGGTACTTGGGTAGTTTCCATGTCTTGACTATTATAAATAATGCTGCTATGAATATTGCAGCACATGTATCTTTTCAAATTAGAATTTCCATTTTTTCCAGATATATACCCAGGAGAGAGATTGCTAGATCACATGGTAGTTCTATTTTTAGTTTTTAAAGGAGCCTCCATACTGTTTTCCATAGAGGCTGCACCAATTTACATTCCCACCAACAGTGTACGATGGTTCCCTTTCCTCCACACCCTCTCCAGCGTTTATTATGTAGACTTTTTGATGATAGACATCCTGACGGGTGCAACGTGATACCTCACTGTGGTTTTGATTTGCATTTCTCTAATAAGTAGCAATGTTCAGTACCTTTCTGTGGGCCTGTTGGCTGTCTGTATGTCTTTTTTGGAAAAATATCTATTTAGGTCTTCGCCCATTTTTTGATTGGGTTGTTTTTTCAAAATTGAGTTGTATAAGCTGTTTGTGTATTTTGGATATTAACCCTTTGTCAGTCACATTGTTTGCAAATATTTTCTCCCATTCCACAGGTTGTCTTTTCATTTTGTTGATGGCTTCCTTTGCTGTGCAAAAGCTTTTAAGTTTGATTAGGTCCCATTCGTTTATTAATGCTTTTATTTCTTTTGCCTTGGGAGACTGATCTAAGAAAATATCACTACAATTTATGTCAGAGAACGCTCTGCCTATGTTCTCTTCTTTGAGTTTTATGGTGCCATGTCTTACATTTAGGTCTTTAAACCGTGGTGAGTTTGTTTCTGTATATGGTATGAGGGAGTGTCCTAATTTTGTTGATTTACACGGAGCTGTCTGGCTTTCCCAACACCACTTGCTGAAGAAGAGACTGTCTTTTCTCCATTGTATATCCTTACATCCTTTGTCATACATTAATTGACTGTAGGTGCGTGGGATTGGGATTTCTTTACATGAGTTTCCGATTGCTGCTGTGACAAATTACCACAAATTTAGTGGCTTAAAACAACATGAATTTATTACCTTACAGTTCTACGGGTCAAAAGCCCCAGATGAGTCCTAGAGGGCCAAATCGAGGTGTCAGCAGGGCTGTGCTCCTACTGGAGGCTCTAGAAGAGAATCTATTCCTCGTCTTTTCCAGCCTCTAGAGGCTGCCCATGTTGCTTGGCACGTGGCTGCGCATCACTCTAACTCTGCCTCTGGGATCACATCTCCATCTCTGACTCTGACCTCCTGCCTACCTCTTATAAGACTGTGATTAAGTTAGCCCACCTGGGTGATCCAGAACACTCTTCCCATATCAAGATTCTTAACGTAAGCATATGGGCGACATCCCTTTGCCATGTAAGGTGACATATTCACAGGTTCCAGGGATAAGGATGGGGGCATTTTGGGGCACCATTATTCCATCTACCTCAGTCTCTATTCAATTCTTCTGATATCTGTTCATGTTTAAAATCAAGGTATGCATTTTTTGGCGTGACAACAGAATGGGGTGGTGTCCTCTCGGTACATTTTGCTGCTTTGCTTTTCTAAAAAAAGAGACAACTAAGAAAGATCTACAATCCCTTCATCCACCATTCTAAAACTGAAAAAGCTTTGCAAATCCATTTTTTTTCTCCTGCAAGTTTTGCATAAACTCATTTGGCAGCAAAATGTGACCCAAGTCAATAGAAGCCTATTTATAGGTTTTATTTATTCCACTTAGTGAAAGAATATTCATATATATATTTTTTGCAGAATCATTAATGTGTTTGATGGTGAGATGCTGCCCCCAGCCCTGCTTGGGGGTGGGAGTGTTATATAATGTAGAGTTTTGCACTAAATTACTTTTGTGAAATCTGAAGAATTCTAAAACATATATTGCCTCAAGGGTTTCATATATAGATAATGAACCTGTATATTTTACCACAATTTAAATAAGAAGATCTTTGTTGGAAAGAAACTATATCACATACCCCTATGACTTAGAATGTTGACTTTTGTCTGCTTGAAAAAATGCAACAAAAAGAATATACACATGATGTTCAAATGGTAAGAACTAAGTGAACTGCTAAAACAGCTTTTGTAATTGGTATCCTCTTCACATTGAGAAACTGATTACTACCTCAAAAAAAAGGTACCAAATTCTAAGAGTTATCTTATGTTGGTCATGTTTTATTCCAAATGAAACTACCAAGTCACAAATACCTCTGCACATCTTCTCAGCTTCAGATACTATACACAAGGATAGATCATATAAACCACTATTTTAGTGACGTGATGGTTTCATTTGGAAAAACAATTATGACCTCCATAATATATATTGTAGATATATGTCATAATTCAGTTTTGACAGAATTTCCAATAATTTCAAAAGTTGAATTTCTGTCCCCATTCCTCTGAATCAGCAAAGGCCAATTTAAATGAAAAGTTAAAATTAAATACTTAATATTTTTCTAAGCTTTAAAAAAAATTTGTGGAGTCAATAATTTCAATTCTGTTAATCCTAAAATGCAACTTTGAAGAAGATTAAAGGTAATTTCATAGAAATATTAAAAATCATAAGACCGTATTGAAAAAAAATTTTTTTCAGAAAATATCACTTCTATTGTATTTTACTTTCCTTCCTCGGGCCTTGCATCAGCCATATTTCCCTAAGAAGACCTACTTTCTTTTAATAGGAAATAGTATTTCAGGACCATAATGCTACTCATTGTTTCTAGACCTTTCCAGTAGAGCCAGGAAATACTATATATATATTTATATACACGCACACACATAGAGATAATGGTTAAAATAGAATGCCTTATGATTTCATACTGATATTTTCAATTCAAATTCAGGGTCACAGATTTTTCTGAACCACTGGTATATTATATCTTACATGCTGAGCATCCTGGTTTTCAAGGACACAGGGAATGACAGAATTAGAACTATCTCACAATTACTCATTGTCTTTATCTTATATTACAAACACAACTATCTTAGAATAATTATTCACTACCATCACAAATTGCATTCCTGAAAACATTTATGTAATTTTTTTGTAATCGCTCGCCTGTTCATCATTTCTTTTAGAACTGTACTATGCCTACATGGAAAGAGCATGTAAGCTTAGTTATATATACATCCACAAAAGTCCTCTGTTGATGTCTGGTCATTTCGGTTGTCAGAAACTCCCTCAACTCTGCACAGATTCCACCAACAGGAAGATATGGTGGCTTCTGTTGTTCTGTCCTCATCCTATTGCACTTTGGGACTCGTGGTGCTATCTTGTCACTTTACGTTATTGCCAACACTGTCTACAGGGTTCTCATGTGGCTCTCGAGTGGCTCTGTTGATTCTATGCAGGGACTGAGGGGCATCTAAAATGTTCCACACGACAGTTGCCATCTTTCCAAAATTCTGTCCTAAATGTTTTTGATGCATTATTTCACTTAAGTTTCACAAGCCTAGAAATCAGTCTTTCTTTAAAAAAAGAAATCAGTTTTAATGCCTCCATTTTACAATAATAAAAACAGAAGTATCAAGAATGATAAATACTTGCCTAAGATCAAATAGCCAGTTGCTGATGGAAATCCATTTGAACTCAGGTCTATCTGACTCATGAGTCCATACTCTTTGCCCAATGCCACACAGCAATAATTTCATAGGTAGCATAAACATTTCCTTAATATCAGATAAACTAGAGCCTTCTGACTTCTAAATAAAATAAACTATCAAAGGAAAATTTCAATGCACTTCAAGTTGTAACAATCTTACCTTATACCAAAAAACACTGCATGTAGAGTCATACATGCACACCATTTTCTTTTAGTAATTTTGTATAATCACCAAAGAAATTTCGATTGGCTTATTTTTTAAAAACTCCTTCATGAATGTTCTATGTTACCAGTCAATGGACTGCTTTCAGCAAGTCTTTACTAAAGACCAAGAATACGCAACATCATTTGTGGACAGAGCACAAGACAAATGGTTGGAATTCCTAAGTTTCATTCTTGATTCTGTCATCAGCGTACTGTGTGGCCTCCTGAAAGCCCCTTCAGTCATATGATTGTAGACTCCTTCAACACTGACATTAATTCACTCCTGCAAAGTTAGTCTCTGGTATCTAATGTCCTTCGACATCATCTTGAGAAAACAGTTGTAGCAAATACGATAAGAGGCACATAATGGCTTATGTATCGATGACATGAAGGAGGCATGCATAATAAGGAATGGAAAATAAATTCGAAGCAAGTAGGACAATAAGGGGATTGTTTCATGCTTTTCAAGAAGGAGAAAAGGCATTTTTATTTTCAAAAAGCCACTCATGGACAAGAGCTTCATCAATAAACTAATTTCTCTGATTGCATTGGTTGGAATCTGAGATGGATTTTTATACATGAGAAACTTCTGCGGAAAATAATAGCCTGTTTTCAGCTTCAAACCTGTGGCTTGGCAATAAAAGTGCCAAAGAAAACCCCAGGTTACTGAGGAGGAATCAATTTGAGACATACATATATTTGGATATTTTGCTTACCATGAGCTGGACGCTGGATCACACGTTGAGGTGCTCAAAGTAAAACTGTAGGGACAGCAGAGAGTGGTGGGAATTCTCGGGCACTGTGGCTTCAAAGTCATGAATTTTCATGCAGCTGCTCTGTGTATATGTAACGAGAATGAAAAGGTAAGTCCACGCTCTGAAATCTTTTCCTTCTCCCTCTCACTCTCAGAGACATATTCCTTGAAGTCTGTTTAGAAACAAATTTAGAATTATTGTGTAATGCTTTTATTACTAACATCTGTCTGCGCCAAGTTCTATAGATTATGGAAACAAATAAATCTCTCTGGTTCAGATTCTTTCAAAATGACTCAAAACCTTTATCACACTTGGGGATTTTCTATGTATTCACAGGGAGGAGACATGGAGAAGGAGACAGCCTTCTTAAGAGACACCTAAAGACAGGTGCAATGCTTTAGAGAAAGCAAAGGAGCCAGGAATC
Organism: Leucopleurus acutus; assembly: GCF_964270905.1. NCBI lineage: Eukaryota > Metazoa > Chordata > Mammalia > Artiodactyla > Delphinidae > Leucopleurus > Leucopleurus acutus. The sequence continues at coordinate 20,504,042 of NC_139153.1, forward strand.
ATTTGAACTGTGCCCTGTAACTCAGACGATCTGGTTACCTAGCCATCCTTAACTATCCTTCATTGTGAGCTGACATTTTAGAGGGAATTTCACCTAATAGAATGGAAGTTTCAAAGTGTTTTTATTCTAAATATGGGAGAGGGAAAAAAACAGTAATAGAATCACTTCACTTCATGAACAGGGCAAACCATGTTAATTCATTATAATCTGAGGCTAATTATGTGTGGATGACACTGAAGAGTAGTAATTATTTTAGATCCCAATCACAGTGTCTTGAAGCTATAAGACAAGCAGGGAGGAATATAACGTATACTAAGACTTCTAAATGATTCACTCACACAGTTTAGAGCCTCTATGAGGCCACTTTTCAGGATCTGAAAGTATAGATGCTCTTGGGGTGAAGTGTGGTGGGGACGCATGGGGGGATAAGACATTCTCCTAACCCCTCCCCACCCCTCAAAATCTGTCCCATCCTTTTGCACCCTGGCATTTCTTCTGTTCATTTCACTCCTTAATCTCACTTTGAAAACACTTACATCTTAACCATTTAATGGTGGAAGTTTAACATTTTCAGGGCAATGTCACAAATAAATTCCAACTTCAGCCATGTAACTGCATTAAACCCAGAACCAACAAGTTATATGGAAGAGAACAAGCAGAACCCAAGAGTATAAGATATAAGTTTTGAGGTAAATGGGAGCTTGGGTAGAGTTCTGAACATGGAATCTGCTTCTAAAGCAGCTAAAACTGTAATGTGAAGTTCCCTGGAGCCACATAATCGACAGGATGAAAGATGATGAGGGTGATGATGGTGAAAGATAACACAAGAGAGGGAGAGTGATCTGTTTCCTAGATCTGTTCGTTGTTTGTAAAATCTGGTGTCCTCCACTAAAATTCTGGTATGAAATATTTCTACAGTAGATAGACATCACTGTTTTTATTTGTAAAGTGGCCTTCTTTCCACTGGGACACTGCCCCTTATCCACAATGCTCTGTTATCGTGGGACTATCAGTTACGGAACGCAGTACACATGGAGTTGAGCACATGACCCAAGAGCGATCAATTGTACGACATCTCATCTTTTTGGCCACAGTGATTGATCTAAGGGCTGCCACAAGACTTAGGCAGATAGAGCTCCTTTACAGATTTAATATATGAATACTAGGAAAGACAAGTTCCTCTTCTTTCTGGATAACAAGGTATACAGAACTACTTGTTGAAGCTAGCAGCAACCTTCTTCCATGTGAGAGGATGTGGACCATCTACTAGCAAAAAAGAAGAAAGCAAACATGCGAAAAGAATTTAGCTGTGCCAAAAGTTGGTGAGAGGGCCCTGACACCATCTTTGAGCCTCTGAATCCAGCACCTCCTGAAGCCAGCTCAACATTTAACTCCTCAGTTGCATGAGGCAATCAATTTCTTCTCCAATTACTTTAGGTTTTTTTAAGGTGGCTAGTTTGAGATTGCCTTTTTTTACATAAAACTGGAAGAGTTTTAACTAATAAGACGTGGAAGGGCAAAACTATTTTTTTTCCAATTGCATAATTAAAAACCCCAAAGATAATAAAAATAATCAATGACAGTGGGTAAATTAATTTCATATCTACTTGACTCATGTGACTATTTACCAATAACTGAAACATAAGTAGCAAATTTGCTTAATGAAACTATACGGACTGGAAAGTAATTCAACAATAACAAAAATATATATCACTAAAATATTTACATGTGTTCATTCACCTGGAGCTTGGGTGACAGGATGCTAAACTTTTTCCTTAATAGGCCTGATGGCAAATATTTTTGGCTTTGCAGGTCATACAGCCTCTGTCACAACGAATCAAATCTGCCATTAGAGCATGAAAACAGCCATAGACAATATGTTAAAAAGTAGCATGGCTGCATTCCAATAAAACTTTATTTACAAATACAAGTGGTGAGCTAGATTTGGCCCAAGAGCTGTAGTTTGCCAACCTCTATTTAGAAGATCGACTTTGGACTCTTCTCAATTCACTTCACCGTGATTTCCTGGAACAGCTACATTATACTAGGCAACATATTTGGCCCTAGAAAAGATTCAGAGCTGTGTATGGAAAAGTTCTGACCCTTAAGGAGTTTGCAACATCATAGGAAAAGAAGGCAAGTTTACCCCTAAATTATCACTCAAACCGAATATCAAGTGTTAAAAGATAAAACAAAATTATATGAAACCCCAGAGGTTATGATTAAGTCTATTGAGAGCATTTTCCCCCCAATGGCCCATAAAGATATTATTTACTCAGAGCGACACTTAATCCCATGTTATTCTTTGTTGCTACGTGACAAGGAGAGAAAAACATAATAATCGCACCCTTTTTCTCTTTCCTTGCCCTGAAAGGTAGATCCTCTGTCCTGCTCAGCAAGAGGGAATTTTGTGTGTGTGTTGATCTGAAATTAATGGTGAAAATGCAGAATTAAAGATGAAGGTCAGTGGCTGGTGGCAATACAGTTCGACAAAAGAAAGGGCATGAAGATACATAAGGAACGTTTTCTTAGGTGGTAAACATTTTAGTCTGCTCTGTACACCCTGGAACTTCCCATTTCCTGTTCCAGATTTGGAACAAGACCACTGGGAACAGATTATTAGTCTAAAAAACATCTCTATTGCTTCCGAATGTTTGGAGTCAGATTTCTGCTGCTTTTGAGTGAGAACATGTGACGGAGGGCATTTTGATGGGAGGGAGAAGGACTAGATGAAATGGATGTGAAATATATAAATGACACTGGATGTTCAGAGTCAGAAGTGTCTTTGGAAGAACAAGCAGCGGGTCCTTTTTCAAACTGTTTTCTGCAGAATCCTCATGCTTAAGAGGCTCAGGTCATGAGCAAGTGGGTGAAGACAAAAGGAAGAGTTTCTGTAGGTTGGATTCTGGGACCCTAGCCCTCAGTTGAACCGGAGCTAATAGGTTTGTTTTAATCTGTCTTATGTACTAGGGTTTCAGGGAAGATAGTTGAAAAGAAAAGGGCTAAGGCTAGAAAAAGAAATGCTTCAACACTGTCAAGTTAAACCAGAGGTGTCACACAGGTTGAGTCAGAGCTGGGACTAGATCTCACAGTTAGTTCCCTTTTGACTACCCAGGATGGCTCTTTCATGTGTATTCTCAAATAAGAAGGTGAGCTGCCCGAAGACATAAAGGGAATTAAACTGGGTTCAAATGATCAGCTCTGGACTCACTTGTTATGTTTAATATTAGAATCCCTGTTATGGCAAAGTGCTCTTTCCTGCCTTTTTGCTTAGACCAAAGGGCTACACACATATTTAATGAATCAAACTGACGATGTCTGTGCCTCCTTACCTGATAAATTAAATGTCAAATTCCATCATCCTTTGGGATCCATCTCCTTGGAACTGGACATCACCTTTGCCTCTTGAATACTGCTTCTACCTTTTCAGAAAAGGGTCTCTGAAGGCTTTCCCTTTAAGAAGGGAACCAGATTGTCCTTCTTTACTGTAGTGCTGAGTTTTGGGACAAATGGCTCCCAGTCAATCTGGTTAGTCTCTGGGACCATATATAACTTTACTCTTTCACAGTATGGTTTGCTTTTCTCTCCTACCACATTTTCGTTCTGGCTTGCAGAATCAATTCAAGATTGATTCTTATCAATTTGTGTTTGTGTTTCTATTTGCTTCTGCATTTACTGTATAAAACTGTTCCATCTTACAGTGAACTCTGGACTACCGTGCATTGATCATTTCCACCTGAAAAATTCTCTCTGAACGTTTTTGGGTAACATTCTCTGACTCAGAGGAAGTGAAAGATGTCTACTCAATGAAATGATCTTGTTTATTTCTCTGGGAAACTACTCTGATAACACATTATTCCCTGTTAGAGGGAAATAAAGCAAGATCCCTGACCTCATCAACAAAAATGCTGCAAGAGCCATTCAAGAAGAAGATGGCTAAGAGAAGAATGGCATTGGTTAAAAAAAGAAAAAAAGACTGGAAGTGGGACGAGACATTAGATTTGGCTGTCCACAAGTTCTTACCCCTAAGATACATACCAGAGATAAAGCCTTAATGTTCAGTTCTTACTTACGTATTTTATCTACTGTTTCATTTAACAGCTGTCTTCAGCTATGCTCACCAAGAACACTAATCCAAAATCCCTTGGTAATCTCTTTAGGGTTAATGAGCAATGGCCCCCACAACTATAACAGCAACAGCATCAACAACCAATAATTTGAGAGGCTGACTGTGTTCCAGGCACTATTCTAAGCACTTTACGTTCAACATCTACTGAGGGTCAAAGGAAAAGTATCAGATCCAATCCAGCTCTCTTCAAGCTTGTCCTTTAGGCAAAGAACACAAAAAGGACAACACGGTAGTTCTACAACCTAAGATTCCATAGATCTTAGGAAAAACACAACCTATAGAAATTGAAGAGCACTGAGTTAGCCTCCAGGAAATTAACAAGCTTGAAGGAAAGTCTGCCACATTGAAGAACAGAACGGACAATGACGTACCCTTCCCTCTATTCTCTTTAAAGTATCAGGATTTTGATCAATCAACAAATTTATCAAGAATTTATTGCACTTTAATTTTCCCATATTTTATAAAACTTTTCAGAAAGCTCTGTGTGACGTGTTAACCACAAACCATTTTCTGAATTAAGGGCAGATTAGGAACGTCACAAATTAGATGACTTGGACCTTTAAGCAAAAGAGTTAAGTATGCACACAACTTCTGATGACTTTCATAGATGATCTTTCTTATCCAAAAACAGGATAACATATTTTAAGAACAAAATGCTTTCACCAACAGTCATTTGCAGTTATAACATGAAAACATTCAGATTGTAGTAGGAAATAGGAAAGTTTTAAGATTTCACTAAAAAAAAATGACTTTAAATGTTTTTTTTTTCTTTACGTAAATATTCAGTTGCTGGCATAAAGGCTGAAGTATCAGAAGCCAGGGGGAAGGAAACTGTAACAGTTAGAAAGGTAACAATAGGCTCAAAATATAAAAAGGGCCAATTCAGCTGGTTTAAACAAAGAAAAGAAAGCACAAGAGCACACCAGTAAGTTCACCTATTATATAATTACAGGTTTTGTATACAAGTGCAGACAAGCAGACAGAATAAAAACCTCCTCTAGGAAATCCAAAATACTTGGCAGGTCTGACCAGGTGGGATGTGATGCCGGTACCAACAACAAAAAGAAACAGACTGCAACGAGGGTTTGGCCTAAGTCTGAATTTGGCTTCTCTCTGCTAAACAGCAGTTTGCTGCCGAACTCTGGGAAACAAAGGGAACATGGAAAGTGCTAGAGAATTAAGGCATAGAGATCAGGTAACGAAAAAAAGATGTTGTCAGTCACAGGCTTTGCCAGGCAATGCTTTTGCCTTCATTTATGAGAGCAACTCACTGGAAATCTTTCAAGAACTTCGGAAGACAGGCATTTCATAAACAAAGCTCTTCATCAGAAGGCAAAGGAGGAGACAGATAGAACTGTTTGTAGAACGTGAAGCTACGGTGACTATGTACAATCCACAGATGTGTTTTGGACTCAAAGCAGCTCTGGTTTGACTGAGGGTCATGGCAAGTGATGAATCCAGATTTTGGAAATTTATGGGCAATTTATTTCCTTCCCTGATGATGAATGCTCATCTTTCTGACCAGTTGTTTTCCACACACTGTGTTTAGTTGTTATCTAGGGCACTCAAAAGGCAATCAATCCAGCGTCTCTACATCTGGGTATATCCCCAAAGGATTGAAAGCAGGGACTGCCAGAAATATTTGTATACCATGTTTGCAGCAATACTATTCGCAGTAGCCAAAAAGCAGAGGCAACCCAAGTGTCCGGTGATGGACGAATAGATAAGCACAACAGGGTTTACATACAACGGAATATTATTCAGCCTTAAGAAGGAAGGAAGTCCTGACACATGCTACAACGTGGATGAACCCCGAGGACATTATGCTAAGTGAAATAAGCCAGTCACCAAGGGACAAAGACTGTATGATTCCTCTCAAATGAGGTTCCTACAAGAGTCAAGTTCCCGGAGACAGAAGAGAAGTCGCCAGGGGCTGGGGAGAGGGAAGAGGGGAAAGTTAGTGTTTAACGGGTAGAGTTTCAGTGTTGTGAGACAAAAACGTCTGTGGATGGATGGTGGTGATGGTAACACAACAATGTGAATGTATTTAAGGCCACTGAACTATGTACTTTAAAATGCTTAAGATGCAAACTGTTACATTACGTGTCTTTTACTACAATTTTTAAACGTTCAAATATTTGGGGCATGGAGAAAAGAGGCCAATAAATGATGACAGCAGTGCCACTGAAGAAGATCCTAACACCAGCCAGAGTGCGGGACCAATTATCGACGGACTGCTCTCAAAGTGCGGCAGATGCTCTCAGTGCATTACCCATAGGCCTTCACTGACCACTTTCTTCCATGTCGGTCAGAATTCCGGTTGCCAACAGCACTAGCACCTCTCGGCCTTCTGGGTTTAGCTGCCAGAGCCTACTTTTCCTGGGTATACAGCAAACCAGAAGCGCCCGGGAATGAAAGCTCCTTGGGAACAGACCTCAATCCATGACTGATGGGAACTGGTGTACAAATACCCCAGTTCCCTCACCCCACCTTGAATGGGTTGGATAACTGTACGGCAGGTGTTTTATACCATTTCTCAAATTTCCCCAGCAGAACTGCACTCCCATTTCCAAGAGAACTTGCTGAATAACATACCTTTATTGGCTTTCTCCCTTTACTTTCTGTTGATGGTGAATTCTAAATGTCAATGTGATTAGGCCACAGATATTTGGTCAAACATTCTAGACGTTTCTGTGAAAGTATTGTTTAAATGAGTAACTTTTTAGTAGATCAGCAGATTGAGTCAAGATTACCCTCCACAATGGGAGTGGGCCTGAACTGATCAGTTGCAGCCTTTAATAGAAAAAGACTCCTCCCCCCTGCAGAGGGAATTCTGCCAGCAGACAGCCTTCAGACTTGAAATTCAACATCAGCTCTTCCCTGGGTCTCCTGTCTGCCAGCCTACCTCACAGATTTTGGATGTATAAGTCCACAGTTGTGTGACCCAGGTCCTTAAAATAAATCTGTCTTCCTGTCTCTGTCTACACACACGCGCGCGCACACGCGCACACGCACACACATTCTGTTAGTTCTGTTTCTCTGGCGAACCCTAACTAACATGCTTTTCCACTCCTATACCAGTGCTTCCTGGGATCGATTTCCAACTCAACTATGTTTGTACTTAGTTAGTCAAGGGTTTGCTTGAACCCTTGACTTGGAGAAGTGGTTTTTGCCCCAGAACACTCTTGGTCATATATGAAGACATCTGTGGTTGTCATAACTGAGGGTGCACCCAGAGGCTGGGGACGCTTCTCAACATCCTACAACGCTCAGGGTAGCTCCCGACAACAAAGACTTAGCCAGCCCCCAACGTCCACAGTGCCAAGGTTGAACAACCTTGACTTAGAGTTGGCTTCTGGGGACACCCAAACTAAGGCAGGAACTAAAACGAGAAAGGTGGATGTTGCTGAACTAGGAAGAAATACTAGATCAGGATTATTAAAAATCTGCACACCAAACACAAAATCTTAACATTCTTGCAGATGAGAGGTACAAGGCTATTAGAGGGCCAGGCTTAGAATGCCAACTGAGGGTGCCTCTTCCCTTTGCAATGGCTGTATCACAAAACGGGAACAAAACCACTGGGATTGACCTCTGTGGTCAATCCTCACACACAGAAATCAGCGCTCAAGAAAGGCCTAGCGATACGGCTGGGTGGTGGTGAACAGATTCTTCCTGGGTGTGTCTGTGCTATACTAATGTGCTAAGTGACTTGTGTCCTGGTCCCAGCCTCACCTAGCATGGAATTCAAATTCATATCTCAGCAAAAAGACCAATTATTTAACATTACTGAGCTTTGGGAACGTCCTCAAAAGGTCACCCTTGCCAAGGTTGCCCCTGTGAATTCCCTGGGCCTCACGTAATGGGTTTCTAGCTCTATGAAAAACATGACTGGTTGTCATCTGCGTTCACTCAGTTTCCTTCACTGGAACTAAGTTCTTTCTTGGCCACATTAAGAACTGACCCTGTCAACACTTCCTTATGTTCTCCAGGAAGAACGGTCACTCCCTCTCAGCCTGCCTTGCCAGAAAATCTCTTTTCGGTGTTATCTGTCCAGTTCCTTGTTTTTCCTGGGAGATTCCCTTTTCTTCAGTCATCTGGACTGTTTGAGTTCTCTGGGAGTGTGACTTTAACAGGCCCGGTGAGGCGTTACAATATCTGTTCCTCTCTATCTGTGTGTTGTTCATTTTCAGACAATCCAATTGCAGAGCTTGCCTTGGCGTCTTTGATAATGGGGCTGGTTCCAGGGCAAAAAAAGTGGGGCTAGCAGTTGGTGAGAAAATAAGTGAGAATCAAAGAGAAGACTCCAAGAAAACGTTTCTGGCTGCTTCACTAATGTTTGGATTAATTTGATGGAGAGATATTCTTGGAGACTTTTGATTATTAATGTGCCTAATTCTACAGCTTCTATGTAGGTAGTGGCTTCTTCTATAGAGTGGGATCCCATGAAGATTCACAGGGCTGGGATCGATGTTAGTTCAGCCTCTTGTCCCAAGTAATATGTTGACCAGACGTCCGTGATTAAAGCTGCAATTGTACTACTGCCAAAGCCAGACTCTATTCTGGGGCTGTAATAATAGCTTCTGTACCACCTGAATCTATTCCAACGTGAGAATAGCACAGAAGAATATCAGAACCTGGAGTTTTATAGATACAGTTTGAAAAACGATATGAGAGGGAAACAGTCAAACATTACATTTAGCTTTGAAAACTTTGAGCTGAGACCCTTGTGTACTGAAAACCAATTGGTTTGAATTCTAATTTTACCTCTGTTATGAATTACAGCCTTGGAAGGGTTATTTAATTCTACTGGACCTTAGTTTCCTCCACTGTCAAATAAGGGAGTGGGCAGGACTGGGTCCAAGAGCCTCCCGGCTCCTGCATCCTATGATATCTTAGCAAAGATGGGCAAATCAGATTTCACATCATAAATATTGTTAGCACAGAATTAGTTAGCCTATTCTCCAACCACTCAATCAATGGCAAAAACATTGCTGATAGAGAAAAATAATGGAAGAGATGATTTTGCACACATGGGGTTGATTTGGGATTGAATCAATGAATACCTTGTGAAAAAAAGGTTAGATAAACAGGTTTTATAAGCCAGTAAAATATACTAAAGTCTATGAAAAATGACTGGCATGACTGTACGTGGGAAGGGGAAAGCTTTTAGGGGAGGTATCCTCTGTCATCAGATGTTCCACCATTTACCATGCAGAACTGTCTACAATGACACAATTTGAGATCCAGAGAGCAGGGAGTAGTATATACGAATATAAACTGTTCTATGTTAAAAGGATAAATTGGTCATTGTCTTAATTAGGATGCTCCCCCAAGCAGACCCTAGGATAAGGATTATGGTGCAGGTCGTTTATTCAGGAGGTGATGCCAGGAAGCAGAAGAGGGGGAGTGGGAAAAGTGAGACACGGAAGAGAGAAAAGCCAAGAGGGAGCATGAATAAGCAGGTTGGAAACTAGCGCTCAATCACACTGGTGCTATTCTGAGGAAATGTGTAAGAATGATATTCATAACTGACCCAGAAGGACAGGAAGCAATGGGCATTTATCCACTCATCCCCATTTCCTTTGGGCTGAAGGCTGTTCTACAGGGTAATCCTGGATTCTATCTATCTGCTGCCTTGTTCTGTTACCCTCTCACAGCTTCAGAGAAAGCAAAATGGAGGAAGCCTCAGCCCTATTGCTCGTGGGACACTGGGGAGTAGAGGGAACTGTCCGCCATAGCTGCCTTGAAATCAGCTGGGTCAACTAGACATGACAAGGGGCATCACAAGTGCCACATTTATTTTAATCAGATATAGTATATTTTCACATTTCAGCTAAGGGGAAAGAAGTGCATGTGCTAAAACATTTTTAAGCATATTGTAATAGTTACGATGGGGACTTGAAAAAAATTACCTTTAATACCAAGTTAGAGACATCTTTCAAGGAAGTGGGCTTGGAGAAGAGGGGTGGAAGGTGCCCATGGGTGGATGGGGGTTCCTGTACTGAACACTGTGGCCAACAGTTGAGTTCAATAGTCCAAGCTTCTGTATTCCTTATTATGTCATGACTATACCAGCACTGAGAGCCAGAAAAGCATGAGTCAGCACCAAACAGCTGATTGCTTACCTCTTCACCCCTTCCTTCTAGTCCATATATTTTTCCCTCTGGATTTGAAACACATGAAAAGAGGGAGAGGCAGTAAATGACTTTAGAAAGCCAGAAGTCCTATTCTTTGTACACCTTTATTTAGTATTGGGCAATCCTACCTGCTGAAGAATAAACTTAAGAAGCTTTGATTTGGAGTTTGATATTCCAACCTGCTAACCTCCAGAAGAGGACAGAGGGAAGATTTTATCCAGTTGACTATAAAAGGAATAGCTCATAACTTCATTGGCTAATTGAGGTCTTTTTGATTCAACCATCAGGGTTCCCCCTCAAGCTCAGATTAAAAAAGGGGGATTTATTTTAATGATACAACACAGATATGGAGAGATTCAAACGAAGCACACCCGGGCTTCACAAGGACTAGAATCAGAAACTGAAAGCTCAGCAATGAAATCTTTCTCTATTTGTTAGGGGCTGTGGTTTTCTCTCGCTCTGTTTCTCTCCCTCCCTCCCTCGCTCGCTCGCTCGCTCGCTCCCTCCCTCCCTCCCTCTCTCTCTCTCTCACACACACACACACACACACACACACACACACACTTCTCTCCCATCCCCCACCTCCGCCCCCCAACTTCCTCTTTTTTTTTAATTAATTAATTAATTTATTTTTGGCTGCGTTGGGTCTTCGTTGCTGTGCGTGGGCTTTCTCTATAGTTGCAGTGCGCGGGCTTCTCATTGCAGTGGCTTCCCTTGTTGTGGAGCACGGGCTCTAGGCGTGCGGGCTTCAGTAGTTGTGGCTCGTGGGCTCTAGAGCGCAGGCTCAGTAGTTGTGGTGCACGGGCTTAGTTGCTCCGCGGCATGTAGGATCTTCCTGGACCAGGGCTCGAACCCGTGTCCCCTGCACTGGCAGGCGGTTTCTTAACCACTGCACCACGAGGGAAGTCACTCCTCTACTGACTCTTATTCTAGTGCCTCAAATAACCTTCATTCATAACCTTCCAGTTCTAGTAACCCTTTCCAATCAAGAATTTCCTGTTTCTCTAACACCAAGTTCCCAAGAGAAGAATCCATTGGAACCACTCCAATTCACACTAGACCAGACAGGTCATAAATTGTTAGGAACTATACAGTTAGGCCAAGTTCCCATCTTTTGTTCAATCAGCTGTTGCAAGGGCCAGGGTCACAGAGACCACACACACTCAATAGGGCTGTGGGCAGGACTGGTCCCCACAGAAGAGGGCATGTATAAGGTAAGCAGTAAATCACATAGCTAGGGCTTCCAGAATAGCCTACTGGAAAGTGAAGGAATAAGTTACATAATTTTCTATACCACTGTAATTTATTGATTGATACACTTTAAAACAAATTTAACTAGTACTACTTTGAATTCACAATCCATCATTTACCTGTGAGATCTAAGTAAGTAAAATAACCTTTTGGGGCCTCACTTCTATCTTCCACAAGTGGCAGAAATAATATTTATCACCAGATCAAGGGTTGGCAAACTGGGACCTGTGGGGCAATTCCTGCCAGCTGCCTGTTTTTGTAAATAAAGTTTTATTGGAACACAGTCATGCCCATTTGTTTATATATTATAAGGTAACAATGGCAGAGCTGAGTAGTTGGGACAGAGACCTTATGTCCCATACAGCCTAAAATACTTACTATCTGCTCTGGACTGAATTGTGTCCCTCCCAAATTCAAATATTGAAGTCCTAGCTCTCCCACAGGGTGGTATTTAGAGGTGGGACCTTTGGGAGGTAATTAGGGTTAGCCAAGGTGATGAGGGTGGGACTTTCATAATGAGATTAGTGCCCTTATAAGAAGAGATCTCCCTCTCCATGTGCAATCACCAAGGAAAAATCAGGTGAACAGACTGCAAGAAGGTGGCCGTATGCAAGCCAGAAAGAGAGCCCTCTTGATGATCCAAGTCATCTAAGCACCTTCATCTTGGGCTTCAGCCTCCAGAACGATGAGAAATAAATGTCTGTTGTTTAAGCCACCCTGTCTATGGTATTTTGTTATGGCAGCCCAAGCAGACACAATCTATCCTTTTACAGATAAAGTTTGCTGACCATGGCCTAGATTGTTGTGAAAATTAATTGTGATAGTGCCTCCCTAAGTACAGAGCCTAGTGAGCACACACTTTCTCAGTGTGTATTAAATTCCTTTTGCTGCACTCAGAACACATTCAGGGCTCTAAGACCACATACCTTTGTGGGGGAAAAAAGGAACCTACAAAATCAAGATCAAGGAAATGGTTTTTACGCATTTAATATACTCTTGAAATCTTCACAGGTTTTCAGTTAATCTGTTAAATGTGGCAGTGTGTTCATAACTTATTGTATATTTTAGCCATTTCCTTTTTTTTTTTTCTGTGGTACGCGGGCCTCTCACTGTTGTGGCCTCTCCCGTTGCGGAGCACAGGCTCCGGACGCGCAGGCTCAGCGGCCATGGCTCACGGGCCAGCCTCTCCGCGGCATGTGGGATCTTCCTGGACCAGGGCACGAACCCGTGTCCCCTGCATCGGCAGGCGGACTCTCAACCACTGTGCCACCAGGGAAGCCCTAGCCATTTGCTTTAATGCAAGTAACTGGGAGGTACCACATTAACACACAAAAGTAGTTAATGCCACGTACAAAAAAAAAAAAGCATATTTAGTTCTTCATTGTTTCTGCTAAATAATATAATGCACAAATCATAGAACTAAAGGTCTGAAAAGATGTGTGAAGGTGGATTCATTCATCCCTCAGCTTCTGGGTAGCATTTCACATCAATTATCCTACAAAAATCGTTGCATGTTAGTCATTAATATCATCAGATAATGAGATTCCACAGAATCCCTTGGTAATATGCACCAGGGCCTCACAATTCTCCTATTGGGGTATTTTCCCGAAATGGAGCCCAAATTCTTCCTGCTGCTAGGTCTTTTCCTACTGTTCTCAAAGGCCCTAGCTGCTCCACCTGAGTTTGTATGTGGCATAAATCACTGAAATGACTGCTTCTCTCCTTTCCTCCATGTGAAGGGGAACACCAGCTACGCCACCTTCATAATACCCTGGACCTTGAAGTCCACACTTCTGCAGCCAGGGCCACATCCAAGCCAGGGGAAGAAGAATAAAGCCACCTTTCAGGAGCCTCGAGAGGTGAGGCAGAGAGGCTTCCGGGACAAAGAACTTATTTTTCTTCTGTCTTGTACACAGGAGCCATTGCCTTTTTGCTAACTATAACGCAAGAAGGTCATCATTGTTATAGTATTATAAACAATACCACCTTCTACACTGAAAGCGAGTCATCTCTTTGGGATGTTCTGTGATATTTTCTTTTAACATTTGAAATGCATTCTCTTAAACGTATGCCCTTGATAGGGAGAGAAACTCCAGGATGTTCTGACAGTAAAATGCTTAAAATGTTGAGAAAAATTAACAGCTACAGGATGAGAGAGGGTGATTTAACAGTCCTATCAAAGAAGTTTGTTTTCCCGAAAACACTTTCTGAGAGGATCGGGTTAACTACAAATATATTCAAATGGATTTCTATGAAAACACTGTAGCTAAAAGTAAAATAATGTAAGTGAAGGCATGATTAAAACAGTATTTCTGTTTTTCTCTATCCTCCCAGAAAACTATTTTTTTTAAAAAAAAAAAAAAACAGGCATGCAAGCACACATTCATTATTTGAGATTCTTCTTCTCATTTTAATGATTAAATTAAAATACAGTGTTAGGGGGCTTACCTGCCATTCCTTGTGCCTCCCCTTTTCCTGTAATCACACCCTATCAGAACTTCACCACAGATAGGTTGTTTCTGTAGCTTAATTGCCATCAGTCATCAGACTTGGTGACAAGAGGAACTGCCCAACGAATTCACAGTTGAATATGCACCTCTATGTAAAGGCAGAAAAGGAAATAAAGGCTTCTACATAGCAAGAGAGCTGTTGAAGAGATCGACCAGTGACATAATTGGGTAAGACCGGTTCCCTCAAATCTGAGATATATCCATTTACCTCTATCATGCGAACTTTGAAACAGACAGTGGCGAAAGAAGCAAACCATTTGGAGCATACTGATATGGAAACAAACCAGTAAAAATCTGAATGTTTCTGGGTAACTATGTCATATAAGCTAAGCAACATCCTGTCAATTTCTTTGCAGCTCTAAATAATTATAAGAGAGTTACTACATTCCTAGAAATATACATGAGTTGAAAACAAATATTTTTTGATGTTTTTAGGCCATACTTCACTCTTATTTAAGAACGTGGTGCTTGTAGGTTCAGCCACGGGATATTTCATACCAATGATAATGTTTAAATCACTAACCTAATGTACAGTTATCATCCAAAATGGGTCAGATAGTTTTTGCAACTGAGCCATAAGCTTATATTTACTGTCTCAAGGACCTGTGAAGAAATAGATGAAAACAGTTCCATTTGGATCCAGGTAGAACTTTGAAACTTTAAGGATCCTCTTTTAAAAATCTGTTTCCAATTTTAGAATACCCTCTGCATTTGTGCCATTTTCTTAAAGAAGATTCTAGGATGACTTTTTAGGTTGGATGGATTCAACTTTCAAATTTGATTAATGAAACACGTTATATGCGAAAGGCTACTGATTTTTAATTTAGTTCCCCATCACATACTCACCAGAACACTGTGAGAGGCACCTTTAATCATGCTAATTTCAGGCAGGTTCATAATGTCCTGGAGATTTGTATATTTCAAATTGAATTAATCATAACCTCCCCTCCGCCCAACCCCTTATCAAGCAGTCCCCTTTTCCTATTCCTTTCTTTTCTATTAATGGCACTGCCATCCTCCCAGCCACCCAGACTTAAAAGCTCACAATCATGATTGTCACATTTCTTTTGTTACCTAATATTTAACCAAATGACAAGGACCAGCAATGCTACCTTGATAACATTTCTTGCATCTACTCTTCCCCTTTACTGCTTTACCACACTAATTCTTGGACCTACTCCCTTTATCTCAAACCAGCCAGTTTGTTCTGAAGCCCAAAAAGTTCTGGTAGCCCAAAGATTTTTTGTGGGTTTATTATTTTTGTTTGTTTGTTTGTTTTTAAATAATCTATTACCTGAACTGACATGAGGCTTTTATAGCCATCATTTATAATATTTCGTTTAAATTTATCTGGAAAAAAGGGAGCTTCTCTACACCCCAGTGTTATCTAATATATGGTATATGCCTTGTAGCACCTTTCTAAAATCTGGAAAATTCTGAATCCAAAATACACCTGGCCTCAATGAATTCAAAGGAGAGAATGTGGATTTTAGCTATCAGAATAACATCTTGAAGAAGACTCTACTTATGATTTTCCCTTTCTTTAATCCATTCTGTACATTTCTATCAAAGGAGGCTTCCTGAATATATTTACTCCAAAACTGTACTCTTTAGCAGATACTTCCACCTCGACATTTTGGCTTTCAGGCCCCTTGTGATCTGGTCTGCCTTTTCTACCTACAGAAGATGGTCCCTAAAGGACATGAGATTACATACTGATTAGCTTTGAGAAACAGAAGATGTCCAAGTTCAGCATCATGCAAAATTCACTGTGTATACCTATAGGTTAGCTACTGACTGCATGAATACACAATAAATACAAGAACGAATAACTGGCTGAGAAAAGAAAGACTGAATGAAAGCATGAACAAGTATTGATCTGAAAAGGTATGAATGGTAATGACAAATGACAGGTTTTAGTTCCTATGTCTATGTCGAACTTTGGCCAGGCTCTATTTAGAGTCACCTTTGGAATTCCTTAACTCAAGAGAGACAATGAAATTTGAGAGAAGACCTAGAGAAGAGGCAACTAAACAGTGAAGGTTTGCTATTAAGAAAATCTAAATAGGCTGAGTTGTTTTTTCTTTTTTTTGAGTGAAGAAGGAAACAAATGAAGGGAGTTGTATGACAGGTAGTTGCGGTGGCCTTCACTTATTAATTGCCTATGTGACTAACTATAGAAAGGGCACAGCATCAGAAGACAGGGAGGGCTTACAGTCTGACACACTCAGCAAGAATATGCAGGGGTAGTCAGGGCCCATGGCCGTCTGCCTCTCCCAACATGGATGCAAACTTGTTTAAACCCAGTCAGAGGGATTTGGTTTATTGAGATTTAGATCAATAGAATACAGAAAATAGAATATATTTGAGTAGTTAAGTAAAAAAGAACTTCATGAAATGAGTTAAAGACATTGAAACAAGTATGACAATTTTAGTTTATTTATTTATTTTTTTGCGGTACGCAGGCCTCTCACTGTTGTGGCCTCTCCCGTTGCGGAGCACAGGCTCCGGACGTGCGGGCTCAGCGGCCATGGCTCACGGGCCCAGCCGCTCCGCGGCATGCGGGATCTTCCTGGACCGGGGCACGAACCCATGTCCCCTACATCGGCAGGCGGACTCTCAACCACTGCGCCACCAGGGAAGCCCTGACAATTTTATTTATATTTAGACCTCTAAAAGAAAAAGAGAGACACCTATCTTCTCGGAACAGTCTAAAATCATTCTAGTCTGGAATCAGGCAAGCCAACTCAAGAGCTTTTTACAGTCTTTTGTGATGGAGGATTCTGAAGAACTATATTCAAAGGGCATTAGGAGAAAAGAAAAAAACGGCAAGCAAGCAAGCTCCTGGTGACAGAAGCAGAAGCAGGAGAGGGGTCTGTGATCCTTTTGACAATTCATAAGGAAAGCTTCATCTGTCATAACCTTAAGCGCAGTAGAATATCTACGAGTACTCCAATAACGGTGGCTTATATTTGAATCACCTAGTCAGCAGCTCTGGTAGTATCAATATGACATATATGAATGGACCTGCTCAACCTGCATTCCAATCATTCACTTCACTTCTAACCCAGGACTTTAATGACTGCCAAGCTTCTACATTCATTGGCAGGCACTCATCTCTGTCATGCTCTTCTGACAGCGTGCTCAAACAAAAGGAATATGACTAAACTCCCCAAGCAGGACAGAGGGAGTTCTACTGCGGAAAAGCAAGCCAAATTTACAATTTAAAAAATAAATTCCAGCCCTGTTCAATAAAACCTATGGCATACTGTAAGAATTACATTATTATTGCCATAATAATATATAGCCATTATTAGAATTACAGCAATAACGTATGCAACTGCTAATGGACTTATAATGTAGCATGCCACTGGGAAATAAAAACGAACTATATTTTTTCCCGTTACCAAACAAACGCTGCTAGAATCTATACAGTAATTTGAAACTGAGTAGTTAGAAGTAGAAGTTTATACCCATATTTGCGATGCATATATGGGCCTCTGTCACATAATTTTCCACTGAAGTTAAATCAGAGGGAAACATTACGCACAGACTGTTTCTATACACCCAACCTGTTTTGATTATTTTGAGGGACTCGACTGGCTAAGTCAAGTTATCCAGTTAAAAAAAGGTGACCTCAATCAAAAAAAGTCAGAGAGGTCAAAACAATCATCAAGTCAGTCAAAAATTGAATTGTAATTTCCTTTTTTTTTGTTTCTTCCTGAAGAGATTGATTTGACTGGTCAAGTCAGTCAAAACAGTCAAACCAGTTTGTGTATATAGACATAACCACAGTATTTAGTCATATCTAGCTCAATGGAAAAAATAGTTGCAATACTTCACATTTATTAACTAAGTTGATACTCAATACAAGCTCTCTGAGGTGGGTGGGACAAAGGTTTCCATTCCTATTTTTAAACTGAAGAGTTTTAGACAAAGTGGCTAGAATGTGTTATCTATAACGGCATTACAGACCACCCCCAAAACATAGTGACTTCAAACAATGATTTATTATTTCTCGCAATTCTGTGAGTTGAATGGACTGAGCTGGACAGTACATTGGCTCCATTTGGTATAGACTGAGGTCATTCATGAAGTTGCATTTAGCTGGGAGCTTGACTGGGTAATGGAATATCCAAGGTGACCTCTTCTCCACAAAGGTTTCTCTCCATATAGCTGCTCATTATTTAGTAGTTTAACCTGAGCTTCTAACAAAGAGGTTGACTTCCAAGGGGAAACATTTCAACAGGACACCCCCAATGTACAAGCATTAACTGAGCCTCTGATCGCATCACGCTTACTAATGTCCCACTGTCAAAGCAAGCCCAGAGACAAGGTGGGAAGAGACTCTGGAAGGGCGTGAATACCAGAAAATGTGATTCCTCTGGGGTCACCCATGTAACGTTCTACCAAAACACGGCTGGTACGTTACAGAGCAAAGATTGAAACTCAGGCCTCCTTCATGTGGTTTCTTCCCATCAGACTGACTCCCCAATGTCACATTTGACTTTTCCGTAGTAATATTACGAGTGTTCATCCTTTTGGCAGGGGTTGTGTCTTTAAACTCGGGGTAGAGCTGACTTTAATATCCCATATCTTGAAGTTACCAGTTAAATTTACCTTCCAGTTTCAATTCCAGTCATTTTTATCTAAGAAGGAAATTTGAGACAACATATCTTTGCTACTTTCCATATGCCTTCCTTTCCAACAACTTAAAACCTCATGAAGACCCAAGAATGATCTTACTGTCTATCACCTTGCTGTATATAGGCCCAGCACTGGGAGGAAGGACTAGGATTATTAATTCCTACACTGAACAGTCGAGGAAACTGGGAATCAGAACGTCAGCTACTTGCTCAGGATCTCACGGCACGTGAGGAAGCCAGGCTTCCAAATCCAGAATGTTCTTGCTCTGGAAGAACTCGTGGTCTCTTGGGAACATATTTGCATAAACCTTTGAACACGTCAACATGGAGCTTCTCTACTTGCTGAATGTTTAGAGCACAGATTGACGGTGCTGTATCTGACAGCACTTGAGGAGTTCTATGTCTTACAACCCAGCACAAATGACACACCAACGCAGCAGTTCTCCACCTTCTTGGTCTCAAAATCCCTTTAATTCCTAAAACTTCTTAAGAACCCCAAAGGGCTTTTGTTATACAGTTGTTGCTGTGTTAGAAATTGAGAATTTTCTCTAATCATGAGAACATAAAAGCATGCGCTCTGCTCTGTTAGTTGTCAGAATGGTGACATCACATGCCATGTTGCCTTTGTACACTCCACTCTGAAGGGAATGGGCAGGAAAAAAGCAAATTCTATCTTGCTTATTATTATGGGGATAGTTTTGACTCTGAAAGGGTCTCAGAGGCACTCACAGGCTCTCAAACCACATTTTATGAACTGCTGTTTCAAACAATTCTCTCCTTGAAAAATTATAAATAGTGCAATAATGAAGTTACTAAACATCTCTTTATTTTCACTCCTAAACTGACAAAAAATTAAAAGCTATCCTTCGAGAATAAAACTGAAGCAAGAGCACAAATCCAGAGAAGTAAGGGAAAAATTGACCCTGGGGTACCTGTCCATCTTTTGTGACCAATAAATTTGACTTTGACAGATATGTTGGGTGGAGAAGTCAAAAGAACAGATTAGAATTGCCCCAAAGTGGTTAGTTCAATGGTGGCAACTCCAACGAGCTCTCAGCTTTATGCTAAGACCCCAAAGGGCTACCACATCTCAGCAAAAGGGTGAATAAAGGAAAAGACCTGCCCCCCTAGAAAGGAACACAAGGAAATTTTCTCTCAATATTGGTCTTGGAAGGAAAAAAATACCTTTGAAAATCTGTAACCACAGGCTTGCCCTTTTATGGGTTTTCAGCCCATTTTTATTATAAAGTTGTCCCAGGTCAGTGGTGCTTCCAGGCTGTTGGCAAGCACAGATTATTTTATAATCTGACAAGCACAGATTATTACATCTGGAGGAACACACTTTTAACCTGGGCTTCAAAAGAATTCCTACACACGTGTCACTAAAGAATAAGCTCACAATTTAAAACAAAAATCATAAAAGACAAAGAAACAAATCACTGAGTTAGATGGGCAAAGACCACATATATAAAGAGTATAAAATAAGAACGTTTAATGTGCCTATAAAAATAAAAGTTTAAAAATATGCCAAATGACCAGTCAAATCTGAAAAGGAATAAAATAGGATTTCTAAATAATCAAATGACTTCGAGAAATTATAATATTGATATATGAAGTTAAAGAGTAACAAGGGTTTAGATCAACTGGAATTCTCACATATTGCTGACAGGAGGGTAAATGGGTAAAACCACTTCGGAAAACCTTTTGGCAGCATTCACTGAAGTTGAATGACATACACTCCACAACAAATCGATTCTTCCAAGTGTAAACTCAATAAAAATGCTCAACGTATTCTCACCCAAAGAACTATGCAGGAAACTGTATAGTAACTCTATTCATAATGGTTATAAATGTGTGTCTATTTATAAAAATTCACCTAGCTCTGCGTTTAGGATTTGTGTATTTTTCTGAATGTATGTTGTGAATGAATAAAAATTTACACACATACACACACACACACACACACACACACACACATACACTGCTCACATAAGAAAAGTTCCCTAATGTCCAAAGAAAAGGATAACCCTGATAAATCAGAGCAAATGCCACTCTTAAATGGATTTATTGCCCAAAATAGAAAAAAAAAGTCAACAAAGTAACCAAGTAAACTAGATACCTTTATCTAGCTGGAGGAATCAGGCTCCCCAACTTCAGACTATACTACAGTATAGACTATATACAGGCTACAGTAATCAAGACAATATGGTACTGGCACAAAAACAGAAATATAGATCAAATGGTAGAGGACAGAAAGCCCAGAGATAAACCCACGCACCTATGGTCACCTAATCTATGACAAGAGGCAAGAATATACAATGGAGAAAAGACAGCCTCTCTGATAAATGGTGCTGTGAAAACTGGACAGCTAAATGTAAAAGAATGAAATGAGAACACTACATAACACCAGACACAAAAATAAACTCAAAACGTTTTAAAGACCTAAATGTAAGACCAGACACTGTAAAACTCTTAGAGGAAAACATAGGAAAAACATTCTTTGACATAAATCACAGCAAGATCTTTTATGACCCACCTCCTAGAGTAACGAAAATAAAAACAAAAATAAGCAAATGGGACCTAATTAAACTTAAAAGCTTTTGCACAGCAAAGGAAACCATAAACAAGACGAAAAGACAACCCACAGAATCGGAGAAAATATTTGCAAATGAAGCAACAGACAATGATTAATCTCCAAAATATACAAACAGCTCATGCAGCTCAATATCACAAAAACAAACAACCCAATCCAAAAATGGGTGGAGGACTTAAATAGACATTTTGCCAAAGAAGACATACAGATGGCCAAGAGGCACATGAAAAGATGCTCAACATCACTAATCATTAGAGAAATGCAAATCAAAACTACAATGAGGTATCTATCACCTCACACCAGTGAGAATGGCCATCGTCAAAAAATCTACAAACAATAAATGCTGGAGAGGGTGCGGAGAAAAGGGACCCTCTTGCACTGTTGGTGGGAATGTAAACTCATACAGTCACTGAGGAGAACAGTATGGAGGTTCCCTAAAAAAACTAAAAGTAGAATTACCATATGATCCAGCAATCCCACTACTGGGCATATACCCGAAGAAAACCATAATTCAAAAAGACACATGTACCCCAATGTTCATTGCAGCACTATTTACAATAGTCAGGACATGAAAGCAACCTAAATGTCCATCGACAGATGAATGGATAAAGAAGATGTGGTACATATATATAATGGAATATTACTTAGCCATAAAAAGAAATGAATTTGGTCATTTGTAGAGATGTGCATGGACCTAGAGTCTGTCATACAGAGTGAAGTAAGTCAGAAAGAGAAAAACAAGTATCGTATATTAACACATATATGTGGAATCTAGAAAAATGGTACAGATGAACCTATTTGCAGGGCAGGAATAGAAACGCAGACATAGAAAACAGACGTGTGGACACAGAGGGGGAAGGGGAGGGTGGGATGAAATGGGAGATTAGGTTTGACATAAATACACTACCATGTGTAAAATAGCTAGTAGGAACCTGCTGTATAGCACAGGGAGCTCAGCTCGGTGCTCTATGACTTAGAGGGGTGGGATTGGGGGTGGGGGGTGGAGGGAGGTCCAAGAGGGAGGAGATATATGTATACATATAGCTGATTCACTTCAGTGAAACTAACACAACATTGTAAAACAATTGTACTCTAATTAAAAAAAAAACAATAACCTAGATATCTTTAAAAAATTAATTAATCAGAAGTTCCATCTAAAGAAATGAAAGATATGGTCCAAAGAGACAAAGAGATGGAAGTTATGAAGAAAGTTATGAGATATGTATATCTCATAACATACACACACACACACACACACACACACACACACACACACGAAATGCCAAAAGGGGTTAATGGAGAGCATGAGGGACAATATTTGAAGTTAGGCTAAGAATTTCCCAGAAGTGATGCAAGACCTGAACCTCAGAGTCTGGAAGAAAATACTTTCCAAGGTTGCTCTATATAAGGAAATTCATACCAAAATGCATCATTGAAAAATTGCAGAACAGCAAAGATAAAAGTGAGATTCTAAAGGCAGCAAGAAGAGAAAGGGTTTTATGGGGAAAAAAAAATTACTTTTTAGGCTAGCAGCAACAATGGAAGCCAGAAGATCACAGAATGATGATTTCCAAAGAGAAAATCATTGTCAATCTAAAAATAGTTTAATTTGGGAGAGAATTATGGAGAATTAAAACATGTAAGTATTTTGTGTTGTCTAAAAAGATACAACATCACGGTACTGTTCTTTTCACCATGATCTGCTGCAAAAAAAGAGCGTGGCATACTCTTTGGTTGTTTGTGAGATTTAAACATGTAGTTAATAAAATTACTCTGTTAATGAAATGTGCTTGGTCACCTACAAAGGCCTAAATAGATGTGATCAGTCTAATCTAAAAGTTCTTTCACTTTCCCGGGTCCCAGCATTACGCTGAATGTAGATGCTCAGGAAATACACAAACAGAGGGATGGATAAATGGATATTTATTGATAGATGGTTGGATAGATGGGGAGAGAGAGAGAGCCAGAGAGAGACACACAGACAGACAGACAGATATTTTGTGGACTAATCTGATCACCTGTATCTGGCCCTGACATTGAATACCTCTTTGGCAGAGTCTGATAAAATATAGAGTCCCAAATGCTAATTTTCTGAATTTTCAGCTCCCGGATCTGATTCGTGTTTCTTGGCCTAAAGGAAATGCAGGGAAACAGCTTTATGTGTCCATAATGGAGAGCATTTGTCTCCGTGAACACTCTTTGGGCGCCACTGTTATGTTTTGCAGTGAAATCAGCTGATGAAATATCTCTGCCAGGGTGGAGGTCAAGGTCTTTCTCTGAGTGAAATGTGACATCAAATGTTGGGCCAGTTGTGAATATCTTTCTCCACAGCCCAGAACTTATTTATCTTCTCTGGACATGGACCTAAAAAAAAATTGTACGGGGCACTTTAAAAAGTGTGTCACCGTTTCCTGAGAGAAATGATCTCCTCTCTAGGATCTGACTGAAAATCATGGGCAATTGAAAGTCTGGTTTATCCCTGTGGACTATTAGTCACCCTATAAAAGTTAATTTAAAACAAATTAATCCATAAATCTCTACATTGTCTGCAAATACTTACCACTATAAAAAACCTAATTTAAACCCTTTCCCCTCTATTCTAAATTAAGGTTGCACTGCATTTTAGAAAATGTCTTCCTGACTGGGAATAAATTACTTGTTATTTCCTCTCTTACTGATGACAGTGGAAGTTCTAAGGGTAGTATTAGTTCCAATATCACAATCTCTTAGCTCTCAAAGAGAGGGAGAAAGGACACACAGTATTTTACAGAAGCCTTAATACATAAACATTATGTATTGGAGAAGTTTAATTTTAAATGCAGCTCCTTGGGCCATTCTTCCTGAAAGTCACTGAAGAGGGTTTCCTAGTTAACACTTAAGTCAAACTTAGAATGTGGAAGAAAATGAAATCAGAGAGGTAGATCTTTGATAGAGACAGAATTTTTACTTTTATCAGGATCATTCATACTGGAGTCTCAAACAAGAATAAACGAGTGGCCTTCACTTAATGAAAGGCTAAGAATGGCAACTTGAACCATTAACTGGCTCAGATTTCTGCTGAAAACTAAAATGCAAACTTTATTTACTCTAGAGAAGCGCTTTAAGGTATTTGTGGAGCATAGTCAACGACCAGTTTAAAAAAGGTGCTTTGTTGTCTTTTCTAGGTTGATGACGGTGTAACCAGAAACAGTCATTTAAACACAAACTTATAATCCCCCCTATCTTGAGGAGCAGGCTATTGAAAAGGGAGCACTGCTACCTCTGGTAGTTGGGAACTTTTAGAAATGCAATTTTTGCATAGAAGAATCCTGTTCCGTATGGTAAGTGATTTCTACCCCAAATATTTTAAAACATGGCAAGCTTCCAAGTCAGAGGAAGACTCAGGTGGTGAAAAAATCAATTAAATCCAAATGTCCCCAATTCCATTGTCTACAGCCAATGAAGATAAATAAGAGAGAATTTAGCACATTGAGACATTTCAGGGAAAGGTGTTCCGGGGCTGTCATTCCATAATCTAAAAAAAGGCACTTATCCAGCTGCTAATTATAAAGGTTCTCCACACCACTGTACTGGCGTTAAATGGCACTGTTCCATTAACTGTAATTATTCCATTTGTAATAAATAAGCATTAACCATTTTCAAATGTACACTCACAAATCATCTTTTTTTTTTTTTTTTTTTTTTTTGCGGCACACGGGCCTCTCACAGCCGTGGCCTCTCCCATTGCGGAGCACAGGCTCCGGACGTGCAGGCTCAGCGGCCATGGCTCACGGGCCCAGCCGCTCCACGGCATGTACGATCTTCCCGGACCGGGGCACGAACCCGTGTCGCCTGCATCGGCAGGCGGACTCTCAACCACTGCGCCACCAGGGAAGCCCCACAAATCATTTTTTTTTTTTTTTTTTTTTTTGCCGTACGCGGGCCTCTCACTGTTGTGGCCTCTCCCGTTGCGGAGCACAGGCTCCGGACGCGCAGGCTCAGCGGCCATGGCTCACGGGCCCAGCCGCTCCGCGGCATGTGGGATCTTCCCGGACCGGGGCACGAACCCGGGTCCCCTGCATCGGCAGGCGGACCCTCAACCACTGCGCCACCAGGGAAGCCCCACAAATCATTTTTAAAGGATGAGTTCCATGCATTTAAAATCATTTATTTCAAAACAGCCTAGGCGACCAATCTATGTGAAGGCCTAAAATTCAAACTGGAAGAGCATTCAAAAAATTAAAATATATTCAGTAACAGACATTATTATAGCCTGCAAGACCTTAAAAAGAGAGACAGAGAGAAACCAAGTTAAGGAGAGAAATATTTAGATGTTCAACTAGGTGGATGTATTAATTCTTTAAAAGGCCAGAATTTCTTAGAGAACTCAGCATCTGGAACCCGGAAGTGATTTGTATGAAAATAGACTTTCATGGTTGGAGGCCAGATGTATTCACATAACTACACAACTGTCTTTGACCTCTGGATAAGTGGGATGCAAGCTACCATTTGTAAATGCAGAGATACGGATGGCAAGGTTTGGATGTGGAGGAAAGAAGTGGTTAGAATAGGCTAAGACCTTCCCCACAACTGCTATTCGGAGATCGCTTTAAGAAAAGCAAGATTTACTGCATTCACCAATCCTTAGACGTTTACCCACCTTACCTAAACTTGTAACAAAACAATTAATTAGCAATACTATAAAAAGTCATGGAACCATACAGGCATGATGTGTGCACCTTTTCTTATGTATGCCGTACTGCAATGAAATTTACAAAGCAAAGCAAAAAATGAATGAACAAATTAAGTTTCTGTAAAAAATATTGGTGTATCTCTATGTGGGTAAAAAAAAAAAGGCTAATGTTGATGTAAAAGATGAACCCCAACAATAATTTTTCAAAGCAAATAAAAAATAATTGCTTACTTTGTGAACCTGGAGACTCAAAGTTCTGTTTGCTACCAGTCTTGAATGGAAAGGGGGTGCCTACACATTGGTGCAAGGGTTCTCAAACTTGTTCTGGGCATGGACTCCCTGAAAGTCTCAGTCCTTTCGATCACAGAGCAGAAACTATTCTTACATCTCAACTGATTTTACGAACATCAAATAATTTTACTAGAAGAAAATACAACGTGTTATATATACATAATATGAATTGCCAATCATGAAAAAAAACCTATCAACAACCATAAAAACACACAGGATTAATCTGTTTGCTCTTGCAAGTGACTGCTTAGTACTGCTGCTGTCCAATAAAGCACTAACGTAGCTATTTAAATTTAAATTAACTAAAATTAAACAAAATTAAAAATGCAGTTCCCCAGTTGCACTAGCCACATTTCGAGCTCTCAATAGACACACAGAGCTAGCGGCTACAATTGTGGACACAGAACGTTTGCATCACTAAAGAAAGTTCTACTGGACAGTACTTTCTAGAAGTACTTCCTAAAAGTCAGCTAGGAGAAGGACAGACCCAGACAGTTCACAGTTTTCTAACTAACCAAAGAAGCTGGTGAGTTGCCTTTATTCCTTAGGCTTTCTGCAACAAATACGCTTTTCAAATTTTAATTTTGTGGTCGGTACAGGCTCTAAAGTTAAAGTTTATATTCCTGAGAAATTAAATCAAAACTTCAAATCTGAAGTTGAAGGTCTTAGGGGCCCTTATGCACATTTTCTGTAAACATTGGGAAGAAGACCTGTGATTTTCTGATGACAAGAAACAGAACCTGTATAAATTTAAACTTAAACAGATTCTTTATCCCTCTTGCCTGGTGCTGTCGGTTCATTGTTCATTTTGCTTCTGCCCTCACCTAAATGTAAATATTTTCTGAATGCCTCTTCCCTACCTTTGCTATAAGGTTAATAGCTAGTATAGTACCTTGAATTTTCAAACATAGGACAACAAGATCGCTTTATTTTAAGTATTCTCATCAATTCAATTCAAAGGACTGGTGGCTTAAAGTTTTCTTTCCAACTATAAACAGTTTTTGTCTTTGTTTGCTTAAAGTACTTTGTAACAATTTAGCCCCCTGAGACAGTCCTAAGACTCAGGATAGAATTTTTAACAGGAGCTGTTCACCTGGTTTTCCCCAATATGGTACCCAAATCTTGACTCATAGCTAAGTAGGGGCCACCCTGTCAAATATATACTATATATAAATATATTAATACATATACATTATATATTATAGCATATATATAATGTACATATACATATCTAGATCTCATATATTATAAAATGATACTTCAAGAAATGTGTTTCCTTCCAAGTTTTTAGCTGAACCCACAATCATTCAGGAAATTGGCATAGAGTTTACTCCTCCAATTTATGGACTTTGAGGACTAAGTTATGCGCAGTGACTTTGACTGAGGTCTGTTTTACAGTCGCAGGAACTTGGGAAAGGCACCCAGCATTATCCAGGAAAATTGTCACTGGCTGGTCTGGTCTAGTTGCCTCTGTATGGACCAAGCTGTGCTGGGGCCATGTAGTCCTTTGGTCTGTCCTGGAAAGTCCTGTTCTCACCTCAAGGCCTTCGTTAGAAGGTTCTACCCCTTCTTATAAACTTGTGCCAAATACAATATTTCTGTTCTGAGTATTTAATTGGCTGATTTCTTCAGGCGGCTTTGTTTCCTTAAATTAAAAAAAAAAAATTGCCTCTTTCGATAGCTGTAGCTCTCTGTCTCTCTTATTCTTTCTTAAAATGTGATTTTATCTGATCCTTCGCAGTTAAACCAGAATCCTAGGGGTAGAGGCCAGGCAAAAGCATTTTGGAAAAGTTCCCTGGGCAAGTCTAAGTCACATTCATAGGTGAGAAACTGTTCCAATCGGAGCGTCATTCATTTCACTCCCCAGTAAGTGGCTGCACATTCTGGTCCTGTCACTCATTTAGGATGTGATTTGGGCCAAGACAGTACTCAACCTTCCTGTGACTTACTGTCCTCATCTGTAAAATGGGAATGACAATAGTCTCCTGCAATTGTCAAGACACTTAAATAGATAAAGCTTGCATTCTCTCCAAGGAAATCTTATTTTTTCTCATCCACCTGTGTTCTTTGTAATAGGAAGGCACTTTCCAAACTTATTTTGAGTAACAGGCATGTTCCTACTTGGAGGTCAACATGGAAGTAGGTTCCTGATTGGGGAAGGCCATTATAAATGGCCCCATTCTTGTGCTACTCCCACTTGGAGAAACTCTACTCTGTGCAGTTCCTGTGCATTTCTCAATGCCCAGTCTTGCATTGGTTACAAACTCAGTTCATTTTATAAATTCCTTATTAGCATTCAGGGAGGTTCCAGTCATTTAAGAAAACCACGGGAGAGAAAAGGTTTCACTTGAGACAATTGGATCCATTTGCTTAATTTGATTTGGTGAACTGCGAAAAGATGATTATTCCATTTTAGTGTCAGAGTACCTTCCTTCAGCCAAGGAGCCTGGTCTGAGTACCACTGAGGCAGTCAACATTTTCTGAGCCAGTTACTAACTATAGGATAACAGAGGTATAGTATACGTAAGAGAGGTAATATATAGTTCATGTTGGGGTCTCTAACAGGCCTTGCAAATAGAAGACATTCAGTAAATACACAGGGAACTGCAATTGAGAGAAACAAGCAGGTGTTTTTATTTCAAATAATAGTCTGAAATTCTTGCTTTTTAAAACACTGGAATATATTAATTGTTTTCACCTTCCAATTATGATGTGCTTGAAATATTCTGGCTTCATTGTGTGTTACTTACGCCCAAACCAACGCATAAAGAGGATGACCTAAAGAGAGGACCAAACACAAAGGCTGCAGTTTTCCATGAGTAATCCACAAGTGTTGTCCAATATCTCAAGCATTTATAAAGTAAAATCTGAGTGCGGTGGCAGAGCCACTGATAAGACAGCCTTGACAGATAGATCAATTTGATTCCTGACAGTGTGAGGGGGGTCTGCTCATTTTTAGCATCATTATATGTAGCTCTGCAGGAGAAAAATGAGAATTACCCGGAATGTTTTCCCCAGCAGGTCCAGCCACAATCTCGCTAAATGACCATGAGCTGTGGGTTGAGGGTTTGTTTGAGGAATCATGAGATGAAGAAGAGATCTTCTATTTCAAAAACACTCTAGGAGCCAATTCTGGAACCATCAAAAGTTAAAAAAAAACAACTTCCCAAATCCTAGAAATATAATGGCCTCGACTCATTTTCCAAATAAAGTCAGAAGGGATGAGCCTTGGAAAATCGTGAAAGGCACAACATGTGTCCTCTTCACCTCTAACCTTTCTCTGCTCCCTCCCCCCACCTCTCAAAGACAATCCTCCTGGTGCCAGGAGCCTCTGATTTCTTGTCAATCATGTGTCAAGGCTCAGTGACTGGCACTCTCTGAATGAAACCTGTCACACTCAGGTGTTACCTTGAGCTCTCATTTGCATTTAAACCCCCTTTCTTTTTTCTGCGGAGTTGCCAGCATTTTTTTTCCTGAAAAGATTTTCAAGCAGAACACAAGAGAGATCTGGTATGGGGGGCTAGGGTTTACGATCACCCCGTGTCTATTTTCTCAGGTGTGAAAGAAAAGCTCAGAGTACCTTTTATGTTTCATTTTGGGGAAAACCAGAGAAATCGAAGGATGGAAGGATGAAAGAAGGAAATGAAGGTAGGAAGGATGGAAAGAAGAAAGGGAAGGAGGAAGGGAAGGAGGGAGACGTTTGGGTTTGTATTCCTGAATTGAAGATTTCCTGTCTGATGTCCCTTTAAGGGTGATCTTGGGAGTCACATAGGGTAGGGGAATGGGTTCTCTTGGCAATGATTCCTCTAGAGCCTGAAGTCTCTCTGCCTTCCCCCTCAACACAAGTGACTAGAGAACTGATAACTCTCCGGAGTCCCACAATTTCAACACAATCAATCTGATTCCATTCCTTTGGCCCATGAGATGGACATATATGCATGTTGTTCTGTAACATTTTTGGTGCTTTCTTACACATATATACTTCAATGACTTAAAATAATCCTTGCATATTATTTTATTGTTCCAACCTCTGTTTCTAACAAAATAAGCAGTTTGAATCCCTTCCTAGCAACTTGGGTATCATCACAGAGCATGCTGTCATCAATTCCTTCAAGCTCATCCACTCAGCTGAGCGCTAGACAGGAAACTAACTTGAGACCAGGCAGGACCAGACTGAAATCGCACATGGAAAGGTAGGCTCTCACATATAATTCTCTAAAGGTGGATTATGAAGTGTCTGACCAGCCTTGCCTGTTTAGCAGGAAAGATTGATTAGCAATGTCTGCCTCGGACCCAGGGCGAGTACAGGACACTTGCTTACCTCCTCTTGTCTAAGCTTCTTTAAATAGTCGTGACACTGTCCAATCAGTGCCCAGGCACTCTAGTCACATCTCACTCTCTCTCCCACTCACTTTGTTAAATCTTACTTGATCAGAGTTTGTCTGTTGTTCGTTAAGCGGCTGAGTTAACAGAGATGACATGTGAATGCTCTCAGCACAGCATCCCAAGACGTCAGCTTCCCAGAGACAACTAATTTTGTAAATGTGATCTAGCCTTTGGATAGGTCAAGAGGTCATGGAAAGTCCAAAGTAGTTCTTACGGAACTGCAAGCGATCTCACACTTGTAGCTCTGTGATGGCATGCAAATTGCAAATGTTTTGTATCAAGATGATACTAATGATGATGTTGAGGACGGCTAAATACTTAGCTTTAAACAACAGACTCACATAGCAAGTCAGCCAAGAAGGGCTGAGGGAACAGCGATTGCCAGCTCCCACCTCACTCTCACACCAGCATGGAGTGGCAGGTGGGGAGACTGGCACTACTGAAATTAATTCCCCCACGCCTTTTGGGGGGGTTGTCGCCAATCTCGTAAAGTTGAAGTCATCTAAGCGAGACGTTCTTACTGTGAATGTGTACTATTTTCCCAGCCACATCCATACCGGGAGAGCAACCCTGGCATGTTCTTTTTAAGAGACAAGAATGGGACGCCATTGAGACGTCCTAGTGGCCTTGAGTCCCCCAACACATCCCCAGTCCTGGGTAGTTTTCCTAAAAATGCGCTCTGCTAATTAGAAAGGGAGAAGTCTGCGTGTAGTAGAGAATACCTTAGTCAACAGAGGAGATAAAACCCAAGATTTGACCATAAAAAAGAATGAAATAATGCCATTGGCAGCAACATGGATGGATGGACCCAGAGATTAACATACGAAGTGAAGTCAGAAAGAGAAAGACAAATACCATATGATATCCCTTATATGTGGAATCTAGAAAAATGATACAAATGAACTTATCTACAAAACAGAAACACAGAAATAGAAAACAAACTTATGGTTACCAAAGGGGCAAGGGGTGGGGGGAGGGATAAACAGATACAAACTACTATACATAAAATAGATAAACAACAAGGACTGACTGTATAGCACAGGGAACTATGTTCAATATCTTATAATAACCTATTTTGGAAAAGAATCTGAAAAAGAATAGATATGTACATATAACTGAATCACTTTGCTGTACACCTGAAATATTGTAAATCAACTATACTTCAATAAAAAAAACCCACAAGCTTTGAAGTAAGACAGGTATGAGGTAGAATCCCAGCTCCACTACTTATCAGCTATGGCACTATGTGGCTGTTTAACTTCCCTGAGTTCTTTCTTCATCTGTAAAATGGGTATATAGTACCTACCTCATAGATAATAATACAAGGACGCATGGTATAGTAGATGTAAAGTGCTTTTTCCTTTTGCACATGGATTCCAAAAATGAGTGCACTCCAGTCACTTCAATGAGAGAAGCTGTTTTGGTATAAGAATAAAATTGGGCTATGGGGATGGTTGTGACGGGGAAAAAACAAGGCCATCAAAAGGAGAGGCATCCATAATTCACTCCACCCAATATCTGTCAGGCAGGAATCTATCTCAGTATTTCTAGATTTTCTAATTTTTAAAGGCAATTTTTTTCCCAAGGGACAGAAAAACATACACTTTCATATGAAATTTCTCAGTAACACATATTTTAGAAACACTACCAGATCACCTGCCTAGGCTAGAGAGAACCTGTTCTAGAATATGATTTGGACCTCGTCTGTCTCTTTCCACCTCTAGCCTAAAAATCATAAACAATCAATATATAACTCATTATTATTATCATTAGTCTTGCCACTAGTAGAAAAACAGCCCAAATTGGAAATCTCTTAACATTTGCACAACTGTCTGGTCATATAGTGACGTTCATGTTGGAATCCTTGAAATTAACTGATGGCCCAAGGTCCTCTCTGTTCAGAGCTAACTATGAATTTATCAGTTAGTACCTTCAGTCAATAAGCTCCATGTTATCTAAACTTAAAGAAATGTGCCAAGCCCAAGTGGAAATTCAGTATCATCCCATGAACATAATAACAAAATGCAACGCACATGCCAGCGTATCAAGAATGCATTCTACTTGGAAAGCAGGAGAAAAAATGAAAAGTGCCTGTTTCTATGTATAAAGCCTACCCTATAAGTGCTAAACGCAGTTTTACATTATAATAGTACATAAGCAAAGTGCTTATGATATATTTATAAACATCCACATAGAGAGGGATTTGGGGAAAAAGAAGCAGTTGTGTTTAGTCAGGATGAATTTTCATCCCATGAGAAGCTGAAGAGGCTTGTTAAGTGCTGAGAGGTACATTTAGAATTTATTTTGTCAAAGCTCTTCCCTTCTTTAGCTGTGTGACAAGAGGTCAAGTGACTCAATCTCTCTGAGTCTCATCTGTTAAATGGGAAGAAATATTACGTTCTACCTCAGAGGTTGACTCTGAAGAATAAAAAAATTTAATGTAAAGATGCTTAGTACAATGACCAGAACATAGTAAATGCTGACAAGATTCGCTATTAGGATGAAATGACTAAAGTTAAACTAGAGAAATTGGTATATAGATAGCTTGGCTTTTTTAAAGGGCTAACATTTTTTATCACGGTATCTATCTGGGAGCAAATTACAAAAATAAAGACTTCTGGCATTTTCTAATATTAACATCTATAAGGTAAGACTTAAATGCCTTTATCCAGGACGAATTGTTGGAGCAGAGATATTCTCGTGCAACATTTTCGTGTTATGAACAAGGAGCTTTTGCCTGGTAAACTCATGGGGTGAAATCTCATCCCTTGATCGTCATAGTGTGACAAAGAGCTATTGATTGAGAGCATATTGTCATTTAAATTACAATTAGGGATGGGTGAAAGGTGGTTATTCAACAATTCAAACCTTTCTTTTAATACTGTCAAGGACGACTTAACCTTCACCCAAACACACTTCTAAAACTTCTGAGTTTCAATATGTCTGCAATCAATGTGCTTTTCTTCAAGGATGAGAATCATGTCATTACTCTCAAACGCTGAAATTCGGTAGTTTTGAATCTGGTGGTAAAAATCTTTCAGAAGGCTTTGCTCTCAGTCACAAAACACTTGTGTCTCGACACAAATCCAGTACTACATTTGCACCTTAATATGAAATTAAATCATTCAGCACATTTTCCTAGAGTAGCAAGTTAGAAAAGCATATGCATTTTCAAAAATCAAGTGCTGTGTGGGTGATGTATGCTTTAATTTAGAGTAGTTTAAATAAAAAACCATCCTTCTGAAGGCACAAATGGCTATGAACCTCATGTCTTTTATTACTGGCCAAACAATGTTCAATTCTCAAGGCATTAGGCAGTACGTATGTTAAACGAGACAATGGATAGAATGGAAAGGGTGAGCATGTATGTGTCCGAGTATTTATGCTATATTACAACTTCCTTGCATTTTGCAATACGAATACACTTCTTACATAATTTGCTTTGATATTTCAAACACACAGACAGACAGACACACACACACGGAGAAACAGATGCACAAACAGACACATACACAGACACACACACAAACACGCTATGTCTGCACTGGCAGAACGCTGGACTCCATCTCACTATCTTGCCCCAGCCAAGTTCCCTGCAGCTTTCACAGGCATGCGGCTAGCATGAAGACTGCAGCTTTGATCTCCTACACTGGAGTACATTTAGAATTTATTGTGTCAAAGCACCTCTGTTCTCTCTTTCTCTTCTCTCTTTTTCGTTCTTCCCCTCTCTCTTTCTATGAGGCATGCACCTCTGTTTCTCTAGAACGGCAGGCATTTACTAGCATGACACATAATTCCAGAGGTGCCTCTGGCAGCCTCTCATCCTCAGGGCAACCAATGTTCTGGCAGCAGTAAGTCAGTGAACAGTGCAAGGTCACCCAGTCCCACAGTCTTTCGCCCCGTTCTCCTGTATGGGGCTTGAGCTCTAAGGGACCCCTTCACTGGCTTGACATAATGAGATCATGGAAGACACTCTCCAGCCCAGGCACCTAACAGGTAAGCCACAGCGCTAACAAGAGAGTTGGTGGAGCCCATGGCCGGTAGAAAACCTACTATAGCAGTTCTGACTTAGTAGGAAAACCTACTATAGCCGTCCATTCTCACTGTCATTAGATGCTTTCTTCTCACTCGTGAAGGAAACCTATTAAAAGAGCAATTTTTTTGTACTGCAATGGTTTGTTGGGGCATTTACTAAACCAATGGGCACATCCAATTTTACATTTTATTTAAAAACTCTGAGCAGAAAAATCACATGTGAATGCCACGTTCACAGAGTATGTTAGGAAGAGAGAGAGAGAGAGAAAAAAAAAAGTATCAAAGGTAACATTGCTCAAATTGCAACTAACTTCTCGTACCAGAAAATGTAGAGCGACTCTTTGTCACCCTGAAAAACAGGAAAGGAGTATTGCTTGTCAATATAAATAGGCAGTTCATGTTATCAAAACTTTAAGGATTTCTACTCATCGTTAGTAAGGAAAAGTAATTGTCTCATCATGACCAAGTCATATTTACTAGTGCATTCTGTTTGGATGACGAAATGAAAACTTAAAGGCAAAATAGGTTTTGGGATTATTCAGGCAAGTATAATATCTAAATATTTAGAAAATGAAGACTTAGGAATTCAAGATATTGGGGGGAAGAAAGATGTTTTACTGCCGCCTTGTGGACAATTTAAAAGAACTGAGTATTTATTTAAACCCATGAGTTAATTTATGAATCTTGGTCACTAACAGAACCAGACAAAAAATGAGTACAGGAGAGAGGTGGGACAGAATTAAAGATTAATTCACTGACTTTAGTCCAAAAGATATTTCCTTAAGTCCAAGGAGATTCATAAAGTCTTCAAGTGATCACCTCACTGTATTTCAAGGAATTCCTGACATCCACCAACAGGAGATGGGGAGAAAGCGAGGCGGACTTAAATATTGGTTAATAGCGTTTAATCAGAATAACATTGTCCTGCTTTTTTTTAAATCAAAGGAGTTCCATAGATACTGGAAGTAATTCTGCCACTCTGTTTCAAGAAAATTTACAAAATCTGTTAGTCACCATAGAATTAACTGCAGCACCAGAAAAGCAGTGATAAGAAAAACTGGACATATTCTAGGGCTCAGTCCAGCAATTTAGCTTACAATGTTTATTTAAACATAACATGAATTTATAAACTTGTTTTCTAGGGAGATTTATAGTGCTTTCAGATTTTGGCTGGATTGAAAAAGTTCAACTCGACTTCCTGCAAAGAACATGCTTGTGTAAACCACCTTCTTCTTAAATTTTGACATGAAAATTTTTCATTACATACATTTCAAATTACAAACAAATGTCCAGGTGGATGCTTAATTTAAATCTAGCTATCAATATCACAGAAACAGCATCTTGGAACTTTTAGCATTACAGCACCACAGAAATCCTTGTTGACAAAACATCAAATAATATATTGTAATTTCGAATTTCTCCTTGTTCATCTGTTAGATAAATATTTGAAACGTCTAACTAATCCATTAAGGAAAAAGGTATCTTAGCACTTTTGAGTAGTGACTCTAATTTTAAATTGAAAGAACAAATTAATACACTTTTAATTAAGAAGGTTTTTAAGCATGTCAAGTTATACAATAAATGATTTAAACTTTAGAACATGATGTGCAATGATTTTGGTTGCCACTATTGAGTCATCATATTTTTTTCACTGGAGAGGAGGGGGGAGAAGCTTCTTCAGTGAAACAAACTGAAAATCAAACAACAAGGTAATCTAAATTTTGCTAAATAATCCAAAATTTAACTTTTTCATTTTTTTATTATTAAACAATCTTGATTTGTGTAAGGAGTGGATATAGGAAAATTACTTAAATAAAACAAATATAAACCTATATTCTCTACCAAACAACAGTCAACACTTCATAAGCTACAAAGCTAGTGTGGTAAGAGTCCTGAGTTTTTTCTTGGTATTGAGCATGGAAAAACTTATGTAAATATCATTTTCAAAATTTCTGTCCTATTTTTGCAGTAGTAGAGAAAGCTTTCAGACTGTTGATAAATATACTGACTCCTATTGTTAACATAAGGGTTCAGTTCTATCTAAATTATTTTACAAACATGTTCTTCCCTGTCATCAGTAGGAGAGTAATCACTTATTTTTCAAGGTCACTGAGTGTTCATTATATGCTGTATATTTTGGCTGCATTCTTATTACAGCCTCATTACAACCTATAAATAGGTTATTATCTTCTTTTTTACAGATCAGAAAATGAAGCTTCAGAGAGGTTAAGAACACTAGCCATTGTCACACAGACTTTCAGTGCTGCTTCTAGCAACATCAATGACTTTGTGTACCTCTCTTCGTTCTCCACATCACCTGTTTTTTTCAGTAGGGGTTGGTAATGTCTTTTTTTTTTTTTTTTTTTTTTTTGCTCCGGCTTAAGACCAAAGACCATCCAACAGTGTTTAAGCAAGAATTGAACAAGTGCTAAATCTGTTTATTATTTACTGGTTAATTCATTTAATAAATATTTATTTCATGTCTTGTGCTGGGTATAGTGCTAGGAACAGGGCTACAATAATGCCACATCCAGAATGGTAACTGCATTTTTGGAGCTTACAATTTAGACATTAAGTTTGAGAAGCAGAGAATGAGCAGGACCCAGTCCTTCATGATAGAGGGAAAAAAACAGTAGCTTTGGAATTATATGAAGTTCAAGCGGCTCTGCTATCTTCTGTTTCTGAGAAAGTTAGAAGCCGTTTCTCTTCCATCTTCATTTCCTCTTCTGTACAAACAGGTGTATCCAGAGGCTTAGCATAAAGCATGTCATGTCCCTGGGCAAAAGCAGGTGTCCCACACATAGTGACAATTATTACAACAGGTGGGGGGGAGAAGGAGATGAGTAAACAATTCAGTGATCACGTGAAAAGTACCATCCTAATGATACTGACAACGTTTTCTGGTAACCCAGAGGGCCAGGTGCTAGAGAAGGTTGACAGAAATGTCACATCAGAAGTGATACTTGACTTGGGTCTCCAAGGATAAGAAGAAGCCTGCTGGGCACAGGGACTTTTATGTACAAAGACATAGATAGGTGAGTATTTCTATGGGATCAGAAAGTTAGCACTGGGAAAAGACTGCAGGCAGTTTTCAAAGTCCTCAACTTCACAGTTTAAGGGTTGTACTCTGGAAAGAATTTTGTAACATATTGCTCCTGTATCATTTAGGAATCTTTCACTGCAGGTATAAGTAAATGAAATTCAGGTGAGGTTAAATAAATAAGGCATTTCTCGGTTCAAATAACTAGAAATTCAAAAGTGAGACTGGCTTCAGGTGAGGTTTGATCCAGATGTCATCCTGCCCTGTTCTGCTGTCTTCTCAGCTCTTCTCGCTTCCATGTGGTGATGTCATCTTCAGGCGAGGTGCCACCCTTGGCAGCGATAATATCTGCAAGCAGTGAAGTCAGGTCTCCTGGGCCTAATAGCGTCACGTGCTCAGTCTCTTACCAAACACTCTGTCCTAGCAGGAAGATACGCTGATTGGTATGAGCATGCTCCAACGGCACGAGGACTCCCACCCAAAACACGTGGCCACAAATGAGGGAGGTAAAATATAGGAGCTGTGAGCCAAAGGGAAAAATGCAACCAACCAACATCTAATACTCTCTCCTTATATGATGGCGTCTCAGTTGGAGTTGATCCCTGCAAGGGCTGGCATCCAAGTCTCCTTAAAATGATTAAATTCAACAAAACCAAGAAGAAACAGAGTAAGTATATTTTCCTATTTTTACACAAGGAATATATCATTGACACATGTTGGAGACACAGCAATGAATGATATAGCTAAAAAGAATTCCAAAAAAATTTACTCTCCAATTCATCAACGTGTATCCACAAAGGAAGGACTCAAGTCTGAATCAAGTACATTTCAAGGCTCTTAGAAGCACGTACTCCTAGAATTCCTCTTTAGTTTTTTCATGTTAATGTCTTCAGTTTTTTCATGTTAACGGAGGCCAGAATGAGTTTAAATCTGATGGCAACAAGAAAATTGAAATAAAACATTTATTGTATTTTTACTTTGTGTTTCCCAAAATGTTTCCCTTGCATAAGCTTCTAATATCTATAGCTGTAGATGTGTCATCATTACTTAGGTGGAATGTTTGCATTATTAGAACCACATTAGTCAGTAAGCAAAAACACATGCCCGGGAGTCTAGTTATGAGATTTGTTCATGTTTTCTTTGAGTTGAAACAAAAGAATAATGACCAGCAGCATACAGCAACTTAGCCTTGTCTCTATCCTATTAGGATCACAGTCCCAGGAGAGAGCTCTGGTTTTAAAAGCTATTTGCAAATGTAGAGCAACTTTTTTATTGTAATTTTTCACAAAGCAGTTTCAGAATAGAGCAGGGGGAAAGCCCAAAACGTCATGACTTGAGGACGTCCTTTTTTTTTTCTGAAATGATTCCTGAATGACCCGAATACCAAGGAAAATCATGATTTGTGCTTCTCATTTAGTACTGTAGGGGCATTTTTCCATTTGCAGCTTTTAGCTTGCGAGAATCGGCTTGGAACGTTCAGACGGTCAATGCACCTTGATTACTTGGAATTACAGTAAGGTGCTGAAAGTCAGGCCCTAGTTCATTTTTATTCCTAAGACAGTAACATGTATATTACCTTATCCTTAGTCCATAAATTAAGTTCACTGAAATATAACTTCATGAGGTCCCTCAATTCAACGGTGTTTCTGGGTATCTTGCTAGAGAGAGTGCCTAAATTTCTGACACTTTGGTTGGGGTATCCATTCATTTACTGCATGTTTATTGATTCCTACTATATGCTGGGCATTGCTTTAGGGCCCTGCCGATGTGCAAATCAATACAAGATCTATCCTCATAGAAGCTGTGTCGGGAGAAGGTCAAGGAATAATTAATTCCGAGTTTGAGGAACGTTTTTAAAAAGAAAGGAGAGACTAATTAGTAACGAGAGCTCTGAGAACACATGAAAAATGGATCTAAACTAGTCTATGGGGCAAGTGGTCAGAGATGCTGCTAAGGAAGTGACTTTTAAGTTGAGATCAGATGCAGACAACCGGATTAAGAAGATGTGATACACACACACACACACGCACACACACACACACTGGAATATTACTCACCCATAAAAAGGAATGAAATTCTGCCATGTGCAGCAACATGGATGGACCTAGAGACTATAATGCTTAGTGACATAAGTCAGACAGAGAAAGACAAATACTGTATGATATCACTTTTATGTGGAATCTAAAAAATAATGCAAATGAATGCATATGCAACACAGAAACAGACTCACAGATATAGAAAACAAACTGTGCTTATCAAAGGGGAGATGGAAGTAGGGGAGGGATGACTTAGGGGTATGGGATTAACAGATACAAGCTACTGTGTATAAAACAGATTACTATTTTTATGTATATATATACACACACATGAAGGATATACTTTATAGCACAGGGAATTATAGCCATTATCTTGTAATAAATTATAATGGAATATAATCTGCAAAAATACTGAATTGCTATGCCGTACACCTGAAACTAACACAGTACTGTAAATCAACTATACTGTAATTTAAAAAAAGATAGATGAGTATGAATTACCTGGGTCAAGTCTCTGACTTGAGAGAGAGCAGGGTTCAAGGCAGGATGCATAGACCAAAGCAGACCACCTGCAAGTATGTTCCTGCCAGCAGCGACCCTAATGTGGTGGGGTAAGACAGACCTGGAGGGCCTTGAAATTAAGGCCAAGCGTTAGTACTTAATCTTACAGGCAATGGGAAGGCAATGTTAGATTCTAATCTGGGGGGCGACATGAGCAGATCTGAATTGTACATGGTCTGTCTGGCTGCTGTAGACGGAGTGGCTTCCAACACATATGTAGACCACAAGTGGAGTATTTTCATTCTTGGTGTAAAACTCTATTTCTTTCTCCTTATTTGCTTCAAGTTGGCAATAAGGATTCCTGACTTCACGCCTTCCATCACCAGATCGACAACCAGCAGATTCACCCCGACCACTGATTTCAACCAAAACTTTATGGAGTTAGCAGTTTTGTGATTCATGTGTTTGTTTTCTTTTTTTCCTAGAGGCTCTCTAAGTAGTCTGGTTACTGCCAAGTTTACAACACGTAA
Organism: Leucopleurus acutus; assembly: GCF_964270905.1. Taxonomy (NCBI): domain Eukaryota; kingdom Metazoa; phylum Chordata; class Mammalia; order Artiodactyla; family Delphinidae; genus Leucopleurus; species Leucopleurus acutus. The sequence goes on from NC_139153.1 coordinate 20,544,802, forward strand.
GGGATTTCACCATGGAAGTTCTCTTGGAGGTAGCCAGAACTAAAGCCAACCAACTTCCAGCCTTTGAATTAGTTCCACTAAATTATCTTCTTTTAATTATGCCCCCCCCATCCCATATTACAGCCCCAGAAGATTTTAGTCATATGACACACAAAATTATTGAATGACTGATTTTCTAATTTTACCTTTTAAGAAGTCTATGCCACTCGGTATATGTAATTATGAGAGAACTTACATGCCCCCAGCAAGAGACAGAAGAAGAATATATGGCCCAGCAGGATAGAAGTGTTCCTCTTAATTCAGCAATTCTGTTCTTCAAGTCATTAACAGAAAATCAAATATATTGGACCTGATTATACACAAAAAAATAGAACTTCCCAGTGTTCAGGTGAATTAGCTTTCCAAGGTGCAATTCCCTTTTTGCTTTGGCCGCCAGGCATCACAAGGCTAGATTCAGGCACATATCTGCTCTGGTAAATGACACTTAACATGCTTCCAACACCTAATAAACCTACAATTCACTAACACTGATTTTTCCTTTCATTCTTTTGCCCAAGTTTTCTCTTCATTTACTTCTCATGAATGTGTTTCTATAAGTCACCTAAAGGAATTTTTTTTTAACAATGTGGAGGTATAAATAAATTAAGGTTTGGCTGTCTTAGATTCTCCCCCAAAAGATGCCCCTTTAAGTGTATTAAAATACGTGTTAAATAATATTTCAAAATCAGGTTCCCTACTTTGAAACAGCTGTGGGATTGAAATGCTCCAAGGCAACCCAAACAAATTAACGGCACAAACTGCGCCCCCCGACCCCAAATTCTGTCTGCATGTAGCCAACAAGACGGTGAATGCTAGAATTTGGCCCCAGGCTTCTCAATAATTGATCTAAATGGGCTATGCATCTCAACAGACTTTGCAACTGCAAGGTCAGATGGAAGGAACTGACCTTAGTGAACTAGGCCGGAGAACATTTCCCTGCTGTGGCCGCCCCTTCTGTGAGTATAAACAGGACTTCAAAGGGAAGGGAAAGGTCGGCCTGAGAGGGGTTTAGCCACCGGCACTGTCAGCAGCCCCCCTTCCCAACAATCAGCAGAAATCCTACGGGCCCACCAGCGTTTTTAACTAAGAAGGAAATATTTTTGTCCCGTGGGCATTAGAACCACTGAAGAAAAAGAGAGGCCATCCGCTTTTTTATCCTTTCTTCTGTAGTCAACAGGTCTTTTCAAGAGATAATATTCGATTAAGTTTCTTTTTCTTCTTTTTTTTTTTTTTTTTAACATTACACGGTTGGTAGTTTAAATGGGTTTAGTCACTTCTAGGCCATGGCTAGTTAGGGTGTCAGCAGTGCCCCCAACCTAATGTCATGAAATGTTCAACAATGACTTTAAAATAAGTAGCTTTTGGGAAGTTATGTCTTTGAAGTTTCATTAATTAGTCATATCATCGGGAATGTATGGCTAAAGTAAATTACAGTGTTTAAAATATCCACTCTTTCAATGTGAAAAATGAAAGGATCCTGCTACCTTGTCTTTACACTAATGAAGATATTATTAATTGGTTTAGCAAAAACATAGATCTAACCATAATGTGCAACAGTTATTAAAGATAATTAACTACAGATCATTGGTTTGAAACATCTAGTCCAAAATGATTTCTGAAGGGCACATTATTCTACGAGATAAAATAATTAAATTTCTAACTGCTGCACGAGACAACTGTGGCATATCTAGTGCTTTAATTTCTTTTGTTCTATTCTCAGGGTACTCTTACTGTGTTAGGTTTTGAAAAAGCTACCCGTGTTTCACAGGGAGCTCTCTGTTCAGCATGTTTTGCCGAAATCTTTCATGTCTATGGAAAAATTATGATTGAAAGAAAAGGATTACAATGACACTAGACCTCATAAAAAGCCCGCATAAATGGAAAGCCTCCCATTTGCAAAATAAATAAGGGAAAATATAAGAATGAACTCGTGGATTAATGAATGATGTAATTATGTGCATACACAGAAAATAAAATTAAACAATTAGAGTAAAAACAACTGAGGCACTGAAACAAAAGGCTGTTTTTTAAAACTGTAAGATTAGAGGCAAAAAATTCTGACCATATTTCTCAAAACTGTTTTTCTTGGTTTTTACTATTTGACGATCAGTTAAATCAATGGGGGAAAAATTAAGACTCAGATGCCAACAATAGTAGTTTTGTGAATCCTTAACAAAATCAGGATTATAATATTTAAGACTGCTAGCACATTAAGATGTTCGTTGATGACCACGTGTAAAGTGAGGTCTGAAGACCACATTAGCCTCAATGTGAGACGTCCAAATTTTAAAATATTTATTGCACTATCTTGTGACCAGGAACTGGCTTTGTAGCAAAACCAACAGTGAACAATTGTAGGGATGAACTTTCTTTTTCGAAGTAATTCTAATTTATATTAAGTCTCAAATCATAAATCCTGTCTTAATTTGTGGGAGGCCTGGAAAAAGCAATGTGCTTAAAGGCCCACCTCAAGGCTTAGGTATAAATTATTGTTGAGAGAAATATTATTAATAACTTTAATCCAGTAAGTGTACACTTGGTAAAACAGACCTAAAAAACCATAAAAATAAAGGCGGTTCTTACTTGGACTAAAGTTTAGATACATGACTGAATACGAAGATTTTGAACTTGGGAAGTTTATACTGATATTGATACTTGGAGAGAACAAAACCAAAATATTTAACACATGGCTTTTTTTGTCCAACATAAAAGCAGTAATGCCAAAAAAAAAAAAAAAAGGAGGGTAAAACAGGTTTTGAGGCTAAATATGAGTAAAGTCACTACAAGCTCCTTACTGTAGATCAACATTTCTGAAGATGTGTACTGTGGGCCGCTAGACCCCTAACAAGAAGGAAAAAATGTCCTTTGGTCAAAGGTTTGAAAATACAGCATACGGAGTGCTCCTTATTTGCAGTGCACATAAGCAAAATCAAAGGTTCTGAAAAGTCCCACAATCACAATATTCACTTAACCGAGCTCTCAAATGTTTATTTTCCTAGAACAGTGGTTCGTTCACAGGGAATTAGTATTCTGTATAACACTTAAGGAGACAGGGCTTTAAGGTCCCCTGGGAAGCTCAATTTGATTTGATTTCAGGGCCCCCAAAGTCCCTTTTTTTATTCCTCTGGTGTCACATTCTTTCACCTTCAGCCACAGATTCCATCTCTTCTTACTGAAACCACTTTTAAGGGTTTTGTTAGCTATTTGCAACTCAGGGAGTATTTAAGTTGCTTTATTGTCCTTCCTAGGGATATTTACTTTTCAATGTCATGTTCTAATTGTAGAATAAAAGACTTTAAAAATAAGAGAATACCTGGCATTGCAGAGCTTGGGGTGGGGGATTTTTAAGTCTCCCTGACAGTGTGACACAGGTCTCTGCTCTTTTCATAGATGGGGAGGGCAGAAGCTCCCATGCACAACGGTCTTGGGCATGTAGCCACTAACATCTAAAGCTGAGGCTTGACCCTGTCCTCTTATTGGCAAATTCAGGTCTGTGTTCTCTTATATTTTTGTGCATACATCTAGAAGTAAATATCCTAAATGTAACCAGAAGTCCCAAACTTGTAGCCTCCCGGATGCATTCGACATGCAGATATATTTGTATGCCCAGTGTTTAATGTAAAAATGACAGATTTACTTGGCAACAGTTAAAATGCAGGGGATTCCAAACAATAACCTAGATTCCACCTTCTGAGAAAGCAGAGGGTCTTGTGATAGCAGACCCACTGGCTGGAGCTATCATGGTCATTCAATTTCGAAAGGGCATCCCGGACTTCCCTGGTAGTGCAGTGAAGAATCCACCCAATGCAGGGGACACAGGTTCGAGCCCAGGTCCGGGAAGATCCCACAGGCTGTGGAGCAACAAAGCCCGTGCGCCACAACTACTGAGCCTGCGCTCTAGAGCCCGCGAGCCACAACTACTGAGCCCATGTGCCACAACTACTGAAGCCCGCGCGCCTAGAGCCCATGCCCCGCAACAAGAGAAGCCACTGCAATGAGAAGCCTGTGCACCACAACAAAGAGTAGCCCCTGCGTGCCACAACTAGAGAAAGCCCGCGCGCAGCAACGAAGACCCAACACAGCCAAAAATAAATAAATTAGTTAATTAATTAAAAAAAAGAAAAGCAAGGGCATCCCCTTCACTCTCCCTTGAGCCCTAATGCCCATCAATCCTTAGAGCCCCGCCTTGACATGAAGTGAGAGTAGGTTACCATTTATTGTTGTTGCTGACTCTGTACCAGGCTTGCTTCACTTATTTACATTTTGGGACTTCTTTTATTTTCAATCCTTGAGCTCAACAACCGTTCTCTAATGGTTCTTCTCTGTTTGAAAATTCTCTTTATCTCCCTAATAGGGGATGTATTTTAAGTTGGTCACCAGAAAATTACCTTCAGCTAAATAACTGGAACCGGGTGAAATCAAGGGCCCACCCAGTACTTTGGGTCACCCTGGTTAAAACCTTTGGCTAGACCAAACCCAGCCTCGTCAGCCTGCTGGCTATCTCCCCCACGAACGTCGTAGCAGGTGTGTCTCACTCACATTGCACGGGGCTGGGAAGGCAATGGTCATTTTAACTAGTGACCCAACGGTCTTCAATCAGAAGGTCTTTCCCCTTCGTATATGATTCATTCTGCATCTTTTCAAAGGAAAGACACAGCAAATAACTGGAACAATAGCTCAAGGGTTCATGACATTTAAGAAATACGGATGTTTCCTCCTCCGCCAGATTTCACTTTATATGGCCTAAAGGATGTGTGATGTGGGACTTCCCTGGCAGTCCAGTGGTTAGGACTCTGCGCTTCCACTGCAGGGGGCAGGGGTTCGATCCCTGGTCAGGGAACGAAGATCTCGAGTGCCGTGTGGCGCAGCCAGAAAAAAAAAAAAGAATGTATGATATACGTTTTCAACTAAAGCAGCAGAACTCTCGATGGGTCACACATTCATGCGGACGGTGCGTCAGCAAGTGATGAGTCTGTGTGCAATAGGCAGCTTTCTTCCAGTGCGTTTCTGAAACTCAGAAAACTGAGTGGTCAAGAGACACATTATTAATGGGCTTCCAAACGCAGCCTGAGCTCCGAAACCTGAGCTGTGGCTCTTCCTGCCTCCTCTTTGGAGTGGCCGTCTTGCACCCGCCTGTCCTCTGTGGCTGCAGGAGTGAGCTGAGGGGAGGATACGGACGCGCTGTCAGCAGATGGAGAGGTGGGGCCATCTGCCCGAACTCCCCCACTTATTGTTGGCTCAGTAGCGGCCGCTTTGGTTTGGGTCTTTTAACAGTTCATTTAACTGAGGAGGAGGGAGTGGATTCAGAAGAGGACGCCCCGGGTATTGGTGAAGTTTCCTCGCAGATGTTCTGCTCCTCTTTCTAATTGGCCCCTTCATATCCCTCCTCTTTTCTCTACTATTTTTCTCTTCCTTTCTTTCTTGGCAAGAAACTGCTACTCCTGGATGCTTTCTGAGTCAGTTCTTCCCAGCAATGACCCCAGGACACTCACCACCAACTATCACTGACTCATGGTATTTAAAATGCTGGGTACACAGTGTCTTCCGGGGTATTTTTGTTGCACTTGAACTACATCCAGTAATACTGGTTCTTACCAAATTGTCAATACCACAAATGTGTCTTGTTAACTTAGGTTTTCTAGAGGTTTAAAAAAAAAAAAAAAAAAAGACACTGGAGCATTATTTCTGTTGAACTTTTTTCATAGTTTATATTCTGGGTGGAGGAAAGGTTAGGTGGAAACTTCCATTTTTCAGTCCTTATCACTTGTCTTTCCCTTAAAATGTGTCCTTTATCCTCACTCTCTCTCTCCCACGTAAGACATTTCACCTTCAGGACAATGGAAATTGTGTTTAAATGACATCACAGTGACTCCAACCCGCTCTGAATGTTGCCTTGCTTTTTGACTGTGCAACTGAATCCTTATACAAAGAAATATTTGACTTTCTTCTGGTTCAGTGACATACCTGTACAAGGATCTCCTTCCCCTTTTCCTTAATAAAATTTTTTTTTAATCTGGCAGCTTTCTTTTAAAATTTAAGGAAGTAGCAAGAACCAAAGACAAAGAAAGAGGCTTGCAATTTGAAAATGAATAGACAGAAAATAAAGAACGCTGAGCAGATATTAGGTCTTTTGTTTTTAATCTACTGTAGAAAAAAATGTAAGAAAAGTCAATGCTGAAAGAGAAGGTGCAGTTGGAAATTTCTTCCAAGAGGAAGCTTATATTACCAAGAAGAAAAAAAGTGTCCTGATCAATTTACCGATAAAAACAATACATTATGACACAGGCCACGATATAGTTTTTCCCCGGTCCGGTCAAATGTATCCACAGATTCCTTCTTACCTCCATTTCCCCAGGTGGGCAAAGGCAACAGAACCACATGGACTGGGGCGCTGGAATCCCTTTGACATTCTTATGCTCTTTGATATGGCTTTTGATATCTTGACTCCCAGCCAACCAGTCAATATCTGTGGACGGGAACCACGTCTAAATTGGCTACTATGTAGGTTCAAAAACTGTATGCTAATAGGCCCACTTATTTCATTTCAAAGGAATGGTGCCTTCTGCCACATGAAGGATGAAGGGTAAAAGTTATGAAGACCGCTGACGTTTTAACAAGAATATTAGAATCAAGAGACAAATCTGAATCCTGCCTCTGTCCGTGACTAACTGTATGGGTCCAGGGAGTCACCAGGACTATCTCGTTTCCAGCTTCCTGTAAAACAGTAGTAACAAAACAATAATATTCACTTCATAAGGTAGACTGGGGGAATTGAAGGAGATGATGAACCTTAGGCTTGAAAACTCAAACAGGAGCTGGGCAGGTAAAGTGAGTCAATCAAGTAGGCTGGGTATAAGACAATACATGGCAGCTCGAAGTCTCTGACTCCGAGGGAATGGGGGAGCCACACCCAATAATCCCGAGGCCTTCGGTCCCTCTAAACCTCTAAAAGGGCAGCTGTTTTATTCGGCTCCAGCCAGTTTCTGCAATGGAAAAAGTGGAGACCTGGTATTGCCAGATTTTTCCGGGAAGCTGGAAATCCGGACTTTTAAGTGAAACCTTCCAATTTTCAGTTGTTGGCAAGTAATTCAAATGTAAAGTACTGTGCAAGCCAAACAAAACACATCTGCAGGCCCCGTAAGCCCAGGGAGCCTCCACTTGTGACCGTGATAGATGCGAACGTGTCTGTAACAGAACCTGCCTCGTTACAGACATACCATAAAAGAGTTCTCATTTTTTCCTTGTGTGTGATAGCCAGCATGAGGAAAAAAAACTGATTTGGTCTTTCTAGAAAGGTATCAGGTTGCCCACTCGTAAGGCTCGGATTTATTAGTTAAGACACCTACTAACATGTTTACTGTATCTCACTGACCATGGAAATGTTTAACCCGGTTATAGCTTGTGCTTTAGACAACATAATTGGATCCTGGGACTTTAAAACAGAAGTTGAATTTTTGTTAGAAAACACACACTTCAAAGATAGCCGAGACACTTCTGCATCACGTCACGGAAAATTCACCCTTTCTGATGCTGAGCTGAGCTCCTTTGGAGTCTACTAAGTGAGCAGTTCCTGTCTGGATTATTTTTCTTTGTCTTCAGAGAAGGAGTATCTTGTTTGAACGGGTCCATCTTAGTGGCGCTCCCTCCTTAAGTAGTTGAACTTACTTTTTAACTGTTACATGCCAACAAAACAGGTTGCTTAATTGGTTTGACCTTTCACTGTATTTTTTAATTTTTCAATCTTAGTTTCATAGTTCCATCTGGCCCTTTAAAACGACATCTGGTTAACTGTACTTAACCAGCTGATCACTGTACAGTTATTTTTAAATGTAATGTATGCTTAAACAGATGTTATTTTTATAGATGTGGATCTAAACTGCACTTGTGTACTTGCTACGTCTGCATAAACTCTTTCTGCAATTCCAATGTTGACACCCAAAATTACATGCCAGAATGCTTATGAACTCCTCTATTATGGTACTGCACTTCTGTGCTGCTTGTTAGGTAAACATCAATTCACTTCTTTTTTTCTCTCTTCATTGCACATAAATAAAACATCAGCATTTAGTTTATAAAGTGATGAACATTGTGCTGTGTTGGATTTAGCTTTATAAATACAACTGCTGTCAGCAAGAAAAAAGGATTTATTGAATAAATAATAAGAAAGCTAAGGGAAAATGAAAATATATATATTATGCAAAACATGGTGTCTGTCAACAGGTCACAGAGGAGCCTCCATGCTTTTGGTGTCGCTGTCGGAGATAACTGCATCTCTGACGTGCTGCATCTGGAGTATTCTGGGCCTTTCTCTCACGGTATGGGGCTTAGATTTAATCCAGGAAGCACGCTACAGAAAATGAGTTTACTGTTTAGAACTCTGAAGGCTTGACTGTCTGGGGCATAATTAACATTTAGAACAATTTAAATGTCTCCTTACAAAAACAAGGAGGGCGCTGAGAAGACCTGAGAAAAAGAAGGCCTAAATGGCCCCTCCCTCCCACAGGTTTACTTCTGTCTTTTTCTATCAGGAAAGAAGAATACAAAGGTGACAGTAGTCTGTGCATCAATGGAAAGGTTTTCCAACCAGGAAAGCATCCTAACGTCCAGTCTATCGTGTTTCAGGGAGAGCGCGATCTCGCGGGACTGCGAGATCTCCAAACACTATCAGCATGGGTAGTTTGCCTAGGACGCCAGGTTGAGTCTGCCTGGGGACAAAGAAAACGGTCACAGTTGAAAACAGTTTCCCGAGAACTTGAAAAGTCTCATTCTCAAGGTTAAAAATTGCTGTTATACATAATACCTCCGTAATTGATAGACATTTTCTCTCTCCAGAGTCCATTTTCTCTGAAAAACACCACTGAACATCTGTTCATAAACAGTCCTTCTGTGAACACACTGACACAGGCCTTGAGCTCCTACAGGCTCAATTCCCCTGCCATGTGCAGATGGCACGATGTATTTATACAGCTGAAGCCTGGGCAACAGAAGCCCAGCCGTATCTCCAGGTAAGACTTCAGGCCAACACGTGCGGCTGTTCTCCGGCCTCGCCCCAAGTTGTCCGAGGGGTTCCTTCTGACACAAAGACAAATTGTTTCCTACTCATGTGTGGGATTCGTTGGAAAAATGACCTTCGGCAATCAATGTCTAACTCTACAGAGGAAAGGACATTTCTCATCTTTTAAAAAGATTCCACACATTAATGAAAAACTAATTAGGGGACAGAGGTATTTGGGAAACTAAGTAGGGCTGTGATGATTCGGTTGCTTTGTTTCTGGCCTCTATGCTTTATGTGTGATGTTGAACAGGAATTAATTATTACCACTAAAAGCAAAAAGTTTGGGGTTAAGCGTGTAAATAATTAACTCGCAACTTTTCAAGAATGACCACGACGGGGGAACATGTCATTATAATGAAAGAAATGATTTCCCACATAACTTCCTTTCGCTTCTCCTGTTACACGTGAAATGGAGATGGGTACAAGGATCGGGCTTTTCTTTACTGAGCTTTTGAGGGGAAATACTCAAGAGGCTTGCCAACCCAGGTGAACTTTGGTTACTTTTCCAATCTGGTTTCCCTATTAATCACGGGGAGGTTGGTTCTCTGGCAATATCTCTTAGAAGCTAGACAAATTCCAAGGACAAGCATAGCCAGCTCCTCACAACCTGGAGAAACATGGACTCTAAGTAAAAGCAGGATGCTGGAGCTTCCGGAGGGTTTAGGGGCCCCAAAGATCACCCAAATAAACAGAACAAGGGAGCTATGCACACGCGTAACCTGGGTTTATTTGTACCTGTCTCTGTGACACAGCTGCATTGCACATGAGAGCTAGGATCAGGGAAACATATCTACGGTACCTTAATATAATATAAACTATTCATATTTTATTCTCCATGAACACCGCAGGCAAATTCTTGTTATATTTGACCAGCTGGGGTCAAAAATGTTACGCAGTGCTGGTAGGATCTTTGCCTTAGGTTCAATCTCCACTGCACACACAAGTTTTTGGGTTTGTGCGTTTCAAAGATCCTTTTACACCATGTATGAACCTCCAACTTATTCAATAATCTTCAGATTGGCTTACCAGTTTAGTCTACAGAATCAACTCTGGTAGAGACGTGCAGGAGAAAAAAATTTTGCCTCTTGAGTATATGATGTTTAAGTGTCATATCTCACTGGAGGAAGGCAGATGAACTAGAGGACCTCTGGAAAACTTCTTCCAGGGGGAAAACTGTAGGAGTCTGTTTCTATATTATGGGAAAACCTCAGGGACATTTCCTGTTAGCCCTTCCCTAGTTACTCCTCACGAGAAACCCCAGCTAAAACAGAAGAAATAATCAAAATGAAAATAAAGTTGAACCTTTAAATCAGACACCAAGACTGCTTGTCACTAAGTATTGAATTGCACTGTGGTTTAAATGAAATTATACAGTTAGGAGTATTAGAAGAGACCAAATGCAAATCATGTTTTACACTTGAGAAAACACGTGTTACGTTAGGCCAAATTTTTCTGGTTTTGGTTATTAACTTCTCTTATGGATACTTCATTTTTTTTCCCCAGGAAAATTAAAAGTTGAGGGATGTACCTTCTCTTCTACCTGATGTATGCACATAATAATAGGAGCCTAAATTTGTTGGAAATATTTTTATCATATTCTACATTACCATAATATAATGGGTTCATTATGGCATTATTTATAATAGTGAGAAAAATGGAAAGAATACTAATATCAAATAACAGAGGCCTCATTAGATAACTATTGACATGGGAAAATTATGTCATACGTTAAGTGGAAATTATAAAGATAAGTAATTACATATACACTCTACAATCTCAACTAGGAATATGACATAGATAGGCATGGGGAAAAAACTTGGAAAAAATATGCTAATGTATTAAAAATAACTATTTCTGGGTGGTAGGTTTATGGGTTATTTAAATTTTCAGCTTCTTATATTTAGGTATTTCCCAGGTGTTTTACATTGAACGTATATTATTTTAATAAACAAAAAAATGTGGTGAAAACATAATAAAGATATTTCTCCTAAGAAATGCATTTGCTATCTTAACAAGAGGAGTTTGGGCACCTTTAGACCAGAATATAAGAAGATATGGAGTATACTGAGTTATACTGTGGACAGAAATTTATGATATTTGGAAAGAGATGATTTAGGGAAGTCTTTTTCTTCCTAATAAGGTACCTGAGGATATAATCATCATTTGCTGCCTAGATACTGAAATGCATCCTAGGTGACCTTCCTGACTTTATTAATCTCTCCCTCCTCCCTCCCTCCCTTCCTTCTCTTCCTCGATAAATATTTTTTTATTGATTACTAACTCTGTGCCAGGTACTCAGAATAGGGGTTGAAACCCAGGAATTTGTAGCCTAGGAAGATGGTCAATGAACAAGCAACAAACTATCCAATGAATAATGTCACAATTGTGACAAATAATAATGTCACAATCATGAGAGCCGGTACACCTGAGGAAAGCAGGGGTGAGCAGCCCTGTCATTTGCAGACGAGGGGAAGTCCTCTATATGGCAGCAACATTTGTGCTGAGAACAGAAAGCATCAGAAAGAACTGACTGGTTGTACCAAAGGTGGGAGGATGCTCGAGGGTGCGTGCTGGTCCCACGCTGAGTACTTGGCATTCCTGTTGCATACCCTCTAGGCACCCCAATAGGGTCTGACCCATAGGAAACACTCAAATATTTATGGAATTGGCTTGATTTGGAAGATATGCCATTTAAGTCTTCAAAACAGTAGGACCTAGGCAGACTGCATCAAATCCTACCATTCTATAGGTAACCTGATTTCCACCTCTAAAAAGGCCTGCCTTCCATGAGGTCCACCTGACAACCAGACATACTCTGACTCACTGTTCCTAAATACAGAGGCTTTACTTGTAGAATTACGGAGAACTTGGATAGTTTAAAATGTACCCTCCATCTAAATGTAGTGCAAGTTTATCTCTATATTGTGTCTTGACGTACCATCAGTAATACATGTAAGTATCAGGCTGTAAAATCATTACCGAATTCCTGGAATGCTCCAGTCAAATTTCTAATCATTATAATGCAGTGTCAAATGATCAGTTAGCAGTGTCAGCCTATGTGACTAGCTGCTTATAATTCTCAATGTTTGTCCTCAATAAAAATATTTGGGCTCAATCTCAAAATCGTCAAAAAGACTAGACATAGGTTGGCCCAAACCACTCATTCTTTTTGAATTTGTAGAAACTGCTTTCCACAAAGAGGATGCCCACACAGCTGGAAAAAAGCTGAAAGAACGAAAGAATTTGTGCTCTGATGGTTGCCAAGAGTGACTGTTCCCCACTGGGTTGGTGAAATCAAGCATCTGCACCCTTAATAATATAAACAGTTCTGTCCCTCGTCTTGGGGAGGGCAATAATTTATCTACTATTAATGAGGGAATATCACTCTCAAATAAGATCAAATTCAAGAACTAAGAAAATATGTACTTTGTGATCATGAGCAATAACATATTTTTCATAGAATATCGAGTAAGAGAAGGTCAGTGATGACAAATATGGGAAATGATAAACCTTCCACCTCCAATGAAAACAAGATGTTGAACATGAAACTAATATTTCTAGTGCCTAGTATTTAAAAATCCATCATATATAACTATTGCCTTCCAGACGTGTATAATTGATCCTACTCACATCAATAGTAAGTTCCTTTTCAGTTTTTTTCTTACGTTAACTTCTTTTTACATGGTATTATTTTCCTTAAATGGCATTTCCACTGACAACTACACAGAATGCACTGTATAATTATCGTGTCTTCAGTTTCTTCTTCTACAGTTCTTTTTAATTACAAAATAATACCCTTTTGAAGCATGCATCTTTGATATCTTAACCATCATTGGGTCAATATAGCAGTGTGCTCATTATCAATATATTTTAATTATTTCATTCTTTCTAATGCCTCATTTTGTTTTCCATGAACTGCCAGGTAATTATGTTTGTAGCAGGATAAATAATTAACGTTCTCTGGAGCAGAACGGCTATTACTTTCCTTTTTTCTTTTTCTTTTTTTCCCCTCAGCCATGGCAACATAATAAATAGGCATTTACCTGGAGTGACTAAATGTGTTCTTTTCTTGGGGCAACAGTAACTTGGTGATTCAAGAACTGTTTTTGGTGAAGCTATGAATTACCCAGAGCCAAGGTTTCTGGCTTCCTAATTTCTCTCTAAACAGAGCAAAGCTGCTTTCATTAGACTGTCAAATTCTCCTCTGTCCTATTTCATGTCCTAATTCATCCCCTCAAAACAGGGTGTAGGCTCTTGAGGCTGTATGTGCAAAGGCTATTTACATGCATAAAATTACTTTACTATTTTCTCATTCAGAAAAATACACCTTTAAAGTAAATCCTGACTATATAAGGCAAGAAAAACATGAATGCTTTCAAAAACACTGATTGAGAAGAACTTATGAGTGAGTCACAAGTTCAAAGACAAAGTAAAACAAGGTGAAGTTCAGTAGGGGAGGCTTTAGAGAAAGACCACGAGATAGGTGAACGGAGCAAAGCAAGATGTGGCACAGATCGCAGTAAATTTCATTTCTTCATTGTGTGAAAACTGCATCCTAGCAATTTGGAGTATACATTCCTCTGAAGTGTTACTGCAGAAGGAAGGGAAAGGTACTCTAGTACTAGTTGTGTGACCTTGTGCAAGTTACTTAACCTCTCTTTGCTACAGCTTTCTCATCTGTGAAGTAAAGCTAATAAGAGCAAATGAGCACACTTCTGTAATACCAGTTTCGTAATGCAGGTTGTTATTTAAAGACAGCTTTCAAGCCTACAGTTCTTCAAGCTAAACATCCCAACGTCTTCGGTCATCCCTCAGATCAGAGGCTTTCAAAGATCCTCACCACTTTGGTCACTCTTTTGTCTGTGCTCAAGTTTGAAGGTCTCTGATGAACTCTGGATGCTCCAAAAAGCGTCTGAACTGCAGAGAGCAAAACAGGGTAACTCTCCTCTCCCCTTTCATCCAACCAGAAAACTTAAATAGTCATGCTTTTAAATATGCAGCTTTCTGGTCTGATCTGTTTTTCTTCCGCCCTTTGTATTATTAAGTCTTATAAATGTGTTGCTGACTCTTTTCAGCGTCCACACATCTGCTGATGACTGGGCTTAGTGCCAGTGACACAATGTGGTAACGCCTGTTCTAATCCCTGCCTTTGTAACAGAGTTAAAGTGGAGACAGCCAAGGGTTTGCCTTTATTTTTGATAAGTCAATATTCTCATATACGTACAAGAAATAACTATATGGTAAGTCAATAAATCCCCCATTAGGAATGAAAATAGGAGAACCAGATTTTCCCTTTAAACCAATTAAGCGAGACGCAACAGGAGAAGAGCTGTTTATGGACATTTTAAAGACCATGATATGGGGAAGGGGATAGTTTACTTGAAGTGCTAATCTGAGACTGGTTGGTCCAAATTACATACCAATACTTACTGTAGAATAAGAAACTTCAATAAAAGGTTCAATTTCATGACTCCTATGGAACAACTCTGCCTGAGATTTATGGGGTAAGTAAGCATGGTCATTCCTGGATGATATGACAAATAATACTACCACATTTTATACTCTGAACCCTAGACCTAGATTAAGAATAGGGCACTATCTAATCCTCATACATACTTCACTAAATGCATGCTTATGTCATTTCAGAATCTCACCTGTCCTAAAACCATGTTAATTCTTTTATAATTCATACAAAAATATAAATGAGCACCTACTGACTGCAAGGGAATGCTGGGTTTTGATAAGAGCTTGTGTAATAGCATTTAGCCAGTATAATGTCAAACATATTATTGTGTCGTCTTTCACGAGGGATTTGCTACATTGCATGGTTCAGATCTGAGTATCTGCACTTCCTTCTAGAACCCTGCAAATCTCCACTCCTACCATTTGCAATATTTAAAGAAGAGGCAAAAAAGGAAAAAAAGAACAACAAAAAAACTATGAAGTAATTTCATGCTCAGTGATATAAAAAGTGTTTCATCTTTCACAGAAAGAGTTTTATGCTGGGACTTAGGTAAATTCCAATGTAAAGAAAAATTTGCAGTTTCCTCTATGCTCCAGCTTATTCAAATACAATTTTTCCAATACTGCTATCTGAGGCAATATATAAGAAATCTTTAAAATGCACAGTTAATTTAATTATTATCATTTGTACTTTATTAAGCAACCCCTTCCTAATAAGAAAATTTAACAAGAGGAAAATATGAAGAATTACTAAGATTGCAAAGATTTAAATCAGACAATTCACATATTTAAGACAGCCTGAACCTCTTAAGTACTGTCATTTGGAGGCTGACGACAATGTAAACGAACACTTTTAAACAAGATCAGGCAACATAATTTTGATCTTTGTATGTTCATCGAATCAGAGAGAAACTAATACACTTCAGGAAAACAGAAAAAATTTTAAATCCTGGTAGTAATGTGATTTTAATAAAAGGCTCTCCCATGTAAAGGCTCACCCATTTCTTAAAATGGGTGCTGTCCATTCAGTAACAGCACCCATTTTAAGAAAGGGTTAAAATCCTCTAGCAGCATAAAGACTGTCATTGTTTATCTTGTAAAATCATCTTCAGAGCAGCAAGATAATGCTTAGTTTTACAAGATCCATGCCTCAGTGGTGGGTGTTTATAACCAAGTAACAGATCTAGGGCAAGAAACCTACATAGTCAAACTAAATATCTAAGAAATCTGATGCAAAAAAAGGGGAGTTTGCTCACATCAGTTTGAAGCTTTGTATCTTAGAAATCAGATGGCTCTACAGTACTGTAAAAGTACTGTGAGCCACCACAAAGTTGTCTTCAAATGGATTCAATTGAATCCGGCATTTATATACAGTCACTCTGCTTTCATTATCTCTTACCTCATGTTCTCACTTTGTTTGTGACTTTATTTGTAAAACTGAGCTCCATTCATGCTTGGAAATAAACATTTTAGGCACTCCCAAAAGAAAGAACTCCAACTAAAGAAATACTTCAAAATATTTGAAATGATAGGGCATAAATTTTTCCCTGATTTCCAATGATATGAGATTACAAATATAATAATGTTCTTTCTCCAAAACTGTTTTAAAACAAAACAAAACAAACAAACAAACACAAAAAAATATAACACGTATACCTCTTGGGAGAAAAGGCTGAGAGTGTTGCCTTTAGCAGACAAGTAGAAGGGAAAATTCTGTCTGAATAAACTTTTCAAAACTTGCTTCTTTGCATGTTATAAGTTTTGTCTATACTGGTTGAACACAAAGAGGTTAATAATCTTGCACAGGACAACAGTGCTAGCAATTCAGTAACTGAATAAATATTCCCAATAGAAGGACCCATTTTCTATCAGAAATAACAGAACATGTAAAAGTAATATTCATTAGGGAAAACACAATTTTTTGTGTACATCTGAAGGGACAAAGGGTAAGTCAATTGAGGACCAAATATGGAGCTGAGAGATGACCGAATGTAGAAGCTGTGGTCTTGTCTCTTTACACTGACCAGTGACGATGGGGCAACAGGGACCATCGATATTCAGAATTCTGAATGGCTCCAAGTTTTTTGAAATTTTTTGAAATTACAGAATATGTAGTCACTGACAACTAATCTTAATTTTTAATGTGAAACTCTATGATCAAAGTTTTCACACTCCAAGAAGACGGAAAATATTATTACATTATCTTCTCAACAAATTAATATTCTGAAAGCTGTCAGGGTACGAAAAAAGTAATGTAGTCCTATATTTTCCAATACTGTCTGAATTATTCAGGTAAAGAATACAGAAGAATATTTTGCACGTAAAGAGAAACTTAATGTCAAATGTGGTAAAACATAAAACTCGTTACAAATTATACTTTTATAAAAATGTGCCCCCTGCACTCTTTGTCTGTGCCCATGTATTATTCACATTTAACTTTTGCTTGCCTCAGACTACAGATTCTGGCATTGGAGGCTCTGGGTTCCAACCTTAGCTCCACTATTCACTGGCTTGCTAACCGCAGCCAAGGTATTTGTTCTCTGAGCACAGCTCTACCTCTGTAAAAATGGAAATTACAGTCTACATAAGAGTTCATGAAAAAAGATCAATAAATTCAGTTGCTATGTTATCTTTTTATTATCATTACTACTACTACTCCTCTAATTATTAATCCCAAAATTCTCATTAAAATACTTTTCTAAAAACAACAGATGGAATATTTTTAACGTGGAGAAGAGCAGTTATTTGAATGATTTTAATCTGTGCCACAGCTTTGTGAGGTCCTACCTTTGTGATTTAAAAAATATCATGATTTCTAAGTGAACATTTGGTTTCCTATCTGTAAGAAGGGGATATGAATGTTTGCCTCTGGGTTTTCAGCGAATTAAATATGATTCTGTATGGAAACCATCAAACACCCTGCAAAGCCTAGTAACTGTGAGGAAAGTAAGCAACTACAACTTTTGAAAGAAAAGATATTACCATTAAAGGTCTATAAATATTGTGGCAATGAAACAATTTTTAAGATTTATGTGGGTTTTATCTGTCAGCTTCTCTCGACACACTGTGGTATTAAACGTATTACATTAAGTAGTTGAAATCAGACTGAATACAATTCATTCTGGTCCACTTGCTGAAACATGCCAATCCAATGTTTTCCAATTTTCTCACCTAATATTTCTCTTGTCCTTTGGGGTCATGGGGTAATTTGTGCAGGGAAAATACTCTAACCACTGTAAAACTGATCAAAGTGTGACTACGAATACTGCCTTAGGACAAATGATTTGAACCCTTCCTTATCAAAACATCTGCAAATATTCTCGTATATGTACGAGTCAATGAGGGAACATATGCTGAATGAATTCCCTTCTCCCTCAGAACACCTGATACACACCTGACACATATAATCGAATTCCAGAAAAACTGACAAACGATGGGAATTTTTAGGAATTAATAAATCATCTAATAAGACAATACTCAAATCTTAGAAAGCCAGAAAACATTTTGCATAGTCTTAACTATAAATCCATTTTGCAATTTTCAGTCAATATTCTGGTTCCTAAAATATTACTGTACATAAATATTGCTTTTGCACCTTTTCCAGAATTATGTATGGTGGTCTATAAACCTCCCCGTAATGTAGGCCACCAAAGGTCATTTACATGCAGTTTTAAATAATCTCAGCTTGATTTCTGTCATGTATTGGCATAGTTCATGTTTTTTTGACGTGTTTTTTTTTTTAAAAGAAGATCTACATCTTATTTTGCTAACTGGAACCTTAAGTAAAAACAGGTAAAACATTTGCTTTGACTGTAATGAATAATATGTTTCTTTCTTTGCGTGTTGTGTGTGCACATGCACATGTGTGCAGTACATATCTCTTATTGAAATTAAGCTTTAAAATTACAATGTAATGAAAAATGGGATGATTGGTTGACTTTTGTCATCTTTTTGTTCTAATTGATTGTCATAAGCTAAGTCATTGCTTGATGCTTTGCCCATACATTTTAATGACTACAAATGAGTAGACTGGTCCCGGCCCATTTCACGTGTATGTGTCATTTAAGTGGAGTTGCGGTAAAGAAACATAGAGCAAAAAAGTGACAATTTCCTTCTGAAAATCTACATGTGACGATATGCCTGATAACGTAACTGTCAAAATAGCAAATAGGAAAAAATATTCTAAAATCCAAATGGAATATATTCCAGAAGGTTGGATAATATGGTCCATGTATCTACTACATACACTGAGGGCTCCTGATCTATTTAAAGATCCAATCTCCATCTTCACATTCTGTGTAACCTAACCTTAATGCTCACAATTCTAGGTTTTCAGCTCCGTGGTTTTACTTTCATCGATTTATTACTGTTTCTATTTTTCTACATCAAGTTTCTTATTCAATTATAAATAAAAGTATATGTTGATGGTGGTATTCTAAACATATTACTTTGAATAATAGGAGTGTTTATTTCCTTTCAACTCTAAATGACATACTTGGTACTAGTTAAACGTTCTCTGACAATATAACAAAATATAAATCACCTGGTGGAACCCACATCCTAAAATATAACCCAGTCAATACTCACATGAACTCATGGAAAATTCTTTTCTGCACTGTTTGAGAGTGTATGCTTGATGTTTTACTATTGTTTATTTTTCAATAACTAATCACCCTTCTCGGTCTTCCAAAAGTTCCTGGTATTTCACTAGTTTACACATCGATTGAATACCTTTCCCAGCATTGCTTTTGGCTCTAGGCCAACAGCTGTGATAATCAGCTATAAGATTTATTCCAGGAGGGAAGTGTTATAAACAGAAGGATTCATAAGGCAGCATGCTAAAAATGAATACTAATGCTTTCGATGAGATGCTTGAAAACTTTTTGTGCCTTCAATGGGCGCTAATGTCAGTCTTTACGCTCTTGAACTCCATGTGAGCTTTGATTTTGCGGAAAAATGGCATGTTCACTAGATTTGGTGATTTGATATTTGCATTAATCATTATGAGCCGGTTTAGCAAATTGAAATGATTTAATTTCACAAAGGCAAATATAGAAAAATCACAGAGAATAAGTTAAAAGCCCCACCTTTATGGAAATTAAGGGATTAACTGCTATGCATGATCTGACACATTTACTGCAACAGGATATATCAGTATACTGGTTGATGGGTGGAGTCAAAGTATAAAGGAAGCCAAAACAATTCAAAGGGAAACAGTTGGCAGGTAAATGCACTGAGCTAGAAATTAATAATAAGGAGAAATGAGGTGAGTGGAAAACAGGACACACAATCAGTTCTTAAAGACAAGACACAGAAATAAAGAAAAGTAACTCAGAGTTTATCGGCTGAGAAGAAAAGGTTGCGGAATATTAATCTTAAGTGGGGCAAAAGAAAATAGATGCCACTGAAACATCGGAAAGGTATAGAAATAGAATTCAATTAAGGTAATTTACGGCTACATAAAGACAGGTGGGGAAATTTGGGGGGCTGCAGAAGAATTAAGGAAGAAGTCTAGAAAGCACAGTGTCCAAACTACAAGACTAAAATGCTTTCCACTGTATTCATCCCTTTGGTGGGCTCTACGGGTACCCTAAGGTCATTCAGAGTTCACCAAAACTTCCCCAGGAAACATCCTCAGATTTCCCAAACATGTGTTGAAAAGCTCTCTTAATTTTTCCTTTTCAGTATGTATCACCACTTGCAATTATTTACCTGTGTCATGACATAATTTTCTCTCCCACAGGAATATAAACAACAGAAATTCTGGTAGGGCAACCTCACCATTAGAGCACAGAGTTTACTGCAGCACCTGGAGGACAGCAGGCATTCAGAAACAATTTTTGAATGAAAAAAATAAACAAATGAATGACTACACGGTTGAGTGCAAGGGTTAGCTTCCCCATGTTCAGTAATCCTGCCTGAAATTAGGAGTTAGAGTAACAGGAAGAGAAAGGAAGGGTTAGGCACAAAGACAAAGAAGGATTCTTAGGAAGGGCTGGCCGACAGTTGGGAAGGAGGCAAAAGAAAAGACCTGGGGAGATAGAGCTTTAGAGGTTGAAAAGAATAAAGGTAGACAGTGAAGGAGATGTGGAATAGAGGAGATAAACAGAAATTATAGTTGAAATGTAATTCCGTACCAAAAGAGGCATCTAACAAAATATGTTGCAACGCTTACATGTCTTGAATATTAAAATCTCAAATATTGTAAACATTGAAATTATAAATAGGAAAATCATAAATTCTTATACTTTTGGCTTTTCTCCAGTTCTTTTTTTCAAGCAAACTTCAAATGGAAGGATGACAATAGTTCTCATTTACTGAGTGCATATTATGTGCCAGCTACTGTGAGATTCTTGCGTGTGTCTTGTTAATCCTCATGATGACCATAGGTGGGAATTTCCATTGTTATCTATGTATTCTGGCTTCACTAGCTCATTTCTCTCTCACTCTAGGACTATCCACAGCCCGTATCCCAAACCCTACTCCCGGGAAATTCTTTTTTAAGAAGTCTGCGTGTGTCCTGAGTGTTGCCAGCTCTTTACAGAACTTGTTTGACCTGATCACAGACCATAGAGTGAGCATGTGAAGGTCAGATTTAGAATGGCATTGCTGACACACTACCACGCTAAGGATATCTCTGGTGTCTTTCTCTGCAGAATGATTCCTAAGAGAAAGCAACTTATTAAGCGCATAGCTGTGCCAGCCAGGTGCATCCGCAACTGCAGCCCACAGCTGCTAAAAGCAGAAGCAGTGGCATGAAATGGGTGTGTTTGATGACTTCCTTTCTGCCTATCCAGTTAAGCCGCTCCCCTGTCTCTGCAGAGCACCGCAAGAGAACATCCCATAAGAAGGGGGGTAAAAACAAAAATTTTCACCTAACTCTGAGAATATAAGAGATTTCCTCAGTTGTAGGGCATGGGGAACAAAGATGCTGAGGTGACAGAATAAGGGTCATATTGAAAGGTACAGTGAAAGGGCCCTTCATTCAGAAGTACAGTTAATATCCAGCCACCCAGCCTTCATCTGAACAAGCAATGCCCTGGAATCAACTGAGAGCTAATTCGGTGCCCTCCAAATCATGCAGTTGCCATTCAACTGAACATCATTTATGCCAGCTCAAAAGAGCCATGTTACTCACGGAAATCTCATTTTTTCATATGAAACACTGGAAGAGATTTAACAAGAATATAAAGGATCTGGGCTTCCCTATTGGCTCAGTGGTTGAGAGTCCGCCGGCCGATGCAGGGGATGTGGGTTTGTGCCCCGGTACGGGAAGATCCCACATGCCGCGGAGCGGCTGGGCCCGTGAGCCATGGCCACTGAGCCTGCGCGTCCGGAGCCTGTGCTCCACAACGGGAGAGGCCACAGCAGTGAGAGGCTCGCGTACCGCAAAAAAAATAAATAAATAAAGGATCTGAATGAGTTATATGTATCAAATATGAATACTACAAAGTGATTGAATATATATTTACATACATACATATATGTATGTAAATATATATTTAAATATACAGTACTTAATGTTATAAGTACATACATACATACATATATGTGTGTAAATATATATATTTATATATACAGTACTTAATATTATAAGTACTGTATATATATTGTACTTGAATTAGAGACAGCCTAGAAGAAAAGCCTTAAAATTATAAAAATGCCCATTTCTTCGTTTTAAGTCTAATACAAATATAATCAAATGTATAATGGAAACTGGAGAAGGTGACAGAACAATTCTAAACTTCAGTAACTCTTCACACTCAGCTTTCTTTCCTCCTGCCTCTTTCACAATCTTCACACACATACGGCAGCTAAAATGGACTTCTCAGTGTTTCCTGAATAAATGCTGTCCCCTTTCTTCCTGGTGGGTAGTCAACTTGAACTCATTCCTCCAGACCTCTTTCAAGTTATCAGTGGCACAGCCCAGCATTGAGAACAAGGGCTCCAGGAAACAGGTACCGGGGCTTTATGGTTTCTTCCAGGTGTTGTGAAGTTGGACAATTAACTCACCTTCTCTAAGCCTCCTTAAGCCCAATTCTAAGACTGAGAACACATCTGCACCATCTACATCCGGAGAGTAGAAAAAAGAAAGCCTAGGAAAGTGCTTTGTAGTGTCCACTGGATACATCCAATCACGATACCTGTCCTTCTCAACTCTCTTTGGAAAGGAAAGGCTGCTAGGGAGACGATTCAATCCCACTTCTCAGTAAACTGAACTGAAAGGACTGAAAAAATTTCCCTGGTGGAAATAAAAAGAGTAAAGGGAGAAGAGAATCTGGAGACAGGCAAACTACACTAATAGAGGATCACCAAAACAAAGTGCTTGTACAGCGTGATGTCAAATAATATTGATGGGTGAGACTGTTCAGACCCAACCTTCTGCAGAAAACAACTGAAAATACTGAAAAAACAATTTTAACACCTTCTTTGGCACTTGAATTTGCTAATAAGGTAGTAAGGAATTATCACAACAGCAACTGAATGGAAGTGGGAACCAGATAGACAGTGGACCCTCAGAGAACTTGTATAGCCAAGAGAACCTGAGCTGTGATTTTGGAGATTTCACTGGATCCAGAGAATTCAAAGCTGGGTCTCCCCAAAATACAAAGTCTAGGAAGACAGCTTCCCTTCTTACCACTGAGACCCAGCAGGGCTTCACCCTCTAGGTAAGCACAAATCCAAGGGAGACTCACCACATCCCTTCCAAACCCAAAGGCCTTACAGGAAATTGTCCTGTTGCTGAGCAGAGCAGGGACAGAAAAACATCTCAGAGAAATGACAACCATGAGCCTGTTGCTACAGGGATATGCAAGAACAAGTGAGAACACCTGGCTGGTCCAAAAATCTTCTTGCCCCCAAATCCTCAGGCCTTGAACTGTTCTGTATTATTATTGTTGTTATTATTATTGCAAAACACATAGAACATAAAAATTTACTACTATAACCATTTTAAAGTGTACAATTAATGGCATTAAGTATATTCACAATACTATGCAACTATTACCACTAGTCCCAAAACATTTTCATCACCCCAAATGGAAACCCCATACCCGTTCATTGAATTGCAAAGGTTCAGATACTGGAATTATCAAGGGCAGATTATAAAACAATGCATTAGGGGCTCCCCTGGTGGCGCAGTGGTTGAGAGTCCGCCTGCCGATGCAGGGGACACGGGTTTGTGCCCCGGTCTGGGAGGATCCCACATGCCGTGGAGCGGCTGGGCCCGTGAGCCATGGCCGTTGAGCCTGGGCGTCCGGAGCCTGTGCTCCGCAGAGGGAGGGGCCACGACAGTGAGAGGCCGCGTACCGCAAAAACACAAAAAACAATGAATTAATTTTTTGTTTAAATTGAAACTTTATGCAACGAGTTGGATTAACAAAAAGTACTCAATAAATAATAAGATAGTTGGAAAGTAGATAAGGAAAAAATTAGGAAATCTGCATGAAAATGCATAAAGTTGGGCACACCAAAAAGTAGATAATATCAGGTACCTGAATAATCATTCTATGTCTTGGAGAATATATTTATTATTTTTAATTCCCCGAGATCCTACATCTGATCTTTCTCAAAATATTATTACTCCTTAATATTATATTGTGCTTGATATTGAGCTCCTGACCAATTATAACATTGTTCTTAGGTGAAAATATTAGCTACTTTATGATATTCAGCATTTCAAACATATTCCTGCAATGTGTTAGGATAAAAGACAGACATTGTTGTATAGTTCATTCTGTAAGCTCTAAGATCCATGGAAGGACTTGGAAATGGAGTAAAATCTACTACGTCGGGCCAAAAAGCAGGTGTAAAATATTAAAATCTAGGAAGTCAGGTAGCTATTAAAGCTTACTTTTATTTGTAAAATTAAACATGGGCACAAAAACAGGTGAATAAAATTTAACAGGCAAGCAAATAATAAAATTCAGGGTATTTTAAAAATTATGACAAATACCTTGAGGTGTTTTATTTGACTAAATTTTTAAGAATTCTTTCCAAATGTGATCCCTAACCTCTTCCTGATAAGTGTATGCACAAGGCCAAATCAACTGAAAGAAAAATGAAAACTTAACCCATCACTAGATTGCCTTGTCTCCAGAATGCTACGTATCCAGGTGATCCGTGTCAGCATAGCTTGTATCCTGTTATATAGCCACCCACAATGGAAAACGAGGTAAGCATGAAAGATTGCAAGGAAAAAATATAATTTTTATCATCAAATTAATATAGCAAGATATTCCATAATATGATATACACTTAGGCAAAACTGGTTCTATTCGACTCCCGCCTACTTAAAGAAAGAAATATCGATTTCTTATCTCACGTGACCAAAAACTATACAAAACTTTACGTTCAAAACTGAAGATGCATAACAGAAATTAAACAAAAATATCTGAACACAGGCAGTCCTCGCTTTGCATGGCATTGGGTTAACTGAAACTCACACACTGAGTCCTCTCTAAATCCAGCACTGCCTGTATTCCACACAGCTATTTTGCACAAATATAAGCATACGCCAAGGAGCAAAATGTAATAGTCTCACTATGTGGGTGAGATATGGAACTCTCTGAGCTATTTAAATTGTTCTCTGTTTTCCCAAATACCATTCTGTTTTTGTAAAATACGGAGGGAGGAAAGGAATTTCATTTGCACACAGTTACGATGATTAATAAAAAAAAATGCTGTTTTTATCTGAAAATATTATTCTGGGGTCTATTTAATGTGGCTGAACAGACACAGATTACCATATATAACCTTAAGTGAAACTGAAAATACTCATTCCCGCGAGCTTTATTTTATACTATGAATTCAGTTAAGTATCTCCTATTCTGAAAGGCTCTCTTTTAAAAGGGACTCTACAAGCACAAACAGATGGATTAATTACATTAAAAACTGACATGTTAAGTATAAAGTTAAAGAAGCCAAACTTATGCAAATAGAAAATTTATCATTTAATACCCAATTGAATCTAAATGAATTCTTTTTTTTACTGTCATCAGGTTTCAAAACATTTCAGGCACGGGATAAGAGGCAATTTATCTGGCATCACAGAAATCTGAGAAAATAATGTGCCCTTCCTTTTAGATTCTGAGCAGAATCAACTCCTATGTATAGACTAATAAAAATTAAAAAAAAAAAACTTTAGGATAGAGACTCATTTTAGAGGGCAGGTCAACGTAAGGAAAATACAGACCATTCATTTCCCCAAATCAGCATTTTCTTTTCCAAACCTCATTGTCCTTATCTCATATTGCTGGAAAAATAGCAATTACAGAGTAACAGAAGGTTTGCTTTTCTCCAGAGCACTTTCATGGGCAGAGTCACCAATTAAAAGTATTGCCAGATTTCAAACGATATCATAAAAGACAAGTAATTTTTTCTTTCTCATTTTTATAAATCACAAGGAAGGAACATAACTATCTACTATAAGCCATAAATTTATTAAATTTCTCTACTTATAACTCACTTATTTGCAAAACGGTAACTGTTAACTACCCCCACCACATACGCAGTGCAGTGGTTAAGAACACAGACTCTGAAGCCAGACTGCCTCAGCTCACATCCCACTTCTGTGATTATCAGCTATACAACCTTGGGCAAGGTTACTGAACTTTGCCTCAGTTTTTTTCATCAGTAAAATGGAATAATAATAGTTAATATCTACCCTATATGGTTAAGAGGATTAAGTGAGTTAATCATAAAAAGCACAGAGATGAACATAATAAACACCCAATAAACATTGCAAAAAGAAAAAGAGAACAATCACAGACATCTGGGTGATGACAAAACTATGGTAAATGGATAGATTTCCAACTTGACGTAATTGTTTAGAATCTTCCCGTTTATTTACCATTCTATTTCTAATCCTCCTCTTCCAAAGTGTCCTATTTGGGTAACAATAGGGTAGGGCCCATATTTTATCTTATCTTCAAAACTCTGCCAACTTTTCTCAGTCACAACAGGAGGAGAGCATGAGAGGAGAGGCAGGCACACATCACAATCTGCAGGGCGTAGCGTGAGTTGGCAGATGAGTTATCTGAAAAGGTTAGATGGTCATTTTAACTCAGAGACTAGTTCTCATACACTGACCCAAAGACATAATTTGTTCCTTACAGAACAGCAGCACCCACAGTTTAGCAGCTGTCAAGGAAAACGGAGCTGTTTTAAAGCCAAGTCTAGAGTTGGAAGTTTTATAAAAAACCAATTAAAACAAGACTTGGAAAATTATTTAAACAAATTTGTCAATAATGATCTCATATTTGCATGTGCAAATCTGAAAACTCCCTTATGAACATACCAAATGTGAAGACTTCTTTTATTTGCAGTAATAACTTAATAATGCCTGCTATTTAAGATATGGTAGCATCGTGATAAACCCTCTGTATGGATTATGTCATTTAATTCATATAGCTCTGTAGGGCAGTAACTATTAAACCTTATGACATGAAGATTTCAAGTTACTCATCAAGTGGCCATAGTCCAGATCTGAAATTAGAGTCTTCTGACTTAAGAGTCCATGCTCTGAAGCCCTGTTCCATAGTCACAAATTTTTGTAAATTATTTGCTTGATCAGATTCCTCTTCCTGTAGAAATTATCATGGTGCCCTTTCTCACCTTACTCAGACAGTAGAGAATTCAGCTTTTCTGGCAAGAGGTACCTCCACCTGAAGAATTTCCAGGGGACATCTCTGCACTACCTGGAACCTAAATTCCAGAGAACTGGGTTTATTGTTACTCTAATTTTATTCCTTAGATGTCAACCCTGTTTCGGACATAAAAGAGCACGAACTTTTGAAGCAATTTTCAAGGACTTCCGATCTTTTTCCCTTGTTAGAACTTTCAAGTACTGAGATTTGAATTATATGCCAAATTCTCAAATCAGATGTAAAAACTCTGAAAGACTTAAACAGCTTTCAAGATCAAGTTGAGAGGCTAGATATATCTAAAGGGGAAATGAAATGGATTCAATTTTCATGTTAAAATTCAAGTTATTTAAACTTAGCTGAGGTGGTTAGTCGCAAGGTTTGTGTGTGGAAAACAGACAAAAATATTCAGTCCATTTTAACAGCGAGAATATACGGACTAGATGGAAAATTTAACGTGTGCATCTTTCTCCTGGTTTTCTTCTTTGTTATTAATATTTCAAGCAACAGCTCCATGCTGCCAAGTCATCACACTACACGGAATTTAGAACTCTTAAAATGGGCACATGCTTTCGACAGAAAGATTCCCTTACCATAGTATCAGTAATTTCAGGCACCTTATTTGAATGTCAGTGGAAATTTAGGTTGCCCCTACAATATAACAACTTCCAAAAGTAGAAATGTGGTTCTAATATAAATGCTTGCAAATATTACTGTCGTCCTCTCTTGGGCTATATTTATTTCTGAAAAATGAAAATGATAGCTTTATTTTAGCAAGAGCAAGTATGGAAATCCTTAATTTAAAAGACACTGGTATACCTCACACCAGTCAGAATGGCCATCATCAAAAAATCTAGAAACAAGAAATGCTGGAGAGGGTGTGGAGAAAAGGCAACCCTCTTACACTGTTGGTGGGAATGTAAATTGATACAGCCACTATGGAGAACAGTATGGAGGTTCCTTAAAAAACTAAAAATGGAACTACCATACGACCTAGCAGTCCCACTACTGGGCATAAACCCTGAGAAAACCATAATTCAAAAAGGTACCCCAATGTTCATTGCTGCGTTATTTACAATAGCCAGGTCATGGAAGCAACCTAAATGCCCATCGACGGACGAATGGATAAAGAAGATGTGGCACATATATACAATGGAATATTACTCAGCCATAAAAAGAAACGAAATTGAGTTGTTTGTAGTGAGGTGGATGGACCAAGAGACTGTCATACAGAGTGAAGTAAGTCAGAAAGAGAAAAACAAATACTGTATGCTAACACATACATTTGGAATCTAAAAAAAAAAAAAAAAAGGTTCTGAAGAACCTAGGGGCAGGACAGGAATAAAGAGGCAGACGGAGAGAATGGACCTGAGGACACAGGGAGGGGGAAGGGTAAGCTGGGACGAAGTGAGAGAGTGGCATGGACTTATATACACTACCAAATGTAAAAGAGATAGCTAGTGGGAAGCAGCCACATAGCACAGGGAGATCAGCTCAGTGCTTTATGACCACCTAGAGGGGTGGGATAGGGAGGGTGGGAGGGAGATGCAAGAAGGAGGGGATATTGGGGTATATGTATATGTATAGCTGATTCACTTTGTTATAAAGCAGAAACTAACACACCAATGTAAAGCAATTATACTCCAATAAAGATGTTAAAAAATAATAAACAAAATAAGACATCGGTAACTCTTGTGTAATTGTTTCAGCATTGAATTTAACACTGAACTTTCCTTGTGAACTCATATATTCAAGAGTAGGACTCTCCGTGAAAGTTTTTAAAGATTAACCATATTGACCCCACTTATCTAGTAAGGTATGGAGAATTTATGGTAGGTATAGGAAGCGGTGCTGTAGGTACACATGTGGCTCAGAAGAAAGGGCAGCCATGGGATGAAGGGAGAAATTCAGGAACTAAATGCAGAAAGTGTTTGTTGCTGAGGAAGAGGAGAGAGGTATAACAGGGATTTTTCTCTGAGCATCTGCTGTATAGCTTGGCCCAGACAGACGCTCAATACCAATTGTAAAACTGGCAAAGGAGTAAACAGTCATAGGAAGGAGGATAGTTTTGTCTTCTGATGAGTCTAGGAAGTTGTATTCTGCTGCAGAGTAAGACATCTTTTGAAATGGGCGATACTTTTAAAAATGATTCACTATTTTAAATAATCATGTCCTTTCATGAATAAAGCAAAGCCTTTTCATAGTAGGAAATGTAGAAATATACATATAAGAAGAAATAAAAAATATAAAAACTGCTTAAAAAACTACCTTCAGAGATAACTAGTGTTAAGAGTTCCATGCACCCTCTGAAATGTCTGTGTGCATGTGTGTATATGTTTGTATGCTCACATGTTTATATAAAGCATGAATGGAAACAGAAATACGCATAATATTTTGTAATCTACCTTCTGCATATGTTGGGAACATACTCCTCAGTGATAATAATTTTTTTTCTTCTAAAATTAATGTCTATTTGTAGGGCAAACAAGAAGAATTCGAATTCTACACTTAATACTGGACCACCTTTCTTCTAGACCAAAAAAGTGCCTGGAAATGTTGAAAAGGCATAAACTTTAAAGGGAAGAAATCTTGTTATATTGGATTTACTACAATCTAAAGAAATGAATGCTGGGCAAAACCAGAAATATATTATTCACACGTTGGATACTGACAAAACTCCAGAGAAAAGGGTAAGATGTGCTACTGAATCTAAAAAGGAATATGCCTTATATTAGTTCTTATCCACAGATTTATCTAATAAGCATTCTTTCCTTTAATATTTAGGAGACAGTAAAAGTACAAATAGAAGTCAGATGGCCTGAGTTTGAATTCTGAGTCCTAAGCCTCAGTGTGCTCCTCTGTAAGATGGGTATGATTAACAGGTTGTTGTGAGACCAAATGAAATACAGGGCTTGGAACAGTGCCTGATGCAATATTCCATGGAATATATTCCCCATATATTCCACATATTCCATATATTCCATAAGTTAGGCTGTTATTGTTATTGTTTGCTTAGACTCCAGTAACTGACTACTGTCATTTGATTACTTGGAACTCCCCAACAAAATTTTCCAAACAGAATTACCTTCCTTAAGGAGAGGAATGACAACTTGGTAGCCGCCTATCATAGCTGACTTATAATGGGGTACAAAGACAAACAAGCAAAACAAATCAGACAAAGAAAAGTTCTCCTTGGACCCTACTCATCCTGCAGGCTTTCATTCATCCTATGAGCTACCTGATAAAATCCTTTCATTAAATTTTAAAACTTAAGTTAGCCAGTGCTGTTTTCTGTTGTTAGCAATTAAAGATTACTTATTGTTATATTGACTCGGACGCTCCCAGGGCCAGAAGAGATGGTAGTGTTCACTGGGGACAAATGTTTAGAGGGAGGTTATTTTGCTAGTTGGTCAGTTCATAGGGAATCTTTCCATGTAATGACAGTGTTTCCTTCAATATATGACCTCAATGGTGGGAATGTGAAAACTGAAAACTCATGTAAGACACAATTGCAATTAGGACCACAGATTTTGGACTGGATACCTGGGTTCCAGGTATCAAGTATTCTGCAGCAAATCATGGAAATTCTCAGCACTCTATTTCTTTACCTATAAAATTGGGAAAATAATCATTCTAAACTCAGGGTACTGTAAGTGTATTATGTGCTCAGTATACTTCCAGGGTTGCCAAAACCAAGAGGGTTGCCAGAAACAAGAATTCAATAAGTTCTAGTAATAACAATTTTAATAATGGTTAATAGCAAGAAGAACGCCCTAGAACCAGCTCTGTGTCAAGTCGGTTCTGTAAAGAACAATGTTAGTGAAGTCCAGTAAGGGCCCTTAGTAAGTGGGCTTACTGCTAAACCCAACACTAATCTGAATCCTCTGCTTTACCAATGCACTTTAACGGATGCTTAGTTCTGGAGGAAACAAAATGAAATATAGTAGCCATTAAATTAAATGTGAGTGATTGACTTTTCCTATTAAAGGGCACAGATTATATCACTGGATTAAAAGAACCCTAGCTATACACTATTTCTCATTTAAAATAAAAAATGTTAAAAAGTAAAGGATGGGGCTTCCCTGGTGGCACAGTGGTTGAGAGTCTGCCTGCCAATGCAGGGGACACGGGTTCGTGCCCTGGTCTGGGAAGATCCCACATGCCATGGAGCGGCTGGGCCCGTAAGCCATGGCCGCTGAGCCTGCGCGTCCAGAGCCTGTGCTCTGCAATGGGAGAGGTCTGCGTACCGCAAAAAAAAAAAAAAAAGTAAAGGATGTGCAAAGAGTACCAGTGAATACATACGAAGGGAAAGTAAAAATAGTAGTAGTATGCATAGTAGACAACAGAATTAAGGAAGGAAAGCAGTAAGCAGGATAAAGAGGGTCATTAGGACATGTAAAGAGGGAAAATTTACAGATATAACTAACACATCTGAATCTCCAAACAAGCTAGCAACTAACACTTAAAGGAAAAAACATTAGCTATGCAAGATCTTAAAAAAAATAAAACTATAGTGAGAGTTTTCAATAGACTTGAAAGAATTAAACAGATCTACTAAATAAAAAAGTAAGTGGGTGGGCTTCCCTGGTGGCGCAGTGGTTGAGAGTCCGCCTGCCGATGCAGGGAACATGGGTTCGTGCCCCGGGCCGGGAAGATCCCACATGCCGCGGAGCTGCTGGACCCATGAGCCATGGCTGCTGAGCCTGCGCGTCCGGAGCCTGTGCTCCGCAATGGGAGAGGCCACAACAGTGAGAGGCCAGCGTACCGCAAAAAAAAAAAAAATTAAAAATAAAATAAAATAAAATCCAGCAGTGTATCCAAAAATAATACATGCGATCAAGCAAGTGACTTAGTATCAGCAAAGGCTATTAAATAGTCCCTCAATAAATTTAAGGAGAAAAAAGGAATTTATGATAACATTCATAGCCCATGAAAAGATATTTGTTAATTTCTAATGAAAAGTCTAAGTCAAGTAGGAATAGAAAGTTACTACTAAATTAAACAATACATATGTACCATGAAACAATACTAGTATTATCTGAAAACCATTTTACCTTCAAGTTTTACTATTTCATTTCTAACCCATCTCACTGTATTTCACCACTCCTTCCTCCCTTCCCCAAGCAAACATTTATTGTGTGCCTAGTATATTTCAGGTACTGTGCTGGGCTGCAATTCTAAGAAATTAAATATATAATCCAAAAAGAAATATGAAAAACAAGTAGCCAGTGAAAACCATACAGAGAAGGTGACAGATGAGGGAGCAAGTTAAAAAATACTAGCCAAGTTGAACTCAATTTCCCTCTTCCGAATTGGATAAGAATTGCAATTTAACTTTAAGCCTATCACAAGTTAAGAAGTGTTCTCCAAATAGGGTTCAAGATGTGTTAACAATTAAACGATTTCTATTTTTCTCATATATTATAACACTCTGAACCAAACCAAAAGCAATACCAGTAATAGCATATCACCAAAGAGAAGAGGATCATTTCTATAGCATTTCCATGTTCCCTGTGCTTCTCTGGGATTTTACAAAGTGCGCATTTAATGAGAGCACCCTGAAGTGACTGCAGGCAGGTGAAGCTGCTATTATGTGGCAGGGAGAGCTGACAGACAGCTTCAGGAGCGTTTAGTTAACAAATCATTACATAGTGTTTGTAAGACTTCCACCTGAACCCAAACAGAGCATGGAACTGTCTTGGAAAGAACAAAGCCATCAATTGTAAAACAAACCTTGGTAAAGGCAGCTAGGATCAGTAGGGAGGGGAAATAAAGCAATTTATTCAAATTGTATATTTGAACACTAAGAACTTCTTTTTCTCCTAAACGTAACTGAAATTTGGAATCCTTTAAAAATATGAACGATAGGTCTTCGCTTGCTTTTAAGGACAAGGAGTATATCTGTTAAGTTGAAGGAGAGTGAAAATGAAAATGGGCAAGAATATTAATAAACCACTTAACTAAGAAATTACCATGTGTACACGCTCTAACTTGTGTAAAGCATGTGGCAATCTCAGGTTTAGTTTTGTAACTGAAAAGAGAAAGGCAAAGTCTTAATGCCATCCCGTCATTGTGATTTCTTAACTTTTGCCCTACTGAAGACACTTCATCTTTTTTTTTTAATTGCATCAATTTATGTTTTTACAGTTTATAATTGGAGTATATTTGTTTTACAGTGTTGTTAGTTTCTGCTGTACAACAAAGTGAATCAACTATAATGTATACATGTATCCCCTCCCTCTTGAGCCTCCCTACCCACCTCCCCCCATCCCACCCCTCTAGGTCATCACAGAGCACCGAGCTGAGCTCCTTGCGCTATACAGCAGCTTCCCACTAGCTATCTATTTTACACATGGTAGTGTATATACAGAAGATGCTTCATCTTCTAATTGCCAAGGCCACACATAGGCAGGGAAGAGAGGGCAGGGCTGAGCCAAATGCAGAATAGAAAAAAAAAAAAAAGGTCAAAGCAGCAGAGGTAACTATTATTTTTCAAAGACTACTCGAAGCATTGAAATTCTGATACCTCATTCCTGTGACAAAAATTGTAATGAGAACAGGAAATGGTACCCCATGAATCCATTGTCCTGACAATGATTTAATGAGAATGGGAAATGGTGAGAGCATAACTAATTCTCATTATGATCCTAAAGTTGTCATCTTGTGGTTCTGCTCAGATGCTGCGAAATGAAGGATGTCGGACATCAGCTGGGAGAGTGTGAGGAAAAGCATGAAGATGGTGACACTGCGTGGCCTGAAGGTAATGGGAGAATGTGTTAGTGATGGAGGGGTACAGTGTGGGAGGGGCAGGAAGGGGATACAAAGCATGGGGTCTGTCTGATGAATGACAAACTAGGAATCCATTTAAAGTGGCATGGCTGCCAACTAGAAGGGAAAGACCAGCAGGTAAGGCAAGGGCTGTGATGGAAAACTGAGCTAGGAAGTAACCAAAAGATCGAATGAGATTTGCGCAAACAGGTGAAATCTGGCTCATTTGGACATTCTGTGTGTTATCTTCTCTTGGAGATATTCAAGTTTGTTGAGATGCAGTTGATTTTGTGGCTCTAAGGCGCTATTTCTTTTCCTCCCTCAGTAGATAAAGTTTTACATCCACATGTCTAATTTAAACTGTGCATTTTATAAGTGAAGCTATCAAACATACCCCATCCCAGCTCCAAAAGCTCTGAAAGAAAGTGGTCAGTGGGAGAAAGAACGTCATTCGCCTCGATTATGCTGGTAGAATCCAGCACGTGGTATATCAAGATTATGAAGAATTTAAATTCCACAGATGGCAGAAAGTAACTTCCTGTTAACAAATGAGTTTTAACCTATTTCTCTAAATAGCACAACTCAGGTTCTAGACAGTTCTGAGTGCCGAATTATTCCAGAACTTCTAGACTTTTTTGAGCATGCCAAGGCAATGTTCATCATCTGCTTACATTTCAGGAAAAAGGTTACCATACATGGGAGTGGGTGGAAATCAGCGGGAAAACTGAGAAATAAAACTTTTTAATTATGCATTTTCAAGTCTGACTTGCTGCTCAAAGTGCTAGCTAATCATTTAAAGTGGTTCCTTAAAATTCTCTCTGGGGACTTCCCTGGTGGTCCAGTGTGTAAGACTCTGAGCTTCCAATGCAGGGGGCCCGGGTTCGATCCTTGGTCAGGGAACTAGATCCCGCATGCATGCCACAACTAAGAGTCCGCATGCCGCAACTAAGAAGCCTGCGTGCAGCAACTAAAGATCACACATGCTGCAACGAAGATCCCACCTGACACAACTAAGAGCTGGCACAGCCAAAATAAATAAATATTAAAAAAAAATTTTTTAATAAGTAAAATAAAATTCCCTCTGTAACGCTGCCATAACATTTAGCACGCTTCTCACAGGTGACTCCTTCCAGCAACAGAGAAAATAGAGTCATGAAGGAGATCAAACGCTAAAAACCTCTTGGAAAAGAAATTGTTTTTTACTAAATACAATACCAAAGCAGCATAGTAATCACGATCCACACTCATTCTGTAAAATAACAATAATAATGGTAAAGGGTGGTGCCTTTCCGTTCAGTTTTCTCTTCGCACTTTTATTTAAATGCAATCATAAAGAGTGTATTTTTGAAGATGAAAAGCAACTTTCATAAAAATGAAAATGACTGTGATTCTCTCACCACTAGTCAAAAACCTTTCAGACTAAGATAAATGGCTCGAAGCCATTAGAAAAAAATTATTGCCAACTTATGTGTGCCTAAGCCCCCCTACTTTGCATTTTGATTCATATTTAAAATATTGATTCCATCAAATGGAGGAACAGTTAGTGTCAGCAAGAAGATGATGGAGAAAATGAAGTCAAAGGCGAACAATGTAAACAGTGGATTTATTTATTTACCCTTAGGTGAAGGCGCCATATTTCACTTCTATTGAACACTTACTCAATTTATTTTATTAAGTTAATCCTTCTAAAGTACTACTTCACACTCTGAGGCAATTTCAGATCAAACAGATCACTCCGTACTTGTTGAATTCATGGTGAACGATACATGAATTTATAATCCAGAATGATTCATAATTGAGTGAGCTACCTTATTTTACTCCCCTATTACAGGAGAGGTTCCCAATGAAAGACGATAATGTTCAAGGAAGAAATGTGAAAAATATTCTCAAAAGTTGAACTATATGATAATAATGTCTCGTGAAGATGAAATATTTAATGTCCATATTTAGGTTCTCCATCATGTATAATGTGGTCATGTAAGGGGTGTCTAATGCTGATGAGAATTTCACTTTGACCTGGCAAAAATGAAGTAAGCAAACTACAGTGTTTCATCCATTATGTCCATTTTCACAGTGAAGGATGGGTTCTATAACACTTTTTTTCCATCCAATGTCAAGGTCTTAAAAACAAATTTTGAAAGCATTTAAGAGGTTCTTTTAATGGCTGTATTTAGTAACAAATGACAGATACCTATTAATGCAAGTACATCTTATATAAAATATTTTAATATGGACTTTAGGTGATAGTATATTCTTATTAACATCACATGTAAATTGACACATCTGAGCAGCTCTTTTAGATGAAAGATCCATTTAGTCCCATCTTCAAATTATGGATTGATACAATATTCTACGCCATAATGGTTCCAAAAGTATTGTTAGCACTATGTATTATTCATGTTTTCAGGTACCATTGTTTCAGCTCATAATAGAGTATCTCACAATTGTGAGTGAAGCTTATAATGAACTGAAGACAACTACTTAACTGTTGTATTTTAATAGGTAACCTAGTTGGCCCTGAGGACATGTGGGCATGAGAACTGTATCAGTCCTTGGCACTGGGCTCAAATTTGAGAAAATAAAAAATTTCAGCTCTGAATGATCTAGTTCTATCACATAAGTGCAATGTATTTAAGGTGGTATTTTTAAAGGTGCATATAATCATCAACTATTATGGCTACTGTGGGGAATTCAAATTGTAAATTAAACTGTTTAACTGAATTAAAATGAACGTGGTTTAAATATAGGCCAATATATGTCCATTCAGAATAAAACAAATTATACGAAGTAGTTATGAAATCTAAACATTATAAAACTTGCTTCTCAAGCTTGCCCATGCATACAACATCCCCTGGGCATCCTGTTCACATACAGATTCTAATGCAGGAAAGCTGGGACAGGGCCTGAGATTTTGCATTTCTCACCAGCTTCCAGAAGATGCTGATTGGTGGTTCAAAAATCAAAAAAGGATTGGGAGGGGGGCTTCCCTGGTGGCGCAGTGGTTGAGAGTCCACCTGCCGATGCAGAGGACACGGGTTCGTGCCCCGGTCTGGGAAGATCCCACATGCCGCGGAGCGGCTGGGCCCGTGAGCCATGGCCGCTGAGCCGGCGCGTCCGGAGCCTGTGCTCCGCAACGGGAGAGGCCGCAACAGTGAGAGGCCCGCGTACCGCCAAGAAAAAAAAAAAAAAAAAAAAGGATTGGGAGGTATTCAAACAGCTGCTGTGGGCTCTGGGTTTACTACGCCATGCCTGTGACTAAAAGCAGCTGTGGCTCTGCCGCCCAAGGGCTCCTCACCTCCAAGCTGTCAATCAATCAGTGAGGTTTCCGCCCACTGCTGGGGCCACTCTGATGCGCAGTTCACACTGTCTGCCAGAGGATGCCAGTGGGGTGGAGCTGCTGTTGCTCATGGTGGTAACCTGTTTAATCATTCATCAGCTATTGCTTCCTCCCCTTCTCTGCTCCCCTGCCTATGCTTCTTGGGATCTCTTCCTAGAAAGCTACAATGAAAATCGTCAACTCAAGGTCAGCTTCTGGGGGAACCAAATCAAGTCAGGTCTGAAGTAGAAAGTCCCTCTCGGGTCCCCATCCTTTTCCTCCCTCCACCCAGTTCTCACCCCCAATAGGTAAGATATGTTCTTAGTTTCCAAGTTTTAATTCTA
The DNA here is from genome assembly GCF_964270905.1 of Leucopleurus acutus. Taxonomy (NCBI): domain Eukaryota; kingdom Metazoa; phylum Chordata; class Mammalia; order Artiodactyla; family Delphinidae; genus Leucopleurus; species Leucopleurus acutus. Next base: position 20,582,431 of record NC_139153.1, read on the forward strand.
CGAAACTCTAAGCAAATATAGACGCTTATTCCTTTCTTTTAAAATAAAATATACCAAATATACCCACACTATTCTGTACTTTTTTTTTCACTTAACGTATCTCGGACATCTTTCAACAGCAGTGCACAGAGAGCCTTCCCGTTCCTCTGTATGGCTGCGTGGTATTCCACTGTATGTAAATAACCCACGGGTCCAAACCCCTTTTGCCATTTCTTCTCCAGTTTATGTACCTCTGTTTTTTTGTTTTGTTTCGCTCTGTTTTTGCGGTACGCGGGCCTCTCACTGCTGTAGCCTCTCCCGCTGCGGAGCACAGGCTCCGGACGTGCAGGCCCAGCGGCCGTGGCTCACGGGCCCGGCCGCTCCGTGGCATGTGGGATCTTCCCGGACCGCGGCACGAACCCGTGTCCCCTGCATCGGCAGGCGGACTCTCAACCACTGCGCCACCAGGGAAGCCCTGTATCTCTGTTTTATTTGATTACTTATTGAATGACAAACTTTAATCATTCAGTGACCTCTAGCCACAAACCAATTTACTGATGTCATTCTGAAAACATTACACCTCATACTGAATAATTCCCTTAAAGCATATTCTCTCTAGCACAACAGAGGTGGGATGCTGTGCCTCTTGCCCGAGACAAGAATAAAGTCTAGGTCAGCTTGCTCACACTGTTACACAGTAGGCTGATATTGAGTCTGTAAAGAGGTAAAGCTCTTAAGGCTTGTTCACATGGAATTCCTCATCCTGTATTTAGATAATCAATTTCTTTTGAGCACAGGTCTGGGACTTTACCTTCTTCGTGTGTATTATACGCCCATTGCTTCAGCTCCTTGCCCTAGTCCATATTCATAACACAATCATTAACTCCCACTGACTGAACATATGTCCCAAACCCCGTCACTTGTACTTCATACTTAATATTTATCAATATATTAATTGTCTTATGAGTCAATTATTATCCCTATTTACAGATGAGGAAACGGATGCTCAGAGAAGGTAAGTCATTTGACAGAGTCATGTAACCAGCAAGTGGAAAAGCTCAGTACTGATATGCTTCAGTCTGAATCCTATTGGGCAAAGAACAAACTATCCTTCCCAGCTTTCTGTCAAGTGCACAGAACTATCGCTGTCTTCAGTTAAGCCGCTGATAAAATTACAAATTAGTCTATGACTAGGGATTGGCTCATGAATGGATATCTATAGAGAACACTTTCCTGTTACATTAGTCAAAGTTCTCCAGAGAAACAGAACCAATAGGATATATATATATACACACACACATATATATACAGTTCTCTGACAACATTTTATATGTATATATACAAATGTATACGAGGACATTTATTATAGGAATTGGCTCACACAGTTATGGAGACCGATAAGCCCACAATCTGCCATCTATAAGCTGGAGAACCAGGAAAGCTAGTGGCGTAACTCCCAGTCTGAGGCTGAAGTTCCATAGCCCGAGGTCCCAAGAACCATGAACTCCAACGCTGGAACGCAGGAGAAGATGGGCGTCCCAGTTCAAGAAGACAGGGACTTTATCCTTGCTCCTTTTTCTTCTACTGAGGCCTTCAAAGTACTGGCTGACGCCCACCCCTATGGGTGTGGGCAAATCTTCTTAACTCAGTCTACAAATTTACCTGCTGATTCAAATGCTAAACCTCTTCCAGAAAGACCCTCACAAACATATGCAGAAACAATGTTTTACCAGCTATCTGAGTATCCCTTAGCCCAGTTAAGTTGGCATGTAAAATTAGCCATCACACCTGTTGAGCACTGATCAATAATCAATATGATTTAGATATTGTCCTTCAGAAAGTTAATATGCTTCTCTGGAGATTACTATACCCTCTCACCACTGCCCAGAAGAGTATCACGGTTGTTAGAGATTGAAAAACAGGAACATAACAACAACAAAACCCCAAACCCTTTATTATATTCACTTTTTCTCCTTTATCAGGTAAAGAAAAGGGGTTTGTTTGGTATGACGTGGTATTATAACCTCTACTGTGGATTACAGAAAAAATGCTTTGCTTCCTGAGCCTCCCCATCTGTCACTTAAAGAAAGAGTTGCCCAATTTGGGTAGGAATCAATGCAACCTCATTAGGTTGTCTCTTCTAGATTTGAATTTTTTCTACGCTTTGGAAAATTATAACAGGATTTACTCATTTCTAATTTTCTAACACTTCTTCCCTCCCCCAGAATTCCTTGTAGATGACTGAGATACGTTCTAGTATTATAACTCCAAATGGTACCCTGGACAAAATCCTTATGAGCTTTAGGACAACCTACTCTAAAGAGCCCCATACAGTCTGTTTACTCCCTCTTCTGGACCACCTGCTTCTTCCTTCCATCTCAGCTCTAAGATTATTTCCGGTGGAGGAAGCAGGCGAGCTGGCATCCAGCAGTTTGCTTTCTCGCTGTCATTAGTTATCAATACACCATCATCAGCCTCATCTCTTCCCAGTGCTTTCTTTTCCTCCAAACAACCCACAAAAACCTTCTTTTCAAATATTATTTTTAGAGCATTTTGAAAGCTGCAGATCATTTTAGACACTGGCCTTTTATACACTGCTTTTCTGTTTCATGTCATCATTTGTTCAAGTCCTTTTTTTTTTTTTTCTGTTACTAACTCACTGCAGGTCATTCTTTACAGACCCATTACTTCTATCTGATATCCTGCAAGAATTTAATTTATAAGAGCATTCCATTCTTGGAGTCATCTTTTCTTCTGCAGTCACTAGCCATGGAATTTTATGCATCATTTCCAGCAAACTTAAACCTTACTGTGATCTAGGTTTATGGGTTTTAAAATGCCCCCTTAGAATTTTGTCAAGGTAACAGTCAACTTCTGTAGAGTAGGAAGCAGGATGATATCTAGCAAATAGCACCTTGCTCCCCTTAACTTGATATCTGTGTCAGAGCAAAACAAATGTACAGTTTTAATATCTAGTACTGTGTGATCTAACTTTATGAGAACTTGAAAAAGCTAAATTGAAGTAGTACAACAAAAAAAGTATTAATGAAGTCTCACTTGACGCGAAAAGTTGAAATAATAGAAATTCTCCCAAATTTTAAAATTTCATCAAGGACTGCAGTTAAATGTAGGTAGTCTCAGTAAATTGTGTTTACAATACTCCCATAAAAAATCACCCCCTCTGATGTTATCATGTGAAACAAAGCGGGGTTTATGTGTACCTTTGGTGACTACTCTGCTGGTTTTCAACATTCTAACATTCACTATTATATAAAAATATTTAAGCTCTCATAATAATCCACATATCTTTAATTATCCACCTATCTTTCTTATTGAACTATAGTTGATTTATAATATTGTGTTAGATCCAGGTGTACAGCTAAGTGATTCAGTTTACATATATATGCATATATATACACACACATATATATATATATGCATATATACATACACACACACACACACACATATATGGACTAATCATATTGCTGGAGACCCAATAGGAGAATGTGGTCCTGCTAACTGCCAGAGAGCACAAGAGAGCAGTAAGCAGTACTGTTGATGCTGAATGATGCCTCTCTTCCCCTGTGTATTTAGCACATACTTGAAATTGACTGTTAATTTTGTAAAATGAAGTTGCTCTGCAGTTGTTTTTATATTAATAAATGTCTTTCAGCACATTCCTTAAAAACAAAAACAAAGCCCTCACCAGGCTCAATCCTGCCACATGCAGGCCCTGTGCAGGCTAAGAACGGGAAAGTGTGGAGAAGCTTCCTGAATGTGTGCCCGCCAAATATATATATTCTTTTTCAGATTCTTTTCCATTGTAGGTTATTACAAAATACTGAATACTGTATATAGTTCCCTCTGCTACACAGTAAACCATCGTCGTTTATCTATTTTCTATATAGTGGTGTGTATCTGTTACTCCCATACACCCTCCCCACAGCTTTCCCCTTTGGTACCCATAAGTTTGTTTTCTATATCTGTGAGTCTCCTTCTCTTTTGTAAATAAGTTCACTTGTATCATTTTCTTTAGATTCCACATATAAGTGATATCATATGATATTTGTCTTTCTCTGTCTGACTGACGTCACTCAGTATGATAATTTCTTTGTCCATCCACGTTGCTGCAAATGGCAATATTTCATTCTGTTTTATGGCTGAGTAATACTCCATTGTACATATATACCAGATTTTCTTCATCCATTCATCTGTTGATGGACACTTAGGTTGCTTCCCTGTCTTGGCTACTGTAAATAGGGCTGCTTTGCACACTGGGGTGCAATTAGCCACCTACATTTATCTACACACCTTTACTTTTAAAATCTCTGAAGCACTTGTCTTCTCATCTATTCCCCTGAATCCTCCTTGGTCCTAGAGACCTCCCTTACCTCTGTAGCCCTCCATCCTTTGTCCTACTCTCTGTCCTCCCTCTAGACCAGCAAGCAGCTTTTCATCTCTGTTCTACATGAAGGCTCTCGCTTCGAATGGCATTTGAATAATTGTTTTATGACTAGTGATATTTGAAGACCAACTACCTGGTGTCTATGTCTAACTAAACTGAGTATTCTATTTCTGGACTAGTTTAAACTGTAATGAGACATAATGGAAATATGTGGTTTGACAAGCTAGGTGAACAAATCTGCTTCATCCATCCACTCATAAAAATGTCCGATAAACACGAAGACAAAGCTATCCAAAGCCCAAATAGAATTTCCAGTAATTCCATCTTTTAGGGAGATGGGTGGCTAAGCATCTTCTTGCTCTGTTAACTTGGTGTAAGAACGAAGTCCTCACTAACAGCATCTTACATCAGAGACAGAAGCTGTGCTGGCCAGATAAATAGAAGCCCATCTCTAAACTCTTTTTGGAGTCGTCTAGAATCAGTATCCTTCTACCTTCAATAGCTCCTCTCGATAAATTCATTATAAGGCCACTGAAAAAAAATTAGATCTACAGAGATAAACGGAAAGATATACAGTCCTGTGGGATACTCCTACACATTACTATCAGTCTAGGATAGACAAATTATTTAAAAATAAATAAGGATTTAAACGACATCTAATAACGTTGAGTTAAAAACCATATACCAATTTTCATGTGCTATATAAAACTATCCTTTTTAAGCATGAATGAGCTCTATTCAAAAGAAAATGTAACAGACTGAAAAATATTGAATACACCCTATAAACAATAAATGACACAGAATATAGTCTCTGAGCATGATAAACAAAGTAAGATTAATATTAAAGACTAACATTATAAAAACTAGATATTAAAAAGCAAGCAATCTCCTCCCTAACCCCCCCCAAACGACTGGCCTAAAACAAAATCAAATATATTATTATAAACTTTTTTGGAGATAATAAAAGTGAGACTTACCACCTTTTGTGAGATTCCACCAAACATAAGTTGAGTAACAAATTCAAACCATGACATTTCACATTTTACATTTAAAATATAAAAACAGGCAATAGACCAGATTTAGCTGCTTACCCATAGTTTGCCTACCCCTGTTCTAAGAGATGGCACTGTTAAGAGACATGAAAATTTTAACAGGTGCTAACCTTCAATGAGAAAAAATAAAAACGCACAGGAGATGAGAGAGCTGAACCCTTCTGTCAGCACTTTTACATCACCTTTGTCACCCAATCTTGAACACATATAATGATAATGCATGACCTCCTTGACAGACAAACCCAGCGCCATTTCCCACTGGGCCTGGATAAGCCCTCAGAATCCTTCTCAACCCATTTCTCGAGGCAGCCACAAACAATGAGAATTGACAGAAGACACAAAACCTATTTGCCATCCCTGATCTTCTACCCTCTTAGAGTGTATTATCCAGAATTTGATCCAGCACTTTGGGGTCCCAGAATAGAGAGGAGCCATCACCTTGCTTGAGCTAAATTGTTGTACCGTACGATCACAAACAGTTTTCAACCCCATCATGCCACTGACACGCATTCAGCTAACAATCAACTAAAACCTTGAAGCCTTCTCCATACCAGTTGCTATTAAGCCATACCTTGAATGCCTTATATGTTAGATTGTAATGTATAATCTCCCAACTTCAACTCATTTAAATCAAATTAGCATGCCTTTGGAGCTTTAAGCCAGTTCAACACGATGAAAACAGTGGTCTCAAAAGGGATCCCTTAACACACTATTTGGCAACATCTTCTTGATAACCAAAATAACCATGTTTTAAATTACTCTCCCCATCGGGTGTTGAAGTCTTTAGGGTAATATTTATATTCACACTGTACATAGAATCTACACCAAAAAAAATACATTTTTTGAGCACAGAGAGTTCTTTTTCAAAACCATTATCACTGTTTTACTAAATTAAGAAATAAAGATATCTTTAAGATTGTCCTAGTATCTTAGAGCCTTAAGGACTGACTCCAGCCAGAAAAAGCTTTAGCCAAGTAGTGTATCCCAGGAATTTCTTGTTTTCCAACTTAATCTCTCGGTCGAGCAACAGAATACCTGTCATCATGAAAGATAAAAAGAATGTACACACAACTGAGTTTCATAGTGCTAAACAATAAAAAAAAAGTGAGTTACTGCTAAAATATAGCTGCAAGACATTAAATACTATCACGAGAGAGCTCTGAAAACGTACAGATGTTATACGAACATAACGAATCATTTCTGTATGTATTTTGTGGCCTTAAGGTGGACATTGTTATTCCATCTATACATTTCTAGAAAAGAGATAGGAGAGTAGCATTCTGTAGTCTTAATTTACAATCCCAGATCGTACTTTCTTCATTTTAAGTGTATTTTTCCAAGATACAATTATTTTCCTTCTAGGTCTAATTTTCTTCATGCAAAATGTAGTAACCCATTCAGTAAACTCTCATTTCTTGGGAAACCGAATGCTTTCAATACAGAAGTCTTATTTAGATGTATTCTTGTACAGGGATCAGCAAACTTTTGCTGTAAGGGCCAGAAAGTAAATATTTTAGGCTTGGCGGCCAAGAAGCAATGTCCTCAACTCTGTTAACATCTATCCTCCCTGAAATACTCCCCATCTTTCTTACATTCTACATTTAAATATGTAAAAACCGTACTTGGCTGACAAACCATCCAAAAACAGGTGGTGGGCCAGATTTGGCCATTGTTTGGTGACGCCTGCTCTCGAGTACTGACCACTGAACAAAAATAAGATCACAGTTGTCTGGCCGTCCATCAAAACCCGCAGCTTAGTAATTTGCATTTGTTGTGTGTGAGTGACAAGACAGATGACAACAGTTCAAAAATCACCTCCATTTTGACTAAAGAAATTTCATGTGTCAAGTTTTGAAATCTTCCAGTGGAATAAATGAAAACCCCAAAGCATCCTATTCCTTCTCTTTCGATTAACAAATATCGATTGTCATTTGTAGGCTGTGTGCCGGGCAATATGAAGAAACAGGTAACAAAACCAGTACCATTCACCTAACTAGACCCCAGCCCCTTCCACTGAAAAACGATAGCATTTATAGATGATAATTTCCTACTTTACCTAAAGATAGATATAAGTCTCATAGAGGAATATATAAAAGGTTTAAAAAGAGCTAGTCACAGAAAAATCATGAATGAAACATGAAATCGTTTCTCTACATTTTTCAAATCTAAGTTTTCCTTCCTACACAAATAATTTAAATATAAATACCTTTAAGGACTTTGTAATAAATAATTACACAGCCAAAAGCGGAATACTCACAGGTTTTAGTCTGATAATGAACTGTAAAGTCAATGTCCACCAACGACAAGGAAGAGTAAGGAAAACTGTTTTTTTTTTTTTTGCGGTACGCGGGCCTCTCACTGCTGTGGCCTCTCCCGTTGCGGAGCACAGGCTCCGGACGCACAGGCTCAGCGGCCATGGCTCACGGGCCCAGCCGCTGCGCGGCATGTGGGATCTTCCCGGACCGGGGCACGAACTCGTGTCCCCTGCGTCGCAAGCGGACTCTCAACCACTGCGCCACCAGGGAAGCCCCAGGAAAACTGTATTTTAAGTGAGAAAATATAAAGAGTCACAACAAGCTTCCCAAGTCAAAACTTTTTTGTTTCTTCTTTTTCCAAAAAAGAATGAAACTCATGTCTAACAAGGCAGAGAAGGTTCTATACACCCTGAGGCATTCTAATTTGTCACTGAGTCGAACTGCAGTGGTGGCTTGTGCTCTCTGTGTCCTCTGCCTATGTTGCACATTTGGAAAATTCCTCCTGTACTGGAAGAATGTCTCATCTTAGGAGTCCTGCATCCCCATGATAGAAGGTGAAAAACTTGCTTTCTCACCTCCCTTTCAAACCTTGGCTTTTTCCACATGAGACTTCACTTTGAAAGAAGCAACATGGAGAAACTGGTACCATACACAGAGCTCACATTCTCATGAGAGCAGAGGGGCCTTCCTCTTAACGGCAGGAAGGCAGACGTTCTAGAATCTCACACACAACAGCAGCAGCAGTAACCAAAGCTGTTGTGTCCATAGTAAGCACAAATGTCTCTTCTTGGGAACCATTCCTTTGTGGTAGGGTGGTGTTCCTGGCTTTGCAGTCTCCAAGGCTCAGACTCCGGCCCTTCCTGTGAGCTCCCTAACTTCATTTGTCTTAGGTTCCTGTCCTGGACTGACTTACGTCTCTCCAAAAAGATATGTGGGGAACTCCTAACTCTTGGCACCTGTGAATGTGACCTTATTTGTGAAATAGGGTCTTTGCAGATGTGACAAAGTTAAGGTAAAGTCACCGGCTCATAATCCAATATGATGAGTGTTCTCACAAGAGAAAAATAAAAAACACACGGAGAAAATGCCATGTGACGACAGAGGCAGAGATTGGAGTGAGACAGCTTCAAGCCAGGAAATGCCAAGGACTGTGGCTGCCACCAAAGCTGGGAAGAGGCAAGAAAAGATTCTACCCAGAGTCTCAGAGGGAGCATAACCCTGCTGGCACCTTGATGTTGGACTTCTAGCCTCCAAAACTATACGGGAATAAATTTCTGTTAAGCGACCCAAGGTTGTGCTATTTTGTTACGGCAACCCTGAAAACCTATTACAGCGGGGTTCCTCAGAAGGAGACCCTGAGACAAGGGTTTAGTATAAATGACTTTTTATAGAGTTTCCAGGAGAAACCAGTAAGAAAGTAGAGAAAGCAGAACAGGGAAGGATTTCAGAACCAAGTATGCATGAGATCTCAGGCAAAGTCCCAGCCTCAGCCCCATCCTATTAAGGAGCTCTGGGGTTTAAATTACATCCAGAGTTTGTCCCCACTGGAAGCAAAGGAGCTAATTTCATGCTTCCTGTCAGGGGAGCCAGTCAGTCATTTTCTGCCCCACTGGACCTAATCTCCCTGGCACTTCAGGCCCTCTGGACTGGCAAAGCAGCAGTAGCTGCCTTGGGCAGGTATCTGAAGAAAGCTGCAGGTGCCAACCTTCGAAGAAAATTACTGGAGAATCTGGGTATGAAATACACAAGCAGAGTAAGAGGAATTTGGGGTATTTGGGCAAAGCACAGGCTGTATTTACTATACCCATCGGTAAATTTCTTTTCTGCTCAAATTTCCTAGAGTGGAGCCTGTTGTTTGCAACTAAGAACAGTAACTGATATGCCACCCAAGAGAATAAAATCATCTGTCCTTTTTAAATTTACAATAAGAGGTCAAAGTCATTCACCTTTTCAAACATAGATGAGTTCCTAGAATATTGTGGGAAAATCCAAATTTTATAAAGCAAGTCACATTTTAAATGCATTAAAGAAAACTCAATATTGAAAGAAAAACTTGTGAAATATTGAGTCGTGACGACTATTTCTATAAATATTTAAGCATATCAGTTTTGTTATTACATATATCTATAAACCTACTATTATCAACAGATACGTTACAAGTGCCTCTTAGTTATACAACACTACTCTTGGGACTATAAAAAATATAAGTTATGCTTCCTGTTTTCAAAGGTTCATATGTTAGCATCTGTAGGATCTTTGGTCAAGTCACTTAACATTTCTGAGCCTCAGTTTCCCTTCCTGTGAGATGTAGATGATAATGTCAGTACGAACTGCAGGGGAGATTGTGATATAACTTATGTAAATGCGTTTTGTGAATGTAGAAGATTATATAAATATAATGATATTGAGAAACACATAAAAATATGATGTAAATAGAAAGTCCCACAGGAATTCCAATTGAAAAAAATATCAAGTCCATGGGACCTGTGGAGTCCTAGCAGCAGATAGATTCCTCTTAAAGATATAGGTGCACTGGACAATTGTCAATGGATTCTATAAAACCCTTGAACCACCCATATTACTCTGCTGCCTCTAATTCAAAATACATCAAGTAAAATTCTAGTTACAATTTATCTTCCCACACTGCTTGCCTGGAAACAGATAAAGCGCCAAACAGAGGACAGGCATGTCCTTGAGGCCTTGACAATTACATTTCTCAGTGGACTTTGAGAAGATGGTACTCCAGTGAGTAAGTCTGTGTGTTACCAATTTGGTTACTGTGAGTTTGGCCTTAAGAGGTCACTCTACTCTTAGGGCATAAAGTCAAGTTTGTGAGCCTTCAAAGGGATAACCAGACCCTGAAACTTTTTCAATTCACCAAGATACCCTAGGTCTTGGCTTGGCAAGTAACTAGCATCTTCTTCCTTGAAATTTCTGCTCGCTTTCGTACATTTTAAATGTATTAAATGCCATAATTTTCTTTAGGTTCTTGAGATTCCCTTTAATTAAACCTGCAGGATGCCTATAGAACTCAAAAAGTAATAATAGTCTATAAAAAAATGTTCATCAGTTCTGACAGCTACTTTGAATGCAGACAGTCGTTTCATGGACTGCTGATTTCCAAAACAAAAACTATACAAAGCCCCTGTCTTTTTTTCCTCTTTGGATAGAATCCCTTGTTCACTGATACTTGAAATGTGCTTACAGTAATTTGATTCTTGTTTGTTTTTCAATCTATTCTTAGTGTAGAGGAATGGCAGGAATTTAAACACTCCTCTACTTTGACATCTAGGCAAACATCATTGAAATAATATCCGTTCAAGTTCAGTTAAGATTTCACATTGATATCCTGGCCTGGCCACTCTGGCCTCAGAGAGAGGATTATGCATTCTCTTTTCCTTCCTTTCCCCCCTCGGTCCCCCCTTCCTGCCCCCCTTCCTTCTCCCCCTACCTGCCCCCCTTCCTTCTCCCCCTTCCTGCCCGCCTTCCTGCCTCCCCTTCCTGCCTTTTGTAATATGTGGATCACATTTATTCTTTATCATTTCTATTCTCTTTTCTCTTTCTAGGTTCTTCAGATTCTACTAATCTACACACACATTTTTCCTTATTCGTGCATGCACAGGCCTCTTCTTTGTTAGAAAGGAAAGAAAAATAAAGCAAAAGACGAAGGTGGGAAAAAATGGAAGGAAGGGAAAGAAGGAAGGAAGGAATAAACAAAAGGAGGAAATAAAGAAAACAGCTGGATACATATATCTTTTAGTCAGGCATGAATACATTACTATGTTAAAAAAAATTTTTAATTAAATGCCTGCTCCATGGAAGACTTTGGGCTCCGTGCTGGGAGAGTAAAGTTAAATAAGACATGAATTTATCATCTAATAGAGCAGACATCAAATCGCTGTAAATAACCTAACACAAGGCAAAAGGTGGACAAGTTCCCAAAGAGAGGAAGCACGACATGGTAAAGAAAGAAAGATGACCATGACAATGAGAAAGAAGAAAAGATGACATTTAATGAGGTAGAGGATGGAGAGGGCAGAAAGGGTCTCATGGAAAGATGGCATTTGAGACGCACCTTTGAGGATAAAATTTGCTTTCCCTTCCAATTTGTTCCATCAGTTTCACTACAAAATTCTTGAAGCAAGCTCTGTAGATGCCTTTTCTCATCACCCCTTCACGTCCTAGCTAATTTGCCTTCTACTTATACTCCGTCCTCAAAATTGACACTTCAAAGAATACCCATAACACTTTTATATTCAAACCCCACATCTTAGAGACTTTGATTTAAAAAAAAAAAAAAACTTTTTAAAGAACAAAACTTGCTCTCTTCTTAACATCCCCAACATGGCAGTATCCCAGGTTTCTTCTTACTTTGACCCAGACCAGATACTCTAATGAGAACTGCTTTGCGATTTTATCACCGTCAGTATCAGGGATTTACCATTGTATACAACCCTGAAAGATTTACTCCAAGACATGCCAAAGGGGAAAGGTGGGGAGGGAGTGGGGGGATAAACTGGGAGTTTGGGATTGACATATACACACTACTATATTTAAAATAGAAAACCAACAAGGACCTGCTGTACAGCACAGGGAACTTTATTCAATATTCTGTAATAACCTAAACAGGAAAAGAATTGGAAAAAGAATAGATATATGTATATGTATAACTGAATCACTCTGCTGTACACGTGAAACCAACACAACATTGTAACTCAACTATAGTCCAATATAAAATAAAAGTTTAAAACAAGACGTGATTCAAGACTTATGTGTATACTCTTGTAACCAAAGTGTGATTACATCACCTTTGAAAATCTTTTTTGATCCACGCTCACCTTTGACCAAGATTCAGCACATGAAGTCACCTTTAAACAGCCTATTCTACTCCAAACTCCAAAAATTAATCGATATTTTACTAATGAAACTGAAGAAAGACAGGAAACAGGATTTACATCAAACGCCACCCTGGAGAACTATACCACCCACTGTGTACTACCATTCCTCTTATAAAATGCCTTCCATTGGCTGTCTAAGCCCCCTGCTCTATAGATAAAAATAGAAGACAAAATTATCTTTGTAGAACAGAATGGAAATTATATAAAGATTCAAGTTGAGATGTGGTATTATAACTAGGAAGAGACATATGGTAGAGAAAATAGGTGGAGAGAAAACAGGGGTCCTAATATTTTCATCTTCTATAGTAGGGTGTTGAGGGTAGTAGGTGAACGTGAAATGGCAGTTTAAATACACTATTTAAAAGTATAAAGTTCTTTAGAGAGGCAAAAAACTTATCAAAAATTGGTAGTAAGTGGGGGCAAGGTAGGATAAATGTGGTAGCATAAGCCTCTCATCGTTTATGTCCAATATTTTACATTCAAATTTGATAAATTGAGATATATAAATTAACCATATTATTGAACTTCTGGAAGCAAACACTCCAAAGAACTGCACAGAAAACCCTTGAAAGTGATTTCCTCAGTGAGTAAGACTAGAGACACTGAGGATGGAGGTGGCCAACTACTACTTTAATTATAAGCCCTTTGTCCCATTTGGTTTTCTCGAACTAAGTAAACGGATTCACGTACTAAAATTTCACAAAGGAAAAACATACTGGGAAAAAATATTTTTAACATCAATTACCTCAATGAATGGTTTTTATACACTTTTGGTTGAAAGGCTCTACCCTAAAATACAGATCTTTTTATTCTTAATATAACTAAACATCTATTTTCATGCTAAATCTAGATGCTAGTAGAGAGAAGCAGAGTCAGATATGAAGGTTTAATTAAGAAATAATGGGAGAACAATCTTCAAAGGGAGATTGTTTTATTGACAAAGTATTTTTTTCTGCGTGAATTAGATCATTTAAAAATATTCTGCTTCAAATGTCCAGTGCAAGGGCATCATCTGAGAATCAATGTCCTAAATATTCACCACTGGGTATATCTCACCTAAAAATAGAGAGCCTCTATTTTATCAAAATAGATGCTGCTGTAGGTAGTGGTTGTGTCAGGCTCCCTCTATGTTTCCTCTTTTCTTTCCATTCCTCTATGGGGGGTTCTAGCCTGTTGGGTGTTTTTGCTCTCACTGCTCATCTGTTCTTGTTCTCTTTTTATTTCCTTTTTTTATTCAATTCATCTTTCTCTAATTGCCATCCATAGAACAGTGTCTGAATATGTTTTCAATTATGTGTTACATCTGGTGAACAATTTGTTATTCCTTGCTCTCAATTCAAAAAGTAGATCAATGGACTGTTTCTGTATTCCTGCTATTAAGATAAGAAAGGAGGGCGATCAGGAAGGAAGAAAGGGTGGAAGGAGGGAAGGAGGCAGTGAGGAAGAAAAAAAAGAGAGAGAGGAGGAGGGAAGGAGAGAGTATGTAGGCAAGAAGAAGATACAAAAATAGGCAGAAAGAAGAGAAACATCTTTATCTTTATGCTTTTTGGTGTACAACAGAAACTAACACAGTATTGTGAAGAATTAGACTCCAATAAAGATCTATTAAAATAGACAGATAGATAATAAATAAATAAATAAAGTAGGCCTGGTTTAATTTTTCTTTTGCTGCTTCAGTGGCCCTGATGGAAAAGAGCTACCACAACTCTACTTGAAGTGGTCTAAATATTCTGTTTTCAATTCTAAGAAATGGAATTTTTCTCAGCTTTATTGGGGTATAACTGACAAATAAAATTGTAATATATTTAAGGTATATAATATGATGGTCTGATATACGTATATATAGTGAAAGAATTCTCTAGGATATGGAAATGTTAACTAAGATATCGAACCACATATTCAGAGAAAGGCTATCATAAGGGGACGAGATCCTCATTTTTCAAAGTTGAGATAACTTAAAAGTTCAAACTTGATACATTAAGAAGGAGTGTGTAAGCAAATAACTACTAACGTCATCAGGCTAGGCTGACCTGATCTTTTGACAAGTTTCTAAAGCTACAGCTACCCTTTCAAGAAAATATGCCTTTAAAGGTGTTCTCAGGTACACATGGCCTGAGCACAGATCTAGAATCCTAGAGTGGGCAGGGACTTTAGGAACAGCCTAATCCCTTATCCACAGACAAAGTCTGAAGTCCAGGGACATCTGAAGACTTAACTATTGTGTTACAGCTCAGTACTGGGAAAAGGCAGCCTATGGAAAAACAATATATTCAAAACTACTTAATTCAAAAGCACTTAAAAATGGGTGCATTTTATTTATTGCAAATCAGATCCCATTAAAGTTGGTTAGAAGTCAATGTATTCACCTTTTTACTCACAGGTGTACCATGTCTGGATTACTCAGCATGATATTCATTATCCCTTCATTCAACATTATCTAATATATACTAGGGACTGTCATAGGTACTGGGAGAAAATGATGAGCAAAAGCAGACATGGTGCCTGTCTGCATGGAGCTTACAGGCTGTTGAGAAACAGGCATTAATCAAAGAATGACACCAATAAATACATAATTCAAGTATGCAGACAACTGCTACCAAGGAAGGGACCATGTGTCCCAGTACCATGCAGTAGAGGCCTTCATCCTAGTCACAGAGGTCAGGGTCTCTTCTTTAGAGAAGGGACCACTAACTTTAAATCTGAAGACATACTGAAACTGGGACAGGGTGGGGCAAGGGAGTGCGGAAACATGTCCATGGGAAAAACATGTTTAAAGACTCTATGTTGGTAGAAACAGGTACTTTCAAAAGTCAGAAAGACAATGAAGGAGGAACCCAGAGAGCAAGGGGGAACATGGTGGAAAAAATTGCCTGAACTCAGTTAAGAAAAAACCAAGTTGGGACTTCCCCGGTGGCACAGTGGTTAAGAATCTGCCTGCCAATGCAAGGGACACAGGTTCGAGCCCTGGTCCAGGAAGATCCCACATGCTGCGGAGCAACTAAGCCCATGCAGCACAACTACTGACCCTGTGCTCTAGAGCCCGTGAGCCACAACTACTGAGCCCACGTGCCACAACTACTGAGCCCACGTGCCACAACTACTGAAGCCCGTGTGCCCTAGAGCCCATGCTCCACAACAAGAGAAGCCACCGCAATGAGAAGCCCGCGCAACACAAGGCAGAGTAGCCCCCGCTCACCACAACTAGAGAAAGTCCACGCACAGCAACAAAGACCCAATGCAGCCAAAAATAAATTAATTAATTAAAAAAAACACAGAAAGAACCTTCTTTAAAAAAAAAAAGAAAAAATCAAGTTAAGCAAGGTTGTGTTGATGCCACAGAACCGTCGAGATCAAAGAACCCCAAACGCCAATATTTCCATTTGGCATATTTACCTAAAGTAATTAAATGATGGAATTAATTCATTGAATGTTTCTATCAATGATGCTAAAGAAAACAACAAACTGATTTGACAAATTTTGAGTAAGTCCCTTTCAGTTCGTACGGTGGCAAACAAGCACTCTATTTAAAGGAAATATTCCTCTCAGCAGTTGTTTGATTGGTTTAACTACTTATTTGAAAAACATTCTGGTCTGACTGAAACGGTAAACTTTAACTGACTGTATTTTTCACCTAAATGGAATACCCATCAACACTGATAACTGGAGGAGCTGTACTTTATCATACAGCTAGTCAAGTCAATGACGTTGAAAAAAAGAAAACCAGCCATACTGGTCAATGGGTCACATTTAGGCCAAAATTTGGGATTAAAATGTTTACTTTTAAAGCAGCCTGTTGAAAGGCTTTTTGTTGAGGTTCAGAAGCCCCTGTCTGGGACATCAATGTGAGCTGCGAAAAGCAAAGCCTGGGGGCAGTATTGCTCAGGGGTTAAGAATTTAAATTCTGGAAGTTCAGAAACCTGGTCCTACATCTGATTAGACCATCCTCCAGCTCTGTGACCTTGGTCAATACACTTAATCCCTTAACTTTCTAATCTGGATATTGAGGATAACGATGATTTCATCGTGGGTTGCTTGAAAGACAATAAGTACGTTATCCAATGCAAAGACTGACGCTCAAATCTTAACCATTATTCCTAGGCAATAGTAAGCAGCTTTTCATAGTTACCAAAGACTACAACATCAGTCTTCTTGGCATATCTAACAAAACTGTCAATTTCAACATCCAATGAGGTTGCAACCTGTGTGGATACGACCTCAAAAGTCAGAATGAGACATCTGTGCAACTGTTTGTGATCATCAACTACCTGGGTCAAAATCCATGGAGGCAAAACATCCCATCTCTTCTAGGATGTGGACGCTCCCTTACACAGCCCTCTGAAAGCTGGCAGGCTCCCCAGGCAGGTGGGGATACTCCAGGTCTAATCTATGACAAGACTGTTTTAATGAAACTAAGCATGTATCATAGATCAGTGTCTTGTATTTTTCCACACTAGACCGCTTTTCGAACAAGATGTTTTATTTTCATGGTAATTTAATCATTAAATGTTATTAAGTTGGAGTTATAAAAAGGCAATTGTTTCTCAGAACCTTGAAATTCAGAATTCTCTTTTGATTTGCCCCGATTCCCCTTTTGGTTGTGACCTTGGGATTAGTTATTTAGCTATTCTATACTCTCTTTTTATACAAAATGAGAAAAATGCCACTTTTACGAGCAGGCTGTAAATTCCTAACTAACGCTTAAAGCACACTTTAGTTCCCTTCATCTGAGAAAATTAAAGTAAATGAAAATATTTCATTATTTATAATCTAATTCTCTTTGAATCTTTGATTAATACCATTTTAATATATGAGATTTTCAAAATTGGGTCATATTCTTATAAATTTTTGAAGGTGGAAGCTATATACAAATAGATAAATTTGAGTTAAAACTAATTCTCCTAAGAAGATTTAATATGGACATAATACCCCGTGAATTAAGCATAAAATAGCAGATTCAGGGATAGCCTCTTACAGAAACCAGTAGTGTATTGCTACTTTAAGTATTTTACTTTCATTAGTGGTGAGATAACCGCTTTTATAATTTTGAACTTTTTTTTTTAATATATATAAATTGAGGGGGTGTCAGAGGCCTAACATACCCGGTACAAATGGTACACTTTTAGAATGCCATTTTGGATTGGCGAAGTTTTCTTTTTTCCCCTACATCGCTAACTCAAGTGTTCTGCGAAGTATTTCTCACCACTACATCCTTCCTCAGGATACTCTGTTAAAAATACAATGATTTAACATGAATGGATATTTCCAGGGAATCTTAAGGAATACTGACATTTCAGTTAGAGCTCATTTGGTTAGTTCAAACTTTCTTAACATCCTTCTATGACATGTGTAAACCTACTAAAATGTAGGGCACATTCCAAAGGAAGGGTTTGAAAGTGTTAAAGGAAAGTGTCAAATATGTTACAAAGTCCTACCATTGAACTCTGCATTACCCTTTCCCTTTCATATTTAACATGCACGCAGCTGCTCATGCCATGTAATCAACTGATTGTTACACAAGCATTTTCTAAAGCTATGACAATCTCAGATTTATGAGGTCAAGAAGTGCAGACTTAATCCATTCAATAGCTGCAATTTATCGTCTGATTATAATTGTATACACAAACACAGTAATGATTTAGATGACATAGTGTAAAGATGAAATCCGTTTATTTTAAAAGGGTTTCTAACCTTTAAAATATGTTGCCATGAACACCTTGCGATGTCTGCTTTTAACAACACAATTATTATTGTTTTATTGATCAGGGTTTTATTACGGATTTGACACTTATATTTCATGCTAATCGAAAAAGGTGTAATTTTTCTGAACAATTTTAACAAGAATATGACTGTAATTAATTATATCACTATTATGTTTTCAGTGTCTAGAAAGAAGTGCTTAATTTATCACAGATGTCTCCTACAGCATATGGAAACCTCTTTTAAAAAGACAGGGTGCGTGCTCCTTCCAGAGATGATAGGGTATGACATAGGCACTACATTTATAGATTTCTGCTGCCATGCTGACCTGATTTTATAGTGACAGCTCTCCTGGAATGGGACTGTACATTAGCAACTCAGATAGCCTGGGTGGCACCCGATATTACCATCGTTTGGTCTTATAACACTAATTAGTGGTCATTCCCTAATGCTTTCACAGATCAAGAAAACAACCTGCAGACAAAGGCCAAAGTGGTGTTGAATAACACCAGCCATATATACTTCGGATATTTCTTTTCCCGTTTGCTAGCTGTAACAAATGATGAAATGCCACTACCAACTTGCTCGCTATATATGGCAGTTTTGTTCACTTAATATTTACTGTTATACATCAGTGGTTATAAGCTATACCTATAACACACACACACACTTAACAAGTATGTATGTAGTATTTATATCGATCTTTAGTTTATTGCTAATGATCTTATCACTCTTCTAAAATATCATGGCTCTGTTATACAAGAGAATTAGAACCCTTATACATAGCAGTAAAATTTATGTTTCAAATAAAATTTTTAAAATAATTTGTATCCCATGCTAATAAAGCCAAGCTTTTCCATGTTCAATTTTTATATGTTGTTCAATAACAACCTTATTAAATCACATAAATTTACATTTCAGTTTCTATATTACCTACATATATGAATTACATTTCATTATATACTGCTGTCCAGTATTTGTACCATTACACAGAGTTTCTATTACATGAATCTATAAATTCTAATTAATACATATAATTTGGTACATTTAATATTGAGATACACAGTTTTGCATTTTCTAAAGATGCTCAGAATTGTTATATGTCATAAGGTTTGATCTATACCTTTTTCCTAAATGTTCAGCATGATGCTGATTATTTTAGTTTATTAGAAAACATGTGATTTAAAAACCTAAATGGGAAGGCATTAAATATTAAAATAATTTATAAATATGAAATTCTATACCTAACATTATGTAGAATGGATGAAAAAGTATATAATATATTATAAGATGGCAAATGAAGTAAAATCAATAGTTGAATTGGTAGCATGTTCTAAATGTAATTAAACAGTCATGCTCACTTGCTTTTCTGCCCCACTGTTTTAAATAGCACAATCCCAATGGAAAAACACAGGCTAAGAGTTTTTGTTCCCTCTTTGAAAGAGCTGAATCGATATTATTATAGTCAATATATCTTTATCTTTAATAGAATGGCGAGGGGAAAACATCACAAATAACAATAAGTATTTCCTAGTAATTAAAATTTAAAAAGACAAATTATATGTGTCCCTTCCAAATGTCACCTTAACATTAATAGATTTTTTTCCTTTTGCTTTTATGTGAACAGTCCCTATCTGAGCGTTTTCATCACCAAAACTGCAGTTTTAGTGCTCGGCTTGGCTGTACTTGGAACTTTGTTTTCCATTTCATCATCACCCTTCTAGTTTTAAGCCTGCTGTGCTTGCTGTTAGTGAACTTTGAAACCATTAGAAACACACTGCAGCAGTGGTAGAAGGATTTGTGAAATGCTCATTAACAGTCTTATTCATTCAAGAGTATTTATCGGGCACCCACTGTATTCTCGGCACTATTCTAAGCCCTGGGAACACATCAGTGAACAAAACACAGAAAGATCTCTGCCCTTTTAAAGCTTATGTTTTAGAATGGGAAAGATGGGCAGTTAACATAGAGTCAAAACTACAGAGTAGGCTAGGAAGTGAAGGCGATACGGGCAAAGAAAAGGGAACGAACCGGGGGGGGCAGGGGGAGCGTGTGGAGGTTGAAATTTTAAATACTGTAGTCTGGATAGGGATTATTAAGAAGGTGCCATCAGAAGGAAGCGCTCAAGGAAGGGAGGGAGGGAGCCCTTCAATATCTGCACGGTGCTGGTCCAAGCAGAGGAAGCGGTGCACAGAAAATATTGGAGCGTTCTGATAGGTAGAAGGGTCCGAAAGCACTGAGGCTGGAGCAGAGGTGAGAGGTGGGCGTAGGGGAGAGAGAGAGGACTGGGAGATGTGGGTCCAGGACAGAGAGGTAAGAAGGACACAGAGCCACGTAAGCGAAGGTCACTGGCTTTCTACTCTGAGCAAGATGGCGGGCTCTGGCAGGCTGCCCGGCAGGAAGGAGCCTGAAGTTATCTAATTCACATTTTAAGAGGATTGTTCAAGGAAGGGGCTGTCCTGAGAATAGGTTGTCAGGAGATGTGCATGGAGAGGGGAGAGGACGGCAGGAATCCACTGAAGAGGGAAGGGAGACTCGAATCCAGGTATGAGCAGTAACAGTGTGATGGAAACACAACGTAGGCTTAATTTAATACCATTCCTAATTGTTTACACCTGTCTAAATGCCTTTCCTAGGCAAAGTTAGTTAGAAATCAGAAACTACTTAGGGTCACACTTCCATTCTCAGATCTTGAGGTCAAATGCAAGAGACAGGACTTTCTTAAAAAGCATAATTTATGCAAGGTTCTTACAGGTTCCTTTCTCTCCCTCCTAGCCAAAATAACTGTTTCCATATTACTCTTGTTTTGTTATTTGTAAGTGATACAACAATATAGAGAATTATTGATTAAATATAGCCTTATCTCGGAACTTCCATATTAACTGATTATCTCAACAGATCTACGGGCTACCAATTACCTTCATAACCATTCACTATTTCCTTCATTAGATATTTGAGTACATACTATACCCAAGCATTGTGCTTGGCAGTTGGGTGTTAAACAACTTTCATCCTAGTTCACCTAAGATGATGTCTTAGAACCTTTATTTGTAGCAAGAACTCTTGTAATTCCACACAAAGCACTTCTTAGGATTCACACCTTGAAACAGGTTATAACAGCAAACATAGAGGTCCGGCCCTTCGCCTATAGTGAAAGGAAGAAGGACACACATGTCTCACCATCACATAAAGTAGAGGGATAAATGCCAAGGTGAAGCCATGAGTATAATCCAGAAGCAGCACCGCGGCAGGTTTTAAAGAATGAGGACGACTCAGGAAGCCAAGATGAGACAGGGATAACTTTCTCTTTCCCTCTCCCATGAGGTAGGAGTGGTGAGAGATACGTGCTGAATCATACACACCTCTCTTCTCTCCTTTTCTACCTTGTGACAATTTCTGCTATTTTAGGTTTAGACTCTTTGGGCAATAGCTTCTTCATGACTGGAACTAAATACATCAATTCCACTACAATGCAACATAGGTGCTGCATTATAGAAATTATCACATTATGCAAATTCACACAATAAAGACCCCAAGGCTTATGAGAAAAATGGGGTCGGGGTGCAGCACTCAAAAACAGTGACACATAAACATAAAAAATTTTAAAAGGAACCTAATAAAAGCAGTGGCACAATTTTACACATTTAATAAACACAGAAATATGACAATAAATACGGCACTTTACAATAGATACGAACTAAAGTTTGCTCTTAGAAGTGGGTGTTAGAAGGGTTCAGCTTGTCAGTTATTGTGAGCAGTAGAAACAGGGTTATCTGGAATTGAAACAGGGTTATCCAGATGTGAATGGGTGTGTATAACACATGTTGAACTGAAGTAGATGGTTTAAGGTATGTTTGCGTGTGCATTCTGTATATACCTATGGGACTGGGTTTAGCTAGGTATATTTCCTGCATTTATCGAGCGTTTCTTGCAGACAAAAGCACACATATACGAGTGCAAAATTCACGTTGTGCTCAAATGTCCCCCAGTATATTATTCGAGTTGTAACAAATCACATTTTCAAAACAAGCATTATAGCAGAACTTCCGTAGTTTGCATTGGTTCCGCACTTAAGATTTAAATAAGGCTTATTCAGACAACTGGTTGTCAAAGGGCTTGAATCAACACCTTCAGGGCTGATGCAGTCTCCCTAGAAGGCTTTTTTGAGGGACGGTACCTTTGATTGATTAGAAAATAGTGCCCCTACCTCTGGGGGTGCTGCCCACTGAGTGCAGGGCCGGCTGGCTAGATTTCCCGTCTACTTGCTTTCTCAGGCAGGCTGATATTATCTAAACTAAGGTGACCTCTGAGGGGTTTATATGCTAAAAATTCACTGATTGCTTTGCCAGAGATTCTATGGTTTAAGGTCCATGTTCTGTTTCTTTTCCCTTGCTACAGTTGTTTGTTAGCGTGGCTTATGAAAGAATTCATTCTCAGTAATTTTTAACGGCTCCAAAATGCTGTTGTTAAAACGTCCTAAATTATTTCCTACTATTTTACCGGATAATGATGAAAGAGAATCCCATTACAAAGAAGTCCAGATAGGACACAAAAAGCAAAAACCATAAAAAAACATGAATGAGATTTTATCAAAAAGTTCTACTTATCAAAAGATAGATTAATTGAAAATTGATTAATGTACAAACTATCACATCAACAGGCTCAAGAAGTATAATCATATGATATCAGTAGATGCAGAAAAACATGTGACAAGATCCAATACCCATTCATGATAAAAACTCTCAGTAAACTAAGAATACAGGTAACTTCCTCAACTTGGTAACGATCATGTGCAAAATACCAACAGCTGACACAGTACTTAACAGTAAGAAACTAAATACTTTTCTGCTCAGATGAGGAACAAAGATATCACCTCTCACCACTTCTTTCAACAGCATACTGGAAGTCCCAACTAATGCAGTAATATAAGAAAAAGAGAAGAAAAAAATAAAACTGTCTCTGTTCACAGGTGACATGGTTGTCTATTGTCTAAGTAGAAAATCTTAATCTGGAACTAAGCAAGGTTGCAGGATACAAGGTTACCATGCAAAACTCAATCGTTCTTTTATATACTAGCAATCGGAATTTGAAATTGAAAATGTAATACCACTTACATTAGCAACCCAAAAAAAGACATACTCAGGTATAAATCTAACATAATATGTACAAGATCTTCACGAGGAAAACTGCAAAGCTTTGATGAAAGAAATAAAAATAAATAAATGAAGAATATTTCATGTCATGGATAGGCAGACCCAATATTACCAAGATCCCAGTCTTTTCAACTTGATCTATACATTCAATGCAATCTTAATCCAAACCCTAGGAAATTATTTTGTGGCTATCTACAAACTGGTTCGAAAAGGAAAAGGAAAAGACCCAGAATAGCCAACATGATATTCAAAGAGAAGAATAAAGTTGGAGGACTGACACTACCAGACTTTAAGACTTAATATCAAGCTACAGTCAACAAGACATTGTCGTATTGGTGAAAGAATAGATGAACAGGTCAAGAGAACAGACTGAAGAGGCAAGCAGTAGATCCAACAAACGGAGTCAGCTGATATTTGGCACAGAAGCAAAAGCAATTCAATGGAAAAAGGATAGTCTTCTCAACAAATGGTGATGTTCAACGAACTGGACAACAACATGCCAAAAAAAAAAAAATCTAGATACAGATCTTACACCTTTCACAAAGATTAACCTGATATGGATCATAGACTAAACTGCAAAACTATAAAACTCCTAGAAGATAACACAGGACAAAAGTCCAGGTGACCTTGGAATTGGTAATAACCTTTTAGATATAATACCAAAAGCATGATACACGGAAGAAAAAACCTGATAAGTTGGACTTCGTTAAAATTAAAAACATCTTCTATGCAAAAGACACAGGTAAGAGAATAAAAAGACAAGCCACAGACATGAAAAATTCTTTGGAAAGCATACATCGGACAGAAGATTGCTATCAAAAATAGATTAAAAACTCTTAAAACTCAACAATTTGAAAAAAAGCAACCCTATTAAAAAATGGGCAAAAGATGTGAACACACACCTCAACAAAGATGCAAATACAGATGGCAAAGAAGCACAAGATGCTCCACATCATATGTCATCAGAGACTTGCAAATTAAAATAACAAGATACCACTACATACCTTTTATAATGGCTGGAATCCAAAGCACTGACAACACCAAATGCTGGCAGGATGTGGAGCGAGAGGAATTTTCATTGCTGGTGGGAAAGAAAGATAGAACAACCAGTTTGGAAGACAGCTCAGCAGTTTCTTATGAAACTAAGCATACTCTTACCGTATGTTCCAGCAATTTCACTCTTTTGTATTTACCCAAAGGAGTTGAAAACTTATGTCCACACACAAACCTGTACATAGATGTTCATACCAGCTTTACTCACAACTGAAAGCAATCAAAATGTCCTTCAGTAGATGAATGAATAAACTGGTACATATATACAATGGAATATTACTCAGTGATAAAAAGAAATGAGCTACCAAGTCACAGAAAGACAGAGGAACATAAAATGCCTATTGCTAAGGTAAAGAAGCCTATCTGCAAAGGCTACACACTGCATGATTCCAACTGTAGTACATTCTAAGCAAGGCGAAACTATGGAGACAGTAAAAAGATCAGTGGTTGCCAGGGATTTGAGGTCAGGGAGGGATGAACTCAGTACTCCCACCTCAGCATCAGTTCCGTTTTTTGTGCTTTCAGTTACCTGCAGTCAGTTGTGGTCTGAAAATGGAAAATTCCAGAAACAACAAACTCTTAAGTTTTAAATTGCACACCGTTCTGAGCAGCGTGATGAAATCTTGGGTTGTGCACTCTCTCCTGCTCGGGATCTCCAACCATAACATCACCTGCTCCGGACATCCAACCACTGACAACATCGTGGCTGGTAGCCTAACGCTATGTCACAATGCCTTTAGCATTCACTTGTCTTCATCTCATCATGTGCGGATTTTATCATCTCACATCATCACAAGAAGAAAGGTGAGTACAGTATAATAAGGTATTTTGAGAGAAAGACCACAGTCACATAACTTTTATTACAGTGTAATATTATGAACGTTCTATTTTATTATTCATTACTGTTATCTCTGACTGTGCCTAATCTTTTTTTCCACTTTCTCACTTCGTCCCAGCTTACCCTTCCCCCTCCCCATGTCCTCAAGTCCATTCTCTACCTCTCCGTCTTTATTACTGTCCTGCCCCTAGGTTCTTCAGAACCAGTTTTTTCTTTTTTTAGATTCTGTATATATGTGTTAGCATACGGTATTTGTTTTTCTCTTTCTGACTTACTTCACTCTGTATGACAGACTCTAGGTCCATCCACCTCACTACAAATAACTCAATTTCGTTTCTTTTTATGGCTGAGTAATATTCCATTGTATATATGTGCCACATCTTCTTTATCCATTCATCTGTCGATGGACACTTAGGTTGCTTCCATGTCCTGGCTATTGTGAATAGTGCCGCAATGAACGTTGTGGTACATGACTCTTTTTGAATTACGGTTTTCTCAGGGTATATGCCCAGTAGTGGGATTGCTTAATTTATAAATTAAACTTTATCATAGGTATTTAGGTACATTAAAATTATAGTATACATATATATGGGGTTTGGTACTAGCCACAGTTTAAGGCCTCCACTAGGGGTCTTGGAACATACCCCCTATGGATAAGGGGTACTACTGTAGATGGAGCACAGAGGATTTTTAAGGCAGTGAAAGTATTCTCTATACTGCAATGATGGACACAGGTAATTACTCATTTGTCAAAACCCAAAGAGTGTACAACACAAAGAGTGAATGAGCTCTGATGCAGACTACTACACTTTGGTTTACAATGATGTTATCAATATCGGGTCAGCAATTGTAACAATTGTACCACACTAATCCAAGATAGTAATAAAAGAGGAAACTGTATTTGAGAGGCTGAGGGGTTATATGGGAACTCTTTGTTCTTTGTACTCAATTCTTCTGTAAATTAAAACTGCTGTAAAAAAATAAAGGTTATTAATCAAAAAAGAGAAAGCTTAAGAAAAATGAGTAAACAAGCTACATATTATATATACACACACACCCCACATAATTCTGTTAAATATTTGACAATTCTTGTAAATATATATATTCACAGTACATTATACATGTACATATATGCCTCAATATATTTTCTTTTACGAGTTATCTGTTAACATTTTTTTGTTTATTAGGCTATTCTTCATTCATTGTTGATGTTTAGGAGTTCTTTCTATATCCAGATATAATATATATATGCACATACACGTGAATTCATATATGTATATATGTGTAAGTATATATACATGTATATGTGAATTCATATATATATATAAAATATATGTGAACATATATATATTCATAGTACCTAGATTTGACAAAGGAATTGTATCCAGATATATAAAGAACTCCTAAAGATCAACAATAAAAGAAAAATATCCTAAAGACAAATAGTAAAAAAAAAAACTTCGATACCTCATTAAAATATAAATATTAAGGGACAATAGGTATATGAAAAACTCCACAATGAGCTAGCACTTCATATCCACTAGAAATGCTAAAATTAAAAGGACTGACAAAACCACCTGTTAACAATATGGAACAAATGGAACCTTCAAACATTAATGGTAGGGATGTAAAACGATACAACCTCACTGACACAGTATTTGGCTTTTTCTTATAAATAGTCTCACCCCATGGCCACCATGACCAAGTAATTCTATCCATTAGTATTCATACAAAAGAAGTAAAAACCTATGTTCACAAAGACTTACATCTGAATCTTCTTAGCAGCATTATTCATAAGAGTGGAAAAGTGGAATACATTGTGGTATATCTATACAATATATAAGCACTCAGCAATAAAGGATGAATGAACTAATTATATATGCAAAAATATGCAAAAAGTATCAAAAACATTCTGTTAAGCAAAAGAAGCCAGAACCTAAAGAACACATATTGTGTGATCCATTTATGTGAAATCTAAAAACAAGTAAAACTAATCCATTGTGATAAAAATTGGATAAAATAGTTGCAAGGGAAATTGCCTGGAAAGGGGCATTAGGTAAGTTTCTGGGAAATATTCTGTCTTGTTTGAGGTGATCATTGTATGGGTGTATACAATTGTCAGAACTCACTGAACATTCAAGACCTATGTACTTTACATTATGTTAATTACAGCTAAATATAAATGCCCAGATGCCAGCACAATAAAATATACACACATGAATTAAAATGTTTCCTACTATAGAATTTGGGCAGACCCTGTTCCCACGCTAATCATTTTGAAGACAGATTGAAATATTTTATTATATTCTTATTACTCTCAGCAATTCTTATCCTGAGAAAGTTTCATTCTATACTAAACAAGCAAAAATGAATGTCTCACAAGAGAATCACGTAATGCTCCTAAGTGTCAGACACGAAGGTATGTTTTACCTAATGAGGTGTCTCAGAATTTTGTTTCACCCGAGACAAATTGATGAACTTTGGAACTACCGATGCCGTATTTCTGAAGAACATCACCACCTTAACATTTGAAACTTAAAGCTCATAAGAATCAACACTTTAGTGAGAGCTTTCTTTCACTGCAGAGGGACACTTCTTCAAAATTTAAAGCATTTTGAGCTTTTCTGAGGACTGCATCTATTTTTTTAACTGTTTCTTTGTTCTTCTCATTTGAGCTTTTTCAGTGAGTTTCTGCTCTTTTCAATGAATATCTCAATAGGTTGTCCAAACTATTCTCTAAGAAACCAAGAACTCAAAGAAAAATTCAGTGATCACCCATCCACGTCCAATCACTAAACAGTGGAAATGTATTTAATTTCTCAAGTGAAAAAAAAAAAGGAATGAGGGCCCAGGTATTGAATTAAACGAAGTATCCTCTTTGTTCAAAACCCTGGTAGAATTATCCCAAAACTAAAATGGAAAGATAAAAAAAGATTGACTAGAAATTATAACTATATTGTGATGAGGCACAAATGTAAAACCATAGCCAAAGTATTTATCAACCAAATCCCTGATGAATCTGATGAGGGGAAGGATACTTTAAAACCTGACTTTGTCTGAATTTGCACCTAGTAGATAGCCACAGGTGCTGCTATGAACAATAAAAACTAATGTCCTTTAATGAGTCCAAGGTTAGAAGCTTACAGTTTAGGACTTGGGTCGTTCCTTTGGTTTCATCAAATTAAGGGTTCCAGTTATGATGTTTTGCACACTTTGCCTGGCTAAGACAAAAAGTAATGGCTAGGAACCATTCAGATCTCAACCTCAACATCTCTTTTTCTTAGAAACCTTTCCCAACTGCTCCTCCAACTCTTTCTACTAGGTTAATCTCAAGTCACATGCTCTTACAACAACTTGGAATTTGCAATCAAACATATTAGGATTTTTATATAACTAGTGTTGTGATGATTCATTTACTGTGTCTCCGCCACTTACTATCTTCAAAGATCTATCAGGATAGGGATCATGCTTATCTTGTTCATCACTGTAGCTCCAATCTCTTTGTTGAATGAATGAATCATCACAATAAGACGGGAGGATAACAAATAAAAGCCTTCACAAGAGCCTATACTCGTGACCTATAACAGGTATCAAAGAAAGAAGAGAGAAATACCATTTGTAGACTATAACATCCTCACTGGTGATGTCCATTAGATTTCAAGCTCAATCTTTTGCACATAGATACCCAACTGTTTCAGTATCATTTGTTAAAAGCACTTTCTACTGTATTGCCTTTGTACCTTTGTCAAAAGTCAGTGGTTTATCTATATGTGGGTTTATTTCTGAATTCTATTCTTTCCACTGATTTATCTGGGTTGAAGACAATTCTATACCATTTTGATCACTGATTCTTGAAACCAGGTAGTTTTAGTCCCCTAACTTTTTCTTCTTTAAATTTTTTTGGCTATTCTAGGCCCTTTGCATTTCCATATGAAGTTTAGAATCGGTTGTCAATCTCCACACAAGCCTGCTGACATTTTGATTAGATTGCATACAATCTATAGATCAATCTGGGGAGAAGCAACCTTGATTATAATGAGTCTTCTGACTCATAAGCAAAGTACATATCTCCATTCCTTTAGATTTTCATTAGTTTCTCTCAGCAATATTTTACAGCATTCAATGTCATGGTTTCTCACCTATTTTGTCAGATTTACCCCTCAGCAATTCATACATTTTTACACTATTTTAAATAGTATAAAATTCTTATTCTGAATTTTGTTTCCTGATTGTTGGTTGCAAGTCTATGGAAACACATTTATTTTAAATACTGCTACTATATCCTTCAACCTTGTAAAAAAGGATTCTACATTGATTGAAAAAGATACCCTCGAAGTTACCAATGAAATCAAGACATCTACAAATGTCAGGACTTTACAATTTGTGTGAATAATGGAGATTGTTGACACATTTTTATGAGGATAGTTTCTAGGTGTTACTACAATTGTACCACTAGAACATTTCTGTTCAGTGTTGTTGCGTAAGTGAGAAAATATGGAAGAAATACACATTGTAAACTTTAAAACTCTACACAAATACCATCCAGTATGCACTACTAACAAATCACATTTGAACAAATGAATGAATAGATGAGGAGTACAACAGTGAATGCTTGGAAGATCAACTCTGAATACAGAAAATTTTGAATTGTCTGCCACCACTGGTTTTAGAATGCTATGCCATCTCAGTGGAAACTCGGATGTTAGAAGGCTTTCCTTACCCATCTCTTCAGTCTGATCACATTTTATGATTAGCAATATGTGTCACATGATTTGTCTTTGTCTTAAACGATACAGAGATTGAGAAGCCAGTGGAGTAACTTTTTGAAGAATTTATACTATTCATCAACTATTAGTATATTTATCATAGATACCTTTTAAGCAAAAGTTAAAGCTTTATTCCATCATTACCTTGGACAAGCTGAATATAATCTATCTGGGAAATTCTGAATGTGAAGGTGATCTGGATGTGAGATCAGTTGCTCAACTAATCAACTAATCAAGCATTCTTCTGTGGGATCCAGTTAGTTAGGGCAGATTTAATTTTCCTCTACATAGTTTCACACTCATCCTTTCTGCATTTAAGGTCTCAAAAGATGCCAAGAATCCAAAATAGACCCATGTTCTTCAGGGCATACAAATAACTCCACTATCTTAAGAAAACTTTAGTCTGGGAATGGTCAAAAGCTCTGTCTACTGACATGGAAGTGATGCTGATGTTTAAAAAACTATTAGTGGGAGAGGAATTTAGACATTATCCTTTGTCACACTTATTAGAAGAAGAAAGAGAAGGAGGGGGAGGAGAGGGTGGGGATGCAAACAAAATCCTTGCCTTTCCACGTTAAGTATCTAAGTTTAACAGCCTCAGAATCCTCAACCCAGGAATCCTTGCAGATTATGAAGGGAGACTTTCTTGATCAGGGTATGTCACCTCCTCAAAATGATTTAGTGTTTGCAGTTCCTCTTCAAATCTCTGCTTCAGCTATCATCGTGGTTGTGTGCAATATACTATTGTTTCTAATAAAAGTTATGCTCTGTTGAGTTAAAGCAATTTGGGGGCAGGAACCTCATCCAAGCTGTCACATTTGGTCTCTTCACTGTCAGACAAATGGTTAGGATCAAAGGACTCAGCCTTGAGAAACAGCCTGTTGGATGACAGAGGACAACAGGCTTGCCACGTTTCTTAATATTTGTCATGTTGTTCCATGTTCAATAAAAGGACCCAATGCTACTGAATTACTGAGTGATTTATAAAGGCTTAAGCAAGCAGGTACCAAACAAGAAAATATTCTAGATGCTACATTTCTAAACCTTTCCTTCCAATCAGTATTGCTTCTGCTAATGTTTCAACGAGAACTATAAATTTAGGTCAGTGTAAGTTTTTGACAATATCACTGAATTTAAAGAGCCATGGATGTGGATGGTAAAAAAGTAACTTCAAAAATATTTCTCTGTTGAACTTGACCGCAGGAGAATTATTAGAATTATTTTCTTTCAAATAACATACAACTAAATTTTAGAGGTTATTCCTCCTGAGTCCTCACACAGGCCTCAAATAAGAAGTAATTCTTACTGGTTTAAAATAATTGCTAAATTAGTGTTCCTAGGTATTTTCATCAATTAATATAGAAAATAGGCAACTCTGAATAGGCCATTAGTCCACTGGTTGACAGAGTATACAAGCAAAATTCCAAGGTGTGACAGGGAGCTTCTTGGTTCAATTTCTTTGGTGCTCGGAACAGAGAAAGGCAATAGTGCTAAACGTGAGGCTGGAGATCAAGAGGTCCAACACTGTTATTGCACAAATGGAGAAGCTGAGAACCAAGGAAATGAAATGATGTGGCCATATTCTCTTTGCTGATTCCTAACAGGGCAGCGCTTAGAACACTCACTCTTGACACATGGTCTAGTGACTATTAGGTCAATCTGCCCCCTACAAATGTTCCTGGCTCCTCTCCTTCTCCTCTTTCTCCACCTTCCCCTCCTCTTTCTCCTCCTTTTTCTTCTTCAGTCCTTTAGTTCAGTGGTTCTCAAATGAGGGCAATTTTGTCCCTCAGGGGGCAACGTCTGGGAAGGGAGTGCTACTGGCATCCAGTGGGTAGAACCAAGAAATGCTGTTAAACATCCTATAAGGTACAGGACAGCCTTCCTGCACACCAACAGCAAAAAAAAAAAAATCAATCTGGAAGACCAAAAATGTCAGTAGTACTGAAATTGATAAAACCTACTCTAGTTACATTCTACAGTGATTAAAAGGGGGTATTATTTAGATTCGGGTTTTTTTTAGGGTAGAATCTTCTATATTCTTAATGATCTCTTACGTATAACTCCAGTATGAAAATAAAAGCAGTTTTGATTTGAATAGATTTATTTTATGAGCACAGATCCACAATTTTTACATATTATGGAGTCATTCAGTGAAAACCCACAGTTACTATGTCAGTGACATCCAGTGCGGGGTGGGGGGCGGCGGTACTTGGTATTTAACACATTTTAGTCTGTCTGTCATTATCATTTGAAAAAATATGTAAAAATGTGTTTAAAAGTGAGTTCCAAATCAAACACTTTTAAGATTCCTAAATGGACCACGTCTTGCTCTGATCTGTTTGCAAATAATATAGTCCAAGTACTAAGACCTGATTTTTCAAAAAATATAACACATGACTTTTATGCAAATATAAAATTAACGAGTCAAAAAGGTATTTAATCAATTAATGAGGAAGCCAGTAAAATTACTAAAACTGGTTCAAAGGAGAACTTGAATAACATCAACACACACACACACACACACACACACACACACACACACACACACACGTCCAGTCAGAAATGTTGACATGGCAAAACTAGTTACTAATCCACTGGGTAATAAAATGTAACATTTGGGGTCTTTTCTACAGGATGGAAATTAATTGTATATCTACTGGAAGAAAATTCATTTACTTCATTATGAACAAAAATCACTGCAACTTAACCTCTATTCCAATGGAGGTGTACAGTGACGTAGACACAGACCACCAAAGGTGCATACCCCTGTAGGATCTCATAATCCCAGACCAGGAAGGTCTGCTAAACAATACTGCCCAATACTCCACTCAAAGACACGCAGTAACCTCTTTTGCCCATTTTCAAGTCACTGACAGTTTTTCCTGGCACAAGTCAGTCCAGAAGCTTCTGTATTATGAAGAACCCTTAGAAGAACTCAGAGTCATTTCCAAGTTTTATTTAAAGATCTCATTCCTCCATTCTACCCCCACCTAACCCTTCTGTTTCTAAGAAGTCCTACACAATTAGGTCCACTGAGCCTATACTTTTTAGACCTCATGTGAGTTAGAGAGGAAAATGTTAATTACTTAATGTAAAAATAAACCAGGAGAACACGTTTTTTTTTCCACTGATTGCCTGACTGTTTTCTGGTACTTACAGCTGAGAGGGAAATTAAATTATCATCACTGATTGGAAGCTCAATGCTTGTTTTTATTTGGGGAGCAATCTGGAAACGGGAGATGCTATTAGATAGAAAGGTAAAATGTGATCTCCATGTTGAGCGCTCTGCATGCCTACCTGCAAGGATGCAGCAGTATTTCTAGAACTGAAATTCTTACAGGTCATAAACCATCTTGGTCCTATGTCTCCATGAAAAGGAAAGGAAAGGGACTATTTTTATAACATTTTATCTGATTAAAAGAGAAACACATTAGTTCTACAAAATTTGTAAAATACAGAAAATCACAAAGAAAAACACAAAATATATCTGTAATCTCCAGACCCACAGGTAAACACTGCTAATATGAGTATGATATATATCTTTCCTTGTCTTTCTCTCTCTCAGACAACTGACCTCAGTTTTTCTATTTTTCTGCCTTTTTTATATACACATATCTGTTTATTTAAATAAAGTTAATTTTTAGTACCCCTTGTATACATCGTTTTTAGTAACTTGCTTTTTCATGTAATGATATATACTTCCCACATCACTAAAAAATGTTGCAACTCCATTATAAGTATGTGAATTTTATTATAAACATGAATTTCATTAAAATTATATTAACATTATAAAAATTTATAATTGCTTGCTTTTGTGTCAAATTTTAGGATATATGGAAAGAAAATAAAAAGTTTTATTTTAATTATTTATATAGGTACTAACAGAAGAAAAAGTACATACTGTATTAATCAAATTTTAAAATCATTTTTATTTTAAATATTCTGAAATGAATTCTCAGCTTTATTATCATCCTGATTAGTTTTCATAGGTGAATCTGACATTAATGAAATGAGAAAGCCTTAAGTTTGTTAGATAACTTACAGAAATTGTTATGTAAGGTTCACAGCACAATGTGGCTACTGTTTTATTTTCTAAATTCAGATAGTATTATACAATATATTTGTGCCAAATAACTCGAACTGTTCTTTTGTGTTCTTCTAGTACAAATTCCATAATCTCAGAGACTGTTATAAATCAGAAATTACTAAATAATATGTTGTTTAGAATAAAATAGTGGTTAATATGAAAAAAGGAAAGCCAGTTATATAATGTGGGATAGTCAATGAAGATAAAAACTATTCTCAGATTCTAAAAACAATATTTGGTATTGAGTATCTCTTTGTTAGAGCTAAACGTGAAGTTGTGGGGATTAGGTGTGAGGAAAATGGGAATCGCAGAAGATAATCAAAGAATAACAATCCATATAGTTCTCATTTTATTCCTCTGTCCTCCTTTTTCGTATGGGTTTTCCCTCACACAGACTTTATTAAATACACAAGTGCCTCTCATTTTTTTTAACTTTCTCAATTGAATATCATACCTTATCTAACACAATATTTTAAAATTACACTTTTAAAATTTTTAACATACTAAATACAAGGTTCTTAAATACCTCATACTGACTTTCTCTTTTATGATATTTGCGGGTTGTATTTTTTCAACGGACCAGGCATGAGTCAATTCCATCTACATTTTTTACTGGTGTAAAATACCGGCATAATTTATTTTAATCAATGTAGCCCTCAGCCATTTCATGTTCTTAAGGGAAGGGAAGGGAAATCTCTAGAGAAGAAGAAAACTGAAAAGTGTGAATCACCTACATTTCTCATTTACCCATGCTAATTAAGACCAAGCATTTGAAAGTTACCATCTGAAGGAAAATTAAGCCAATTAACCCACTGATGAAGATAATTTTCAATATTCTATCAGGAGGCAAAAATCTTCACCAGCCGTTCTTATTTCTACTGTAGAGGTAATTTCCGTACTGTCTCTGAGCGTTAAGAACTCAAACTGAGTGTCACGCCCGTTCTGGGGGTTCTAATTGCAACTTTTATTTAAATTCTGATTTTCTGCCCCACAGCTTGATTTCTGATTGGCTGGACCTGATTACTTTCAGACCTGACAAGATTTTATTTGTAGGCCCTTGGAAACTCACATGGATGAACATTCCCTGAGTTTAGAGGGAAATCCTCCTAAGATCTAGCTTTCCATGTCAACTGGAGCATAAGAACCACTAGAGGTTCTTTAGGAAAGGGATTAATTTGGGAGCATTAATTACCAAATAATTATAGCCTATGTATAAGTTACTCAAGAAGATGTATTTCTAGATCTAAAGCTGTTTCTCAGATGAATACGTTTCCTTTTCATTTCAGCATAGGCAGCATTTCATCTATTTATCGTTTTTCTTTACGCCTGGAGTCAGCTACCATGGCTAGCATAAAAGACACATTACAGTAAAAATGCCTTTGCTAACCGAAATTGGGAAAGTTACTTTGCCCATTTCTTTGTAAAAATCTTTCCTTTTTGGGGGGAAGGGAGATTGAAAGAATTAAATGAGATATAGTTTAAAAACCTGGACACTTTTAAATATAAACAAAAGTAATTATTATTTATCTAAATATTTAAACACTTTCAGTTTTCCAGACAACAATGAACTATCTTGCACAGAATAAAATTAAATTAAAATTGTTATTTTACATGTGGCCCTGTTCATGTTTTTAAATGATCTGCAGGGCCACGCTAGGCTTTGAGTGTATGATCCTTGCTCTGGGTTCTCCACACTGGCATACATATCCGCTTAGTCTTGTTGGGTTCCAGCTTAAATACTTTTGGAAAAATGTTATTAGCCCTGCTCAATGACGAAAATAAATCAACAATCTCTATCTAAGTTCCCACAATCTCCTCCTATACATTATTTCTGAAACTAGACCATCTTAAACTGCCCTCAGTGCAAGCAAGAAGAGATAATAATGCTGTGAGTCTCTTGGGAGACAGAGGTTGACATTTTAGGATGAAGTTTTTACACAGCTAAAATCTGATTTTTATTCATTTAATATTTTTATAATAAACTTTTAAAAATAAAAACTTTAAGCAATTTGACTATAATACTACTACATTAGAGACGTTCAAATAGCCTTTAGGAAAACTCTGTTATTCCTAATCAATCACGATCATCTGTCAATGGAAATAACTGAATATTACATTGAATTATATTTACTATTAATGATAACTTAGGAAACAGTGGTTCTTATTGTACATTGATTTTCGGAAAATCTACACGAAGAGACAGTTGCTCTCTCCACTTTAATCAAAGGAAAATCAAATCATGGACCCACTAGCTACCAGCACACTTCTGAAAATAAATGCTTTTTTTCTTCTTAAAAGCATGCAATGGACTCCTTTGAAATTTCTTTGACCTTGTGGTTAGTTTGGAAATGTCTACATGTGTGTCTTTCCTGGTTTGGGCTTCATGAGTTCTCTGACACAGTGGAAACGACTCTGAAAGTACACCAGAAACCACCAGGTATATAAAAGGACATGGGAGGCAACTAATCATTCTATTACCATTTTGCTACAAGCCAGTTAGCCTGTACTACCTAGGGCCTAGCCAATGAGTCATAAAATTTGGAGACCTCTCACCAGAAAGGCTCTTCATACAGGGCATATGCCTCGCTTCAGTCTCTTCTGCTTCTCTCTCAAAGAGTTTCTGGAAAACTCTTAGTCCCTTTCTTAACAAGGAATATGACAATAAACCAAGATAAAAGAAGAAGCTCTATATGTAAATACCATTTTACATAGAGTATAATTGTGGTTGGGTTTTCACCTGTTGGGGAATCTGTTTTTATTTCCTACATAACCTATATCCTGGAATTGACTGTCTCAAACCCTTTCCATCAGCACCACATTGGCAAATACGGAAACATCTAGTCACAGCGCTAATCTGAGAACTGATCAAACAGAAAGGGAACCATCTGGGGGCAATAACTATGTAGTAGAATGAAATTTGGAGATCTTACGTGAGACTTGTTACTTCCATGCATTACCTCATTGACTCAATGAAGAAGGTAAATAGACCAAAGAAAACAGAGTTCAACTTTTGGGTTTTGAGTTCTACCATCATGTTTTGATATTTAAAAGAAAGAGGATACATTTTACTTGTAACAGTTGACCATGGCGCATGGAAATCAATGAAGTTAGAACACTCCCTCACACCATACACAAAAATAAACTCAAAATGGCTTAAAGACTTAAATATAAGACAGGACACCATAAAACTCTTGGAAAAGAACATAGGCAAAATATTCTCTGACATAAATCGGAGCAATGTTTTCTTAGGTCAGTCTCCCAAGACAACAGAACGAAAAGCAAATATAAACAAATGGTACCTAATCACACTTAAGAACTTTTGCACAGCAAACCATAAACAAAACAAAAAGACAACCTACAGACTGGGATAAAATATTTGCAAATGATGCAACCGACAAGGGCTTAATTTCTAAAATATACAAGCGGCTCATACAACTCAAAAACAAAACAAAAAAAACAACCCAATCAAAAGATGGGCAGACACCTAAAAAACATTTCTCCAGAGAAGACATACAGACAGCCAATAGGCACATGAAAGGATGCTCAACATCACTAATTATCAGAGAAATGCAAATTAAAACTACACTGAGGTATCACCTCACACCGATTGGAATGGCCATCATTAAAAAGTCTACAAATAATAAATGCTGGAAAGGGTGCGGAGAAAAGGGAACCCTCCTACACTGTTGGTGGGAATGTAAATTGCTGCAGCCACTATGGAGAACAGTATACAGCTTCCTTAAAAAAATAAAAATAGAGTTGCCATATGATCCAGAATCCCACTCCTGGGCATGTTTCCAGAGAAAACTTTATTTTGAAAAGATACATGCACCTCAATGTTCACAGCAGCACTATATACAATAGCCAAAACATGGAAGCAACCTAAATGTCCATGGATAGATGAATGGATAAAGAAGATGTGGTATAAATATACAACGGAATACTATTCAGCCATAAAAGAGAATGAAATAATGCCATTTGCAGCAACGTGGATGGACCTAGAGATTATCATACTAAGTGAAGTAAAAAAGACAAGTATCATATGATATCACTTATATGTGGAATCTAAAATATGATATGAACGAACTTATTTACAAAACAGAAACAGACTCACAGACATTGAAAACAAACTTATGGTTACCAAAGGGAAAATGGCAGGGGGGAGGGATAAATTAGGAGTTTGGGATTAGCAGATATAAACTACTGTATATAAAATAGATAAACAACAAGGTCCTACTGTATAGCTCAGGGAACTATATTTGATATTCTGTAAAATAAACCATAATGGAAAAGAATATGAAAAAGAATATATATATAAAACTGAGTCACTTTGCTGTATTTTGCTGCACACCAGAAACCTAATACAACACTGTAAATCAACTGTACTTCAATTTAAAAAAAAAAATTAATTTCATTTAACAACAACAACAAAGGAGTTGGCCATGGGAAAATCTAGAAATTTGTTATATTACAAAATCTCAATGGTGAACATCAAAAGCATGTTCTGAAAAATCCACACGTCTTGTATTAGGTTCCCTGGAAATAGGCTCCCCATCAGAAGGCTGCCTGAGGAAGGTTAACTGGGGTGCACTCCTGGGATATACACTTGTAAAGCAGTGAGAAAAGCAGGACTGGCCTGACAGAGAAGCTGGCCTGCAGCGTGGTTGTGACTGAGGCCTCCCCGTTCCCACGGGGAGCTCTTGAGCTGGGGAGGCCCTTCAGAGTGGTCCCAGTCCAAGGTAAGGGTTTGGTGCCTTTGCATCCCCCTTTATTTGTCAGTTGCAGGCTGACAGCCACCCCTAACCCTAACTATAACCTTGGGAAGGCAGTTCATGGCTGCGGAGGGACACAGCTGTAAGCCATCTGCAGCCGATATTTGCAGCAGCTGGAAGGTGAGTGCATTGGGCCCTGAATTGTGGACCAGGTGGAACACCAAGGTATCCACTGCAGGGCATAAAGTTTATTTTATAAATGCTGGAAAGAGAAGGACATTAGCTGACCACCTCTTTTCCAGATAAATCTTGCCCAAATTAGAGAGGAACAGCTGGAAGGAAAGGAATAGAGTTATATTCTCCCAGGTTTCTAAAATGGGGCTTGTACTCTGCCCTGTGTCTGGGGTAAAAACCCCAGAGGGAAGGGAGGGAGGTAGATGGAGAAGCATCTGAATTTCCCCACCCACTGAGGGAGACTGAGAGGTTGACTGAGGAATGGCTATTAGATTTCAAGAGGTCTAATGGATGGGGTTGGGAGAAGACAAAATAGCAGACTGTCCATTAAAGCCGCTGGGAAGTACACATGCCCCAGCCAACGTTAGAATGGCAGGGCATCAATGCCCAGGACCTCAGGAGAAGGGCTGGATCTCAGCAGAGCCAAAAGTAGGAGAGCTGGGCCAGGGGACAGATGCCCTGACACCCATCCCCACTTCAAAATAATACAGTAGCACCTAACCACCCTAGGAAGAAGGAAGATGGAGAAGGGAGACTCACAATTGACAAAGTATAAACCTGAAGCGGTGAGTACACAGAAGTGACAGGGCTAAAGTGGACTTTCCTAGGTGAAGCTGTCCAACATCACACGCTTGAACAGGCTTTCAGTTTTGAGGGAAGTTACGTTCATTGTACCTGAGTTTGCTCACCGCTTTCTCTGAAAGGGAAAAATAAAGACCCCTTCAGAAGTCAGCATTAGTGAGTATTATCAAAGATTGAGAAGTACTTGAGGTTAGTACTCAGACCTTTGACACAACAATGTGCTAAGGTCCTGGAAGGGTGAAGGACTGGATGGACAAATGGTGACAAAGTTTCCCTAGTGTCTCTTTTATTTCTTCTCTTTAGAGAACCATCTATCTCTTATCAGTCTGGCCCTATCCCATCAGGATAAGGTAGAAGGAGGACAGCTGCTCATCACGTCCTTCTGTTCTTTCAATACAAAGTGTGGGCCTACGACCCAGTGTGGCTTTAAACCAAGTGTCATTTAAGCTGGGAGTGGGAATGGGATCAACCAGAACCAATCAGAATCCTTACGTGGGACAAAGAGGATGTCTCCCCTTTGATACTCAAAGTCCTCATAACCATAAAGACCTTCAGTTACTGGTCTTTACTGCCATGGGGAAAACTGGCTTCCTGGAAAGGAAAAGAGAAAGTCAACGAGAAGAACACAGAGAGGAGGAGAGACGATTCTCTTGGTTGAGCCCCTGGATCCAGCCACGCTTGAAGTCAAGTTCATTCTTTTTTCTTTTTTTAAATGAGAAAAAAAATTCCCATATTTTAGTTGAGTCCATTGGAGTTTGTTATCAGTCATTTGGGACCAAAAAGTTCTGATGAATACATCTTCCTATAACCCCCAATTAAAGGAGGATTCAAGGTACTATTATAAAGAGAAAAATAAGGTGGCCTCAAACTGACAATTGCCCTGGGAAAGACTGTGTAAAGTACGCTTGAATAGAATGATTTTACACTTTGTTCTGCTGAGGGTTCCTTAACTTAATGAATGACATCCATTTTAAACGTGTCCTAAATCATTTTCACCTGATGTTTTGGTTAGAGGAAGTAGGCTGAATAAGCCCCATGATGACTGACACGGGCAAAGGGGTGAAATATTCTGAGGGGGTGAGTCTCCCTATTCAGGAAAGGGTGCTGGGTTTTACTCCTGGGGCAAGCTATTTGATAGCTTTGTGCCAGGTGGCTGCCTGGAACAGTGTGTAGAACAGCATTCTGAGACTGGGTCTGGGCACAGGAGAAAAGTGGTCTCAGCTGGTTACTGCTGTCTGTCACAGGAGTTGGAGGGGGAAATGGTGTGATCTATGGCAGGTGTTTTTGCTACTTCTGCCTGGCTAGAGAGTCTTATTCTCAAAAGCAGAGCTTTTGAGCAACGCCTTTTACTCCAACAGGAATTTCCTGGGTCAGTGAAGAAATTCAATAGCTTCTGTTAGCTTCCGTTATGTAAACTTGCAATATTTAACATTACAACTAAAAAAAGATTTAATCCTTGGCCTGAAACTTTCTCACAGAAAATTCTTATGAATTTCACTAAATTCAAAGGGATGCTTCCCAGTGATATGCGTCCCTTTCAACAGTTAAAATGAGGGTGAGAGGAGCGGGGGAGGGGAAGGAGGGGTTCTATACCACACAGATGAGTAGCGATTCCATTTAAATCAGCCATAAAATTATGTGGTTGGCTAAAAAAAGAAGAAACTGACCAAGGTCTGCACAATACATGCAGTAAAATCACCTCAGTGTATTTAGACTGATTTGGAAGACAACAGAAGGAGAAATGTAATGTAAAATACCGTAAATTTTACCATCCATCCGTGAGTAATACACTAAGACAGAGCGTATTTACAGTAGAGAGAAGGAGTCCAGATTTGTCCCAATTAACCTTGTAACTAGATGTACTCCAGTGCTTATTAATGACAGTAATGAGATGCAGACAAGACAATGCATTAAACATCATTGGCATATAAATTAAATTCACATACAGTTTAAAAGGAATAGATACCTTTATGTACTGGACACGAAAGGAAATTATTAAGAAGCTATTTCATAAGAAAAAGCTAATTAGAAAGAAAATTCAATACTTTCTCTAGTGTTCATCTCCATCAGTGTTGGAAACAAGTTTGACCACGAACTAAGAAATTGTTCCCATTGAAATTACTGTGCAAGGTATGAAATTAATTTTATGATTGTCCCAATGGAAGCTACAGTAGCTACAAATACTTATATGCCCATTATCATTTTCCTCTATATTGGCCTACATTTTAATTTGCTTAGGTTTCTATCTAAAGCTTATGAATAATTTAAAATAGATCTGCTGTCTTTACAGCAAAATCATGATAGATAGAAGAACAAGATAGACATTTTGCTGTACAAAGAATCCTAACTAAACAGCAAAAACAAAATGTGAAATATATACCGGAAGACTGTTTTAAAAGGCCATTTACAGGCCATTTACAGGACCCTTTACATAATTAAAGGGTAGCTCAGTATGCAACATTTAGCAATATGACTCTTGTTCAGTATATTTCATAATTAGTGAGAAGGAATTCAGGCAGAACTGGGGTGTTCTGTGATTTAGTCTTTAGAAGATGGTGTCCCAGACTTTAGAAGAAGCATCTAAATTTTTTTCAGGGCTAAAGACAGTGAAATTTGATTAGGACATTGACCTCTCCTGACAGTTTTTAGAAAGTATTACCACAGTGAAAGGCTGAACAGAAAACTGGGTCTTCCCAATTGTCACAGGCTAACAGCTACTGCTTTTTCCCTGAGATCTAACTAAAAATGGGATCCAGTCTTATAACAATAGCAGCAACCAAAAAGGAGGGGGAACTCCTCCCACTCACCTATGTAATAAACATCAAACAATCAGGTTGGCACCGAGATTAAGTACAATCGTGTCAGAGCCACCATCAGAAATCAATCAAAGACATTTTTCTTTTGTGGTGGTGTTTTTTTTTTTTTTTTAAATTCACAGCAACTCAGAGCACCGAAGAGGGGAGGTAAGCGTCTAAACAAAAAACGAAATTAGTAACAGCAGACCCACTGCCAAGGGCAACATGAATCTGACAGAAGATTCAATGATGACAGATGAGGCCTAATCATTCTCAGTCTAAATTTCGTCTACAAAATGAATTCATAATATCTTAAATATTATCAGCCATGCTTCATTCACCTTTGTTCTATAGAATGGAAGGGGGCTGTGTGGGCAGAAGTCAACAGAGACGTAATTTCCTCCATTTCCCCCTTGTGATCCTCTGCACTTACAGCGGACAGTAATTGTTACAGTTTTTCCCTCCGCCCCCACTCCCATTCTCTTCATTTGTTTCTCTGTATTCATGAATCTTTTTCCCTCTTCTCTCCTTTCTGTTACGAAGTTGCAGTTGTCTAGTTTCTGCCACTGGGACCATGAAATTTGTAACTGATTTGAAATACTCTTAACTAAAATCATGTTTAATTTTAAAATTTCTTCCTTTGAAAAATGTTACTTTTCATTCAAATGATTTCTTTTTCTGTTTTGTTTTTTGTTTTGTTTTTAACACTAAAAGCTGTCAGGGGGCTTCCCTGGTGGCACACTGGTTGGGGGTCCGCCTGCCGATGCGGGGGATACGGGTTCGTGCCCCGGTCCGGGAAGATCCCACATGCCGCGGAGCGGCTGGGCCGGTGAGCCATGGCGCTGAGCCTGCGCGTCCAGAGCCTGTGCTCCGCAACGGGAGAGGCCACAACAGTGAGAGGCCCGCGTACCGCAAAAAAAAAAAAAAAAAAAAAAAAGCTGTCAGGGTTCATCTAGTGCAAACTCATTTTATAAATGAGAAAACTAAGATCCAGGTCACATTAAATACCTAATATTGGCATAGTCTCAAAAATTGTTTAGCAAACTGTTTTCAGTTGTATTTTGCTCTCCGATTTTGATGATCTCAAAACCTCACGGGAAAACCAGGTATTAACTATCACCACTTTACAGATAAAGAAATGCAGGCTCAGAGAAGATAATTCATTCACCCAGGGTCACACAGTGACAGCCTTGCTCACTGCAAGTATGGACACCTCCCCATAGGGTTTCCCTTTATTATG
The DNA here is from genome assembly GCF_964270905.1 of Leucopleurus acutus. Classification (NCBI taxonomy): domain Eukaryota; kingdom Metazoa; phylum Chordata; class Mammalia; order Artiodactyla; family Delphinidae; genus Leucopleurus; species Leucopleurus acutus. Next base: position 20,626,180 of record NC_139153.1, read on the forward strand.
ATACCATAATAGGTAAGTTATTTATAAAAATATAAATTCCCATTTTTATATTTCATACTAGTGTGTTTACTTTCATTTTCAGTCATTTCCCCCACCTCCAAAATTCATAAATCAATCACTTTGATAAAGACTCTCATCTCATTGTACTTATCAGCCCTATGAATCCAGTTAGAAATGGACCCTGAGAGATTGTGCCTCAATACTTAGGTCCTGGGATGAGCTGAAATGACCCCATGATAACAGAGTTTTACTTCTAGACCAGAGCAAATCAGTTTTTTTACTTGTCAAAATGTGTGCCCCTCACAGGAGCCTTTACAAACTGTCTAATGATCAGAAACTAGAGATTTTCAGAGAGCTCTCAATAAAACAAAACTATCTGAGACAAATGTAGGACACATATCAAAAATTACTCTAGTATTCTATTTATTAAGCTCTTTCCTACAAAAGACTGGATTCTCCCTTCTCCCACTTTTTCTTTGCCTGATAAGCTGCGGAACAGTTTCTACAAAGGACTAGCTGGAAAACAATATCGAGCTTTCAAGCACACTATGTTTAGACAGACTGTAAAGGTAACAAAAGGTACAATTAACAAAAGCGACCGCAAACTAATAATGGCAGAGCTATTTATTATTGAATCATCTTCCTCTAATTTTAGAAACCGAAGAACCTTCATTCCCTATTGTCCATATTTTAATTAATGCCTATTATTTTCCCTAAATAGTGCCCTCCTTTGACATGCTATTTATACACACCATTTCTGAAAATACGCAGGATATGCATGGCAAGCAGAATCTCCACAAAATGTTTTGTAAGAAGTATTTGGGTCCCTTTTGTCTCAGGAATGTCTCGAGGACAAATTTCTGGTTGTGCCCTCTTGGGGGGTATTCCAGCTTTCAGCTGCTTTTTATGTAATTTTAATATATTTGATGTTGTATTTTGATTACTCTGCATACATTTTCTGCTTCTAACAATTAATTTGGCTTCCGTAGGACAGGCTTATAATAAGCACTTCAGTTGGGTGCTGATCTGACTTTTTCTGGTCCTTTTCAGGGCGACTTTGCAGAAGCCCACTGGTGCTATTACACACAGAAAGAGAGTTTTTAGAAAGCCTAATTTACAGAGAACAAATGACACAGGATATCTGTCCAGCCTGAATGAAGTGTAGCCTAAATGTCTTTTGAAGCAATACAACTCAGCTTGATAGATAGAATTAAAATGGAAGGCTAGAACAGATTACTGAAGAAGAAGAAAAAAGAACCTCCATGTGTGGGTATCTAGAATTACAGCACTTAAAGAGAATTTTCAGGGGAGAAGCTTCAGAACACACCCAACAGTTGACATCTCATCCATTTGTTTAATATTCTGATTTCCTTTTTCTCAGTTTTCTTAAATTAGGAAAAACGGGTTTGAAAAGACTTATCTTTGGGATATTTCCTTAAGAACTGCAGAGTCTATGTTTTTTAAAAAAAACTGTCAAGCTGAAGATGCTGTCATTCCCAAAGTTGGTCATTCCCAAAGGCCTCAATTTTGAGGTGAACTGTCTTATTTTATGATTGGGCAAGTTAAGAATATATATTTTTTCGCAATTTCTAGAAGACACTGGAATATTGGCGAGATGTTAAGAACACCTTTATTCACCATAGTAATTTAAGTCCCTTACTTCATTCAGGATGTCACCAGTTGCTTGATTCTACGTGTTTAAATGAGTTCCCTTGGGCTTCTAAGACGATTCAGACCTACGAACTATATTATGTTTAATCTCACAGCAGGTACATTACTCTGACGTCAATGCAGGCAAAGGAGACACTGCGTTTAAACACTGTGAAGGTGTCACTGAGCTGTGCTATTCAAGTCCTAGTCAGAACCCAGCAAGCATACCTACTTGTACCTTACTTTACTGCAAACATTTCTGCATGTTCGTTAATATATGAACAGAAAAACCACTCAGTAAACCGACAACTCTTGATACATGTTCAATGGGCTTTTGGTGCTACCCCTTTGTATACACCAAAACTTTTCTTAAAGTTTAAAGAAAAAGTGAGCATCTAGGCATTTCACTCTCTTGTTTCAAAACCTATTTTAAAGATCAAATATGTTGTTAAATGTACCATGCATTGAGAAAATATTAAACATAAAATTACGGGACAGTTGACAGTCTGATATGTTTAAACTAGGATGGATGTGTGATATAATGTGGACTTGACTCCCAAACTACTTCACATTTAAAGAAGTCTGTCTGATCACTTTGGTAAGATAAGTCCATAATGGTTAATATGTTTCTACATATTCAATTCATGAAGTTTAACAGCTTCTTTTAATTTCATCAGTGTTGAATTAGTCCTTTAAAAGCTTCCCCTCATTAACGTGAAAGGAAATTGAAAGGAAGAGTGAATAGAATGGGTCGTGAGATCATTAAAATTATTGGAAATAATAATTCCAATTATTATTGGAAGTGTCCTTCTTGCTTGCAAACATCCAAGGACTTTCTGTTACATATTTCACAGGTACACACATTTCCCTTCATGACAAAGCATAAGCAAAACCATTTTCATCATTATACATATACTGTCCTATCCACCTAGCACCAGAACCAAAAACTTCCAATGTCTAGAAATAAACAGTGAAGAAAATAGCTGTAGATTCTGTTCGTGAATGGACACGAATGTTTCTCATCAAACTAAGAGGTGGAGGAAAGCTTTGAACTGAAATATTCAAGATTTTTCTCTAAAATGAAATTCATATCCACAAAGCAAGAACTAGTTCACTGATTTAAAATCTTAATCTCTAGAAAGACTCAAAGCTAAGCCACCTAAGACAGACTGAATCTGACAAACAAAATGCAAAAATCTCATTTGGATATAAACCCTAAATCTCAATAAATCTGTCTTCGTTTTAGCCTAAACAATTCTGCAGAATTCTCGCTTCTGTTGGCTTGGCAGTACTACCAGCTTTCCAGTTCATACTTGTGCAACTTTAGGTAAATCAATGGCGGCCTTCAGAGGAATGGAAATCCTACTGGGGAGGTGGAATAGAGGAAATTCAAAGGCAGTACATAGTGTTAACCACGCTCCACCCCGATGCTTCTTAGATATGATGGTGAAAGAGACAGCGTTCTGGGCCTCAAGAACTATACAGTCGAGGGATGATTATGATACAAAGAGGCTATAGCCTCACCAAACTTAAGTGATAATAACAAATTATAAAATGGGGGTGCTTCTATTTTATTGCCCTTGTACAATCTTCATTACCACGTGGAAGGTTCTAAAAAGGCCTGCAGTCAATAAATGCGTTTTGTCTTAATTACCACCATATATCAATATCTCTTAACTTGTTTGCTTCGGGATTCCTTCTCTTCCTTCTCAGGTACCTTATATTTAGATCTCCTGGGGGTCATTTCTAAACACATTTTGGAAAATAGACCTTATATTTGTGTTCTATGTTCCTGTTGTTGACTGTCAATGTTTTGTATCTGTTGTTTTTTTTTTTCTTTAATATCCTAGCAGAGGATAAGCCCAGAGGAATGATTAGAGAGTAGGGGTGAATAACAGTCAAAGCGTCAGGACTAAGGGCTGTGTCAGCTTCATTTCTGCCGCTATAAAAGGAACAGATTACCTGGTTTACCAGAATACTGCATTTAGCTTAGTAGAAAACAGGTTGTAGAAAGGATTCACAAGCAGGGACTAGTGAGGAAGTCAAATATGGATGCCAGGGCTTCCCTGGGGGCGCAGTGGTTGGGAGTCTGCCTGCCGATGCAGGGGACGCGGGTTCGTGCCCTGGTCCGCGAAGATCCCACATGCCGCGGAGCGGCTGGGCCCGTGAGCCATGGCCGCTGAGCCTTCGCGTCTGGAGCCTGTGCTCCCGCGGCAGTGAGAGGCCCGCGTACCGCAAAAAAAAAAAAAAAAAAAAAAAAAAAGGATGCCAATAGCATAAGGCAAGTGAAGAGGTAAAAAAGATACTGGAAGATCAGATGAAGAATAGTTCAGGGAGAAAAGATGTTTGAGTTCAAAAGCCTGAGTCTTGAGTATCAAAAGCTGTCTCTGAATGACACCAGGGTTAAATATATCTCATTCTATGAGACTCTCCTCTTCTAATTCCTGAAGCCACAGAGGATAATGAAAGCAGGAGTACATTTAAAAAATATTAGATAATTACTGATATATTAACTGCGCCTTAATTTGATTTTTGGTCCCAAAGCACCTTAATAATACAGACCCTACTCTGATTTTATAGAAGAGGATGCCAAGTATCTGAAAGCTTAAATGACAGGGATAAAGTCACATGGTTACTTGGGGACAATGCTGCAACCAGAATACATGTCTCTACTTTTCACAGTCAGCAACTAAATATTTAAATTTTTCTTCAATTCTTTTCCTATAGGAAAAGCGTTTTACTTTTTGAGACTTTTATTCTTTCTCTTAAGTGATTTTGGTTTTGTAAAATTTGGGTTTCTCATGCTATTTTTAAAAGGTAATCATATTTCATGAAATTAATCTAAGAAAATTAAAACTTCGTTATCCAATTATTGTGCCTTCCATTAATTTATTTACAACAAAATATATTTTGAGGAAACAGTCACAAAAGAAAATAATGGTTGGTACCAAGCATTATGTTGGATTATCAAAATACAGGCTCACAGCAAGATCCTCAATTACATGAGCATTTAATGACAATGCTGCACTTTGTCATTTCACTGTTTTCTGCTTGCCAGGTCTGTTCTTTGTTCGCTTCTTACTCCTTTCCTGCCTTCTTTTGGATTTTCTTTTTCGATTCCAATTAGTCTTCCCTATCAGCCTATCAGCTTTCTTAGCTGTACTTATTGGCTTTGTTTCTGAATGGCTGGTCTAGGGTTCCACAGCATCTTTAACTTGTCACCATCTACCTTCAAATAACATTGTATTATATCATGCACAATGTAAAAATCCTCCATTTCTCTTCTATCATCCTGTGTGCTCCTGTTATCATGAATTTTACTTCTACATATTCTCTCATGTTCTACATATTCTCTCAATACATTATTGCTATTTTAAGTGGTCAATTATCTTCAAGGAATTTTAAAAACCAAGAAAGCAAAGTCTTTAATTTGCTCCACATATATACCATTTCTGGACTCCTCTAACATTTTTTGAAATACAAGTCTGTTGGCAACAAATTCTCTCAGATTTCATCTGTCTAAAAATTACTTTTATTTTTTAAAGAATATCTTCATTGGATACAGAATTCTAGGTTAACTGTACATTTTTTCTTTCAGCACTTTGATGATGCTGTTTCATTGTCTTCTGATTAGAATTGCTTCTGATGAGAAGTTAGTAGCGATTCTTATTTTTACTTCCCTGTATTTAATATGACTTTTCCTCTTTAAGATTTTTCTCTTTATCATTTGTTTATAAAATTTGATTATGATGTGCCAGGGTATAGTCCTCTGTGGGTTAATCCTATCTGTAGTTCATTGAGCTTCTTGGCTCTCTGGGTTTAAACTTCTAAGAAAAAATGGACAAATGGTGGCCATTATTTCTTCAAACATTTTTCCTGCCTCCTGTTCCTCCCTTTCCTTCTGAACTCCAAACTGCATGCATGTTACACTGCTTGATTTGTTCTACAAATCACTGGGTCTCCATTCGTTATTTCAATTTATTTTTCTTTGTGCTTAAGTTTGGAGAGCTTCTATTCTATTGCTATGTCTTCAAACTTATTTTCTTTCTGCAGTGTCCAGTCTGTTATTAAACATATCCAGTGAATTTTTTATATTTGTTGTTGTATTTTCATCTTTAGAATTTACATTTGGTTGTCCTTTGATAATTTCCATTTCTCTACTTCTATGTTTTATTTTTTTCTTTTGCCCTACCCAGGTACATGGGGAGTTTCTTGCCTTTGGGGAGGTCTGAGGTCTTCTGCCAGCGTTCAGTATGTGTTCTGTAGGGGTTGTTCCACATGTAGAAGTATTTCTGATGTATTTGTGGGGAGGAAGGTGATCTCCGCGTCTTACTCTTCTGCCATCTTGAAGCTCCTCTACTTTTATGTTTTAAATCATTTAACATGTTCATAATAAGTATCTCCAAATGCTATCACCTCTGTCATTTCTGTGTCTGTTTTTATTGAATCATTTTTCTTCTGGTCATGGGTTGCATTTTTCTGCTCCCTCTACCAGACCATGTGTAGTAATTTTTTTTTATCAGATTCTGATAATTTTAAATATTGCTGAGTGTTTGGATTTTCATTTCTGTAAAAAGTGTCAAGGATTTTAATTTTTTTTTCTGGCCAGCAGTTAAGCTTTAATCCTTTGGGTCTTATTTTAATAGTTTGCTAGGGCAAGTCTAAAATAACCTTTAATGTAGGACTTGTGTAGCCTGCCTAATACTATGGTGTGATCTTTTCTTTGGTATCTACCAAACATCCCATTGTTTAATGAGGTTGTGTCACTTTAGTTGGTTGGAACTTGAATGTCTCCTAGGCTTGTGAGAGCTCTGGGAATTGTTCTACTTACAGCTACCTGGCAGTTATGCTTTTACCAGTGTTTTTCGTTTGCTGGCCTCATGGATTCTCACCCTACACGTGAACGGCTACATATTATGGCAAAGACTCAAAATAATCCTTTACAGATTTCTGGGTCTCTTTCTCAGTACGGTTTCCTTCTCGCCTATGCTCTGCCCATCAAACTACAGATGCTTCAGGTTCACCAAACTCCGAACTCTGTATCCTCAGCTAAGGAACACCGTTGTGCTTTGCTTATGTTTCCCACCTTACACTGCTGTCTAGAAATGGCCTCATATAGAAATCAAGGGCAATCATAGGGTTTGCTTTCTGTTTCCCTTCTCTTACAAATTGCAGTCTTGTACTGCATCTTATCGGATTTGATTTCTTAAATTTTGTTCAGATTCTGGTTGTTGATGATAGGAGTGCAAATCTGGTACCATTCCTCCATCATATTCAAAAGCAAAATAGAATCATACTCACTCAATAAGATAACATCTAAGCTAATTCAAACTACGTACAATACTTATTATGGTTTTATTCTTATGCCTGAATCCCAAGAAGATTAATTTTATCAAGTCAGCATAGCTCCTTCCCATCTGGTCTTCTATGTCTACCAGGTATCTCTGAATCTTGACAAGATCAAAACTGCCATATGGAAGGATATCTACATGGGTCCAGGTCAATACAAGGTTCATGAATGTCTTATATGGGTTAAATTTGATGTACAGCATTCCTTGGTCTCAAATTCACAGATAATGAGTTATTTCTCAATTGCATGACCCTAAATATCAACAAATCCTCCAAAAAGAATATAAGCAAACATTGTGGTAGTGATGGTAATGATATGAGGAAGATAAGAAACTATATAACATCCATGATTATATAATACATAATTTAGCATGCTAAATTAGCTTAAACGTAATAGCAGTAAAAGTTTTAATCACTCAGATACTTAACACAGAATCAAAAATTCATTCACAGCTCATTTGAATGTTTCAATATAATTATTTTGAAAGTTGATGAAAAAAACATTTGAGACTGCTTCCAGACGTAGACCTTGTATTTTGAAAACTATAAGCTATTTGTCAGAATCTAGAAATTTTATGTAGATCCTAAAAGTGAAATTTGATAGAAAACATACCTGTTCTATGTCAAGAAGGTTAGCAAATGTAAGGAAGTTTCTACTAACATATATATATATATACACACACACACACACACACACACATATACATATATATATACACATACATATATATACACACACATCAATATTATATACATACACACATACATGTGTACATCTTATCTATGATCAGATGACCAAAATGAAGACATTTGGTATTCTATTATGAGATTTCTTTACAGCAGGAATCAGCAAACATTTTACGTAAAGAACTCTATTGTGAATATTTCAGACTTTGTGGCCACAGAGCCTGTCACAAGTGCTTGATTGTGCCTTCACGCGGTGAATGCAGGCATGAAAGATCACTAAACGAATGCATGGGATTGCGTTCCAATAAAGCTTACATACACAAAAGGTGGTGAGCCAGATTCGGCCTGGGAGTCATAGTTTGCCAACCCGTGATGTTTAGCACTAGTCCTAGAGCCACTTTAAAACTGATACTTTTCCAGACATTAACTAGGGTCAGCTTTCAAGTATTCAGACAGTCAAACGTGGGTGCCCAGGTCTTGTTTAAGTGCCAACAAGAGGGTATCAGTAACACTCAAGCGCTAGAAATCAACTCAGACACTTTTCCATCTGTTCCCGTTCCAGTCCATTTTTGTGCTTGTTTTCATCTTCATTTTTGGCTCCACTCCTGGCTTTGGGTATTTGGTCTCTTCAGCAACTCTCTAGAAAAAAAATTTGACCAGGCCTCTCATCTCCAGCTTTTTCTGCTTTGGTTGCTTCAGGCAAAACCATCAAACATGGTTTTTTCTCTATGTCCCAAACCTTGGATGGGTCTACCCAGAGCAAGGTGAGGGGTGGGCATCTGACCTCTTAAGACTATCATTTGAATTTCACAGATCGCTATGCAGAATAACGTTACCCAAACCGGCTTTTTTCTCTGCAGAATAACGTTACCCAAACCGTCTCTCTTTTTTCTGCACCTTCCTAAACTAGGTTTACTAGCGAAATGGAAATGATTTATGAACTGGATGTCTGTGACTATAAATGAGTAGTCCTGCCCAATATCAAGATGATGAAGGAAAAATGTCCAGCAGGCATACAGTTTCTAATTTTGAAATAAACTATCCTAAGAGACTATATGCTATACTCCACCAGTCTTGTTAAAGTATTTTTTTTAAGTTTTCCGAAAAATATGCCAACTTAAACCCATGTGTGATGAGCCTCCTGAAACAACAGTGAGTTGTTGGTGAGATTTTAATTAAGAGAACATACAGAAGTGCCCATGATAGTACATGGCAAGTGGTAGGCACTCCAACATGAATTCCTTTATCCTAACATATGAAATGTAGGAGAAAATACCAACAGGGCCAATTCAATTTATGAAAGTCAATGTATATTTTCAGATGGTGTTTCGGTAGGAAATTCCTTAAGCCAAGTTCTATTACCCCAGAATGAATAACAAGTGAAATGACAAAGGAACCAAGATTTTGCCTATAGCCACATACTCCCCCAGAAGGTACTCTATGTAAGTATACATATTACCTCTGCAGAACAGATTTGAGGTAATGGATAATATGTGAAGACAAGGACCTAGGAGATTTTAGCAGAGTGTACAGGGTCACACTTTTATGTAACCTGGAGAAACGGGGCTGGCTAATTATCTGTTGAATTTTAGTGAGTACTAAAGACATGCTCAAGAAATATGATTAGGAAGAGAAGAACAAGAAATACTTTAGCCAAGGTTTATAAAAATAAACTTCAGTATAAAGAAGAACCTTGTAAATGTTTGCTCATGACTTTTTTTCAAAAAAAGCAAAATAAAATATTTAATACTCTCTTTCATATGGCATAATTTCACTTGTTTTTGCCTTAGGCAAAAGGGAGATTTTTGCCAATAAATTTGCTTTTGAGCTTTTTCAAAAAGGAAACCTAAGCTAAAAGCTGTATTTCAGCGAGAAACAGATCCTCACACTAAATCTTAAACACATTTTCAATAATGTTTTTGAATTGTAAAAAGTGATTATTTTCACTTGGAAAAAAAATTCCAGAACAAATTAGAACGAAATTTTGAAAAATTAGAATTGGACATTAGCAAGAAGAATTTTTTTTCTCAAAACATAATCTGATTTGTACTTACATTTCATTTTCATATTATTTTGAGAAAACAGTAAACCATGTGACTGAATTAGTTTATCCAAATTACTAGGGATTATATTTCATCCAAAGAATATTAATGAGAATTCTTTAACCCAAAGTACTGGAGACTGCCTTAGGTGAGAGTAAGGCAAGAGCCTACATTGAAACCTGCATTCTGCCATCGCCTAGAATTTCTTCAGCATTGCCAACTTCATTATTTACCCAAGTTATTGCCTAATCTAGCAAATAAGTTGTAGCTCTTCATTTTTACTTTCCTACCTTGGATTATATAATAATATGAAGACTATCCAGAAAAATCTGTGCTCTTTTGGACTCTACCAACGTGTAATGGGAGATACATTTTTTCACTGTGGGGAGAAAGAAAACATCTATTCTATAAGTTGTCAGTATGAAGTGGAAAAGAATCTGGCCATAGAAATGAAGGCAACAACAGAGTTAAAGAAAAAGAATAAGACTAATAGTTTAAAACGCTGGTGGACCATATTTTGACATTAATCCTTAACTGCAATAAAAATGATTATATATCATAAATTCTCTGATTATAAATGATTATATATTCTCTCGAAATTCTCAGTGACAATCATCTCTAACTCCCTTTAACTTTCCCCTAGATTAATGGTTTCCAAATCACAGTGACTCAAGTACCAAATTCGAAATTCTTGCCTTGTTTGTATGCAACGTCTAATTGTTTTTTGTTTTTAACATCTTTATTGGAGCAAAATTGCTTTACAATGTTGTATTGGTTTCTGCTGTTTTTAATTGACCTGATCTTTTCTTAATTAAATGCATTTACAAAGAAAACTTACTACCACCATGAAATCAAGGGTTTGATATTCCAGCTGTATTTTGAATACATATTAAAATAAAAAACATATTATTAAAAAAATGTTGTAACTATTATCACATAAAATTATCATATACTCTGCTTACCCTAAAAAAAAACTACCCTATATTAGAAATGTATACTTCACATTAATGAGAAAAAACTGATATCCATTAAAGTGTTTTTATAATTGTGAACATTTTGGTAAAATGCTATCAATAGGTATATTCGTTGTGGTTTTCTTTTAATTGCATGAACCTCTATTTGTCTATAGCCTGGGAGAAATCCAAGAGTAAATAATAATCAAGTTCTTTTATGAACTGCTATCATATCTCCTGGCATTATATCAGGCTCTTGACTTACATACAATTCATTCACATGATAACTCAATGAACTTGGTACCTTTGTCACCCCCCACCAGCATTACAGATGGGAAAACTTATGTTCAGAGAATTTGAACAATTCGCTTAGGAGTATATAACTGGAATTTGCCGGCTAGGGTGTCCTGTTACAAAGTCTCCCTCTAAGAACTAAAACAGGAATGTTGTGGAATATGAGGGGGTGGCTTGCCAACCAGCAAAAGGAGAAGACAGAGAGGGAGTGAAAGTGGGCTGGCTGCTGACTCCAAGGAAAAATATTTCTGCCTCTATTTCCATTGTAAATATCTCAGAGACTAAAACCGCAAGATTCATATATTGTCCTTCAGATGTTTCTAGCTCTAAAACAGAATGAGTCTAAGACTCACATTTTCAAATGATCTCTAAAAGACGAATTAAAATACACTTCTCATTTGCTCAAGACCATTTTTTTTTCAGCCTATTACCTTGTGTATATGGAGGCCCTAGTTTCACAAAGCAATATAAATCATATTGTCACATGCTCATACTTTTGGAATTAGGGAATTCTGGCTCCAAAAGCCACGAGGCTGACAGACAGCTGTAGTAATTCCAACAAATCTATATTTATGTGCGTTTCAGCAGAGCACTGAGCATTTACATTTTCTACCACACACACTCCCTGTGTTGTTGATGAAGTGAAAAGTCAAATTTGAAGGGATGGGTATCAAAGTTACAGGACATTTTTAGGATTCCCAAAATTAGGAAGAATAACTTCAGGTCATATAAATGCTCTTGTATAATATATTCTTTTAATGTGAAAAAAAGTGCTTCAGAAACATCTTCTATCCACTTAAACTGGTCAAACGAATAGTTTGGTTAAGGATCACAAGGACATGTGCTGCTGAGAAGAAAACTAGTAATAAGATTGTGCTATGTTTAATTTGGATTGTTAAAAAAGAATATGTTACTTGAGAAATTTCTCTGTTGATTTGTGGAAGAAACCAGGTTTTGTAAATTACAGCAAGAGCGAGAAATACATCGTAAGATATCATCTGCAAGATGATTTTGAATTCATTTTGGATGAAAAGCCTTTGATTTTATTTAGTCCAAAATATACAAGAAACCTCATTCATTCTCTACTGAGATCAGTAAAAATGATTGCAGGTTAAAACCAACATGAGTAAGTATCTCTCTTTTCAAGGAACAAACAAATTTAAACCACCCACAGACATGTGTAGTTTTATATTTTTCTTTTAACAACTGCTCTGTAACTTATGTAATTTGTTCCCAAGTTGTTCTGTTGTAATTGTTGTGTACCATGGCTTTGCTTCCAGACATTGTGCTCCTAGACATTGGCCACTATGACCATTGTTACTTAACGTTGTTTTGGAAATTATAAATAATTCAGTAAGAAAAAATATGAAACTATTAGAAACCAGGATATAAAATTATGAGTATTTGCTAAGATACTAGAAAAGCTCAGAAAATCAGAATTCAAAAGCACATTCAACATTATTCATAATATAAAATGCAAAGAAAAGATTGTGATATTATATTTTGTCTAATACATCATCAAGTAATAACCAAATACTCTCATGTGGGCACTGGGAAATGAACTCTCTTTTTTCCGACATTGAAAGTGTAGTTGATATCATCTTTCTCAAAGGTAGTTAGATCATGCATATTAAGATATTTATACCTTTTGATACAGTAACTTCACTTTTAGGATTTTTTTCTAAGAAAATTAGATGAAGTCATATATATATGTATGTGTATATAAACACATACATATATATATACATATTCACATATACACGCACACTATTAATTGAAAAGTGGAGACAAATTTAGTTTTCAACAGCTGAGGAATTGCTAATGGATCACTGCATATCCCCTCCATCAAACATTTCCCCAACATTAAGAATAATTTTTCTAAAGATTATTAGAGAACAAACGCTGAAAGGTTAGAGAATCTTCTGACATAAGAGTAAGCTAAAAATTGAATACTAAACTCAAAATATAGCAATACTCAAATCTTGGCTAAAATTATATATATTGCTTATGAAAAAGGAACTGTGAGAAAATCTATCAATGTTGTAATGGTGACAATTTTTTAGTGGTGAGATCTAGGGTGATTGCTATTTTCTTTATCACATTATGTACTAAAGAGTGTGTGTGTGTGTGTGTGTGTGTGTGTGTGTATAAAACAATTTGGAATACTTTTTCAGTGTTTTATGATTTTATGTAGTAGACCGTAGTCCAAATAAAGGACTCATTAAGCATTAGCTAAGTTTATGGAATTTTCTTTTGCACTCCAAGCCAAATTAAAAAGTAGCAAGATAAGCAAGTATCATTTTCTTTTAACTCGTTCTCCTGAGTGACTTTTTCTTCCTTTCCCAAACTCTCCCTCCCCCAATATTTAAGGATAAAACAGATGATCCCTTGCTTTTTTTTCCTTTTAAGAAAAAAAAATCGTTTTTTGTTTTTTTTTCTTGATTTGGAAATTAGAATTAAATTTTAAGATGATGCCCAGTTTGACTTTGCAAAATATTATCTACTCTGATTATTCCTGAATTTATATTTCTAAGCCAGGCCTCCCTCTTTCTGCAACCCCAGAATCCTACATTTAGCTGTCCACTTGAAATCTTAATTTGGCTATCTATAGGCTTTTCACAGTTACAATATCCAAGGCCTAAGATATTCTAGCTTTGGTTTACTCACTGCCCCATATCCCTAGAACAATGCTAGAATCATGTCTTGTATATAGTAGCTGCTCATTAAATATTTGCTGAATGGATAAATACATGAATTATTGCCCACAGGGCCTGTGGGCTCCTGCAACAGTCACAGAACTCAACATGGCTGAGGATCATTAAAGGCTCTGATTTCTTGAGTACTCTACAATTATGGTTATTAGTCACTGAATGATACTTGGAAATCATTGTAAAGGAATCCCTTATACTGGCCTAACCCTTTATAATACATAATGCCATTTTTTATTTATGATACCACTTCAGTCTTTCAATAAACTATGAATCAGCCATGGATGATATTCTTTTTTCCTGTTATAAATGTAGACAATATCATTTACTGAACACTTACTATGTAGGAAATACCAATGCCCAGTGCTTTGCAAGCATGATCATGTTTAACCCTCAGTGTTAAATATCACATTTTAAAGATAAGGAAATGGGCTTGGATGAGCCTAGTATCCTTGTAAGCTAGGTAGGTGCCTTGTAAACTGGGGATTGTAATTATTAGGAAGTGTAAAGAAGAGAAAACAGGCTTAGAGAGATGAAGTAACACCAAGAGTCTGATAGGACGGGTGGGATGAACCAAGTGAGGGTTAGACCCAGGTCATGTGATTCCCAAACTCACGCCTTTAAATACAATGCAATGCAAACTCTTAGTGAAGAACCTGGTTCCTTCTGGGCTGGTCAATGCTAGAAACCAGACTGCTGAGTCCTGGCCTGGGGCACTTAATACTTCACCTTAAGCTTATTTAATCATACTTAGTGGGATGATGATATTGGGGCTATGACGTGGCTGTCTCTGCCACTCCAGGCTCCTTGAACCCATTACACTTCCTAACCATTCAGCTGCTTCAGGGAGAGCCACATAAAGCCTACATCAAATACATTTCTGAGTGGATTTTGTATAACTATGGCAGACGTAATAACCTGAATACCCAAGTGCTTTTAACATGCAAAAACTAGGCACTTTAGGGAGAAAATAAAGGAGTTTTGCTGGCATTTCTTAAGCTTGGTTTCAATATCAGTATCACAACTTTAGAGGGAGAATTCAAACCAGAGACTGTGGGCTAAAGACACGAAGTCACTTTCTTGCCACACAGGGACGAGATCAAACTCTTTTATGGGCAAGTGGGAAGTACAGGAGGGGGCAGTGACAAAAAGAGAGACAGCTGGGGAGAGGAGAACTGGTGCAGGCGATGGGTTCCCTACTCCTCTCCCACCTCGGCTGCGTCCTGGGGAGAGGAGAAGAGTAGCATGGAGAGAAGAGACAGATACCCTTGGCAGGATTAAGGAGGCTTAACAGCAACAGAGAATGATATAACTCATTCTCCCAGGGTGACACTGAGAACAGCTCTGTTTCTGAGAGACTCTTGGTCCTCTGCAAGACTGCTAAGCAGTTAGGTGATGGTTCTCACACCACAAACAAAGAGGTGAGTGAGATCCTGGCCTTGCCCCGTAATACTTAAGGGAGGATCAAAAAAAAAAAAAAAAAAGAACCCCAACAGCCGAAATAAATATTTTAATGCATGATTTTAAAAAAATAATAATACGGCAGAAACTAATGCAACACTGTAATTCAAGTATACTCTAATAAAAATTTTAAAAAAGAAAATTAATACAGAAAACCAATGATAAACAGAATATAAGTGGCTGCCGCTCCTTGACATTCACATGCCCAATCTCTCAGGGAGTCCTGTGGGTTCCACTTGCAAAGACTCTCAAAGGTTTCTGACCAGGACTGTTGCTGCTGCTTGAACCCAAACCATCAACATCCTTCATCTGCACTCACCTGCAAGTTCCTCCTCTCTCAGCACTTTTGCACACGTCTCCCTCTAATCCATCCTCCACATAGCTACCAAAGGCATCTTTAAACAATATCGCATCGAACCATTTCCCAGCTTAAAACTCCTAAGTTTTAACTTATTTATTCTATGTGAGTAGAATAAATCCAACTCCTCAGCAAACCTCACACTGCAGCCACTTCTCTGAGTTCAGCCCCTACCTGTCTCACGTTTTTTGCTTTGCTCAGAGTCAGAACAGTGGAGCTCACTCCCACCTCCAGACCTTTGCACTTGGTGGTCCCTCTGCTCTTTGCCTGGCTGACCCCTTCCCATTCCTCAAACTTCCACCTGTCTCGTCTCTTTAGAGAAGGGCACTAAATTATTCTTTCACACCTTATTTTTTTAGAAGCTCTTATCATAAACCTTGTGTAATTACATCATTCTATTTATGGGCTTATATATTTATTTTTCTCCACCTCTAGAAAGCAAGTGCTACTAATTAAGGGACCATGCTCTCCTTGCTTATGGCATGCAGTAGGTGCTCAAACAACGTGCTGAATAACTAAACAAGTGATAGGGCTTTGATGAAAAAGAGTAAAACAGCCACCACTGGTTGCAATCAAGTGAGTGCTAAACATCGCACAAGGCGCTCTCCGTATGCTATCCCATATGAACGTCCCAATTTAATGGGAGAAAATGGAGGCTCAGAGAGTCCTATGGACTTGCCTGAAGCCAAATATGGCAAGTTGAGCTCTGTGAATTAAAAACTGGTATACCAGTCTCTGAGAACCCAGAAAACGTCAGCACAGAGTGAACATAAAAATTGACCACAAAGCTTCACAGTACAAGTCATAAAAGGACATAGTACGGGAGAATCTATCAAAAGCATATTCAGATATTCAAGCTTTTTTTTTTTTATCAGAAACATTCCCGTCAGTCCCTACTCTGTTCCTGCTTGAATCACATTTCTTTGGAAGAGACAGGAATTACCTTTTCTGAGCAAAAATCTTCAGTGGAGGTCCCCAAACTCGCAAAATTCGCTCTGGGAAGCAAATCGAAGTGCGCCCGGCTCCAAAGCCTGAGTCTGTCGACTCTCCCATGCTCCCCTGGGGCTTCTGCTAGTTGAATCCTCAATGAGTTAAATTGTATTCACCTGGTATGGTCCATCATCACCTGGCCTGAGTCAAAATGATCACACCTTTCATCTCACTTCATCCCTTACCAACCCTATGAGGCAAATCCTGTCATTATTTCCACTCTAGGAATCAAATACTAGGAATCAAATCTTTTAGTCAGAATCACGAAGCTGGTGGAAGAGGCAGAATTCAAACACGGGTGTGACTGTGATAGAGCCTCCAATTTTAACTTGCGGGTCTCCCTTCAAACGTTCTTCAGAGCAGCTCTGTGGGACTGCTCTGGGGGCAGGACCATGGTCTACTAGCTAGCACCGGCTAGAGTGAGTCTTATAAGGATGCAAAGGCCCAGATGTCTGCAATTAGTGAATCCTTTATCCCCGGGGAGGCCATATGCACGTTATTTACTTACAAGGGATTTGAAGTCTGGTAACCCTAGATATATGCTGCAACTCCCTGCGTGACCCTGGCTAAGTTACCTAACGGCTCTGAGCCGCAAATTCATGGCGATAAAATAGCACCTACCCTCTATGGGATGGTGAGACTTTGAATGGGATAAAGGATGAAAAACACTTTGTATGTTATTTGTCACAGAGTAAGTAAACAAAAATCAGAGGATTATTGTGATTAAGATCTTCAGGGACTTCCCTGGCGGTCCAGTGGTTAAGACTTCCCGTTCCAATGCAGGGGGTGCGGGTTCAATCCCTGGTTGGGGAGCTAAGATCCACATGGCTCGTGGCCAAAAAACCAAAACATAAAACAGAAGCAATACTGTAACAAATTCAAAAGACTTTAAAAATGGTCCACATGAAAAAAAATCTTAAAAAAAAAAGATCTTCAATATTTTTCAGTCCTCTATTTATATTTTCAAACAGAAGAAAAAAGTTCCAAAGACAAAAAATTATATCAATTTCCAATCTGTCTCAGGCCAGCCTAGGTGGTGATGCACCCACTTCTTTCTATTGCTGGACCCAGGAAGCTTGGTATTTGTGGGCAGATGGGCTTATCATTCACAGAGATAAATAGCAGGGCTCTCCTGATGCAACAGGAGACTATGTGGCATCTAATAAGAACTAACCAATAAACCTTGTAAATACTGTTTTAGGGATCTCTTCAAAGGTGAAAATACTTCATTATTTTATACAAAATGTATCAAATTCTTGCCATAGATATGTGCCATGATAGGTCAGTAAGGTTGCCTTTGTGTAAGAAAAGTAAAGAGCAATTTTAATTGGTATAATTAAAAGTCCCATTCTTTTTTTTTTTTTTTTTTGCGGTACGCGGGCCTCTCACTGCTGTGGCCTCTCCCGTTGCGGAGCACAGGCTCCGGACGCGCAGGCTCAGCGGCCATGGCCCACGGGCCCAGCTGCTCCACGGCATGTGGGATCTTCCCGGACTGGGGCATGAACCCGCGTCCCCTGCATCGGCAGGCGGACTCTCAACCACTGCGCCACCAGGGAAGACCTTTTTTTTTTTTTTTTTTTTTACAAATGGAAGAAGGTTTATTATTAAACATTTTTTTTTCACTACAAGAATTCTCAGCAAAGTTACCATATACTGGCAGTATTTACCCACATTCTCCCTATTTATTTATTTTATTTATTTATTTATTTTTCTTATTCTTTTCTTGATCTTTTTTAAACATCTTTATTTGAGTATAATTGCTTTACACTGGTGTGTTACTTTCCGCTGTATAACAAAGTGAATCAGCTGTATGTGTACATATATCCCTATATCCCCTCCCTCTTGCGTCTCCCTCCCACCCTCCCTATCCCACCCCTCTAGGTAGTCACAAACCACGAGCTGATCTCCCTGTGCTATGTGGCTGCTTCCCACTAGCTATCTTACATTTGGTAGTGTATGTATGTCCATGCCACTCTATATACATGGAATTTAAAATATATAGTTTCAACTGCGAAGGTGAGGGGATTCTTTTTTTGCAATGGCTCTTAGCCTTTCTAAATTATCACCACTCTACCCGAGACATGGCCTGACTATGAGAAAATATGGTAACATATTTTTTAAAGATTGTAATGGCACAATAGGGTCAACATAATATAAATTTATTAATGGATTATCTTGCTGAATATAGTAAAAAATAATTACTAATTTAGTTTATAGTATTTTCATCTCCCACATATACTCCTCCCATTTTTTAACTGCCATGTTCCTCTAAAATTTGGGGGAAATCATAAGAATTAAGAATTATTTTTTTTTGGTACCTTGCTTTGTTAAATAGAGAAAAATATCTCATTTATTAATGTTTCTCGACATCAGTTTTTGTATCTTATACCAAGTTCAAACAGAATAATCTGGAACAATGAGAACTATCAAATTTAAAACCACAAGTGAAGAAATTTTATAAGGGCAATTACTCTATAAAATGCTCAGTTTTATTCATGTTACAAATGCAGAAACTGAAATACAAGGAAGATAATTTGCCAAGATGTTACGTGCCAAGCATTAACATCGCTTTTAGGAATCCTGTTTTTACAGTGAGTCCATACCGTCTTTGAAATATAGGTTAAACCCAAGAATTCTTATTACAGGATTTAGATAAGTTGACACCACTTCTGCCACCTTCAAAACGTGTTCTTGCCCTATATCATCATCCCTCCTTCAGCTGCTCTTGGATTTTCAGGAAGAAATGAAAGAGTTACTAGTACTCATTTCTTTCTTCCAAATTTTTCTTGAAAACAATTCAGTTAGGACATTGCTCCAAGCACTCCACAGAGATTGCTACAATCTGGGTCATGAATGACATCCACCTATTACATCCAACCACCAGTTCCTGATCCTCTTCCTACTTGAACTGTCAGTCGCATTTGACACAGTTGATTACCCCTTCCTCTTTGAATCACTCTCTTCTCTTGGCCTCCAGAAAACTCTGCCAGTCCTCTTAAAGACCAGATGTCCCAGAATGTTACTTACACTGCATTTAATTGGTCAAAGCAAGTCACAAGACCACTCTAGATTGAACACAGACTCCAATGTATGAGTGGCCAGCGAGGGAAGGAGTTGTTGGTAGCCTTCTTTGGAGACTATAGCATAGACCTCAAAAGTAAATTGAAGTTAAACAGGTGGAGGAAGGAAAGGGGGGAAAAAAGGGCTAGGAAGAGAGAAAGAGAACTATGTCCCATTTAGAGAGTACAGTCATAATTTAGTACAGTACGTTTAGACTTCATCAGACCACCTATTTTTACTTTAGACTGAATTTGTGGTGACTCTCCTTCCCCATTTACTCTCCTGCCCCCCCAAAATTTGAGATTTGTAAGATTTCAAATTACCATTTCATATTAGATAGGTTAATTTATGATTCTGATTAACAAAAATCAAAGAGAATCAGGACTAATACTTTTGCTTTTTCCTTGACCTTTCCCACACAGATCAACATAGCTGCCCCAACTCAAGGTTTCATGTTCAGACTCAAAGCAAGAACGTGGTGCTGGCCATGGTTGTTCTCAGAATCCCACAGCCACCTTTCAATCCTATATCAAGGACTAGAACTGAGTCATATGGCTGCCTTTAAGTATAAAGAAAATTGGAAACTGAGTGTGTAGATTTTCCCAGTCTATATTTTAGAGATAGTGGCAGAGAAGTGGGTTGGACTAGCATTTGTATTCATGAACCTCTAGTGATTACTACATTTAAAAGAAAAAAAACCCAAGACAAAATAAAAAGAAACACATCAAAAACTATCTTTTACAGCATGAGTTGGATAACTTCTTCTGTAAGGGCCCATACAGTAAATATTTTAGGCTTTGAAGGTCATATATCTCTGTCAAAATTACTCAACTCTGCCATTACAGTGCAAAAGCAGGCATAGACAATACATAAACTAATGAGCCCTGACTATGTTCCAATAAAACTTTATCTAAAAAAACAAGTGGTGGGCCAGAGTTAGCCCTGCGGGTCACAGTCTGCTCACCTCTGCTTTAGAATGATAATTTGAACAAACATTTTTCTAACCCACGTATATCCTCAGAGTCCTACACCTCTACTCAACTAATGTGCATGGTTGCTAAGAACTACACTTTCTGTTTGGACCAAAAAAGCATTCATCACTTCATTGTTCCTGGGGGGTGGGAACTAACAAAAAAGCAGTAACAAAACAAACAAACAGAAACAGGCTCAAATGTAGCAAATGTTAAGTTGGGATGTCATTATAGAAAGAAGATATATTTTATAATACATTTTAGTCCTGTTCTACAATAAAATTTCATATAGGCACTTCAAGTAACTCCTCTATCTTGATGATATTCAGTCATTGGAGAGGTAGCCAGAAGCACTGAATACAGCCCCCGTATGACTGCTAGGATGGGATTTATATAAACACAGCCATAAGAGAAGAAGAAGTGTATCTATATGACCTGTGTACCCAAAACCTTTATCCTCAATAAAACAATTTCAATCGCTATTTCGAAATTCTTCACGTGCCCCAGTGGTTACACTCTGCTCTTAGCTATTCAGCATCTCTTAACTTAAAATCAACAGCATTTTTCCCAAGTATGGTATCAGCATAATAGCTGAAAATGAAAATGATTCCAAAAATAACTTCAAGTTAATTGTGCAGGTGAGAAAATACATTCACCCACACATCAACCAGTGCCAAACTGTCTGAGTGAAAAAATGAAAATCTGGAAAGGGAGCAACTAAGCCCCAATTCAAAAATATGCCACAATATATTTAGCACTCCTTACTACGACAGACACCATTATTTAAAGCATTTTACGGGACAGAGCTTCCTTCGCAAAAACTAGATCAGAAAAGTTGTTTTCAAAAGTATGCAAAGAACAAAATGATTTGTGCACTCTCCTCTGTCCAGAAGATTATTTCCAGGGGTTTCCATATATGGCACGTGGCATTCATGATTCTACTTTGTCTCTTACTTCGACCTTCTACACTGTGACAATAACTGCTTGAATTTTTTTTTTAAGAGTTTAATTCTTATGCTAAAAAGAGCTCTTGTGGTGATCTCAGGAGACCAACGTCTGGCCAAGAGTTAGATACAGTCTCTACTATTTCCTTTCCTTAGCATGTCCCCCTACTTGTTTCCAGAAAATCTATAATACGTAATGATTTAGAATTAATACCCCAATTCCCTAGGTCTTTTGATGAATTCACTTACACTTGGGGATCTGACCAAGGCATCTGTTCATGAATAGTGGAATGATTACCAAGTCCTGATGGGGAAGGCACAATGCCATCTTTTCCTGAAATACATCCCAAATGAGAAATCAACTGTCTCATGCCTGGATTTTTGTGTGTGTCATTTTTTTCATTAACTATAAAATGCTTTTGGACATCTTCTTCCGAGCTACTGCCATTTACCCTCTTATATCTGTTACATGGTAGAGAAGAAGATCCAGTATCTGAAACTTCCCTCATGCATCTACACCAGGTCTTTGAGAATTTAGCATTTGAATAAATTAATAGCCATTGCTAGGCCAAATTTCAGAAATCATTTTTTAATTACACTGGGCTGAACGGATACGTCCTCATTCTCCATCTGCCAAAAACTTAACATGAGATGAATCACAGTCCAATTCCCACAGTACCTCTAGTTCAAGCAGTTGATATTGGAGGGCAATACACAATCCTGATTTCATCGGTTCGTTCATTACTTATCAAATCTTTCAAGCATTAAAGTTCAAGTGGATTTAGTTTTTTCATTTTATATACTTAAAAACTAAGTCAAATCCCTTCATGAATGGCATATAATCTCCACAGCACATGTTTTCTGACTCTAGTGGCCTCAAGAAAACCAGCTGGGAGGAATAGTGGCCAATAACCCAGCTCCCCTCTTGAAATCAGAGTCAGGCAGAGCTGTTGACTCTGAGATGGGAGATGAGGCCGTGCTAGTAGGGACGCCGACCATCAGTGGAGCTGCTGTCACTGTATGTCTGGTGTGAATTCAAATTGTTGACCTGATAGCATAAGGCTGAGATTTTCACTCACATTTTCCAGGCTGCTTCAAAACTCTCTTGCCAATGGTAGTGTACGGTCCTACTCTCTGAGCACGGAGGCAAGCAGCCAGTGTGATTCCCCACAGCGAATAAATATTCTAACTCTTGCAGATTTGTAATATTCTAACTCTCGCAGATTTGTGACCCTGAGTTTGGATGTTTGTTCAAAAGCTTACCTCATTTGTCCTGGGCATGACACCGCTAGTTCAAAACTCATGGTGGAAAAGCACAGCTGAAAAGCGACTATTAATAGTGCTCTTCAAGCATCGTTTGACACTCGTTAATCTTTACCATCATCCTTAGGAATTTTTTGAGAAACAGAATGTGAACTCCTCCGCCACTATGTAAATCAAGTGAGGGCAACATAGCTGTCCTTTAGGAGCATAAAATCAATAATGGACAAGAGTGAAGAAATAGGGGATATACTGAATTAGCGCCACTAATCAGGTAGCTCTGGTTTTGACATCCTTCACCGCATAGGTCATGTCATTAGTCAAAATTTTCACTATAGATAAACCATGGCTGCAACCTCCCAACTCACGTAAGCACAGGCTGTCCTGAACTACACGCCCTAAAAACTCAAGAGCTGACGGTACTCTTGCTGTCTCCTCGTCAGCCTCACGGTGCCTGGCAGAGTGCTGTGTACAACCTGGCACGAAGATATATATTGAATGAGTGAGTGGAATACATCTAACCTCTGAATGAGTTCACATACACAAATTCTGGCTGGTTTCCCAGGAATCCACCCACACCTACAATAATTAAAACTCTTTGGCTAATGGCTATGCCCAATTTAGGCCTAGGTCTTCAATCACCTATGTATTTTTAATGATTAAGAGGAAGGATTAATAGTTGATGAGCACCTCTTATATGACAGGACTTTTGCTAGTTGTCCTAAGAACATTTTCTCTGTTAATCTTCACAATAAATAAAGTATTATTACTTTTATTTTACAGAACTTCAGCCTTAAAGAAAACTTGTCCAAAGGGCAGAATGCCAGGACTGGAACTGTGGTGACTGGACTCCATCACCCCTGTTCCTTCTCCTACATCATCTTGCCTATCATAGCGCATGCGTCCAGTCTTTCCTTAGAAAGGATGGATACACTCTGGGTTGGAGATGCCTACTATTTTGACAAACTCATTCCCCTGATGCCTAGATTGTGTAATCCCTTATGCTGACCACTTAGCACACGGGGCCATTAAAATGAATGGAAATTACATAATTTCAGAAGTGCTCAGGAACCACCAGTGGCTAGTGCCCGCCTTCCTGGGACAGCACAGATATAGACCATTTCCATCATCACAGGGACTTCTATCAGATAACACTTACTTAGAAAAAAAGCTCTTGATTTTCTAGGACTCTTAACTAGCAAATCTGAATTCTACCACCTTTAGATGAGAGAGGAAAGTTAATTTAGAGTAAGCTTGTTCTTTATTCTGACAGGGAGTAAGATGCTTCTCATTTAACCTATTGATTAAAATGTTGTATTTTTGTTTATAGCTGTTATTGGCCCCTTACTATGTCAGAGGTACAAGTGCTCCTCCTTGCTGGTGACAATGGAAAGGGATTTACAGTAATACGCGTTCAAGCTCTTCTCTTTGACCCTTATTTCCAGTTTGAGAGTGAGGTGTCCAGAGGAGAACAAAACTATTTCATCTACTCAGAGATCAAAGTCAAAATACCTCAACCAAAGGGCTGGCCCCAGGTCATCACAGTGACCCATATTTATCTCTCTGATTCTAAGGATGTAAACACCAAAGAGTTCTATATTATAATGACTATACAGAACTGCAAATAGACTTTGATGCATTCATACTACTTGGTTTTCCTTTTTCAGGAGGTTTTAAAAGGTGCACTGGCCACCTTCAGATCACTTTCATTTTCCATTAAGAAAAAGAAATCCCAATGTGTTTTATTAAAATTTTTCATCACGCATATTACACTCCAATTTCTATTTTTTAACTGAAAAGGATTGATTAAGTCAGCAGGTAGCAACTGAATCGTGTTTAACATTCAGTGTGACTGAAGTAGATTATTTTTTCCTTTTTTTTTTTTTTAGTATCCCTGGGCAAGGCTTTATTTACTGGTATTCAAATGTTGCAGCTCTAACCAAGGGTTTTCTTTGTCATTTCACTCCCCAACAAGGACATGTAGTGTAAAAAAATTCAAAATGCCTCAAATTACTTGGCTTAATAAAAATTGACAGGTAGTGTTGATACAAGAGAAGGAAATTGTTGGAGGTGAAGAATGCAAGGCAGAAAGCATGCCTCGCTGCAATACTGCTGGGCAGATTTAAAGGCTCGTTGTAACTTGTAGCAAAGTTAAAATAATGCTTCTGTAGTAATAATGCTTTTCCTATTTACAGCGTTTTCATCTACAGTTAGCCTAAGGCTTTTTACATTCTATATATAGATACCACTTGAACTTCCACTGAAATCCAGCTACCTTTGCCGTGGAATCAAACATCTTCTCTCTGCCAGCAATATTACACAACAGTTTTCAGGAGGGAAAATGAAGAATAATTTCTCCTGTTGAAACTGCAGAAGGAATTTCTGAGTGGGAAGAATGTAATTTCTAAGTTAGACTTGGCACTTACACTAGGACTTAACACCCCAATTCATACAGAAAGTGGGCGTGGAAACTTCAAAGAACACAAGTGGTCACCACCAATAGTTTTATTCCTCAAATGGTTAATTATACCATTTATGAAAATGAAAGCTATTTCCCAATATGACTTCTTGCTTTTACCTGTTAAGCTTGAGAGGACCACAGGTGTTTTGGGGTTTTTTTTTCCTTTTTGTAAGGGAAAACAATTATAAGAACACACCTACACTTTTAATCATGCAGAATGGTCAACAAGGGTAACGTGTATTTAAGCCCTGGTAGGTACTGGCAGAGCGGTATATCTTTTCATATGTAATTAATTATTTTGTAGGTTTATGATTTTCAGAGAAGTATAAAACTTAAAGGTAAACAATGCAAATGAAAACTATTGGAAAATGTAGAAATTTACACTTTGTGATTTTTCCTACATCTAATTTCCTATAGAAAGTATTTACCAAGGGAAGTTACCTATTAGACAATAAGCAAGGACAAGAGGGGCAGGGGTTGAAAAGAGTGGGAAAAGGGAGGAAGGAGCAATTTTCACGTATTCAGAAGTAAAAAATAAACCAACATGAAACACAACAACAACTTTCACCTTCCAAACCAGAGAATGACTAAAATACTCTTTTCTCTCTAATATTCTCTCAAATTACTTTTCTCTCAAATTAATCCTTCTCAAGGCCTGCAAAGGAAAGGGCTCAGAGCTTTATATAATTTAAACCAAGAGCTGTGTATTTGAGCCATATTTGAGTACCTGTGATGGAAATTTTAAAAATCGGCTCAAGTAGGAATTAAGAATAAAACTTCAGAGCGAAGAATCCCAGAATTTCAATCCATTTTTGATCTGTGATATAGTCATTACAACACAAAACCCTCACCCTCTCAAACTCCAAATTACTGTACAAATATCTACTGACTAACAAACAAAACTGCATCCCCTTGAGAAAAAATTCTGATAAAATGTTTTAGGGTTATCAGAGGAGAGCAACGATCTGTCAAAGGTTTCCTGGTTTACCATGCCAGATTATTTTGGTTTTCATTTATTCATCAATTAATTAATTAAATAATTATTCGCTAAATGCCCATAGTACCCCACACTTGTATCATCTACAAATATCTCCAGATATTGCCAAAATGCTCCCAACTGAGAACCACTGATATAACCTATGAGTATTTAAGAAGTTAATTTCTTTGAGTTATTAAGGGAATATATGCTTGAGTAGAATTACGAAAGAGCACTTCAAAGAGAAAACTAAGAAGAGGTCATATATCAAACTTAAAAGAAAGTGAAAAGAAATATCTCTATTAAAATGAAATCTCAGATAAGGTTTCCTTTTTACTTTTTATTATTTAAGTTTTCAGACACATACAAAAGTAGAGAAAATAAAAAAGTGAACCTTTAGGAACCCTCCTACACTGTTAGTGGGAATGTAAGTTGGTGTAGCCACTATGGAAAACAGTATGGAGGTTTCTCAGAAAACTAAAAATAGAATTACCATAAGATCCAGCAATCTCACTCCTGAGAGTATACCCAGACAAAACTACACAGCAAAGAGATACATGCACCCCTATGCTCATAGCAGCACTATTCACAATAGCCAAGACATGAAAACAACCTAAATGTCCATCAACAGATGAATGGATAAAGATGTTGTACATATATACAATGGAATACTACTCAACCATAAAAAAGAATGAAATAATGCCATTTGCAGCAACATGATGGACCTAGAGATTATCATACTAAGTGAAGTAACTCAAAAAGAGAAAGACAAATGCCATACGATATCACTTATATGTAGAATCTAAAATATGACACAAATGAACCTATCTATGAAACAGAAACAGAATCATGCACATAGAGGACAGAGGTGGTTGCCCAGGGGAAGGGGGTTGGGGAGTTGGAGTGGGAGGCTGGGCTTAGCAAATATAAATTTTCTATATATAGAATGGATAAACAACAAGGTCCTATTATATAGCACAGAGAACTAATATCCTATGATAAACCATAATGGAAAAGAATTTTTTAAAAAGAATGTATGTATATATATATTATATATATATGTATAACTGCATCATTTTGCTGTACAGCAATAGTTAACATAACACTGTAAATCAACTACACTTCAATAAAAAAATAAAAAAAGAAAGTGAACCTTTATATACTTTTTTTTAACATCTTTATTGGAGTATAATTGCTTTACAATGGTGTGTTAGTTTCTGCTTTATAACAAAGTGAATCAGTTATACATATACATATGTTCCCATATCTCTTCCCTCTTGCGTCTCCCTCCCTCCCACCCTCCCTATCCCACCCCTCTAGGTAGTCACAAAGCACCGAGCTGATCTCCCTGTGCTATGCATCTGCTTCCCACTAGCTATCTATTTTACGTTTGGTAGTGTATATATGTCCATGCCACTCTCTCACTTTGTCACAGCTTACCCTTCCCCCTCCCCATATCCTCAAGTCCATTCTCTAGTAGGTCTGTGTATTTATTCCCGTCTGACCCCTAGGCTCTTCATGACCTTTTCTTTCTTTTTTTTTCTTAGATTCCATATATATGTGTTGGCATACGGTATTTGTTTTTCTCTTTCTGACTTACTTCAGTCTGTACGACAGACTCTAGGTCCATTCACCTCACTACAAATAACTCAATTTCGTTTCTTTTTATGGCTGAGTAATATTCCATTGTATATATGTGCCACATCTTCTTTATCCATTCATCCGATGATGGACACTTAGGTTGCTTCCATCTCCTGGCTATTGTAAATAGAGCTGCAATGAACATTTTGGTACATGACTCTTTTTGAATTATGGTTTTCTCAGGGTATATGCCCAGTAGTGGGATTGCTGGGTTGTATGGTAATTCTATTTGTAGTTTTTTAAGGAAACTCCATACTGTTCTCTATAGTGGCTGTACCAATTCACATTCCCACCAGCAGTGCGAGAGTGTTCCCTGTTCTCCACACCCTCTCCAGCATTTATTGTTTCTAGATATTTTTGATGATGGCCATTCTGACTGCTGTGAGGTGATATCTCATTGCAGCTTTGATTTGCATTTTTCTAATGATTAATGATGTTGAGCATTCTTTGATGTGTTTGTTGGCAATCTGTATATCTTCTTTGGAGAAATGTCTATTAAGGTCTTCTGCCCATTTTTGGATTGGGTTGTTTGTTTTTTGATATTGAGCTGCATGAGCTGCTTGTAAATTTTGGAGATTAATCCTTTGTCAGTTGCTTCATTTGCAAATATTTTCTCCCATTCTGAGGGTTGTCTTTTGGTCTTGTTTTCCTTTGCTGTGCAAAAGCTTTTAAGTATATGCTTTTTATTTTATACCTATTATTGAGATTGATAATTATTTACATCTTATTTACATCTTCTATATGTGTTTCATCTATCACTTTTTACAAAAACAAACCTTAAGTATCGTGATATTTTAACCCTAAATATTCATTATGTATTCCTAAAACATGAGGACATTTTTATACATAATCACAATGTCAGCCTTACTCCTAATAAAACTGGCAATTCCTTAGCATCATCTAATGTGGCACATACTTGTATTTCCCCAATTGTCCCCAGAATGTCTTTTTATAATTATTTCATTTGATTCAGCATGCAAACAATATCGACAAATTGATTCCATTGTTAATATCTTCTAAATCCCTTCCCCCCCACCTCCTTTCCTCCCAATGCTATAGACTTGAAGAAGCAGGATCTGTTTCATCCTAGTTCTTTTAAAATGTTCCACGTTCTGTATTTGTCCAATTTCTTCTTTTTGGCACCATTTAACTTGCTTCTCTCTCCCCTTACTTCCTGCAATCCTTCCATTATGTTCAGATACTTGATTAGATTCGAGTGCAACTCAGTTCATGTACAATATGTACTCCGTATTGTCTCCCAACAGAGGTACGTAAAATCGGGCTGTCCCTTTAGTAATTCTAAAATTCATCAGTGGGTACACATGAGTTCATGTGGCAACAACCTAAAAGCACAAATGTGAAGTTACATTTTGCCCAGTAAAGTTATCTGCAGTGGGGTTCTTTGGCAGCTGGCAAATAACCAGTTGTCCATCAATCTTTCACTTCATGGTTTGGGCATCTGTTGATAACCACTGCCTGAACTACTTCATTAAGGATTGTAAAATGATGATTTCTAAAAATTTTATCATTCATTCTGAATTCATTACTTGGAATTCTTTTTCAAGAAGAATTCTTCCTGCATTCTTTTCTTCACCAACCAGTCTTTATTTGGTTGCCCTGAAATCCAGTTCATAGGGGAAAATCAAAGGGAGAATACATTACACACTTTTTGGCACTTTGCTTTCTTCACTGTGAGGGATATAAAAGTTAGTCACCCAGGTTTTCTTTTGGAAAAGGACTTTTTGGTCAGCTGCTGGCAAAGGCATAGGCAAATGGTCTTCAGCTGTTGGCCCCTTCAGAGATCTGCCCTGATCACATCCAAAGACTGACTGATGAAGAAGCTATAAAACCCAGTCATTTAGGCCCAATGGAGGACACTCCAATGGACCACGTCAGCTCTAGAGCTCACCGTGAGAAAATCTAAGGTTGTCATTTGGACTTTCACTGCAATATCACCTCTCTCTGCTTAGTCTTTTCCTGCATTGATGGGTGTTTATACCAGGGGCACTGCTACAAACATCCTGCACACTGAACTCCATCTCAGAGCCTTCCCAAACAGGGCTATCAAATCTAGCAAATAAAAATATGCCCAGCTAAATTTGTATTTCAAACGAACAATGAAATGTTTTTAGTATAAGTATATCCCCTAAAATATTTGGGACATACTTATCCTAAAGAGTACAGAGTTCACTTAACAAGATATTCTACAGATCACTCTGCACTTGTGTATATATCTTTATTTCTTTTTCCTACTTATTATAAGAATCTACTGGTAGATATTTGGGATACTTACAATTTTTGTCATTACATACAATGTCTTCATGAAAAACCTTATGCACATATTTCACACTTTTTTTTAACATCTTTACTGGAGTATAATCGCTTTACATTGTTGTGTTAGTTTCTGCTGTATAACGAAGTGAATCAGCTATACGTATACCTATATCCTCATAATCCCTCCCTCTTGCGTCTCCCTCCCACCCTCCCAATCCCGGCCCTCTAGGTGGTCACAAAGTACTGAGTTGGTCTCTCTGTGCTATGCGGTTGCTTCCCACTAGCTATTTTACATTTGGTAGTGTATATATGTCAATGCCACTCTCTCACTTCATCCCAGCTTATATTTCCCCCTCCCCATGTCCTCAAATCCATTCTCTATGTCTGCGCCTTTATTCCTGTCCTGCCCCTAGGTTCTTCAGAACCTTTTTTTTTTTTTTTGATTCCATATATATGTGTTAGCATATGGTATTTGTGTTTCTCTTTCTGACTTGCTTCACTCTGCATGACAGACTATAGGTCCATCCACCTCATTACAAATAACTCAACTTCATTTCTTTTTATGGCTGAGTAATATTCCACTATGTATATGTGCCACATGTTCTTTATCCATTTATCTGTTGATGGACACTTAGGTTGCTTCCATGTCCTGGCTATTGTAAATGGAGCTGCAATGAACACTGTGGTACATGACTCTTTTTGAATTATGGTTTTCTCAGGGTATATGCCCAGTAGTGGGATTGCTGGGTCGTATGGTAGTTCTATTTTTAGTTTTTTTAAGGAACCTCCATACTGTTCTCCATAGTGGCTGCATCAATTTACATTCCCACCAACAGTGCAAGAGGGTTCCCTTTTCTCCACACCCTCTCCAGCAATTATTGTTTGTAGATTTTTTGATGATGGCCATTCTGACTGGTGTGAGGTGATACCTCATTGTAGTTTAGATTTGCATTTCTCTAATGATTAGTGATGTTGAGCATCCTTTCACGTGTTTGTTGGCAATCTGTATATCTTCTTTGGAGAAATGTCTATTTAGGTCTTCTGCCCATTTTTGGATTGGGCTGTTTTGTTTTTGTTTTTTTTTTGATATTGAGCTGCATGGGCTGCTTGTATGTTTTGGAGATTAATCCTTTGTCAGTTGCTTCGCTTGCAAATATTTTCTCCCATACTGACGGTTGTCTTCTGGTCTTGTTTAAAGTTTCCTTTGCTGGGAAAAAGATTCTAAGTTTCATTAGGTCCCATTTGTTTATTTTTGTTTTTATTTCCATGTCTCTAGGAGGTGAGTCAAAAAGGATCTTGCTGTGATTTATGTCATAGAGTGTTCTGCCTATGTTTTCCTCTAGGAGTTTGATAGTGTTTGGCCTTACATTAGGTCTTTAATCCATTTTGAGTTTATTTTTGTGTATGGTATTAGGGAGTGTTCTAATTTCATTCTTTCACATGTAGCTGTCCAGTTTTCCCAGCACCACTTATTGAAGAGGCTGTCTTTTCTCCATTGTATATTCTTGCCTCCTTCATCAAAAATAAGGTGACCATAGGTGCGTGGGTTTATCGCTGGGCTTTCTATCCTGTTCCAGTGATCTATATTTCTGTTTCTGTGCCAGTACCATACTGTCTTGATTACTGTAGCTTTCTAGGATAGTTTAAAGTCACAGAGCCTGATTCTTCCACCTCTGTTTCTCTTTCTCAGCATTGCTTTGGCTATTCAGGGTCTTTTGTGTTTCCATACAAACTGTATAATTTTTTGTTCTAGTTCTGTGAAAAATGCCATTGGTAATTTGATAGGGATTGCACTGAATCTGTAGATTGCTTTGGGTAGTAGAGTCATTTTCACAATGTTGATTCTTCCAATCCAAGAACATGGTATATCTCTCTCTCATCTGTTTGTATCATCTTTAATTTCTTTCATCAGTGTCTTATAATTTTCTGCATACAGGTCTTTTGTCTCCTTAGGTAGGTTTATTCCTAGGTATTTTATTCTTTTTTGTTGTAATGGTAAATGGGAGTGTTTCCTTAATATCTCTTTCATATTTTTCATCATCAGTGTATAGGAATGCAAGAGATTTCTGTGCATTAATTTTGAATCCTGCTACTTTACCAAATTCATTGATTAGCTCTGGTAGTTTTCTGGTAGCATCTTTAGGATTCTCTATGTATAATATCATGTCATCTGCAAACAGTGACAGTTTTACTTCTTCTTTTCCAGTTTGGATTCCTGTTATTTCTTTTTCTTCTCTGATTGCTGTGGTTAAAACTTCCAAAACTATGTTGAATAATAGTGGTGATGTTTGGCAACCTTGCCTTGTTCCTGATCTTAGTGGAAAGGGTTTCAGTTTTCCACCACTGAGAACGATGTTGGCTGTGGGTTTGTCATATACGGCCTTTATTATGTTGAGGTAAGTTCCCTCTATGCCTACTTTCTGGAGAGTTTTTATCATAAATGGGGGCTGAAATTTGTCAAAAGCTTTTTCTGCATCTACTGAGATCATCATATGGTTTTTATCCTTCAGCTTGTTAATATGCTGTATCACATTGATTGATTTGCGTATATTGAAGAATCCTTGCATTCCTGGGCTAAACCCCACTTGATCATGGCGTGTGATCTGCTTAATGTGCTGTTGCATTCTGTTTGCTAGTATTTTGTTGAGGATTTTTGCATCTATGTTCATCAGTGATATTGGCCTGTAGTTTTCTCTTTTTGTGACATCTTTGTCTGGTTTTGGTATCAGGGTGATGGTGGCCTCGTAGAATGAGTTTGGGAGTGTTCCTCCCTCTGCTATATTTTGGAAAAGTTTGAGAAGGACAGGTGTTAGCTCTTCTCTAAATGTTTGATAGAATTCACCTGTGAAGCCATCTGGTCTTGGCCTTTTGTTTGTTGGAAGATTTTAAAACACAGTTTCAATTTCAGTGCTTGTGATTGGTCTGTTTATATTTTCTATTTCTTCCTGGTTCAGTCTCAGAAGGTTGTGCTTTTCTAAGAATTTGTCCATTTCTTCCAGGTTGTCCATTTTATTGGCATTTAGTTGCTTGCAGTAATCTCTCATGATCCTTTGTATTTCTGCAGTGTCAGTTGTTACTTCTCCTTTTTCATTTCTAATTCTACTGATTTGAGTCTTCTCCCTTTTTCCTTGATGAGTCTGGCTAATGGTTTATGTTTTGTTTGTCTTCTCAAAGAAGCAGCTTTTAGTTTTATTGATCTTTGCTATCGTTTCCTTCATTTGTTTTTTATTTATTTCTGATCTGACCTTTATGATTTCTTTCCTTCTTGATTTCTTTTGTTCTGCTAACTTTGAGGGTTTTTTGTTCTTCTTTCTCTAACTGCTTTAGGTGTAGGGTTAGCTTGTTTATTTGAGATGTTTCTTGTTTCTTGAGGTAGGATTGTATTGCTATAAACTTCCCTCTTAGAACTGCTTTTGCTGCATCCCATAGGTTTTAGGTTGTCAGGTGGGTTTTTTTTTTTGCCTTTTTTTTTTTGTCATGTTTTTATTGTCATTTGTTTCTAGGTATTTTTTGACTTCCTCTTTGATTTCTTCAGTGATCTCCTGGTTATTTAATAGTGTCTTTTTGAGCCTCCATGTGTTTGAATTTTTTACAGATTTTTTTTCCTGTAATTGATTTCTACTCTCATAGCGTTGTGGTCGGAAAAGATACTTGATACGATTTCAATTTTCTTAAATTTACCAAGGCTTGATTTGTGACCCAAATATGATCTATCCTGGAGAATGTTCCATGAGCACTTGAGAAGAAAGTGTATTCTGTTGTTTTTGGATGGAATGTCCTGTAAATATCAATTAAGTCCATCTTGTTTAATGTATCATTTAAAGCTTGTGTTTCCTTATTTATTTTCATTTTGGAAGATCTGTCCATTGGTGAAAGTGGGGTTTTAAAGTCCCCTACTATGATTGTGTTACTGTCAATTTCTGCTTTTATGGCCGTTAGCACTTGCCTTATGTATCGAGGTGCTCCTATGTTGGGTGCATCAATATTTACAACTGTTATATCTTCTTCTTGGATTGATCCCTTGATCATAATGTAGTGTCCTTCTTTGTCTCTTGTAATAGTCTTTATTTAAACTCTATTTTGTCTGATATGAGAATTGCTACTCCAGCTTTCTTATGATTTCCATTTGCATGGAATATCTTTTTCCATCCCCTCACTTTCAGTCTGTATGTGTCCCTAGGTCTGAAGTGAGTCTCTTGTAGACAGCATATATATGGGTCTTGCTTTTGTACACATTCAGCCAGTCTATGTCTGTTGGTTGGAGCATTTAATCCATTTACATTTAAGGTAATTATCAATATGTATATTCCTATTACCATTTTCTTAATTGTTTTGGGTTTGTTATTGTAGGTCTTTTCTTTCTCTTGTGTTTCCCGCCTAGAGAAGTTCCTTTAGCATTTGTTGTAAAGCTGGTTTGGTGGTGCTGAATTCTCTTAGCTTTTGCTTGTCTGTAAAGGTTTTAATTTCTCCGTCGAACCTGAATGAGATCCTTGCTGGGTAGAGTAATCTTGGTTGTAGGCTTTTCTCTTTCATCACTTTAAATATGTCCTACCACTCTCTTCTGGCTTGCAGAGTTTCTGCTGCAAGATCAGCTCTTAACCTTATGGGGATTCCCTTGTATGTTATCTGTTGCTTTTCCCTTGCTGCTTTTAATATTTTTTCTTTGTACTTAATTCTTGATAGTTTGATTAATATGTGTCTTGGTGTGTTTCTCCTTGGATTTATCCTGTATGGGTCTCTCTGTGCTTCCTGGACTTGATTGACTATTTCCTTTCCCATATTAGGGAAGTTTTCAACTATAATCTCTTCAAATATTTTCCTAGTCCCTTTTTTTTTCTTCTTCTGCGACCCCTATAATTTGAATGTCGGTGCGTTTAATGTTGTCCCAGAGGTCTCTGAGACTGTCCTCAATTCCTTTCATTCTTTTTTCTTTATTCTGCTCTGTGGTAATTATTTCCACTATTTTATCTTCCAGGTCACTTATTCGTTCTTCTGCTTCAGTTATTCTGCTATTGATTCCTTCTAGAGAGTTTTAAATTTCATTTATTGTTTTGTTCATCACTGTTTGTTTGCTCTTTAGTTCTTCTAGGTTCTTGTTAAACATTTCTTGTATTTTCTCCATTCTATTTCCAAGATTTTGGATCATCTTTACTATCATTACTCTGAATTCTTTTTCAGGTAGACTGCCTATTTCCTCTTCACTTGTTTGGTCTGGTGGGTTTTTCCCTTGCTCCTTCATCTGCTGTGTATTTCTCTAACTTCTCATTTTGCTTAACTTACTGTGTTTGGGGGGTCTCCTTTTCACAGGCTGCAGGTTCATAGTTCCCGTTGTTTTTGGTGTCTGCCCCCAGTGGGCAAGGATGGTTTAGTCGCTTGTGTAGGCCTCCTGGTGGAGGGGACTGGTGTCTGTGTTCTGGTGGATGTGGCTGGATCTTGTCTTTCTGGTGGGCAGGTCCACGTCTGGTGGTGTGTTTTGGGGTGTCTGTGGCCTTATTATGATTTTAGGCAGCCTCTCTGCTAAGGAGTGGGGTTGTGCTCCTGTCTTACTAGTTGTTTGGCATGGGGCGCCCAGCACTGGAGCTTGCTGGTCTTTGAGTGGAGCTGGATCTTAGCAGTGAGATGGAGATCTCCGGGAGAGCTCTCGCTGATTGATATTACATGGGGCCGAGAGGTCTCTGGTGGTCCAATGTCCTGATATCAGCTCTCCCACCTCAGAGGCTCAGGCCTAACACCCAGCCAGAGCACCAAGACCCTGTCAGCCACCCGGCTCCAAACTCCAGAACTCCACACTCCGGAGGCCCTCTCCCCTTCCTCACAGGTCCTCTATTTCACACTTTTACCAGTGTACTTTAAGGAACATTCTTAGAAATGGGATTGCCATATTTACAAAGTAAATGCATATGTAATTTTTTAGATATTGCCAATTCCCCTTGACAAGGATTAACAGCATGATATGATGGGAATGATAGAGAAAAAAATGCTAGCAATACGTTTCTCCGTAACAGTGGGTTATTGATTAGTCTTAATAGAGCTTGCCCTTTTTTTTCAATGCATTGCATATTTAAAATTACTACAATTGTTTTTAAGTGTGTACACACTAGAGTTTGAATTTTTAAAACAAAACACTCTCCAAAAATTGTAAGACAAAAAATGTAAGAAATAGCATGATCAATTCAGAAACTAATAGAGGAATAAAAGCAGGCAGAATTCGGAAGTATTATTCTCTTAAAACCTGAATAGTATATGGTAGGAATAATTTCTAAAAGCATTCGGCAAGAGATATTGAGAACTTTCAAAGTAGTCGTATATCTTAGTCTTATATTTATGCTTTTGAAATGTTTTCTAAGAAAATACTATGAAATATGGATGATTTACATACAAAGTTGTTCACAGCCCACATTTTGGGTACAAGTAAAATAGAGTGTGGTCATAAAAATGAATGGTATTTTTAAAGACTTTAATTCAAACCTGCTATGAGAATAACAATGACAACCCAAAGGAAAATTTTCCAGAATTTCATCACCCAATCCATGTTTCCATTTTTATAGAGAACCCTTCAGTACTTCTGCGTGTATATGCAACTTGGGCAAAGTTACAGTAAGTTAGAACTTGATATTTT
This sequence comes from Leucopleurus acutus, assembly GCF_964270905.1. NCBI lineage: Eukaryota > Metazoa > Chordata > Mammalia > Artiodactyla > Delphinidae > Leucopleurus > Leucopleurus acutus. Next base: position 20,662,878 of record NC_139153.1, read on the forward strand.
AAATTTTAGAAAACATACCATCAGTCTGTTTCTATTTTGCTACTGTCTTGGTATTTCTTACCTCATTCTGACCCCATTAAGATTAGCCAATTTACCAATGTGTTTGTACCTTTCTACACCTTTCTCCAGGCTCATAGAAGTTAATGCACAAATTCAATTCACATGCAGGCAACATTTTTGTCTTTGCTTATTTTTATATAAATGTGAGCATTCTATAGACATTTCCCTATAACTGGCTTTTCTCACTCAAACATCATACATCATGGACATGGGTCACCAGGTACAATTCTAAATCATTCTTTTCTATTAGCTGAATATTCCTAATATGAGTGAAACATACTTTATTTTAACCATTCTCCTATTTATTGGCATTCAGTGTAAACAGGTTTTTGTTTTCATTTTGCCACTCCATGCTGAAATAAACATCCTTACACATATAACCACACATGAGCGATTTTTATTTTAATGTAAAAGTTTCTTAGGAGTGGAGTAGCTAGGTCAAAGGGGATGTACTTTTTAATTTGAAATGCATATTTCCGTATTACTTTTTTAAGGTCTATACCTATAAACATTCCCACCAGTAGTGTGTGAGAGTGACTTGCCTCCTTGTACTCACCAGCACCTTATTAAATTTTTGCCAATCTGATGGGTGATAAGTAGTATCACATTGTTATTAATGAAATAATTCATTCTTTCATGTGTACTGGCCTTTTGAATTTCCTCTTCTGTCAATTGCTTATTATGCACATTTTTCTATTGGGCCACAATGCTTTTGCTTATGTAATTGTATGTATTTTATAATACTATAGCTAAAATTTTTTTCCTGTCATACGTGTTGCAACATTTTCTTCCAGCTTCTCATTTGTCTTTTGATTTGGTTTTAGTACAGTTTAACATACAAAAATACTTTATGGATTTAAATGTCTCTTTTCTTTTATGGCTCTGAGTTTTCTGTCTTGCTCAAATTGCTTTCCTTCACCCTAAAGTTATAAAAACATTCACTTAAATTCTCTTACCAGGTTTTTAGTTTTATTAAAAAGCATTTAACCTTTTTATCTACCTGGAATTTATTTCTGTATATTGTGTGAGCTTGGGCTGGGGGTGGGGTCCAAGACCGCTGTTTATCCAGGTGGAGAGCCAGTTTTGAAAGCACATTTAATAAATAAATAAACCACTCTTTCTCTACTGAATCAAAATGTCATATTCTTCATATTTTAGTTTTCTAAGTATACTCAGATATATTTTTCCACATAGTTGTCTCTTCCTCTGCTAATTTTTTAAGATTCTGATTATCATACTAAAATACAGATTTTAATTTCTAGAAGTTAATCACCTCATGTAATTTTTTAAACACAATTTTTAGATATTCTGAACTTGTACTCTTCCACATGGATATTAAGATAGTTTGACCTTTTTCCTTCCACTCTTTCCAAAAACAGTTTGAAAGAAGTTTCGAACTTCTAATTCAGATGATGTTTTACTTATATATTAATATACTAATTTTTCGATGATTGACATTTTTTGATACATCTTGCTGTCCAAGAATGGTATGCCTTTGCTTTCTTATGGTCTACTTTTATTTACTTAAGCAAGAGTGAATAAGAATATTCAATGACTAGAATGACATTTGTGAAGATTTTTAATGACATAGAATAACATTTAATATTAAACCAAATAAAAGCAAAGAAGTAAAATTACATGGACAGCATGATGCCAATTAAGTAAAAATGCATGGAAAAAGACTGAAAGGAAATATTCTAGAACATTAACAGTGTGACATGTCTGAGTGGAAAATCTGTAGATGACCTTTATTTACCCTGTATAATTTTCTATAGCTTTCAAATTTTTATTGTGGGCTGGATCCAGAGCATGGCTCTGGATGAATAAAACGCATATAAACTCTCCTATTTTGCCCACCCAAAGAGGTAGTGAATTAGGAATCCTAGAATCAATAATGAAAAATAAGCAGCACCTCCTGCTGTGCGCCAAAGTCCCATTTTGTCAGAGAAGAACCTATAAAAAACCTTCTGTGACAAGGTGTCTGATGGATTCAGTCAAACTACATAGCACCATTATATATGGAGAACGTTTCTTTCCTTATCAAACAGAAACTCTAAAATAAGCATACCAGTTCAAGCTTCGAACATAAGCGTTATGTTGGAGTTCATGAGAAGTAATAGCAATTAGTGTATTGGGCATTTATAACTTCATTCTGACATATAATAAATGCTTCACACAGAAATTTTGAAAGCACTTTACCTGAAATCACCAACTAGTCAAAGGATGAATCGGAGATAATGCTTAGGTAACTCAAAAGACATTTCTGTGGATTTTCTAGAAAGTATTTTCATGAAGGCTAAATTGCCAACTGAAAATTGTTACCCCCGAACAAACCCTATCAACATGTTCTTTGCTGTCTCACCTTCCAACATGTCTTCTTTTGATTCTTCTGAAGTATGAAAATGAAAGGCTGAAACATTAGGTACTCAATAAACGCAGGTTCAAATTTTCCACTATGAAAATACCTCCCGGGGCTTCCCTGGTGGCGCAGTGGTTGGGAGTCCGCCTGCCGATGCAGGGGACACGGGTTCGTGCCCCAGTCCAGGAAGATCCCACATGCCGCGGAGCAGCTGGGCCCGTGAGCCAAGGCCGCTGAGCCTGCGCGTCCGGAGCCTGTGCTCCGCAACGGGAGAAGCCACAGCAGTGAGAGGCCTGCGTACCGCAAAAAAAAAAAAACCTCCCGAAGTCAGCATTTTTTTCACGTTCTCCCCTTGGAAATCATATAACAGCAACAAGAAGTCGGGGGAAAAAGTCTGCAAACTCCATTTACAATGAAGCTAAGGTATAGATGTAACACAGAGACATGTATATGATCTGCTGAAACAGCTTAGATAGGGTAAAAGAGAGGAAAATTTTTAAAAATGAGATGATTGAGAGGGCCCAGCAACAGTGGGTATCAGAGTCAGGAATGATACACTTCCTGAAGGTGAGAGCGTCTCCCTGTGGTGAAAGAATTATATCCGGCATTGGCAATAAGAGGTCAGAAAATGTAGTAGACAGGGTTGGCAACTGAGAAAACTCTTTGACTTGGTTCAATTTACAGGAGCAGACGAGGTGGGCCTATACGAATAATCACATCAATACCATATTTTTAGGAGTGCCATAGCTGCATATTTGTCCCTGTGGTAGTAAAGAAGGAGACAGCTTTCAGTCTGTGAACCTGGAGGACTTCCCCTGCTCTTCCCCGTTCTGAACACTTCCACCACCACAAATCTGCAAATAGCCAACTCACTCAGATGAGTAATAAGAAAGTTCTAGACATGCATCGGCACAAAGATATAACGTGAAACCTGCAGCAAAGAACAGCAAACTGTTAATAGATTTAAAAAACACATTTACCATAAAATATTGTCACAAAGCAGAAAAAAAAATTACAGCTAAAAATATCATGGAGTATGCTGAAAACGTGAGGTAGCAACCACCACTAGGAACACCACAAAGAAGAATGCAAGAACACTGAATAAATGCAAGAATTTAGGGAAAACAATGAGGGATAAAAAAGGAGGATATAAAATGGAATGTGTATGAATAGAGCATAGAATAGAAGTAGAATACAAAAACAAAAATTTAGGAGGGACCTCACTTATGGCAAGATGAAGTAGATGTACTTTTCAATATTCCTCCCACTAAGTACAGCTAAAAACTCTGGAGATCTATCTATCTATCTATCTATCAAACAATCATAGGAAGATTCTGAAAGTTGAAGCTAAGATGGCAGGCTCATTAAGGATCTTGGGACCCAAGGAGTAACACAGTGCTGTGTTCCCTGGTTGATTTTTTGTTCGTTTAATTTTGCCTCATATATATCAGACTGAATATTGGAAAAGCCAGCAATCCAGAAATGCGAAAGCGTGCAGACGAAACTAGGACCCAACCAAAGCCTGCTCTCTCTAGCCAAAGGATCAGGAAAGGGGACAAGAAACATTTAAATAACGGCCACTATACTCCAGCCAAATAACATACGAAAAAACTGTGGCCCTTGCCCCAGTCATGACAGCAAAGGCCAAGTTAGAAGCAACTCAGTGTCCCTGCTGGGGTAGTATCACAGAACAGAGTCAGGAGTTTCATGCCTCTTGGGCATCAATAATGCTTCTCCTACCTTGTGGTATCAGTGGAGGCCACATATAGAGATCAATAACAAGGCACCCTCCCAACCAGGGTTTTACCATCAGAGGTCTAGTGAGAAACTAGAAATCCTACTACCACCTAGCAGCAATGAGAAGCTCTTCCCATCTTGAATGTCAACAGACACAATGAGAGGAACTTGGACTTCCACCCCCGCTAGCACTAAGGAGGCACCCCTCCTTCCCCTGTTGGAATGGTGTCAGAAGAGACTACCTAAAATAAAAGGTTTAAAAAAGACCCAGAGTCACCTAATAATTCAAATGTTCAGGTTTCAATGAAAAAATAATCACTCATGATACCAAGAACAAGAAAAAGCTCTTCTTTAAAAAAGGGCAATCAATAAACACAAACACTGAGATGACAGCAGTGTTAGAATTATCTGGCAAAGATCTTAAACAATCATCATAGAAATGCTTCAATAAGCAATTATTAACACAGACGAAACAATTTTAAAAAGTAGAAAACTCTCAGCAAAGAAATAAAAGATACAGAGAAGGACCAAATGAAAAATTTTGAACTTGAGAAGTATAATAACTGAAATAAATAATTTAAAATTAAAGAACTCAGTGGATAGGCTCAACAGAAGAATGAAAGGAAAAGAGGAAAGAATTAGTGAACCTGAAGATAGAACAACAGAAGCTAACCAATCTGAAAATTGACTGGGGAAAAAAAAAAGAACAGAGCCTAAAGGACCTGTGGGACTATAACAAAAGACCTAACATATTTGACGTCAGAATCTCATAAGCATAAGAGAAAGAGACTGGGGCTGAAGAGGTATTCAAAGAAATAATGAACCAAGTTCCCAATTTGGCAAAAGACATGAACCTTAAAGAAGCTTAGCTGGGGGACTTCCCTGGTGGTCCAGTGGTTACAACTCCACACTTCTACTGCAGGGGGCATGGGTTCGATCCCTGGTCAGGGAACTAAGGTCCCACATGCTGTGGCCAAAAAATAAAAATTTGGGGAAAAAAAAAAAAAAAAACCTCTTTAAAAAAAAAGACACTTAATAAAGGCCCAAAGGACAAACCCCCAAAAAGCACCCACCAACGCATACCAGAGTCAAACTAAAAATGAAAAACAAAGAAAAGAACTGAAAGCAGCAAAAAGAAAACAATACCTCACCTATAGGAGAAAAACAGTTCAAATGTACAGTGGATTTATCACCAGAAACTAAGGCCAGAAAGGTGTGGTACCACATTTTTAAGAACTGAAAGACGAGAACTGTTAACCGAGAATTGTATAAAAATATCCAGTGAAAATATCCTTAGGAATGAAGGGGAAACACAAAAGTTATATGCACCAAACAACAAGGCAAAAATTGATAAAACTGAAAGAAAAAATAGACATATCCAAAATTATAGTCTGAAATTACAACATCTCTCTCTTTCTGTCAACAATTGATAGAACAAGACAGAAAATCAGCAAGGATATAGGAGAAATCAACAACACCAACAATCAACAAGATCTAGTTCACATTTGTTGAACACTCAATCCACTAATATCAGAATACACTGTCTTTTCAAGAGCTTGTGAAATATATACATTTACCAAAATAGGCCACATTCTTTCTCATGAAACAGATGTCAACAAATTTTTAAAAATTTAAACCATAGATAGCATGTTTTCTGACTAAAATGGAATCAAAACATATAGAAATAAATAATAGAAAGAGGAAAATCTCAAAACACTTGGAGAATAAAACCACACCCACATGACAAAATACAACATCCATTCATGATAAAAACTCAGCAAACTAGCAATGTAGGGGAACTTCCTCAGCTTGATAAAGCACATCTACAAATCAATGAAGGCTGTAACAAAACAAATGCATTACAAATGTACAAAACAACTCACTGAAGGGGTTGAGCAGAAGGTACTGATCTAGGTAACTTTAAGGGTTGAGCAGAATGTGCTGATCTAGGTAACTGTAACTGAGTGGATTCTTTAAGATGAAAGACAAGAGAAACTATAAATAAGCACTATAGTTTAGCTGATAAAGTTATTTCCTACAGGGGCACTGGTTAATAATTCTGATACCTTATAAATGTTTACTGGAATTAATAATAAAGTAAATGGATGACAAATGGTACGTGTCAGGTTTCTTACTGTTTGAAGGGGATTTTAGAGATAAGGAAAGGGAGGAGGCTCTACTGACATATGTGGAAATGAATTAGAGGTGGGCACATTTCTATGAACCCACGTTTAGTCTAATATAGATACAAATAGTTACACATAAAAATATTCATTACTATGAATTCATGTTTAGTCTAAACAGATACAGATAGGGAAAATTATCAGATGATACAATTTTTTAAATGGATAAAGGACATAAACAGAAATTACAGTGAAAAGGATGTACAAATGGAAAATAAGCACATGAAAGGATGTTTAATCTCATCTATTGGGAAAATGCAAAATAAAACCACAATGAGGTATAACTATATACTTATCAGACAGGTTACAATAAAAAATACTGACAACACCCAATGCTCGTGAAGATATAGAGAAACCGGGTCCCTCATACATTGTTAGTTGGAATGTAAACTGGTACAGCCACTCTGGAAAATGGTTTGGCAGCTTCCTAAGAAATGAAACATGTAATTACCATAAGACCCAGCAATTGTACTCCTGGGCATTTATTCCACAGAAATGAAATTTTATGTTCACACAAAAACAGCTTTTAGCAGCTTTATTTGTAACAGCCAAAAACTGGAAACAACTCAGATGTTCTTCAGCAGATGGATGGTGAAATATCCTGATACCCACATCCCAGGAAATACTACCCAGCAATAAAAAGGGACAAACGATTGACAAAGCAGCAACCTGGATGAATCGCCAGAGAATAAAGCTGAGTCCAAAAAGTCAACCTTAACAGGTTACATACTGTATGCTTTCATTTATGTAACATTCTAGAAATGACAATAGTATAGAGAGCAAATAGATATCAGTGGATGCTAGCGTCATGATTGTTAGGGAGCATGGAATAAAGAATGAAGTGGGTATGGCAATAAAAGGGCAACATGAAGGAACTTTGTGTTGATGGAAACTTCCTGTATCTTAACTGTATCCATGTCATTGTCCTGGGCATAGTATCATATTATAGTGTGGTACTGTATTGTGTCATAGTTTTACAAGATGTTATCATAGGGGGATTTCTGGGTAAAGGTTCCATGGGTTCTCTCTTCATTATTTCTTACAGCTGCCTATGAATCCACAATTATCTCAAAATGAAAAGTTCAATTTAATACCAACCCCCCTGCAAATTACCAGAGAAATGAGCATAAAATTGGAAGGAAAACAAGTAGAAACAGCTACTGTGGAAAACACAGTAGGCGATTCAGAAAGAGAGAACAAACAAAACTAAGACAAAAGGAAGCTTAGTTTAAAAAAAAAATAGCTATAGGATGTAGGGAAAGAAGATGAAACATCTTTCATCTTAGAGTATTATTAGAGTCCCACAAAGAAGATCAGAATAATGGGAAATTAAATGCAGTTGGCTTCTTCATGTTGGATCTTTTAACTTTCAACTTTCTGGTTGATACCAGAAGAGGGTCAAACAACATCTACAAAACACTCAAGGAAGTAAAGGGTGATGCAAAGATTTTATATCCCTCCAGGAATAAGGCTCTTAAAACACACATGTATACACACAGTTTTGACCATTGAAGAACTCAGAGATGATGTTTCCCATGAGCCTTTCTTGATGAAACTACCAGAGGACAAGCTTCCTCTAACAAAGAGATAACTGAGGAACTATGGCAGAGGCACTAATGGGCACTGAATAGGTTTAACTGTAGAAATAAAACAGAAATGAACACAGGAATTAGCCATAAACATTGTATACTTTGCAATATAGGAATGATAGAAATGACAGGTATTAGGAAGGAAAGGGGGAGGAAGGATTGAGATAGCAATAGATAAGACCTCAAGAAAATGAAAGACATTTCTAAGTTTTTTAAAACCCAGAGCCAAACTAAAGAGAAAAAATGCTAGACATATATTTGCAGCTCATACTACATGAAATGGCCCAGGTAAAACAATAAGAAAATACTAAAATCTCAAAAACTATATGGAAATTAGGTTACAGGTAAATCCTCCCCTCTCTTTCACACACACACATACATATAATGCAATTAAAAAATACCAGCTTTTAAAAAACTGATAAATTACACATGCTAATGAGGGTCAGTGAAATGGACACTCTCAAACAATGCTAGTGGCATTGAAAGTGAAAATGACTCTTTGAAAAGCAATGTATCAAATATCAAAAAAAAAAAACAACCTTGTACTAAGACCTTCAAATGTTTATACAAAAAAAATGTTCATACCCAGTAATTTCTTCTGGGTCTCTATAAAAAGATAATTCTGAGCTTAGAAAAGGGCATATAACAAGGCTGTAATTTATGGAAGAGTAAGTATGTCCCATTCCTTTTAATGAATTTTACATGCACTAAATATTTTAATCCTCATAGCTTTATAGTACTACGGTAGATACTAGAAAAAGATAGATAACAAGACAGAAATGCTTACAAAATAACATTAAGAGACAAAACAGGAATTTATCAAACATATACAGATATATTCTATGATTGCTGCCACATGAAAACATTTAGCAAGGCCCATGTAGTACTAAAGCTCTGGAATATGTTTACCAAAAACTTTGCAGAGTTTTCTTTATAAAACTCAGTAATTTCTTTTAAAAGACAGCTAGAGAAATAAGTGGGAGGAGGGGAAGATTAAAAGAGAGGGAGAGAGAAAGAGATGCATGCAGCTTGACTAAACGCTTGCAATTTGGAAAAACATACCTTACGGCCCTTACAGGTTTCTTTTCATTATTGTCCTAAAGCAGAGGTAGCAAACTGTCTTCAGTTTCACCATGTGGCCCACTAGGCAATTTTTATTGGCATTCTGCAATTAACATATGCTCTACTTTTCTCTCTTTCCTGCTCTGCTTTTCCTTTCAATTTATTATTCTTTCACTCCTCTTTTTTCTCCACTGTGGTCTACACTGTAGCCCATACATCTGATAGGCCACTTCATCAGAATTGCGTGGAGGGCAACTGACATCCACAGAGATACCTGGGCTCTACCCTAGGCCTATAGGTATCAATATCATTGGAGACGGTCCAGGAATCTGCATCTAACATGTTTCCTGTGGGATTACTGCTCACAGAACACTTTGAAAACCACTCTTGAATCGAACACATAACACTTGCTCCTTATGTAGCCATTGGAAGGAAGGGATGAAGGACAGACAAACACAGGTCTTTCCTGGGTCACCAAAACTCCACAGAACCGGGCAAACACACTGGGTTAGAGTCAGAGTTCTTTAGATACAAGTTATGAGCAATTAAAGCAATTTAGGAACTTAGGGAAATCACACACACACACACACAGACACACACACACAGACACACTTTTTTTTGTTTTTTTTTTACCAATTCAGGAAATTTCAAACAGCACCATGTAGGTGGTCTTTTCTTCCTGTCCCTTACTTCAACCAGACTAGCTGTCTGCCTTTATCTGTTTCACACTTAGTATTCCATGAAATTTTTCACTTAATAAAATGTTCTGCTTCTCAAGTAAAAGGCTTGAAAAATTATTGGTATGGTTCTACCAAAAACCTCTTAAACTGATTTGCCATATCCACAGTACACAGAAATATAAGGTCAAAGACAGACATGTCCAGGGTTTTAATAAAAGAAAGAAAAGTAAATCATCTGCTCCCTTCTAGTTTTCTGAAATGTAAGACTGAACCCTGTTGAGAAATCCAAACATCATGGACTTTATTTCTCAGATCAATTAATTTCTTACGTTTGATCTTAGACTTGATCTGTTAGGTCAACTGATTTTTACCTCCTCTAATGATTGACACAAAAGAAAATCCAAAGGTCTACTCATCCTCCAAGAGTCAATTCAAATATTATATCCCCAAGTGAAGATTCTTTAACGTCTTCAGTCATATTTAAAGAATCCTTCCCTTTTTGCTGCTGTACTTCACAGGCCTTTAACACAGAACTGGAAATGATGGTTTACCTATCTATATCCCCTTAGACAATGGCCAAGGTGTAAACATTCATCTCAGGAAATCCTGGCATAATAGATACATTAAGATGATTGCATGAATCTAATTACAGAGCAAAAGATTCAGTCCTCTCCTCTAGATAATTCTGTAGTACCTTCAAAACATATTAGGAAAGTGTTACCCATTTAAAATGTGTCTTCTATCTTTGGATTTACTTTCTTGCTTTTTGATCTTCATTTGTGGTGAAAATGTTACAAGAATGATGTTGCCTGCTGCCGAGTTCAAGTTGAAAAAGGCATTATATTGAGGTGCAGTCTGAAACATGACAGCATATGTAAATGTGTTGGTGATGCTAAAAATACATGGATAAATGATGCATGACATCCACAGAGTATGCACAACTTTGTATTTATATAGTACCTACATGTAGACATTAGGATTCTATTTATGCGTTTGCCAAGAAAGGGAAAAGTGTCTACATATGTCTCGTAAATATGGATCCGGGCTCATGCCCAATGCAGATGCTGCAGAGAGACGGGAATGGGGAAAGGGGCGTGCTGCTCTGGGAGCAGCCTGTCTATCAGATCATTTCCCCAGAATAGGTTTCTGGAAACATGAACAAAGATGATGGCCTGTAGACAATGGAAATTTATCCAAAGAGGATGAAAATTGTCTTCCACAGGGTTTCAGCATTGTGTATAATTTCTTATAATTCTTTGAAAACTGGCAATCTAGAAATGTCATGTGCAGTTGCCTTTAGTTAAGAGAACCCAAACATCCTCATTTCCCAAGTACGAAAACACGAGCGTTCTGCCTATTCCTTGTCTTATAACCAGGATAGTGACTTGTAAGGAGACAAAGGTTTTCAAAAAAAGAATGATATCACTGATGTGTTATGTGTTTAAGGACTTTGCCCTTAGAATCAGAAAAACCAGAATCAGACTCCCAGTTTTAGCACTAAGCGTCTCTGTGACCTTGGGCCTCCCAGCCTGACTCTTCTTATCTGTAATATGGACATGATTAAGTACCCACCTCAGAGTAAAAACTCAGAGCAGAGTTTTTAAAATTTAAATGATATAATGGTGGTAAAATGATTAGCACAGTGACAGAACATTTTAAAATGCAAAACATTGTAGCTATTCATTACATTTATCTTTTACTAATCTTTCTCCTTTGCATACAATAGGGTTTACTTCTTCATTTAGAATGACATTAGACTAAATAATATTTTAATATTCTCACCCTGAAATGTGAATGTATAATTTCAACAAAGTTTAGAACGTACATGCTTTCCCTAAATCTGGATTTTTTTTCATTTATATTATTGTTTTATCACATCTTACTCTGAAAAGTCTTGGACTGTTTTAGTCAATTCAGAACATCCATGATTAAACAGTTCATCTTATGACATTCAAAAAGTTAAATCAAATTCCAGGTCAACCATCTTATTCTGCCTTCTGATATTCCTTTCAAATTAGTATGGGAAACGTGCTGGGTGTGCCACCGCTGACGGGGGTGGTGGAATAGAGCGCATTTAGTCTGGGGAAGTGAAGGAGTTTCTATAATCTCCTTCTTTCCCTCGGCAGCCTCAATGTAAAGTACATAACTGTCATTTTTACAATAGGAAAAATGACTGACTTGTACAGTATCAGCTTTTACTGCAAAAGAATTAACATCTATAACCACTTGATTAGCATTGTTACCAAAAAGGTCTTGTCCTTATTGTATACGTGAGTGATAATGCTCAATGATGCAGAATGCCTACCTTGAATTGGGAAACTTGGCTCTTTACAAGCATAACTTTACAGTCTAATCCACATGAGGGACAAGAAGGAAACAAAATAGTGTGGGGAGAGAAGGGATTTTTGCTCTTCTCCTTTCCATTAATTCTTTGACTTTTGGTCATCCTCTCCTCTGTCCCTTCCTCTCTAACCTCCTTGTTCATTTCTTAATGACATAAAAAGAATATGGGGCAGGAAATAAAGGCTCAGACACTGAACAGCAAATACACTGATAGAAGTCTGTTTCATTTACTAGCTCAAATTCCACAGATGAAGGATTTGATCTTTATAGTAAAAATATTCCAGAGTAATACCATTCAAGCGTGAGTCCCAAAGTGCCAATTCACCACCAACTCAACCTATTTGACAGTGGATTTCTACTCTTCTAACTCCGGAAAGCCTGACACATATAGAGATAAGTATATGCTAAACTAGTACATTATAAGGTCTGATATGCCACAGTCATTATTCTCTCTAAAAGAATTTTCTTTAAATATCACAAGAAATATATTCTTCTTAAGTACACACAAGAAATATACTCTTCTTAAGTACACACAAGCACTATCTTTGTACCATAATTAATAATAAATGAGGAATCTAAATATTTTAAACAAGTAAAGGAATATTCTTAAATGTGGTAGCTTAGCTTACAGAACACAGAAAAGGCTCACTATCGTTTTAAATAATAGCAATACAATTTTAATAAGGTTGCATTTTTTTTTATTAAGTACATTTAAACACTCCTTCTGATCTTTCATATTATACTCAGCAGTTAAGCAGATTTATTTGTGGAGCTTTTGTAACCACCTCATTTAACATTAGGTATATCTTTTAGTTTAATTAAAGCATTCCTCTCCCTCCGTAGTAGTCAATTGTTTTCAGTTCACCCATTATGTATAATTGTTTTCTTTGATCCATTCAAAACCTGGCTATTTTTCATGGCTAATTAAATCAACACTTGACCACTGCATTTAATGCTTAACTCAGTTTAATTTCTAATCTTGTGTACCTGGGCTCCTGCACCTAACATGCCTTGAAAACACTGCACACATTATGTTAGAGTTGCATACCGCCTGCAACTAGTCCCTGGAAGTAGAGGCAAAGTGTATATTTCAGGATTTCCAGCAGAGGGCAGTCAAGCAAGAATAATCACTTTCGCAAGAGGAGAAATTGATGATGATGTTTCCTGATATTTTTTCAAATCAAATTAACATCAGAGTATGAGTGTATATGTGTGTTCGGGTTGGGAGTGGGTGGAAAAAATGTATCCTTTGCGAGCCAACTCATTTCTCACTTAACCTCTTTCTCAGCTGAATAAGAGCCACTATGTGCACTAGATAAGAGACAAGATATTTTCAAAACACTCTTAGTATTAAAACCAAAGCCATAAATTCTGTTACGACAACTGACACTTTCATCACTCTACTTTGGCGTATTTTACATTTTAAGGATTTTAAGAATAAGTTCGCATCACTGAAGAAAGTAATCAAACTTTTGAAGCATATGATTCCTTGCCAAGATATGACTGAAATAAATACATTTCAATTAAAAACTAATAATTGAAACAAAAGGAAGCTGGATTCAGTTTCACAAGAAAAACAAATTAGAAGATATATTCTCTAGCAGGAGGTGGGATTTCTCACCCACAAAATGCTCAGTTATAATATGATTAACAACTCTTACCCGCCATCCCTTGTAGCTGTGTTCTCAATTCCTTACCATCTATTCCTTTTCAAGGAGGTCTTCACTACCAATTAGAAACATTGCACCAGGAGTCACTTGGCTAGGGCTATGGAAGTTCAGTTCCTTTTACTCTTATACCCAATGGTGTGCTGGTAATTGTTTAATAACCACCTCTAGAGAAGGAAAAGGCCCCAACTCGTTGATTTTGCCCATTTCCACAGTGTAAATATTCCCACCTGGTTAACTGTGAATTGCCAACATGAAGTTACTGAACACAGAACTGGGAAGAGATGTAGGGTAGCACACCATGAGATCCTATTTCCAACCTAGAAATACAGCAGATGTAAAAAAAACTCAAGAGCAAAGAAAGTAGTGAAATAATTAGGAAGTGATGACTTTTGAGTATTTATTACCTTTGTTTATAATTTATTTAATGTTAAGTTGGTATAATTTAATTTTTAATAATGGCTATGTTTAACAATGGCTCACAAAATCATTGAAAATTTAACAGTCAGCTCTCGGGAGCTGGTATGAACTAACTCTACCACACCATGAATGTGCCAGACCTTCCAGTTCTTAGACCTAAGAGAAGCAAGGCAAGGAAACAGAAGGCAGTCAAGAAGGAGAATCAGTGTCCTTTCCACTTAGGGCGTTTCATCATCTCTTACAACCAAGTTCTCCAGGCATGTAAAACCCTATCCCCTTCATGGATTATACTCTAATTTTTAAAATTAATTTTTCTCCTAGAGACATATTTTCGTATTTAATAATTTATACGCCACCTTCATAGTTTTTTCTGCCATATCTGTAAATATCTTTTGTTACTTGACTCAAAAAAAACACAAAAATCCTCAACTTCTGAGAAAAACATCACATCCATAAAGGGAAAATCATTATCATTTTTTATAAATAGGCATAAACCTAACAAATAAATAATGAAAGCAAATTGTCAGTAAATTCTAGCTAGATACTACTACTGACTGAAAGCTTTATATCTGAGGCTTGCTCTCTTTTTGTCAAAAATCTATCACAGCAAGTTTTAATAAGGAGTTAAAAACATATTACCACTGATCGAGACTTTCTCCTTGACAGAATCAGAAAAACTAAGCTGATTTAGGCTCACTATGTAATTCAACATTGTTTATTTTTACGTCCATATGCTTGTACATAAAATGCCTTAGTGCACACTCTAAAATCACCTTGCCTTCCACTAGAGGTGCATACTCCTAGTTCTTTATAGCACAAACATCCTACCAATCATGTAGGCTTAAAATCCCCAGAATAAAAATTTCCTTCTCCAGATTTCAGGCGCTATTAATCCTGCTTCAACAGCCACTGTCTTGGGCTTCCCAGGTGGCACAGTGGTTAAGAATCCACCTGCCAATGTAGGGGACACGGGTTCGAGCCCTGGTCCGGGAAGATCCCACAAGCCGTGAAGCAACTAAGCCCATGAGCCACAACTACTGAGCCTGCGTGCCACAACTACTGAAGCCCACGCGCCTGGAGCCCGTGCTCCGCAACAAGAGAAGCCACCGCAATGAGAAGCCTGCACACCGCAACAAAGAGTAGCTCCCGCTCATCGCAACTAGAGAAAGCCCGCATGCAGCAACGAAGACCCAAAAAAAAAAAAAAAAAAATTTAATTAAAAAAAATTTAAAAAGCCACTGTCTTTGCATAAATGAACTTATCTACGAAACAGAAACAGACTCACAGGTATAGAAAACAGACTAGTGGTTGACAAGGGTGGGGGGAGAATGGATTGGGAGTTTCAGATTAGCAGATGCAAACTATTATATATACAATGGATGAAGAACAAAGTCCTAGCACAGGGAACTATATTCAATATCCTGTGATAAACCATAATGGAACAGAATATGAAAAAGAATATATATATATGTATGTATAACTGAATCACTTCATCGTACAATAGAAATTAACACAACATTGTAAATCAACTATACTTCAATAAAGTTTTTTAAAAAGTCAATATCTCTCTATAAATTTGTACAAATGAATTAATCTCTGCTAATCCTGAGTTTCCCAGTCAGTTATTTTGAAGATTAAAAGCATTTATCACAGAAATTTCCTGGAATGAACTAAGTGCTCAAAAAAATGCTAGCTATGAGTATAAATTTAAGCACAGGCAAATTTTATGCCTGACTGTGTATTACCTTCAACAAACCAAAATGTACTTCGTAAAAAAAAATAAAAACAAAAACACTAGCTATACTTACTGCTCTGGGTGGAGTCAGGATTATTAATAAACTTAGCTATTTGGTTTCTCACTCCACAGCAAATTAGACACATTAAATTAGAAACAGACACACACTACCCAGGATTACTATTCTTAAAGCAGAAAGAAATATCAGTGAATTCCTGACCATTCATGAGAAAACAACCCATCAAAACCAGAATTATGGACAGGTTTTTTAAAAGTAAGAGTAGTGAGGGACTGTGGAGCACCAGAGCCAGGGGCTGACACCTCCCAATAGATCTGGAGAGTGTCATTAAAGAACAATTGGGACGAGGACTCAGCGTTATCAAGGAAAGTTTAAAATATGTTCGATTATCTGTTTATTTAATGGGTAAGTGTATAGCATATTTCGGAATTCTTATCAACCTGTTTAAATTTATTAAAGTTGGTTAATGTATACACAATTCGATGGTTTTGTTTTCTAGGCATAGAAAAAGATTGGAAAAATATATGCTAAAATCTTAATATTTGTTATTTCTGAATTTAGGATTATGGGTGGTTTTAATGTCCTTTTGTGTGATAATTTCCAAGTTTCCAAAAAGAACATGTGCTACTTTTTAATCCATAAAAAAACAATGTGTATTACAAAAAAAAAAAAATTAAGGGAACAATCTCACTTCTTGAGAAACTGGTTAAAATTAAATCTGCTTCTATCAATGTTGTTGACTGAATCATTACTGTTAGATCTTCAATCAAGCGTTAGTAATTCAGATTCACATAAACATAAAGAACACATCATTTCAGGTCTATTCCCATTGATTAACGCTGACTTAAACTTCTTTGTAATGAGTATGACAAATTTATATCTTTTTTTGTCATTGTTTGCTGAGTACTTTTCTGTTGAGTTTTTCTTAGAACATGTGAAGAATTGTAAATCAAATGTAATAAGAAAACATGGATTCCAGAACTCAAAAGACTGTTGAAGGAACTAATGAAATTGTGGCTGTGAACGTGACTCAAAAACACTATCATAAAAACAATGCCAGTTTATATTAGTATTATCATATATTTCATTCAGCTCTAAAACTCTCCAATTTTAGCTTTAGAATTTGTGAATGTGTTCTGAATAGAAGATGTTGTCAGATAAGGCTCTTTAGATAATTGAGGTCTTAAAAGTATTTTTTCTCACTTTAGTAATGTCCAGGAAAGCCCAAATCATATAATTGAGTTAAAAAGTAAAAAGCAAATAATGCAAGTCTTAGATAGACATGATGTAAGGAATACTCAAGTTTCCTCTCTAACTGTGGTTTCTTCACTCTATCTGCCTGCCTATCTATCTATCCATTGGTCCAGCCATCCAGCCATCCATCCAGCCATCCACCCACCCATCCATGTCTATTTGCTTATCTATCATCTATCCACTCATGCATCTCTTCCTTTATATCAAGAACTTATCAGGGAAATTTCGGAAAGCTCTGCCTCTCACCAAAACAATGCACATTTATACAAAACTGTATGAAACAAGGCAAATGATTCACAAACCGTCCATGCATCTGAAGAATCTCTGCTCTGTTTTCATGCAGTTTTCCATTTTTTATACATAATCTCCTGTTTGGATATTTTAAGCATCAATAAATTGATACTGATTCTACTGTTTCATAGGAAAGATTTAAAGATATTCTAATACTTGTTTGCTGGAATTTCACAACATCTGCGGTGTTTACCACTCCCCTCCCCGCAGCGCACCACCATTCCATACACTGAGCGCTCAGTGGGCACTTTTTTTTTTTTTTTTTTTTTTTTTTTGGCGGTACGCGGGCCTCTCACTGTTGTGGCCTCTCTTGTTGCGGAGCACAGGCTCCGGACGCGCAGGCTCAGCGGCCATGGCTCACGGGCCCAGCCGCTCCGCGGCATGTGGGATCTTCCCGGACCGGGGCACGAACCCGTGTCCCCTGCATCGGCAGGCGGACTCTCAACCACTGCGCCACCAGGGAAGCCCTCAGTGGGCACTTTTAATTTGTCAGTTCTGGAAAATTATTTTGTATTATTTATTTAATCACTTCTTGCCCTCTATTTCTCTCTCTCCTCTCTTTTAAAGATACGTTTAGGGACTTCCCTGGTGGCTCAGTAGATCCAGAAAAGAACCAAACGTCTCCTGCTTGAGGGACTGATAGCTGGTTGCTGGTATTCTTTGCATTAGCCAGGGATGGATGACTTATTTCCAATTATAAATTTTCAATTCATCTCTTGTGTTTAGTCTCTGTCTTTACTGAGCCCTTTATTGTACCTCAGCCCTATACTGAATCTAAGGCCTCAAATTCTTGGTAGATTTTTATGTTAGTTCAGGTCCTCCAAAAAGCAGAAGCCAAGTTTGGTTACAAATCCAAGGATTGTATGAAGGAAAACACCTGTGTTAAAAGAAAATGGAGAGGGAGCTAGGTAAGACTGGGAAGGCAGTCAGACCACAAAGCAAGGTTGACCCCTCAATAAGGAGAAGGAAAGAAGGCTGGAGGCCCACCCAGCTGCTGGGGCTCTTCGTCAGTTATGCTCCCCGCTGTAGTTGGATATCCAAAAGGCACATTCTCATGGCCACCACCATTTTCTTTTTTTTTGAAGAATTTTTATTTTTTATTTTATTTTATTTTTATTTTTTGCTGTGTTGTGTCTTCGTTGCTGCACGCAGGCTTTCTCTAGTTGTGGTGAGCGGGAGCTAATCTTCGTTGTGGTGTGCGGGCTTCTCATTGCGGTGGCTTCTCTTGTTGCGGAGCACGGGCTCTAGGTGCATGGGCTTCGGTAGTTGTGGCACACGGACTCAGTAGTTGTGGCTCTCAGGCTCTAGAGGGCAGGCTCAATAGTCGTGGCGCACAGGCTTAGCTGCTCCGTGGCATATGGGATCTTCCCGGACCAGGGATCGAACCCGTTTCCCCTCATTGGCAGGTGGATTCTTAACCACTGAGCCATCAGGGAAGTCCCACAATTTTCATCATGATTCTCCACATTCCTGGTTTTACTTAATGGAGTGTTGATTCTGCTACTTACTGCTTCTGTTGATGATTTTAATTCTATGGCTACATTTTCTAGTCTTTATGCTATTTATCTTTCTGACATTCTTCATACAGTTTCCAATTTTATCTTCATTTGAGCTCATCTTTAACCTTTTTTTTTAAATACGTCTTTTTCCCCCCTGAATTTTTAGTATAAAGCCAATACTCCATAAATTTTTCTTCTGTTAACTTTTTTTTTTTTTTTTTTTTTGCGGTACGCGGGCCTCTCACTGTTGTGGCCTCTCCCGTTGCGGAGCACAGGCTCCAGACGCGCAGGCTCAGCGGCCATGGCTCACGGGCCCAGCCACTCCGCGGCATGTGGGATCTTCCTGGACCGGGGCACGAACCCGTGTCCCCTGCATCGGCAGGCGGACTCTCAACCACTGCGCCACCAGGGAAGCCCCTCTGTTAACTTTTTAATCAAACTTTTTATTTTGAGACAATTGTAGATTCACCTGCAATTATCAGATGTAATACAGAGAGTATACCTTTAACTTGGGTTCCTCTACTGTTAGAATCTTGCAAAACTATAGTCACAATCAGCATATGTATATTGATATAGTCAAGATACAGAACACTTCCATCATCAAAAGGATCCTTCATTTTGCCCTTCTGCAGCCACACATACCTCCTACTCCCACTCTCTCACCCTAACCACTGGCAACCACTACTAGTCTGTTCCCCATTTCTATAATTTTTACGTAACCTTTTTCTATTGGCTTTTATCACTTAACATAATCCCTGGAGATTCACTCAGGTTGGTCTTTTTTATTGCTGAGTTGTATTCCATGGTATAAATGTACCATGGTTTCTTTAACCACTCACCCACTGAAGACGTCTGGCTTGTATTCAGTTTTTCGTTATAATGAATAAAGCTGCTATAAATATTGACGTATATGTATTTGGGTGAACATAGGTCTTCACTTCTCTGTGATAAATGCCCAAGAATGTGACTGCTGAGTAATACTGTAGTTGTATGCTTAGTTAAGAAAGTTCCGAACTGTCTTTCAGAGTTAGCTGCAAGTGGCTGTACAATTTTACATCCCCTCAGCAATGTGAGGCTGAGCTGACTTCCCAGGTCAGCCACAACATTTAGTGCTGTCACTGTGTTTTATTTTAGTCCTTCTGACAGGTCTATAGTGTAGTGATATCTCATTGTGGACTAGTATTTCCTGAGTGACTAATGAACACCTTTACATGTGATGACCTGCCATCTTTACATCCTCTTCATTGAAATGTCTGTTCATGTGTTTTGCACATTTTTGAGTGGACTATTTATTTAATGCTGACTTTTGTGAGATCTTTATACAGTTTAGAAACTAGTGCTTTGTCAGATATGTTCTCTCAGTAGGTAGCTTAATATTTTTTTAACAGGGCCTTTCAAGAGAAAAGTTTTTGTTTTGATGAGGTCCAATTTATCAATTTACGGATCGTATTTTTGGTGTTAAATCTAAGAACTCTTTGTCTAACTTTAAATACACGTTTACATTTAAGTTCACGATCCATTTTTAGATAATTTTAGTATAATGTGTGAAACTCAAGTAGTAGGTTTTTTTAACCTATGGATATCCAGTGGTTCTAGTACCATTTGTTGAAAAGACTGTCTTCCATTGAATTGCTTTTGCCTCTTTGTCAAAAAGCAATTGAGTATCTTTGTGTGGGTTTATTTCTGTGTTATCTATTCTGTTCCATTGATTTGTGTATCTGTTCTTCCACCAATACCACACAGTTTTGATTTCTATGCTTATATAATAGGCCTTTAAATGGGGTAGGCTCATTCTTCTTCAAAATTGTTGTAGCTATTCTCCTTTCTTTCAATTTTGAAAAAAAATTTAAAATACTCTTATCTATATCTAAAAAATGGTAACATAATTTTTGTAAATATTTCCTTTATGTACATTTATAATCACATCAGATAGTGTTAATAGTTTTGCTCAACTGTCAAGCACAATTTTAAAAACTCAAAAGGAGGTGGAAAATCTATTCTATTTATCCATAATTTTGTTTACCTTGTTCTTCTGTCCCTCTCAATACTCCAAGGTTGCTTTGTCTATTGTTTTATTTCTTTTTAAAGACCCTTTTCCTTGGGACTTCCCTGGTGGTCAAGTGGTAAAGAATCTGCCTTCTTTCAGGGGACATGGGTTCAATCCCTGGTCGGGAAACTAAGAACCCACATGCCATGGGGCAAGTATGCTCTCATGCCTCAACTAGACAGCCTGTATGCCGCAAACTACAGAGCCTGAGGGCTGTGGAGCCCTCACGCCACAACTAGAGAGAAGCCCACGTGCCACAATAAAAGATCCCACGTGCCATGACTAAAACCCAAAGCAGCCAAAAATAAAATAAAATAAATAAATAAAATAAATAAATACTTAAAAAATACATAAAGACAATTTTCCTTTATCTGAGGATGTTTTGACTTCTTCATTCCTATAGAATACTTTTACTGTATTTAGGATTGTAGGTTTACAGTTCTTTCCTTTCAGCACTTGAAAAATGTTGTGCTGCTCCCTTTTGGCCTCTATGGTTTCTCCAGAGAAATCTGCTTGCATTTGAATTATGTCATTTCTCTCATTGTTTTCAGATGTTTTTTCCTTTAGTTTTTAGAAGTTTGGCTATGATATTTCTTTGTCTGCATTTATTATTAGGGTTTCTTTTCTGAGGTTTTCTCAGCTTCCTGAATCTGTAGATTCATATCTTTGAAATTGGCATCACTATTTCTTTGACTACTTTTTCATTCCTGCCATCTTTCAACTCTCCTTCCAGGACTCCAAAGACATGAATACTAGATCTTTCATCATAGCCTCAAGGGTCCTTGAGGTTCTGTTCTTTTTTTTTTTTTTTTTTTTTGTCTATTTCCTGTCTGTTGTTCAGATGGAATAATTTCTAATCTCCTATAATGCAGTTTGGGAGCCTTATCACAGCCTGGTGAGTGAGAAAGTCTAGATTTCCTACTGATCCTTTGCTGGCATGGCAGGGAGATGGGCCCACAGATTTTCTATGGTCATCTACAGTACAGTGGTTATTGTCTAACAGTTTTTGTCTTCCTGTGTTTCCCCTTCCCTGGTCATTTGGCTAGAGAGAGAAGGCTTTTGTTGGGATGTGTGTATCTGTGCCTATGAAGCATTGCCAGAGGCTAGGTCCTCAGTTCCAAGTGTAGGATATATGACGGAAAAACAAAACCTGGAAACTCACAACCATGCTGTTCCACAACCCCCCTATCTCTAGCCAGTCTTTCCTCTTTTTCCCACCTTTCTTCTTAGGGTTTTAAAAATGTATAATGTCCAGGGGTGTTCGCTGAACTTAGCAGAAGGAATAGCGAAAGTATACCTACTCTATTTCCCTGGAAATGGAAGAAATATTTCTTTCACTTTTAAAACAGTTTTGTAGTATATTTCCATTCCCTGCCTCAAATACCACTGTCTCCATCTTTTCTACTATAGAACCTTGTAACAAGGCTATACTTTTTTCCCCCTGATTACTTACCATTTAAGAAGACAAACTCTGGGCTTCCCTGGTGGTGCCGTGGTTGAGAGTCTGCCTGCCGATGCAGGGGACGCAGGTTCGTGCCCCGGTCCGGGAAGATCCCACATGCCGTGGAGTGGCTGGGCCCATGAGCCATGGCCGCTGGGCCTGTGCGTCCGGAGCCTGTGCTCCGCAATGGGAGAGGCCACAACAGTGAGAGGCCTGCGTACTGCAAAAAAAAAAAAAAAAAGAAGACATGCTCTATCCAGGTTCAGAAATTTTTTATGTTCTCTTTTATCCCCCCGAGTGTCAACTTACTTATTCTTAGAATCCTTCTCTTTGTTTTTGTGTTAGGGGAACAGATAATATGAACTACACCTGGCCAATCTCCCCATATTTTCCCCTTTTATATAGGTAATTTTTTTTTTAGCCATGAAATTCAAATCTGCCCTCAGGGTATGATTTTACACTCACAAAGTAATCACAATACCTGAAGTAGGATATATTTTAGATATACACTATGACTTCTATGACTATTCTACTCAAGTCTTCTTTCTGACCCTTCAACACACCAAACTCATTCCAACTTTAGGAGCTGTCTTGACTATTCCTTTTGTCTGAAATGTGCTTCAACTATATTTTTGGAAAACTGGCTCCTCACCACTGTTCAACCCAACCAATGTCACCCCCTTAGAAATGCTGCTCCTAACTTCCCAACCTAAATTAGTCTATCCATTGCAGAGTATTCCTGATTTCATTAACCCACATTATTTTCTTTCTAGCATATCTCAATATTTAAAATTACCTTGTTAATTAATTTACATATTTCACATTTGTTTTCTATCTTCTCTCTCTAGAGCATATATTTAATAAGGAAGAAACTTTTCATTTTAATGAATGAACGAATACCTAGTATGCCACATGATAAAACAGTCTTATAATTGGTTTGAAATTGGATGAAAAATACTATATGTGGGATTGTCTTTTGTATATAATCCTTAGTTCATCATTTAATAATGGACTCATGATATTTCCAATATCATAATTTATTTAAATACACATTAAGAAAAAACTCAGACCATATAAACCGTTACTACTGTTTTAAAAAAGAGAAACACTGGACTCGCTATATAATGTTTGTAGCAAATCCTGAGGTCAAACTTCTTGCATATTTTGTTCAAAAGAGAAGGACCAAAAAGGTAGTTGTTCTTTAGAATTTCAATGCAATTCGATGGAAGAAAATGTTATTTATTTATTTATATATGTATGTATGTATGGCAAAAAAAAAAAAAAAGAAAGAAAAGAGCAGCTTTAGAACAGAATCTTTGGGAGGTCAAAAAAAAGTGAGAACAAATAAACTGAACTATATTTTAAAGTAATAACTCTGGGGAACAAGTTTAACATTCTGGAAATTTTAATTATCCAGTGGATTTCTCTCTGGCTTATAAGACACCAGTGCCTCCACCATTTTTGGAATTTGGACCATAGTGCATGCCCAGTATTGGTGCTCAGGATTAAGTATCCAAAGAGAAGAAGGTTAAGTGGAAATTTTCCTACTTCTTTGATCACGTGTCTATAGACTTTCTCATAGAAGATTGCTATGCAACAGCTCCATGCAACAATCATGTTCATAAAAATAATGTTTCGGGGCTTCCCTGGTGGCGCAGCGGTTGAGAGTCCGCCTGCCAATGCAGGGGACACGGGTTCGAGCCCTGGTCCGGGAAGATCCCACATGCCGCGGAGCGACTGGGCCCGTGAGCCACAGCTACTGAGCCTGTGCGTCTGGAGCCTGTGCTCCGCAACAAGAGAGGCCGCGACAGTGAGAGGCCCGCGCACCGCGATGAAGAGTGGCCCCCGCTCGCCACAACTAGAGAAAGCCCTCACACAGAAACGAAGACCCAACACAGCCAAAAATAAATAAATAAATAAAATTTAAAAAAAAATAAATAAATAATGCTTCACATTATTTGTTCCTAATCCCTTTCCCTGCAAGTGTTTGTTGGGGTGCATAAGTGAAAGGAGGATGCATTTGCAGAGGCAATTACCCATTATTGTTGAGCAGCTCGGCAGCCTCTTGAGCAAACTCATGCATAATTTGTGCAGAAGATACTGTCTGCAATGCTTTCCCTACCCCCGCCCGCCCGAGGGAGGGCACATTCTTCCACATGATGTGAACTCTACTCCCACCCCTACCTTCACTCCCATCTCAACATGGCCAAATCCCAACTGCCTTTTCAGCTCAAGTGCCTTAATGACCCACTTAAAAAGTGATTTCCCCTCCTCTCAACCTCCCTTTAGAATTTAGCGATACCCCTCTTACTACATTTAGCTATAACCTGGGTGACAAAATATTTATGAACACATTTTAATCCGTTAGATCGTAACTGACACTTCGTGAACAACTAATGGGTTGCCAGCTTCCTTACATTCTCCCCTCCAACTGCTCCCCACTTTCTGAAAACCGTTCTCCTACGCCAGCCCCTCACCTTTCCCATGCCATCCCACCCATGCTGCATACACAGGGATGCGACCTCTGTATGCTTGTTTGAAACACTCAGTGTGCACATTACATAATCTACACATATTCATATCTACACATATCTACTTTTATTAATATAGACTATAAGAAATGGGCTTCCCTGGTGGCGCAGTGGTTGAGAGTCCGCCTGCCGATGCAGGGGACACGGGTTTGTGCCCCGTCCGGGAGGATCCCACATGCCGCGGAGCGGC
The DNA here is from genome assembly GCF_964270905.1 of Leucopleurus acutus. NCBI lineage: Eukaryota > Metazoa > Chordata > Mammalia > Artiodactyla > Delphinidae > Leucopleurus > Leucopleurus acutus. Next base: position 20,687,985 of record NC_139153.1, read on the forward strand.
TGGTCCCGTGAGCCATGGCCACTGAGCCTGCGCGTCCGGAGCCTGTGCTCCACAACGGGAGAGGCCACAATAGTGAGAGGCCCGCGTACCGCAAAAAAAATAAAAAAAAAAAGAATTGGTGGTTAACCTGAAATGTTGCCTTTTAACAGACAGTTTTCAAAACTTTTTACAAAGGGGGAAAAGACTGTTAAAAGGAGGCTCCCTGAAAATGTAGAACATTTGACTATTTTATGCCTCATTCTGTCAGTTTTAGCAATCTATATAGATGCATTTTGAAACTGATAAACAGAAACTTTAATTTATCTTTGATAAGAGTATATGCCACTATACATACAGATAGCATTTAAATTTGCAAACACACTGTTCTTCATGTAAGGTACTGCATCATACAACCTATAAAAAAGAAAGAAGAAAAAAAGGAAGTACACTCCAGGAACCAAGCTCATGGACCAAAACCACAGCTCCTCAGAAAGCAATGACTGGCCTGGGATAGGCAAGTGAGCTCTCTCCTCCGTAACAGAGACTAAAAAGAAGGAGTAGGGGAAAGATTGATTGCTTCACTCATCTGTCTCCACGTAGCTCAGAACGTAAGAACTAACCTGAAAATGAATCAGATCATTCATCTCCTCAAAACCCTTATGTTTCTGGGGGGGAAAAACCCCAGTTCTTATAATAGTCTGCAAAGTTCTACATGACCTGTGGCCCTGTTACATCTTTCCTCTAACCTCTTTATCCTCACAGTCTCTGTTCCAGGCATGCTGGCTTCCGTGCTGTTCTGCAATACCCTTGACACATTCCACCTAGAGACCTTTACCCTAACGATTCCCTCTGCCCATGACTCTTCCCCTATATACATGCATGGCCAAATGCTGCACTTCCTTCAGTCTTTCTGCGCAATGCTATCCTATTAAGGAGGGCTCGTCTGACATTCTGTCTAAAACTGCAACCTCTCTTCCTTATTCCCAGTACAGGGAGTCCTCCTCAGGCTATTCTCATTATTTTTACCTTTAGAACTTATCTCTCCCTAACATTTTTCTTATTTTTGATGTTTATTGCTGAGTGTCTATCTCCACACACTAGGGTATAAACTCTAGGAGGACAGGTGTTTCTAATCTCTTCATTACTACCTGTGTTTAGGTTCTTAGAACAATGCTTGGAATGACGAGCACTCAGTAAATATTTGTTGGAGGAATAAATGGAAAACTGTTTTCTAATATGTGCCCAGGGAGTAGAAAAGGTCAGATCCTAAAGAGAAGCATAAACTAAACGTAAAGGAGAGAGTCAGACAAATGTGGCTGAGGGTGTGGAGAAAAGGGAACCCTCGTATGATGTTGGTGGGAGTGTAAACTGGTGCAGCCACTTTGGAAAACAGTATGGAGGTTCCTCATAAAACTAAAAATAGAGTTACCAAATGACCCAGCAATTCTACTCCGAGATATATATCCAAATAAAATGAAAACACTAATTCAAAGAGATAAATGCACCTCAATGTTCATAGCAGCACTATTTATAATTGCCAAGATATGGAAGCAACCTAAGTGTCCATTAACAGATGGATGGTTAAAGAAGATGTGGGGTGTGTGTGTGTGTATATATATATATATATATATATACACATATATACACACCTAATATATATAGGAATATTACTCAGCCCTAAAAAGAATGAAATTCTGACACCTGCAGCAACATGAATGGATTTGGAGGGCCTTACACTAAGTGAAATAAACCAGACAGAATAAGACAAATACTGTATGATATCACTTACATGTGGAATCTGAAAAATACAACAAACTAGTGAATATAACAAAAAGAAGCAGACTTACAGACCTAGAGAACAAACTACTGGTCACCAGTGGGGAGAGAGAAAGGCGCAGGGGCAATGTAGGGGTAGGGAGTAAGAGGTATAAACTATTAAGTATAAAATAAGCTACAAGGATATACTGTACAACATAGGGAATACAGCTAATATTTTATAATAACTATAAATGGAGTATAACCTTTAAAAATTCTGAATCACTATATTATATACCTGTAACCTACATAATATTGTAAAGCAACTATACTTCAATAGGAAACATATTTTTAAAAAAGAGAGACAGAGATGAGAGGCAGAGGAAGAGAGCTTGCTGCGTCCTTCAGAGCCCAAGGCTCCACAGCCATCCTGAAGTCATTCTCCACCCTTCCTCTTACTATGCAGGACACTCCTACAAAAGAACCATCCTCTTCTATATAAGTCAGTTCCAAAAAATCACTATGGCTTGAACTCAGAATCTAATTAATACAATTAAGAAGGCCAAAGCCAAGTTGATTTATTTCTATCTTTTGACCGCCCTCCCTTGATCTGTCACAATGCCTTGCATACAGTGCACATATTTATGTTAAACAAATAAATGCAACCTTGCTTATATGAAATCTAACTTGCTAAGGTATTTGCACCACAGTAAGGAATTCTTGTATTGCCACTGCTTACAGTCAGAAGTTCAGACTGATGATGTATTTACTTGCCTGAGTTACCTTAGTCTGGTTCGCTAGTAAATTAATTTCCTTACGTGGCAGGTCAGTGTTCGTGCATCTTATTTTAACATAGGGCAATCCACCTAATGGCTCAATTCATGTGTTGGGTGGTGATCTCCATTTCTCTTCTGCTAAGGTCCGTAATCAATGTATCATCAGTGTGTAATCAGCACATGTCTTTGCCTAATGGTTATGCATTAATTTCATTGCAAGATCTATTTGTGTATTCCTGAAAGAAATCAACAGCTCAAAGCTTAAGTGTAACACACCATTATTACTTTGCCCTTGAAAAAGGGATATTCTGTGACTGGATTACAAGTACACAACATACTAATGGTACATTTATGATGTCCAATTGTGTTCCTGCAAAGAAAGACTGGAATACATGTTTTGCAAGAATTTTAGAATTAAATATCATATCATAAAAAAGATAGGTATTAGTCTATCAAAGGGAGGACTTGGAAAATTCAATCAACTCGGGGAGAGTTACATCTTCCCTAAGTTTTCATTTCCTCCCTAGAAATTTCTGTTTGAGAAATTTTTTCCCTTAAATAAATATATAAGACATTTTTTCCCTCTTCTTTCAATGCACCTAGTACAGAGAGGAAAGTTTAAATGTAGTTGTGCTGATAGTTTTTAAAAAAAAAGACTCCATAAGAAACCTAAGAGAGAATTGAAAAAGAATCTTTTGTTTCCTTCCATTATATTCTAGGACTTCTTGATACTGTTTTGTTAAAAAGTCATGAAGAGAAGAAATAAAACTGATTTTATTCACAGATGACATGACTATTTATCTAGAAAATCCCCGAAGATTCCACCAAAAACTCCTGGAATGAATGATATAAGTAGAGCAAGGTTGTAGAATATAAGATTAATATACAAAACTTAATTGCTTTCTTAGATAAAAGCAATGTCTACCAAACAATGAGAATAAGGAATTATAACAATATAATTTACATTTATAATAGCACTAAAAAATAAAATAATGAAGTATCAATCTGAAATATGTACAAGTCTTCTGTATGTGGAAAATTACAACGAAATAATCAAAGATGAAAATAAATGGGAAGAAGCTCGATGTTTGTGAATTAGAAGACTCAATGTCAATTCTTCCCAGCTTGATCTACAGGTTCAACATAATTCCATTCAAAACAACAGCAAGATACTTTGTAGATATCTGTACTAATTCTAAAATGTATATGGAAAAGCAAAAGTTTTAGAGTAGTCAATACAGTATTGAAGAAGAACAAGGTTGGAAGACTCAAACTATTTGATTTCAAGACTTACTATAAAACTACAATAATCGAGATATGATGGGTTTGGTGAAAGAACAGACACATAGGTCAACAGAATAGAATCGAGAGCCCAGAGATAGACTCACACAAATATAATCAATTGATATCTCACAAAGCAGCAAAGGCAATCAATGGAGAAATGTAGACTTATCAGCAAATAGTGTTGAAAAATTGTACATCCATATACAAATGAATAAACCTAGACACAGACCTTAATTAAAATTCTCAAATTGTATCACACGCCTCAATGCGAAATAGAAAACTATTAAACTTTTATAAGAGAACATAAGAGAAAATCAAAGTAACTTTAGGTTTGATGATGGGTTTTTTTTTAATATACAACACCAAAAGCAAAACGCCCTATTTAAAAATGAGCAAAAGACCTGAAAAGTTACCTTACCACAGAAGATATACACATGGAAAATAAGCATGTGAAAATATGGACATCATTTTTCATTATGGAGATGCAAATTAAAACAATAATAAGAAACTACACAGCTATTAGAATGGCTTAAATTAAAAAAAAAAACTTACAATACAATTGTTGGTAAGGATGCAGAGCAACAGGAACTCCATTGCTGATGAGATGCAAAATGATACAGCCACCCTCAGTGACAGTTTGGCACTTTATAGCAAAGCTAAACAGTCTTACCATAGGATGCAGTAATTGTGTTCCTTGGTATTTATCCAACTGATTTGAAAACTTATATCCACATAAAAACTTGCACAAGAAAAAACTGCAATATTTATGGAAGCTTTCTTCAAAATCACCAAAACCAAGATTCAGTACGTGAATGGATAATCAATGTGCTTACGTCCATATAATAGAATACTATTCTACGATAAAAAAGAATGATCGGGCTTCCCTGGTGGTGCAGTGGTTGAGAGTCTGCCTGCCGATGCAGGGGACACGGGTTCGTGCCCCGGTCCAGGAAGATCCCACATGCCGCGGAGCGGCTGGGCCCGTGAGCCATGGCCGCTGAGCCTGCGCGTCTGGAGCCTGTGCTCCGCAACGGGAGAGGCCACAACAGTAAGAGGCCCGCGTACCACAAAAAAAAAAAAAAAAAAAAAAAAGAATGATCTATCAAACCATGCAAATATGCAGATTAATATTAAATGCTATTGCTATTAAAAAAGCCAGTCTGAAAGGGCCACACAGTATGATTCCAATTATATCACATTCTGAAATAGAAAAAAAACAATAGAGATCGTAAAAACAGATCAGTGGTTGCCAGAGGTTCTGGAGAAGATGGGGATAGGGGGGCAGATAAAGCAAAGGGAATTTTTTTTTAGTGCCATGAAACTACTCTGTATGATACTGTAATGGTAGATACATGACATGATGCATTTGTCAAAATCCATAGAAATTTACAGCAAAAACAAAGAATGAACTTTAATGTGTGAATTTTAAAAAACTACTAATTTAGGAGGGTGGAAAATCAAAGGATGAAATGCATAATGTGACAAAACGATCTGACTGCATTACAATTAAATGAAACAACTTCACCAAAAGGGGGCAGGTAGAGAGGTAATGCTCTAAGTAACATTTGAAATCACTGAATTCTATAAGACCAAAGGCAAAAGGAACTGTACATAAGCACTGACCTATACTTGATAAAGTTGTTTCCTATGAGAATACAGGTTATCACTTCTGAAACCACTCTTCATGTATGCTGGAACTGAACAATTAAGAAAATGGATGACAAACTTTGGGAACAAGATTTCTCACTGTTGGAGTGGGAAGTTATAGATAAACAAGGGAAGAAAGTTAGTATGATCCATGTAATAATGGATTAGAGTTGGAGACATCCATGTGAACTCATGTTTAATTTAATATAGATATAGATTATTACATGTAGAGATACTTATAAGTATACACAGGAGTAAGTGTACACACATATTTCCTTGTTCTCTAAGCTGAGATGGTCTAGAAGCAAAGATACACCAGTAACAACAAGAGGACCTCATACCCAGACCTTGGTTTCTGGTATCATTCTCTAGTAAAAGGAACCAGAAATCCTTGGAGAAATGGCTAATGCTACGGCTGAGGCAGCAAATATACCAGATGAGCCAGGAGCACCTTATAGTGCCAGAAAGTAAGGAAGTGCTCAAAAACACCCACAATCATGGAGGTATGTCCAAGGCACACAGAAGCCAGCTGAAAAAGTTCCCAAAGGCCAAATATGGGACAATATGAGCATCAAAGTAAACCATTATTGGCTTCTGTGTTAAGTATAAAATAAATATCCATGCATCCATATAAATAAATGAATGAACAGATACATGAGGGAGAAGACACAGATCCCATATGCATAAGAATTTTGAATAATTTATACAGATACTCTACCTTCCAGGAGGTGGAGTATAACTCCCCACCCTTTAAGTGTGGATTGGGCATTGTGACTTCCTTCCGAAGAGTACAGTGAAGAAAGGGGAAAGAAAAAGAATAACTTTATAGTGGAAACTTGACAAACATTACCTCACCCAGGTAAGCAAACTTAGCCTCAACAGTGGTAAGCCATATTGAGAGTGCATATCCTTGATATGATACAATGAGCACCAGACTTTACCTCTGTGGCCTTCCTCCCAAAAACCTATAAGGTCAGTCTATTCATAAGAAAAACATAAGAGAGGGCTTCCCTGGTGGCGCAGTGGTTGAGAGTCTGCCTCCCGACGCAGGGGACATGGGTTCATGCCCCGGTCTGGGAAGATCCCACATGCCGCAGAGCGGCTGGGCCCGTGAGCCATGGCCGCTGAGCCTGCGCGTCCGGAGCCTGTGCTCCGCAACGGGAGAGGCCACGGCAGTGAGGGGCCAGCGTACCACAAAAAAAAATAAAAAAGAAAAACAAAAGAGAAATTCCGGTTGAGGGGCATTCTAAGAAAATACCTAACCGGGGCTCCATAAAGTTCTCAAGGTCATCCAAACCAAAGAAAGTTTGAGAAAGCGTCTCAGACAGGAGGAGCCTAAGGAGACATGACAACCAAATGTTACGTGGGGTCCTGGATGGGATTCTAGACCATAAAAAGGACACTGGGTAAAAACTAAGAAATCTACATAAAGTATGAACTTCAGTTATAATAAGGCACCAATACTGGTCATTAATTGTGGCAAATATACCATACAATATAAGATGTTAAGAGAAAGGGAAACTAAGTGTGGGATATTCGGGAACTCCCTACTATCTTACCAATTTTTCTGTAAAACTAACATTATCCTAGAATAAAAGGCTTATTTTAAAAAAGCAATGGGGAATTGTCTTCAAATACTAAACTCTGCGCTCTAGAGCCTGTGAGCCACATCTACTGAGCCTGTGTGCCACAACTACTGGAGCCCGCACACCTAGAGCCTGTGCTCAGCAACCAAAGAAGCCACTGCAATGAGAAGCCCGCGCACCGCAACGAAGAGTAGCCCCCGCTTGCCGCAACTAGAGAAAGCTTGCATGCAGCAACGAAGACCCAATGCAGCCAAAATAAATAAAATAAATAAATTTATATAAAAAACAAAGGTAACATCTCCAGTTCCCTCTTGTCTGGCACTTGTAACTCTTCAGAGCATTTTACACCCACTGCTAACTTTCAGTACCTACTACTCCTGTTTGCCACGTGCTGAATGACTTGAACTACCACGTAATGGAAATCAGCCACCTCTTTACTCCTAACTGCCACAGTACAAAAACACTGGCCAAAGATAAAGAGAAAGGGAGAAAAATTGAAAATGAAACAGACAGAGAAGAAAAGAAACACAAGCACGTTTATGTTGGAAGCGCCAAGGTCACCAGCAGGGACCTCCTGCAGTGCTGACCTCAGCCACTGGTCGTATACCTCTGCCTAAAGAGGATGTTTCTGGAAAGAAAGGGTGTGTATCTCATAAACTCCCTCTTACATTCTAAGGCAGAGTTTATAAAACACCCGCAGGACATTTGGGCTTTCTTCAGAAAATGTAGCTTACATTCATCCATTAATCAATCAATTTAGTGAAAGAAAAGTGCCATTTGGTTCCTCGGAAGTTAACAGGACACTCACATAAATCCTCTGGCGAGAGGATGGATGGTGTAAAGCCAACTACACCAGTGCACACCATCAATGCACCTCACTCAAAATTATCATCAATTATTCACGAATTCTCAGCCAGCTAAGCATTTATGCTAAGATATAGATTCTTTAAAAATTTTCCACTTATTAACAAGCAGTGTCAAATATGACAGCAGGTGTTTACCGAAGCTACTGAAGAGATGAGTTTGAAGTGAGTCACCTAAAGTTTCCTGTTATAGATACCATGTGATCTTCTTCCCAGTTTTTGTAAAAGAAAAAAAGTGCTTTCTGTCATCACTCTTTCTGCCTCAAACAACTGATCCCCAAACACTCAATGGTAATAGTAACAGTAATAGTATTTTACAACTCGAAATAGTATATACAGAATAAAGCATTTCTATTAAAGGCTATATTTCAGAATATGCTTTGCTACTATTGCTTTAAAAATGTTAGTTTTGGGCTTCCCTGGTGGCGCAGTGGTTGAGAGTCTGCCTGCCAATGCAGGGGACACGGGTTCGTGCCCCGGTCCGGGAAGATCCCACATACCGCGGAGCGGCTGGGCCCGTGAGCCATGGCCGCTGAGCCTGCGCGTCTGGAGCCTGTGCTCCGCAACGGGAGAGGCCATAACAGTGAGAGGCCCACGTACCGCAAAAAAAAACACACAAAAAAAAACAAAACAAAAATAAAAACGTTAGTTTCTTTGTAATAATCCAATAAGAATCCTGTTTTGAGGATTTTGAACAAGGGCAGTTTTACAGCAAGTTTCTAATAACCATTTATGCAAATGTTTGCTTCGAATATGCCACATTCATTGATTTACAGGGGTATCTATTAACAGACCTTATATACTACTGATATATTATAAATATTGTATGTATCCAATACTAATAAAGCAGTATTTTTAAAGTTTTCTCTTATTGGAGTCCTTATCTCATGTTGGACACTGTGTCTCAATAAGGAAACATTGTGACGTTTCATGCCACCATTAAAGGCAAAGGTCTTTCTGTCCATCTGCTGCTCTGACATCCTTACTTGAATAGCTTGTGTCCTCATGGACTCAAAATGGCCACTGTGCTTCCAGTCATCACATTCATGTTCTTGGCAAGAAAGAGGCAAGAGGGAAAGGGCTGTTGCCTCATGAGGCTTTGTCTTCTTATGGAGGAAGGGAAATACTCCCTAGTAGTCTTATTCTTCCATCGCATAAATCAGAACATAGTCATAAACCAATCAGTGATCAAGGGGAATGAGATTGTTTTATCATGATTCGTTTTGACTAACCAGGATTTATCCTCTGGGCTGGGATAGGAACCTACCTTCTCTGAGATTAAGCAGTCTTACCCTCCTTATAAAAAGTATCAGGATAGTGATATATGGAAATGAAGATGGTATGAGCTGCATGCTCAGCAGGCCAAAAAAAAAAAAAAATAGGGGTTGCTACACAGTTCTAGATTCTAGCTGGGTAAAAGCAGTCTCAGTATATGCAAGTCCTTTCAGCTCTACTTGGTCTCTTATGGGCTAATTACAGAATCATAGCAGGGCCAAGCTGAGAAAAGGAAGTGACTTGGATGCCTTGCCTCCCCCAGCCCCAACTGCATCAAGGAAGCATATCCCAAAGCACCTGAAAGAGGTCTAACTTAAAAGACAATGATTCAAATAAAATAATAATAATAATAACAGGAATGGCAACAACTCACATACGTATGACACTTTGCAGACACATACAATCAACACATACAATCACATGTTAACTTGGCAGCCACCCTGCAAGGGAGATGTCAGGATCATAAACATTTTACAGAAGAGGGAACAGACTCAGTGAGGTGTATTCACTCATTCCAGATCACTGTGTCAGGGGTCCACAAACCACCCTAAGTTCAGTGATTTGCTAGGAGGACTTACAGGACTATACATGAGCATACAGTCATATGCACGACTACGTTTTATACAGGGAGGAGAACCAAAGCAAAATCGGCAAAGGAAAAGGCACATGGGTAAAATGTGGAGGAAACCAAGCCAAGCTTCCAAGAGCTCTCTCCTGTGAAATCGCACAATGTATGTTTCACTCCCCCAACTGTGACCACACCTGTGAAACGTGGTCGTCTGGGGAAGTTCATTAGAGACTCAGTACACAGGGTTTTTGTTGGGGGGCTTGTTACCTAGGCATCCTCTGCTGAGCACATACCAAAACTCCAGAGTCCTTGAAGGAAAGCAGCCGCTCAGCGTAAACCACATTGTGTTTATACAAACAATCTAGGCAAAGCCAGCCACTCTTTTATCAGTTAGGGTGGTGGGAACCCTCCCCAAATCCAAGTTCCCACACAACAGCCAAAGGCCAACATCTCAAGCAGAGCTTTTTAAGGGTAGCAGTCTCAGGTTTGCTATTAACTCTTTTCTGCACAATCACAGATCTAGAATACTAGACAAAAACCCGGACTAGGACACGGGTCTTCTGTTTCTATATCCCATCATTCCCCTTTTCTCTTTTTGAATATAAAAAAGGGAATTTCTAACATTAAAAAGAAAAGGAGTAGATATTGGGATATTTACATCCAGTTATGACTGAAAAAGGAGGGGCTCAGAGAGTTCATATATCTTGGCCAAGATAAAAATGTAATGACTGTGAGGGAGCTACAGAACTGGGATTCTAACATAGGCTTGTCCAAATGTTAAAGTCAAATTTCCCCCCATTAAAACACACTGGTTTAACAGAGAACTCTACTCAATATTCTGTAATAACCTATATGGGCAAAGAATCTGAAAAAGAATGGATATATGTCTATGTATAACTGAATTACTTTGCTATACACCTGAAACGAACACAACATTGTAAATCAACTACAGTCCAATACAAAGTAAAAATTAAATTTAAAAAACACACTGCTTTATAAGATTGATCATATAACAAATACATTATAAATGTTGATCACTGAATAATAAAAATACATGACTCTAATCTTGGCATACTGGAACATACACAATCAAAAGGGTTCAATATTTTAACTATAATTTTGTGATATCTACAAATTAATATATTTCAAAGGAACTAGAGAAATGCAATGAAATTGAATTTTAAATAAAGAGAAAAAGCAGAGATTCAATGTACAAATTAACCTATGGAGAAAAAAATATAAAAACAAAAGTAATTATTAAATAGAAGATAACATGATAAATGTTACAGTTTTGAATTTTATTTATTCACGTTTTCATTGAGTGTGTGACCAGCGGAATTCCATTCAGGGAATCACAGTTTTAAGATCAGTTTATGAAATGCACAATCATTATTTAAGTTAGCATGCCAGTCCATATCCTAGCAGGAATAGAGGCACCTTCAAATATCAGTTATAGCATATGGTTATGCCAAGTGATGAAAAAAATCTCGCTAAATAAAGCTTACAAGATGTCTATCATCATTGCAAGAAATTATAATAAACTTTGGACATGCAAGATGGTGAGCATTTATTTATTCATATTCTTTGCTTCCTGCATTTTCCTTGGGGAAAACCAGCAGCTGAAATGTAGCCACGGTGCAGAATCTACAATAGGGAAAACAAGCACTTAACAGGGTAACTGCATTCCAACACTGCTGGCCCACAGTTAGAGCAGGAAGCCACGACTCAAAGAGGAGCTGGTACTCTCTTTATGGTTCTAAATCCTGGAATACCAGAGCAATTATTTTTAAATTAAATACCTAAGAGCATGAGATATAAAACTCCCTGTTAAATTTAGATATTATTAAGTCATTCTAATTTTCTGTAACGTAAGGAAGAATATTTGATTCACTGATGGTGGTCTGGGAATAGCTAGAAAGAGATTAACTTTTATCTTTTGGTAAGGAATCTACTCTTCAATGAAATGAACTTCTCTCTCTCTCCCTCTCCCTCTCACAAATACACACGCACACACACACACACACACACACACAACAAGAACAACAAAACTGTCCATCATGTTCAACTCCTGCAACAAAACATTCCAAAGGAAAGATGATGATTCTTTCTGAAGAAAGGATTCATTAGGTACGGACAACACAGAAAAAAAAAAAAAACGTTGCTAGTAAACTCAACTACTGAATTCTTCTTCCAAGTCCTATCTCAGACATTATACTGCTGTGGGTTTTTTATACTTTACAAGACTGATAAAGAACAAAAGTGGTTCATAAGCAGGAGATGTCCATACCAATCAAGAGAGCTAGAAAATGTTAGTTTCCTGAAGCTTTGACTCCCAAAAGTTTCCCACAAATCTCCCTGATTGACAGATAACATCTTTGAGCGGGAAAGGGGAACTCTGTATTACATGGAAAACTCCAGAAAGGAACTAAACTACTGCATAACTTTAGAAATACACAGCACATCATTACACTGATAACTCCCGTCTTGCAGTTGCTAGTCGGAAGTGTACTTGAAACCCTCAGCTTCCCAAGAAACTCGGATAATATTCAGAAAGGCATCAAATTGGCCTTGCCTTCAAAAACTCAGGCTCTACTTATTTTTCTTCTTTTACATAACTTACCACGCAGTTCTTAGATATTAAAAAAAATTATCACAATTCTCAAGTTAAAATATGTAACTGAATCAAATTGTAAGCCTGGAAGATGTCAAAGCTCACATGTTTTCTCAGTGCTGAGTGCTATTTTGCACAGTGCTTCGTTTAAATATTAAAGACAGTGATTGGGGATCTAATTATTTAAAATTTAAGCCTCCCTTCTTAGGAAGAACTTTTGGTCTTGCTGGTGATGCCAATTCCTCACTACAGCCTGAAACTGTAATTATATGAGAAGAGTGCCTAGATTATGATACCCTCTAGCCATGTAATTCTCTTTGGTTTTCCAAGGTGGAAATCCCTGTTTTGATATAGGTATAAGAACATAGTGGGGAAGATAAATTTGAGACTACCAGCACATTTCAAATTTATTATTTGAGGGGTTTGAAGACTAATACTCTTAATTTTTAAAACATCAGAATAAGCCCCCTTACTCTTTGCTGATGTGATAGTAAAGCTATTTTCTCATTGGTAAAGTGAATTTAACTTCTGTACTTCACAAGCATGGTATAAGCCTAGGGTATCGATGAAAAATTACCCAGACTGCAGTGGGCACAAGTTCAAGATACCTTCAGTATGTCAATGCCACTCAGGATTATAACACTGGACGGTCCCACAGTCTTTATTTCAAAGCAGCTACTTTAGTTATTAAATCTCAGAATGGTCACTTCTAACTGAGCTCTTTCTCTCATAGAAATATTTTGTGTGGTATTAAGAAAAAAATACATAGATAAAATTTTGATGAAAACCTTGAGAAATATGATCACGTACTGGTCAAAGGGACAGAAGCTGAGCGTACATAATTTGTTCTGCTTACCACAATCATCCTCAAGCACAACAAAACAAAACAAAACAAAACAATGTTTGGAGATTTGAGGAATCCAGGAGCTAGCAACAGTAACCAAGAGGCACGTGAAAAGATGCTCAACATCACTAATTATTAGAGAAATGCAAATCAAAACTGCAATGAGGTATCGCCTCACACCGGTTAGAATGGCCGTCATCAAAAGACCTACAAATAGGGGGCTTCCCTGGTGGCACAGTGGTTGAAAGTCCGCCTGCCGATGCAGGGGACACGAGTTCGTGCCCCGGTCTGGGAGGATTCCACATGCCGCGGAGCGGCTGGGCCCGTGAGCCATGGCCGCTGAGCCTGCGCGTCTGGAGCCTGTGCTCCGCATTGGGAGAGGCCGCGGCAGTGAGAGGCCCGCGTACCGCAAAAAAAAAAAAAAAAAAAGACCTACAAATAAATGCTGAAGAGGGTGTGGAGAAAAGGGAACCCTCTTTGCACTGTTGGTGGACGTGTAAATTGATACAGTCACTATGGAGAACAATATGGAGGTTCCTTGAAAAACTAAAAATAGAACTACCATATGACCCAGCAATCCCACTACTGGGCATATACCCTGAGAAAACCAAAATTCAAAAAGAGACATGTACCACAATGTTCACTGCAACACTATTTACAATAGCCAGGTCATGGAAGCAACCTAAATGTCCATCAAGAGAGGAATGGATAAAGATGTGGTACATATATACAATGGAATATTACTCAGCCATAAAAAGAAACTAAACTGGGTCATTTGTAGAGATGTGGATAGACCTAGAGTCTGTCATACAGAGTGAAGTAAGTCAGAAAGAGAAAAGTAAATATCATACATTAATGCATATATGTGGAATCTAGAAAAATGGTACAGATGAACCTACTGCAGGGCAAGAATAGAGACGCAGATGTAGACAACGGACATGTGTACACAGGAGGGAAAGGGGAGGGTGGGACGAATTCAGAAATCAGGATTGACATGTATACACCACCATGTGTAAAATAGCTAGCTAGCAGGAACCTGCTGCATAGCACAGGAAGTTCAGCTTGATGGTCTGTGAAGACCTGGATGGGTGGGATGAGGCAGGGGTGGGAGGGAGTTCCAAGAGGGAGGGGAGATAGGTATACATACAGCTGATTCATTTCATTGTACAGCAGAAACTAACACAACACCATAAAGCAATTATACTCCGATAAATAAATATCTCAAAAAAAAGAAAAAAACATGTACTGTATTTACCATGTACATAATATTCTGAAAGAAACGAAACAGTGAAACATCCACACTTCACCCTCAAGGAATTTGCACTCTAGTTGGAAGTGAGATATACCCACCAGGTAAGAAAATAACTGTAATGGAATGTTCACGTGTGTTCACTGGGTTAGATGTTTACTTATCTGAAGAATGTCTTTTATGCCCATTCTAAACATGAGGGAACTGTGTTTTTTTTCACTTAAAGTGATTCATTTATGGGTAAAGCACCAAGATTAGATTCTAAGTCATCCTGGAACCAAATCCAATTATCTCCATTATATCACACTGGTTCTGATGAGTAAAATCAGGTACTAAAAATATGTCACAAGGAAGGATACTATTAAGTTCCAAAGAAATGGCACATACTGTTCGTGCAAAAATCTCAGAAGGAAGAAAGACTACAGTGGGATAGAAGGCACTGCAGTCTCTTCATCAGAAATACACAGGGAAGAGTGCCAGCTGGCTGACAGGGTTACTGAAAATGTTAAATTAGAAAATGTTAAAAATACCTAGCATGCTCTCTAATACACACTATATACTTAGTTTTACTTACTTTTTTTTTTTTTGGCCACACTGTGCAGCATGTGGGAACTTAGTTCCCCAACCAGGGATCGAACCCACGCCCCTTGCATTGGAAGGGTGGAGTCTCAACCACTGACCACCAGGGAATTCCCTTATCTATTTACATTTGTTGGTTCATTTGTTGCCACTCCCAGGGGGACACAAGAGTCGTGATAAGATAAAAGAGATAGTTTAAAGTAGTATTTAAGGCTAAAATGTAACCTCAATCTCAGTTCTTTAATTCATTAGCAGAACTCTGAGACTTTTCAAATCTGTTTCTTCATCTATAAAAATGAGAGAAAAATAATTTACAAGGTTGTTTACAAGGGATATTGAACAAAATAAACGGTATCATGCATAGAGCTTACCCCACTGCCAGGCATACAATTAAGCGTTCAGTAGATAGGAGCACTTATTTATAATCATTTTTGAAGTAGGAGCAGGATTTAGCTAAGTAGCAAAAGGAATATATTATCCTATAGGTCACAGGTATTCAATTTATTTTCATTGAAATCAGCATTAGTGACATACAGATTCGAGCTTATACCCCCAATGCACATGAAGTTATTTATATATTGCATACATATGCTTCTGTCATGGGCGAATATCTCAAGGCATTCTCTTCCCAAGAGGTCATGTCATCATTAATAATACTGAATGTAAATCCACATTTTAAATTGTCTACTTGATAATTCTGAATTTTTTGAACTGATTCATATTGAATATGTGTATTATTGTTTATTATTATTCATGCCTTACAGTGAGGCTGACAAAGAGCTTGTACCCCAAAGAGCAGAAGGATGCTTACATAACGACACTACCGTCAAGTACTGTGGCTTAGAGATCTCTTGACGTCACTTTTTATAGTTTAGAAAAAACTAAATTATATAATCTATAAATCTACTTAACAAAACTCCAATATCCTTCAGTAGCTCAAAATATTCTGAAAGCAAGTGAACCAGTGAGGGTGCCTCGTCCATAGACACCCCCGTGTACAATTCCCACCTTGAGTGATAGGTGAACATCAGATAAATGATCCAGTGAGAAAGCCATTGACAGTTGATATATAAAATATTAGTTATGTTTAATTTCTCATTGATATACAGTTTCTAATAGTTTATTCATGTGCTCCACTGGGCTATCCTGCCCACATCCTTCCACTTGGATATCACTACTATGGAAACTGAAAACTGTTAAAGATGTTTAAAAGGACTGAGACATAAAAAAGCAGGGGGGCGGGGGGTGAAGCGCACTATTTAGCAGCGATGTGCAGGGTAGTTTGGAAGGATGAAAGAAGAAACAAGCAGACCAGTGAGAAAACCAATTTAGACTCCAGGCTCTATATAAAAGTTTGACAAATAAAAGAAAGTCAACCTAAGTGTCCAACAAGAGATGAATGGATAAAGAAGATGTGGCACATATACAATGGAATATTACTCAGCCATAAAAAGGAACGAAATTGAGTTATTTGCAGTGAGGTGGATGGACCTAGAGACTGTCATACAGAGTGAAGTAAGTCAGAAAGAGAAAAATAAATACTGTATGCTAACACATGTACGTGGAATCTAAACAAAAAAAATGGTTCTGAAGAACCTAGGGGCAGGACAGGAACAAAGATGCAGACGTAGAGAATGGACTTGAGGACACAGGGAGGGGGAAGGGTAAGCCGGGACAAAGTGAGAAAGTGGCATGACATATATACACTACCATACGTAAAACAGATAGCTAGTGGGAAGCAGCTGCATAGCACAGGGAGATCAGCTCGGTGCTTTTTGACCACCTAGAGGGGTGGGATAGTGAGGGTGGGAGGGAGAAGCAAAAGGAAGGAGATATGGGGATATATGTATATGTATAGCTGATTCACTTTGTTATACAGCAGAAACTAACACACCAGTGTAAAGCAATTATACTCTAACAAAGATGTCCAAAAAAAAAAAGTCAAGGGCTTCCCTGGTGGCACAGTGGTTGAGAGTCCGCCTGCCGATGCAGGGGACACGGGTTCGTACCCAGGTCCGGAAAGATCCCACATGCCGCGGAGCGGCTGGGCCCGTGAGCCATGGCTGTTGAGCCTGCGCATCTGGAGCCTGTGCTCCGCAACGGGAGAGGCCACAACAGTGAGAGGCCCGCATATTGCCAAAAAAAAAAAAAAAAAAGTCAAGACCCAGATGGCATCCATCTATCCCCCAGTCATCCTGTATAGTATTTCTTGCCTAGTATCAGGATGACTGTGGCAGTTCCGGGTGGACATCAACATAAGTTTTTGTGTGGGCATATACACTGTTGTCATTTCTCTTGGGTAGACACCCAGGAGTAGAATTGCTGGATTATCGGGTAACTCAATGTTAGCATTTTGAGGAACTTCTAAACTGCTTTCCAAAGTGAAATTTCCAAATTTCACCAAAGTTCTTGGTGAAAATGAAAAATGCGTCTTTTATTTTTACTTAAAAAGTGAAGGAACATTTTGGCCAACCCAATAGATATGACAACTTCCAGTGAGAAAAACAATGGAAGTTTCTACTTATAAGTCTTTTTAAAATTAGGTTTCTACTTACAGGTCTTTTTTTATATAGTTTCTCATGATTCAGGTATTTTACATTATTTTCTTTTATTTGTTTTTTATTGTACTTATTTTTAAATTTAATTTTTAAAGAGAAGAATACCTTTCTTAGAAATCTCCCACACATCTCAGAGGCAGGATTGGGTCCCATGACTCTCTTCTAGGCCCAGTGGGAATGTGAGTACAGGTGGACCTCGTTTTACCATTCTTCACTTTACCACGCTCTGCAGATACTGCATTGTGTTTTTTCTTTACAGGTTGAAGGTTTGTGGCAACCCTGCATCAAGCAAGTCTGTCAGTACAATTTTTCCAGCAGCATTTGTTCAGTTTGTGTCTGTGGGTCACATTTTGGTAATTCTCGCCATATTGCAGACTTTTTCTTGATTATTATACTTGTTATGGTGATCTGTAATCAGTGATCTTTGACGTTACTCTGATGACTCTCTGAAAGCTCAGATGATGGTTAGCATTTTTTACCAATAAAATATTTGTTAAGGTATGTACAATACATCGTTTTTTTGACATAAGGTTATTGCACACTTAATAGGCTAGAGTATACTGTAAACATAACTTTTATATGAACTGGGCAACCAAAAAATTCATGTGACTCGCTTTCATGTGATATTGGCTTTACCGGAGTCGTCTAGAACCAAACATGAAATATCTCCAAGGAATGCCTATGTATGGCATTTCAGTCTCCAAAGTGGGAAACACGCTCTGTGTGTACAAGGAAGGAGTGGGGACTACTGGTTGAGCAGTGTCTGAAGCACAGTGACATGAGAAAAGAAATTCCCAAAGGATAGAGTGTGGAGAAATTTGTGACCTAGGAGGACAGCCTGAGTGAGGATGACACAGGAAGAAAAATGACTCCCAGTTTTTGAGGCTGAGAAGTCAAGGAAAGATAATAACATGGATACAATAGAGAACACAGAAGGACCCACCATATCCAAGAATATTACTGCTCATCATAGCAACAACTAGGAACTTACACAGTGCCAAGCACTGTGCTAAAACCCTCGTGGTCTCATTTAATCCTCACTTGAATCCTTGTGATGAAATATTTTATGTAAATTCTTCCCAGAGAAGGTAATGAGCTCAGTTTGGAGGATACTAGATCTGAGATGATACCTGGACACCCAAGAGGAACATGAAGACAGCAGCTGTGTCTCGCTTGCCACCAGGATGGGGACTGCAGGGCAGTGCCTACGAGGCCCTAGGGAAGGCCAGCTAGCCTGTAGTGCTAAGGAGGGAAACAGAGTCATTTCAACACCATGGAGACCTTCTACAAGAGTCAGACTATTCATGAGAGAGTTTTAGTGAAGAGAAAACAAAACACCAATCTGAAGTGAGCTCCTGGTCAAAGCCCTTCCCTCCCCAAACACATCTTTTCTCTTTTGATCGCTGTGTGTTTTGAATTAAAGAAAGCCATCCTAAAATGTCTGTTTAGTTGACTTACATCACTGTGTCCTTCATCTGGAATATTTGTACAGAGAAGAGAAAGCGACTCTCTGAAAAGATTCACACTGACCTAAACAAAGGAGCTTTGCATTTCTAGATCATTCCTAAGATCTATCAATACTGAATTCACAAGTGCCACACTTCCCTTTGTCTGCACAGACAGTAGTGAAATAGTAATTTAATTGTGAAGTTACTGTACCAAATCTCATGAGATTTTCCCCAAATCTCATACTAATACCATTTTGTTCCATTAACTTTTATAATCTCCTGGCACTTGATAAATTCTACATTGTGCCATTATCTGAATATGACAGTCTTCTGTGAGTAGAAGCAAATGGAACTTTATTCCGCTAAGACTTCAATAACAGTAAAGATAAAGGGCAGGGATGCAAATTATCTGACAATTTTTTAGAAACAAAAACAAGGGCACTTTATTCTACCATTTATATATACAAGCTGCTTGGAAAAGTTTAAGTGAATTTTATATTTAAAAATAGTTAAAGGCACTTCTCTGGCGAGATGTGTGTGTGCAGACTTTGTTGTTTTACTTTCATCGACAGCACCTTGAATTTTCTACCTTATCTATCATAAAGTCCAGTAAGGCGTCAAGGGCTATGTGGAATGCTTAAGTCTAAAATAGATTGAATAAATTGGATTTGTGGTTGAGGTAAAATCTAGGGTCTGATAGCAGGTGGCCCCAAGTCTCATTCTGATAAGAAGGAAACAGAAAACACACATTTCTCTCCCTGGAGTACCACAATGAGATAAGCTGCACATAAGCTCTAGCCGTCCACAATATGAGATCACCCATCCACCAGGACCAATTACTTCATGGGGCGAAGTTTTGATTGGGCCAAGTAGGAGGGTTCACAGGAGCAGAAAATCATGCAATGGAGAGAAAAAAATATAGAAGAGCAATGGAAATAAACATAAGGCTATAGAAGCTATTCCCAACATGTAGGATGAGATATCCTACGTACATTTAAACAATCTTCAGAGTTCTTGCTTTGAAGTATCTGTGCTTTGTCTAAGAGGAAAAAAGCCTCAGTTTGGGGATCTTAATTTTCCCAAGTTTCATATCCCCATAGGATAGTTATGCACATTGTTATCAACAGAAATAGAACTAAATTAAGATATGTAAAATTGTAACGCAGGCTAATCTAAAAGGAATTGTTTTATTTCCACTCTCAAGTGTGTGAAATCATATATAATGAATTGCCTGTAATTCATTTTCTATCACTCCAATCATTCAGATTCTATACAATAATGTCTTTATAGAATTTTTGATACAAATATAAATGATTTTTTATTGTATTTGGAATGTTTTATTGAGATGTGAGAATACTATAGCATTAAATCAACCACTCACTATAATCTACTATTATTTTTATATTTAATTAAAAACCCCAAACATCCTTCATTTATAATTGACCTAGTTTTAAACAAGCAGTACTGACTCAAAGAGCGTAGTATCAATCATAATTATCAAGTACAGCACATAAACAACTGTTTTTAAATGGTCTGAAAATATTATACATGAAATAATGATTGCATTAATAAATAAACAAATGCTGTAATACAGAAAAACAATGAATACTGGGTTTTTCCCCCTCCTTTGATTATCTTCTGGTATTCTCTCTTACCTATAAAAGACCTTAGGAAATCTAAATGCTGTATTCAATGGTATTATATAAAGACAAATATAGATATACCATGAAGATAAAGATAGCTTGTCTGAATATGCTATTTAATGTTAATTGTTCATTTCACTTTTCATGTACATCAGATTACTGATAAGTTCTCAAAGTTCTATAACTAATTATAGAAAAAGGTATGTGGGTTTTGAAAGATTTAGATTAGTTCATCATTAAGATTTTAAAATGATTTGACTTTTTAAAATATAAAAACACATTTAAACATGTTAATATTATTAGCTATTCCTTGGATCACTTTTTAAGTTTCTCTTAAAGTTTATATATTCTTTCTGAATTAGGGTTATGATCAGTTATTATTAAGAAATTTATATAGTTATTTAGAGGTTATTCATTCTGTTTCAACAGAGTTAGCAGTCCTTTTTCACCTTGGAATCAAGCATTATAGCTGTCTTCTTATGTAAACTTGGACTATGTTTTTCCTGAATTTTTAAAATGTAAATATCTAGTGACTTTATATTGCATATAAAATTATTTCAGGTTCCACCAATACTTCATAGGTGTATGAAGTATATCTAGGTGTTTTTTGATAATTTACAAAATACAAAGATGAAAGTCTCTACTCAAAATATGTCTTGTTATTCGATTAAACCTTTTACTCCAATGAATTTTTGAGAACCTTCAAGTAAGCAAATAATCTTACTTGTTCCTTCAAAATTTTAAATAAAGTAAAATCTTTAGAATTCTTTCAATCATGTGATTTTCCTTGTATGTCAGATAATACATCTACAAATGAGTTTTCTGAAACATGCTAAATTTCATATTTTTTTCTCATAGGCAGTGTTTTCTAGTTTCTCCAGCATATCAGAATCACTCGAAAATTCGTCATTAAAACAGAAAACTTTTCGCATGGAACTTACATTTTCAGTGGTATAAGCCCATGGCTTTTTTCTATGATGTAATACTTCAACAATAATTTTGCACAAATCTTTACCGAGATTCAGTGTGTAGAATCAAGTTACTACCAGTTGATTAACACAGCCAGACATAAATTGAGTTAGAAATCTCAAGTACTCCCAATTCAATAGTCTTTAGAAAAATTGAGCAAAATAACAATAAAACAGCTTAACCATTAACTTGCTCACAAATAGCATTTTTAGAATTTTTTGAATGAAACAATAAAGGCAAATGTTAACAGAGCCTTTAAAATTTAATAACTTATCAAAGATATAAGGTTAATCCTTCACTTTTATTAAGCTACTGAAAAGCTTAAAGACTTTTATAAGTCTTTTTCTTCTTTAATTCTAATTACTTCAGAAAGTTTACTGCTATTATTATTAAAGATGAATGACTATGATTGAATATATGAAGTAATTGATTATCTAAAATTTTGTGTGTGTTGCCTAAAATTTGCACTGGACCTTTTCTGTCTAAAATATAACTAAGAACGTAATTTCTTTAAATTTTTCTTTCAACAAAACATCATTAGTAAGTATGATCCCTCTTTAAAATGATAATAACATTAATAGCTTAATTGTCAAAAATATTTCTTGGACACATGATTTCAATTGAGACAGACCCACCTCCTTCCAAATGCCAAAAAGCACTATTCCCTAGCTATAGACTGGGACTTAGCCTAGTGAAACAAATACAAAGGAATTTTTTAGAGCAGGTTTAGGTTCACATTAAAACTGAGGACGGGACTTCCCTGGTGACGCAGCGGTTGGGAACCCATCTGCCAATGCAGGGGACACGGGTTCAATCCCTGGTCCGGGAAGATCCCACATGCCGCAGAGCAACTAAACCCGTGCACAACAACTACTGAGCCTGCACTCTAGAGCCCGTGAGCCACAACTACTGAGCCCATGTGCCACAATTACTGAAGCCCGTGCGTGCCCTCTGCGACCTGCGTGTCGCAACTACTGAGCCCGCGTGCCTAGAGTCCATGCTCCACAACAAGAGAGGCCACTGCAATGAGAAGCCTGTGCACCAAAATGAAGAGTAGCCCCTGCTCACTGCAACTAGAGAAAGCCCGCACGCAGCAACGAAGACCCAACACAGTCAAAAAAATAAAATTAAAAAATATATATATATATAAAACTGAGGAGAACGCACAGATATTTCCTATATAACCTCTGCCCCCAAACATGCATAGCCTTCCTTATTACCAACATGCCCCTCCAGAGTGGTATATTTGTTGCAAATGATGAACCTACACTGACACATAATCATCCAAAATCTATAGTTTACATTAGGGTTCACTCTTAGTGTTGTACATTCTATGACTTTGGACAAATATATAAGAACATGTATTTATCATTATAGTATAATACAGAGTACTTTCACTGACCTAAAAATCCTCTGTGGTCTACCTGTTGATGTTTCCACTCCCATCCCCTTACAACTGCTGATCTTTTTACTGTCTCTATAGTTTTGCCTTTTCAAGAATGTCATATAGTTGGAATCATACAATACATAGCCTTTTTATATTGGCTTGAAGTACATTATTGCAAGCTCTATCGTCTGGCTACACCATGGCTGTGTTTCTTTGAGATCTCACAAGCTTAATTCCCTACTCCATGAAGTAAGGATGTCTATAGTATATATCTTTAAGTTTTGGAAAAGTATTAGATGAGGAAAAGCACATAAAATGCTTAGCACATTGCTGCTTTGCATATTTGTAATGATGGTCTGCCAGTCTTGAATTCTCTCAGCTTTTTATGTCTGAAAAAACTCTTTATTTCACCTTTATTTTTGAAAGAGATTTTTGCTAGGAATAGAATTTGAGGTTGATTTTTTCCCCTCTCAATATTTAAAATAGTTGCACCACTGTTATCCCTCTTGCATTATTTTAGATGTCTGTTGTCTGCTGTCATTTATCTATTGTACCCTATTTGTAATGCGTCTTTTCTCCCAGACACTTTTAAGATTTTTCTCGTAACACTAGTTTTAAGTAATTTGATGTGCTTTGGTGTACTTTTCTTTCTGTTTCTTGTGCTTGAAATTCACTGAACTTCTTTAACACATGGGTTTATACTTTTAATCAAATTTGGAAATTTCCAAAAAATTGGATTTCTAGCCATATTTCTTCAAATATATATTTTCTTCTGTCTCCCTACTTTTTCCACTTTTTCTGAGCCTCAGCTCTACATAAATTATACTGATTAAATTGTTCCACAACTCAAATGATGCTCTGTTGTTTTTTCCCCAGTTATTTTTTTCTCTGTGTTTTATTTTTGATAATATCTATTGCTATGTCTTCAGGGTCATTAATCTTTTCTTCTTCAGTGTTTAATATACTTTTAATCCCATTCAGTATAATTTTTTTCATCTCTAAAAGTTCAAATTGGTTCTTGTTTAGACCTTCCCTGTCTCTTTTTATGTGCATGCTTTCCTCTACCTTTTAGAACAAGAGAGTATAGATTTACTAGCTGTCTTGATGTTCTTGTCTACTGTTCCTGTTATTCGTGGCAATTCTGGGTCTATTTCTAATGATTGATTTTTTCCTATTTATTATCAATTGTCTTTTCTTGCTCCTTTGTGTGCCTGATAATTTTTTATTGGATGTCAGACATGGTCTTTTACATTGTTGAGTGCTGGGCGATTCTTTACTTCTAGAAATATTTTTCATTTTTGTTCTCGGACACAACTAAGTTATTTGGAAACAACTTGATTCTTTTTTGGCTTGCCTCTACACTTTGTTATGCTGAAGACTTACTCAACGCTCAATGTTTTAGGTCTTTTTACTCTGCCTGGTGGGAACATAAACTCTTTGTGGCCCTGTGTGAGCTCCAGGTATCGTTCTGCCTGTTTCTTTCTGATAGTTCTTCCTGGACGCTCATGGTTTTCTCACAGGTAGGCACTGAGCCATATTTAGCTGAATTCTTGACAGGAATCATTCACTCTGTGTGTAGCTCTCTTCTCCCCAGGACTCTGCCATAGGCATTCTATTTGTTTTGGCTTTCTTCATCTCTGAACTCTGTCTCCTAAACTCTGAGAGACTTCCAGGCTCTGTTTAGGTTTCCTCACCCTGCAATGAACTTTTAAAATCCTTCTAAGAAGCAAGCTAGGACAATCATTAGGCTCATCTTGTTTGTTTTCTTTCTGTCGAGGATCACTGTCCTGCACTTCCTGTTGTTCAGTATCTAATTGTTGTTCCTTATGTTTGTCTAAATTTTTTTTTCAGCTGTTTAAAGTGGAACGGTAAATCTGGTTCTTCTTATTCCATTATGGCTAGAGTCAGAAGTCCTTTGTAATATACTTGATGGGGTAATACTAGTATTAGTGGTAATCATCATCATCAAATATGTACAATGATGCCAAAAATTAGTAAAACAGCTTTCATCCGTAACTGTCTTGCCATCATGACATAAGCTACATGTACATGAAATACATATTTATGGGGTAACTGAATAATGAGAACAAATGAAAGATAATATATATAAAATGGAAAAACTGTTCAAAATTTGATAAGACATGGAGGAAGAAGGAATGGAAGGATAAAAACTCTGGTACAACTCTTTAGCCCTTCCAAGTGTCTCCTCAGAACATGAGAGACAACAACTTCAATGAACTTCGTGACTAAGTGGCATGGACGTCTGTACTGTCAAACCAAAAGAAAGTTTGTTGCCCCGCAAGGAGAAAGAGAAGTTTACATAACAATAGCCACCAACATTTATATAGTATTTACTAAGTTCTAGTAATTGTTCTAAGCACTTAACATTTAATAATCATTTAACCCACAAGGACACTGTGAGATACATACTGTTATTAACCAGTTAAAAGATGAGGAGAGTGCAAAACAGAGTGGTTGAATAACTTACCCGAAGTCAGATAACTAGTAAGTGGCATATCTGGGATGTGAAACTCATCATTTTGGGGCTATATTAAGCATCCCCACTAATTTGAAAATGTTCCAGTCTGAGGGTAGATGAGAAACACAGAATGACAGAAAAAAACAACAGAAGGTATGGAAGGGAGGGAGGGAGGGAGGTGGAAAAGAAGAAAGAGGGAGGGAGGAGAGAGAGCACACATTAGAAATAAGATTACAAATTCACAGAATTCAGAAATGCTCTTCAACTGTACTGATCCCAAGAATATCAGGGTTGTGCTGAAATCAAATCAATTTTGCTAGGATACGGAGAAAGTTACCAGGAAAGTAAGAGTGAAAAGGTGATATACAAAAAAAAGAAAAAAAATGTGCTACAATCAACTGGACTGTAAATAGGTGAGGGAAAACAATTCAACAGAAAGGAAAATCTCTATATAGATCTAGAAGAAAGTAAACCAAAGTGACTGATCCCATACTTTAGGCCTATGCAGGCTATGACAAGGCAGCAATGGTAGCCTGGTCTTTTTGTGGAGACAGGACCTGAAAGCTAGAGTAGATGGTTACATGCTCTTGGTGGACCTTCAGTTATTTTTGCTAAAGTTATATGCTCACCATTCACTCATCCACCCTGTCCTCTAGAGTCTGACTACTCGAAAGTATGGTTTGTAGAGCAGCAGCATGTCCATTACCTGGGACCTTGCTAGAAATACAGAATCTCAGGTCTATTCCAGACCTCCTGAATCAAAAATTACATTTCAACAGGATTCCCAGGTCATTCTGTAGGCATAAGAAATGTTGGAGCCTGGAGAGAAAGGGGTCACAAGACAGGAAAGGTCTCTTTCCACCCCTTTCATCACTGTATTCCCAGAGCCTAGTTCAGGTCTACACATAATAAATGCTCATCACACTTTTTTTAATGAATACATTATGGCTATTATTAGTAACACTTCACATCTGAAAACCAGCCTTGTTTTCTTCCTTGACTACCTCAACTCAGTGAGATGAACATGTTAACCACTACACTATGGAAACACGATTATCTCAGTTCCTAGTGAGTTCTTCCCTGCTAAAATCCTACAGTTACTGAATGTGCATCTCAGCTGGCACTAATTAATATCATGCCATGTTTTAGTCTCTACCTTTCCATATGTATGTGTCACTGTACATGTGACATCCCTCCAACTAGAGTGAAATCTCCCTGATGGTAGGGATTACATGTACTTCCCTTAGATTGCATATCCTTCCCTTAAATTACATATCCTTCCCTTAAATAACTGGTTATATTCAAAGCTATCTAGAACATGCATACTCATGTAGGACAGCCTATGAGGCAAACTAAAAACACCTGTACACTGTAGGGTATAGTAATAAAGTATAAGTTTAGATACTAAGATGACCTGGGGTCAATTCTGACTTCCACTAGTTCTCAGCATTAAACGCAGTAGATATTTCAGCCTTCTGAGCCTCAGGTTTTATCTTTAGGGTGGAGATAATGGCACATTTCAGAGTGCAGAGCCTCCTTAGATACACAGGGCTAGTGCTATAACTCATCAGCTACTCCTATTCTTCTGTCTTTGGAGCTCTTAGTCCAAGATACAAAATAATAATGCATAAAGGGACTATTACACCAATAACCAAGCAAGAACACGAAATATTTTTGTTTTGGTCATGTGTAGGCAAGAAGGAAAAATCAGAAACTGCCACTTTGTCTCATGACCTATTTTTCATAGGGAGTTTAATAGTTCAGACAAGACTTCCTTTACTTGGACAGAGACATGTTTTATAATGTGATATACCTACCAGTTCTCTCCAAGTACTGGCTGTTTGTTTTCATAAACATGTATTTACAAAGGTTATAGGCTGATGTCATACAGGTGCAATATCAGCCACTCACAAATGATTTCTTGGAAAGGGAGTATTGTGAATAGAACGATAAAGAGAGAGAGTAGAATTGGAAATGAGCAAATTGCAAAGGAAGGAAGTGTCTCAAAATTGCTCTCCCTATAAGAGGACTACATTACTATTCCAATAAAATATTGTAATATATTTTTCCCTCTCGCAGCATCAATTAGCTAGAGACTCTTTGTAGTTGATTATTTCCTCTTTTGAAATGTAAATGAACACTTGAAAGTTGAGTCTTATTCAATCTTCCTGCAATAACTTTTATCAGCTAATCAGCTAGGTGTGGATGTCCACACCTAGTTGAGATACACACATAGTGAAATCGCTGAAATAGGAAAGGAAATAGACCCAGATGAAGTACTTTGCATGTATCTCAACAGAGAGGAAACGCATTTTGGGGAGGTCATTTCTTTATTGTGCGGGATCCTCCTTACATAACAGGATGTTCAGCACCCAAGGTTCCTGTCCTTGATATGCCAGTGACGTTCCCTAGTCATTCCAGCCACCCAAAGGACTCCTTTAGCGAACCACTTGCTTGCTTCACCGAGAGAAAACAAGTGCATCAAAAACTAACCTTGTCTATTTTACAGTTTTGCCTTGCTGGCCTTGCAGCGACTAGGGTGCCATGGAAATGTCTCATCTACATGTAAACAGCTGAGTTAAGGTACAAATGAAGTGTGTGGTCTGCTCTGAGCCTGACTTTCCTCCATTTCACTCAAGGCTAACCTGGTTCCAGCTTTCAATATTCCATGCCTTCCGTTCATTATCTCATTGCCTTTTTTTGCCATTCACATATTCATCTTCTAACTCAACACTAAGAGGGAAAAAGAATGGAGAGAGGAGAAGAAGTATTCCCTCTATGACCTCTTTTTGTTGTCACGGTGCAGTGCACTGTGCCTTTCCTACACCAGCATGCATTTTCTGCCACCAGCCTTTCTCCTGTGGTTCAAGATCTCCTGAAAAGGGCTGGAAGGAGTTACATTGCATATCAGCAGGCATTGTTCTCCATTGCATTCTTATGATCACATCCCCTGGATGCACTGAATTTTGACTGCCTAAGTGGGATTTTAAGTTACATTAATTCTGTTCTTAGATAGCACTTAGAAATGATGAGAGTCAAATGTTAAATGACTGAGCTTATCAGAATGTATTCCAATATTTCTCAAAGTGTGTTTCGTAACCACTGGTTGCAGGGTTATGTTAACAGGAGCTACTTGGAAAATGATTCCATGGTCAAATAAGTTTGGAGAAGGATGGACTGAACAAATTACTTTAGTGCGTGGATTTACAGAGCCTTTACTGTGTGAAGGTGGTAGGATCTCAGTACAGTGGTGAGGAATGAGTTCAGTGTTTTTCAAAATTATTTGGCTACGAAGTCAATTTTCCCACCTATTACTGGAGCAATAAATGAGAAACAAGTGATTCTAGTCTTTAATAAGCCACTTAAGCTATGGGAATACAGACTTTCAGAGCTGCTGATTCGGCCCCTAGGCAGTACACTACAGGACTATAGCAGTTGGCGCCATTTACATGGCGCAATGTGAATGGAGCACTTTATCAGTCAGAGTTCAATCAGAAAAGCAGAACCACTGGCAGGTTTATATAGTAAGGGATCTGTTACAGGGATTTGATCTTACACAATTTGCAAAGTCAATTAGTCTCTATAAAGTGGTAGTTTTTCTTCTGATGCTGGAGTTTCAAGTGGGTGGAGCAGGTTATCAGGAAGACAAGAAGGTATGTAAAGCACAGGATAAAAAGGATAAACTGACACCCATGAGCTTGAGCTGGAAGCCATGAGTTTGGATTGGAAACTGCGTTGGTTGTCACTACCTCCAACTCTGAAGAAGTAGATACCCTGCAGAGAAGCTGGATAAATTCCATCTAATTTGTAGAAGGAGAATTTCCCCTTTTATTATCTGTACCCTACTCCTTTCCCTTTTTCAATCATTCCTTCTTTTTAATCTCTGTCCACTAAAACTTTCTCATCTCTTCTCCAAGAAAACTCATTTTTTCCCCCTTAGAACTTGTAGAACATTAACAATTGTGTATTCTTAGATCACTGTGGCTTACCTATGTAGGTCTTGTGTGGTTTTAACTTTATTAAGTTCATAATTTAGGGATATACTGATATTCTTTTCCAATTAGTCTCTACAGCTCTTCAAAGAATTATTTTATCTCAGATAACATCAAATAAAACAGCTTACAATTTTTTATTTGCTTTATAGTTCTTTAAAGGATACAAAGACATCATTTGTGAATAGCTGATCAAATGTTAGAATTTCTCTGTGAATCCAAAAGTCCTATTAAACTGGGATTGTATTTGAAGTTCAATTTATTTAAATGTCCTGCTTTAAGACTGACCCATGAGAGGTGGTCTGGAGAAAAGACTGATCAAGATAACATATTTTTTTCTTTCTCTCCAGGGATTACAAAAAAAAAAACAGTATTCCTCACTGATGTAGGTAGAAAACCAGGTACTGTATGAAAGAAATCACGGTTGTCCATCCTACTTAATAATGACCACCATCTCCACAGGAGATCTTGGAACTAAAAAAGCCAAGACACAGCCAAGAATATGACAAAGAACTTGACAGTGACGAGACTCAAATAGGAGGGAAATAACTACATGTAGTCAAGAAATGTCTCTCCCCCAAAGAGACAGAAATTTCCAGATGTTAACGTTTCAAGAGTACATTTGAATGACATAATGTACTGATTAAAGAGGACTTTGTTTTAAGCATTATCATACCTCCACCAATAATATCCACTAGTTTACATAATTATTTAAAATAATTAAGAATTTAGAAAAAGGTACTGTAATGTAAGAATCCAATAAATCAATCCCTTCTCATTAATAAATAATTTTTAAGTAATTTGTAATACAAACTCAGTAAGCAATGTTCTATATGGCTGTAATCGCTATCATCCAAATATTTCAAAATATCTAGGTTTCCAGGGAGAAAGCAAAGTTGCTATTTCTGCAATTTACTTTGCAAATAAATTGCACTAAATGTTCTAACTGTATGAAAAGTTCAATTATCTTTTAAAAAAACAATAGTGCACATTTCTGGGAAGACAATATGCCTCTTCATTTCTATAATGCAATTTTGAGAGGTTAAGGGGCAGTGTCTGGTCTTATTGTCTTCAATTTTATAAGCCACCTTTTTCCTCTTAGAAGGTTTCCTAGCAGATGGTAGTTCAACAAAGACCTCACAGTAGTCAAATATAAAGATGAGACAGTTGTAAACTCCATTTGGATGTCAACTAGTCTCTTAAAAGTAAAGTTGTATATTCTAGGGTAAAATTAATTTGCAAGCTAATGAACGCTATTTTTAACACTGTATTTTCTAATCACAATTTTATTTATTGAGGGGTTTTCTCATTTTCCCCTTAAAATTTTTTAATTTGATAAATACTAAAACCAAACAAAAAGTAAAACCACAGACTTGTATTGATACATAAGTGTTTACAACAGTTTTATTTGTAATAGCTGTAACAGGAAACTACTCAAACACCCATCAACAGGTGAATAGATAAACAAATTGTGGTATGCCCACACAATGGAATGCAATAAAAGTGCACTACCGGCACAACAATATAGATGAATCTCAAGATCACTGTGCTGAATTCAAAAATCTAGCAAACCAAACCAAAAAAAAAAAAAACCACAAACCATAGTATATGATTCCATTTAGATTTAATTACAGAAAATGCAAACTAATCTATAGAGAATAACAAAAAGAGGATTTGTATTTGTCTGAGAATGTGGGTGGAGAGAAGGTTGGATTACCAAGGGATGAGGAGACTTTTGGAGTGATGGGGATGTTTGTTATCTTGATTACAGTGATTGTTTAATGGGTTCATACACATGTCAAATCTGACCAAACCACGTGCTTTAAATATGTGTCACTTTTTGCGCTTCAACTATACCTCAATGGAGTTGAAAAATAATTCGCTCATAATAAACATAATTTCTAAGTCTTTACTGAGTGTTTAATGTATGTTCAGGCTCCTTTCCAAGCTCTTTACATTCATTAATATTTAACCACCACCCCCAACAACTTCAAAGTAGATACCATAATTATTACATCTACTTTAAAGATGAAGAAACTGGAACAAATAAGTTGCCCCTTTGCTCTCCTGATTGCCCAATTTTTCCACTTTCTCACAACCCAAACAGGCCATCCTGTGTTAAACCCTAATGATTGGATCCCAATTCCAAATTGTGGGAGAGAGGATATTGGATCGGTCAGCTTGAACCACCTATTTCTGATACCACCTGTTATGGCCAAGGAATAGGGTGCTGGACCCACCTCTGTGAGTCATGGTGGTCATTATCTAAGAAGGAAGCCTTTCTAAATAGACTCCTAAAAAGCACTTCTAAATGTTGCCTACATTGGTGAACTCATCTTTAGAGATCTCGGGAGAGTAGTGGGAATGGAAGTACAAAGCAAGGCTATGTCTTCAGATCAACAAAACATATGGTGTTTTTATTTCTCTTTAACTGATATTAACTTAGCATTTGTGCCAACATTCCTACTGATAGTTGAAAACAACTTACAAATTCAAGTTAATTCAATCTCTTCCAGCTTCAAAGAGAGGCTTTCAGGCTATATACAATCCCCCCTTAACTTCCCCTTGGATAGCAAATCTAATACATGATAATCCTCTGTCATTGCTGGTCTTCACTTAGAGAGAACACTTCCTAATAGCCTTTGGGGATGATCTCTTTCCCCACAATTTCTTCTCCCCAAATCCATAACCCTTCCATTGCTGCTAGCGTGGATTGCCTACCATGCAGCACCCACGAATGGCATCTCTTATTGAGACCAAGAGCCTTGTTTCTGTTTACTGGCCCTCAGCACTTCTCTCAAACTTGGACGAAGTTTGGAATTCTCCCCAGGTGTTCTCAGAATACACTGTATTAATGGAAATACTCAAATCTTTTCACCTAGTCTTTCCATCTGCTATTGATATTTAGATGTCATGCTGGATGCAAAGATTTTTCTCTAAGTCTTGAAAACTACTAAGGTACTTCTAGGAAACTGGGCAAAGAACTATTCTGCCCTAGTAATCCCCAGATTATCCAGGGATCCTACTGTCCCAATCTTTCAAGAATTAACGAAAACAATAATGCACCAAATTCCTATTTAACGAACATCCAGCATCTAAACCACAGTCACACATCCCCTTCAAATTCCTTCCTACTCACTTGTCAGAATTTAATTGGGTGGGGTGATTAGCTCAAACACTAAACTTTAAAGCAATTTTGTAGTCTTACCTAACATATGATTTATGGTTTAAATGTGATCTCAGTTCTTTGGTACTTATCATAAAAAGGACTTGCTTTCAAAACTACTGATTCTTCTATGAACTTAAAATAAAATGAAATTTGAATCTCAAAAAGGAGCCACCCTTTGTTCTAGACTCATCTGCCCCACACCAGGGGATGTTGAAACCTGTCTCTGATGTCTGATTGACTGGAAGGATAGGGATAAAGGAATGTGCAAAATTTCTTTAACTTTTGGTCTCAATGGAATAAATGATACTGGACTTGCATGTCTTCATTTATAGTTATAAAACCTGATAATTCTTGAGAATAGGTAAAAACAAAAGACGAACTACATATTTGCTCCAGCTCTTGACTTGGCAACACTTTCCCTACCAAAGTGCAAGTACTGAACAGATGGCCAAAGTAGAGTAGCAAAGTTGTTGAAGTGAAGAGGCACAGACCGGAGTTTGGGCTATTGAAGTGGCTAGAATGTTCAGTGCAGGGTTCTGGAGAAGAGGGAGCTGCACGAAGAAGGTAAGGGGCAGAGTTCACCCTAGCATTCCTGGCTAGGGGCTGGGTTGTGCATGCATAGGAAGAGACTTGAAGTATCTTGCAAAAATTAGCTTCTGCGGGACTGAGCAATGAATGCATGTATGAGGGTTAATACAGTGTTAGAGCACACTCTGGTCCAACTAGACTAGAGATATCTCACTGAGCACCTGGGCATTTAACTGAGCCCTGAAAAAGGACATGCCTCAGCCATAATAACCAGATATTTTAGCCTGAGCTACATCGTAACACTAAGAAAAAAACTGAAATTGACTCAACCCTAACAAAACATAAAACCAAGCCTGACAGGATCCAAAGTATATACCAGTAGTTTAACTGTTAGCTAGAACAAAATTCATTACCCTTTAAAAGAATGCGGTGCTGCCCAGAATCTCCATAATGTATCATCCAAAGTATTTAATATACAATAAAAGATTATCAGCCATTTGAATAACCAAGAAAGCAAGCAGTCAATAGAAGATCCAAATGTTGGGCTTACCAAATGCTGACTTTAAGCTAGCTATAATAATATGATCAAGAAATTAAAGGAAAAATGGTGATAATAAGTGAGTATTATCAGCAAAAAAGTAGGAACTATTAGAAAGAACCAAATATAATGTAAATTCTAGAACTTAAAGTATGTTTAAAATGAAAAATATACAAGATTGCTTTAGTAGTAGTAGATTGGGGAGTATAGAAGAAAAGTCTAGTCACATCAAAAGCAATTCTAGGGCTTCCCTGGTGGCGCAGTGGTTGAGAGTCCGCCTGCCGATGCAGGGGACACGGGTTCGTGCCCCGGTCCGGGAAGATCCCACATGCCGCGGAGCGGCTGGGCCCGTGAGCCATGGCCGCTGAGCCTGCGGGTCCGGAGCCTGGGCTCCACAACGGGAGAGAGGCCACAACAGTGAGAGGCCCGCGTACCGCAAAAAAAAAAAAAGCAATTCTACAAAGATTATTCAATCTGAAGAAGAGAGACAAGAGGCTGGGGAAAAAATAAGTCGAGCCTCTGTGACCTTTGTGAAAATATTAAGTGGTCTAACACATGTGTAATTGGAATGCTGTTGGAAGAGAAGACAGAGAAGGGAAGAGAAAACATATTTGAAGAAATGATGGCCCCAAATGTCTTGAACTTGGAGAAAAACGTCAACTCGCAGAATCTAGAATCTCAGCAAAATCTAAGAAGAAAACATTTTTTTTTAAAAACTACATCGAAACACATCATAGACAAGCTGTTGAAAACCAAAGATTAAAAAAAAAAATTAAAGTGATCAGACAGGGAAAAAGGCATGTTAGATATAGGGGTACAATAACAGGAAGGATGTCAAAATTAAAATGAAGGAAGGAAGGGAGGGAGAAATGGAGGGAGGGAGGGAGGGAGGGAGGAAGGGAGGAAAGGACGAGGGAAGGAGAGAAGGAAACTAGCAAACAAGAATTCTACACTCAGGGTAAATATCCTTTACTAAGGAGAATGAACTCAAGACATTTTTAGATAAACAAAAGCTGAAAGAGTTTGTCACCAGCAGACCCAAACTTCAAGAAATGGTAAAGAAAGTTCTTTAGGCTGAAGAGGAATGAAATCAAATGAAAATTCAGGTCTACTAGAAGGAATTGAAGAAAACCAGAAATGGCAACTGTGTGGGTAAACGTTTTTTAAAATATCTATTTTTTCTTTTCCTAATTTATTTAAAAGACAGTTGACTATTTAAATACACACACTCACACACACATGCACACACATACACACAGGAACACTGCCCATCAGATTATAACATTTGTAAATGTACAGCACATAGAAATAATAGTACAAAGGTGAGTGTGTTAATTGCATTATATAGTTATAAAGTTACTAATTTAACATGAAGTGGAACAATATTTACACTAATGGGACAGTAGTAAATTAAAGGATTTATACTGTAATCCCGAGGAAACAAAAATCTTCATAACCCACTAGCAAGTGTCATTCACATGTTTATTCTTATATCTTTTCTCAGTGCCAACCAAGGTCTATGTCAGTAACAGAAACTCTGTAAGGTATAAAAATAATTTGGTCAAGGTAAACAGCTTTTTTAATGATTTGGCATGAAACACGGATAAAACTTAATGCATTTTATATCCCTGAGTGCTATTTCTTAAACCTAAACTTTTGATGAGATCTAACATCTAATAAATCCTTGAATTGGTATGCCTTGTGGTGTTAGCTGTAACTTTCCGCTGGGAGAGCCTGTGTTACAAATAAGGAATTTTCTTCTTGTTTTATTTGTCTTTACCACGGATACTTTAGACCAATGTTTATTTACTCCATGTGTATTTTTGTATCAAGGCCACATAATCTCAAAGAGAATTTTAAAATGTAAAAAAACGTGATGGCATACATTGGTCCTTAGAATGGCTACTGAAAACTTTTTCATTAACTATACTAAATAATATAGAGATTCCATTCTGTAGGAGAAAACATACTTTTGAAGGGTAAGCACTCATCCTATACCGTTTCCATCTGGACCCAATCCACCAATCCTTCAGAAAGATGTACTCTTGTAAGAGTCCTCAAATCCAATAATCCAAGTTGGTGACTTCTCTACACACTGATTAATATCATTTTGTGCATTATACATATAATGTCACTGTTATACAAACAATGGCAAGGGACAATGCAATGATTTTGAAGACAATCACAAAAGACTAATGTGATAGCACATAATTATTTGTTAAAGAAGGCTCTAGTTTCACACATTCAATTTTATTTTAAAAGAAACAAGAAGATGAAACATATGACGATCTTGCAGGGATTTTTTTTTTTTTTTTTTTTGGCAAAGATAGCTTTATGCTGGATAGTGTGCCCTTAAAGATTCTATTTCTGGATAGGATTTTGATTAGGAACTAGAAATACTGCTGCATGAGTCAAAATAAAGGGAATGGAATTATTACTGCCGCATGAGTCAAAATAAAGGGAAATGGGTAATTCAAATTATCTCCTTTTAGAAAAGAAAACAAAAAAAGAATTTAAAAAGAAAACTTGAGCCTGGAGACCACATTCCTGGGTCTGAATTATTTGGCTCGTTATTTGAAATGAGCACAACAAACATAATTTGGACAGGGGATCCTTTCAATAACATGTTTATTCTCCTTGGAGCTTAGTCAGACCAGTCTGACCTCTGAGGCGGGCCAGTCACTTCTGGGCTTTATTTTGGACCATCTATTTCCAAGTCTGCTCTGCCTGGGACCCACTGGACTTAACTCCTTTTTACTTCCTATCATCCACTGTGGTTTATCTTTTTCATCCCAAGGCCCAGTCTAGCTCAAGAGACTAAAACCCAGTCCAAATCAGACTCCATCACCCAAATGGAGAATTCTGTGACCGAAGTACCTCTCTAGGTGGGTGAATGAATGATTTAAAGGTTGGCATCAGTATGGAATACCCTTACTGCAATGTCCAACCAACAGGGACACTAGTGATATACAACTGGTTCAGGATAAAGTACTTGATGCTTACTTTTATCATCTTTCCTGATGAAGTAGATGAAAAAATGCAAATACCATGCTTATTAATGTCTACAGTTCTCATTGTAAATGATTGCTAAAACAAAGACAGGAAAGGAATTTAAAATGAGTTGTCTAACTTCAAAAAATGGCATCTTCAAAATGAAAATAAAACTTCCATATAGAAAATTCAAATAACGTCACCCACTCTTCAAGACAAAAGCCAATTCAAAGAGCAAAAGTGAAATCAAAGGGCAGTGAAAGTCTAAGCAGGGAAAAATGATAAAATAGAACAACAGAAAAATTTTAACTGTTAGGACATGTTTAAAATATATCAGTCAGTCTCCAAAGAAGATATACAGATTGCCAACAAACGCATGAAAGAATGCTCAACATCATTAATCATTAGAGAAATGCAAATCAAAACTACAATGAGATATCATCTCACACCAGTCAGAATGGCCATCATCAAAAAATCTAGAAACAATAAATGCTGGAGAGGGTGTGGAGAAAAGGGAACACTCTTGCACTGCTGGTGGGAATGTGAATTGGTACAGCCACTATGGAGAACAGTATGGAGGTTCCTTAAAAAACTACAAATAGAACTACCATATGACCCAGCAATCCCACTACTGGGCATATACCCTGAGAAAACCATAATTCAACAAGAGTCATGTACCAAAATGTTCATTGCAGCTCTATTTACAATAGCCAGGAGATGGAAGCAACCTAAGTGTCCACCATCAGATGAATGGATAAAGAAAATGTGGCACAAATATACAATGGAATATTACTCAGCCATAAAAAGAAACCAAATTGAGTTATTTGTAGTGAGGTGGATGGACCCAGAGTCTGTCATACAGAGTGAAGTAAGTCAGAAAGAGAAAAACAAATACCATATGCTAACATATATATATGGAATCTAAGAAAAAAAAAAAAAAAAAAAGGTCATGAAGAACCTGGGGGTGAGACGGGAATAAATACACAGACCTACTAGAGAATGGACTTGAGGACACGGGGAGGGGGAAGGGTAAGCTGGGACGAAGTGAGAGAGTGGCGTGGACATATATACACTACCAAACGTAAAATAGATAGCTAGTGGGAAGCAGATGCATAGCACAGGGAGATCAGCTCGGTGCTTTGTGACCACCTAGAGGGGTGGGATAGAGAGGGTGGGAGGGAGATGCAAGAGGGAGGGGATATTGGGGTATATGTATAGCTGATTCACTTTGTTATAAAGCAGAAACTAACACAACATTGTAAAGCAATTATACTCCAGTAAAGATGTAAATAAATAAATAAATTAAATTAAATTAAATATATCAGTCAAAACTGGATAATAT
The DNA here is from genome assembly GCF_964270905.1 of Leucopleurus acutus. Classification (NCBI taxonomy): domain Eukaryota; kingdom Metazoa; phylum Chordata; class Mammalia; order Artiodactyla; family Delphinidae; genus Leucopleurus; species Leucopleurus acutus. Next base: position 20,726,045 of record NC_139153.1, read on the forward strand.
TTCCAAATTAGAAATGAATGTTATCTTCATAAAAATTCCCTCAGAACTATTCTTCCAAAGGATTTTAAAGTTTGCAATTTACTTAACAAATACAAATAAGTGTATCACAGTAATTTCAAAAGTAAAACAAGTAGAAAAATATGTATAAAACAAGTGGAAAAATATGTATAAATCAAGAAAAATCAAAGCATAAATCAAGAAAAATCAAGAGCAAACCATAACCTCCAAAGTAAGAAATGTGGACAGGATTTGAGTTATACGTTGCTCTGGGGACAGATAATTAGAAACTAGTTTAGTTGAACATAAATAAAATATGTAAACATAATCACAGAATCCAAGGAGAGGCTTCATCATCACACACTCAAGGTAGGAATGGATTCTCTGCCTTAGAAATTGCACGGAAGAACAGGTTATACAATTTGTAAACTTACAGAGAACTAAAACCATTTTGAATCTTAAAAAAAATAGTTTCTGTTGAGGAATAACACGGATACTCATATGGTCTATGATTAAAATACAACTGGAAATAAACTAGGAGGAATAATATGATCAGCAGTGTTCCGGCTCACTCATTCTCGCCTGAACACTTGACTACTTCTTCTCATCTGGACAGTGTTTGCATCTTAGGTTTCTTTAGCTCCGATGATGTCTCTATTGTTTTAAGATCACTGTGATTGTCATTTACCAAACATCTTCCTGACCCCAGGAATACATAAAATTTAGATAATTTGTTTTTCCAAAGGACAATGCCCGAACTCTTAAGGGCATTAGATTAAGTCTCCAATTTATGATGCAGGGACATAAAGTGCTATAACTAGAGAAAAGAGACAACCTAAGGAAACATCGTAATCAGGTGTTGCCTATGACTTTGGGACAAGGAAAACACCACTGGTTTTTGATATACTGGTTTTGTTTATCCAACCATTGTTACTCTGTAGGTGATCATGTCTTACACTGAGCAAGATGCAGAAAATGCAGAGACAGAGGTAGAGCCCTGGGGGGTTGGGGTGGAGGTGTTTCTAACCTTGCCAGGAAGATAAGACAGGTTTACAGAAGACCACAATGGAGATGATGGTGCCAGGAGTCCCAAGGGGGATCAGAGAAGGGAATGATTGTTTCTAGACATTAAGAAGGCTTCAAGATGGGGGTGGAGGTGGGATTTTGAGGCAACATTCTGAAACGTTCATAACAAAAGCAGGTGAGTTCAAGAACAGCAGCATTGCAATTAGGTTAAAGGGAAAGGATAGGCACCTCGGAGAAATCTTAAAACTTTAAGCCACAGTTTGAAAATGATGCTATAGATTCTGACCAGTCAAGGTCTTCCTTGGCTATTTAAGGAATCTGAAATTTATCTTTTGCTCCCAGTTTTATTGTTTTTAAAAACTACGTTGATCAGTCAACTTTCACGCGAAACTGGGAGCAAAGTAGAAGAAGGAATGAAGTTGGGAAAAGACGTGAAATGGATACAAGTCGATCAGATAACAGACAGTTTCCAGGTAAAGACATTGGAGGAGGCAAAACACTTTGGGTTAAAAAATAAAGATTATTTTTTATGATGAAAAGAGGGGATATGTGTATAGGTATAGCTGATTCACTTGGCTTTACAGTAGAAACTAACACAACATTGTAAAGCAACTGTACTCCAATAAAAATAAAATAAAATAAAAAACAACATTTAGGAATGTTGGACTATTTATTATCACGCATTCCTAAGGGTTATGGGTTATGCTCTCTGCTGTTAACCTTCTGTTGAAAACAGTACTATCTCTGCCTAAGAATCTAATGACAAATCCTCTTTGGAATGTGATTCCAAATTCTTTTGGGAATACCTGCAGACTCTCAAAAGAACGTGGAATGTTTTCTTGTTGTCTATAAAACGTTAGAAAAACTTGCCTTTTGAAACAGCAGCTGCAGGGTGAACTTCTAGATAATAAACCCTGAGAGGTTTCTCTTCCTTTTCTTTTAACCCAAATAGCCTACGTATATTTTTCAATCTCTTCTTTCCACATCCTTAATATTAACTGTAAGTGATGAATGGCGGGTGTGGAAAGAAGGAGACTGGAGAAACTCCATCCATTTGAAAAGAGTTCATTCTTCTCACCCTATTTTGCAGAGTGTCATTTTAAATAAGTGCTGGCCTGGAGAAGGTTTTTATTGTTTTGAACCACAGGCTTTACATTACCTTAAAAAAAAAACCCTCTCAGCCGCAAGTTGGATGCTTCTGGCAGCAATACAAATCTAGCACCACCCAGGGAGGGAGCGTATTTGCTTCTTCGCTCACTTCTGGCAGGGCAGAGGAATGCTGGACATTGAGAGACAAGAAGGGAGGCTGCCCAGAGCATCGGCACACTGCTCCCCCGTCCCACGCCTTGGGCCTCCTCCCTTAGGAACAAACAGGTAAGTACATCAAGGTGCTGATGCAAGTGGGGCATCCTAGCTCACTGCAACCAAGCCATGGAGGAAGTCAAGTGCAATGTACTGAGAATACCTAATAGGTCTCAACACCTTCAGGAAGCTCAGCTTGGCCTGGCTGAGGTCATAAGGTTCTCATTCTACCCAGCACATTGCTGAAAAGTCCTTTGGTGTTTATTAGTCTTTCTAGCTTTGCACGTCACCTTGCAGCATGCTTTTCTCTAGGCTATTAAGAAATGCATTAAAACAGCCACTGAATGTTTGGGTTTTGACAAATCTGGGGCTACTTGTTCATCTGTTTTTCTTTCGTATTCAGAAATCAGAGCTCACAGCAAGCTAGACTGCTGAAAAGTGAAATATCATCTAAAGTTTCGTTTTCAATGTCAGTGTTGTAAAATACTATACATGGATAAAATGTAAGACTTAACGTTAGACAGGGAGCTGAAAAACTACAGAGATAAAATGTTCCTATAATATGAGAGTTGTCTCTAAATATAAGGCTCCATGTTATAAATTTGGGCTCTTAATGAATTTTTTATATAACCAATTCTGTTTCCACTTAGATGTCAGAAACTGAGCTGGAAAAGATAAAAGTCAGAACAGCTGAGCATCTTGAAAATGACAAAAATAACATTTCTTGGTTGAAGGAAGGTAAGCCCTCTTGCTGTTGATTTTCTATCAATGTGAGAATTGTGCTTTTGTTTATAAGCAAAAAAGAGTGTGGGAGAAAGAAGAAAAGTGTCCCAGCATTTCAAATGACATTAATACTTCCGATTTTCTTTCTTTCTTCTTTTGGCCTAAGTGGTAGTTTGAGGGTGTTTAGTATTGAAAAGCTTTTTGTATTCCTTAGACTGCAGAGGTCACTCAGATGACTTTATGGGTAAGAGGATATACATTTTCAATTCAAATACACGTTACCTGTGAGGTTCTTGTTGTGCTGGAGAATTTTCTCCCTTGTAGCCAGGAAGATGAAATAATTTGAGGACAAGTATTTTTTAAGTAATAATCACAGAAAGGAGTGCAGGCTGCAGGAAGTCATGTCTACAAATAGAATCGCCATTCACTGCAATTACAGAAGCCACCTTCCCCCGGGAGAGCACTGTCAGCCACAAGCAGGGCGTGCTTAAGGCGCTTGCTTGAAATACACACACAAATCGATATGTCCTCCTAGGAGAAGCACGAATACGTGCACTTTCTAAAATACGTGTAAACTCATGATTATTTACTAGAAGGTTTGGTTTCATAATCTTTTCTTTTTATGAACATCTTTAATGTCTTTAATCTTCTTATGAACATCTTTAAAAGGAGACCAACTTGATATTCTATCTAAATAGATAAGTTGTGTCTTTTACTTCATTTCCTGAATCTATTCTGTTGTTAGAAGACGGCTCTTAAGTAGTTGCCATGCCTCAAAATTGTTTTCTAAGGTCACAGGAGACTTTAATATATATGTCAAGTAAGTTCTACAGCACCAATAATAATAATAATAATCGTGACATCAAACACGATGACAATGTGCATTAGTGATTATGCTGAATCATCACAACAACCCTAGGAAGCATTAATCGCTCCTAATATTCAGGTAAGAAAATAGAGTCTCAAAGAGTTTAAGTAAATTGCCTAAAATTACAAAATTAGGAAGTAACAGAGCGGGGATTTGATCCCAGACTATGTGACTCTATAGCACATAAGCTGAACTACCACCTTACACACTGTTTCATAGAAAAGATGTTTAAGTTACTTGTCAGGACATGATCTGTGCTCAGAAAGTTTTCCTAAAGTGTTTAAATCAACACCTCCACCTTCACACGTACTCTTCTATCCACTCTTATTCTTAATCCTGCTTTACCCCCATCCTCATTTTTTAACTGTTCACTTTTTTTAAAAAAGATTATCCTTCTGCCCCAGGGCCCCATAATCAAATTTAATAGCTGGAACTCATCTCCAGTGAAGACTTTATTTCAGGATAAAAGTGGGTACAGACATGTATTCTCAGAATCATTCCCTTCGAAAAGCCACAGAGCTAAGAAATTCTCTAACTTCTTTTTATTAAACAATCTTTTAAATAGAATCTTTAAAAAAACAATATAGAAGTAAAAAAACTGAACTCAGGCCAAAGATCCCTCTGTGTTTTTCTTGAGAAGACCAAGCCCGCAAAGACAGAGAAGTTCTTCACTGTGACTTAGAGCGTAGTTTATCTTATTTCTTTTGCTTCAATTGCCCATGCTATAGATGTCTCATAGAGAAATAATGACAAAAATTGATATACCAGTCACTTGCTTCCTGAAGAATTTCCATTTTAAAAAATTGTCTCCATTAAGTACAATTCAGGATTAAATTTTTATAATCTACAAAATCTAACTTCCTAGGTGACCTGTTTTAGCCCATTTGGACACTTCACTTAAGCTACACTCAAATTATGTTTACTGTATCATAAAAGGGATTCCAGCCAGATGCAAGATAACAACATCTTAATTGGGAATTACCAGCAGGAGTTAGTTTTTGAACATAAATGTCTTTTTTTGTTTGTTTTAATGTTAAGAAAAAGGATCTATGTTGGCTTTTTTTTTTTCTTTTTTTTTGCGGTACGCGGGCCTCACACTGTTGTGGCCTCTCCCGTTGTGGAGCACAGGCTCCAGACGCGCAGGCTCAGCGGCCATGGCTCACGGGCCCAGCCGCTCCGCGGCATGTGGGATCCTCCTGGACCGGGGCACGAACCCGTGTCCCCGGCATCGGCAGGCAGACCCTCAACCACTGCGCCACCAGGGAAGCCCTTTTTTTCTTTTTAAAGCAACCTGGTGCAATGGAAAGAGCAGAGGATTTAAAGTCAGGCAGGTGAAGGTTTAAAATTTCAGCTCGGCTGTTTACTAGCTGTTTGGCTGTGCCATGTTGCTTAGCCTCTCTGAGCTGCAGATTCCTCAGGAAAGGACTATAACACCTACTTGTGAAATTATGGGAGAGAGATCTCATTACTTTTGTGTCTTTTTTTCCTCTTTAAAGCATGATTCAAAATAATATAATGTTTTTTTTGAGATCCTGGTTCACACTTGGAACAATCTGCACTAGTACCAGCACTGTATATTTTAATAGCTTTGTCAACAGAAAGGACCTCTATAAAGACGCAAGGAGGCAGTTTATTTGGGATCTTAGAATTGCAATTTGGGGAATCACAGATTCCGGAGGAACCCAGAATAGTGTCTCAACAGAGGAAAACAGGCAGGGGGTTTTATGGAAAAAAGGAGGAAGTTCATGCAGGCTTAGACAAGTTGTTTACCAAAGATTTGGATTGGAGGGTAAATATGTTCCATATATACAACTGGGTTATCAAGCACGTCTCATCCCTTACTAGGGAAAGGTAGGGTTTCCTTAGTCCAAAGAAAGTCCAGTTCTCAGCATTATTGTTTCCTTTTGGCAATTCAGCAACTACTCAGCAGCTTTATTTTTGAGTGTTCAGCCGAAGTTCAGCATGGACAGCAAACACGGAGGTCCTTCTTGACACTTCAGTCATTCCTGCCATTGTTTCTCTCACAGCATTTTATATAAATTCCTTCCCGTGGTCCCTACAACCATTTGGTGTGCAGTAGTACTGTCTCATTTTACAGATTAAAAGACCGAGGCTCAGAGAAACTAGATCTTGCTCGAACTGACAGAGCTGTTAAGTGGCAAACTGAACCTTGAACCCAAATCTTCCAAATTCTGTTCTTTGCCTTAAACCACTTTGTCACAATGCCTTCTCCAACAGTTATCAGTATTTGAAATTTATCAAACCCCATCCCCCTTAAAAAAGAAAAAGAAATACAGTCATCCCTCGGTATCTGCAGGAGGATTGGCTCCAGGACCTTTTGCAGATACCAAAATCCAAGGATGCTCAAGTCTCTTACACAAAATGGCATGGTACAGTCAGCCCCCTGTATCCACAGTTGCAGAACCCACAGATAGGGAGGACTGACTGAAGAGACTTGAAAGTGGTTCAAAAGTTTTTTTCATGAATAGCAAAAGTAATTGCTTCTTCCATCACAGTGCCTCTTGCCTCCCTCTGCAATTCCAGCTGAATACTGGCCACGTTTAAAACATAGGGAATCACAGCACTGCCCTATTAGGGTTGCAGCAAGCACTCACTGGCATAATCTACATAAACCACTGAGCACAGCACCTGACCTCAGAGTGAGCATGGGACCAACAGGAGTTAGCACCATCACTGCCAACCTGAGTACTGATACTCTAACTTCTCATCTTCAAACATTCAGTCAATTTATCCAATTCGAGTCAACATTTATTAACAGCGGTATCACTGGAGACAAGGCGTGAGCATAACACAGAACAATTTTAAAAAATGAAAGAAGGACAGAAACACAGTCCTGCACTCAGGAATTTTATCTAATTGTCCTGCTTTCCCCTGAAAGGTGAAGAGGTTCTTATTTGCCTTCTACTTTCTCTCCTATGGACCATGGGCCTGATGGCCTCGGCAATGGTGTCAAAGAGCTGCTTAAAGCAACATCCAGAGCTTTTATTAACAATTAGGGTAAATAGCGTTTAAGAAACACACCGATAAACCTGAAAGTGCACTCGGAGTCAAGTTAACTGAATCCCATTTTACCTTCTATCAAACTACCTGGCAATCTTGTACCATTATTCGTCATCTTGCCTTTAAATTCCTGACTTCTCAAATTTTAGATTGATCAAATTCCTGGGTCCCAACTTAAGGAATTCAGGAGGATATAGGTGGAGGCCAGAAATAAATGCTTAAGAGCAAGTTAACATGAAGTAACATGTTCAGGGACCATACTTGGGGAAACCCTGTTTTAAGACAATCAGAGAAACAAAATATGATTGTGAAATATGCACCAGGCAAGATGAACTGTACTGTGTAACTGTGCACCAAAGCGGCCTAGAAAGGCCAGTCTTGAAGGTGGTCATCCTCTATTTGCACAGGTGAAGAGGAGTAATGCTGGTGCAAATCACGGGCTGCATGATGCCCGCTTTGGCGCTAGGGAAACGGGCATTTGGGCTAGTTACCTGTGTATGGATTAACACAAAACAAGGAGGACAGCAAGACTGAGTTCCAACTATAAGTTAAGTAGTTAGTTGGACATGGGTTCTAAGTTGTCACTGCAGGTCTGAGGTCAGGGACTAATATACTGAAGTGTCATTTAAATCTGTAACTGGAGTGCAAAGTGGGATGAGGCAGGCAGAGGAAACTTTAAGGCAAGGGGGATGTTGATGGCTAAGACAGCAATGCATTCAGTAGCCCTGAAGTGAGGACAACACGACCAGCATGAAAGTCATAACAAGGAGAAGAAAATAGGCCCAAACGTGAAAAAGGTTACAAAGGAAAAACTGATATAACATAGAAACTGGGGGGGAAATTACAGGTGGAGTAAGATGGCATGTAACACCCCATTAAACCAGGGAGCATTCTGGGTAAGCATTTCAGTGCTCGTTCCTTACACTATTTGATGGAGAAGAGAAACATCAGAATGAAGGGATGGAAGCCTTTAAATTGTTGCCATTTGCAGTTTAAAAATCACAGCATCACCAGTGTTTGAGCTGCACACGATTTCTTAGAGCGTCTCCTGAATTTTCAGGAGAAAGTGGATTTCTATATGAAATCTCCTGATTTCTAAAGGTTAAATAATAACAATTAACAACAACAAACAACACTTTCAAGAAAGAGCCATGCAGAACAAATCAAACCAGGTTCTGTGAGTCTATTTCAGCCCATGGGCTACCAGTGTGTAACTTCTGTTCTAAGAGCTTGTATCTCTTAACAAAATCTAGTACAATTTCCTAAAAACTGATTTTCCATAAATATATATATATATATACACACACAAGGTCAAAACAATGGTGTGACCTACAAAATGTGAAGTTAAGAAGATCGAAATAAAACTGTTTGCCCTTCAGAAGACTAGCTCTCTGTAACGGTTTTAGTGGAGCAGTCTCTTTATGAGTGTAATAAATAGAGGGAAGAATAAAATTATCCCAAGTTACAAGTGTGCCCTCAATGTATGAAGCATAGTTTTATAATCTTCTAACCTGATGCTGACTCGGTCCCATACCTGCTACACTGGGTGGGCCCCAGAGGGAAAATTCATATTATAGAAAATACTTGATTTTTAAAAAATGGCCAGGGGGTGGGCACAGGGAGAGGGCAATGAATAAGCTTTCTCTCACTTTCCAAAAATGCCAGGAAGAAAAGAGCCTGGGAGATGAGAATTCTGTAGTAACTCTGAACAAACTACAGATCCTTTTCTGTAAGCAGTCACATGGTGACTACCGTCTTTGGTGATTTCAAAATTATTATTTAGAGATATTTTAAAGGAAACTTCCCTAAACTTATTTAGTATTGATGTAGAGGAGTCAAGTCACCAATGAGTTGGCATCTTGAATACAGTGGTTATTATTTAATCAAAATTCAGCAGTATTAGAGACTAATATTCCAAGACACTGGAAAACATCCGAGAGGTCCAAAAAGCCATGTTACACAAATTTCCTTCTCAATATAATGCAAAACCTCAAATCCATAACACAAAAATCCCAGCTCACTCTTTTTTTTAATTTTTTTTTGCGGTACGTGGGCCTCTCACTGCTGTGGCCTCTCCCGCCGCGGAGCAATAGGCTCCGGACGCGCAGGCTCAGCGGCCATGGCTCACGGGCCCAGCCGCTCCGCGGCACGTGGGATCTTCCCGGACCGGGGCACGAACCCGCGTCCCCTGCATCGGCAGGCGGACCCTCAACCACTGCGCCACCAGGGAAGCCCCCAGTTCATTCTTGATTAAGGTTTGTTTGCAAATGAGATAGAGAAAGTATAAGTCTTACATTTATTGACATTCATAAATTCACTCAACTTCCCTTAATTCCAAGTGAAGACAGTTCACTTCATTTGCTCAGAAAAATAATTTCAGATCTTGAGCATTAAGACAATTCCAAAATGCATACTTTATACAATTCCACAAGCATTTGAGGAGGCTCCTCTTGAACTCACAGATAACATATTAGGCGAAGAAACAAAGATGTCAAAAAAATGAAAACGCCACAGGTTTTGCACTCAAGGAACTCATGTATTTCAGTGCTTTATTATAATGACTAAATATTAATCCATGCTAATTCGCTCATTCAGATAATTTTCATTTTTAGAAGGGCTACTTTTTTGTGTCTAGCTTAAAAATTAAGCCACATTAACGCCTATTTTAAATTGTTAATTTCCACCAATAGCATATCTTAGTTTCCTTTTACTATGTACACACAGGAAACAGAATCATTAGCTCTTGTTTCTGAGGTCTCCATGAACTTGTGAAAATGTGTTACCTAATAACCAAAATACAGGTAAGGAGAAGGTAATAGTCAAATAGAATGTTGTGCTGTTTTTAACCAGAGCTGAAAGGAGAAATTATATGTGAAAATATGTCCTTGCAAGTCATATAAAGAAGTAAAATAAGCACAAGATAACTTCACAGGGTAATTGTTTTGAAGCTTTAAAACAAGATGATGTGATAGAAATTGGTGTGGGGAACTGTCCTTGAGAATCAGTGGTCAGAGAAGTTCTGAAGGAGAGAGATTTGAGTGGAGACTTAATTGACAAGAAGCCAGCTGTGCAAAAATCTGGGCAGAGCATTCCAACAGGAAAAAGATCCTGTTTCAAGACAGTACGGCTCAGAATGGCTGGATGGGAAGGAAGGAAGGAGGAAGAAAGGGAAGGAAGAAAAAAAGGAAATGAGGGAGTAAGGAAGGGAAAGGGGGAAAAAAGGGCTCAAGTTGCAAATAATGTAGAACCTTGCTGGCCGCAGTGAGGAATTCAGGTGTTTTTCCTTAATTTGAATTAGAAGCCACTGCAGATTCTAAGCAGGGGAATAAAAGGACTCATTTATATTGGATGTGGTAAAGAGTGTACTCGGAAATAAAACAGAAGACACTGCAGTTAACCAAGCAAAAGATAGTAAGTGGGATAGGATAAAACTGTGAAGGTGAGAGAGGTAGAATAGGATTTGGGACCTATTTTGGAGGTAGAGCCAACTGAACTGGCTGGTGCCCTGGTGGGGCCGACAGAAAGAAAGGGGGCAAGGCTGACTCCTGGCTTGAGACACTGCATGATGGTAATGCTGCATGAAGAATAAGAGAAAAACTGGCTGGAGATGGGAGAATCAGAAGATCTGGGTGGGTCAAGTTAAGTGTGAAATGCTGAAGATAATCCCCATGAAGATTATCAACTGGGCAAGAGGATATATGAGATCAGTGCCCAGTTTAAGTAACGCTGACAGGGAAAGCTGGCTAGAGAGTTTGCTTTAGACCCGAAGATTGAGAAAGCATCTACCGATGGGAGAGCACAGGAAATGAGATACAATTTCAAGTAGAAACACAATTTCTTTCAAGGCAGGAAAGAACATGTCATGTTCCATGAAGTGAACAAAAACAAGAAGGGCTGGAGCATCTTGACCCAAAGGAAGGCTGGCATTTGATGAGTGTGGGGAGTTTGCCCAGGAACCGAGCCTCAAGCCTTTCAGAGACCTTGGTCAGTCAGCATCTTGGATTCCAATGAACTCTTTACCCTGGAAATGCCTACTAGAGATATATTTTATCTTGTAGTAAAATATAACCCACTGCATTTTATTCTCAAAAAAAATTAGGTAAAGGACTATGAAAGGATAACATACTACTTTCAAGATGTAACAATGATAAAATGAAGCTTTAATAGTTTGGATTAGTTCTCCAGAGAATCAGAACCAATAGGATAGGTTGATAGATAGACAGATAGATAGAAGAAAGATGAATGGATGGATAGATAGGTAATAAAGGATTTATTATGAGGCACTTGTTTATACAATTATGGAGGCTGAGCAGTCCCACGATCTGCTGTCTGGAAGCTGGAGGCTCAGGAAAGCAGGTGGAGTAGTTCCAGGCCAAGCCCCAAGTTCTGAGAGCCAGTGGTGTAAATCCTGGTCCAAGTAAGAAGTTCAGAGAACTACGGGTGCAGATGTCCAAGGGCAGGAGATGGATGTCCTAGCTCCAGTGGAGACAGAAAATATGCCCTTCCTCTTTCTTTTTGTTCTACTTATCCCTTAACCCACTCTGGAAAGAGATATTCTCTAATCAGACTATCAATTCAAGGGCCAATCTATTCCCTGAAATAACTTCATGTACACACCCATAAATAATGTTCTACCAGCTCCCTGGATATCCCTTAGCCCAGCCAGGTTGACACATAAAATTAATCATCACATAGTTTTTGAGGGGAAAGTAATAGATAATTTTTCTAGTTAAATTAATGAAAAGTGGTATTTATTGGAAGGCTGGGAGTCAGTTTGCAGTCTACAAGGAAAATTCAGGTCCAGGATGGACAGGAAGTAATCTAGCTCTGGTGATCCAGATAGCAAGATTTAACAATACATTCAGGTCACCATTCCTAAAACATTAGCTCCACACACTTCTTCTGTCCTCTCATCCCCCTGTACTCAAGACTCCAAATCTCAAGGAAGAAAGCTCAACAGATTTGTCCATGAGTCCCCATCCTGGCTAGGTAGGGCAGGAAACCGTGACTGACAGCACCTCAAAGCTACGCGTAATGGGGGAGAGATGCTTCTTCAGATGAAATTCAGTATGCTAGCACCAGAATGAAAGGAGAACAGATGCTGTGTGGCTTCCAAATAATGTCTACTCTAAGAGACAGTACCCACGATTTTCAGTGCTTTGCTCCACAGGGATAATATTTTCTTAAGAACCTGACATGTGCTGCTGATGGAACACTGAACATTTCAGGAAGGAGAGTATTTACTTTAAATGTATTGGCCTTCTACCGAAGTTCAAAAGTCAGAATCATTTTGTTTCTCTGATAACCTTCTTTTATGTTGAGAAGGTCCAGTAAAAGATGAGATCTGTGTTCTCATAGGTCAACAAATTAAATTCACATGGCACATCCTACAGCTGACGGTTGAACTTTCTTTCCAACTAAGCCTATAAAGTGGTAAGTTCATTTCTTATAAAATGATGATGTTGATCCCAATGGAATGGAAGGCCTACAAGATGCCATGTCAGCCTTGAGACTATAACCAGATGAATTAATCAGTGCAAAGTCCCTATAAGTTATTAAATAGCAGATTTAAACACTCTCTTTCAATGATGATAGGGCAGTACATCAAATCCAGAATGATCTTAGCTCACCATTATTAACTGCAATTTTATGAACTAGGAGTGAAGCCATCTGTAGAAACTGTGAACCAATCTTTCCTGTCTCAACAGGAAAATGAAAGTTGTAGCTAACTAGAAAGTTCAAGAGATTTACTTGTTTCAACTGAGATTTTTCAGGAGACTCCTTTTCCTCTATGTCACAGCTGTTGGTGTGATTCACTTAATCAACATTAGTATAAAGAGAAATCTTATAGGGAGAGAAAAAGTCCCCTATGTTCTATGGCTCAGGAATAAGGACATTCCATTTCTTGTAAATTCCACAAAGAGATACTTTATTTTTATATGATTATGGCCCATTTCTTTCAGCTCAGGAACAGCATTTAGAGGGAATATACTCTCTAATAAAACGTACCTGCGCTAGGTGTGCACCAGACCATTAGTACAAAAAGGAATGTGAAGAGAGGAAATGAAGACATCAGTCTACAGACATAAATCACTTCAACCATTTTAGCCATTATTTAAGCCTGTCAAAATGTAAATGCGCAGCAAAGACAAAAAGCAAGGGCAATGACAGTAGTTTTGCCAGCGTATAACTTCAAGAAAAAAGAGAAGGGATAACTCCTAGAGGTGTAGTATTAAATAAGGCATCAGGCGATTTCTCCTCTTGAGCTGAATTTCCACACTACTATGGATTTGAAAAGAAACAGCTACCTTGCAGAAGGTAAGAAAGGTGCTTCATGATGTCTAATCTCAAACAACTGACAATAGGAGAGGAAAATCTGCATTTTAGCTCCTTCATTTGCTGATTTTATTTTCTTTATTATATTTAGAATATTCAGCATTATAGACTGGAAACCAAATTTCTCCCAGAGTTGACAAAAGATATATGTCAACACTAAAACATCCTGAATGTAAATTTCATTAAAATATGTAAAGTTTCTATAAATAAACTCTTAGAAGAAAAAATTCATCAAAAATTATATTCCATCTACATTCAACAAAAAAAAGAAAGATTCCACTCTATACATGTGTCTTAAAACTAATTTCTTAGACCACTATATGAAAACTCAGATTGATAAGACAAAGTATTCATACCATAAAAGAGGCATTTGTTTTATACAATAATATACAATTAAGTAAACCAAATCAACAAATGTTTTGATTTCCTGAAACGCAAAGACTTAACACAAATAATATGTCATGATTCTTGTGCCCAAGGAACTTATAATGCAGTTGGAGAAACAAAATATCAACAACACATCCTGTGTGCCAGAGGATTCAGACAAGAGCAAGCTTTTCCACTTTATATGAAATATAGTACAATGTGCACAACCAATTTGGATGGAACTTTTCAGTATCAATCTCTCACACACCAAACCATACGGGTATACCTAATTCCTTAGATAAAGATTTCTGTTAAGATTAAAACAGAGCTTGTTGGTTTGCTATATTTTTAATGGATTTAGCAGATTTCGGCTAAAACAACTGCACTAAAGATTCCCTTGAAAACAGGATTCATTTAAAAATATTAACTTAGATTTCTTACATAGTCTCTTAAAAGAAAAGAACTTTTTGTAAATATTCTTTAATTTATTACCCAGCCTTTTTTCTTAAAAGAAAAAAGAAAAGAAAAACAACTGATGTCCATATTTTAAAATGAGGAAAAACTATAACATGAAGAGATAAAGATACTTAATAAATAGTAAGGGAGTTCATTTTTCCAGGGGAAATTCTAATGTGAATGACTTATTTAGTGAAACTTGGAGGCAAAATATATTCATAGGTCATGAATACACTGGGGTGTCCAATATACTGTTAAACCTCTAAATTCTGTAGGCCAACAACCTGAAGAAGCTACCCTCAGGCCTCTGGATTCTAGGACAAATTACCAAGTCTGAGTTCTAAACTCAATTCATCACTTCCTCTCTAACAGAAGAATGTACTCGTTGCTTCAGTTTTACTTAAGGACATCAGTCTTGTCTTGTAGTCCCCTAGCAGCTAGGAGAAATAACTTGTTCTCCTCACTTCACAGGTTAACAATGCTAATTGGAAATCGGATTTAATTTGTAAAAACCCTGAACAGGGAAAAGTTACATGGTTAAAAATTATATATATAATTATATATTACATACATAGTTATATATAACACATATGTATATGGAACAAAATATTTTATTCCATCCTTCTCTCTGGCCTTCTAACAATACATTTATTGACTTTCTTCTCTTTGTAAGACAACATAGTAGCTTCTTAGGAGAGAATCAGACATAAATAACACTCTAGGTGCCCACAATCAGTGTATATGTGATATTGCAGAGGCCGGTAGTAGTTAAGGAAACTTCACCATAAGCCACCAGATTTAATAAAGCAGAAATGTTAAGTATTAGATTGCTAATTGCTCAAGGGCATGGGTGTATCCAGCTTACTTACTTCTATATTTGAGCATCCAGATAGCCCCTGGAACAGAGCAGATGCTCAAAAATGATATGAATAAATGAAAGAATACGTAAGTAAATTCCAAAGGTGATATGACATTCAGAAGTGATATATGATATAAGAAAGAACACATCTACAATTCAGAAAACTCGGGATGTGGCTGGGCTATAAATCATAAGTAGAGTAGGCAGTAGCATTACAAACTGCTGGAATATTATGGTCTAAAGTGGAGACAGAGAAGTCTGGGGTGTTCAGAGAACAGTAGTTATGTTTTCCTGGGGAAAGGGTATGTGTGTGACAGTAGGAAATAAACATTGGCTCTATCATGAAGGACTGTTAATACTAGGCTGAAGAGCATATTTGGAAAGTTCTAGGACAAAGAGAAGCTATCAAATGTATCTGGGCTGGGGGTTGGGAAGGTGGACAGGACCTAAAGATGGCAGAAAACTCTGTGCTTTAGAAAACATTTGTGATTTGAGCATCTTTATTTAAATGGATTAGAAGCATATAAATTGAGGGGAAGGGTAGAAACAGAGTGTTGCATCCACAGATGAGAAAGAATGACTTCTGCATTGGGCTACTGGTTGCCAGGACAATGGGAACAAAGGGGCTGGCACCCAAGAGAGTGCTGGCCCCAACGCCTTGGCCATGGACTAGATGTTAGAGGGTAAGAGAAGGAGTTGTCAGAGATTCTAGAAAACCTCAGGGTTGAAACTGGAATGCCTCTGTGTGTGTGTGTGTGTGTGTGTGTGTGTGTGTGTGTCCCCTTATGTAAATAATCTGTTTCAGAAAATTAGAAAACACCAATGGCAAAAAATTACTCCAAATCTTAACACTTAGGGGTAGCCACTGTACATCTTTCCTTATATGTTTTATATGTGTACCAAAGTGTATATACACACACTAGTAAATTTAATGAAATTTGATTATGCAATATAATTAATAATGTGCTTTTCTTACTCATAAATGAATGTCAATACCTTTTCAGGTTAACAAATACAGATTTATAGCACCATGTCAATGGCTATACACACAGTACTCCACTACTGAAGTCGTAAAATATATGTCAACATTTCCTTACTTTCGGATATTTAGGTTGTTTCCAATTTCTTGCTTTGAAATCTCAAAAGAATACACTACAGCATCTATTGCGATTTCCTTTCAAACGGATTAACCAGAAGCACCTTGTGCATCCTCACACCTTACCTTTGGTTGTCAGGGAACCGTATGCAACGTACTGCACATCAGTGCTTCACTTTATGTTCATAATAGCCATGCTCAGGAAGAAAGTAAAGGTCAGAGAAATTTTAAAAATGAGGTCTAAAGTCACACAGGCAACAGATCACAGAACCAGATCTCAAGCCAGGCATGCTGATCCTAAATCCACGGCCTGTTCACCATAGACTCTGCTCTGAAATATAATTGAAGGTAGATAACCAATAACCCCTCACCTGCACTCATTAAGACAAATAAAATTAAAGGAAACTGAAAAAGTTTGGGGAAGCCTTGTGGATAATGTATATTTATTTTTTTATTTTTTAAATTTATTTATTTTATTTTTGGCTGCGTTGGGTCTTCGCTGCGCGCGGGCTTTCTCTAGTTGCGGTGAGCGGGGGCTACTCTTCGTTGTGGGGCATGGGCTTCTCACTGCAGTGGCTTCTCTTGTTGTGGAGCACAGGCTCTAGGCGCGCGGCCTTCAGTCGTCGTGGCACACGGGCTCAGTAATTGTGGCTCACGGGCCCTAGAGCGCAGGCTCAGTAGTCGTGGCACACGGGCTTAGTTGCTCCGCGGCATGTGGGATCTTCCTGGAACAGGGCTCGAACCCGTGTCCCCTGCATTGGCAGGCAGATTCTTAACCACTGTGCCACCAGGGAAGCCCGATAATGCATCTTTAAACCTCTAATTCATGTAGTTGGATTCTCTAAACACCTGTCTTCAGCAAAGATGTGGTGATTTAAGTGGGAAAGAGGACTTAGTTATGACATTAGGCAAAGATTCAGAAGCCAACTTATCTACAGATTGTAGTGATTAAATAGTTCAGAATGAATTACAACATTGTAATATTGCTGCATTCATATTTAAGAGATAAAAGTTGGAGTTCAGTTCCCATAATAGCCAGTCATTTAAGACACAAGAGAGTTAATCATGTTAATATCTTCCCACTGATGTTGGCTAACTAAAGAAAAAATATGGCTGATGGAGGAGGGAAGTGGGAATCTTATTTTGTTTGCTGATCTTTCTGAAACGAGCACTTGAAAATAAAACATATCACATCAAAGTGTGGGGGAAAAATAACTCCAGCGGCAGAATCAACCATGATCAGATTAAGAAACAGCAATATATTTTTGCATGGCTAATAAACAGATCAAAAACCTGCAGACCTAAGGATATTTGGATGCCAAATCTAACTTTAATTTTCAAATAGCCTTATCTGGTCTTACCATCTCTCCAGCAAGAAAATTACATTACACATAGCCCTGCTTTCTCATATTCAGCAAGTAGCATCCCACGGTCAACCTTAGACGTGACCTTAATTTTCCTTGTTATATTCAGAACTTAAAAAAATTTGTCCCCTTAAATCTTTAAATAGTAGGATTTAGCAAAGAATAAAAGACACCATTCTGTAAAAGCTTGAAGCCAGAAACAAACACAATGTGTTGCAGACGTGATGGATACTTCATCCACTGTATTTTTCAACCATAAATTAAATTCAACTGTACTTTGGTGATCAGAAGCCTGCTAGTTTACAATAATAATATTTTTAGTTAAAATTATAAATAAAGCTATTTTTTTAGGTAATCAAATGACACTTAACAAATTTCCTGAATTCTTACCATCTACCCCACCAACGGAAAACAACAACAATAACAAAATGCTTAGGGGAGAATTTTAATTTCTCATTTCACATAATGGAGGAAAGTGAGTCAAATATTTTTCCACCCTCTAAGAAGTTTAATGCAACTCCAAGAATTCTGATTACACAAATACACTTACTGCTCCACAAGGCACCCAGACATACGCAATGAAAAGCATTCTTATTTCTGTCTAACCAATTGAAACTACAGTGATTATATGAAATTGGCATTAGTAATAAGAGAAGCTAAATGAATAACTTGAGGGTTAAACAGAAGTAGAGTCTAATTACAGCCCTCTAGTGGCTGAAATATCTAAACTGCTCATTTTCACCAAGACATCTAGTCTCTGTGGTCTGAAGCAATTTTCTTACAACCTTTATCTAAACTTTGCCTACCATATTCAAGTAAACAGGTTGGCTCTTTGGTTCTTTTGCTTTGTTTCTGTAAGGACTCATTTTACAATAACCAATTACTCAGAGTCAGACAAAATAATTTGCACAATTATTTAAATTGTCCAATATTAAATTCAACAAGGAGAGAACTGTGCTTAAATGTAAATTTTATTTGTTCTCTTTTTTAAAATAAGCAGAGATCAGACAGAAATAGGTTTGTATCATTTCAGATTTCCATAAGGAATAATATATACACTAATTAGTCAATCAAAAATCATTGGCAAAACCATAATATACTGGGGGTAGGGGTTGGAGAGGAGGGTATTGGACCAAAGCCTGGCAATAGGCTAGACCAGAGAGGCAGATCATAGTGTACTTATTAACCATGTGAAAGAAGTTACTTGAAGGGCAATGGAAAACATTAAACGGCCTTAAACACAGAGAGACCATTATTAGATTTGCCTTTTTTAAAGACCACTCTGGCAGCAGTGTGGATGGGAGAGGCGGAAAGCAGATAGAAGGGTTCTGCAGTAGCCGAAGTAGAAATTTTTTAAATGACAATATGAATGAGAAGAGAAAATGTGAGGATTCGTTGAAATCTACAATTGTCAGGACTTCCTGGTAACTTGGTTCTGGGGATGAAGGAGACAGATGTCAAAGACAGAATGCAACTTGCTGGGTCAATTACCAAGCCCTTTGCTCAGGTGGAAACACAGGAACTGTGGTGTATCCTTCACTTGCTGTGAGTTACATAACTAAACGGGTTTGGGTTTTTTTTAATTACCTTAATTGAAGAAGGATGTCAACCAATGTGGAGGTGTTAGAAGTGTTGGGTTCTAGAAATTGGAGTTGAGTATTTCTTGGACTTCGGTTAACTAACATGAATTCCATCATATTTTCTGGTGGGCTCTGGGTGCAGAAGTTAATAGGGAGGAAGCAGCATATTCAGAGTTCTTTCAGTCTCTTAGGGAGACAGTAAGCTGAAGATCTGGAGAGGGAAAACAAGCATAGGGTTTAAATGAAGCTTCATGGCCTTTTATGTTTTAATTTCAAGTTGTTTGGGGGCTTATGGGGAAAGGAAATCTAAGGTTCGTAGTAGGTATAAACGACTCATTCATTTTCTCTTCACCTTATTACAAAGTAAAGAAAATGTTTTGATAAACAAGGCTTTCACCCTTTCCCCACAAGTAAAAATACTGCTGCTTGGAATGAAATGTAACATGTAAAACAGACCTAGAATTCTGCTGATGTCTTTTAACAAGGTGATTCACACATTAAACACAGTCTTAAATGGGGTACACAGATGCTGTGAGGTTTGCAAATCAAGCTTGTTTCTATTTTTACACATAATTTACCTTTGTTGTTTCCATAAAGGTGAAAGAATATAAGGAGCAGGCATGAGAAGCAAAGAGAAAATAAATAGGGGGCATGTGTTCTTTTATCAAACCATACTTCAGTTTCATTAAGTAAGGCCCGTATCAACAACAAAAATGCAACAACTGAGATATCCAACATGAATCAAGAGTGGATCAAAAATACAGCACTTTAAAATATTTCCATTGCAGTATTTATACCATTGGGAATGATACTGTCAAGAGCCAAGTCCTTGGATCCACACTGACCTGTATTTAAAATCTGGTTCTACTCCTAATTAAACAGTAATCTTAGCCAAATCACTTAACATCCTTGAGCTTCAGTTTCCAAAGCTATAAATCAAAAGTAATAAAGGCTGCATATACAGTGGATTGCCTACCCAACATCCGTTTTCCCCTTGTTCTTAAGGAACCTCAATTTTGTTCAGAAACCCACCTATTTCATTACAGCCATGCATTTCCAGGGAGGCTGGCTCCATCAACAGTCCCAGGAGTGAAATGAATTCTGATTGGTTTAACCCAATCATGGTGGTTCCAATTGCCCTTACCGGTAATCGTTTTAGACAAGTTTGTGAAATAATTCAGGACAATGAGACGTGAATCTGCCGGAGACTTTTGGTACAGGTTTTCGTTTTGTTTTATTTTGTATAAGGAAAGGTGAGTTGATTGCTTTATTTATTTGTTTGTTTATTTATTTATTCACTTTTATTTAGGTTTTAGGTTTTGGGGGATCCTAAGGAAGTTTACAAGTAAAGTTCTTTCCACTTTTGGATGCTGTCGAGTCTTTATGTGACTGACGCCTGAAAGTGGGAAGCCACCTTATGGTCCTAAAGGGAAGTTAGCCTAATAATAAAGTCATGCATCTGACCTAATAAATTAACACGGGAAAAAAAGGAAACAAAAATCTTATGAGTGTTGTCAAGCAGTTGATTTAATCAACCCTAGAGCCAACCTACCTCTGAAATTGATATGTGAGAAATAAATTACCTTTTTTTAGGCAAGTTTTAGTTGGAATTTTCTGTTATTTGCAGCTGAAGGCTACTTTGCAGAATGAATAATAATGAATGAAAAGTACTGAGCACCCAATAATAACTACTGTCATTATTACTTTAACCTTTTTTTCTCATAGTCACTTTTTAGGTCTTTTTCTCCCTTTTCTTGACCCTATGGAAACCAGCAGGGAATGTGTAGTTTCTTATTCCTTTCTATATTCCCCTACATACCTACAACAGTGTTTATCAACAGTAACTGCTTACAAATATTGTCAAAATGAAATAGAATTGAATCAAAGCATTTTCACACATTATACTGTAGGGTCTATTAATGAACTAGAGTAGACAGATTTCATCAGCAAAAGAGGGTGTATTTTATAAAGAACAGTATGAGAAAAATCAGTGTACTTTTTATTCTAAAGAATGATATATTTTTCATTCTAAAGAGAAAATATAAATTTCCATGAACCAAGTTTCAAATGCTAGAGCAATACTATTTTGAACAAGTGACATTTCTAAAGCACTGAGAAAAGGAAACTCAGATGAGAAAACTTAAAACATGACAATGTCTTTGTAAAACCAAGCCGTACTCTTAATAAAAATTGATAACTATTAAAGACTCATTCAACTGTTGCCCAAAGTACCATCCTTGATCTTATATTCATATTCCTGAGGGATAGCTTGCGCTTTTTATGTTTTTATGCTCCCTCTTTCATCAGATAACTCCACTCTTTCTTTCTGGCTCCAAGAGTCTCTTTAGGCCTCAATGTGTAACACAAAAGTAAATAAAGTGACGAAATAGAAAACAGCACAGTTAATTTTACCAATTAGCAAATATAAGCAAGCTCATAAGGAGGCCTTTTTTCCCCCTCTTTTCAGTAAGAGTCAGATATTCATTCATCTTTTTTTCTTTCTTAAGACTTTCTGGATGAATATTAATGTCATAAAAAAAGAAATCCTGTTAACTTCTAGTGAAGTCTAGTGTTGTGCTGAAAAGAGAAAATGGGAAGAAAAGGATCAAGCCTACCAGAAAAATCTTATCTGGGGACAAATCCCAAGCTAACACAGTTTTATATCACTGTAACATCCAACTAAAGCAGAAGTGTTTTGTTTTCACTAACCTCTAACTAAACTTTAGAATTCCCTTCAATCATAAAGGCTACATCACAATAATTGGCAACAACTGTGATTATGTGAACAACAGAAATCATGGATATTTTCACATCACCTTACAATTGTAACTGATATCTCAAAATGTTGTTTATTTTTATCCCATCATTAGTTATTCGATTTCTGTACTTATTGAATTTATGTGATAAAGATGCACATCTATTACTATATCAACAATTTTAAAATATTTTGATAACTATATGTAATTGATTTTCTTATAATCCTATGGATTTATTTTGATGCATTTAAAACATGACTCTGAGAGGTGGTTTATAGCCTTCACCAGACTTCCATGGCTCAAAAAAAAATGTTAAGGACCCCTGAACTAAAGAAATGCAAATGAGCAGAACACTTCCAGAAATCTAAAAAGTAAAGGGGGTGGAAGCAGAATCAGCTAAGACTGAACCTCTGCCCCTCCCATCATACAATATGCTACTTATTTCTTCTCAAACAACAAAAATCAAAGTCGATTACACTTTCCACAAACAGCTTTTACTTATTTCAAAAAGATAAATTCTTAAATTTTCAGAAGTCAATTGTGCATATGTTTCTCCTGCATATGTTTGATAATTTTGAATCAAAAATATTCTAAACTTATTTTGGAAAAGTTAATTATATCAGTCTTATACCCACCAGGGTAATTCTACCTTCAAAAGAAAATTTTTGAACAAAACTTCTATTTTTATTTATTTATTATTATTATTTTCTTTTGTGGTACCTGGGCCTCTCACTGTTGTGGCCTCTCCCGTTGTGGAGCACAGGCTCCGGACGCGCAGGCTCAGCGGCCATGGCTCACGGGCCTAGCCGCTCCGTGGCATGTGGGATCTTCCCGGACCGGGGCACGAACCCGCATCCCCTGCATCGGCAGGCGGACTCTCAACCACTGTGCCACCAGGGAAGCCCAAAACTTCTATTTTTAAATTACAATTCCAATCTGTAACCACAGAAAGGAAAGTAATGGGTTTTTATCTGCAAATTATAGATAGATAATACATAATCTATATGTAGATATATCTGTAGTATATACATCATCAAATATGTACTTTTAAACGTTTGCACATCATTAAAGAGGACATTTCATAGGCGAAAATACTGGAAATGAATTTTGATTTTGTCAAATTTTAAGGTGGTTTAAAAGTGCTATTGCTCAAAGAGAAGAAAATTCATCCCAATACAAGATATTCCTACATAAAAAATACATAACAGATATGAAAGACTCCTACATAAAAAAGAAATCACAAGTTTGTGAACTTTCTTTTCTCAATGTCTCTCAAATTAAAGGAGCCAGGCAAACATAGCTTGAACTCCATCTCTGCAATTGCTTCCAGATTCACCCTTATTATAGTTAATAGTGATTAACAGTAAAGTAAGAGTAATTGCATTTACAAGGTGTCAGGCACACTAGTTCAAACTGTAGCTATAAAAGGAAACAAGGCAGGCACAGTGACTACACTGAGAGACTCTGGTTTAGTAAGGCAGGTATTATATAATGTAAATAATCGGTTAAATACAATTGTTAATATTATGAAGGAAAATCATATTGTGTATTATCTCACTTAATTCTTACAACAACTCTGTGAGCTAGGTTATTATTATCTTCGTTTCATGAAAAGAGGCTTAAATTCAGAGACATGGAGTAACTTTCCCCACGTCAAAAGGGGGCCACAAAGATACAAGCGTAACAGGAGAGGCTGAAACATACAAATTTAATTGTAGAGTAATAGCTTTATATTACAGTGGTGTTTAGCTTTCTGAAGGAAGACAGTGATTATTTATTCAGCTTTGAAACCATCATACCTTGTACGTGATAGGTAAAACTTAACTGAATGACAATAAAAATATATCACTAGACAAAATTTAAGAGGTAAAGAATGGGAGAACACAAAGTATTACACTCCTACATTCTGCCAGGAAGCCAAAGACAAGATCTGCCAAACTGTACATTTTGGAAGAAGGTTACGTTCACCTTCGGTTAAAAAACAGAAAAAAGGTACTATTCTAGTGAGTGAGGTTTGTAACGGAGCAAGCTATGCATGCGGAGGGACAGGGGTAGGCGGGAAATCTCTGTGCGCCCTCTCAATTTTGTTATGAACTAAAACTGCTCTAAAAAAGTCTCTTTACATTTTTTTCCACAATAAACAATGAATAAATAAATAGACAAAGGAAATATTACGTATTATTTAATATCTGATGAGCATCTACTATACGGGTAACAAATACATTGATCTTGAACTCTTTGGTTCTAATCGGCTGTCAGTAACTCCTAGGAGGGCTGTGCTGAAGAGCATTCTGAGTGGGGTAAGGGTAGCAACGCTGTACTGGAGGAGGGGAGAATGACAGGATGCTTGCCAACGATTTGCCATTCCTGGCTACTGATGTTGTGATACTGTGCTAAGGGAACTGTCCTTTCTCAGGAGAATCTCAGAGTGTAGTGGGAGATAAGCTCAAAGAAAGAGAAAAAGCACAGGACACTGTGACAAGTGCAGGAACAGATCTATGTTCAAGATTCTAGGTCAGTCCCGAAAAGGGAGATAGGAGTTCTGCCTGTAGTTATTAGTAACTTGATTTATTAGTTATAATAACAATAACAGTGTAATATATTGCAAGCGAACAATCTGTCCAGCACTGTACTAACTACTTACATGTCTTAAGTCACCAAATTCTCTCAAAATTCATGTGAGATGGCTGCTATTATTATCCGCAAAAAACTGAGAAACAGTTGAGAAAACTGAACTCTAGATAATATAATTAACCTGCCCAAGATCAATACATGGTAGGTGGGGAACCAGAGTGCAAACCTCACATAGTCCAGAGCCCAAGACGTTACCCATTAAAATATGTGAAAAATACTTTTTTTTTTTTTTTTTGGCACTGGGTGTGTTTCCTCCAGAGATAAGTAAAATTACTTCAAGGATATTCTTTTCCTTAGTAAGAAGCAAGTAATTTGGAACCACAGTGATTTAAGTTTAACCCACTTAACATTGTCAATGAAACTTCAAAAACATGGATCAGCTATACCAATTCATTAACTCTTGATGTTTGTCACTCTTCAAGGAATTCTTTTTTTGTTTGTTTTTGCTTTTGTTTTCACATAGGTTAACAGAGTTTTGCAAGGAAACATACGAAGAGTCAAATACCGATTCTGATAGTTTACCAATTGGAATTGCAAATTCCAAATACAACTCTATAAAATTCTATAAAATTGTAGGGCAGGATTACGGAAATAAATCACAGGGATTAACAAGTACAGATATCCTGGCCTTGTCACTTTTCCTGCTGCTTAATGTTCATTAAGCCTGTCTAATGAAATAAAAACTATAAATGAAGCACAACATGACTCTAGCTTTCATGGAACTTTAACAAGAACAAGGTAACAGTTTTAAGAGTCAGACTCATGAAAACCAGTCTAATTGGGCTTTAAATCCAAGTTTTATTCAGGATTTTAAAAAGCCACTAGCCAGTATCACTGCCACCCAAAAACATGTAAAGGCCTTTTGTGTGAGGGTAGGAAGACTACAGATCAGGGATCAGAAGCAGACTTGTTAATCTTGGAATCATCATGTAAGATTATTAACAGCACGTATATTAACTACTTGATTTTTGACATTTTACACATTCTCTTAAAAAGATACTATTTACTCACCACCTAGATTGAACAGATGTTAACATATGGCCATCTCTGCCTCAGATCCTTTTTCTTTTTTCTTTTAAAAACTAAGTACCACATACTCTTTAATCTCTCTTACTCTGTATGAAATCAGGATTCTAACTTGAATCCCCCTGGAGATTCAGACATTCAAACCCTAACTTTTATTATGATCACAGCTACAAAAGGTCTAACCCAAGCATCAATCCCGTGCAAACACCATGGAGATGGGTGACACAATCATGTCCATCGTACAGAAGAGGTAACCCGCAATAGGAGAGACTGAGATTTGCTAGCTAGTAAGTGACACATGTGGGATTTGAACTGAGCTCTGACTGTCTTCAAGGTCCCTATTCTTTGCATGTGCCTACAGTTCCCAGGAATAATAATGATATCCATCAGTCTCAACAGTAACCATTCCGTCCCAGCTTCTGCCAAATCTAGGCCTATTTATACTGTGGTTATTGAGCATTTACTATGCTCCAGGCACAGTGGATTAAAAACGCTGGCCAACCAAAAAAGAATCAGTCAGAGCACTGCTGATTTTACAAGGCTTCTGGAAATCTATTCCAGTGTCTTCCTTCCTTAATAAAGCTGGGATTCACGGGCATCTCCTGCCACAGGATCACTTATGCTCCCTGCCATCTAGTGCTACTCTCGGTGCCAGGCAAAATGGATTCTATTCCTTGATTATTAATCACCCCAAAAGCCACTGGTGGAGAGAATTCTACCGAGGTTCCCAAGCCATGAACCTCAAAAGCTTTGATGATCAGGATATATTCAACTGTTTCTTCCATCTCCTGCTCCATTCTGTCTTGTTACCAGAATTAGTCTTGTCAACAGGCCTGTCCTGAACACCCAATTGTTATAAGACTCATCTTCTAATTCCCCCTTTCCCTATTTTGTACTGGTGAGACAATGTTGGCAGGTTCATTTATTTTACAAATATTTACTGAATGCCCTCCATTTCCCTGACACTATTCTAGGCACTGTGGAAGGAACAAACAAAATAGTCATGATGTTTGTATTTTAGTGGAGAATGGCAGACAATAAGCAAACAAGTATATGGTATTTCTGGTGATAAAATGGTTAAGGAGTAGAAGCAGGTAGGGTATAAACAGAGTAGTCAAGGAAGGACTCTCTGATTAGGTAACACCCCAGCAGGGACTAGAATGAAATGAGGGCAAAAGCCACATTTGTATTTGGAGGAAAAGAATTTCCATCATGGTAAATAACAAGTGCAAAGTCTCTGAGTCAAGAGAATTCTCAACGTGTTCAAGGCCAGTGAAGTAGGATGAGCCAGGCTGAGTGCTAAGAGCTAAGGTCAGAGAGGATCAGAGGTCAGATCATAGCAGCCTTTAAATTTTAGCTCAAAAGGAATGAGCAATCATTAGTATGTATAAGTATCATGATCTGACTTATAAAACTTCGGTTGTCAGGATAGGACGTGGGCATTTCGGAATTTGGTGGGAGAACATAACAGATTCCACGGGGTTGGACACATCTTCTTGAATAGTGTGTCTGTCCAAGAGGGCTTCCATACAAGCTGGGACTCGCCATGTGTAGTACACAGGGTGTTAAAGTAGGTCAAGGAGCCACACACGGTGAAATCAACCAAAGTGCTTTATAAAATTGAAGATTCCATGAGGCTAGCTCAGATATGATGAACCAGAATTTCTGTGGCCAGGGCTAAAGAATCTGCATTTCAAACAAGGTACCCTAGTGGCTTACATATACGAGAATTTTGGAAAGCTAATGGGGTCAGGGAAAGCTTGGCAGAGAAGATGATTCTTGAACTGAGTTCCAAAAACAAGAAAGAGTTAACTTATGGGGGAGGGCCAGAGAGCAATGGTGGTAAGGATCCCTCAGGGAGAGAAACCATTATGAATAAATACCTAGATACATAAAATACTATCTGACTTTTAGATTCCCACATGCAATATGACATAACCAAAGCAACTTTTTTTCAACATTTATCCTGTGCCAGGCATATGTGTGATCTCATTTTATGACCCCAATCACTATGAAAGGAACTTTAAGAAAAGTGAGAACCAGAGAAATGAACGGACCTATTCAAGATTACTCAGTTAGTAAATGGTAAAGGCAGAATTGAGGCAAATGATGTTTAACTGAAGCATGTGATCTTAGCCATTAGACTGGGGAGACTCAAATAACAAAGTATGAGAGATAATAGATCAGGATGTCCGTGAATGCCTTTGTATAATAAGCCAAAGTGTTTGAATGTTGACACAAAATCCATGGAGGGTTGCCTTGAAGAAATTTATGCAACGGAATGATGTAATCAGATGCGAGTTTTGGCGTGTGATTTTTGGCAGCAAGAATATAGGCAAGAAGTAGTGATGGCTGGAATCAAGTTAATGGCAAAGATAATGCCTTCACTCAAATGCTCTAGAAATCGGAGCTTGAGGCAAGGGTAAAGTGCTGATGGCTTACTTGAGAGGTGCATACCTATGGTGGTGAAGGTGAAGAAATAAGGTAAGTGTAGGAGACTGAATAATGACCACCCAACAATATCAGATCCTAATCCCTGAAACCTTGTAAATGTTACCTTGTAAGGAAAAAAGGATATTTTCAGATGTGATTAAGTTAAAGATATTAACCAGTAGAGATTATCTTGGATTACCTGAGTGGGCCCTAAACTCAATCATAAGTGTCTTTATAAGAGACAGGCAGAGGGAGATGTGACACATGCAGAAGAGAAGGAGGGGATGCAACCACAGAGACAGAGATGGGAGTGAAGCAGTCACAAGTTAAGGGCTACAGTCAGCCACCACAAGCTGAAAGAGGCAATAAACTGATGCTCCCCTAGAGCCTCCAGAGGGAGTAAAACCATGCTGACCCAACTCTGTTGCAGTGAAACTGATTTCAGACTTCTGGCCTCAAGAACTAGGAGGGAATAAATTTCTGTGGTTTTAAGCCACCAAGGTTGTAATTTGTTATAGCAGCCCTAGGAAACTAAGCCAGTAAGCAAGGAAAGAAAGGATGCAAGGCAATGTGATGTATTACGATGCCTTACTATGCTGGTCACCACTTCACAAACAACCACATCATGTCATAACAGGCGGGTTGCCATGCAGCCCACGGGACTTCTGGAGAAGGTATACAAGGAGAAACAATACTCCAGAGCAGCCCACTAAAGGACAAAGGGTGAGGAATTTATCTGCCTGTATGCATAATCTAGCCCGTTGACAACTATTTGGAAACCCCCATTCCACACCTCATGGTGTGCATTTCATGTAAATGCAGAAACAGAAGAGCTGCTTAGTGTAAACAGGACTCAGCATGCGGTGCAAGAGACCCATGCAAATCTCAGCCTTCAACTCTGATTCTGTCTGAATTGGGAGCTCAGCAGGCGGTATCAGTAAAGGTGACGGCACGGTGACTCATGTGGCAAGAAGAACATTGTCAACGGAAGCTGAGAATGTGTACAAAATCTGCATGTGATAAGGGGTATAAAGATGAAATTATATATTCGGGGATGTATTGTAGATACAGTCAAGAGGGCTTTCTAACTAGTTTGCTATATTGAATTGTAGTTAATCAAACGAGCATCTGAGTCAAGGAGATATGGTTTCAAGTCCTAGTTCTACCACCTACTCAAATTATCTACCACCTACTCAAATTATTAAGGATAATTCGATCTTTCAAACTCTCAGTTTCTTCCCATCTGTGAAATGGAAAGAATAATATGCACTATGCAAGGTTCTAATGAAGCAAAATGTGTAAAGCATTTATCACAGGGTTTGGCACAAAGCACTTGGTAAATTAAAAAGTGGAATGATACTCGTTGTCATTATTGCATGGAGTGAGTGAGGCAGAGGAAAGAATATAGGAGGACATTCAGGAGTCTGGCTTGGGCAACTGAGGATATTAGGGAGGGGAGAAAGCTTGACAAGGTAGAAAATGAGAAGCTGACAGACAGCTATATATAGATGGATCTTCCTGGAGCAGCTTCACTGTTTTGCTTGACCACCCAGACCACTAAGAAGAGGGGAAAGGAACTATTCATTGAGTCCCAGCTATGTGTCGGGCACTATCTCACTACTTTACATGTGTTATTTCACTTGTCTTCATGACAACCCTTTGATTTAGGGTGTTTTGCTATGCTTTACAAAAAAAGAAATCTGAGGCATAGGGAACATAAGTTATTTTACCCCAGCCACTCATTTATAAATAGGTAGAGACAAAGATGTCAACCTAAATTCCTCTGATCCCAAAACTGGTGTTCTTACCACCTCCCCCATGCCCCATGATATTCCGCACACATGCTCAAGTATACTTAGAAAACATATTCCCAAGCCAAGTATATTTTTTCTTGAATTTTCTACACATGTAGCATATAAAGGCATTCACATCTATTAAAATATTGCAACTGACAATATCAAGTACTGACAACAACACAGAGCAACTAGCATTCTCATATGCCGCTGACGGATGTACAAACTGGAACTATTTTAGGAAAACTGCTAAGCTTTATTTACCTAAAGCTAAAAATATGCTCATTCTACAACGTAGCAACTCTACTCCTAGATTTATAACCAGTAGAACTGAGTGTTTACGTCCACCAAAATAATACACAAGAGTGTTCAAAGCAGCTTTATTCAAAACAACCAATCACTTGGAATAGCCTCCAAGTCCCCCAACAATAACATGGGTAAATAAATTCTGGTGTAGTCCTGCAATGGAACACTACACATCAGCAAAAAGAATGAACCGCTTGTACACATAAAAACATGAATGAATCTTACCAAACAGGATGGTGAGCAAATTATGTTAGGTATAGAAGAATATACATCACATAATCCCATTTATAGGTAGAACAGGCAAAAGTAATCTATGGTGACAGAAGTCAGGATAACAGTTACTCTTGGGGGCAAAGGTGCCAACTGGGAGTGGGTCACATGGGAACTGTCTAGGGTGCTGAAAGTGTTCTTTATCTTGATGGACAGTGGTTACATGGGTGTACATAAAAACTTAAAACAATCTGTACTCTTAAGATTTGTGTACTTTATTCTATACAAGTTCTATCTCAATGAAATTTTAATTTAAAACATTAAGGAGGCCAATGGAACCAGCCAGCAGGCCCTCAATCATCAACCTCTGATCAAAACCAGTTCTGTATTAATCAGATCTGTCTCACCCTTTTATCCCCTACACCTGGCACACAGTAGTAGAACTCAACAAGCATTTATGTAACAAGTGAGCACATGCCTAGGGCAATAGGCAAGTTCCCACCCACCATTAAGTACATCCCTCTCCGTTCCTCAGCTAAACCACAGACTGTGGTGGCATCACGCTCTGCAGCTCAGGAGGTGGTGGGACCAATCCCCAAACCTGGCCATACCTTCATTAGAAGAAATAAACCATAAAACCAAGCAGCAGTTTTGCAGTATGACACAGCAGTATTGCTTGCATTAGGCCAATTTTCCACTTATGACAGCAGTAATAGCACTAAAAGCTGATAAAAGCGGTCTGTTTGTTCCGAGATCAGCTCTTATGGCTTATTCTAAATATTATCAAGTGAATCAAGAGCCGCCATTACAATGTCTAAAAAGCCTTCATACCTTGTAAGCAATCTGACAAATAATCATCAGCGTGCTTGTGTGAGGCCAGGACTGAGGGAAAAAAGTCAGCAACTGACATTCCCGTTTACAGAAGTCATTAAGGTAATTTTGATTAGTTTCGGAATAAACAAAATGGATTTTATATGTAAAGTCATATACTACTGCTTTCAACAATTCCAGTATTTTTAAAAATCTTATTTCCAGGCACTTGAAGACATGGGCTACTTAAGTTGTTGAAGCCTTCTCAGGCCTTATGAGGACAGAAGGAAGTTCAATAAAACTGCTGAGGGCTCAGTCAGTCACAGTGGCTCAGCCAATATTTCTCACGTCTCATTTTAAGTAAATTTCAATATTTCTGATTCCACTAAATTTCAGATTTGGTGATTATTCATGCATGCTATGCTCAAAATAACTTGCTTCTAAGGGGTTTCTTAAGAAAAAATAAATAAGTCCAGTAAAAACCAAGCTATGTTTAGCTTGTTCATGTGAGAACTTCTGGATTACAGTTGAGGACATAAACTTTCTGGAGGATAATTTGACAAAATTACCATCTACCGGATCAGGGGTTGGTGAAATTTTTCCGTAATGGGCCAGTCAATATTTTCAAATTTGCAGACCATATAGTCTATGTCACAGCTATTCAACTGCCACTATAGTGTGACAGCATAGACAATATATAAATTAGTGTCACCATGTTCCAATAAAACTTTATTTAAAAAAAAAAAGAGGCTGCATTTGACCCCTGGTCCATAGTTTACCAACCTCTGCACTAGACTGTAAGATCCCTGTCATAGGGCTAAACCTGCTTTATTCACCATAGTATCTCCAAGTGGGTGTTGAGAAGAGCACAAATTAGATATTTGGTAAATATTTACTAAATAAATATTGAATGAATCATAAGCCTTAAAATTCCATATAATTCATTCACCAACCACCTCTAGACATTACCCTAAGAAAATAATCAGAGGTGAGTATAAGTATTTTGCTATGCGTACTTGTCACAATATTTGTTTACAATAAAAAGATAACAGAATAACACAAATAACCAATAATAGGGGAGTGGATGGAAAAATATGTATATTAATAAGATGGAATGTTAATTACTCATTAAAAATGATGATTTGGAAGAACAATATTTAACATTTTTTAAATATCTTCAAATGCATGAAGTAAAAAAATTTATTAGAAAAAAGTATTTTTCATTAAATATTTATTGAACACCTACTATATACCAAACACTATTCTAGACGCTGAAATACGGGAGGAACAAAACCAGCAAAAATCCTGTCCACATAGAGGACATATTATCTTAAATAAGTACGGTTGTACTATCAAAAAAAAGTACATATAATATTTTTAAGTTTGAAATGTTCTTCATCAAAATATTTTTTTAAATTAATTGTCAGGGAATAAACTCCTGAGTAATTTTATCTATGACATTTTGATTAAGAATACTAAACAAAGTTGATTACTTAACATGAATGGTATCAATAATAAATAATCTGATTTCAAGTAATTATTGCCTAATTAAACACTGATGGGGTAAGACATAACTTCTAGAATTTTTTAGCAGAAAAGTACCTATTTTGAATGAAATTTATTTTATTCACCAAGCCCTCATATAGCGTGTATATATATGTATATATACACATACATACATACATATCTTATGCTAGACACTGCTCTAAGTACTTCACAAATATAAACTTATTTAATCCTTGTAACAACCCTATGAGGTAAGTATTATTATTATCCCTAATTGACAGATGAGGACACTGACGTATGGGAGGTGGGGTAAGCGACTTACCCAAGGTCACAAAACTAACCAATGGCAAGGCCAGGGTTTAAACGCAGGCTGTACCATTCCAAGGCCTGTAGTTTTAATCATCATGAATACTATTTGGAAACGCAATATATAAAATAGGTAATAATTTTTTTAATATCCACTTTCTTTGTAAGTTAAAATTTCTAACATTGATATAATAAGATCAGTTAGAATGATGAGGTATTTCTGTTAACTATGGGAATTTTTGTTTGGAAGTTATGAGTGACAGCTGCAGACTTATATCACCCTGAAGAGGCAGCTTATTTTTGCAGTTTGCTTTGGAAGACTAAGTACTGAGACTCTTCCTCCTTACAGACAAATGGTAATAGATTTTATTCTCCCTTTTTATATAACTTATATTGCAGAACAGGCAAAAATCTTGAACGAAACTAACCCAGAGCTTACAGGAGGAATAGTAAAAAATAATTGGGTTTTAAAGTTAAATCACTAGCAACATCTAATAATTTTTATAACATTCCTTAATGCATATTCAATTTGGAAGTTCCTAAGTTCTTTACTCAGTTTAACATTAATTATTTCCAGAAAATACTTTGCAAATATATCTTATAACACCAAGCTGATGAATAATGTCATTGAAAAATTATATATCAATGCTCATTTCTGTCAGGTATTCACTGTTTTCCAAGAGTTAAATTTATTTTGTTGAATATGATGACTCTAAACCTTGTTTCATTTTCATCGATCATAATTTATCTGCAATCAAAAGCACCAAAATATTATAACCTGAATTGCCTAATTGAACTCCCTGAGATTTAAATAATCAGCTCTCTCTCTTTCTCACTACACACATACACACACCCCACATGCAGCTATTTCTTCATTTTAATTATAATATTTATAACAACCTCTTGCTCTGAAAAGGCCAATAAATTTTGGTATCAAAAAGCAAATTCTGGACCGCTCTGCAAATGTGACTACTAACCAACTCTGAAAAAGCTACCCTTTAAAAAACTATGATCAAAAAAAAAAAAAAAACTATGATCAATTCATAATGCCTGCCATTGGCACAATAGATGGAGAATGGCAACGTATGTGTGCCAAGTATTTCTAAGGCTTGCCTTTCTCCCCTGACACTAGCAAAATGCTCTTATAACCAAAAACAAGACACCTCATTTCTTTGTAAAAAAAAAGATCCTCCTAACACAGACTTTACACAAGGATTGACTTTTTCCCAATTAGATGATACTATTGTATTATCTGGAGTTCACTGTTTTAGGGAGGATTTTTCTGGAGCATCTCCCGGGTGATGGCAATCATCCTAAAATACTCCTGGAGAGAAACAATTCTGTGATCTCATCCTGAAGCTTTTAAGACTTCCCTTCGGATTAAAGGTCTTAGCATCTCATCTTTAAGAAGAAAAGCGAGGTGATGAGTACTATATAAACACATATTTTCTTGAGAGTAATCTTCAGAGAAATTGTGGAGTCGAGTAAGTTTTAATGAACTCGCTGGGTTTAGCACACTTGTTATTCTACCTCTGGGACAAGCATTCACATCTGCATGAAACCTCATGCATACCTTTCATGTCTCCCTGATCACCAGGGTAAATCTTAGATTTGCCAGTTCTCTTAGGATTTTATTCATCTTCCTTTTACACATAACCTTTCTCATACAAAACTCAGGCTGGACTCCCTTTGGCAAAAGGTAGCCAGGAGTGTGACAAAGAATCTATGAAGCTAAATGAGGAGGGAGGTTATTATGTGACCTGGATGGAGGCCTTCATGGCACCAATTAGAAGGCACGTTAACAGGAAGGGCGCTTTGGAGAGCTATTGCAGAATGTTACCTGCTGGCTGTCTCTTTTAGTTATTTATTTGAGTGATCTCCTCTGATCTCTTTTGCATTTCCTTTCCTTCCCAAAATCTTGCTGAAAGAAAATTCTAACCCAGTGACCCAGGAAACATTCATTTGTGCTTTTCAGTGAAAACTTGGAGGAAAGCATGGAAGAATTTAGAGGAAGGATAATAGGGTTTTGGTATTTCAGCATTGCTACATAGTCTATCTAAACTCACAATGTGCTGAGAAGTTTTTTACAAAGTTGAACATAAACTTACCATACAACCCAGCAATTCCACCCCTAGGTATTTACCCAAGAGAAGAAATGAAGATATATGCCCACAGAAAGGCCTGCACATGAGTGTTCACAGTAACTTTCTTCATATTAGCTCCAAACAGGAAACATTCAAGTGACCATCAGAGTAGAATAGATAAATGAATTGTGGTTTATTCATACAATGGACTACACACCTCAGCATTACAAATGAATGAACTCAGCAAAATGGATCAATCTCAGAAACATTATGGTGAGCAAAAGAAAACAGCCACAAAAGAGTACACACTGTACGGCTCCACTTACATTAAGTTCAGGAAAAGGCAGATTTAATCTATACAGACAGAAAACAGATTAGTGGTTCCCTGGGGCTGGCTGGTGGGGGGCATGGGAACTACAAAGGGGAATGGGGGAGCTTTGGGGGAGATGGAAATGTTCTGCATCTTGATCATGGCGGTGTTTTCATTTGCCAAGATCCCAACACACACATAGAAGAGGTACCCTGTATTATATGTAAATTATACTTAAACAAACTTGACCAAAATAAATGTGCTGAACAACCCTTGGCTTGTGATGGGGACTGTCATTCTTCCTTTAAAAAATGTGATCAAACCATTACAATTTTAACCAATGTCGTGCAGAGGTAGCATGGCACTCTTTTGTGCCTTTTGATAGGATTCTCACTACAACACAGCTTCGGCGAGTGTGAGTCAAGAGGCTGAGATTCAAGGGTCACCCCTGCCCCCAACTCTCTGTGAGGCCTCCTTAGATGGGTCAATTACTTACAAAGGTCTCAGTTTTCTCAGCTGTAAAATGAAGGTAATGGACTAGGCCAGAATTTGCAAAATGATGGGCTATGGGCCACATCTGATCAAATTTGCAGGTCCAGTGCAATGTAATTTTTGCAGTGTAATTCTTGTTAAATATTTGAATTAATTACCAATATTTAAACATCAGAAACTTTTCAT
This sequence comes from Leucopleurus acutus, assembly GCF_964270905.1. Taxonomy (NCBI): domain Eukaryota; kingdom Metazoa; phylum Chordata; class Mammalia; order Artiodactyla; family Delphinidae; genus Leucopleurus; species Leucopleurus acutus. The sequence goes on from NC_139153.1 coordinate 20,761,891, forward strand.
AGAAATTTCAGACTTCTGGCTTCTTTGAAAAGCAAGTATCTGAGGACACTTAATCTGCACCCCAAACGGCACCAGTTAGCTGGAAAGGATTAACCACAACTCCATTTAGCCATGCGTAATACTCTCCAGTTCGCCTTGCTTCTCCCAGGCCCTTTTCATGTCCCCTGGTCATGTTGAGTTTGGAAATCCTAAGCTAGATTAATGATGAATAACTGGTGCCCTCAAGGTGTGAACAACTTCCCAGCTCTGAGAAATGACCTATGATCTAATTTTAGGAATAAAATTGCAATGTATGAAAAATTGGCCCTGCAAAGCCACTCACTCAGGTATACACAAAGAGAGAACATTCACAAGCTGTGAAATTCCAGGCAACCTTTTTCAAACACTGGAGTAGGACTAAGGTAGCAGCCTACATGTACCAGAGAAAGTTTCAATAATTAAAATAGCCCAAGACCTACAGTATGATAATCAGCCACTGATCTACTAGTGACTGAAACAAACATGTAGCCCTGAAACAGACCCTGCATTTATATGGGACTGCTCTGCGTTCTTCTTTTTTTGGTTTGTTTGCTTGTTTCATTTATCATTTGGGGTTCAGGACTATATATTCTTTATGAAATTATTGGAAGCTGTTCTTATTTATTTTCCCTGCTTTAAATATTTTATAAAGCGCTGGAATTAATAGTTGTACCTTAGAAATTTGAAAGGAATCATCCTTAAAATCAACTAATAGTTGAGACTTCAACCACTTTTTCCAAAGCTCTTAGTCTATTCTGTTTGTCTACGTTTTCCAAATTTTAAAATAATCTAAAATTTCTAATTTATTTGTATAATTGTGTGGTTTGCATTACTATATTTCGCAGAACTTTGTGTTCTCGGTGTCTTTCCTTCCCTGGAGGAAAAATAAACTCTCGGATTCATTTATCCTTGCATTCTTGTCCAATTCTTATTTCTCATTCAACCTGTTTCCCGTTTCTTCTCTTTCCCTTAGGATCATTTTCTTTTTAAATTTTCTTGAGTTGTATACTTACATAAGTAACTGTCACTTAGGCGTAGTAATTTTCCTTAAGTTTCTATTTGACTCATGCTTTAAACTTGGGTATTTAGTATCACTGCCTTTGTTTCTGAACACAATATAATTGTGTTTTGATTTCTTCTTTGTCCTAATAACAATTTGGAGAATAATATTTAAACTTCCAATTGGCTAGGCATATCTTTTTTAAATTGTCGTTAATTCCTAATTTTATTTCACTATAGTAAAATATGACCTGTACGTTTTCTACTTGAGGAATTTATTGGTATTTTCTTATGACCTACCATGTGATAGGGGACTACCTTTTAATTTTTTGAAATACTGAATGTGGATATTTCAAACAAATATTCCACAAATGTTTAAAAAGAATATGTAAGTTTTATTACTCCATCCTTTATTTCCTTTTTATGCAAAAATATATGTATTTTTTAACCTGTGACAGACTGATAAAAGGATATTACGATCTCCCACTATAAAAGTATTTTTCTCAATTTCTCTTTATCTTTGAGCTTTGTAATATACAGGAAGCTGAAGTCTTCTTCTGGTTCAAAAGAGAGCACCATGTTTTAATCACTTCCATTGTAAATTATTAATAGTAGGCATACATGATATGTGCTTCAGAAAAAAATAATTCTCATATATTGAGAGTTTACAAATCCATTGATACTAAATATTTGGTAATAATACCTTAATTTCTTTGGTAAATGAGAGAAAAACATTTCTGAAGCAAATTATCACATGTAAAGTGGATACTACATTGAGATATTCTCTAAAGGAGTTACTAGAATCAATAACTTTTTTTTTCAATTGGCTGCAGAGGAGCTGGGACAGACACTGAGAATTTAATCGTTTGAAAAAGAATGCTTAGAAATTAGAACCAAAGCTCAAATTCCCAAGTCTACTTTTCAGAAGCTGAACTAAAATCTATTGTTTAGATTATCAAAACAATAGATTGTTTTGATAGTCTAAAATTATTATCAAAAATCTATTGTTTTGTAGATTTTAGTGTACAGGTCATACACATATGTCCTTAACTTCATTCCTCAGTATTCTATGGTTTTTGATGCTATTGTAAGTGGTATTTTCTTCAAATTCATTTTCCAATTCTTTCTCTCTCTCCACTCCTTCCTTCTCTCTCCCCCCGCTCTGCCTCTACCTCCCTACCTCCATTTTATAGCTCGTCTACGATTCCTTTTTCCTCTTAGCGATACTCTCTCCTGCCACAAACAGGTTCTCTCTAGGAGGAAAAATGGCCACTGGCATTGCTAAACCTAATTCCTTAAAGGTCATGGTCCCAAAGGAAAAGATTCTTCCCTGTTGATTCCATCAAGAAATGCCCCAGGAAGTCTATTCTTGAACTGCCCTAAGTGACCAAACGCAACAGGTTTTAAGAGATTAGGAAGAGTCTGCCAAGGAAACCCCTTTCCAATACTGAGTAGGTGGGGGCACGGGGGGAGGAGTATTCAGAAGACAAAAAGCAGAGTTAACCAATTCCTAACAATAATCATAACGTATGTTATCAAATTACCTTCAAGGAAAGCTGTGCTGGTTTACCCTACCATAAACACTGTACAAATATCCTCTTTCCTTTTTCATTCTATGCTTTAATGTTGATTTTTCACCATCATATCTGTGAATTTTATAATACTGACCAGATACTCTCCCCACCACTGGCCATGTCCTTCTCTCATTTGCTTAGTCACAAAGTCTGGCTTTTCCTTGGGCTTCACAGTGGGGACAAACTTTAATCCATTTCCCAAGGAACTGAAAGCAACTGCTAAATTCCAAGTATCCATCTACAGAAGTTCATTTAAGTTTCCAGTTGCCAACATAGGGGAAATAGCCTATCTACTCTGAATTGCAGTGTCAGTGTGATAAAACATGTTTAGAAGCTCTCAACTTGAAAGTAAGTGATTAATAGGGAAATTTCTCACAGTCAGAATAAACTAGAGGACCAATACCAATAATATCATTCCACCCTTTCCATTGCTTCCCCCTACTTCTGGAAAAGGAGGGACATATTTCACAACTTTAGGCCCTACTGAATAAGGCATAATTTACTTTACTGATGGAACAGAAAATGGCAGCAATTTTCCAATGTTATATTAATTTCATTAGTCACTAGGTTTCCAACATTTAGAAGAACTAATTGAACAATGGGGTCCTGAGACCCTCAAAGAGTGAGTATACCACCCTAAATTAGAATTGGGATTACAAGCTTTTAATAGTTACAGGTTACCATCAGCACCCTATCTTTTTTTTTTTTTAAATAAATTTATTTATTTTTTTTGGCTGCGTTGGGTCTTCATTGCTGCAAGCAGGCTTTCTCTAGTTGCGGCGAGCGGGAGCTACTCTTCGTTGCGGTGCGTGGGCTTCTCATTGCAGTGGCTTCTCTTGTTGTGGAGCACGGGCTCTAGGTGCACGGGCTTCAGTAGTTGTGGCACGCGGGCTCAGTAGTTGTGGCACGTGGGCTCTAGAGTGCAGCCTCAGTAGTTGTGGTGCACGGGCTTAGCTGCTCCACGGCATGTGGGATCTTTCCGGACCAGGGCTCGAACCCGTGTCCCCTGCATTGGTAAGCAGATTCTTCACCACTGCGCCACCAAGGAAGTCCAGTATCCTATCTTTAAGAAACCTTAGAGATTAGTTTATACACTGGATCATTATAGAGAGGGTTAATAAGAAGTCCAAACCATGTCTCTCAAATGATGAGCACATTTCTATATGACTCAGAGAACCTGTAACAGAGATACATGTTATCCTTTTTTTTTGAATTTCATTTATTTTTTTATACATCAGGTTCTTATTAGTTATCTATTTTATACATATTCGTGTATATATGTCAATCCTAATCTCCCAATTCATCCCACCACCACTCCCATCCCCCTCCTGCCGCTTTCCCCTATTGGTGTCCATACATTTGCTCTCTGCATCTGCGTCTCTATTTCTGCCTTGCAAACCGGTTCCTCTGTACCACTTTTCTAGATTCCACATATATGCGCTAATATACGATATTTGTTTTTCTCTTTCTGACTTCACTCTGCATGACAGTCTCTATGTCCATCCACGTCTCTACAAAGGACCCAATTTCGTTCCTTTTTATGGCTGTGTAATATTCCATTGTATACATGTACCACATCTTCTTTATCCATTCGTCTGTCAATGGGCATTTAGGTTGCTTCCATGACCTGGCTATTGTAAACAGTGCTGCAATGAACATTGGGATGAATGTGTCTTTTTGAATGATTGTTTTCTCTGGGTATATGCCCAATAGTGGGATTGCTGGGTCATGTGGTAGCTCTATTTTTAGTTTTTTAAGGAACCTCCATACTGTTCTCCACAGTGGCTGTATCAACTTACATTCTCACCAAGAGTGCAAGAGGGTTCCCTTTTCTCCACACCCTCTCCAGCATTTGTTGTTTGTAGATTTTCTGATGATGCCCATTCTAACTGGTGTGAGGTGATACCTCATTGTAGTTTTGATTTGCGTTTCTCTAATAATTAGTGATGCTGAGCAGCTTTTCATGTGCTTCTTGGCCATCTGTATGTCCTCTTTGGAGAAATGTCTATTTAGGTCTTCTGCCCATTTTTGGATTGCGTTGTTTGTTTCTTTAATATTGAGCTGCATGAGCTGTTTATGTATTTTGGAGATTAATCTTTTGTCCATTGATTCGTTTGCAAATATTTTCTCCCATTCTGAGGCTTGTCTTTTCATCTTGTTTATAGTTTCCCTTACTGTGCAAAAGCTTTTAAGTTTCATTAGGCCCCATTTATTTATTTTTGTTTTTATTTCCATGACTCTAGGAGGTGGGTCAAAAAAGATCTTGCCGTGATTTATGTCAAAGAGCATTCTTCCTGTGGTTTGCTCTAAGAGTTTTATAGTCTCCGGTCTTACATTTAGGTCTGGAATCCATTTTGAGTTTATTTTCATGTATGGTGTTAGGGACTGTTCTAATTTCATTCCTTTACACGTAACTGTCCAGTTTTCCCAGCACCACTTATGGAAGAGACTGTCTTTTCTCCATTGTATATCCTTGCCTCCTTGACACATGTTATCTTGATTCCCAGAAAGTGGCTTTATTTTTACCAGCAGCAAACAGTTTATAATATAATTGCTTGAACACTGCCATCTGAATTACAAGGACCCACCTCAAAAAGTTGTTCCTTACACTAGGGGAAACTAATAGATAAATTTCTTTGACCTTGTTGGTTCTTGCCCCATCACCTAGACCCCTGAATTCTCATTACTATTTGCACTAAAAATGAATTCCGGGTGGTATTATTACCCGTAAATTGGTTCAATTCTAATGGGGAGAGAAAGGGATAGATCCTGATTTTAAATCACATATTTACAATTTTTACCAATTCTCCATGTAATTAAGATTTTTTTCCACAACATGTTCAGGATCCACAATTTACACATAACCAAGGAGTTAAAGCAATTCCCAAAGCGACAGAGGCTTCCGCCAATTGGTGTGTGTTTGTCCCAGTTCCCAGTATTCAAAGGGTACCTAAGGCAAGTTGAGGAATAGGACTGCTTATTTACTCCTGAATCACAGAACCAACACACTTGTTCCATATCTGCTTATTATGAACCAAATGTCAAGAACAGCTTAGACTCATCTATGGCCCTTTTATTTGTGTGCCCGGTGACACCCATGAAATCACAAAGTATTTTTCATAGTTTTGTTTTATAAAAAAATGTATCAGTCATTAGTATAATCGACTCTTTATCCTGTAGTTTAGTAAAATTTTTAAATTTCTTTTACTTTTCTTGTAATGACATATCTCAAAAAACTTCCTTGATACCAAAGACGCAGCATGGTTTAAGAACCAGTTTACTATTTTGTTAATTGAACTATTTCCCTTTAATTGGTCCATTACTTTCATCTGCACTTCTTTCTTCTTCAAGCTGGTTCCCCAATCATTCCAAAAATTACTACAGTCCTCCCTCAGTATTAACAGGGGATTGGTTTCAGGGACCCGGCAGACACCAAAACCTGCCAATGCTAACGTCCCTTATATAAAATGGCATAGTATTTGCATATAACCAACCTATGTACGTCCTCCCATATACTTTATATCATGTCTAGATTACTTATAATACCTAACACAATGTAAATGCTATGTAAATAGTTGTAAATACAGTGTAAACCCTACATAATTCAAGTTTTGCTTTTTGAAAAGTTCTGGAATTTTTTTTTCCCAAATATTTCCAACTCACGGCTGTTTGAGTCCAAAGATGCGAAACTCATAAATACAGAGGGCTGACTGTATTATAAAACTATAGGAAACAAGCTAAATGCCATATTATTGGTCAAATGCAGAGGAATATTATAAAATCATTAAAAAAATGTTAAAGTAGAAAAAGGGTAAAATAAAGACCACTGCATATAATAAGCTCTCATTTTTAAAATAAAAATGAGGGCTTCCCTGGTGGCGCAGTGGTTGAGAATCCGCCTGCCTATACAGGGCACACGGGTTCGAGCCCTGTTCCAGGAAGATCCCACATGCCGCGGAGCAACTAAGCCCATGTGCCACAACTACTAAGCCTGCACTCTAGAGCCCGCGAGCCGAGCCACAACTACTGAAGCCCACGCACCTAGAGCCCGTGCTCCGCAACAAGAGAAGCCACCGCAACAAGAAGTCCGTGTACTGAAACGAAGAGTAGCAGCCCCCGCTCACCGCAACTAGAGAAAAGCCCGCGCACGGCAACAAAGACCCAACACAGCCAAAAATAAATTAATTTACAAGTAAATAAATAAATCAATAAAAAATAAAATAAAATAAAAATGGGAAGTGCTAGGGCTTCCCTGGTGACCCAGTGGTTGAGAGTCCGCCTGCCGATGCAGGGAGCGCGGGTTCGTGCCCCGGTGCGGGGTGGGGGGGATCCCGCGTGTCGCGGAGCGGCTGGGTCCGTGGGCCATGGCCGCTGGGCCTGCGCGTCCGGAGCCTGTTCTCCGCAATGGAGAGGCCACAGCAGTGAGGGGCCCGCGTACCGCAAAAAAAAAAAAAAAAAAGGGAACAGCTATATATGCAGAAATCATGTAAAGAAAAACACAAGAAACTACCGACAATTTAACTACTATGGGGCGGGAAGTGACTGAACATCTCCATTGGGGTAGATTGATTGAGTGATGATAGGACTTCTAATTTTCACTTTGTAATCTCAAAAAACAGACTATCTTTTTCTATCACTGTGATAAACTTAAGTAATGAACTTCTTCGTAATTACTGATTTCATAGAAGAAAATTGCTTTCCACATTTTGGTTTTTAAGTGCAACTACCTTTGCCACTTCACCATTGGGGAAAATAGACTTGTATTTATTGTTCCAAAGACTTCTACGTGAAAATTATTTTTCTCCAATGTTTAGCAGAAGGAAAGCCCCAAAAGAGTTTATTTTTGTTCTATATCCTTTGTATCTAAGATGGATTATATTATTTCAGATCATACTCACATCTGTTTATAATAATGTAAAACTTGTATAAAACAAAATAATAATTGAGAATAATTGCACAGACTGAATAAAAATAAGCAATTTTTGAATGTTTGGGGTTGAGCTTTTTTAAAAAGGATTCTTTTAAGTAGTCTTAAAATATGACTTTAATTTATCCATTAAATCCAAGAGAATTCAAAAACAGGCATTACAGCTGTTAAAATCATGCAATTGACACTAATGTTTTATCATTACTATTTAGCATACAATTTTTTGTGTGTAATTGGAACTAGGTTTTGTTAGGTATAATTACCAAAAAATTTTAATGTTCTGAAAAGAATATTAAAAATATAAACATGCCTACTAAATTCCTGCTATTTGAATCAAACTATACAGAATCATAATGAATCTTACCTCTGTATTTGTTAACCCTCTTCTTTAATTCTACTGAACTAGCTCCATTTTACCAATGAGCAAAACAGAAAAGCTTCTGGATTTTGTTTTGTTTTTAGATGTGATTGTGCATTTTAATATATTTAAATATTTTCATCTCATGGAACAGAATGTTTCCTTTTAGGTTTATTTGATGCGAGAATTTCAAATTTCTCTAAAATGGGTTATGGCATAGTGTTGTTGGATGTTTTATGTTACCTCACTTTTCTGCTGTTTTTTTTTTTCTCCTTAGCACTTACACCCATCCAAAATATTTTTCATTTTACTTATTTAATTTTTTATGGTCTGTTTCATGAACCAGAATATTAATCCCATGAAGATTTCTGTTTGTTTTGTTTACTATTGTATCTGTAGAATCTAGAATAGTTTTGGACACACAGTAGGTGTTCAAAGACAACGCAGTGCCTGCATGACAAAACTAGTTAGAGCCAAATACCCACCTCCTATAAATGGGGTACATGTTCTCCAGTTTACCAGGCACGTCCCATTCCTATCACCTGGTCCACTTTATTGATTTATGTTCTTTGCCTGTCTTTGCTTAAGTTTTGAGATTGAAACACTTGAATTATACTTCTAACCTATTACTCTCTAATCTACCTTAAGCGAACTACTTAGTTCAATAACCCATTTGCCAGCTATTACTATAATAGCTTACACCCTGAGTTAAGACTTGTCCCCTCCTCTACTACCCATTAAAAAAAAAGGTCACACATTCATGCAAATGAAGTAGCAGCACCTGTGAAAGGCTTATGGACCACTGGTACGTGCCACCATAATCCAGTGGACAATTACAGCATATACTTTAAACCTACGTGATATACTGGGTAAGAATTACACCCAGACTGTGTGTAGCTCCATTTCAAAAATTATTTTGAGCCTGTAAAAATCTTCTATTTTGTTCTATTTCACCAAGAAAGAGGTTTGGGCATTGATCACTTACACATAACTCATAAATTTATTGAAATGTTTCAAATCTGTATGGAGCTGAAGTCAAACAGCTTTAAAGGTAGCACAGAACCAAAAGACTTAAGAAAAGAGTAGATGTCTTCCTTCACCTGCTCACCTATGCAGAATGTTGTTTTGAAGACACAGGTTAAGGAACTATAATCGGACATTGTGTCTCAGTCAGACACTGCCATAATAATACTATGTAACAAACTACCCCACATATCAGGGTCAAATGTCAATGAGCATTTATTTCTTGCTTGTGTATCTATGAGTCAGCTACAGTTTGGCTAATGTAGGCTGGGTACAGTAGGGCTTAGCTCAAAGCTGTACGCGGGGTCCCGTTTTGCCCCACATGCCTCTCATCACTCGTGGACCAGCAACTTTTAGGCATGTTATTCTCAATGCAAAAGGCAGGAGCGCGCATTTGCAAGCACGCTGCTCACATCTCATTCCTTATCTTTGCCCAGTCAAGTCACAGTACTAAACTCTCGATGTACACTCCACCACCCATCATGAGCCAGAGCAATGTTCTGCAGGTAAAATACTTTTTTAGGGGAGTGAAAATTTTAGACCGATAAATCAATCTAAATACACCCACTATTATATGAAAGTAGAGACACGGTATATCTATAATCTGAGACCTCAGTATACATAGATAAAATAAAATTTCAGATGGTGCCCTTATTATGGCAAAGATGAGCCACCAACTTAGAATATGAAGGCTGAAGACTGTGGTAAATGACTTTACCTTCTGGACATTAAGTTCTAAGAACTCAGATGTTAGAACTGAAACTACAAAGGGCTGGCATCTCAAAATCCAGAGACAGCAATAACCACAGAACCTGAAGAGTCAGTCCGTCTCCAAAGATGTGGGCAGAAACCACCTTTCTGCAATTTCTCTAATGGAATTACAATTAACCACAGGCTTGTTGTGGAATAAGGCTCCACTGGGTATTAGAAGTTCGGCCTAATGAATACAATTCCACAGTACACAACAGAGTTTCTAGGTCTCTCTGGAAAGGCATTTAAATGGTGATTTCACAAAATATTACTTTTAATCAAATCACATCGGGATGAGTCACTATTTTATAGTTTATCTTTCTCTAAATAGATTAAATTTTATCAAAGATCACTTCTTCAGCCAAACGTGCTATGTAGTTTTGGTGAATCCTTATTATTTGACAACCTGCCCATTAAACCTGGCTTCCCCTGAAAAGAACTGTGTGCTGAAGAGGAAATACATATGTTTATGTCTATAAATCCAAAGGGAACACAGTATTTTCTTGGTCCCAAATTGCAAGATGCTTCCAGGACAAACAAAGGATTGCCAGTGGAAACTCTGGATATTAGCATTTGAAGTGTTCTGGGGAAGCTGGAAATTTTTCTGAAATAAAAACATACAGTAATTTGAAATTACACACATTCATAGAATAAACCTAGCCAAACTGGCTGCTCTGAGACTATTTTTCCACCCAAATAGTTTAATGGTTTTTCTTTTAAGTATTAGTTGAAAATATTTACCTAGAAGCTCAGAGGAATGTCCCAGAATTGACTGAATTCGGTTGGAAAACATTCTGAGTTTTTAAAAAAATTATTCATTATGAAGAAAAACACAGAATGCTTTCTTGTCAATAATGATTAAATCTGAAACATAGGGTGTGGTATCTTCTCAGTTACCTAAATAATGTCATTGACAACAATAAAGCTACAAGCGACTTATAAATTATGTACTACGAGAGCAGAATTAATAAATACAATAAGAGAGATTTAGGGCGTTAGCTACACGAAATGAGAAGAATTAAGGGGCCCAACTCAAGAAGTTGCGAGAAAATGTTGAAACTTCAAATCCCTCAAGATATTTATTGAACAGAGAAGAATAACTACCAACAGACTGAAAAAGAAATCCCTTGGCTCAAACCACTAAATAGAAGAGGGGACACAAAATGTGCACAACCTGACCGTTCCTTTGTTTAAAAACAATAATTTAATAAACAACTCGAAGGCAGAAGTTCTCTCTTGATTTCTGATGGAAATAGCTCAACATCAGCTGGACTAGAAGATCTAATTTTATGTGCTAAAACTTAGGCCACTTGGCACACTGCTCACTTTTTTGCCAGAAAACTCCTTCACCCCCTCAAGAATGTTTTTTATTAGGCTTAGCAAATAAAGGAATTTTAGTTCTTTATCTTATGACCACTGGCATCAGCAGTTACAATTTGAAATGACTACCGTATCTTAGCAACTCTAATCTTAACAAAATAAATACAGCAAGGAGCAAACAGGCTTCATGCCACACGAGTGTCTCATCACCATCCAAAAAACGCGAAGGGGGAAATCAACAGAGGATGACTCTCACCGTGCTGGTACTCTGGACTTGGCAACTCTCCCATCGCCAGAAACACTACATTTCTTTACATTTTCACAGCAGGGGCACCTACAATACTATATTTTAGGGAAAATTTCACTAAGACCTAAAGGGGCAGTCATGAAAGAGGGAGGGGAAAAGGATGATTCATCCAAAAAGAAAGATACGAAGGGAAAATGTGAAATGTAATTATTTTCTGTTCCCTTTTCTCCTGGAACTTGGGGGTCACAACAATGGTGGCATCTCCTCAGCTGTATCCAAACCAATGCTCATATTTGCACAGTATGAGCAGTTCCTTCCCTTAGACACTAAAGTCTGAGGTAGCTCCGAATTATGACTTAAACTAAGAAAGAAGGCACTCAATAAATAGAGTGAAAGAATGAATGAATCCATTTCTGGCCTCTCAAACTGGTTAGGAAATAGTAGAGACACACACCTCTTGAAACCACTTCAAACTCCTGCAGAGATTACTTAAAGTGTCTCTGATGTAGAATTAAATGCTTGCTCGACGTGGTCCAAACACGCGCATCACTCTGAAGTGAACCCGAGGCTGTGCAATTGAAAGGAGAGATCAGGGACTTTGTGATTGGATGGACTTGAGCAGGGAGCTCACACCATCATTTCCTAGCTCTGTGAATTTACAATATTACATCTAACATCTCTGAGCTTCAGGTTCTTCTTCAGCCAAATGGGATAAAACTCCAGAGGGGGGAAAAAAAAGATGGCCGTGAAGTTGTCACTTAGAATAATGCATGTAAACCTACCTATCCCATTTCCTTGAAAGGTGACTGATTTTACCATCAACAAAGGAGACTCACTTTCCTTCTCTTGGTATCGTTTCCTCTGAGTCATATAGGCCACCATCAGCAAACTTATCACATATGGCAGCCTACTCAGTGTAATCCTGTTTGATGCTGAGCAGGGTAATCTCCACTCCTCAGAATGTGCAGCTGTTTAGTTCTTTGGCTTGTTACATCTTGCGCATCTCCAGTTAGAAACTGACATCTTGTTTAAGCCCTCATTACCTCTCACCTGAAATACTGACTGCGAGAGCTCAAACACTGCTCTTCTAACCTAACCTTGTCTCTTCCAATCTGCGGCCAGCATTCTCTTTCTAAATTTGACCATATTAAACTTTATGGGGCCTCCAAGTTCTGAGTTATGCCTATTTCTTAAGTCTCATTTCCTGGAATTACTTCTATACTCCAGTGAAACCAGTCTGCTTCTAATGCTGCTTCAGACTCAACACTTTGGCAACTGTTGTGCCCTCTACATAAAATGTCTTTTCACTTTTTTTGGCCAGTTGGTAATTCTTCAGAACCCATCTCAAGCATTATCTCCCCAGTGAAGACATTCCTGCAATTGCTTTAGAAGGTTGATGAGATTCTACACGGGACCATGTCTGTACAATATACTCTGTCTTTATAGCACTTGATTACGGTGCACTGCAATCATTCACTTCCTTGGGTATCTCTGCCACTAGATCATGAGTTAAAGAGTCCTGAGGTCAGAGATTATGGTTTAGCATTCCCACTGCCTGGCACAGTGCCTGCATGCAGTAGATGTTAGTAAATGTTAGCCTATGTCCTCTAGCACTCTCCTCCCTACCCTTCAAATAGTATAAAGATGGATTAAACTGGCTTGTTTGGACTTTTATTTCAAAGAAGTTAACTGAAAATTCTACTTTATTTGTTAATGTAATGTCTAACCTAATCTAAAAGACGAGTAAGCATCTCTTTATCACAGAAAATAGATGGAAACTTACATTTAAGAAAAAAAAATGTTGATGTTATTTTTGTTCCTGCTGAACTTTCAGTTTCTGTTTTCTTGATGAGCATAATTCCATTTTGCATGCTTGTGACCTTGAATCTTTCTTAAGGCTCTAACTCATTCTACTTCTTGCTTCCCTCACCCCACACTTCTTTCACTTTATACTTCCTTGGCAAGAGCCCATAGCGTGTATATAATAGGAGCAAAACCAATGATAATGATGATGGGGATAAAAAGATTTACCTTTTGCTATTAAAGTGTCACAAAATTCTGAGTTTTAAAAGAGACATAATGTTATATATCAAAATTCTAATACAATGGAGTTGCTGCTTGGGTCTGTGGTTCAGAACTTGGTACAGTGCCTAAGATAAAAATTCTATATACTTAAAGTCCCCTAAGAGGAATTTCCCTGGAGGTCCAGTGGTTAAGCCTTCGCTTTCCAATGCAGGGGGTGTGGGTTCCATCCCTGGTCGAGGAGCTAAGATGCCTTGTGGCCAAAAAAACAAAACACATAAAACAGAAGCGATATTGTAACAAATTCAATAAAGACTTTAAAAATGGTCCACATCAAAAAAAAAAATCTTAAAAAAAAGTACTCTAAGAAAATTCTTCATTCATTCATACAACAGATAATATACTTTACGTAATAAAGAATACGTATGAAGTGCCCAAGAGTATAGTTGAATATCTGAACTTAAATGTTTCTATAATACAACTTTCCTGGTGGCCTTAAAAAATTACTTCACTAAGTCTCCCATCACCATGAAAGTCACCCTCAACCTTCCAGATCTAATCTAGTTCCATCCTTGTAAGAAATATTGCCTATACCCTACTGCTAAGATGGTATGACATTTCACCCTACGCAGGCTAAAGGATATCTCAAAATGGAAATTCAACTATAGAGGAAATATTATCATTATGTCTGAAAAAGGAGGGAAATGACAAAAAATTAGAAGGAAAGAGAAAATCAATTCAATGGTGAGGGAATAAATTCATTCAAGCAGTGTGGATTAAACTCCTACGATTTGCTTGACTCCGTATTTGGTACCCAGGAAAACACATTTAAAAAAAATTATCTATCCTTTATGGCAGTTAGGGAGACAGACAGACACCAATTATTATGATAGGACCTAAGTCTTACATTGTTCAAGAACATTCTGTCCAGGACCTATAATTATAAATTTTTGAGCGGAGAGTCATGTCTCAACATAATATTATGCATTACTATTCTGTGAGGAGGAAAGAGATTTACAATCTTTAAGATGGTAAGGCTGTTGTAAGGATAAGAAAAAGTTAAAGTTCTACCGGTTTTTCTCTAAAGCCTTCTTTCCCCAATTATAATCTGCTTTCTAAACAGTACACGAAGCCTTGCTTTTATGGTGAAGATAGCCAGATTAAATGCAGGATGCCTAGTTAAATTTAAATTTCAGCTAAATGATGCATAAGTTTTTAGTATTAAGTATGTCCCACATATTGCGTGGGACCTCCTTCTCCTAAAATTTTTGCATCATCTACCAGAAATGCAAATTTCACTGGCCATCCTGTATTTTTATTTGGTATTTTTTAATTTAACACGGTAACCCTATTTATAGGGGTGCCCATCCAATCTTCAGACTCCCCACTTTGAGTGCACTGTATGTGGTCTTAACGAACGCAGTGGATCACACAGTGACTGAGATACAAAGCAGTCTCCTCAGCCTTGTGTTTACCACAACATTGTTTCTCAAGCCTGCAGGCTTGGACAGCTGAGTTCCCAGCTCACTTTCCTAAACTATTTCTGGTTTATCACACAAGTAACAAAATGTGACCTTTATCCTTCTCTTCTCCTGAAGAAAACAGAAATTTTCTAAAGGGGTAAAAATAGCCGAAATTAAAAAAGACTATGAACTATTCCAGAATCTTGAGGCTGTCAATACTTTATCCTTTTAAATAGTTGCCATGGTTCACCCCAGAAGCATCTGCATATTTCTGTGGTTTTCTTCATGGTGTGTAGTGAACTTTGATATCTTTGGGGAATAAAAGAACTCTCTATCTGTCTATCTACACATATATATTTAACAATGCGAGTTATTGTTATATAAATGTAGGCTGTTGTCAATTTCAGTTCCCTGCCATATCAAAAGAACAAAGCAGGCAGGAAGAGCAAGAGGATGATCTAATATGCCTACGCTAATAACAAAGCCAGTGTCCTAAACTGGCAGTGGCAGCCCTCTTCTGCAGAGATTGTTTTTTACACCATCAGTAGACATTTTACAAAATTGGATGGTGACAGGAAGAGTACATTTTAAATTGTCAACCTTCATGATGTCCTTTTGAAGAATAGCAATTACATAACTCAGGGAGCTTTATTTTGCATTTGAAAAAATATGTATCTAAAGGAGTTTGCAGGGTTATGCAAGACTCCACATTCTGAATTCTTTGTAGAAATTAAGGTCCCTTATTTTTTCCTGTAATCTCATATCCGTTTTTATCCACTTCCTAGTTAAGGTGGGAATCAATATTAACCAAGTAGTACAGAATTAAAGCTGTTTTTGATTTAAATTAACAAGTTCATTTAAAGAGGCCATCAACCATATGCCATTCCTTAACCATATTTAAAATCCAGTTTGTAAGTTTCCAAGGATCACACACCTTTTTTTCATCTCTATGGCATTAAAAAGTTTGCTTATAATATTCTAATATTTTGTTAAAGTTGTTTCCTCTTAGGCAATGAGAGAGGGAAATATTATGCAAAAGTAATTTTATATCACCCAAAAGTCATTTGGTCTTTTTCTTCTAATTCTCATCTTTTTTTGAAATAATTTTAGAAAAAAAAAAAAAAAACTCTTTAAAAAATGCAGACAATGCCAAGAGAAACGCATTGCAAGTACCCTAAATAGTTAATGTATTTTCTAAATGAATGATTTAAAATAGCTATTAAAGGAGAGGAAATGAGCTTAGGTTTCTAGTAATGACTTCTCCTCTTCAAAATGAAATCTGTAAATCCCTGATTGCAATTCCAAATCCCCAAAGGACCAGCAGTTCTGGGACCAGGGCTCACTGGCTTTATGTCTAATAGCACCAGATAAGTAGCATGATTTTTATATATGTAATTTGGGAGAATATTCAGAATTTATAGTCCCGGAGACAATTTATGAATGAATTTCCTTTTTAAAGTACATTATTCTAAAAATCAACTTTTCCACCCAAATTGTAAGCAGAGCACATAGGAATGTGAGAGGCATGGATATATACGTAGAGAGACATATGTATATATATTTATATATGCATGCACACACATGCACGAAATGTAAGTACCATTTTATTCATAAGAGCATAATGATTCAGCCTGTGATTGTTAATAAAAATGCATTTCTAACCATCAAATTTGAGTCTATTATTCTAAGTTAATTGCATTTGCCCTAAAGAGACTTACAGCTGGCTGTCAGCCTGTTTGTGTCAGTTTCATTTTATTCATCAGTCAATCTTGTCTCCTCTTCTTTTTCACATCCCATATATTGATCAAATAGATTTGTTAGCATCCCTCCACAGCTTTCACAGCATTTAAAAAAATAAAAAAATAACCTCGATATTATCATCAGATACATCTGATGACTTCATTCGTTCGCATGTTATCTTCAGTGCTATTTCAGTAGCAAATAGATGCCCTTTGGACAAGCCCATAAGATTGCCATTAAATATAACAGATGTAACTCACTCAAAGCAGCATTGAGAAAAAGTTAAACGGGAGAAAAAAGTGAACAACGGCAGTGGTCGGCGGCATCTCCGCTTTTCAGTTGGAATAGAGGATACTCATTGCGGTAAACATTAGTTCTTTACTGGAGTGTATTATGGAGTAAAAAGCATCTTGTTAAAATTCATCCTCAGAAGAGAATGTACTATTAGGTGGTGAAGTGGATTAAAGAAATAAATGGGCACCATGTTCCCACTGGAGCCAAAGAAAACCAGTGGGGGAAACAGAAGAGCAGGGAGGTTAGGGTAGAAAAGTAGTTAAGGTGAAAATCTGCAAAGAATTAGAATCTTCCTTGTGTGAGTCAAGTTGCTTAGAGAGGAGATAAAAGGCATCACAGGGTGAGGAGATAATTAGCAGATCAGAAGCAAAGCAGTTTAAAAGGTGACCCTTACCTCCTCTGTTACTCAGTCTAAGAAACTATAGACAATTATTACAGTATTTTCTCCAGGGATGTGTGATACAGTTTCTCCACATATCCTCCAAGACACAAAGCTCTCTCAGCATTGTCACTGCGTTGCCTGAGTTCAGTGCTTTTTATGGAAATTCCTTTACATCACGCCAGCCTTGTCTTTCAACCTTGCTTTAGATCAGTGATTCTCAAATGGGGTGATTTCACGCCCCCCAGGGGACATCAGAAATACCTGCAGGCATTGGGGGAAGGTGTTACTATCACCTGGTGAGTAGAGGCCAGCTATGCTGCTACACACCCCACTGTGCACAAGACACCCTCCACGACAAAGAGCTACCCACCCCAAATGACAATAGTGCCGAAGTTAAGAAACCCGGCTTTAGATGGCTGACTGAAATACATGTAAAGCTAAAAAACAAAAACTACATCACAGTACAGCAGCAGTGCAGTGAGCAGGATTTTAGCAACTCTGAGAGGCAGAGAGCAGTCCAGCGACTACACACAGGATTTCACACTCGCCTATTAAATAATACAATTCATTTACCTAGACCCCAGGAACAGTGGAGCAAAATACAACCCCAATTTTGAGGAGAACAAAGAAAAATGAAAATCATGGCTTGAGAGAAGACATTTCAAAGACCTCCAAGACAAACCAACCGAAAAATCTCCAATCAAAAGACTCCGCAAGAAAATTGTATCACAGCCCCTAATCCTCAACAGACCTTAACAAGATGTTCATGAGCCAAAGACTCATGTCTGCAGAAGACAAAAGACATAGGAAACAATACAGTCTAGAGAAGGATTATTGTTAAGAGGCAGGAGAAAGATAAAACAGATTCCTCCACCTTACAATTAGAACGCCTAAAAAGAATAACCAGAAATATGCTCAAAACCATGTTACAGTAACTGTTACATCTTTCTGCTCTTGGGAAATTAATATTTAGGTTAGACCTGGGGCAATATTTTTAAAACCTTTTTTTGATGAGTGCTTTTACCCCACCTGACTAGACACCCCTGCCTGGCACAGATGGCCAAGACATTTGCTTTTTTAAATACTCCATATTTCCACAGCCACCCACCAGACAAAAATTAGATTACCAATGCTTGTGTAAACTTTCCAAGCTCTGACACAATAAGATTCCAGGAAATGTACATGCACAGCTAAAAGCAGCATTATACATAATGCACTGTAATTCCAACAGACAAGTTGCTATCTTCGATAGATATACACACTTTCCATGCCAAACACATGAACGTCAATACATTTTTCTCAAGTTAAAATGGAAACCATTTAACAGATATAATGGGCACAATGAATTTCATTTTGCATTACTAATGCAGCAGAGGAGAAGGGAAGCTTTGGCAAGGATTGCAGTAAGACCAAGAAAAACAGGAAACAACTTAGAAGCTATCATGGTTGTGCAAGCTATTGCCCTAAAGCATGGTCATGAACCCAATGGCCACTGAGACTTCATATTCTCAAAACTCTAATTCCACATAAACAAATTTTTGACTCATGGGAAAAAAGTAAAAAATGGACAAAAGAGTGGTTGCATTTTTCGCAAAAAGGTCAAGAGAACATCACCATCATTTTTTCCCACAGTTCCTGAAGAGATGTTATCATGACCAACTTGATTTTAGGGGAGATAAATTGGAGGCAAATGAATTAGATGATGCGTCATGTGAAAGGGAATTAGGAAGATAACCCAGGAGCCCAAATCCCCAGCCTCTGCTTTTACCACCGGAAATACGTATCCCCCAAGACTCCGTCTCATCACTGTTTAAAAAAAAAAAAAATCAAAAACAGCAATTACTTCACTGGCCCTTACCTTTATCTTAAAGTCTTTCTGGCACCTAAAATAGTTTACCTCAATCATTGCACACCAAAGAATTTTTTGGTGCTTTCTACTAGATTTAGATAGTAAACTCTGAAGCCCTAGATAAATGTTATTATGCAATTTAGAATAAAGGTTTTGAGCACAGGCTTACTGCAATCAGGCACACCTCACTTCCAAGCTGATCTCGCCTACTTAGTGAGATGGGCAAACTGAGTGACTCTGAGCAAATTCCGTTATCAGAGTTTCACTTTCTCCATCCATAAAATGGGTGTATAATAGTCCTTATAGTAATGGTTTTGGGGAAGGATTAAATGGGGCCATGTGTGTAAAACATTAGGTAAATTAATAGTAGTAAAGTCTAGCAGCAGCAGGAACCCTTCCTGGGTTCAAATCCCTGCTTCCACAGCTTCCTGGCTCTGTGAACTTGGATAAAATCTCAGTTTCCTCACCTCTAAAATGAGGATAGTAATAATAATAACTTACAGGATTGTTACGAGAATGAAAGTGACATAATAATAATAATGCCTTGACAATTCCTAACCTAAATTAAAGCACATTACATTTTAACCATAATCATTCTTTCCATCATATTTACAAAGGAGATTTAACATCTTTAGTATTAGGCTCCAAAATAAATGATGAAAGTATCTCAAAATGTAAATGCATATATAGAGATAAACTTGGAAAGAAACCAACTGGAGGAACAACATAAGACTTTCTTCATTATGTTTATCATGAGTTCCAGCAAGGATCTGTCTTTCTTTGATCTTATTTTTGCCCTTAGAAAAATAAAAACACATCTCAACACAGTGAACTTTTCAAAGTGGAAATATGACAATATTGAGAAAGCTCAGACCTAGCAATTCTTCAAAAATGCTCCCACTTCCAGCAACTGATGACTTTTTTGGCTAATGTGCCATATATGGTACCTCATCTAATTACAGAAGTCAGTATCACCACAGTCAGTCCCATGGCTAAAAATGATGTGACAGCAAATTGGTTATAAGATGTAAAAAATGGTGGACACAAAAATGAAGAATATCTTTGACTGTGAAAGGTCAAGATGAGTTAGTAAGCTATTAACTTGGCTCATTTTTCAAATGATGAGTCAATTTTTATGAGAAACATTCAGTGTTTTCAAACTGCTTATCAAGTTCCTAATTCTGTCATCTTAAAGGCCTATATTACTCAAAATTTTAGAACACCACTTAACATCTTAGTTGTCACAGTGATGTGACCTGGAATATGAAAATAACTCAAACTTTTAGCTTGTTTTTGTCTTCCCATGCAGAATAAACTTTTCAAAATGAGGGGCTTCTAAGGTGTACCATGTTTAGCCAGATAAAAAATAAACCAGATTGGTATGATAGTCAGCAGCAGAAAGAGAAACAAATTAAGTACTTATAATTAAAGATTGAGGAATGAAAGAATTCACACTTTCTTAGAGCTATTATTTCAGACAGTCTGGTGTCAGAATTAAAAGCCAACCAGTGCATCTGTTTACATTGCCAAGGATTTTCACAGTAAGAAGGGCTAGGAAACACATATTTTTTAATTAGGGTCCAAATCCCAAAGAACACCTAAAAAATAGGATGCCAAAAATAAATGTTCTTGTGATTTGTATTGTCCAATGTCTAAACAAAGACAAAAAATTATGTTTCTTACTTCTCCTTTATAAACACAAGTGAAAGGAAAAAAAAAGAGAGAGAGAGAGAGAAAAGAAAAGAAAAGTAATTCTGTTGCTTTGGCCACAGACTCCTTTTTTTGTTATCCTGCTTGTTTCTGGCTCAGCTACTGCTTTTCTTTCCCAGGATGAAATAATATAGGAAAAGCCGATTAAGGAAAACTTCACTCACACAGAAGGTTCACCAAGATGGCTCAGTTACCAAGCCTTAAAAGCTGAATTACAATGGCCACCTAAAATGACCATTCTATACTTTAAAGTACATCTCCATTTGAAAAATTTCAGTTAACTCTTTGCTTATCTTGAGCTTTGAATTAAAGGAAAGTCCTCTTTAAAATCCACAGTGATGGACTGAACGTTGTAGTACTCAAATCTACCATTAGCTTATTTTTACTTCTCACCAGCAAAATTAGAGGTATTTTCTGCAATTTCAAAGATCACTCCTTTGGTCAGTTGAAAAAAATATATAAAAAGTAGTATTCTGTACACAAATAGACTTCCTTCCCTCATTTATTTATTCAACAGATATTTATTGATCCTCTCTTATTTGCCATACGCTGGGCTCATTGCTGGGAAATACTGAACTAAACAAGACATCACTGCATATAGCATATAATCATAACACAAGGTGTTACCATCTCTCCTATTGGAGGTATAGGGTTCTGGGAAGCGCTTACCAGTACAAGTGGACTAGGATAGACTTGAGAGATGATCAGCCCTCATATCTTTTATTTGACAGAGGAGGAAACTAAGATCTAAAAAGATTGAGTTGCATAATCCCAGAGCTCTTTACTGGAAAAAAATCACAGGACTAGAATTCATGTCTCCAAATTCAAATCTCAAACTCCCTATATAGCAATACACTCCTCCCCAGAACATAATTTTCCTGAAAACAATAATGCCAAGCCATGAATGTCAAAGCAGTTGACTTGTTGGAAATATGCTTTGAGATCAAAGGGTCAACATTCTTCCTAATTGTACGGCATTCCCGATGGTGGAGAGGGAGGGCTCAGAGGTCAGACCCAACTGGATCCTAACCTTAAATCGACCATGCCTAACTAACTAGTGACCTTGGAGAAGAATGAAACTCTGAAAATCATCTGGATTTTAAAAAAATCTTCCAAGTCAGGATCACAATATCTACATGAAAGGGGTAAATTTCATGAAAGAAATTGAGTAGAAACTCAATACACATAAATTTTTGTCCCCTCTTCTCACTCATATAAATTGAACAGAACTGATTGAAAGACCAGGTTAGCAGAAACCACACCTCAGTTTATTTCTTACCAGTTATTTTAGCATAAGATCCAGCCTCCAATTTTAATCCATTTTCGTAGGTCATTTTTGGCATACCTCCACATAATTTAACATTTCTACTCTGTGAACGTTTTGGGAGTTAGAAAGCAGAGATTAAACAATTGAATTTAGAGAATTTCATCAGCATACATCCTCTAAAGAGAGATGGGAAGGAAACAACAGTCAGAAGAAATATTTAAAATGAATAAAGCCTCCTATATAATGTCGTGGGCCTCTTTCCATTATAGAACACAGAAAGCCAACTAGCATAGGTAAAGGGAATTTGTAGATTCATGTAGCTAGGATGTCCAGGAGTAGATGAGCTTCAGATGTAAGTGAATCCAGGGACCCAAATGGTGAATTCAGTACCTTGCCTTTACTTTTTCTTGGCTGTTTGGCTCCCTGTTTTGGCTTTATTCTCAGGCTTTTTACACAAGGCAGGAAAGATGGCCTCTGTCAGTCACAAGCCTACATTATCTTTCTACCCCACAAAGGAGGAGAGAACCCTCACTTCCAACAGGCTAATCTCAAGTCTCAGGGAGCAACCTGATTGGTACTGCCTGGGTCTTAGAGCCATCCCACCACAAACCTCTATGGCTGGGAAACAGAGGACATGGGTTACCATGTCTCTGTACATGGAACACTGATGGACAAGACCATTCCACTCAAGCTACATGGAATAGGTCCTCAGTTGGAAAGTGGGTTTCTCTTTCCTGAAAAAGGGAGTAAAGGGAGCCTGGAAAGGCAAAAAAATGGATATGCACTCAAATAATTATTTTTAATTTCCCTTCTTTTAGGACCATCCAGCTCAATTCAAAATCCTCTGGAAGACCCTGGTAGGTTCATTTTATTTCTTTGTAATAGCTTCCTATACTGGCTAATGGGTACTTTTGGTGCAATATGATAAGGGAAGGACTCCATCTTTGTCTACATCCACAGTATAGTGGCCACAGCACCGGCACACACATCATCACACATCTGCATTATTCAAGGCATACTGCAATCAGTTTTTACCTTGAAGGTGCTTATACCCTATCTCTGCATACATGTTAGGTCACAAAAGTTTAAAAATCATGTATTCATTTATACAATACATGGATTCAGAGTCTATGTTTAGGACCCTATGTTCAGCTTTGAGGGATGACAAAAACCTCAGTCTCTGTCCTCGAAGGACCAAGGAATCTCTCAAAGATATCACTTGAAGCTGGAATCTGCAAAGAGGACTCCATGTATAATTAACATCTGAGCTGGGTTTGGGGGCATAAGTAGAAGTTTCACTGTTAGGCATGTACAAAGAGGCCACGACAGAAAAGTTGAAATGTGCTTTCTCGCTTCGTGAAAAGATGACACAGAAGAATGAGGAATAAATAGCAAGGTAGCTTTTAAGCATTCAGCAATGAAAGTCTGCCTAAATACGTCATGGTTCTCCGGTAGGAGGCAATACTGTGCCCCAGTTCTTCAGGAAGAGGCAGGGCTAAATGAGCAAGACGCATTAATGAGGGGGAAAAAAAATCCAGTGTCACATTGACAAATACAGTATGGCCCATTTACATTAAGTAAAAATCAGACATGCATATGTTCGTTAATGTAGATAAAAGGTCTAGAAATGAGTTATCCCAAACTGAAAATACGAACAACCTCCACAAAGAGTAGTAAGAATGAAGCAAGCAGCAGGAGTGAGGTGGGAATTTTCCTTTGCTTTTACACTTCCGTATCACTTAAGCTCTTTTTTTTCACAATAAAATTTTATCTACATGTTGCTTGCCTAATAAATAAATATTGTTTACATAGAAGGAAGTTTTTGATCAAAATAAGGACCAAAATAACACTGGCAGGATAAGGAGTGTGAACTTTTCAAAATTAATGTTCTTGTTATTTTTCGTTGTCAGTGGGGTAGAGAGCCAATACCCTGAGCGAGACGTTAGGAAGAATAACATTTTGCAGGTGGGATTATCTTCAAGCCAATAAACAGATAGGCAGGTAGAACTCTTTGGAGGTCGTTACATAGATAAATACGTATATTTTGTAGGTGTATATGTATATATAAATTAAATATATAGCCTAAATAAATATATTTTATATAGGAGGTTATTCCAAATACATATAATGAACATATATAATAATGAATATATATAAATGAACAATAAGAGTTAGGGAGAGAGAAGAAAGACAAGTTCTTTTCTGAGTATGAGGGATTTTAAGATATCAAAGAAATGCCTTTAGGGATGTTTGCTTGCAAAGTGTCTTAAAGACAACACATCTGGATATGGAGATCACAACAAGCAGAGTCGGATTTCAGGTGAGATGTGGCAGTCATCTACATGAAGACGAGAAGTGAAGTAATGAATGAGGTCAAAAGGTCATCAGGGAATAAATGAGGTCAGCAAGGGAAGAGTGAAGAGAGCCTAAGGCAAAGCTTTGAGAAGGATCATCCATTAAGAGAAGAGAAGCAATGCACTGGCTCATTCATTCACTACTAATTTTTTTCAAGGACCCTGAGCCAAACACTGTAGGTTTTGAGGACAGAATAGAGCGGTGGAAAAAATGGCATGGTGACTGCCCAGAGGGACTTATAACCACTGGAATGAGAACACCCACTAACATTAACTGAATGCTTCGTGACTTTGCAATGTCACTGAAGTATCACATCAACCTTAAAACAATGTTATTACCATCTCCTCTCTGTGGATGAAGACATGAGGCTTAGTGAGGTGGGCAGTGTGTCCCAAGTCATACAGCTATGAAGCGGCAGGGACTTGATTTGAACGCCAAGTTTATCTACCACCACAACTCATAAGCCTGTGTAACGCTGCAAAGAGGCCAACCAATGGGTCATAGAAGAAACATGAGAACAGAAAAAGAAAAAAAAACAACAGCATTCTATGCTAAAGAAGACAGGGACAGAGTCGTGGGCCTGCTAAGCCATGTTATCAAGGAGGAGGGAAACTGATGCAAGATCACTGATTTGATGGTTAGAAAGTCATATATTCATTCATTTATTCACTCAACCAATATGTATTAAGCAGCCAGCATGTATTACCGCATGGGCTTTGAAAGATCAGTTTTACTTCTGTGGGGATGGAAGTCAATTGTGAAGGATTAAGGAATGAGTAGATGGTAAAATCGCTTGCGTTAAGGACTCCTCTGAGGAATTGGGTGATGGAAAAATTAGCTTAAGAAGGATTTTCAGGCTATGGTGTACCTAAGCAAGCACGCAGAGGCAGGATGGAGTCAGTAGAGAGAGTGAAAATACAGGGAAAGAGGATGATGGTGAATACAGATGCTTCCTATGGATGGAGAAAGAGAAGGAGATGCAAACTCCTGAGGCAGAAGGTTATCTTTAAAAGGAGAAGCGTCCCTTTTCCTCTGATAGGGGATAGAAGAAAATATAAAGGAACTGAGAAATGCTGCTGCAAAATGCAATCATAGGAAACTGTACCAATAAGATTTTATGTGCACACTTCTAGACATTGGTTCTCGACCCTGGCTACACACTAGAATCATCTTGGCAGTTGTTACAAACTGTGATGCTTCGACTGAACTCCAGTCCAATTAAATCAGAAAAATGTGAGGTTTCTTCAGGCTGAGGATATCCAAGGCTGTAAAGAGGACTTGGCGAGGTGTGACTAGGGGGGAGGTTACATGTGATAACCACTTGAGTAAAATGAAAAACTAGGATCCAATAAAGAAATGAATTTGCCTAAAATAAAGGAAGGAAGGAAGGAAGAAGTGGGCAAGAAAATAGAAACATTAGGATGTGGGGAGATGACAAAGGATCCTTATAAATTTCCAAATTGCTGCAAAGTAGATACACGTGCGTCCCATTACTTACGACCATAAACTGTACTAAGCACGGGTCTTAACAGTACTACTCTCTTTTGCATTCCCAATCAATCTGCATCGGAGTCCCTGGCATACAGTGGATACTCAATAAACATTAGTTGAATGAATAACTTAATAAAAAAACAAATGTATAACTCAGGTGGCAGCCCAGCCCTCCCTTCAAGTATCTAGAATCCTTGAGAACGGTGGAATCGTCTCATACGCAATCCCAAGCCACTCACTGCAAATACTTCTCACATCTCAGATCTACATGGGGCCTCAGCTGGTTTCAGGGGATATGATTTCAACCTCTTTATTCTTAATGCCATCAACAATAGGTTATGTGGGTAATCGATTTTTACTAAAGTTTTACAAAAGTGAGAAAACAATGGGGAGGAGGGCTTTATCAGCAAAACACCAGCCAGCAAGCAATTTAAAATTAGCTATTAGACAGCCACAGTGTTAACTATGTCACTTGGCCTTTCTCATTGGCCCTTATTCCATGCTGAGCCCTTGCCTCCTACCATCTTGCTGCACTCTTATTTCCGTCAAGCTTCACCAGTGCCACCCAAACCACAAATTTCACCTTTTCTTATGCAGAGCAGTTTCACTATGACTATCTCCTACACCGAGGCTTGGGGGGATCTCACTTTTAGTACCTAAACTTTCCCAGAAGTGCTTTTGCCAAACCAAAGGTTAGATATTAACCCCAACCTTTTTAGGGCCCCAAACTTTCATAGCCAATTATGATTTTAAATGGCCTTTTCCTTCCTTCCATACAAAAGAATGAATCATCCTGGGAAGACAAATGGAAAATCCCCAACCCAATAATAAATGAGGCCCCGTGAGGGAATAAACATTCGTCATTGGAAGTCCACGGAATACGTATACACATTACTGTTGAGAATAATCCTTACCTTCCTTATTGGGGCATCTCAAAATTAGTGTCTTTGTCTGTGAATGTCATCATCGTATCCAGTCACATGAGCAGTGATGTGAATACAGCGGGCACTCAACACAGACGCACTAATCATGAGGATAAAGGGTAAAGATGAGATACTCTCTGAGATTTTATACCTTATAATAATAGTGGTAATAATAGCTGCTTTGTATGTCCAAAGCCGTTTAAAAGCATTAACATTTCACATGGCCACACATCCTCGGAAAGGAGATCAATATTTATTCTTCCAAGTGTGTCAAGTATACAGTTGCAGAACCTCGAGGTGAAAGTTTCACCCTGCCAGTGTCAGCCTCAGACCTTGGAAATCACATCCCCAGTTCAATGTGTCAGAATAATAAAGTGACCCCGGCTGGCTGAATGTATTCATTAATGGCTGGGGGTGGGGGGTGGGAAGCAGGCGGAAGGAGCAGATAATAAGGCTTTGGGAACTCACAGCGCTAAATAGCCGGCAAGGAAACACTATTATTTGGTGTTGCATCAGTTCTGGAAGGGAAAAAGATACACACACACACACACACACACACACACACACACACACACACACACACACACACACACAGAGACATCACACATCACAGCAGTCCTGTTTAGTCCTTTCCAATGAGAATTTATTTTTGTAACTCCTGGTCCAAGTAATTTTATTGCCACTGATTGGAAGGGGAGGGGGATGGTACTAAGAACTTCCTTCTGGCGTCTCTCTCTCTCTCTCTCCCCCCGCGTAGTGTGTGTTTTGCTGATTAAGCAAATCGACCTTAATTAGGAACTAAGTAGAAAAGAACTCTGCAAGGTTTCCTTAAGCAGCGTCAAAAACGACCACAGCCCATTCTCAGAGCCCATTAAGAGGTAATCAACCAACGCAACTAACAAGTCACTCAGACCAGACTTTTGGAATTTGGCTCTTTTGTTCTGTCAGTTTGAAGAGCGCTGGGCGAGTGATGCAATTTAGAAGGGAGCTCTTTCAGAGCTTTCACTCAGGAAGGCATCGGGAGCTCTGGGGGTAGAGCTTACTTAGCGCAGAAAAAGGGAAAGAATGCAAGTTTGCATTGACAGCTTGATCCCAGAGAGAGGCTGCGGGGCTGCTTGTCTGGCGGGTCCTCTGGGTGTGCATGAGGCACGGGTAGGAGCCCTCGTCTTAAGTGAACGTGCGCCTCCAATATTAAAAGAACAATTACCTTCCTGTGCACTGCTCGCTGTTTGCTACTGCTGTTTCCTTCAATAAAACCTCTTTTCACTTGCCAATGGGAACCTGTCAGGCAATAGTATTTTTCAGGCGTGATACACTTACTAAAATGCCCTTGTGAGCTTTTAATACATTTACAGTTGATAACAATAGGGCTGTTTTGTCAGGAAAGGTAAAAGAAAAGTATTTGTTACAAATGCAGAGCAATGGCAAGACAGGATTGGACCAGTGTTGCCGTGCGTGGTGGCTGCTGGTCCCTCCTAAGTGTCAATCCAGCTGCCGGAGAGCAGGGAAAAGGAGCAAAATGTGATCAGGGTGTGGTCTTTTTATTCAAATTGAAATTCACCTTTTTTTTTCCTAACATAAATACATTTTATAGACAATATATTGTTTCATGGAGTAGAACATATTCTTCTTTGGTGATTACTTATTGATTTTCTTTTGTCTATAACAATTTAAAGTACTTTATTGCTTACATTTAAATAAATGCTAAATCAATTGTAAGTTATACAACTATATAGTAGATATATGTATAGAGACATTATCCAGAATACATGCCCTGGTAAGAATGGAGACTTGTAGAAATACTCACTTTAGATGACTCTTATAAGAGCAGAAATGTGAAGAAATAAAAAGATCTTACATTTCATCCTCAATGCTCAATTCTTTTTAACATCTTTATTAGAGTACAATTGCTTTACAATGGTGTGTTAGTTTCTGCTTTAGAACAAAGTGAATCAGCTATACATATACACATATCCCCATATCTCCTCCCTCTTGTGTCTCCCTCTCACCGTCCCTATCCCACCCCTCTAGGTGGTCACAAAGCACCGAGCTGATCTCCCTGTGCTATGCGGCTGCTTCCCACTAGCTATCTCTTTTACATTTGGTAGTGTATATATATGTCCACGCCACTCTCTCACTTCGTCCCAGCTTACCCTTCCCCTCTCCGTGTCCTCAAGTCCATTCTCTACATCTGTGTCTTTACTCCTGTCCTGCCCCTAGGTTCTTCAGGCCCTTTTTTTTTTTTTTAGATTCCACATATATGTGTTGGCATACAGTATTTGTCTCTCTCTTTCTGATTTACTTCACTCTGTATGACAGACTCTAGGTCCATCCACCTCACTACAAATAACTCAACTTCATTTCTTTTTATGGCTGAGTAATATTTCATTGTATATATGTGTCACATCTTCTTTATCCATTCATCTGTTGATGGACACTTAGGTTACTTCCATGTCCTGGCTATTGTGAATAGAGCTGCAATGAACATTGTGGTACATGACTCTTTCTGAATTATGGTTTTCTCTGGATATATGCCCAGTAGTGGGATTGCTGGTCATATGGTAGTTCTATTTTTAGTTCTTTAAGGAACCTCCATACTGTTCTCCATAGTGAAGTTCACCTTTCTAATAAAGACCTTTGTTTGTTCAGATCCTCTTGGATGGTAACACAAGCCAGGTGGGTGGTGGGCGTGCAGCATCCTTATATTTGAATATACATTTGGCCCTTGGATTCACCGTGGAGCACTGTCTTTAAAACTCAAGCAAGATGAATTGTTCCATAGATAAACCTCCACTTAAAAGAGATTTTCACCC
Organism: Leucopleurus acutus; assembly: GCF_964270905.1. Classification (NCBI taxonomy): domain Eukaryota; kingdom Metazoa; phylum Chordata; class Mammalia; order Artiodactyla; family Delphinidae; genus Leucopleurus; species Leucopleurus acutus. The sequence goes on from NC_139153.1 coordinate 20,791,416, forward strand.
AAAAACTAGAATCCTCGAGTTATAAACTATAGTTTGCTGTGATCACAGCTCAGGTTTGTTTCGTTAAATGAAACCAGATATTAAATAATAAATAATCAATAGAGAACGTCTATCAGCCAATTTCTAGAGAGATTTCTGTTGTCATTCAAACATCCATTTGGCTAGAGTTTAAAATATATATATATGAATCATCTATTATTTGCATAACAGTAACAAGCTGACAGAGATTTTGAGAACCAAATAATAGTTCTAGTGGTCAAAAATAAAGATTTTGATACTAGCCCACAAATAAATACATATTTTTATGAAGGGACATACTGGTGAGAAGAATTTCTGTTGTCATCCTAAGGGTGAAATGGATCTTCTGCATTATTCTGCAGGATAAAGGGAACTGGGTGTCATTAAACTATGTTCCCCTTCAGGAAAGAAATAATAGGTGATATTAGTTGCTCAACATGTATTACGGTATCTACCAATGGGAGACAATATACAGTTAAGAGGATAGCTCCCATATCTGACAGTATGGATTCAAATCCTGGCCACGATACTGTTAATTCTATGATCTTAAGTAAAATGTCTCCAACTCTCAGTTTCTTAACCATTACTGTGTGAGGGCAGTAACAGTACCTACTATTATACAACTACATAGTACTACTGCTGCAGTATCTACTAAGTACATTTCTTATAGTTGAAAATTAAGTAATAAATATATTGTATTTTGTATCAATCCTGTAACCCTATAAATAGTAAATCGTTATTATTCTATAATAATTACTGAAACATATTTATTGATTACTTATGGGTTGTATTCCAAATTAACACGTTATTAACCAGACTGATTAACAGCAGCTGCTGTAAAGAACCCCCAAGTTTCCACGGCCTAACTTAATAAACGTTCACTCGTGGCCACCCGAAGTTCAATGCAGATAAACACTTCTCAGTTGTCTCCTACCACATGGTGACTCAGAGATCCAAGCATTTTTTCTCTTGTGGCTCTGCCATCCCTAGAAGCCCCCTCAGAGTTTTCTACTGTATTCTTTGCTTATCTCTGTCCAAGAAGTAAAGAACAAAACGTGGAGAATCACAGGGCGTATTTCAGGGGATAAACTGGAAGTGAGGCACGTTATTTCTGGCGGCATTCCTTTGCACAGAACTATGTACATGATCCCACCTAGATGCAAGGAGGCCAAAACATGTACGTTTACTGTGTATCCAGAAAGAAGAAGAAGATTTGGCTCAGTAGACAGCCAGTCTCTGTCACCAACATAAATCTTTATTAGCTAAAGTCAGTATAATTGAGAGTAGTTTCCTTAGCCATATTTGAAGCACTGCGCATGCCAATTTATGCAAAGTAGGAGCTTTCTGAATATATAATGTCCTTCTTAGATGCACTGGCGCTGTTGACCACTAAATTCTTTTATACACTCACCTTCCTTGGCTGCCTCTGGGTTTTTCTTCTACCCTCTGACTATTCCTCCTCACTCTTCCTTGCTGATTCCCTGTCTAACATATGTACCAGAATGCTGATAACTGAACTCTTTTTTCATAAAAAGTTTTCCTTTTTTTTTTCTTCTTTTTCTTTTTTTAACAAAAGAAAATGTGTATTCTTCCTACTCTTCCTCAGATTCCGCTCTTGACTCACCTTCTCTGGGAAGACCTCTTCTATGATGGAGACTGAGCTGGGTGCCCCTCACCAGCAGCCCTGTAACCCCTGTCAGAGCATTGTTACATGGAATTCTCAGTGTCTCCTCAGCGGAGTCTGCTCCTTGGAAGTGATCTGAAAACTGACTTATGTCTTTTATCTGAGTTTCTCCTCCCCTAGTATAATAGTATCTACCACATAGCAGACAATACCATTCACTGAACGAATGAAGGAATTTCGAGGTAAATCCATCTGTACATCTTAGTCAATAAAGAAAACCAAAATACAAATGGAACTTCACTGCTATCAAAGAAAAAATGAGTCATGAAAAAAATAAACGGGAGGAATATATTTACCTTTATAAAAGTATAAAAATCTTTTTTTTTCAATTTTCAACATTTAACACTATACCTTTTAAAAAGCAAACAATCTTGAATGCTGCACCAGTTTCCAGTAAATTGACTTTGGAAATATTTTTCTTTCCTTCATGTATTCATATACTATCACTTGAAGAGAAAAGACAACTTAGAACAAGCCTATCAAAGAGCCTTCTCCCAAAACTTGCAAGCTATGTTAAAAAAAAAAAAAAAGGCCATCTCTGAATCTCTATTAGTGAAACTTTTCTTTTGGCAGCCTAATATAATTACAAGACAAATAGTTCCTTCTAAGATACAAGAAAAATACTTATGCTAAAGGTGGGTAACTTTTCAAGTTAAACTTTGATAACAAGATTTTTTATCAAGGTTTTTCCATTCATTCACTGTGAAAATATATAGTGTTACATTTTCTTCAGTATTTTTGCATTATTGTCTATTTTACATCTTATTATAAATATTCACCTCTAAAAAATGTCTTTCTTTATAACAAAACTTCTTAAACTTAAGGGTAGTAAAGACTACTGTTAGCACCTATTCAGTGCCAAATATTAAAATATTGCACACTAAATCCTAATAATTGTGGTGACCTATTCAAACTGATATCATTAAAGTTTCTCCTTTGCATTTAATGTATACTGCATATTCTATTACCATTATAATACCACTATATTATCAATATTACTTATTATATTATACATACTAAGAATGTTATTTCTTGCCTATTAAGTCTACTTTATCATAGGCAGGGCACCATGATAATTAAAAGCTCATCTTCTTTTCTGGAACCAGACTTCCTGAGTAGAAGTCCCAGCGCTGCCATTCACTATCTGCAATTACAATTCATAACTTATATTACCTATCTGTGCCTCAGCCTCCTCATATATAAAATGTGGATAGTAATGGTCCTTAGCCCATAGGGTTGGTGAGGATCATATAAGCTTACACATGAAAAGTCTTAGAACATCTTCTGGCACATCAAAAGCCTCTAGAAATATTTAGCTATCATTACTTACTGAGAGAGTACTATATGTTCCATTTTTCTAAATTTCTTATTTCTGTTTTCCCCCATTCATCCTACTTTAATCTGTCTTCTAGCTTCACCCACCTATTGAAATTCCTCTAGCAAATTGTCACCGAATTACCAAACTCAGCAGTTTGTTTTCCAGCCTGAAGTATCCTTGCCTTCTTTACAACATTTGCCCTTTTAATCACACATTTTTCGGAAATGTTCTCATCTCTTGGGCAAGAAGAGGCACAGAAAAATTCAGAGAGACTGATATTATAGTTTTGGCCCCAGAAAAAATAGTGTAAGGAAAAGGTTGTAATTGGTTTACAGGTAATGTGATGGAAAGTAGTCAAATAAGAATAGCTAGAATCCTGGACTCCAGTTTACTTTCTCTATAGTTCATCCTCCATATTGGACTTTCTAAGACAAATATATGATCTTGTTTTATTTCTGCTTAAAACATTTCTTTCAGGCTCTTAAACAAGTTAAGGGAACTTGGATATAGTTTGCGTGTTAGTGGGGGCGAGGGGTCAGTAGTCTGTATTATATGTTTGTGTATGGTGCATTCTTCCAAGGAAAGAGTTCATATACTTCCTTGGGGTCCATTCCCCCTAAATCAAGAACCACTGCCCCAATGGCTAAAGTCTAAAGTCCACAGATATACATAAAAAACTCCACCTTAACTCTCACAGTCCTTCTTCTCTCTTTTCCCTTTTCCCCCCATGCTCTACTAAGTACTGTTTTTCACACTTCCATGTTTTACAAACTTTTTCTTCTTTCTTGAATATCAGTGGCCACCTGGCAGCTGAATACTAATTTTTTGAGATCCAGTGAAAACATCATCTCTTTTTAGACTTCTATGTGCTACAATACACCAAGCATTATTAGAAATTCCTGAATTTCACACCCAGAGAACTATGTACCACCTAACCTTATTATCCGTTTATCATATGCTATTGAAGTCATCTGAGCGCCTATCACCACACTGAAGGGTAAACTCAGAAGACAGGGAGCAGGTCTTATTTACCTTTGTGTATCTACCAGCAGTGAGCATACTGCTAAGTACTACGTAAAGAATCCATAAATGTTTCACAGATGAATGAGTGAATTACTGATTGTTGTCTTGCTTCAAATTCATCTGTTAGGTGGATATTGCGTGACATTTTCTGAGGGATCTTTTTTTTTAATCCGTGTGGTTAATCCACATAAATACCATACTTCTGAATTCAGGAATAAGGTGCTATGTTTCACACTCCTTAAATTGTTTTAAATCGTGTTAAGTATCGTATCAAAAAAAAAAAAAAAAAAACCTTGATAGTTGGTGATGAAACAAAGATTTGATAGCATGATTTTTAAGTCCTAGGAGGCCAACACTCTTTCCACTAGTAACTTTTGTCTAAAAGGGACAGTTTGAAGTTATTTCGATAAAAGCACCACCATACATCTTGAACTGAACACAGCAGTGCTGCAGTAAAAGCCACATACATAGCTCCAAAGGGAGACACTGAGATAGAAGCAAATGACATATTTTTAAAAGACATACATCTAAAGTACTTTTTTCTTTCTATGATAAATATATTTTCCTTCCATTGTTTCATCTTCATGGATTACAGAAACACCAAACTTCGTTTGATCCACAAGAGAAAGTTTTCTTACAAACATGTATAAAGAAGTTAGAATTAGGCATGCTTCTGGCATCTTCCCTTTTTGTGGAGAACAGGATTTTGAAGCAGGAAGAACATAAACAGTACACATTGACTCCTGACACACCATTGCTTTCTTCAACTAGAATAATACAAATTTGCAAGTGAACAAAAGAGTGGGAGGTAGATATCTGATTTACAATGTTTCTGAGATAAAGAACACTGTAAAAAAAAAAAAAGATCCATGTGAATAATAAAGCATTGTTAACTGAGTCCTGACATTTCTATTCTAGTGACAACGACAGCAGAACTGCATACGGGCGCCTTGTGCCACTTTGAAAGTGGGAGGAAGACATATAATTATAATTCTTACAATGACGAGAATTCAAGAAAATCTGGGGAAAAATTTACTGAAACACATATTGACATATTAGTATTATAAATTACTTTCTCTTATTGACCTCCCCCCCAAAATTCTTTTGTTGGCTAGCTCATCATGGCACTAAAGGCATCTCATGAAAAGAGAGACCTGCCTTGAAAATTCTCTTCTTACGTTGAAAACTATCTACCATGTATTTATTCTGTAACTTGCTCAACATGCGAGATATATCAGAGAAATACATTTTCAAAACAGTTTTAACCTCCACTGTCTTGAGCGCACGTATCAACTCTGTCATGTCACTTATCCAAAATCCTCATGGAAACTTCACATTTAGGCAAAACTAATGAATCTGTTTTAACACCCTTTGCGAAAGTCAAAGAAGATATAATATTATGTTTTCACTTAACATACATTTTCATCCATCTCCTTTCTTTGTTGGATGGTGTAAGAGGGGAAAAAAATACTACAAAAATTACAGTGATGTTATCAACTGCAGTGTTTCAATAGAGAACAGAATTGGAAATGGCATTTTGCTGAGTGAACCTCTAAATGAATGGAAAAAAAAAAAAACCCACAGGGATGAATTTTCTCCTGGTGTTTATCTCCACTGAAGTCTCAGAGGGAAGACTCCCAAGTGTTGAAGGAAGCTCTCTAACTGACCCCATTACTGCCTTGGGCACTGGGAAGGCAAAGGGGCAGTTGTAAAGTCAGACCCTGAGCGAGCATCCTGGAAATTATAGCGTTGTGTTAAATGCATCCTCTGCAGGGTGCTTTCCTATCTTCAGAGAACACTCATGAAATGCTGCCAACGAGAAAACTAAGCGTTTGTCTTTAGAAAAAGTGCCACCTTTTATGAAACATCTGGAGCCCATCCAAAGGGCCTCCAGAATAGATGCAAGAACGTAATAAAGCAAAACACCTCAGCCATTGAGGGCTAGAGTCATTTCTGCACACGTACCAGGGTTATTCATCCACCATCATAAATACTCGTGAGACTAAGGAAGAACGCAGGGTATCTGGTCCATGTAGAGTTCAACTCAAGGCCCATTGAACCAGTAAGCAAAAAGCCCACTTACAAACTTAGAAGAAAACATATTTTGGCTATTTCTTGCAGTTTACTAATCCCATTTCACCCACACTCAATATTTTCCCTCTGCTTGTTAGTGATAAGGATACACATGAGGATTTGGCTTTTACATGAACCTGGGGTTTTCTACAATGCCTGTTGTGATAAAGAATAAAGATTAAGATACACGAGGAAATATATAACTAGAGATATTGCACTCTTGTACATATCCAACGCAGAGAGCATATCAGCTAAGTCAAGAAAGAAAGGACACCACAAGGACTGTGGAGGGGGGCCGGGGGGAGAAGTTACAAAAGTCAGATAGACTAACGGGTACCACAGAAAGAGCACAGTAAAAGACGGTCCAAGATTAGGTCCCAAAAAGTGATAAAAGTAAATTCACCTCTGAGAAGGAAAAAAAAAAAAAAAAAAAAACACCAAAAGAACCCAAAGAAGCCCAGCATCATCTGCTCATTTGTATGTGAATTAAATTGACTGCCTGTAATCATGTTGACCTGGTTCTGTCCTAGGATGCTCTTAAAATTGGGTAGTAGGTTGGGAAAAGAAATATCTCAGAGTTAAGTTCTGGTGATGAACCTAGGACAGGGCACCGGCCTTTAAGTCTCATTCGGACAGTACGAGAATTTAATAGATTACTCATTTTCTAGAAGAGAATTTCAATCTTTCCTAATTGATGCATGGCAACTAGTCTCTTTGAAATCTAGAAAAGTAACTTTTGCTCGGAAAGGAAAAGAGAGGATCATTTCTAATTCTAACTCAAACATCTTCTTAAACATATGTGTGCCCGAAGTATTGGATGCGAGTGTTTATTATCGGCACTCTGCACTCATCTCAGCTGATCTGAAGGAATCTGTGCAGAGATAGATGGTAACAAGAGAGAGGACTTTGGAATCAGAACAAACTGGGTTTGAGCCTTGGCTGTGTGACCTTGGACAAGTTGCTTCATCTCTCTGAATTTCAGTTGCCTTGGGGCTCATAATAGCTACACAAAAATTTTGGGGACCACTCTCCTAGGTATTAGAAAACAAGATCTAGGTGGGCTCATGCTAACATGATGTATAAACTACTGCACAGTTACCAGCTGGACTCAACAAGGTGATCACCTATAAAGGTATTCCTTTCAGAGCAACCTTGACAGGAGCAAAGGTACTTCCTTTAAAACATCAGCAGTATCTTCTGATGACTTACAGAGCTCTCCTAGAGAAACAAAAAATCCTCGTTCAGCAGTATCTTCTGATGACTTACAGAGCTCTCCTAGAGAAACAAAAAATCCTCGTTCCAGTCTGCCACAGTCATTGAATTGGAAACACCTTGTATATTTATACCTGTTTGTGTATCACCAAGGGACAACCTCAAAGTATAGCTGGCTCATATCAGGTTTAAATATCCCATTAGCTAAGTTGTAAGGAAGTTCACGTAACCCAGGGGGCCCTGTGGTTCCACCTAAAGTATTATTCCTTTAGAGTTTCTGTTACTGTTTTCAACCTTTTGAGCTCTTGCAAATGTATTTGGCATTCAATTAAAGTGAGATTAATCCAAAACAGATGCAGTAGTACTAGTAGTAGTAGTAGTACTAGTAAAGAATTGCTTTGTTGAAAGCCTGCCCATCCAAAGTACTAAGTTATAAGCACATAGACACAAACAAATCCACAAGTATCAATTCTTTAAAGTGATTTAAAATGCATAGTTTCATATAACTCATTTGATAACAATACAAATGCCAATGCGCTCTTAACAAACAGCTACAATGCCTAGTTTTATCTTTATGGAAACATAAAAGCATTTCAGATGCTGAGGACCTAGAATCTCAAAGAGTCTTCATCTCCAATTACCAAGAACAACTCAAATTTTACCCAAACCTCCAACTCTCCATGGCTATGACTGTTCCCCTACTTGAGTTCTTAGATTTCCAAAGAAAGAGACCGGCAGTGCTTCTTTGTCCTATAAACTTGGGGGGAGTGGGTGGACCATAAAAGCACCTACAGCGATCTAAAGCATAAAGGGTGGATGACATCATGGTTAATACTACTGTTATTTTCTAAGTGAGAGTCAGAGCGCTCACCTGCTAGACACAAAGGATTTCCGCCAGGCTCAGGGGTTCTTTTTCTATGACAACCTAATTGATAGAGGCTCTTAAAGAGAATCAGGAGATTAATCTACCCAACTGATAGGATGAGGCCCAACACTCATCATCTAATTTCATAATGCCCTGTGAATATGCAAGCTCTCCTTAACAATGATAGCCAAACAAGATCATATGCATCAGAGCCCCAGGGAGTGGGACAAGAGCCAAACTGCCTTATCTTCCATCATACATTGTCCTTTCTGCCCCTTCATTTGAACCTTGGCCTCACTGGGGATTTCTGACCAGCTATTAGTCATTAAGGGGAATTTCATTGGTACAAAAAGCAGGTTACAGATGGCAGAGAAGGGATACCTGTGGGCAATCTATCTGTTGACAAGTTTGCCTCCTATAAATAGACCATAAAGACCCCAAAGGCACAACCATGCCACATTCATCTTTGTGCCTCCTGCATCTTTGTTAAGAGGAAGGACCGTAGCTTCCAAATGCCTAAATTCAAATTCCTACTCCAATCTCTACTAGCTTAGGAACACACCAATGAATAAAGCACAGCCCCCTTCCCCTCTAAACTGCATTTTCCTCGCTAGGAAAACTGTACTTATAATAACCTCCTCATTGGGTTATTGTGAGGATTAAAGGAGAATTCATTTAAAGCACTTAGCCAAAGCTTCTCACGGTGTGGAGCGACTATTAGGTGTCCTTATTTTCATTATTACAGCAGGTGCTAAGTGAATGAATGGATGGATGAATTGGTGTCTGGAAGATGAAACTGACATCTATGATTTATCCAACATCTAAACTTCTATAATTTGACTCAGTTTCCAAAGAATTTCATATCTGAAAACTTACCTGAAAATATGTCACCTGTCCTGGCTATTATTGTACCTGTTTTGGATGCAATATAATATAGCGGAAAGAGAAAGAGACTAGAGGCCAGGGGAACAAGAATTTAAACATTTCATTGCCTACCACTTAGTAGGCAGATACTGATCTACATTCATGCAACCTTTATGCCAAATGCTCTGCTAAGGTCAGGAATACCAAGGCATGGACCCCTTTCCTCACAGAAAAGAAAGACACATGCATAACAGAATGTCTTGGAAGCACAGAAAGAACCTTTGTCACAAGTCAAGAAAGGCTTCAGAGAAGGTGAAATGCCCATTGAGGATGGGAAATGGGTTTCATTAATCCCCATATTCCCTGTATCTGGCAGGGTTTCTAAGTACAGGAGCAGATGACAGATAGCTGTTAAATAAATAAGTACCATGTCCTCCAGGTCTGAGGAATGAGGAGCTGAGTAAGGTGGGGAAGGAGGGAAGGGAACTCTAAGCAGAGAGAATGGCACTTGTAAAGGGCATTCGCAAAATTGGGAGTCACAAATGTCTATGTGTGGAGAGGATGCTGTTGGGAGGAAAGGATTTGCAGATCAAAAGAGACAGTGGGGAAAAAAAAAAAAAGAGAGAGACAGTGGCTGTGAACACACTGCGTGAATTGAAAGCCCCCGACAGCTGCATTACTACTGTGCTGCTTGCTGCCCTGATTCTGACCTTTTTGGCATCCCATAGGGTTCTGAGATGGGTTCCTCATCTCAACATTCACTAGCTCCAGGATCTTCTCCAAAATGCCTGAATTCTCTCTTCCGCCTTTCTTTATAAAAATATTTTAGAGAATCACTAAAGAATAAAGACGTATAATACTTGCCTTCATCATTCCTTTCATTAAACAAAGGAAATACTTATACTAATACTTTCCAAAGAATAAAATTATTGACGTGTACACAACTGACCACTCCAGACACTAACGTTTCTATTTGACTATCTTGGTTTCTAATCCATATCGTTGCATCAGTATTTTATAGCATTCATTTTAAAGTTCCCCATTTTTAATTGGTCATTTTGAAAAGGAATATTTTTTCAATGAAGAAATATATTTTTCTTAGTTTGTACAAAGGCCTTTTGTGTCAAAATGCTCATTTAAGAAAACGTGGGGCTTCCCTGGTGGCGCAGTGGTTGGGAGTCCGCCTGCCGATGCGGGGGACACGGGTTCGTGCCCCGGTCCGGGAGGATCCCACATGCCACGGAGCGGCTGGGCCCGTGGGCCATGGCCGCTGGGCCTGCGTGTCCGGAGCCTGTGCTCCGCAAAGGGAGGGGCCGCAGCGGTGAGAGGCCCGCGTACCGCAAAAAAAAAAAAAGAAAACGTGAAAGATTCTGAAACTTTGGAAAACTCATGCTCATTACAGGCATTTGGAAAATTCAGAAAACACTTTTGTGAGTGGAGGTTTTATCTGAGGATCTTTCTTACGTATAATTTCCAGGTAACTGCCATAATGAAGAATAAAAATGAATCCTGCAAAGGTTGCTTTATAATTACACCCAGATACCATCTGATAAGGAGACCAAAGAGTTCTACACACTTCCTGGTTTCTGGCTCCGTCACCTCCAATCAGTGCTAGTTTTGAATAAGGACATTCACCTCAATATTTTCACTGTAATTTTAGTTTTGTAATAACCATTGATCGTTCCTCAAGACAACTGTCATTCTTTCCTTGCCTCAGCGTCTCAAAACCTGAGTTCCTACCTTTGCTTTTGCCTTCTCTGGAAGTGAAAATATAACTTTAAATAATGTTTTCAGAAAAGGTTTTGTTACTTTTCTTTAGAGTAGAATATTTTCTTCTGATAATGTATTAGGAGAATACCTTAGCATACCTTCCCACAGAAAAGACAAACTGATTGAGGATAAAATTGTCAAGGCCTAATCTTTCCTCAAAATTTAAGAAATGTGGCACCACTGTTTTTTGGCACGTAGCTTTGGCAAAAATGATTTGGGGACAACCTCAGAACAATTCTCTCTTATATGATCCAGTTTTCTTGTCTGGGTGCTTGAAAAATATCTTTATTTTTATAATTTAAAATACTTTGTAGGATTATTGGTCTCTTTTTTACTAAATTTTAGACAGTGAGGTACACACTCATAAACTGTTTCTACTGAAGACATACACATCAAGATTATCTTTAAACAAAGCTTATATTTAAATTGTTTTGGTTTCTTCTTTAGGAAACTATTAACGCTTGGGTGAGATCTATGGGCTCTGACCTCTGTATCTAACACCACGTTTATCATCATAAGTTCAGTCCTTTATCCTTTACTTTGAAACTATGGGAAAGCTGTTCATATTTACTCTCTACATGACTACTGATATTCTCTGTAGGGTCAATTCTCTGTTTTACTGCCCAGAACACAGATTTTAATTCTGTCATTATAATCTTGACTTCTTCAGAATCTCTTAATTCACTGTGTCCCTCTGGATCTATCCTGCAGGCTTTTCACCTCCATTTGTTTGCTCCTTAATATTTTCTTCTCTTTTCTTCACAGATTTCTTCAGGCAATCTAATCAGAATCTCAATTTTTGAAAATTTTCTGTTTATTGTAAAAAATCATACCTGGATTGGTTAGATTGACAAAGAACTACAGCTCGCTGGTCAGATCAAAAAGCACAGCTCTTCAAAGGAGAGGGCAGCTCAGTTTTCCAAATGATACAGAATATTCATTACTGGACCAGGCAAGGTGTTGGGGCACGGTGGGGAGACAGAGGTTGTGCACTGCCCTCTCAGCTGAGCTAGCTGAAGCGCCAGACGGATTGGATTCTTTAGTTCAATCCTAATGAGTAGATATGTTGTGTTAATTCTTCCCAGAACAAGCAAGCCCATATTTTGTGGACGTGAGCATTTTTCTTTTTCCATATTGTCAGAGGTGTTTAAGAAGGAAGCTAGGAGAAATTTTATCAAGGATTTCTATAAAGACAATATTTTAAACTTGGAAGCTGTGACTACAGTGACTATTAGGCCTGTGGAAATAACTTTTTAAAACCTATCATGATTAATACATGGAATAAGTGGATACTTTTTTAAAGGAGACTTGTTTTTTCCTTGAAATGGTCCAAACACTTCATAGAATTGTTCTGTTATTTTTAAGACCTGAAAATGTAACCTAACTTTGTGCTAGCCTGCTTTAAGCATTCTAAAATATATTCAGAATAGTCTACCTTCACATGCTGGAATACTGAATATTTTACGCTCGGACAAGGAGCAAACCGTAGGTCTTTCGCCAAGCACCGTCAGTGCACTTGAGTATGGGTTACCAAAAACTCTGGAGAATTTTTTTTTTCTATTTATTGTTATAGCTGAAATCCTTGTGTCTCTGGTAGGCTTTAAGTGACATAAATATGCATTTCCATCTGCACGTCCTTGTCAGGAATAGTTCTGCTGGGAGGTGTTATGCCACCCAAGTACTTCCAGAATAGAGTCTGTTAATCCTGTTACCACTATAGAAACTCAGAGGAAAAGTCTACTCAGGCCACTACTGCAGCTGCTGTGGCTGTCAGTCTTCCAGTGTGCCACACCCTCGGTACCAGAAGGAAGCCTAAGAAAATGGATTTTCCTTCAGGTGGAGAGGGATGTAGAGGGCTGACCTCAGTCTATTACTTAGACCAGCGGTCTCCAAAGTTTTTCTTGTAAACCTTTATTAGTAAAAAAGGGGGGAAAACAGCAAGGCCCACTTTAGGTAGGTATGTGTATACACACACACACACACACACACACACACACACACACGTGCACATGCAATGGATATATAAGTTGCCACATTAACTGCTATGTATGTTATAAAATATACCAAAATAACTATTATATGATAATTTTCTTAAAAAAAAATGTCAGTAGCTGCTCTAACCCGCATTGGATAGACTTGTACCTTCCCTAGGAGGGAGACCATTGGAGTACACTTCCACCAGATGGGCCACCAGGAAAATAGATCATAAAGCCCAGTGAGGCTTCCGATAGATGCCATAATACACTGGGCACATACAATGGGCCAAAGGAGTTGTAAATGAGCACGTGCTTTGCTTCTCTACTTACTCCATCTTGTTACCTCTTGCCCTTCCTCCTAGTGTGGCTTGACTTCTAGCCTCCAGGCTCTCTGCTTAGATCTCATCCCTATCCTACATTTAGATAGGCATGTTACAAATGGGTATGAACCTGTCAAGACCTACAAGCCAACAGGGATCTTGCATAGTCTGTCAACAGACATGTCACCTCAGAGCCCTCAGGACACAAAAGCAAGAACCAGCTAAATAAACGAAATCCAAACGTCAATCATCCAATAAATATTTTTGAACAAAAACGTATAGATCTATAAACCCAAAATGAATGTCTTTCACTGTCTAATTCCATATAATACAGCAGAGCTCAGAATTACCCATGAATCTAGTTGTGGAACAAAAATTCTTCAGAAAGGCAGTGGATATGAAAAAAAACCTCGCACTTCTCATGATAGTGAAAGACGGTCTTTTCAGATATAGAAAACTGAAGACTTGGCTCAAAGTTCTGTTTGAATTGATAAAAATAAATTATTTTATTGGTAAAACCTAGAGTCAGCCAGAAAAAAGTATGCAAACTTCCCCCAATCACTACTGGTGTGGGTATAAATTGACATGATCCTTTTGGAAGGCAATTAGTAAATTATACGAAAAGCTTTAGAAATTTGGCCATTAATCCAATTAAGTCCTTACTTATGAATTAAACCTGCATAAATGAATAGATTCATGAAAGTAGCGTTTAAGAATATTTATAATAGCAAAAATTGGCAACAATTTACAGTTTTATTGAATGGTGGAATGTTAAATAATTTATGATATGTCATGCAAGAAATGTTATGCATTATTTGACTTCTTATTTATTAAGTACCTATTATGTTCCAGGCACCCTTCTAGGAGATTGCAATTAATTAATATAGACAAAGCTTTCATAAAGGTGATATTCTAGTCAAGGGTAGAAGAGATATATACTCCATAATCAAGTAAACAAATACATAAACAAAACATTTTCAGAATAATGGAAAGCACTATGAAGACAATGAAATTGTGATGTAGTAGAAACGGCTGGTGGTGAGGGCTTGAGATTAGTTTATATAAGGATTTCTCAAATTCAGAGGAAACCGTATTCTTTGTGGAGGCTTTTTTTTTTTCTGTCGGGGGGAGGCAGGGACGATTCCTGTGCATTGCAGGATGTTTAGCAGCATCCCTGGCCATTAGTCACTAAAAACACTCATCCCAATCATGACAGTAAAACACATCCCCAACCATTGCCATTGTCCCCTGGGTGGCAAAATCTGCCCCAATTGAGAACCATTGCTTGAGATTTAGTGTAGGGAAGCCTTCTTTGAGGAGGTAACATTTGAGCTGAGATGTATGTTTTTAAATAATCTTTAGGATATAGGGAAACATTCATGAAATAACTGTAACATATATAATACAACATATTCAATAAAATTGCAATATTGATTTTCTTTTTAAACCTCTATCTAGACAGACAATATAGCATGATGGTTAGAAGCACAAACCTGTAGCCAGGCTGCCTTAATTATAATCCCAACTCCATCACTTTTTAGTTGGGTGACCTTGGGTAAGTTACTTTATACCCCTGTGCTCTTGGGTCCTCATCCAAAAAATGGGGATGACACTAGTAGTACTTAACACATAAGGTTTCTGGGAGTATTAAATGAGTTAATACATGCAAAGTTCCTAGAAGAGTGAGTGGCACATCTTGGAAACACTATATATAATATATACATATATACTGCATATATAATAATATATTAAAATTAGATAAACATTCTAATTTTAATATTTTATATATTATAAACCTGACATATGTAGATATATATGCTATATATACACCAGATTTTTCCATTGTCTCTTTGTGAAACAAATGAAATAATGTGTTAATAATGGTAGAATTACAGGGGATTTTATTTTCTTTGTGTCTTTTTATATTCTTCACAGTTTTATAGATACAAATGCAAATGTTGCTTTCACATCAAAATAAAAATCAATATGTATTTTAGCACAAAAGAGAGAATTTTTAGACTTTCACCAGGATCAACTGGCATAGCAAGAGTGGGAGAGGAAGACCAATGGAAGATGTGCTCAGAAACACCTGTCCCAGGGAAAATGAGTCAATTGTCAACTGAAAGCTGAGACACCCCACGTTCAATCTGTCAGTCAGTTCATCAGTCATCTGAAATTTACTTAACGCTTGCTTTCTGCCAGACACTGTGCCAGGTGCTGGAAAATCAAAGATGAATGGAGGTCACATTTCTTCAAGGAGCTCACAACAGAAAAGGGAAGAGAAATACATCCACAATTAGCCACAGTACAATAAATGGAAGTATAGGCTATAATGAGGACCAACCCAGGTCTCTGGGGGCTCTCAAAGGTAACAATTTCAGTTGGAGTGGGGGGCAGTGTAGGAAGCTTCACCTAGGAGATGACACTTGCAATGGTCTTTGAGGGATAAGTTTGGAAAATGCAATCATTTGTAAGAATTCTGGTTTTGAGCAAACACAGAACGTGCTTCCTAATCAAACACCAGCAAAATCGCTTAGCCTAGAGAAAGGAAAATCAGAAAGGACAAAGGAGTTATACTTCAGAAAAGTGTCTTGATCTCATATCAGAGTGCCTGGTTCCATAAAGCAATTTGTGAAAGTTTGACTGTCATAGGAATTAGAAGGCATAAGTTCAAGTACTAGCCCTGCCCCTTACCAGCCGGGTAATCTTGGGCAAACCATTAAAATCTCTGACACTCCATCTACTTCCTCATTCATATAATGGTGATAATAATACTTTGCAATACTGTTGTGAGCGTCAAATGAGATAATGCAAGTAAGAGACTTTCAGTGACATTCAAATAGTTGGGATGATAAATTGTGATGGTTTTAACATAATAGAGACGATCGTGAATAATTATAATTTAATTTTTAACATTTATATTCAAACATAACAGTAAAAAAAGAAATCAAATCTATACACAACACCAATTATACATGAGTTTATAGCCTGATTGGCTTCATTTATTTTTTCAAAGCTCTTAACCTATTACTAATCCAAGTGCATCAAGCTATAAAAACTGCTAACCAATTACTGTTTTCCTAAGATAACATAATCTCTGCTTCTTGAGACACTTTATACTAACGTTAAACTGAAGCTAACTGCATGAAAATGAAATGGAGACTCATAATTGCAAACTGTTTTCATGTCTAAAGAAGATTCAACCACTTCCTAGGACTGAACTGCTCCTTGTTAAAGTTTAAGATCAAGCTATAAAAGTATATCACTTAGCCTATGTCTGCCTACCGGTGCAAAGTATAGTGGCAAGCAGAAAACGGAGGTAATTATCTAGAAACATTAGGCCAAAAATCCCACTTCGGCCCCAAAAGACTGAAGTTGCTTTGCAGGTATCAGGGAAGCCTGAGGAGGGGGCCACGTTCAACTTTCTCTTAGAACCTTCTTCTCCATGAATCCTTTTTACCTTGAACACTCATTGCTGTGACATCTGGAGGAATAATATTCTTTTGCTTTTTCTCTCTCTAAAAAACAAGATTTACTAAGGCTGACTGAAAAGGCTTAAAATGCCCTCTTGTCATGGCCCTTGATAAACATTTTACCTACTGTTTTTTGAAGCAGAGTTTCAGTTGAAGTGCTGCAGAAGACAAAGCAAAACAATGATATGTAAAACTGCTGCTTTAACCAGAATGCCTTAAAAAACAAAACAAACAAACAAAAAACCTGAATGTCTTTAAAAGACATCTAACCAGAGCTGGCATTTGAAAAATTAAAGAAAAAGAAGGTCCAGTATAATATTCTTAGTTCATTTATCCCTCCCCCATCAAAAAATAGATGTAATGAACCCAAGATTTTTTGTTCAGTCTAACTAACAGGATATAACAATGGAATGCTCCATGAATTACTTACTGCCATTCATTTCAAAAGGTGAGAACATTTTAGGAGGCCTTCAACGCTCACCTTGAGAAAACTACCTTCAACGCTCACCTTGAGAAAATTACCCCACTCAGCTTCCAAAAAAGAAAATGTGGGTTTTTTCAAAAAAAAAAACACCTTCTTTGAGTATCAGTTACCTTTTATTATGCTTTTGTGACTACTAAGGAACCCTCATCGTCCTCATTTTGTTCTGTCTTTAGCCATACTATCAAATCTCAAATTTAACTCAATGTAAGAAAAATAATGCTCTATACATACAGAAAATGACTCTAGCTCGTTCTAATAATTTTCATCATGTGTGATCATGTTGTATGCTTTTCTCTACTTTGTGTATTGTGTCATTACCTACCAAGCTGTGGAGAAGAAAGTCCATATAGTCTAACAATAACAACAAAATATCATTTCTGACATTTGTGTGAACTTTAAAAACTTTACATACAAAGGAAAGAACTTTTTTTTATCTCTACCGTGTCAGCTTACTAACCATACTTATTTATTAATGGTTTAGTAGCTTACACTTTGAAATGTCACTTGTCTGTTTTGATCTGATTTCAACCACGGATAATCACAGTACTGAATTCTAAGCTAGACTACAATTTAAATCCAAAGGAAAATATAATTCACCATTACAGCTTTAAAAATGGTCCAAACACTTGAAATACACACTCACCTTAAACGTTTTGGTCTAGAATTAAAATTAAAATCACCCTGCCTTAACAACTTATCTAATAATTTTCATAGAGGCTTCTGGAGTTTAGCGTTCACAAGAAAAACTTAACAACAAGCAACTTTTGTCAAAGGCAATTTGTCGGTAGAATGGATAAGTTAACTGAGAATAAGAGAATGGGAAAGAAAGAGCTGCTGACATCTTGTGTGTATGCATGATGTGCGTCTGCTTTGTTTCGTTTTGCTTTTTCATGAGTAATATGACCAGAAGAGTACTGCTCACGACATCATTTTGATTACAGTGAGTAACTCTCTTAGGAGAGTTGTTACTATAGTTGAGATCAATGATTACTGAAACACAGGCTGACCTTGTTTCATTGTGCTTTGCTGTATAGTGCTTCACAGATACTGTGTTTTTTATAAATTGATGGTTTGTGGCAACCCTGCATCAAACAAGTCTATCAGAGTCATTTCTTCCAACAGCATTTTCTCACTTCGTGTCTCTGTGCCACATTTTGATAATTCTCACAATATTTCCAACTTTTTCATTATTACTGTATTTGTCATGGTGATCTGGGATCAATGATCTTTGCTATGACTATGGCAAAAAGACAACAACTCACTGACAGCATTTTTCAGCAGTGAAGCATTTTTAAGTAACGTATGTACCTTGTGTTTTTAGACATAACGCTGTTGCACACTTAGTAGACTACACTATAGTGTAAACAGAACTTTTATATGCACTGGGAGAGCAAAAAATTCGTGTGACTTGCTTTATCGCAGTATTTCCTTTATTGTGGCCATCTGCAACAGAACCAACAGTATCTCTGAGGTATGCCTTGGAGTCCAGATTTGAGGGCACAGAAGATTAAACCTGAGTGGTAGTATTTCAAATGAAAAAACAGAGATGGACTTGTGAGATATTTAGAAGGAATAAGAAAGAAAAACTGGAAGGTCATTGAACGGAGAGATGGGGCAAATCGAATATTTTTAAGCTCATGAAACTGGCAAAATGACAATACTATGAAAAGAAACTGAACTGTGAATTCTCCAGGGATATCCAGGATTACCAAGTTTGGGGAGGAGAATGAGGGGCCAATAGAAAGAGACACAGTAATTGTAAGGATTTGGCCAGTAATTCAAATAAAACATCCAATAGTCAGTTGCAAGTTTGAGACTGCAATCTGTGATGACTCTGGGTCTCTTGAGGACTATTTGCTCTTAGTCTTTGAATTCCCAAGCACCTAGTACAGCTAGACACATAGCTTTTGTGGCTGGCTGGCTAACTGCATAGAGATTTGGGGCCCAAGTGCACAAAGAAAATAAGTTGTGAGTGTGAACGAATACAGACTTTAAGACCAAGGAACAAAGAAAGGAGCCAAGAGAACAAAGTTTGAGAAAAAACTACATTGAAGGAATAGGAGGGAAAAAAGAAACCAATAATCAAGATAGGAAAGGTCAAAGAAGTAAACCCAGACAGAGAAATGGGAAGGGAAGGGAGGGGGAAAACAAGAATAGGATGGGGGGGGGGGAGAAGAGATGTTACTTATTCATGATTTGAATTCATATATATAGAGACTCAGAAGATGCACCAATGCAAAAATTCTAAAGTCACACTTAGTGAGCAAAAATGAAAATCATTAAAATGTTTCATTAATGACTTAAAGTAAATAAATTAACAGCTCCTGTCACATTGATTCATCCATTGCATGTGGGCACTCAATAAATGTTAATTGAATTAAATTAATAACATTTGCTCAGTGGTAATAAAAAATTAATTTACTGTCTGTCGTCTCTGTTACTTAAGTTTATGCCCATTGCTTCTGCAATTACTTCTAGCCCAAAGAGAAATTTTCTATTTCCCTGACTTTCAGTACACACTTTCTTTCCCAAGAAATACAGTTGAACTTCTAATTTTTGTCCTAATTTTGGTGATTTTTTCCTGTTGAAAAAAATTATTTTCTCTAAGTTAATGTCAAGAACTATGTATAACATCCCAAATTTAGTTTCACGAGTTCCTTATTTAATTCCAAAATAGTTTTCTCTGCAGAAGATGTGATACCACTTTTTATGTGTTTCTCCTTTTAGCTTATGCTACTTTATAATACTTTGGGTACAAAGTCAAATAACACCACAAAAGAAGGAATCTGGGGAAATTACTGTTAGCATTCCATCTATAAAAGATGGAAGATGTCAGTAACATTCACCCAAAAATTGTGACTCATTTCAGATGTCAGAATTCTGGGTTGAACAGACTGGGTTCTGAAATGTGTGTTTGTCAGATGATTTTCTAATGAGTAACAGATAGTTCCCAGTGGGGAATGAAAAAAAAATAAAAATATAAACAGAGATTATAGAATTAAAATAACTTTATGAATGGCAGTTTAACTTCTCCATAAAATTCTCTCAGTACAAGCCCAGTGTCTCCAAATGGTTGCTTAATGTAGCACACCACTTAGATTCAAAATGCTATACTTAAAAGTGTCGAGAAATTAAAAAGAGAATCATATACCACTTGGCTGTATACTGTATTCTCCGCATGTTCTTATATTCCAGTAACCTCTATCCAACTTTTTTTTTGTTACTGAATTACTTTGTGCAAAAGCAATTTACATTACATGCAGCCTGACTATGTGTGATAATTTGAGCTGATTGTCAATTAATTCTGTAGTAAATAGCTGCTGTAATCTCTATACTCATCAAGGTTTTCTTATCTATCAACTCTTCCTGAAATGCTCTTTGATGTACGGGATACAGCAGCTGTAACTAAAGAGGCAGGATTCCCTAAGTGTGCAAGAAAGTAGTCTTAGCTTTGCAAAGACTGCTTAGGTATGTCTGTAAAGCAACGTTATTTTCAAGGCTTGATTTCAGGTAGGTGACACATCACGGGATTGAGAGTGAAGAGGGTTTTGCTGATGTGCAGTCCCAATAGTGAGGAAGCAGAGATAAAAGCTAAGAACAAATTGGAGAAAATGTTGAATAATATAAAGAGACAGGGACGAGAGCAAAGCTTTTGGAATCCAAACGGCCTGGGTTCAAATCCCAGCTCTACCATTTACTAACAAGGAAGCCTCAGGGAACTTATCTAAATAAACTAAGCCTTGGTTACGCTCATTCATCTGTTAACTTGGGGTACCAATTTATACATTTCCCATCTGTCCTGGGAGGCTGCCAGTATTACCTCCTAGAGTCTTTGTGATGCTTAAATTAAATAAGGTACATAGTGGTAACACAGAACTTGACATACAAGGTATACAATTCTGTGTGCTCTGTGTGTGTGTGTGTGTGTGTGTGTGTGTGTGTATGTGTGTGTGTGCGCACGTGTATAAAGCAGTGGTTTGATATTCAAAATTGGTGGTTTTGCCCCATGGAGGAAATGTGGCAATATCCACAGACCTTTTGTTTGTCATGTCCTAGGGCAGCTGGTGTTACTGGCATCAAGTAGGTAGAAGACAGGGATGCTGCTAAACATCCTACAATCTCCCTGTGACAAAGAATTATCTGGCCCCAAATATCAGTGCTTCTCTAAGTACTGAAGGCATAATGTGAGTGACTATTTGTGATTAAAGCTGGTTACTTGACACTTTGATATCCAAGCAAGAAAAATAAACTATGATTTTTGTCATCATCGTCATCATCATCGTTATCATCACTATACCATTAATTTGGTGAATCTCTCTTGGGTTAAAGGAACCCAAGAGCTTCCCAATCTGTTGAACTAATTCTATCTATTCAATATTACATTAACTGCTATCAACAATAGATGCTTTTCTGAACCCCTATTTCTGCAACCAAGAGATTTAAAGCTAGCAGCCTAAGAGGTAGGGAATAAAAATTAAACACTGTTGAAAGCCAAAGCTGTATGGAGGCTCAGAAAGCAACAAAAATGGCCTAAGACAACTGTGCGTGCAATACTGTCAGCTCTCGTGCCAGTTAGGAGCCTTTGGAGAGCAACTGCCTCGTGATTAGCTTCTGAAAATCACTGATGTATGTATCAGTGGCTGTCCTCTCCTTCCTCCACTCTCAAAAGCAGAAGGCCCCTGTGGCAGTGGTTCCCAAACTTTTCTGCATGTTGGAATCACTCAGGGAGCTTTGAAAATCTCTCAGGAAATGTGATCTAATCTGTTGAGGGGGAGGAGGGATTGCCTGAGCTTTAAAAAAATTCCAAATTTTTAGAACGTTTCCTAGATGATTCTACCCTGTAGACACATCTACCACTGTCCTAGGAGGCAGGATCAAGCAGAGATTTCCATCTACCTCAAACTAAGACGCAATTTCTGGAAGGACAATGAAAACGGACTTGGCAAGAATGTATTTCTTGCACAGAGCTACCTAAGCACAGTAAAATTAAACCAGGTTGCCAACTGCTTTATTGATTTCAGTCACTCTGTGAGCATCACTGAATCAGGCATTGCGCTAGTGATGGAAAACGCAATTCTCTAGAAGGCATCTTCACTATCTCCCAATAGTGCTGCCACATCACCAGGACTGATGCTTGTTTAGGTCTGAAGAAGTCCCTGGGTGTCATCCTGGATGCAGGTTTGAGAATACCTTCTGTTAACTCTTCTCTCCATCTTAGGATGATTTAATTGGTGTAGGTAAGCTATACACTGCCTGCATCACTACCCCGTCTGGATGTTTCTGAAAGCCAGGGACCATGCTTGTCTTAGTCAGCACTTAATCCCCAGTTTCGAGACCAGTGCTTGTTATGTAACAGACCCTCAATTATTCTGCGGGAACCAGTAAATGAGTATGGGAGTTCTGAAATACACGAAGCACCTAGGTCTTTTCAGCCTTCGCTGTGCCTCTCCAAACCAGAACCTCAGTAAAGGACTTTACTCTAGGTTCCCTGCCAGGTGGTCACATGGAAATAAAAGCCTGTTCCCAAGAAGTACACCCCCAAAGCCACAAAGACTATCAACTTCATAGACACCTAACAAATGGCAAGGCAGAGAAAAGACTGGCGAAGTAAGAGACTTTAAGGGCAGATGTAGAAATGGGCTTATAGGATGGTTATGTGTGACCACTTTTCTTATACAGGGCAGGAAACTGAGGTTTGTAGACACAAAGAAATAAAACAACTTGATTGCGATCACATACATTACTTAACAGCATTTAAGACACTTCTACTACTTCTGAGATCCATAAAACATTATGACAATAAGCTGACAATATTCTATGAGGTTTTGTTAATCCTAGTGAATGAATGCCTTGATTCTCCCCACCCATCACTATAAAAACCACTGTGTTTCTGAAATAAGTGGTACAAATTACTGTGATAGGTGAAACTTGTAATATGGGTAAGATTTTATAATTACTCAACTTTTATTCTTACATATATTTTCATTCAAGATAATACTGTCCAATAATGCTTCATGCTTCTAAATAAGATTTTAATCTTATAAAAGCCTAGAATGTGAATTTTTCTGCCAACGTCCCTTCTTGGATCGGGAGGTCACGTCAACTATAAGCGGGTCTGTGTATGTGTGTTTTCTTTTTTCCTCTAGATACGCAACTCACAAACGGAAAGCAGGCAGACGAGAAAGCCATTAATACCATCGTTATAAACTCAGTATCCGAATTCAAAATCACAGATGGACCAGCCAAGGAAACCCCCAGTGAGAAAAAACTGTCAGAATCCAGCATATCACTGACCTCCCTTGAAGAATGCCAAACGAAATTTTCCTACCTCCAAACTCATCCTTCAGTTCATCCAAGAGACACTGATGGTATGTTTCTCACAATCAACCCATCTCTAAATAAAGCTCCCCAAACCCCAGCCCCTGGAAAACCATCATATATGCTGTTAGAAAAAAAAAAGTCTTCATGAATATTAAACAGGAAGGCTTCAATTTGAAAACTCTGATGAATGACACATGTCAAGGTCACCTGGCAATTATGAGGTGCTTGGCAGGTTGTTTGCTCTCAAAGCTGGGAGTTTGAGGCAAAGTGTTTTAAATAGCTAGAGTGAGGTAAAATCATTCTTGCTATGGAGCTATGAAGTAGACTAAAAAATGGCCAATTTTTTTCTCTTCTTGCATCTGGGACTATTCAACCCGCGACTCTAGGCTTGAGAGGAGAAGAAGATAGGGTGGAATAGCATTGCAAAGCTGGAAAAGTATAAATATAGACTGCAGCAAAATACAAGGATGCTTACACCAGCAGCCTGTGGAAAAGGGTTGGTTCCTCTAGGTAACATCACCTCCTAGGCATTCGAATCAGTGCAAAGCTACACCAAACCACCTCTATATATGACATAAGAGGCATGTTGCATTTGCAAAACCAATTGCAAATTGAATTTATGCTAAATGATCAGCACAGTCAAGTTCAAGGTCATGGACTCCACACCAAGACATACGGAATTTTACTCATGTTAACTTTGCACTGACCTTCATAGGAGACATAAACCATTCAGGAATTGTGTAATGTTCCATATTGACATTTGCATTTAAAGAAACATTGAAGTTTCTCAAAGGAAAACATAAAAAGGTACAGTTTCTGGTCCATATTTAAATTCATATTTACTTTTTTAAAATAAGATAAAAAAGTGAAATAAACTTTGCATAACAGGAACTTTGAAATCACATCAGTTTAATTCCTGGCTCTGAAATTTATTCACTGTAACACTGGATTAAGTTTTTTACCATCTCTAAATCTCAGACTCAGTTATATAATGGAGCTAGTAACACGCAATAGGGTGTTTTGAAGATCAAATGAAATAACATGGGTAAAACATCCAGTAGACAACCTCTCACAGAACAGATGTTCGACTTCTGCTTTTATTATGATTATGGTTTTAAAAAGTAAGGGGAGAGATTTCTAATACACATTATATATGATCTCGTGAAAACATTGCCATGGAGGCTTTAGACTAGAAGACACAATTGCCTGCAGTTGCCAGGAGACAGTGCAAATAAGGAAGTACCTCCAGATGTATGATAGGGATGGGTGAGGACTGTGGCAAGGAGAACACTGCCTCTACTCAGCTCCAGCTAATTGTTGCCAGAAGGAAAAAGAGGTTCAGACCTGCCAGAACTAGAGTGTTACAGGAAATCTCCCAATTTTTAAGTGTTGGCAATAGTTCTATTTCTTCTATGAAGCCCCAGACACTCCCAACAATACACAGCTTTCAGCTAACTTTGGCCAATAGGCTGCCAGGTATGACCTTGAGTCCAAGATGATGTCCAAGCTTCTGGTTTTGTTAGAGCTTGATGCTAATCAAGAAAACAGGCAAGGGCTTCCCCGGTGGCGCAGTGGTTGAGAGTCCGCCTGCCGATGCAGGGGACACGGGTTCGTGCCCCGGTCCGGGAAGATCCCACATGCCACGGAGCGGCTGGGCCCGTGAGCCATGGCCGCTGAGCCTGCGCATCCAGAGCCTGTGCTCCGCAACGGGAGAGGCCACAACAGTGAGAGGCCCGCGTACCGCAAAAAAAAAAAAAAAGAAAGAAAACAGGCAACAGAGGAGAGTTCTCTACATTTTGACAATAGAGAATTTTATCAGATCATGTAAGAGATGCATGGATTTTTACTTGTAATGGATCTTGGTTGTAATGATCCCAGAATTACGAATTACCATTATATGTATCCACACAATACAGGAGAGTGCCCCTCCGGAACCACTCTGATCTGTCTTATCAGGTATCTTGGCAGAATGAGAAGGACCAATGCAGCTAGCATGATACCTGAACCCTTGTATTCTCAGGGAAGACCAAAATGACTACTCCATTAAAATGGCAGCACATACTCAGGAGCCTCATGTAGGAAAAGAACCAACTACTCTTTCTTCAAAAGGGCAAAGGAGATTCATGAAGACCATTGAATTACACTGTTTTCTTAGGCCCTGGACAGAGGCTATTATGACCCAGAAAATTCCAGTATTAAGCTGACAACACAGGTAATAGCTCATCCTCATTTCTCACACTGCAAAAAAAAAAAAAAAAAAATCCCCCCACTGAGGTAAGAGTTTTTGGTACCTGGTTAAAAAACAGAGTAAAACACCTAGACTAGGGCCCACAAATAGTGCTAAGAACCTCTCATTATCCTAGATAGCAAACATCAAGGAAATAAAGAGTTAAGTCAGACTCATTGCATTTTAGGAAAATTTTGATAGTAATTAATTTAAGGATGCAGAAATTGAGAACTGGGGTCACTGTTCATACTGAGATAAATACAGAAATATCTTTCAGGAACAGCAGGGGAAACAGAAGGGAAAAGAGAAGATTGCATCCACTTTTATGTAGTTTGTGGTTAATTTATTTTCAAATATATAAATGAGTGCATAGGAATGGATGCTTAATTGCTAATATCTATTATTTATATACATTGCCCCACTTAAAACAGGATGGAGAAGCCTCACACATGCAGATTTTGTAAAATGTGTTACATCCATTAGCACAGTTCATGATGTGTACTCTGATGGGAATTTAAAATGATCTTTACTGCACATCACACACTATGTGCTGCGACATTATTATTAAATTGTGCCTCATCCTGTGTGGTCCCTTTCCTGAAGAAAATGGAACAAGTACAGAGCACTATCTGTGCCTCTGCTCCTGCTTCTATGTTCAGATTGCAAAAGCATCCCCGTGGATGATAAAACCAGGGATACACATGATATGAGAAAACAGCCTCCTTAAAAAGAATCTTGAGAATAAACCTAATTGATGTATAATTTTGAATTTGAGATGTCTCATCCAGGTGGAAGGGGAAAATCATAAATACAAGATACCTCAAAAGAACAGTCTTAATTACACCATGGACTACTGAATAAAATGATTACATTTTCTACACTGTAAATTTCATACAATTAAATGCAATAGTGTCATCTTATAAAATGTTTCAATTTTATAATTATTTCAGTTCATTTGCTCAGAAAAAAACATAAGCAAAAACTTACTAAGTATCACCCAAATCTAGTCATTCTAGTTCTAAAGAACTGACTTGAATGTTAGTTGTGCTTGTCTGAACTTAAATAGATCTTGACATATTTAAGTAGCTATTAAAATTGATAACATCAGGAATGATACCCCAGCTAGAGAAAGGCAGTCACACTTTATTTATTCCCATTCTGTATTACATTTTTTTAAAGAACTAGATGTTGGGGGAGTGGGAACCAATTTTTATACTTTTTTGGTTTATTTATTTATTTATTTGGCTGCATTGGGTCTTTGTTGCTGCGTGCGGGCTTTCTCTAGTTGCGGAGAGCGGGGCCACTCTTCCTTGCGGTGTGCGGGCTTCTCATTGTGGCAGCTTCTCTTGTTGCGGAGCATGGGCTCTAGGTGCACGGGCTTCAGTAGTTGCAGAACGCGGGCTCAGTAGTTGCAGCTCACAGGCTCTAGAGCGCAGGCTCAGTAGTTGTGGCTCATGGGCTTAGTTGCTCCGCAGCATGTGGGATCTTCCCAGACCAGGGCTCGAACCCGTGTCCCCTGCATTGGCAGGCGGATTCTTAATCACTGCACCACCAGGGAAGTCCCAATTTTGATACTCTTTGACCAAAAACTTTTAGTGATCAGTTGGAGACGGGTGTCATGAATCTTGTTATTATGGCAAATTCTCTCAGGGACAGCACATTAACCATTAACGTATGAGAATACTGGGGGTATCTTGTCTTTTTTTTTCTTACTTTGTTTTGGGGGGAGAGGAAGGGAGACTGTTGTTTATCTGGGGTCACTTCTGGAAGAATCATGTTCTTGCCACTTTGGAAAATGATTCCCAAAGATGCAGGAAGCATGTTTCTGGAGTTGAGGAATGCGCCAGGGACCGCAGAGGGCAGCTACAGCTACCTCTTGTTCCTCCCTCCTCCTGATCCTGGGGAATCATGGTGGCAAGAACACTGAAAGCTGGAAAGACAAACTCAGGGATTACAGGACCGTGAACGTGGGGCTGACCTCAGGTATATGAGTGGAAACTCCTTCGCACTGTTACCTTTTCCACCATGGTTAAACATGATCCATTCTTATGAGGCAGATTCTTCCTCTCTTTATTACCCTCTTTTTTGTTCTTTTTTAAATTGAAGTATACTTGATTTACAATATTGTGTTACTTTCAGGTGTACAGCATAGTGATTCAGTATTTTTGTAGGTTATTACAAGTTAATGGGTATAATTCTCTATGCTGTACAGTATATTCTTGTTGCTTATCTATTTTATACATAGTAGTTTGTATCTGTGAAGCCCATACCTCTAATTTGTGGCCCCCTTCCATCACCCCTTTGGTAACCACATTAAGATGTGGTATACATATACAAGGGAATACTACTCAGCCATACAAAAGAATGAAATACTTCCACTTGCAGCAGCGTGGATTATCCTAGAGAATATTCTGCTTAGCGAAGTAAATCAGACAGAGAAAGACAAACACTATATAAGTAGCCACTATCCAGTTAACATTTAGCACCTTTAGAAGCTGCAGTAGTCCTTCACGGGCGTGAGGATATCACTTAGCATATTATAGCCTCCACATCCTCAATGTACCCTAGGGGTGTAAAGAGGAAATGGAACCAACTTGAGAGGGATTTTATCATGCCTTCTTGCTCAAAGGCAAATACCACTTCCAGCTGAATGGCCTGCAGGTCTTGGATACATCTTAAACCTCCTTTAATCCAGGTTTAACGAAGGAAGAAGTAGGAAATGAGATGGGTACTATGACAGCAGCAACTAGAGCCTATGCCATGATGCCAGGTAGTCCAATAAAAGAAATTTAATACTTGGGAATGTGTTACAAAGGTATAGGGAGAGGTGAAAAGCTACGTGAGGAAATTACCGACAACAGGAAAGCTCTGCCACCTCCTCCCTTGGTCTCTCTAGGGCACTAGTAAATCACTACTACTGGCATTAGCTCATTGGCCACTAGCAACTAACTATTACTAGACAGACCACTAGTAAGTGGCATTAGCAGAAGTCACAAAGAGAAGGGCATTCAGAAAAAGATAAAACCAAAGGGAAGACACAAAGCAGAGAGAAAGAAGGAGATATACCCCAGGCTTTCCTTTCTCCCACCCTCCCATTTCCTATAGCTGCCTCCTATTGGCTGGAGCTAGCCAGAAGCCACCTGGCAGAACCTGCAAAACACACCTTACCAGTCTTGTGAATACAGAGGGGAGTAGGGTGAGAGGGGAATGGAAGGGAGAACAGGTCACCAGGAGGCCTAGAGCATCTGGTGCCAGGCTTGGACGTGACAGAAGAAAGCGTGTGTGTTATGAAGGGCAGGTCAGCTTCAGAGTTAAGGGCTCTGGAGGAGACAATCTAGGTTCACATGACAGCCCCACCACTTCCTGTATTTCTTAAATTCTCTGAGTCACAGTTTCCTCATCTATAGAACAGCAGTAGTACTCAACTGAGAGTTATCTCAAGACCCATGTGAGATGTTTGTAAAGTGTACAGGACTGCAAATTTGCTTTCCACGAACCAGCTGACACATCTAACAATGAGAAAGAGAGCACAGATTTTGGATCCAGAGCTAGATTAATTCCTTGCTCCACCACCATACAGGTGAAAGTTTTAGGACAGTCAGTGACAATCCCTAAGCCTTAGTCCTTACATCTAAATAGTGGGGACCATGTTGTTTATCTCTTATTGTTCATTTATTCATTCATTCAACAAGAGATAAGCCATTCTTGTGACTTAGGTTTTAGTAGGGAGGGAACTAATCAATAAACTAATTAGTATACTATCCTGTGGTCAGTGCTATGAAGAAAACAACAAAGCAGGGTGCTATGAAAGTTTCTGCAAGGATGTGATTTACAGGGAAGGTGTTTTAAGCTAAAGACCCAAAGGTTGAGTACGAATTAGGTAAAGTTGTGAGGGGAAAGTGTGCAACACAGGCCAGAGACAGAGCATGTACAAAGGCCCTGAGCTAGGTGCATGCCAGGAACTGAAACTTAACCAGTGTGGCTGGAGTGCAGTGAGTAAGGAGGACACTAGAACTGGAAGGCAGAGAAACAGGCAGGAACCTGATCACACAGGAGCTTGCAGGCTATGCCAAGGATTTAGGACTTGACTCTAAAGGGAGAGTGAGATGTTCCAATTAATGATTAACAGTATCACAGGGGCTGATGAATTTGAGGTGGGCTCATGTGGAAGCAGTGTCAGGACAGGAGGCTGTTTCTGTTGACCTGATGATGGCTGATGGTGGCTACAGCTAGGATGGTGGATAGAGGCTGATGGGTTTCAAATAGGAATTTGAGAGAGAATCAGCAGAACTCAGGAAAGAACTGGCTGGGAAGGGTATAATGAGGAAAGGGAAAATGACAAGAATGAGTCCCAGATTTGTGCCAATTAATCTGTGTGTTCGGGAGCCATTCACAAGAGAAAACGAGGGAAGAGACAGGTTTGTGGGATGCGGGAAAGAGGGACACCCATGATGTAATGCGGCCTTGGTAAGTGTGAGATATTCTGAGCACAGAGCAGAAGAGATGGGAAGCAGGCAGCAGGATGCAGGGATGATGTTTTGGATGGGCCGAGAGGAGAACTAATCATAGGCTATGACTCTGAACATCAAGTTTATTAAACATTAAAGTCCCAAGGAATACTGCAGGCAAAGGAAAATATACCCATTCAGGAGAACGGAAAGTTCAACTCTCTTTTCAAACAGTGCCATTTTCAATTTTCCTCTGAACTGCTTACGCTACCTTTGGGCAAACATAAACTGGCCATATGCAAAACAGGTCTGCCTGCTCGTGTATAATTATTTAATATGTCTTTTAGGAACAGTGTGGAACACACTTGAAAGTGGGGAAAAATCTGTTTTCAATTCATTAATGTTGCCGTGTTTCTCTAGGCAAGAGGCTCTGCCCTTTACAACCAAATAAAAAGGACTGACTTATAAACAGAAAAAAATGGGCTCTATTCTCAAGTGCAAAATAGAGAGATGGAAGGAAACAAATGCCAACTTCACCAAAGGATTAGGCCAACATATATTTTTTTATAAATAAAATCTATAGTGTACATCAGAAGCGGAGACCTCTGGAGTCTGCCAATTTGAGGAGACGTTGGCAAGAGGATTTGAACCAAACGGTTATACGCCCACAGGAAATTATAAGGCCATTTTACAAACAGGTTTTCACACTCTGATAGGAAACACCAGCTCCCATCCCCACAGAACACCCTACACACAACCTGACTTACTTCCAAGCCAAACTTTCAGTCTCGCACCTACAGAAGACAGGACCTAGTGGGAAAATCATTTGTATATGGTCATGGACTTGAGTCTCTAGCCTAAAAGATCAGGGAGCATTTGCTTGGAATATTTTCTTCTGAGAACTTCTTCTTTGCCAGGGGCTGCTATAACAGCGGTCTTGGAATTGCAAAAAACGTGACGAGGTTTTATGCCTGAAATCTTTGACCACCAACACGCCCTCTTCAGAAATGCATACGCAGAATAGCGTCTATGTACGGCACTCACTCACTCCTGAATTTCTGTGGGAGATTTATAGTGACTTATGAGTTACGGGTGAGTTGGCCACATGCTAGAAACTGGCTCTGAGTGAACAAAAATACTCCCAGTCTGGCAAAGAGATGAGTACACACACCACAGACATACTATGGAATAGTCCACCTAAACTACAAATATTGAGTAATGGCCACAGCACCTGCAACAATATATGGCAATTCAAGTGGTCATAAAAGTCATGGTGTGGTTCTTTACCACTGTCTTATGGGGAAGAAAGAAATGGACGGTGAGAGGCAGGGGGAGGGGAAGGAACACAGGGATGAAGGGAGATTTCTGTTTACCTATATGCAGAACTCACTTTAGACCTTTATAGATGTTTTTAAAAGAAATAAGAATGGTTTTCTTTAAAATATTTGTTCCCTTTCAGAGCAAGTTTCCATGCTCTCCCTTCTCTTAAACACTAAGAAGTATATGAATAAGAAAAGAAAAAAGTTTTCTGGAAAACATTGTTTGGATTCAATGAAGGGAGCTCTAGGAACACTTAGATCGCTCTGACAGGTGAGGCAAAGAGCGAAATCTCTCCTGCAGGCTTGTACAGTTACAGTCAACTGAAGTCTGAAAACCAAAGGTTATTAACATTCTTAATGGGGGAAAAAATAGATTACAAAAAGTCTAATGTTACTTGATTGATAAGCCCATCAGGAGGAATGAATTTTTCTCCAATTCATGCTAGAATGTTACTTTCAACCATCAAGTCTTCAGGATGCTGATTTTAATTAATTAGATGCTGTATCACATGAACACTTACCTACCCTTTTTCAAAACCCTCACATGTTGTTGAGACTTTCTTAACTAAAAAAAGGAAGAAAGGAAGGAAGGAAGCAAGGAAGGAAGGAAGGGAGGGAGGGAGGGAGGGAGGGAGGGAGGGAGAGAAAGAAAGAAAGGAGGGAGGGAGGAAGGGAAGGAAGGAAAAAGAAAGAAAAAGAAAGGAAGGAAACAGAAACTAGCAAACAGAATCCAGCAGCACATTAAAAGGATCAAACACCATGATCAAGTGGGGTTTATCCCAGAATGCAAGGATTCTTCAGTAAATGCAAATCAATCAATGTGATACACCATATTAACAAACTGAAGGAGAAAAACCATAGGATCATCTCAACAGATGCAGAAAAAGCTTCTGACAAACTTCAACACCCACTTATGATAAAAACTCTCCAGAAAGTAGGCATAGAGGGAACTTACCTCAACATAATAATAAAGGCCATATATGACAAACCCACAGCCAACATCATTCTCAATGGTGATAAACTGAAACCATTTCCACTAGATCAAGAACAAGACAAGTTTGCCCAATCTCACCACTGTTATTCAACATAGTTTTGGAAGTTTTAGCCACAGCAATCAGAGAAGAAAAGGAAATAAAAGGAATCCAAATCAGAAAAGAAGTAGTAAAAGTGTAACTTTTTGCAGATGACGTGATACCATTTATAGAGAATCCTAAAGATGCTACCAGAAAACTACGAGAGCTAATCAATGAATCTGGTAAAGTAGCAGGATACAAAATTAATGCACAGAAATCTCTTGCATTCCTATACACTTATGATGAAAAATCTAAAAGAGAAATTAAGGAAACACTCCCATTTACCACTGCAACAAAAAGAATAAAATACCTAGGAATAAACCTACCTAAGGAGACAAAACACCTGTATGCAGAAAACTATAAGACACTGATGAAAGAAATTAAAGATGATACAAACGGAGAGATACATCATGTTCTTGGATTGGAAGAATCAACATTGTGAAAATGACTATACTACCCAAAGCAATCTACAGATTCAATGCAATCCCTATCAAACTACCAATGGCATTTTTCACAGAACTAGAACAAAAAATTTCACAATTTGTATGGAAACACAAAAGGCCCCTAATAGCCAAAGCAATCTTGAGAAAGAAAAATGGAGCTGGAGGAATCAGGCTCCCTGACTTCAGACTATACTAGAAAGCTATAGTAATCAAGACAGTATGGTACTGGCACAAAAACAGAAGTATAGATCAATGCAACAGGATAGAAAGCCCAGAGAGAAACCCATGCACCTATGCTCACCTTATCTTTTTTTTTTTTTTTTTTTTTGCGGTATGCGAGCCTCTCACTGCTGTGGCCTCTCCCGTTGCGGAGCACAGGCTCCAGACGCGCAGGCTCAGCAGCCATAGCTCACGGGTCCAGCCACTCCGCGGCATGTGGGATCTTCCCGGACTGGGGCACAAACCCATGTACCCTGCATCAGCAGGCGGACTCTCAACCACTGCGCCACCAGGGAAGCCCGGTCACCTTATCTTTGATAAAGGAGGCAAGAATTTACAAGACAGCGTCTTCAATAAGTGGTGCTGGAAAAACTGGACAGCTACATGTTAAAGAATGAAATAAGAAAACTCCCTAACACCATACACAAAAATAAACTCAAAATGTATTAACGACCTAAATGTAAGGCCAGACACTATCAAATTCCTAGAGGAAAGCATAAGCAGAACACTTTATGACATAAATCACAGCAAGATCCTTTTTGACTCACCTCCTAGAGAAATGGAAATAAAAACAAAAATAAACAAATGGGACCTAATGAAACTTCAAAGCTTTTGCACAGCAAAGGAAACTATAAACAAGACCAAAAGACAACCCTCAGTATGGGAGAAAGTATTTGCAAATGAAGCAATTGACAAAGGATTAATCTCCAAAATATACAAGCAGCTCATGCAGCTCAATATCATAAAAACAAACAGCCCAATCCAGAAATGGGCAGAAGACCTAAATAGACATTTCTCCAAAGAAGATATACAGATTGCCAACAAACACATGAAAGGATGCTCAACATTACTAATCATTAGAGAAATGCAAATCTAAACTACAATGAGGTATCACCTCACACCAGTCAGAATGGCCATCATCGAAAGGTCTACAAACGATAAATGCTGAAGAGGGTGTGGAGGAAAGGGAACCCTCTTGCACTGTTGGTGGAACGTAAATTGGTGCAGCCACTATGGAGAAGAGTATGGAGGCTCCCTAAAAAACTAAAAATAGAATTACCATACGACCCAGCAATCCCACTATTGGGCATATACCCTGAGGAAACCGTAATTCAAAAAGCGTCACGTGGGCTTCCCTGGTGGCACAGTGGTTGAGAGTCCGCCTGCCGATGCAGGGGACACGGGTTTGTGCCCTGGTCCGGGAAGATCCCACATGCCGCGGAGCGGCTAAGCCTGTGAGCCATGGCCGCTGAGCCTGTGCGTCCGGAGCCTGTGCTCCACAACGGAAGAGGCCACAACAGTGAGAGGCCCGCATACTGGGAAAAAAAAAAAAAAGCATCACGTACCACAATGTTCATTGCAGCGCTATTTACAATAGACAGGACGTGGAAACAACCTAAGTGTCCATCGACAGATGAATGGATAAAGAAGATATGGCACATATATACAATGGAATATTACTCAGCCGTAAAAGGAAACCAAATTGAGTTATTTGTAGTCAGGTGGATGGACCTAGAATCTGTCATACAGAGTGAAGTAAGTCAGAAGGAGAAAAACAAATACTGTATGGTAACACATATATGGAACCTAAAAGGAAAAAAAAAATAGTCCTGAAGAACCTAGGGGCAGGAGAGGAATAAAGACACAGATGTACAGAATGGATTTGTCCTGAAGAACCTAGGGGCAGGAGAGGAATAAAGACACAGATGTACAGAATGGATTTGAGGACACAGGGAGGGGAAAGGGTAAGCTGGGACGAAGTGAGAGAGTGGCATGGACATGTATACACTACCAAATGTAAAATAGATAGCTAGTGGGAAGTAGACACATGGCACAGGGAGATCAGCTCGGTGCTTTGTGACCACCTAGACGGGTGGGATAGGGAGGGTGGGAGGGAGACGAAAAAGGGAGGGGATATGGGGATATATGTATATGTATAGCTGATTCATTTTGTTATATAGCAGAAACTAACACCACAATGTAAAGCAATTATACTCCAATAAAGATGTTAAAAAAAAAGAAAGGAAGGAAGGGAGGGAGGGAGGAAGGAAGGAAGATGTTAAGAAGTTATAATTTTAACAAGAGAACTGCTACATCTTCTAACTAATTCCCTTTATGGAAACAAAAAATACAATAATCTATAACCCATCACAGCTGTTTGGCTAGAATTACCAATTACCTTCAATGCCTTAGAGATACTTTTCACACTTTTACAAGTCTGCATAGTAAATTTTTAAACCAATTTTCTTAAAGAGGATTGATAAGATTTATACCATTTTAGGTGTACACGATGACATATTTCATTTAAGTTGATATAAAATCAAGGCTTTACATAAATGGAGGAAAAAGAAGACAGGGATTAAAAATAAAAGACAACCTGAAACAACTATGATTATTTAAAAAGTCATTTATGTTAGGTTTTGGTGCTTTTCACTCACATTTGAATATGGGTGTTGCAGATTTACTGGAGTCCACATCAAACAAATAAGAAAGCCTTGTGACGAGAAGCCAGAAATGTGTATGATCGCTCATTGTCCCCAGATCTAATTGCTGCTGCAAGCTCCCTGCACTTGGGGAGGACTTGCTGTTTTTCAGACCACTGCAAGGTTTCCAGATAGGCAGCTAATTGTGCGGCTTCCCAGCACCTCTGCAGGCAACGTAAATAAAGGAGTTTAGAAAAGTGACAGCACCTTAAATAACCAGATTACGTGGAATCAATAGGAAATGCTCAGGAAGTTAATGAAGCAATTAATTAAGTAGAGTGGATGGGGGAGGGGGAGCTTGAGAGGATAACTGGTGTACATCGCCCCTAATATGGATAAATAATTAAGAGCGGGCTATAAAGTTATCAAGCACACCACTGCACATGCCTCCTATTCATATGCGCCCCCAGAGGGGCCACCTGTAATTGTCTTTCTTCTTCTTTAAACAGAGGACTGTGCCTCCCTCATCCTCACCTGTCTGTTTTGCCAGTTTTTGGATTGTCTCCTGATGCTCCCGGATACGTGTGAAACGGTGTGTACCAGTTTGTGCTGCCCCTCTCACAGGTATCACCACACCTCAGATGAAAGCCACTCCCGGAATGACTGCAACTGCAACTGTGACATAGACTGCAGCCTTTTTGAATCTTGCCAGGAGACCAGTGAGTGTCTGGAGCTGGCCATGGAGATTTCAGAAATCTGTTACCACTAGCGTGACAAAGGAACCACATCCCGGCAGGCCCTTTGGCCCCCGGGGGAAACTCCATTACAATGAGACTGTGATTTCTATGCGCTGAAATGTAAGGACTGTATACATTTCTTGGATGCTCCAGACCATTTTATTCTGCACCTGTCTGGGAAAAAGCTAGTATTGTCAACTCAATGGCCTTATTCCAAATTTCCCAACCGCATGGCTCACTGAAAAATCAGATCTTGATCACATGTGATGAACAAATCTTAAATACCTCTTAAATGCCATAGGTACAAGATGTTTCTTAACTGTAAAACAGCATGTGAAGCCATTCTGTTATTGCACTCACTGGCTTGCATCATGGATTCAACTTCATTCACAAATTCAGGACAAATTAGCACATTCTTTTAGAACTGACATACATTAGCTTGTACTTCTAATGGACTCATGTATAAACATTACGCATTGTTGGTTATTATTAATAATGCATTGCATAACATCATTTTGTAATTAAAAATTTATTTGTACAGTCTCTTAAAATTCACTTATATGTTCAGTTTAGGTAGAAAGGGAATTAAATGAATTAGAAACCGTGTTCCTATAATTACTACAGATGTCTCCAAGACATATCCAGTGAATTTTGAATATGATGTACTTCGAGAGAGTGCTGTAATTCTAGACCGTATTATTATTATGTCTATGACTATGTCATAACAGGTTATGCATGTTCTTAATTTGTTACAGAAAGGCTTTTCTTTATTCTAATGAGTAGAAATGGGAATTACGTGCAAGTTTCAAGAAAATGACCCCAGATCATCAATTTGCCATTTTCCTCATTCCTGTTTGTCAGGTACAATAAGCAGCAGGATATTAAAACAGAACCATTTCATTTTACTGAACGATGAGTTGTGTAGGCACCTGAAAGAAATACATGTGCAGGCACTTATGCAGCACTAAGTTTCCTAATACAGCACGTGCTTCACAAACCATATTTTTTTTTCTTTTTCTGATAATTCAAGTGATTCATAATTATGTTGAGCACTTCCTCACACGTACAAAAATTTTTTTAAAGATGTGATATAAACGTAGAAAGTGACTTCCAACTCCAACGAATTAAAACAATTTGTGCAGGTTGAAGTTACTTTGGAATTTTCTTTACTTTCTGTAGGCATGGCGTTGCTCACAAACATGTGCTTAAATATTCCCATGGACATCTTCACTGAATATAAAAAAGCACACTATATCAATAACCGGACAAAGAACATGAAAGTAAAATGGAGAGTCGAGGGAACTTTTTATGATTTAGGCAAACAACAACAACAAATTCCAAAATACCTGTCTTTGCCTGACTTAGGTAATTTTGAACAAAAGCTACACTTGTTTTGTTTCTGTAGTCAACTAGCACATTCTTCTACTCTGCAGTAATTTCCTCAAAACGCTGAAAACTCTTAATCTTTTGAAAATATTTTTAAGCTTCCCATCAAAAGGCACTGAACTGCTCTTGTCTTGTTCCTGATAGCACAGAGCATCCATGGTTAATGCAGGCTTCATCCCTGTTTGACTATCATGTTTTCCACGAAGCACAGAGCATGTGACTGCCCACCCCTTATGAAACACTTTGGTCTCAGTGCTCTTCGGAAGCTCAGAGACAACTCTATTCTCTATGCATAGAACTTGTAGATCTTTATGAGGGAAAACTATAAACCCTTAGGAAGGGGACTTAGAGCTGTTCTTACCCAGTATTTTCATTTTTCGTAAGAGAAAATAGAGGACCCCAAGAGCTGACTTATCCAAGACCATACAGTGATTTAATAGCAGTGTTGGGAAATCAAACCGGTGGTCTAATTTTCTAATGACACTGTACCACCCCAGGATTCTCCACTTCTTAGTCCAGCTTTACACAGTGGTACAGCTACTCCAACTGTTCAAATATTAAACTACTACTAGACTGGCTCATAAACAGTTGCTACCGTGAACCTCCTTAGGGCTTCTCCCTGTACCCCCTGCCACCTGGCCCCTCTCCAAGCACCCACCCACCTCCCCCCGATCCAGCCACTCAAGGAAGAACACCTGGACCTGCAGGGGGTTTCTGGGATCCTGTCCCAATAATATGGTACCTGGTGTCATTGATCAGGCCATGTCATATCGATGTTATTTATTTTGACCATCATCCCCTTATTCTTTCTAGTCTACATACCCTCAAATTGGGCAAAGATGGTCCATTTCGAATGTGAATTGAACGCTTGTCAATTAGAGACGTTAAGAATTGTCAGGTCTTGGGCTTCCCTGGTGTCGCAGTGGTTGAGAGTCCGCCTGCTAATGCAGGGGACCCGGGTTCGTGCCCCGTTCCGGGAAGATCTCACATGCCATGGAGCGGCTGGGCCCGTGAGCCATGGCCGCTGAGCCTGCGCGTCCAGAGCCTGTGCTCCGCAACGGGAGAGGCCCCAACAGTGAGAGGCCCGCGTACCGCACAAAAAAAAAAAAAAAAAAGAATTGTCAGGTCTTATTTTATACTGTGGTCAGAATACTACAAGATCTTTCTGTGGCCTCTCTTACCACGGTTTGTTAACTTATTCCTCACTTTCAGAATTCACCATGCTCCATGCTCTAACAGAAAGGATCGGTTATACAAAGTGTGCAATTTCTTTTCTTTATCACCAATAATAAAACATCATCCTTTTTGCAAACATGAATGGCTCTTTCAATTGAATTCTTACACAATAAAATATACGCAGCTGGGAAAATGCAATTGCAGAGGTAAGACAGATGAAAAAGGAATGTGGTTATTGATTAAATACAAATATCAGAATCTGAGAAGGCTCAGGTTTTTTTCTCTGCAATGATGAAGGCCGGTGATCACAAATAAAGATAATGTTGTTCTTTAAGGTGGGCTTTTAAGGGAAAAGAATATTCTGATTTAAGGAAGCACACTAGGTAAGAGAGATCTGAGAACATACAACCTTTATAAGGATTCCAGAAGAGAAATTTTTTTTCCCACAGCAATATAACCAGATGAGTACATTGTCTTTGCTTTGCTCAATGGATTTTTATAAAACCATTGCTTCTCTAAAAGCCTACAAAATATGGAAAGCCATGAAAAAAAGAAGTTACATTTAACTTGCTGATGAAATTTTCCCGCTACATAAGCTGATAGGCCTACAAAATTAATTATCAATGCTGGACAATCGAAGTTAATAAAGCAAAAGTCGCTTCCATTTTTTCCAAAGAAGTAAGACAACATAGTCAGGGAAGCTTTACAAATAGGAGACATCACATGAAGGCATATCAGCATTTTTTCAAGGATAAATGTGAAGGTGGAAACGTTTGAAGGACAGAATTCATTATCCAATGCCTCTAAATTTCTCCCTCTACAAAATGAAGCAAAAGAATAACACATACACTTAAGAGAGGCACTTTGACTATAAGAATTTTGCCCATCAAATGCTAAGTTCACCAAGGGTACACAAACTGATGACCTGTGATAAAATTATAAAATTTAAGTATTTGGTTTAATAGTTTGTTGGGTGTTCTCTGAAAAATATATCTGAGTTAAAACCTGAAGAGTTGCCAGATAGAGCCTCACGTGAGCCGTTTAGAAAGGCAGAGTGAATAAAGCATAATTTTCCAGTGATCATAATCAACACTGGACCAAAACTGTATTAGTGAGATCCTCTACGTATGTCTAGACAGTTCCTTACATTACTGTGAAGAAGTCCAGAATCTGGGGAGGGATGAAAACGGAGGAAGGGACAGGACATGTATCAGCATTGGATAAAAGTGCCTCCTTCTGGCCTACCATCTGGATTGGATAAAAGTGCCACCTTCTGGTCTACCATCTTGATTGGATGAAAGTACCACCTTTATCCAGGTCTACCATCTTGATATGCTTCACAGCCTCGCTTTTGCCACTATCTCTAAAGCAGTGGTTCTCAACTAGGGGTGATTTGGCAATCATTTGGCAATGTCTGGAGACATATTTGGTTGTCACAATGGAAAGAGGAAGGATGTGATTAGCCTTTAGTGATTAGAAGCTAGGAATGCTAATAAACATCCTACAACACACAGGATAACCTCCCCAAAGAGCTCTGCGAGCCTTTCTATCAGTCTCAATGAACCATCACCAAACTGACCTTAAAAAAACTGTTGCAGGGGCTTCCCTGGTGGCGCAGTGGTTGAGAGTCCGCCTGCCGATGCAGGGGACACAGCTTTGTGCCCCGGTCCGGGAAGATCCCACATGCTGCGGAAGGGCTAGGCCCGTGAGCCATGGCCGCTGAGCCTGCGTGTCCAGAGCCTGTGCTCCGCAACGGGAGAGGCCACAACAGTGAGAGGCCCGCGTACCGCAAAAAAAAACAACAAACTGTTGGAAACAGACTTGCCAGGTAAAAGAGAGGATGCCCAGTTAACTTTAAATTTCAGATAAATAACAAAAATATTTCAGTATAAGCATGTCCCAAACATTGCATGTGACACACTTATACTATGAAATGATTCCTCATTTATCTGAAATTCAAATTTAAGTGGTTGTCCTATATTTCTATTTGCTAAGTCTAGCGGCCCTAGTTCAACAGACTCCACATTTTGAGAAGGAATGCAGGGAAATGGTGATCCTTCAGCTCCCTCCCTGACTCCAAGAGAGGAATGATTGTTGACCTCTTTGGTCAGAAGCCAGGACATTCACTGGGCCACATTTTACCTGGTGGTGTAATTTAGGTCGGGGAACCTGGTTTAAAGATCAGCTCTAAAACAGGACACTCTCATTTTCCCTCCTGTCTAAGGTTCCTGTCTTGGACTAAGCTGGTCATGTCACATCTCTGTTGGCAACTGAGGAAGCACCTTAGCCAAGAGCTATCTTGATTCAAGAAGTAGTAAGCAGAGGCCTTCACTTACACCTTCACATCTAAACCATATTTTCTGATTCAGTCTTGGCTAGAAAGACCTGCCCTGAGTAGTGCTTGTATCTCTAGATCAACAGCTCCCTCTGCCAAAATTCAGTAAGGGAAAAAGGGTGAGTGGGAGGGTGAAATTGAGGCATTTCTTAAACCTGGACTGCAATACCATCTACTAACACCTGAACTTCACCATGCACTCTTAGTATATAGTTAGGAGGAGACCAGAGAGCCTGAAAGTGTTCCCTTTACTACATTATTCTTATTTATTTTACAGATGAGAAAAATATCAAATAGAAAATATTTGGGGATGGGGGAAGGGAAGAAGGATAGACTGGGAGTTTGGGATTGACACACTGCTATATTTAAAATAGATAAACAACAAGGACCTACTGTTAAAAATAAATAAATAAATGTTTAAAAAAAGAAAAGAAAATATTTGATTAAGTGCTTTATATACATTATCGCAATTCTCTCAACAGCCCTATGACACAGGTCCTACTAGCATCCCTATTTTCCTAGGGAAAACAGAGACCTAAAGAAATTAAGTAACATGCCCAAGGTCCATACCAAATAAGCAATTGTCACAAGGCTTGAACCCAGGTCTGTTCATTCCAAAGTTTATGCTTTTAATCACTAAGCCTAAAAGTTGTCCATATGAAAAATGACCAAATCAAAATAAAGTTCAAGTATTCACTTCTAAAGCAAAAGCAATCAGAAAAATACGACACTATTCAAAGAAACCCATTCGCTGATAGTAAATGTTTTCCAAGCTGTTATCCTGTGCAATGATGAGAATCTGAAACATCTTCAATATGCTTTTTTTTATATGCTTTTAAGATATGTATCCAATAAGTAATAAATGAATGTATTGCAATTTAATCTTTATGTGAATGCAAAGTGAATGTATTGCAATTTAATCTTTATGCCAGTAGCTGTGCCCCATTCATCTCTGGTTATGAAGGCTTACATTTTAGTGCTCCATTTTAGCAAAGCAACTTTGATCTCTACCTCCAGAGTCCATATCCTGTACACACACCCAGGCCAGCCCTCATCAGTATTCCATGAGAGCATGAATTGTTTTTAATCAGTCAACAACACTATGTCAACCAAATGCATTCTGATTCTGAGACCTTTTATCTCAAAAGCTATGCAGAAACCAAGGTCACGGTAACCTCTTTTATGGTTTATAGTTCCTCAAATGCACTTACAGTGAATTTACAATGCCACAACTTACTTTGTGGATTCTGAGCTTTCACTAGGTTCAGCCCTCTCCGACATCCTCTTTGTTTCCTCTTTCAGCACTTTCTGCCTAAGGGTCTTCACTGAACATCAAGTTCCCGTAAATATTAAAAAAAAATAAGAATATTGAACAAGATTCTCCCAGCAGATAAGCTACTCATCATTTGTAATTGAGGCTCTTCAGAAAGCTGCATGAATGTTTCAAATCACGGCTGTACAGCTTTGTAATACGAGGTGCAGGCCCCTGCAAAGGGGCAGGAAGGTAAGAAGGTAGGATTGTGCCAATGCTGTCACTCCGCCATTGTTACAATCAAATACCTGCTCATGTGGCCAACGCAGTAAACCACCTAGCTCAGGGGACAAGTCTGGGGAGCTGCTCTTGGAGAGATGAGGCAGAGATAGGGTTCTAAGGGCCTCAACAGATCCACAGACCTCATGAAGTTACCTCCTAGCTCACTTTTTTGATGACTCTCATTCTAAGCAATAATATGCATAAATTCATGGTCTTGATCTACTAGTAACATTTTTACAATAATTTACTAGCCAGGTATTAAAAATAATTTTGAGAACAAAAGTGTCTGTAGCACCAAAAATCATCCTGCATGCCAATGGTACTTACACTGGGCAACAGTAGGTTCAATGAGAGCAAGAATGAGAGAAATTTGGTGACCGGTTGGGAGGTTATTGCCCAGCTCCAGGTAAGACTTAGTAGAGGCCTGTACTAGGTGGGTGGTTGGGAAGTGAGTGCTTGGAAAGGAGGAAGAGGCAAGGTTCATATCTAGAAAGGGCGTTGGATGTTACTTTGTGATGTACTTAGGGGCAAATGAAAAGCCACTGAAGAATGGCAGGGAGTTACATGATTAACGTGGTGTAGGAGGAAGATGGACCATGACACAATGTACAGGACAAATTAAAGCAAGGAGACACTAGAGACTGACAAAGGAGCCATCGCAATGAGGCATGGGGTGCTGAAGGCCTGAAATAGGATGGTGACAGGAAAAACAAGATGGAAGAGATGGATGGGAAAGAAATTAGAAAAGGACCATTAGTCCTTTCTCAAACTCTTCTCAGTTTAAGACTCAAATATTCCCTACTGTCTATCATGTCTATGAGTCATGAAGCCATTATTTTCATTAGGGAAGGAACTGGTCGGGGAGGGGAGAGTTTTATTCCAAGTGGAAAGTCAAGGTATATTTTTAGCTACATTAAGCCAGCCTTCTGCTGCTCAGCACACTGATGTAATTCCAACATAAAACATAATCTATAATATTCCAGGGGAACAAATCCAATTCTTGGTCATATAAATTTTCATGTAAGTCCATCACAATTCATTCCCAAAACATCTCATTCTCTTTGAAAGCTGGAGCTGCAGCAAGTGATCAAAAAGAGTAGTTTAAAATTGCTCTGGAATTTCCGGAGATGCTAAATCTAACCTGCTGACGGCACAGGACCAACCCCCCAAACTTTAAATCAGAGGTAAAGCATTTTATGTTTTAAAAGATATATTCCTCAAAGTTTATCACAGTGTATTAAAGTCAAATGTGAGTTATTACTTACCAAATCTGGAGCTGATGTCTCCTCTTTGATTGCCCTAGGTAGGCGAGAATAAGTATC
Source organism: Leucopleurus acutus (assembly GCF_964270905.1). Lineage (NCBI taxonomy): Eukaryota > Metazoa > Chordata > Mammalia > Artiodactyla > Delphinidae > Leucopleurus > Leucopleurus acutus. The sequence continues at coordinate 20,835,459 of NC_139153.1, forward strand.
TTCCAACCAACATATTTTTTACTTTTTCATCTGCCTCTTTCTATTTACAATAGAGTGAAAAATAATAGCCAAGGAGTGACTTTTCAGGGTTGGACGAAGTGCAAATCCCATCTGACTAGAGCCTAAACTGTATTCCAGGCCCCTGGCAAGTTCTGCCGCATGGGGAAGGATAATGGAAACTGACTTCTCAAGAGCTGGATTGGTCCTGTAGGAATAATCAGTGAAAACTCATCTGATGAACTTTCAGCACATTTGCATTGGCTTAGAACCCAGGGTATATATTATTAGTCAGGCTTGAAATCTAGTTCTCTCTGCCCTCGCTGGGGCTTTCTGCAGGAGGGAGACAGCTATGCCATGATCAGGATGCCCTGTGAAAGCCCAGAGAGAGCAGAAATTTTATAACTAATACCACTGATGCAGAAAAAAAATCCCTGTCAGTTTTTCTGGTGTTATCTGTTGCCAACATAGCAATTATGAGTAATTCAAGCCTCCTTCTAGGGGATGAGGGAGTTGGGAGGATGGAGGACATCCTTTGGTTTAAAGCGATCTTAGATCCTTTTCTGTAGGTGGGGTCAGAATATTACCTAGGCACTCAGTTAGAGGAGCATCCCAAAGGTTCACCGTCCCAAGGGCCCTCCCTTCTGGTCCCTGGGTGTTTGGGCTGTCAGGACACCCCTGCTCCAGAATGCCCAATTATAATGCAAGTATCTTCTATTAAATGACTTTAAGTAGCCATGTAACAGTAGATAAGAAGGTTGAGGTCTAAAGATAGACGTGGGTACCAGCTCTGTCTCCACTGCTTACTGGCTAAATGTATTAAATCAGTAACTAAACCTCTCTGAGTCTCACATCAGTAAAATGTGGCTATAAACACCTACCCCATAGGTCATTGTAAGGGGTAAAAAGAGATAATTCAGCAAAATCTTTAGTGTAGATTTAGTACATATAGTACATTCATTAAAATTTTCAGCTCTAATTATTATTAGCAGCACTACCCAGCTCATTTGTTCCCATAACACGAGAGATGTTTATGCTCTATTTCTGTAATAGCCCACATCACACCAATCTTTTGAGACTTAGCCATATGCCATCTTTTTCATTATTCCCTGGTTACTTATCCAGGAAACGAGCACAGTATCTAATTCCCGTATCTCTTTATTTTTCCTTCTCTTATGATACAGTACCCTTTTCTCCCAAGATTAGGATACTACTCATTACAACAGATAACTTTAATAAGCACTTATTATGTGCCAAGCACAGTATGAATGGCCTTTCATGTATTATCTCATTGAATCTCCTCAACAAACTCTGAGGAATTTTACTGAAGAGGAAAGTGAGGCTTGCAGTATTTAAATAACTGTCTCATGCCAAGGGAACATGATGGCAGAGTGGAGATTTGAACTCAGGAGTCTGTGTGAATGCAAAGCTCATGCTGTTAGCCACTTAAGCTGTAAGAAGACCATGGCTGAAGTCCAGACTGGCCAATTTCAAAAGGTAAGCAGTGGGAGAGTCTGTCCTCCTCCTTAATCTGGTGAGAGGGACTTCAATGTCACCACTCAAGAGAGCTTGATGTGTTCCCCTTGCTTTATTGGGAGGAGATGAACAGTGTCGACTCCCACCCAGGAAATCAGAAGGGTGAGCTGCTTTGTCAACAGAGTGAAAGAGAGTGGCCTTCACCCCGAGAAAGCCCCCCACATGAGTGAATGTGGGCAAGGAGTTGTGTGGGTGGACTATGTATGGGTGAGGTACCTGGGAGAGTTGGTTCCAGAACTGCCTTACATCCTGTGTCACAGGGCCACCCAAAGTGTCTACGAGACTTCGGCAGAAAGGCAATTAGGTGTATAGCACCAAGACCTGGGGAAATAGGGCTCACTTTCCCAGGTCAAAGGAACTGCAAGTGGGAGAACGTTCTCCATGATGGGTTCTCTGAAGAACCCACAAAAGGCACCATTAATGAAATTGGCATCTTACACATATGACAGTTTCAGAAAAGGTGACACCATCTTATGAGGGTATCAATCAAATTAGTTGTTTTCTAACCTCCCAACCCTTCTTCTCTCCCCTCAACCTGTTCAACCTTGGTAGAATCAGAAATCAGAGCGAGTAAGCGAGTCGAGAAGGAAAAGTGGCGGCTGGAGAAAGAGAAAAGACCCATACACCCTCTCCTCCAGCAGCCAGTCCACAGGGCAGTCACCAACTAGAGCAGAAGAAGACATTGACAGAATAAAATTCAGAACTATGGCTATTATTCTCAAGCTAAGTTATGAACTGAGGCTGTGTTTATGACTTAAAGACTGTCTATTGCTGAAGACTAAACAGAATGTCATGGGGCCTCCCTAAGTTCACATCCAAGGGCCAGGGAAGGACTCCGTTTGCTGAATAAATATAAAGATGGTAAGAGACAAATATAAAGTTGCCTTTATGACTACACTCCATGAGTACTGCTTGGTCAACACATACTGTTAACATTTATTTCTCATCACCCCATGGAATAGAGTCACAACATGAAAGCTTCTTGGGGGCTTTTCTGTGTTGATCATGTCATATTTCACCCAAGAAAGGTCTACACGGTTAAGTTTCTGATCCTCTGCATAACCACCCTCCAACTCGCTACTGCAATCAAATCCCTTCCAACTATTACAAAACTGTTAATTTTTTCAAAATAACACTGTTATTATTTTCCAAAATAAAAATTCCATCATTGGATATGAGGAGAACATTTTCAGGATTTGATTTTCTCTTCCAATGGATGAATATATGGTCACACAAGGTAGGGGAAACTACTTTTAAGAAATCCTCTGGTTATTAGAGCCTATGATGCTCTGGGTAATATACAATGTGATGAGGAAATGATCTTTCTGTGTTTCAGGTGAGAGTACTGAGGTGCTGATGGAGTGAAGGGGTCTTGCAGGTCACACTGCAAGCTCCTGGCAGCGCTGGGTCAGGACTATGGCATGACCTATTTGAATGTCCACAGAAGAGATTAAAATAGAAGTTAGATGACTTTAGGTGGTATGTTCTGGATCTGGCAAACTGGATTCTTTTACTCATCATGAAAAGGAGTTTCCAAAAGTATCAGAGGCAACTCAAGGGTTAGTCATGCTCTCTGCTGTCCTGTAAAGTTTATACAATGTCTGGATATTCTCTGCAAGGTTTTCAACGCTCTGCCCAGAGGTTGGTGGGAAACTTCGATCACTGAAGAGTTCTAGGCCCTGAAGCTGCTATGGTCCGATAACTGGGGGGAGAAAAGACAGAATGGACACTCACAGCTACAGCTGAGCACCTGTATGAAAGCTTCAGGTGAACACTCCAGCACACGGAAGGGGTGTTCTGAGCCTTTTTCGTATGATGCCTGAGGTTAGATGTGACCATGGATGAAATTTTAATACGGCCCTTCCTTGTGTGGGAAAATCCAATTAAGGCTTTCTTTGGAATGGAGGTAAATTCACGTTTTGTGTTGAAAGGGGCTCCGCACAAGAGAGGACCCTGGAAGTGTATGTTTCATTAGCTTCAAGATAAAAATTGCTTCTGTTTGGGATCCAATAGCATAAGTGTTTCTGCAATCTACGATGGAGGTCTAGACATCAACAGGGCAAGCAACTTCACACACAATGGGAAAGGGCCTCAGCAGGGGATGTGCATACGCTAGCATTCTCTTTGGGTGTAGACAGTCCTTTCTTACAGGAAAAGGGCAAAGCAAACCACCCACCATGCTTCAGCTCAGTACACAATGCATTAGTCTCACCTGACAACTTGAGAAGTAAAATACAGTGTGCCAAGAGGCACCCGGGGCTCCATTTCAGGATTCTTCCCAAGGATTCCCCATAAAGGTGACATAAACACACATAGTTATTCCAGCAAGGGCTTGCAGCTAAATTATTCAGTGACAGCCAAGACTCCAAATTTCAGTTCTGACTTACCCTACTGCTTTCACTTCTTCTTTTACATCTTCAATTTATGGTTGTCGAAAATCTAATTAGTTATTAATCCTTAGGAATTATGTGCTCCAAGCATGATAAGAAACCAAAAAGGACTAAAGAGAGGGAGAAGGAAGACTTAACTGTGAAAAACTCATTCACAATGAATGTCTAGGTAGATGGGGGCTTAGCCTCAATTACCCTAAAAATGAAAAAGTCAGACCCTTCTTTAGCGAAGTGACAGTATCCCAGCATTTCCTAAGGCTGTTGGGCACCACAGTAGTTTCAAGCAGATACTTTGTGGAATAAGCATTCTAAGATCAAGGGGCATAATATTACTCCTTCTTGGAGACTCATAGGGCAGATTAAAGGCTCTGAGAAGTCCTGCAGTTAAAACACCTATATATATGTGTTGAACTCAGCATTTCCCAAACATATGTTAGCCAAAGAATCATGTCTATTAATAAGGGCAAATAGATTTGAGCCACTGGTTGAAGCCTTTATTTAACACTTTTAAAAGCATCATGGATGGTGCACTTCATGGGGTATTATAATTCTTTTAGATAGCTGCACAAGACAGTTCTTCAGAGAAAATCAAATGACCCACCCCATCTTTGTAACCACACTGCTTCAAACAGGAATCTGCACCAACATGGAATATCCATCTGCTTTACAGAACTGAGATTTGGGATTCTTTTCAACATGACATCCAAAAGAAGATTTTGATTCTGCCACGGGGAAGCAGTGACACACTCTCTCTTATCTTTCTCTTTGTTTCATGGTATGCGATGTGCTCTCTCCTTCTCTGTCTAACCATCCCTCTAAATAGATATCCATGCTCTTATTATTTATTTTTCTTTACCTGCTCTCAGTTTGATAACTGGGGAAACACTCCTTTATTTATTGATGTCGTTCATAAGAACAGGATAGAATCACAACATCGGGGGCCCTGATTCACATTAGGCCATGTATGTGATGACTAGCTTATTTCAAGAAGGGTCTACCTTTTTGTCACAATTCTGGCACCCCAGGGGACACTGGGTATCTGCTGGCTTTTAGAGAAAGCTGCTCCCAAAATAATAAAGAAACTGTAACTTCCAGATTAACTAATTAGTTAACTCGGAGACTCAGCTGCATACTCCATGATTCCTCTGTTTGAGAAAGAAATGTCTTGACCTCTGAGAAACTCCCTGCTCCTGCAGTATTGGATTTTTCTTTAACTCCATGCCAGGGTAAGTCATTTCACACAAGCCATTGACAATAGCGAAGTGGGTGCAACATTTATTCTGGGAATATTTTGTTCGTCATAGTTACTGAAAACTTTTTAAAAGGACCAGACAAATAAGTCCATAATGTACATTCATAGTCATTTCTTTGGGCAAGTCACTTAAAGTTCCTATGCCTCAGTTTCCTCACCTAGAACAGGGAGATCAAACTTAGACCTCAGAGTGAAGATATAGTGAAAAAGTGCATTACCTGTCTTTAGGAGCGTGGTTGACACAGCAAGTATTCAACAAAGAATAGTTAACGTAAATCTAAAAGTCTGAGGAGGATGCAAATGCCTACTTTTCCCTAAATTGTTAAGTAAGAGGGACTTTTTATGTTCAAATTTCACTTTGGATTAACCCTCCTGTTGGAATCTTTTTCTTTTGCATCGTTAATATATAGTGACCAAAAAATCTAATTAGTCATTAATCCTTTGAAATCATGAGCCATAAGCATGGTAAGGAGGCAAAAAAGGCTACAGAGGAGGAGAAAGACGAATCGTTAACTAGTAAATGTTCATTCATAATGAACTTGTATGTAGGTGGGAGCGAAGCCACAGTTGCCCTAAATTAGCAGAAATTTACATCCCTAAGAACGATTCTGCCATCTCCATTACTTGGAACTATTAGATTCATGTTTGGGTAAAATTGAGCTAAACTGGGCTCAAGTCACATTTGGGGGGCCTCCCTATAAATTAGCCCGTGAAATCCCTGTGATTGAGGTGAAATTTCCAAAAGCTTAGTCTTCTCTGGGAAAATGAACAGACCAACGGTTCCTGGGCGTTAGCTCCACCCCACTCCAATCTGTTAGTTTTACGTCCAACGTCAAAGGCGAGCTCTCCTCATTCCAACTGTACCCTGAACGCTCTCCCCCATTAAATACAGTTTAAAGGCCAGCTGCAGTGTGGAGCCTTTTCTCGGAGCCTACAGTTTCAAACAAACGACTGGGCAGAAGCCAGGATCTATATGGGCTCACGAAGACTGTAAAACATTTGGTGCGGAGTGGAAAAAGACGCCTGAGAGCTCTGCCAGGCGTTTTCAGCTTTCTTGCACCTGTGCCAAGTGTTTTGCAGCTCCCCTACCCCTTTCTTTGGAAGGGGGGCTGGTGGAATGGGGCGGGGTTGGGGAGATAAGCAAGCTTTCGGAGGGCATATGCCATGGGAATTGAAAAACTTGTTACCACCATTGGATACTTGTTTCCTGCCCAGTCCCTTCTCTGAAGGCAAAATGAGGACCTCCAGCCAATCTTAGTACTGGAATTCTGAGCATTTGAGCCTACTTGACATTTATTTCATCCTATCATATATCACCATGGACTCTGAAGACCACCTCCTCCCCAGCCCCCTCCCTGAAATCTCTCTCTTGAGCTCTCAGTTGAATCACCCCTGCCCATCACCGACACCAAATTGCCAATTATTTCAAGGAAATAATTTACACGTTGAGACAGTTTGTAATATGCAAAAATGTGTGTGGAAGAAAGTATATGTTTCTTAAAGGAAGAACACCCAAAATGTTTTCGGATGAAAGTGTGAAAATGTCTAAACATAGATGACATGATACAGATCATGAGAAAGTCAATTTGAAATTATCCTGAAACGTTGTGATAATGTTTTCAAAAGAAGGAGAATTCAGGGGAAGGGAGGTGCTTCTCGGACCCTGCACAGTAGTGTTAAAGATAAAAAGTTCCACAATGGTGTATTGATTCCCATGCATTTTTTCAGTTCATTCAACAACCCTATGAATTATTTTCCCCATTTACAGTTAAGGAAACAGAGGGTTAAGAAGATTAAGTCACCCGTCACACTCCTAGGAAGCAGGGCTTGGACTTGATCCCTGGTCTCTTTACCTCTGAGCTCTCACTGTTAGGCAGGCCACATTCCTCTGAAAAAGAAGCCCTTTCAGCTTATCGAGTTGTTGATGCAAAGAAAATCACACATAGAGATTCATTCCTTTGGCTTAAACTTGGATCTCTGTTAAGATGTAAGTGTTCTCTCAAGACAAAATATACAGCTTCATCAGCCACTTGAACTTATCAGGAGTGAGAAAATTAGATCCTTTTCTCTGGGCGTGTTTCACTAGGTAGAGAGGGGCAGAAACATTACTGGGCTGCTGTAGATGGGAAAGGAGCAAGAAGAGAGCAGCTGCTGGTAGGGAGACGGTGAAGAGAAGTCTCTGAAAAGTGGAATGGGAACGAAAACTTGTCACTTCCTTGCTCCCCCAGTGATCTCCCACTGTTCTCTGATTAATTCCCAGCTCCCCACCACGATCCGTGCAAAAAGCTTCCAGCCTTAGCGGAAAAAGAGTCAGTTCCCCAACTTAAGGTGCTCTTTTCTACCTCAGGTCATTTGCGTGGGCTGACTAGCTTCAATTAGCCCTCCAGGTCACAGATTTTTACTCTTTCCCTCTGAAACCTAGATTTAAATGAGGAGGCCTTTGTTTCGTCATCCCTTAGCACTTTTCTTTTCCTTCATGCTACGTAATTAAATCTGTAACTCCACAGTAAGAACAGAAGGAGTATGTCTTTTATAAACCCCTGTACACCCCATAACTAGTATATTCCCTGGTACATGGTTGGCACGGATTTAATATTTTGTGGAAGAATGAATGGATACAGGGTAGCACAATCTACCTTGGTACTCCCTGACTGTTCTATAAGGAAAAGCACCGCTGAAAGTTCACCCAAGGACTTGAACATGTGCTTGACTGGACACTGACACGATTAAAGGAGATTCTTGACTACGTAGGTATATAAAAGAGACCCTGGCTTTGTAAAAAGGTTTCAGGTCTTAGATATCTATTTTCTAAGGTCTAGGTGTTATATATAAATATATATTACACCCATACACGTATATGCTAGTATGTATATGGGTGTTATATATACTGTATGTATATTACATATAATATACAGGTATATTAGTAACTATCAACATGATTACTATTTTGTCATTATTATAATTTTGTTATTATTGTTATTATTAGAGTAGCTCCCACTGGCCCGACAACTTGCTATGTGGTAGATACTGGCCTAAACAATTTATATGTATTATTTAGTTCACGCTTCATTAAAAAAACCCATAAAAAGGTATTAATACCTTCATTTTACATATGAAGCATTAGGGCTTAGAACAGTTAAGACATCTGATCAAGATTCTTTTAGAGCTAAGATTAAAAGTTAAGTTTATTCAAAGCCATTTATCCTCAAGGACAACTGACTTCCAGTTCATAATTCCATCACTCAAAAACTCAAAGAAAAAAAATCAGAACTCCCTCCCTTTTATCCATTTTTCTCTTTTTTCACACACACACAAACACACATCCCCCAAGCTTAAGTGAACAACAAAAAAAACCATCGCATGATAAGAGAAAAAAAGAAACAGAGCAGGAAATCGAAGGCCACAGGGCAGTTGAAACTGCATGAACAACCTGCTACCACACCCATCCACCTGCTCAACAAGGACATCTTCCTTTTCTTTTTTTCTTTTGACATCTTCCTTTTGAGTTGAACTTTTCCCTAAACACTTCTGGACATAGCAAGCCTGACATAATCCAAGATCTCCCAAAGAAGTTTACTGGCTCCATTCAGCTATAACAGGAAGTATCCTAACATGCAGTAGGCACTTAAGTAAACTCTAAGTTTTCTTCCAACCCCTAGACACAGTCATTCTCATCAACAAGTAAAGACCTGCTTAGAAGCAAAGCTCGGGGCTTGTCAACAAAGATCCTAGTGATACTGGCCTTCAGCAAGTAAGACTCTCAGTAAAATGAGATATTGGACACCATTAGGGGTATATTCGATATGTTGCTTTGGGGGGTCAATGGAGACACGGTGGCAGCTAAGAGAAGATGACTGGACAAGATGCTGGCCTGCTCTTGCCCTGCAGCCACTGTAACTCTTAGGTATTTTGGTCCTACATATGATGTCACTGACACCCATCTAACATTCATTCAACACACACCAAAAATACATTTATTGGGCTTCCCTGGTGGCGCAGTGGTTGAGAGTCCGCCTGCCGATGCAGGGGACACGGGTTCATGCCCCAGTCTGGGAGGATCCCACATGCCGCAGAGCGACTGGGCCCGTGAGCCATGGCCGCTGAGCCTGCGCGTCCGGAGCCTGTGCTCCGCAACGGGAGAGGCCACAGCGGTGAGAGGCCCGCGTACCGCAAAAAAACCAAACAAAACAAAAACAAACATTTATTGAGCACTATGCTCTAGGCAATGTTTAAGTGGCTACAAATTTCACTTCTAAAAAGTGGAGGAGCAGGCGCTTCAGAAGGGAGGAGGAGAAAGAACAAGGAAAAAAGGCAGAGAGCGCCCGCAAGCCAGAGGCCACAGCAGGCCTTCCAGCCTCGACATCCTAAGTTTCACACTCACTTAACCTCTTGTGGCTCAATTTCCCCATCTTTAAAACGGGGACAGCTACCCTGCCTCAGGCTTCATGAGATAGTTGTGCTGTATGATGTCAGAGAAAAAAAACATAAGACGAAACTGCTCTATCCATTATAAAGGTCCTATGATTGCTCCATGAGCCACAAAAAAACTCTTTTTCCTTATGAAGCATCTCACCATTTCTCATAACCCACACGGGAAGATCCTCAGTGCCTCCCCAGCCAGTATTTGCCGAGCTGCAAATGCCCCACACATGCTGGCTTCCCACTACCACACCCCAGTTGCAAAACATTCGTCCCTTCTCAGTTTAACGTATTTTCTTGCAGCAACTTGTCCACTAACAGGCAGAGGTGCATTAGTGGGAGATTTATGCTAATATCTCAGCAGTGAAAATCATGAGCCTCACTATATTCTCATTCAGTCTGAGACAAGTAGCCAGGGTATGTCCTTTAACAGGATTTCCAGGAAGGATACTGCATCTTAAGAAACGCTGATTTGCAGGCATTTATATATTCCAGGAAGAGGGCTGTCTTAAGTGTATCAGAGCCTCAAGCAGAGAATTATTTTAATGCCCCTGCCTCCCCTCCACACGTCTCCAGCATAAGAGAGGAGCAGAAAATATCCACTGGCTACAGAAATGCTGGCATTGGAGAAGAGGCTGGAACCGTTTTGAAGAGCCCTCGTAAGACAATAAGACAAGCGGCCTGGAGAATGGGGTGCTATCCATCCCCAGCAACTGCTCCTAGGATGGCCCTGCCAGCATGTGTAACGGCCAACTGGTTCATCTTGCTAACTATAACGCTCAGCATATGGGGCGGGAGTGTTTATAGATATATACATACACCATACATTTTTCACAGCAAGTACATATAGAGACCATCCAACTGTATATTTTGCAGACATACAAACACGCACATATATTGTCCATATGTTCAAACAATTTTTAAGCTATATCATGAACAAATAAAGATCTCTTTACACAAAAAGTTGCAAAAGGTACCACAGTGAACACTTTGGAGCATGTATTTTGAAGACGAAAAAAGTGGACTTGAACTCCAGCCTGACCTTTGCCAAGTATGTAACCTGACCTCTTCTATAAAATGGGAATAATACTGGGATCTTCCCCATAGGATAACTGTAAGAACTACTCGAGCTGATGCATGTAAAACACTTAGCGCCTCATCCAGCATAAGGTAAATTCTCAACAAAGGTCAGCAGTATTACTTCTAGATACCAAGCCAGGTTGTGCTCACCAAACTTCTTTCAGAATCAAGAGAAGTCAAAACAAATGTCAAGATATTATACAGTGCCCATCTAGGGCCTTCAACAACTTGACGTCTCTTGTCTGTTTCTCACTATATCCCAGGCACGCGTCTGTCATTGTACTTACCCTATGGCAGCTCTCTCCCCTCACTAGCCTATGGCCATCTTGAAATCAGGAACCGTGTGTTTTTCATCTTTGTTTTCTCGGCCTGTGGATCAGAAACCAGTTCATGGTAGGTGCTCAATAAATACTGATTGAACAAACTACTATTCACAGGTGACACATCCTATGCAGAAAGATCTGCAACTGGAAGTGTCAGATTCAGCCCATCAGGGAGATGTACAAATGTAAATTATCACAGTAAAAGCTGATCTCTTAAACAAAGAAGTCCAGATAAAGCAAAGGAGTGTTTAAAAAAAAAAAAAAAAGACTATTTTCTTCAGATATTTTCTTTCACTGAGAATATATGAATGTACATATTTTCTCTCATCTTTTCGGATAACGCCAAAGGACAAGTGGATGTTTGATAAAGACCTGCATCATTTTTCTTCCATATACCACCTCCTTAATGCACAGCCTAAAATTTCAGCCTTAGATCTTAAAGCGAAGATCACAGAGACTCTTTTTAAAAACCTATGTGAAGAACTCTTCCAGACATTATATCTTGTATCTTAGTAAATTTGGTGAATTCAAATTCTTATCTAACCTGTGAATCCCGAACACATGGAGATACTATGTGTACGGTAAATTTAAGTCTTGGAGCATGGACAGAAATATCTCTGGATGAAATGTGCTCCTGAATGGCAAACAATAAAAAATTAAGTGTAATGACTATGTGGAAAGGTGTTTTGGTGGCCCAGTGGAAAGAGCAACCATGAATGGTCAGGATACCCCACCTTTCCACTAGCTTTCTCTTAGGGAGTCACAGAGCCCAACTTTTTACCATCATCAAAAGAGTTTTATTCTAAGAGTTCTTGTTATAATGCAATACTCCTGAGAAGCTGACCAAATGAAGTTATTCTAAGCCATTATCACCTCATCAGGAATTTATTATCCAGTCATTTGGCAGAGTTTCTGGAGGAGATTGCAGAGGGAACGGGAAGGATAAATCCAAATCCTTGGATGATATCTATGAAGTCTCAAAACAGATCAACATCATTATTTTCTTTTTTTTAGCACAGATTTCTGGACTGGGCTCAGCTCATACATATCCACTTCCCTAAGATGGACACTATGAATTGTCTACCCAGATCTATTCTTTCTCTCACCAAAACAACCCCTCTAATTTTAGTCATGTACCTCCTGTCTCTCGTATAGCTCATGGAATTCATGGGACACAGGTGAAGCTTCACGGGTAGAGCCTGATGAGAATAAACAAACCTGACTGGTCCGAGGATGGCCAGGTGACCTAAACTGACCGAGTCTGATTGAAAGGAAGGACTTAAATATTAGGCTAAGGGGAGAGGTGCCCTTTGTCATTTTCATTTGGCATAAATAAGGAACTAAAGTGTCTTGGTTGCTATTGATGGCCAACTGATGGCCATGATTAAATCAATGCCGTATCTACATTCATATCATTGGCAGAGAAGAGATGAAACGAACTAAGCTCCCTAATAGTGTTAACCCACTATGACAATTAAAAAGCAAACCTGTTCAACTCTAGACCTTCTGTTAAGTATGATAAATTTCCTTATACTTAAGCCAATTAAATACCCGCTTTTGTGATATAAAAGAAGAACTACTGCATTAACTGTCCATATTGATTTTAAGATGTAGTTCAATTTGAAAACATTAAAATGTATATGGGAGTGTGAGGGGCAGTACTTATTAAAATTTTGGAGACAAGCTATAAGACAAAAATATGTTGGAATTGGCTTGATTCATGATTCTGAAATTAGAATGTCCACTTAGGATTTATGGTCTATAATTAGAAGTGGTTTCAGGCCAGTGGCTACCCTTTCATAGACAGCAGCCTAAAAAATCTTAGACCTTGTTGATATGAATTGAGTAGATAATTGAAAGGACAGAAGATTAACCTTTTCTAGATTTTTCATTTGTAGGCATATGAACACAATAAAACGAGATCCTTCAAGAAAAATAGACTACTGAGAAGAGTTGAAAAGAAAATTCTTTTTAGATATCATGAATACCTCTAACTCACATAATTGTTCTTCTTATAATTAATGGCTATTTACCTAAATCTAGACTTAATAAATATCTTGGCCACTTCCAGGCTCCTCTATCTCCACTATTATATCTTGTTCAGTGCCTCTCCTCTACATGCCTTCATGTCTATTCTATTTTGGCTCAACTCTGAGCCTGAGTTTCAGACACAACCACTTCATAAAGCAACTGACACCTTTCTTCCTCTACTCAGCTACTTAAGCTCTTTAAAACAGACTTAAAAAGAGATCAAAACACGATTACATGTACCATTTAGAGTTTTTCCAAAAGGTGAAACAGTAGTTTCCTAGCATAAACAATTTCTATTCTCACCGTGCGCCAAACCATCTTATTAAACACTTGGGTGTAGGGGTCCTGGGTTTAAGCCTGAGAACAAATACAAACCAATACAATCAACCAAAGAATAGGAAAATCAGTCAAAACAAGAGCACCTTATTCAGCACCTAGTTAAGGTGTAAGAAATTAAACTGGACAGGATGCCTCTTCAAAAAGACACCCAAATAACTAAAGAGAAGGTATAATTTAGAAGTCCCCACACTGAGTCACTTTCCTGGGCAGTTTGTTTTTGTTTTGTACTTTTTGTCTTTTTTTTTTTTTTTAATCAGCCATTCTGATTGCCAACCATTCTGCATTCCCCAGATACAGAAATGTGAAACTTGACAACATGTTATGATACAGCTGGATCATTCCCCTATAAATTTCAATGTATAAAATTATTTTTATACTGAAAAGAAAATACCACTTCCAGGAGAAAATTTTACGAGTATTGGGGGGGGGGGGGTGGGAAACGCACCTTTTATTATCCTCAGAGAACAAAATTAAACAGCGAGACAGTTTTTAACCTGGCTAATGTGATTAACAAGATAGTGAAAACAAAGTAGGCAAAATTTTAAGAAGTATCAAGTTTTGTCATCTTGATGGATGGTCACTGCAAGCAATCATTTCAGAGAAAAGTATTTTTTAAAGTTTTTGCAAGAATAATCCAGTGTGAGCATATACAAATGTTAGTATTTATTAAAAGCACATATAACAGTAGTGGTGGAGGGAGGAGTGTCAAGGATAATATAACGCCTGAACAGGTGACTTACAAGTTATGACACATACTTGCTTTTTTAGTTAAAGTGAATTTTGCTTTTTACTGCTGTGAAAAATTGGGGCAAATTTTACACCATTTCTCAAAATATTCAAAAGCCATTTTTAAACATGGATTTTGAAAAACCACAGCAAAGAGTAGGCATTCAATAAATGTTTCTAAGAATTAAACTGAATTGATCAATGCAGCACTACACAGGCCAGGTAACAAAGAGAACAGAGGCTATTTGAAAGGTAATTCATGCTGAAAAATAAACAGTTGAAGAAACAGTAACTTGTATTACAATCTATTAAATGCATTAATACGATAGGGTAATAATATATCTATCAGTATAAATTTAGGCCTCTTATATTTATCTGAGAAGAAAAATGCAGTAGGCTGTTGGTGGTTAAGTTTGCAAGCAATAATTCATATGTATTCCTAATCCCTGCAAAGAACTGGATCGTCTTATGGGGACGGTTTCAACATCCTAGGTAGGAAAGGACCAATACGAGATTAATTTATAAAGATGCTATGAGACACACTTAACTAAGGTAGAACATTCGTAGAGAACAAAATTTCTAATAAAGGAAAAATTTAGTTGTAAATCTCAGATGTGAACTGAACTGATGTTTATTAAACAAGTAACTATTTTGGAAAATATATCTCCCTAATATTGTTCCCATCTGAAATCAAGAACTCAGATTTTGTGCCCAGCTAAAGTCCTGAATTTCCCAGCCTCACATTTAGCTGTAATGGGCCATGAGAAATCGTTCTGTTCAATGAGCTTTTGGGGAAAATATGGTTATCTTTAAAAGGAGCAGGTCTTACAGGTACTGCCTTTGCCCTGAACCCTCCACTGTGTTCAAGCCACTCTTTTTTGAGTTTTCTTACCTGCAGCCAAAAGCCATCCCAAACCCAAACAGGGTTCTGACATCTTAAAAAGTAATTTATTATTATGAAATAGGATGTCTCTTCAAATTACATGAAAATAAACCAGCACATATAAGCAAACTAGTGCAATAAACTTTTTACCCCTTTAAATAACACGAAAAAACTGGCAGTAGCAGTATCTTAATGACACAGAATTTCCAAGGACTTAAAAATGAAGCTTTGTTTTCTCTTTCTCACGGATGCAGGTGGGACCATAAACTCTTTCTAGCCTGATGCAGAGAACTCCCCTAGCCAAAACAAGACTATCACCTAAAAAAAAAAAAAAAAAGACTACACATGAAGCAAACTAACAACTTGGGGAGGTGGGGTGTATGTCTGGGTTCCAATAACTAACCAGCCTGTAGGGAATTTAAAAATATTTTACCTGGCCTGTGGTTACTTATTGGATAAAGGCAAAATATGTTTAAAAATGAAACAACTGAACAAAGCTTAACAGAAAGTTTTCTGTAATGGGAAGCGTATGTCTAATGGATTAGATCAGCTGTCTAGATTAAATTATTGTCATTTAGATAGTAACTCCTTGTCAGATGACATTCCAGCAACAAAATAACTAAGTCACTGCTTTCTTTTCAAATCACTTATGAGCACAACTAAATCACTTCCAACACAGCCTTAAAATACAGAAACCTGCAACTTGAAGCTTCTTCAACTTAATTCTGTATCTCTCTTTGTCTTATCTGCCAGGTGTCTTCCTGAATCCATGGTGGACATTAGAGGATTTGCTCATTTTGAATATCCATTCATTATTATTTTCATTTTCTGGGATAATGATTATGTACTTTGAAAAAAGTAGAGAAAGTTTAAAGGACAACGGAACAAATTTCTAAACACAGCACATGAGGTTACAGTAGAAGAATTTAAACATACCTCATGTTTTGGTTTTTTTTTTTTTTTAATGAAGATCATTCATATTTGAGTAAAAACCTGGGAGTAAAACTCTTCCAAAAGACTGTGCCTTTTAACCTACACCAATGTCCGGTTTCTTGGTACTTTTTCAAAATTATTTCAGCCAAAAATAATACTCAGATTTTCCACAGGGCACATTTTGAAAATGTATTTTTATTTATAGCATTATACATAAAACCTACAAATGCTCTGAACAGTATGGGTTTGATATGTCTGAAGGTTTTTTTTTTTTTTAACGTATATTCACAATATCTTCCAGGAGAAATATATGGCAATGAAGTTAAACTTCAGCTAACCTTCTAGACATAACTCTTAGGTACTCCCAGATTTACTAGTGATCAATTCTGCACACTTGTGAAAAACCTAGGATAGTCTTTGACACTTTGATATACAAATTCCACTTTTAAAATTACGATGTTCATAGAGCTGCCTGTAAGAATAGACTTCTTCATTTCTGAGAAGTAGAGAAGAGAGAAAAGGTAACAAGGGAATTTTTTTTTAACATGTGTTTTCTGGACAGCAGGCAAGCAAGCAGTTATTTCTGGAACTCTTTCACTGCATTAAAATATCACAGAGCCAAATTCTGCCCTCAAATGATTTTTCTTAAACTTACTTGAGTCCATATGTTTCTAAAAGCTGAATTTGCTTCATTGCATTTCAAGGTCTAACCTTGCTGTTATTACACAGACAGAATCTCCATGAAATTGAATTTTTGTTTGTGTAAGAACAGTATATTTGAATATTTCCCGAAGCAAGATGTGGGCAAAGACTGTGAAGAATTAGGGTTAGTAGAAAATAAACTGCAGATCATCAAAACATCTCTGAACTGGCTAATTTTTCTTACAAGATTTCTCCTTTTACTTGGAAAATGCCAGGAAGACGTCTGAGAACACAGAAAGGAATATCTAGAGAATTTTTATTTATAAGTATCTCTAAAAAAAATTAACAATGTCCCTTACAATTTTCTCTAAAAATGTTTTTATCTCCATTTAGCTAGTGAATAAAATACAAATTTCTATGTAAAGCATCGTCAATGCAAAACAAGAAAAAGGAAAATCTAGACTGCAAGGGATTCTGCTTAAAATTGTTATTTTTCAGAGTATGGCTGCCAATTTAATACCAAATGGCCGTTAATTGTGCGGTATAAAGTAAAATATTATGTGCTTTTCTGTATAATTAATGAATCTTAAATTCAAGAATTTAAAAGAGGCAAAACATTATTCCACCAGATTCCATACATTCAGGAACCTCTACATAATATCACAAATCTTCTTTTAAAGTTTCTGAACATTTGTCATTTTCCTATAAAGCTATATTCATCTATCACACCAAAAGTACCTGTTTCATTTTTCAGATAATAAGGGGGAGAAAAAACCTCTCCTACATCTGCACAAAATATGTCTATCCTCATTAGATCCATTTTTTCAATTAAATTCAAGTTTCTCTGTCCAAAAGGCATAAATCTGGGTATTGATTTAACTATAAACTCATGAAACTCCCGGTAGTCTTCTAAAACCATTTTACTTGGATGAGCATATAAGCTTTTAAAATATCAAGTTATTCCAGTATTTAATACACATAACTGCTTCCAGAGGGGCTAAAGGCAATAAGGCACAGCTGCCCATTCCATCTGAAGAAAAACTAGACTGCTAGCCAGTGTCTCACTACTTTCTGTTGTTTTTTTTTTTTAAGCGTTTGCTTCTATTTTATTCAGCATGAGTTTGATACCTTCTGAACATGAACCATATCACCAGCAGCCAAAATCAATAACCTATCTAATCAAGGCCCTATGAACTAACAACAGACCCTCAGTGCTCTGCTCCTATAAAATGTAGTTCATTCTAAGTCTTTCCTTCCAAACCAGTCTAATGTTAAATTTATTATCCTCTTCTGACAAGGTTAGAGCATTGTCTACCTAGACTTCTAGAAAGACCCTTTTGGGGAGCAAATCAATTACCTCTTGAAAAGAAAAAAAAAGAAAGAAAGAAAAGACCTCTCTAAACTCTCCTTGAAATCTTTTTATGTTGCTTCAATTTTCTTTTGAGAGCAAGGAATCTTCGCCATGAAGCTTTCATGCTGCAAGCAGCTACTTCTTTTCAAATAAAAATCATGTGTAAATATTTCACAGACATGTCTCTACTGTGAATTGCACAATATGAAAAGGAGATGTTAAAGAAATATTTCCCTAAATCAAACCAAATAAGAATACAAACATTTTCCTAAATCCACGAAGTTTTGAAGTCTAAGCCACAAATTCTCCTTGTATAAAACATCATATGTTTTTTTTTGATATCCTGTAAGCTGTGGCTGAATAGCCTTCACTCAATGACTTCATAGTGTATCCGATACTCATGTTTATTTTAAGCTTCTTCAAATGATATTTTCCATCTTAAAAAGTGAGAAGGATTTTTGCCTTGAAAGATTATTCATAGGTAGCAACATAAGCAAAACCAAAAGTTTATCCAAATTTTCTTTTCTCCCCCAGATCTGTGACATTAAACACATGTGTGCAAAAACCCTTTTCGTGATAGCAATTTTCCTTTTATATTTTAGTTATTTAATGAATCTTTCTCCCCAGCTAGATGCTGAGCTCTTTCTGGACGGGGCCTTGATAATCTCCACCTTGTTGTTATAAAGTTTCCATTACTAGACCAATTCCCTTGGGACCAAGTACACACTCATTCAAGACAGCAGTTAGAGGAAGGAAGGTGATCTGTGGCTGGGAAATATTGAAGTTCACTAGTCTGTATGATGATTGAACCTGTGCCCTTGAATTTTTTAAGCCTGTTATCGAATGCTCTAACCAAGATACCCAAAGATGGAATAGGGAAGCATGAGGAGAATACTCTTTGCCCTCAGTTCAGAATATATGAGTCTTTCATGGAACATAGCTTTGAGCACAGAAACAAAGCTTTATTTTTTACTACTTAAATCTGCTTCTGTAAAGGTGGTACTGTTCCCCAGGAGGGCAAAAGCCATTGTCTTTTTCACATTCATATGGAGTTCAAAATCAATAGCTTTAGCCATACTCATTACAAGCCATGCAAGTGATCCTTTGAATTCAGTGATAAGATGACATTAGCACCACCTACAATGACCACAGGCTTCTTCCAGTATGAAGTCTATCACTGCAGCCATCTCCACATGGCCCATTACCATGAAAGATTTAGCAGCTAGAGTGTCATAATGCAGTCAGTGCTGATGTTCATCTGGTTTTGTGATGCCCGTTTGTTCCTCTGATGCTCTTTATGCTGGCAAGAAAGCTGATACATTTCGTTGACCAAATATCCAAGAGATATAGATCTCCTAGTAGGAGAAAATCCAGAGCTTCCTAAGAGGAAGTTGAAGGGAGTACACTGGCCATATTTTTCTCAGGTCAATCTCTCGGTCACCAGGTTCTTATAGGAATCTTACTAGATTTATATTGTTCAAAAGACAGTGTATTGCTCACCATGTCTAAACACTGTGAAAATACAGACTCAAATGCATTTTGGAAAATCCTGTATTAAGGCATGGTCTTTATTTTCAGGTATAACATGTCACAAGGTTATCTATTAGATGATGCTAAAATTCTGCTCAAGTGTTATTTAAATGCAAAAATCAACAACTATATATTCCATACCTATTACTCTGTAGCAAATAACAAGCCATTTATGTTTCCACCAATATTCTTATTTAATATTGTTACCTAACTACAGTTTTATATGCAAGTATATAGAACTGCACTCTCCAATACCATAGCCAATAGCCGCATGTAACTACAGAGCACTTGAAATGTGGCGGTTCCAACTTGAGATATGCTGTAAGTATAAAATACACACCAGATTTCAAAGACTAAATATAAAAACAAAGAATTTTTTTACATGTAAATTTGATAATATTTTGGATATATTGGGTTAAATAAAATACATTATTAAAAATAATTTTATCTGCACTTTTTTCACCTTTATAATGTAACTACTAGAAAATTTTACACTACATATATAGTTCACATTTGAGGCTCACCCTGTATTTCTGTTGGACAGGGTTTATATAGAAGATAAGGCTAGGTCAGAGATCAACTAAAGCAAGAAATATCCATAAAATACAATAATTTCTAGCCTTACTTATTTCCAATATTCTCTTTCCCTGGAGGAAAAGGAAGAGAAAATCTGTTAAGACATTTATTGTACAACCTTTGGACCTCAATGATCCAGAATTTACTAAATTTTTGCTCTAGGTGAATATTCAGTGTTGAAGATTCAAAAAGAAAATTGCCACTTCTTAAATTGCCACAGCTGATTTTGACAAGTTTGGAATGGAAGGAAACTTCCTTAACACGATAAAGGACATGTATGAAAAACTTACAATGGATATCATACCTGACTGTGAACGAATGAAGGAAGTGCCCTAAGACTGGGAACAAGGTTCAAATGCCTTCTCATCACTTCTTTTACTAGACGTTCTAGCCAGTGCAATCAGTCAAGAAAAAGAAATTAAAGCCCTCCAGATTAGAAAGAAGAAGTAAAATGTCTGTATTTGCAGATGATATGCCCTGCATACAGGAAATCTGAAGGAATCCACACACAAAAACAATATTTTTAGAGCTAACAAACAGATACAGCAAGGTCACAAGATATAAGATCAATATACAAAACTTAATTATATTTCCATATACAATGAACAATCCAAAAATAAAATTAAGAATACCTTTCACAATAAATTTTATTCTTTTTGCAGCATGAAAAAGAATAAAATGCTTAGGAATAAATTTAACAAAAATTAAGTTCCACAGTTGTACACTAAAAATTACAAAATACTGCTGAGAGAAATAGAAGAAAATCTAAATAAATGGAAGGACATTCCATGTTCATGGACTAGGATACTCAACACTGTTAAGATGGAAATTATCCACCACGTGATCTATAGATTCAATGCAATCACTCTCAAATTATCATCAGATTTCCAAAATCGACAAGCTGATACTAAAATCTATATGGAAATGGGAAAGATCTAGAATAGCCAAAGCAATTTTGAAATAGAAAAACAAAGTTGGAGGGCTTTCACTTCCCAATTTGGAAGTTTACTATAACTTGATAACTACAGTTATCAAGACAGTATGGAATTGGCATAAGGATGGACATATAGATCAAAGTAACACAGTTGAATCCAGAAATGAATCTTTATATTTATGGATAATGGATACTCATCAAACATACCAAGGAAGTGCACTGGAGAAATAATAGCCTTTTTAACAAATGGTGCTAGTACAATAAACTATCCACCTACAAAAAAGGGGGGGGGGGCAGAGAACGCAGACCTTTTATTTCATGACATATACAAAAATTAACTTGAAATGTCCAAATGTATCAGAAACTTTAAGAGCTAAAACAATACAATTTTTAGAAGAAAAGAGAATATCTTCAAGACCTTGAATTAGGCAAAAATTCTTAGATACGACATCAGAAGCATAATCTGTAAAAGAAAAAAAATGATACATTGGACTTCACCAAAATTCAAAATGTTTGCATTTCATGAGATTTCATTAAGAAAATGAAAAGACAAGCAACAGACTGGGATAAAATATTTGCAAAATACGTATCTGACCAAGGACTTATATCCGGAACATATTTATACAAAGAACTCTTGAACTCAAAAATAAGACAAACAATTCTATCAAAAGTGGGCAAAAGATTTATATAGGCATTTCACCAAAGAAGATATAGAGATGGCTAATAAGCACATGAAAAAATGCTCAACATTATTAGTCATTAGAAAAACACAAATAGAAACCATAATGAGATACAATTCTAGATACTCACTAGAATGGCCATAATAAAAATAGACAATAGGGCTTCCCTGGTGGCACAGTGGTTGAGAGTCCTCCTGCTGATGCAGGGGACACGGGTTCGTGCCCCGGTCCAGGAAGATCCCACGTGCCATAGAGCGGCTGGGCCCGTGAGCCATGGCCGCTGAGCCTGCGCATCCGGAGCCTGTGCTCCACAGCGGGAGAGGCCACAACAGTGAGAGGCCCGCGTACCACAAAAAAAAAAAAAAAAAAAAAAATCAACAATAATAAACACTGGCAAAAGTGTGGAGAAGTTGGAACCTTCATACACTGCTGACATAAATGTAAAATGGTACAGTCACTTTGGAAAACAGTTTAGAACTTCCTCAATATGGCAACATAGAGTTACCCGATAACCCAGCAATTCCACTCCTAAGTATATACCCAAGAGAAATGACAACAACATATATCCACACAAAAGCTTATACATGAAAGTTCTCAGCAGCATTATTCCTAATAGGCAAAACTTGGAAATAACCTAAATGTTCATCAACTGGTGAATAAATAAGCAAAATGTGGTTTATCCTTACAATGGAAAACGATTCAGCAATAGAAAGGAATGAACCATGGAAACAAGTCACAACACTGACAAACCTCAAAAACATTACGCTCAATCAAAGAAATCTGCTACAAAAGGCCACATATTATAGAATATGATTAAATTATATGATGTCATTTATGTGAAATGCCCAGAAAAGACAAAAGTATAAAAACAGAAAGTAGATTAGTGGTCCCTAGGGATGGGAGGGGGAGCAGAGAGGAGGAATTAACAGTAAATGCACATGAGTGACCATACAGGGCTACTAAAACATGTTCTAAACCTGGTTTAGAACAGTGATGGTTGCACAATTTTACTAAAAATTTTTGGAATAGTACCCTGGAAAAAGGTGAACTATCTGATATGCTTCAAATCTGACTCTACCACTTACCAGCTGTGTGACTTGAGTGAACGATTTCACCTCTCTGAGACTTACACTTTTCGTCTATAAAACAGAATTAATAATGGTGTCTCCCTGTGAGATCATGGTGACCATTAGAGGCAAGGCATGCAAAGCACTGAGCAAAGTTAGGCACAGAATAAGTGCTCACCGATTGGTAGCTAGAATTATTAGCTACCTCTCCAAATTACTTCCAGGCTCTTCCAAAATGAGCTCGGCTTCAAGCTCCTTTGGTTAAGGAACTGTCCCTACGCATTCCTAATTTGGCATATCGCACTATTATCATTGTCTTCACCAAAGGTCGCTAACCCCCCTGCCCCCCAAAAGTACCTATTCTTCTAGCTCCACTAATCCCTGTAGAGCATTCCATTCCGCTCGGGATGCTTCTCTCTTAAACTCCTCTCTCTTTATATATATATATATGTATCTCCTCTGTCTATATTACTACGTACATATCACTCACGTGATTCAGAAGCACACAATCACATGACTGCCACCTACCTTTTCTTGAGTGTATAATTTCACTCCTGTGCTACCATACTCCCCCGCTGCCTGAGGCCATGGAGATGAACAAATCATGGGACTCTTGCCTGGCAAGTTGAGATGTAATGTCAATCCTTCTTTACCACCATTCCAGATAGCCAGAGTGGAATGCTGTCTGATATTATTTCCTATCCTTGCATCTCGATTAAATCTTTACGAGAATACATTTGCACCAAGAAATGCTCAATGATTGCAGAATAAATAAATACATTTAACAAAAGATAAAAGTCCTACAAAATACATTCCAAAAATTTAACTAGGTTATTGTTCTATCTTCTTTGGCTGCTAGACAGAGACCCAAGCCTCTTTCTTCCTACCCTGCTTTCTAATATGTTCAACACCCAAGAAATGAACTCAGTAGGAACAGGCAAGCACAGGAGTTTAGGTGTGTCAAATACCTAACTTATAAAGAAATGCCAAGCACTCTGTTCTCAAACTCCCTCAATATACTGCAAATATTCAGCAGTACTTTTATGAATGAAGCAATGCATGACTGTCATCACAATTAGTCTCCCTTATTAACAACTTAGCAACTCTTGATTTCCGAAAATAGAAACATACATTGTAGAAAATTTTCCCCTTATTTTACCTCCTATAGTTCTTTGAAACAAAAAAAATCAGACATTTTCCAGGAATTTAGACATCAGAATTTCAACCAAAAGACCTGTCTTTATCAAAGGAAATAACAGCTCTTGCTAAGATTTTTATTCTTCAGACGATTTCTAAATTGCCCCCTTCCTTTTTTAAAAATACATTAGAACAGATAACAACCTACATCATTCCATTTTTTGTCACTTTTGATGGGATCTTCTCTTTTCTGCTTCATTTGTTAGTCTTGTCTCTATCAAAATATCACTTATTGAAATTTTTGGTGAAACTTCCTGGTTGCATTAGTTGGAGGTTGGGAGCAGCCTCCTGGCCTTGCATCAACACTGACCATGAGTGTGACCTGAGGTGAGAGCCTCTCAAAAACACATGGAGATCAAAATACCTAACCCACTTACCTCAAAGGCATGTGGAGCAAATAAGTGAGACCACAAGTGTGAAAACACTTCAGTGATTTGGGATAAAATTCAAAATCATCATTAAGCTCCTTACATTTCTTCCTTGGCTCTGAATGGGTGGACCCACCAAAGACAAATCCCCAGCTGTCCCCTGAAATTCAAAGGAACTGCTGAGTTAGTAGATCTCATCTTTTCTTTTATTCATTAAGTAGGGGGAAAAAACAGTCTATAAAAAAAAAGTAGGGGAACGGCATTCATAATCTTGGATCTTTCTGTTTGGAAGGAGGCATAGATTTGGGGCAAAGTGTTTATTTTGAATCTTGGATCCAATACTTAAAGCTGTGAGCAAACCACTGGAACTCTGGTCAGTGCCCTCATCTGCAAAATGGGAGTGAGTATCAAAGGTCATAAAACCCTTGAGTGATACTCAGATGTAAATGCTTATTAAATATTTAGGAACTATTTCAAAAAGATGCATGTTCAGTATTTCAGGAGCTCTAACACCTATCAGCTTTATTGTTTGTTCCACTCTGTGGTTCTCAATAAGCTTTCCCCTGTGCTCTATCCTGAGCAAGAAGTGAATTTTCAAAACAGATTACTTTCGCAGGAACACAGAGAGATTTACAAATACACCAAAATTGAAATGTGATTGCTTTTTTCTTTTTTTTTTTACTTTTTATTGGAGTATAGTTGATTTACAATGTTGTGTTAGTTTCAGGTGTACAGCAAAGTGAATCAGTTATACATATATCAATACATATATCCACTCTTTTTTTTTTAGATTCTTTTCCCATATAGGCCATTACAGAGTATTGAGTTGAGCTCCCCGTGCTACACAGCAGGTTCTTATTAGTTATCTATTTTATATGTAGCAGTGTGGATATGTCAGTCCCAATCTCCCAATTTATCCCTCCCCCCCAACCCAAAATGCAATTTCTTTTTTTTTTTTTTTTTTGCGGTACCCGGGCCTCTCACTGTTGTGGCCTCTCCCGTTGCGGAGCACAGGCTCCGGACGCGCAGGCTCAGCGGCCATGGCTCATGGGCCCAGCCGCTCCACGTATGTGGGATCTTCCCGGACGGGGTCATGAACCCGTGTCCCCTGCATCGGCAGGCGGACTCTCAACCACTGCGCCACCAGGGAAGCCCAAAATGCGATTTTTTGAATAACTTGTCTGTTATTATAACAGAGTATGGGATAAAGGAGTAAAAAGAAAGCTTCATTACTGCCCAGACCAATTTGACTCTTGCAAAGCTAATTAAACATGTCTTGAGTATATAAGATACATCATCCCCAGATAAAAGCATACTGTTAAGTTCTTCATCTTATTAAGAGCTTGCATTAATGCTTCTTCAACATAAATTTTATACCAAGACAGGTACTATTTGAGAAGCCTCACAATAGGAATGACCTAAATTAGGGTGACAGAGGCAAAAGATGGATCACCAGGGCCTGTCTCAACAAGAAGAGGAATGAGGATTCCGTCTTCCATTATTGTCCGATTCTAATGCGCTAACATTATCTTCTGGAAAAAGCTTCCTTCCTCAAGCCGTTGTCCCCTCTGGAGCTCCGCATCAACCTAAGGGATTTCACAACCCAGAGGACTAGACCCCAAACCCCAGAGTCATAAAGTCAATGATGAAAGGCCCTTAGAGGTCCTTGAAACTTTATACTTTGCAAATGAGGAAAAAGAGGCCCTGATAGGTGACATGTCTGAGATTATACATACCGATACGTAGTATAGCATTTCTTGAGAGAAAAGAAAGCTAATACAAGACAGTCACCAGAACGTGTTTCAGCACTAAAATTATATAAAAATAAAGTTTTAAAAATTAATCAATGAATTCCATCAACTGATCCGATGGGTCCATGCCGCCTACTTTCTATTACCTCCTTGACTATTCTAAAGCACCATTCTGGCTCAGGTGTGAGCCCTAGTCTTTGGATACAGTCTCTTCAATGCATTGCTCCTTCCAGTCTATATTTAAAAACTCCTTTTTCAGTGTGAACTTCCCCCTTTGGGGTGCTCCCTCTCCAAGAACCTAAACTGAAGCCAAAGTTAAGAACAGCAGCACGACTTACCATCAGGTGCTAAAAGGCAAGCGGGCTTCCCTGGTGGCGCAGTGGCTAAGAGTCCGCCTGCCGATGCAGGGAACACGGGTTCGTGCCCCGGTCCGGGAGGATCCCACATGGCACGGAGCGGCTGGGCCCGTGAGCCATGGCCGCTGGGCCTGCGCATCCGGAGCCTGTGCTCCGCAACGAGAGGGGCCACAACAGTGAGAGGCCCGCGTACCGCAAAAACAAACAAACAAACAAAAAGATAACCGGCAACCAAGAACTTTACCAGATGAAGGTTCTTAAAACAAGCTCTGCTCGCATTACTCCCCTGTGAAGTACTCCTTCGCTGCTAACTAAATCAAGGTCCAACTTCTTCATGGACGCTGACGTTCAAGGTCATTTACTCAGATACCATGGCTCATTCTCTATTATTTCCCTATGCTCTAGTTCAGGTATTCTCAACTTGACTATGTATGGAAATCATTTGAGAAGCTTTAAAACGCTGTGAGTGACCAGACCCTCCCTCAGACCAATTCAACTATAGTCTCTTGTTGGTGGGAGGGGTGCATGAGAGGAAACATAATACAGTGACTGAGAGCACAGCCTCTGACAAGCTGAGCAAAAAACTAGGCAACGCTACTTAATTGTTATATGATCACCGGCAAGTTACCCGGCCTTCCTGTGCCTCAGTTTACTCTCTACTAAATGAGGAAAATAATAGACCACTTCTGTAGGGATACTGTAAGAAATAAATAAGCAAACATATGCAGAGCTCATAGAATTATGCCTAGCACAAAGAAAGTCCTATGTAGTGATGCTATTTTTTATTATACTTGAACATGTAGGACAGTGATTTGTCTATAGGAATTACTGAATGTTTCTGATTTAAATTTAATTGAATGTTGCCATAAATAGCCCCTAAAACTGTGATGGAAAAAAATCAGTTTCAAAGACTGTTTTGCTATCACAAAAGCTTCATCATTTAATACTGAGAACAAACATCTTGAAAAAAATCGCAGGATGGATAAACCCTCAAGATGTTATGCTGAATGAAATCAGACAGATACTAAAGTAAAAATACTACATGATTGCACTTACACCTAGAGCAGTTAAATTCATAAAGTCAGAAAGGAGAAACTTGGGACTGGGGGGAAGGGTACAATGGGGGATTGTGGTTTATGGATACAGAGTTTCAGTTGGGGAGGATGAAAAAACTTTTAAGATGGATGACGGTGGTTGCACAACAATATGAAGTACTTAATGCTACCAAACTTAAAATTGTCAAAATAGTAAATTTTATGTTATGGTATTTTACTACAGTAAAAAATGTCAAAAGAGTAAAAAAAAAAAAAAAAAGTCACAGGAATATAGAATGGACATTGTTTTCCCTGATTATAATATTACCTTCAATCTATTAAAAATCCTTTTATATTCTTTCTTCTCTTTCATGTTCCCCAGATGAAGGCTATATTTCAATAACTTTTTTTTAATGTATGACTTCACTTTTAATAGGTACAATGAGAAACTGACCCAACCACAGAAATCTTCCTCAGTGATCTCCGTGCAGTGAATTGGAGCCATAGTGAATGCCCTGTGACCTGCACGGCTTCCCCAAACAGAAAATCCTGCGTATTAATGGGTAAATTTTCACTGACATGGTAAAGTTTCTGTAGAGTTGACATTTGATTGATGCTGTGACAGCTATTTGGTTGCTGTCAGTGCAACCATATTAGAAACTGCTCTTGACTTTGTGAAGTCATTTTTTAAAAGTTGGGGGGTGAGGATTAAAAAATACTTCATTGACATCCGAAGGGCACTTATATACTGACGGAATAATGGTCCTCACTGAGGGATCACTGCCTTGAAAGAAATAATATGTGTATATGTATACATATGTACATACATATATTTGTATATAGACATACACACACACACACCCCTTAGGGACAAATGCAATTCTAGGGAATCTGCAACTCCTTCAGATTCATTAAAGGGCCAATGAGACGATGATACTGCATACATTTATGCTCTGTGTGAGACACTTCTACTGAAATTCAATTGTGACTGTGAATGCTTCAGACCAGATACAATTTCAACATTTTCTGCTACTGGAGTGGGAAGACCAAATAGCTATTTCAAATTCACATTTCCCTTTTCCAATTGATCATGGCACTCCCCTTGGAACATCCCTATGCTACAACAGCTCTAACTTTCCATTTCATTTTCACTGGAAAAATCTAAACATGAAGCAATACCTTCTACTCTACCAGTCACTGAGGTTCCCCTAAGGGTATTTTTGTGTTGAAGCAAGCCACTGAGTAACAGAGGGATAGCTTTTTGTCTTCAGAAGCTCAATGACTAAGAAAATAATACATATAAAGGCAGCCTATTCCAACAATATCCCGAGGGGAAAATAGTCCATTGCCACCCACTTTTAGTGATGGGGATAGAGAGGTTTAGACAGTAAAACACCTTGGGGGTCTACAGAAGATAACATGCCAATACTCTATGTTTTGATGAAAAAAGTTAAAAAAAAAATTGATGAAAACTGTGCCTCTTTAGGAGATACAGGAGAAGGTATTCACTGTCAGTTCTGATTAGAAGAGAGTGGGAAAAAAGATCCATCAGTAATAGATATTTCACTGAATTTGTACATTGCTTTACTAAATGAAAATCCAAAAACCAAAGGGGCATCAAATGACACTTTGTTATTCAGAGAACATAAGCTATCCACACCTCCAGGGACTGCCAGTGCTCAAAACCATACACTTGAAATGGTGACTTTAAATCCTTTTGTCTGAAGGCATTTCAGACAAATTGTCTGAAGACATATTTTTCTTAAGGGTACTTCCAACCAAGTGTTCAATTTCAATACAGAAATATAAAATAGGAAGGATAAACATATTTCTGCATCAGGTGCCATAACCATATCTTATTTTATAAATATTTGCACTTTTACCTGCTTAAAAGCAGTATAATTAGGAAAAAGGCTCAAGCAGCATGGAATTATGTTTCTATTTACAATTTTATAAACACAGCTATACTTTCCTTTCAGTGCTGTGACCTGCAGCTGTAAAACATCCTTAACACTATTTGTTAATAATCTGATTTGACTTAAAAATGCTTCCTTCCTTCTCTATATCTGTTTCTTGAAAAAAAATTATTTGTATCTATTTTAGAGACACCGAAAAATAGTTCACTCGTGTCCCCCAAGACAAAGTTTCTGGGCTTTGAGTTTAAAATGATAATAATATCAGGAGGTATATGAACCAATGAGTATGTGAAGAAAAAAAAGAAACCAGTTACTTGATTATATGATGGGAGTATAAGCAATTTTGTCTTAGATTTCGCTTATTTCAATATCATATTTTAAAGTAAAGTAATGCTTTAAAAAGAACAATCACAATATTCTAAATTTACTTGGTGTTTGATCATTGACCAAGTGTTTTGATATTTTTTTATTTTCCGAAGACACCATCAAGACAGGCAGAGTAAAGACTATTGGTCCCATTTTATGGATGAGGACAATGAAGTTCTTAGAAACTGAGACAAAGGAAGGAGTTAACACATCCATATAACATCTCAACTCACAGGACAAATACCCATAAACAGTTTCAGTGGGAATCCTGATTGGACCATAACTCAGATGAATACGGTTCTTCACCCTGACAGCAGCAATTATCTCCAGCATCCAGCTTCTTTCCATACTCCCAGAACCAGCCTCACAGGACAGCACTCAGAGGTACCAGCACCTCAAACAGTCCCACCCTTCCTCAGGCCCCTTCAGTCCAAGACATCCCTCCTCCAAGCTTCTGAATTTGAGAATCTCAGCTTCCCTTTGTTCCTCCAGCCTTAGGGGTGACAGCTGCTCCCTGTACTTAGCTCTGCATCATCAAAGTCTTCCCATGTTGCTCTAGGAGTCCTCTCATACCTGCTTAACCAGTTTCCTTTCTGAAAGTCTCTCTGTTGCAATACAGAAAGTGGTTCTGTTTTCCTGACTGGACCCTGACTAATACAGACATGTTAACCACAAATAAAAAGTACTGATTTGTACATTTCTGTCAATCCAATAACACAGAAGGTCTTATTTTCAAGTCTAGCCTGACTCAAGAAAGTAAGTGTTCATTCACATCATTTTGTGATTTTGGTCTCTTGGAGATTTGCTATGTGTAGCCTTCAGGGGGACAGCAGATGCACACCCGGTTTCCTTCAATTAAAGTTCCAGGGCTAAATGGGCAGAGAGCTTCTCCTCTCGTGGACATTTTAGTAAAGGAGGCCTCCCCATCACTGAAACGAAAACACCAACACTACATGTAGCTTACTTTCCCTCACATCCTTTATAATTACCTCCAAAATCGTAAGTGTGATTGCACCCAGGGGTACAATGCAAATAGTCATATTTTGCTACGACAGTGAAAAGAATCTTGCTAATCCAATATACTTTTAAGCATAAGGCATTTGGGGTCAAGTTCAGAAACAAAGCCAAATATGGTTCAACTTTACTAAGTTTCAGCTTAGTTCATATTTTGTAGTGTTTTAACTAACATCCTATCTCTAAGGATTTTAAGAGGTACGTGACACTTGGACAAGAACTAGTTCTAGCAAAAATAATATTCCGATGAGTTAAGTGTAAATGAATCAGAATCATACGAACTATATTTCCCTTGAAACACACAGGGACTTAAAAGTTAATGGGAAAAGTGCTGGCAACCCACATTTAGAGTTTTTACTGAAATCAGGATGTTTGAATAAACATTAGACATTCAAATAACTCAAACTGAAATGGGGTTCACCAATCCGTAATTATAACAGTGCTTTAAATGATGAGGAAACATGTCACATTCACATTTCAAAGTTAAAGCTTTACTTGGCAGACATGCTTCTGGTTCAGCAAACCTCTGCAGTCATGTTACGGCAACCACTTGAGATATTAAGACAGACAGTGAAGTTTTAAACTCAATTTGGCAAGCACCATGAGAAAATAACTAGCAAGTGAAAATTTTTTTAAAAAAGAGCGTCTGGAGTGTAATAACGAGGTTTTGAAAGGACGTTCGAGCTGGACACGTAATTTAGAAAGAATATGCCTTCTTAAATGGGCTAATAATGAGCTAATCCCGTAAGAAACTAGAGATTGGTACGTGTTTTGGTTCCTCCTTTCTGTTCTGGGGATTTTAATTGGAAGCTGCAAATCAAATTGGCTTGTAAGGAGGAAACGGACAGACGTGTGATGGAATTTTAATTTCTCTGTTGCCTAATGCTTGAATTAAGCTAGTAGTTGGCTCAGTGGACTTTCTGTGACCTGGTGGTCAGCTTGTGACCATATAATGTGAATTCCCAATGGATTGAATATCACCCCTGGGGTTCTTCAGAGCCCTGCTTGAAAGTAGTCAGAAGCAAAACTAACTATATCAAAGATGCCAAACCTTAGTATGCATCAGACAGACATTAGCTTGTATCAGAATCACCTGGAAGGCCTGCTAAAACACAGAATATTGGAACCCATCCTAAGAGTTTCTGATTCAGTAGGTCTAGGTGGAGTCCTACAATTTACATTTTTAACAAGCTCCCAGGTGAAGCTGAGGCTGTTGGTCTGGGCCATGCTCAGAAAGCCCCCAAATCATACATGACGGCTTAGGACTGTTCTAAGCCACTACTCACCGTGGCAGTGAGTTTACAAGTGCTCACTCAAGCACTTTCCATTACCATCCTAGAAAAGGGTTTCAGGCCTCTCCCTCTACTTTATCCCTTAGAGAGACCAGAGCTGCTTAAGGAATTTGCTGGGATATAAATAGAGGAACCATTTTACAACAAAATCATAAATGTTTTCAAATGAGACAGGCACACCTACAAAAAAAGATTTTAAAAATAAACTGAGAGTAATTCTTTCCATCCCACTTGA
This sequence comes from Leucopleurus acutus, assembly GCF_964270905.1. Lineage (NCBI taxonomy): Eukaryota > Metazoa > Chordata > Mammalia > Artiodactyla > Delphinidae > Leucopleurus > Leucopleurus acutus. The sequence continues at coordinate 20,867,677 of NC_139153.1, forward strand.
CCTTCTATTGGAGGCAAATTTTTCAGACATTCACATTCGTCGGATAGTTCAGGGTCCCAAACTGATTACTCTCTGAAATTATTGTGACTGCACCTGTTCTTTGTGAGAGACAAACTGATGCACAGTTTAGCCAATCCTCATTATCCCTCACCTTGCCAACAATAGATGGTTTGTCGTCCTCTGGCTCCTGGTTATGTCTCAGAATTGCAAATGAATTGACCTCAAAAATCTAATGGAACATCTCACTTTCTGCAGAAATCACTTCTATAAGCTCTTGGGCAAGAGTTTCCACCCTTTGCTTGGATGTCTCCAAGAATAAGAAACCAACCACCATTCATGGAAAAACACCCTTTCCTTTTTAGGATGGAAGAGCATGATGGAGACCCAATACCAGACTTCTGCCTCAATGTGAAACATATAACTTTTACTCCCGGCAAAGGCCTCTTTCTCATCCCTTGCATCAAATGGGTCTCGAGGGCCTTTTGTTGGTCTAACTGCTTTAATAGCCACTACCTTTGCACACATCTCCAATGTTGGGCCATCTCCATGCTGATTTGCTTAATTCATCTGCAGGAAAACTGACATTTTTGGTGTACACTTCTATGAATTTTAACACAAGCAGAGATTTACGTAACTACCACCACAGTCAAGATACAGAACAGAATCAAAACCACAAAGAACTCCCTCGTGTTATTGCTTTGTAATCACATCACTTCCTTACCCCTAACTTCTAATCTCTTCTCCATCACTATAGCTTTGTCTGGTCAAGCATATTATAAATGAAATCATGGAGTATGTGAATTCTTGAGACTGACTTCTTTCACTTGGCATAATGCTACTGAGATTCACGCAAACTGTCATGTGTATCAATAGTTTGTACTTTTCATGGCTGAGGAGTATTCCAGGGTATGGATTTAACACAGTTTGTTTATCCATCAGCTGCAGAAGAACATTTAGATTTTTCCAGTTTTGGGTGATCATGAATAGATCTGCTATAAAAGCTCACGTATAGCTTTTTGTGTGAAACTTTTTCCCTATTATGAATTATCTTTTGGTGTCATGTCTAAGAACTCTTTTGGTGTCATGTCTAAGAACTCTTTGCCTAACCCCAGTTAGGGGTGTCATGTCTAAGAACTCTTTGCCTAACCCCAGTTCAGAAAGTTTTCTGCTAAAAGTTTCATAATTTTACATTTAAATCTATGATCCATTTTGAGTTAACATTTGTATAAGACGTGAAGTTCAGGTCAAGGTTTACGTTTTTGCATATGAATGTTTCATTGTTCCAATACCCTTTGTTAAAAAGACGATCCTTTCCCCAAAGAACTGCTTTTACACCTTTAAAAAAAAATCAACTGGCATACTTGCAGGGATTTATTTCTGGCTCTATCTTATTTATCTATATGTGATCCATTAGCCAATAACATACATGATTACTGCAACTCTACAGAAAGTTCTAATTGGGTAGAGTGATTCTTCCAGCTTTATTCTTTTTTCAAAATTGTTTCTGTCTATTCTAGATCCTTTGCCTTTCCATAAAAATTATAGAATCAGGGGCTTCCCTGGTAGCACAGTGGTTGAGAGTCCGCCTGCTGATGCATGGGACACGGGTTCGTGCCCCGGTCTGGGAGGATCCCACATGCCGCGGAGCGGCTAGGCCCGTAAGCCATGGCCGCTGAGCCTGCGCATCCGGAGCCTGTGCTCCGCAACGGGAGAGGCCACAACAGTGAGAGGCCCGTGTTCAGCAAAAAAAAAAAAAAAAAAAGAATGTTATCTGTTGTTTTTTGACATGCCGTTCTATGAATGCCAATTAGATTCCAGATGGTTAACGGTGTTGTTCAGTCCTTCTACAACCTTGCTGATTTTCTGTCTCCTAGTTTTATCAATTACTAAGAAAAGAGTGTTGAAGTCTCCAACCGTAACTGTGGATTTTTCTGTATCACTTTTCATTTCTGTCAGTTTTTACTTCAGAAAAACTGAAGCTTTGTTGTTAGGTGTATTCAGCATGTGAAAGCACACAGAAGGGGGTAATTGCACGCTGTTCTCAGTGATCAGGACTCAGGGCCACAGGAATACTGTATAAGAAGGGAGAAGAAGGGAGAAAAGGAAGAGGTAATGGGACAAAGGTGGGAAACAGATTACAAATATATGCCAGTAAGAGGTAGTTGGTGGGCAATGGGGAGTAACTGAAGAGAGTTAAGCAGAAAATAACATAATCAGATTGTTCTTTTCTTAGTATAGCTTGGAAAACGCTATGGATAAAGTACGTGATTCCTTAGAGGGAAATGTGAATGCCGATTAAATAAATAAAAGTTAAATTCTAACTAATAGACTTGGGAATCCAAAGATAGTAGGATTAGAAGGGGTGTGATTTATTAATTTAGGTCAGAAAGTCCTTCAGAAAAAAATGGACCCTGTATACACACAACAGTTCTGCAGCCTACTATAGTTTTTTCAGTTATGGGTACAAAGGGGAAAGAGAATTATTTCATATATAGCAGTTTGTCCTATTCATTATAAATTTAACATTAAAAGTTTAATGTAAAGGCCAATTTGCCAATTCGCTGCCTGTCCCTGGGAATGGCCTTATTAATAAATACTGCATATTGTTTAATGAGAAAAATGATGGGCAAGGTAAAAATGTAAAACACTTTAATGGGATGCCTTTACAAAAGGTCATTGCCCTTTCTAAATATTTTTTGATGATTTCTTCTACCCAGGAAAGCTGTTTTTAAATGCACACACTTAACAGCATACAATTACTCCAGCAGCTTAAGAATATCTAAGTGTACTTGGAAAGAAATCCAAAGTTGTCTCCAAAACTGCTTAGCAAGAGGCATAATTACAGTCCACTACTTATACACTTATAAAGCTCTGTGAATAAGGACACTAAAAAATTACTTCTCATGAAAAAAAACAATATATATATATAAGGCAATGTCCTGGCAGGACAGCAGAAAACACTTACCACATCAAAGGAATGTTGAAATGGATTTGGGAAAAATTATTTACAAAGATGTGGGTAAGGGTCAGGGAAGTTAACAAGTAATGGTGAAGCCAGCAACAGCAGAGAGCTCCCTGTGACCTGAAGGATTAAGGGGAATGAGTGATTTCCAAACATTTCCCCCAAGAGTACCTATAGGTAAAGGAGAGGACTCCTTTTACCACCATCTGTACCACCCAGCCAGGTGTTAACTTACTTTCCCAGCCCTTACCCCCTGCCATTGGCCAAACCCAACACAGTGTGATTTGATTCACAAAGGTCAGGCTCCCAGGGCCCAGAACTGGGTAAAAAAACAGTACAGAGTGGATTGGAGACGGAGGGGTGGGGGAGAAGGTATGGGAACTGAAAGCATTAATAACCACATGAAATAAAATATTTCTGTTGGGCATCTTAAAATTAAAATAAATCTACCTCCACCACCAATTTTATAGACATAGACACACACACACACACACACTCACACATACTGTACATTCATTTACTGGTTCTACTCATTGAGAAGATACTTCTGGGTCTCACATGTATAATTTCTTGCACTAGAATTCAAGCCTTTGACACTCCTAGTTCCAGTTGAAAGATGGATGTTGCATATTAGAATTCCAAGCCGAGATGTTTCATCACATGGAGAAATTATGTCACTTTCTAGCACAGTACAACAACTATACTTGCACTTTGCCCGTCATCTTAACAGATTGGGCTTGGAGTTGGGGCAGTAAACGGTCAAGCAACAAGTCTAAATATCTGAAGTTCCTTAAGTGCATCAGATCATGAAACTCTGAAAGGAGCTAAATGTCTCAGTGATTTAAAGTGCTTGAGGCTTTAAGTGGTTCATTCAGAAGGCACACGGAGATAATTCTGAGTCCTTGTGTGTTTTTTTATCATCACTTGATCACAATCCCTCTAATGAGATGAAGGGCTTTTGCTCAGTGAAATAGGGACTCAAGCATGCTTAAAGCAATTGAATTATCTTACTTTTGTACAGGTGCTTCACAGATTTGCTACCTATTATATCCCTCAGGCTTTGACTAGGGCAGGAACCCACTGGTCTTTTTCACTGCTGAAGCTCTAGGACCTCACATAGGGCTTGGTATATAGTCAAAGTCCAGGGGATATTTTTGAATAAATTAACAAATGAACGAAACAGGCAAAATGGTACTAGGAAGAACACTGAACTCTGATCCAGGACTTAGTCTAAGTCCTAGCTTTAACTTTTTAGCTGTGTGGTGTCATCAGGGAGATCATTTAACTTCTCTAAGTCTCAATCACATCAGCCATAAAATAGGGATAAAACCCATTCTACATGGAGTTGCCAAAACACCATGGGAACTACTGTTTGAAACTGTTTGGAAATTGCAAGACATTCTAAAATATACACTATTTTTACTACTGAACTTGGTTACCAACCCAAAACACTATGAGGATTTCATTCTAATACAGATTTTAAGGTGCCAACAAAAATATTCTTTTTCTTCTGGGAAGAACATTGGGAGAAAACAACACAAAACAAACACTTTTCATGATGATCTACAACCCACATGCTTTTATGTTTGAACTTCACTGCAAAACCAAATTCTTGTACCTATTAAAATTAATGGTGCCCATGTCTTTGACTCAACAACTCTACTTCTGGTACTCTGTATCCTATAGAAACAAATATGTATAAGGACAGCTATGTTTATAATGACAAAAAAAACAACTGGAAACAACCTGAATATCTATCAGCAAGCTATACATAAAGTATGGTGTACCTACACTATAGAACTATACTGTCCAATACAGCAGTCATTAGCCACATGTGGCTATTAAGTCCTTGAACTGTGGCCAGTTCAAGTCAATGTGTGCTGTAAGTGCGAAGTAGACACTGGATATCCAAGAATTAGTATGCAAAATAAGCACGTAACATGTCTCAATAATAATTTATTATATTAATGCAATGCTGAAATGATACCTTAGATGTAATGCGTTACCTAAAATATAATATTATTAAATTTTCCTTTATCTTTTTTACCTTTTTAAAGCGTGGCCACTAAGTAAGTTTTAATCACCTTTGCGTCTTGCGTTGTATTCCTATTGGACAGTGTGCCATAGATCAGGAATTGGCAAATTCTTTCTATAAAGAGCCAGGGAGTAAATACTTTAGGTTTTGTTGGCCATAAAGTTTCTGTTGCAACTACTCAGCTCAGTGGAGACACTATATAAACAAATGAGCAAAACTGGGTCACAATCAGACCTTATTTATGGACACTGAAATTTAAATTTCATATAATTTTTACATATCAGGAAATATTCTTCTTGATCATTTCCGACCAATCTTAAAATGTAAAAAACATTCTTAGCTCACAGGTGGCAGGACAAATTTAGCCCACAAGCCATAGTTTGCCAACCACTGCTTTAGACTATTAAGCAGTATTGAAAAGAATGGACTAGATCTGTCTGTACAATATGTACTTTCTCTAAAACAGCCTAGTGCAGAACAATACATAGAATGAGACTTCATACATGTAAAACAGAAAAAATATTTGTTTATATATTTACGTAATTTTAAATGACCAGAGGGCTATGGAAGGATGAATATACACCAATCTGTTTATCTAACCTGTTACCATTGGACAGAAGACTGGAGGGAAAGAGGAAGACATTTGTCTATGTCAAGTTTCCCTAATCAATGTAATTGATTATGACTCAATTAAAATCCTGATAAAATAAAATGTATTAATACCTAAATTTCAAAAAACAAAACCCACAAAAGGTCCACCCTATAGCCACAAGGACTTTATCACTGAAATGTTGACATCCATGCTTGTTTCCTCTGAACAAGTTTTCTGTTTAGCCTAACTACAAAAACTGGGAGAAAAACTTAGATCAGAACCAAAACGAATGGCAGAAAATATTTTTAAATCAAAATACAATTTCCATTCTTTGCATTGCCTTCCCATTTGTGCATGTAGTTTGCCTCAAATTCTACCCTTTATATTAGTAATACAACTAAATTTTAATTTAAATTAGTAACTACAACTAAGTAAAATACTTAGACGTTATCTGGGCTCTTGATAAAGCTACAATGTCCTCATAAGCTCTTATTTGTTCAGAGCATAAACAAAGTTGGTTTAGCACACACCTTTGTGTTCAGTTTGTACTAGTGATCTATTGCTGCATAGCAAATTACTGCCCGAATCTTAGGGGCCTAAAGCAAAAATAAAATGTGCTCCCTCACAGTTTTTGTACATCAAGAATTCAGAAGAAGCTAAGGGGCTGGTTCTGGCTTAGTCCCTCAAGAGGCTGTCAGGGAAGCTGTCAGCCAGGGCTGCAGTCATCTGAAGGCTTGACTGGGGCTGGAGGATTCATTTCCAAGATGATTCACTCAGATGACTATTGGCAGAAGCCCTTGACCCATGGACCCCTCCATAAGGCTACTTAATATCATCCTAGCATGGTGGCTGGCTTCCCCTAGAAGGAGTGATACAAAAGAGGAAAGTGGAAGCTGCAATGCCTTTTCTGGCCTAGCCTTGAAGTCACACAGACAGAGTTTCCTAAGGACATACAGGTCAGTTCTACTTAAATGTAGGAGGAAACTACACACAGCATGAATACCAAGCAGCAAGAGTCACTGGGCACCAATTTACAAACTGGCTAACACACAGATGTTCAAAAACATTTCTAAAGATAGCCAGGAGCATGGCTTAAATCTAGCTGTTGACCATGTTTTACAAATGGAAATCTGATTTTAAAATATTTTAATTTTGTTGGTAAGAAAAAAAATCATTGTTATAGTAAAAGCGTACTTAACTATAACTTGTCAAATACAGGACAACCAACAAATCAGTGCTTTTAAAACACTTAGAGAACACAGGGTATTTTATACAAGCAAATTACCTATCTACATAAGCCACATGCGCAAGTGAATAAATACAAGAAGGCATCAGTGGAGAAAAATTATGTTGTAAATATTGCCTGCTTTAGCTCATTATTTTCTTGACAAAGTGGCATAGCATTAAAAAGTACCAAAAATCATTTGGTAAAAAATCAGGTTATTATCCAATATATAGAATATATTTTTGGAGAAAAAATATTTATGCAAAGAAAAAAGACTGGAAGGATATACGGTGACATTAACAGTAGTCTCTGAGTGTTTGGATTGGACATGACTTTTTTCCTTTTGCTTGTATGTTTTTATTTAGGACGTCCACAGAGAACACGCATCAATTACTTTTATAATGAGAAAAGACTCATGTAAAAATGTTCATAGTCTATTTTTCTGGCTGGCATTAAGGTACTTCTGTTCCTTAAACTGCCTTCTGAAGAACTGTATTCGAGACCCATAAATTATTCTTACAGACCAAGAAAGGATAAGTCTAACATTTACTCCTGAGGCTACTGGAAGCTAATTGCCAACAGGTGAAATAAGAGGCAAATTTACATGACCTTACTTTTATGCTCAATAAGGTCAAAAGTAAAGGTTTTGTATCTTTCTGGTCCATAAAATATGGATTACTATTTTCAAAATACATCAACAGTGCTAATAGCTATTCCCATTAGTCAGTCCTATAATCTTATGAAATACTGACATGACAAAACAATGCAACTGAGAAAAAACCAACAGAGCACACATTTTATTGACAAATAAATGCAGAGGCTTAAATTGACTCTCACCAGCTTTATACCTGATTGACACATTATCAGAAAAATAAAGATTTAAACTAGCCAAGATCAATGACTTCAAAATGATTCTTTAATGCTCCATCAGATAAAAATACAAATTCAATCCAATCATAATTCATATTTGAGTTCACGCCACTTTAACAGTTACATTTTATGGCAAAGTGTACTTAATTTTATATTCAAACCTTTTCCCAGCTTTTCTTAGAGAATTCACTTTTTAATTTATGATACTTCCTTGCTCAAGTCAAGCTTCATTCACTTTTAGATACTTTGGAAAGATAAATAACTGACATACTCTGCCATTCATGAGTAATGTACTGCCTGTAACTTAAGAAAATAAAATAGGTGGCCAAAGATATATATTTGTTTTAGAAATAAATATGTATCATATGCATAAGTAATAAAATAAAAATAAATTAGAAATATGTCATAAAAGTGCTTTCCTGTTTTACTGAATTTAAATTATATACTGTAGTATATTGTTAGGTCATAAACATCTTAAGAATGAAATACCTTAGTCGTGGCTTATGCTGAATATATAGCTACATTGACTGTAAAGCGTGGAAGTTAAGCCATATGTTTACATATTATTACAGACTGCTATTTCCAGTATATATCCATTAAAAAATATTTTCTTTCTTTCTTTTTTTTTGGTGAAATACTATGTGTCATCACAACTCTAATCAACAAAAAAATTGAAAAGCAAGGATTCCTCCACGTAGCACTTTAACTTTTCTCCACTTCCTAGGTCATGATATAATGAGTACTCTTTATAAAAAACAATGACAATAATCATTTATTGAGTGTTTTCTATGTGTCGGGAACACTACACATACATTATTATTTCATTTAATCACGTAACCTCCTGTCAAGGTGAAAACTATTATCTCCACTTTATAGATGAGGAAACTCACACTGGTCTGTACCCAAAGCCTGGATTCTGAACACACTTCCTTAAATATAGACCCTTAAGCATACTCCTCTCCATCTTAAGACCTGTGAGCTAAAGAGGCAAGTTATCTACCCCTGATACATCCAATATTCAGTGTTGGGACAAACACAGAATAACTGCTAAAGATGGTCCCTATTCATAAAGGTGGGACATGGGAGACTCACTGTCATCACTGTTCCACTGCAGTTCTAAAATTAAAACATCTGGGCTTCCCTGGTGATGCAGTGGTTAAGAATCCACCTGCCAACGCAGGGGACACAGGTTCGAGCCCTAGTCTGGGAAGATCCCACATGCTGCAGAGCAACTAAGCCCATGCACCACAACTACTGAGCCTGTGCTCTAGACCCCGTGAGCCACAACTACTGAAGCCCACACACATAGAGCCTGTGCTCCGCAACAAGAGAAGCCACCGCAATAAGAAGCCCGCACACCACAACGAAGACTAGCCCCCGCTTGCCGCAACTAGAGAAAGCCCGTGCGCAGCAACAAAGACCCAACTCAGCCAAAAATAAATAAAAATAAAATAAATAAATGTATTTTTTAAAAATCTTTTGATTGGACCTTAGACCTGGGAATTTTTTTACCATATCCCTTAGTTCCAGCCTCTGGGTCCGATTTCTTTTTCCATAAAATGGAGCCCACGTTAGCAGGAAGGAAGCCTGCTTCCTTCCCATGGAGTCTTTTTCACTTTTATTATCTCTATCCCTTTGTACTTGTCTCTATCCCTTTTTCACTTTGCACTGTCTATCCCTTTCACTACAGACTGATATAACGCTTTTAAAATTTTTGTGTATTTTTACGAATCAATTTATAATCCACCCTGTTAGACAAAAGTTGTCATACTCACAAATCTCTCAAGATGAGCCATTCTCTACATTGGGTTTCCTGTAAGGTTGGTATGAGGTAACACCTTTAAGAAACTTAAAATCCCTACTGTCTTCATAAAAGGTTTTTATAGTCACACTCTTGGTTTTTACATTTATACATTTTTTTTTACATTATCCTGAATTTGATTTCCACCTGGAAAACAGCTCCTAGTCTGACAATTGTAGAGTCTGGAATGAGAAACAGTTTTACGTTTAAACTTCGCAAAGCCTTGCTGCTTTATGTTTCCCCTAAGTTTCACTTGAAAACTATACAAGTTCATTAGGTACTTTTCCCATTTACCACATTACTACAGGTGAAGTGTTGATAAACTTTCCACCATGACGTAACAAGAGCTCTTGACTTTCAGCTTCCAGTATCATTTTCTTTACTTTTCTTAAGACTTCACTAATAGCCTCTTTGAGGGTCCTAAGATTTTAGTTACCCATACACCACTCTCAAGATTCTCCTCGAGACCCATCATGTCTCCACGAAGAGTGTCTTCATGGCCCTTCCAACTCTATTACTGAGTCCCAAAGCCACTTGAACACATTTGAGATTTTTGTTATGTTTCTCTTCACTTCAGTACAAAATATATTCCTATTATTATGATTAAACACTTATATACCCCAAAACTTACTGGCATAAAAAAATCAGTTATTGTGCTCACGGAATTGTGACAGGACACTGCAAAGATGGCCTGCCGCTGCTCCATGGTTTCCTAGACATCAGAAGGAAGACTCCAAGGCTGGAGGGAATAGTCACTGAAGGCTCAGAAGTCTTAACTGTTGTTTAAGAGTTAATCTTGAGGTTTCCCTGGTGGCGCAGTGGTTGAGAGTCCGCCTGCCAATGCAAGGGACACGGGTTCGTGCCCCGGTCCGGGAAGATCCCACATGCCGTGGGGCGGCTGGGCCCGTGAGCCATGGCCGCTGAGCCTGCGCGTCCGGAGCCTGCGCTCCGCAACGGGAGAGGCCACAACAGTGAGAGGCCCGCGTACTGCAAAAAAAAAAAAAAAAAAAAAAAAGAGTTAATCTTGGGCTATTACCAAGGACACCAGCACATGGCTCTTCCACATGTCTTGTACTTCCTCACAACATGTTTCATGGATTCTCGAGAAAGAGCAAGGCCAGGCAGAAGCCACAGGCCCTTTAATGAATGAGTCCTTTTATGGAAGTAGACTCAGTGCCATGTCTGCCATTATCTATTGGTTGAATTACAGAAGTCCACGCAGGTTAAAGGTGAGAGAAGAAAGACATCACCCATGATGGAATGGTGTCTGTCTCATACTGTAAAAATAGCACGTGGGATGGAAAATACGGAGACGTGGCCATTACGGAAAGTCCAATCTGTTACAGCAAGCTTGGAGATCTGTTTGATTAGGAACAATTTTATGTCTATAGACTGTAATCTATAAAATTTTTTTTTTTTTTTTTTTTTTCTGTACGTGAGCCTCTCACTGTTGTGGCCTCTCCCGTTGCGGAGCACAGGCTCCGGACGCGCAGGCTCAGCGGCCATGGCTCACGGGCCCAGCCGCTCCGCGGCATGCGGGATCTTCCCGGACCGGGTCACGAACCCGTGTCCCCCGCATCAGCAGGCGGACTCTCAACCACTGCGCCACCAGGGAAGCCCTATAAAATTATTGAATAAGATGCACTGGCTGGATTAAAGACCTGAGTCTGACCACTAGCTGGGTCATCCGGAACAAGATTGTATTCCTTTGTAGGTCTCAGTATCATTACTTATTAAAAAATAGTATTATTATTTATAAAAGAGATTTTTAAAAATAATTGATTTCTAAGGTTCTTTCCACATCGGGCTTCCCTGGTGGCTCAGTGGTTAAAAATCCACCTACCAATGCAGGGGACATGGTCCGGGAAGATCCCACATACCGTGGAACACCTAAGCCCGTGCTCCACAACTACTGAGCCTGTGCTCTAGAGCCCACGAGCCACAACTACTGAGCCTGAGTGCCACAACTACTGAAGCCCACACACCTAGAGCCTGTGCTCCGCAACAAGAGAAGCCACCGTAATGGGAAGACCACGCACCGCAACAAAGAGTAGCCCCCGCTCGCCGCAATTAGAGAAAGCCCACACGCAGCAACAAAGACCCAACGCAGCCAAAAAATAAATAAGTTCTTACCAGGTCAAATATTCTATAACTCATCTATTTTAAAAGATGCACAAATGTTCTCCATCAGTTGCTATCTGTGTGATTTTTGTTACTTTACTTTGTTTAAACATCAGTATCCTCATCTGTGAAACAATTATAATACAGTTTCCCTCTTAAGGTCGTTATGGGAATGCAATTATATAATACATATAGAAAAGCTTAGAGTAAAACGTAAAATATAGTTAAGTACTCAATATATATTGCCTATTATTTAATAGAGTATGAAGTCACCATACTAGTTTGGGAAACAAATAAGTTACAAAAGAGGTGACTTCTATTAAAATATTAACTGAGATATGTATAAATCCAATCTCAAATGTGAATAGAAATTATTCATTTTTCTTATTTTTAATAGAAAATTTTTATTGATATCAGGTCTGGTGTTAAAGATTTACACACATTTTATGCTTACATAAACAGTGTAAGGCAGTTTTTAGAATTTAAAAATTACTACCTTTACCTACCCTGTGAAATATTACTTTCCACACTGCTATATATTCTCCATATTTTTAATACATTTCACTTTCTTGCACTACCAGATATATTAGGCAAGAATGTTTAAGAGATACTGAGGGTTATTAATAGACATCATTAGTAATAAACCACAATGTTAATTTCACGCCCCAAATGCCTCTTATCTTGCTCCTGATTGAAAATAATTCCTTGTCTGGCCCTCTCAGCCTTATGTCACCCCAGAGCGTAGCCAAGGATTGGTTCCCTTTCTTAAAGTGTTAGACAATCCAAAGGAGAGTAGGAAAGGGCAACCTTTCAAATGAGGGTTTCTAAAACATGAGGAAAGATTACTAAAAGGGGAGGGACAAAGAAAAATCTCCTAATCATATGATATCCTTATTCCAATCCTTGTCCTTTCCATTACCAAGCTACTTTTTTCCCTTTATAAAAAAATTAAAGATTAGTATATAATGTTATATAAGTTTCAAGTCTACAACACTGTAATTCAACATCTGTATACACTACAAAGTGATCACCACCAAAGGTATAGTTACCAACCATCACCATACATTTGACCCCCTTCACCACTGTGGAAAACAGTATGGAGATTCACCAAGCTACTTTTCAAAAATATGAAATGGTTGAATGGGCATCATCAGAAAATCTACAAACAACAAATGCTGGAGAGGGTGTGGAGAAAAGGGAACCCTCTTGCACTGTTGGTGGGAATGTACATTGATACAGCCACTATGGAGAACAGTATGGAGGTTCCTTAAAAAACTAAAAATAGAATTACCATTATGACCTAGCAATCCCACTCCTGGGCATATACCCAGAGAAAACCATAATTCAAAAAGACACATGCACCCCAGTGTTCACTGCAGCACTATTTACAATAGCCAGGTCATGGAAGCAACCTAAACGCCTATCGACAGACGAATGGATAAAGAAGATGTGGTACATATATACAATGGAATATTACTCAGCCATAAAAAGGAACAAAACTGAGTCGTTTGGTGAGATGTGGATGCACCTAGAGACTGTCATACAGAGTTAAGTAAGTCAGAAAGAGAAACACAAATATCGTATATTAATGCACGTATGTGGAACCTAGAAAAATGGTACAGATGAACCGGTTTGCAGGGCAGAAGTTGAGACACAGATGTAGAGAACAAACGTATGGACACCAAGGGGGGGAAACCGTGGTGGGGTGGGGATGGTGGTGTACTGAATTGGGCGATTGGGATTGAAATGTATACACTGATGTGTATAAAATTGATGACTAATAAGAACCTGCAGTATAAAAAAACAAACAAAACCCAACTAATCCTAAACTTTCTTTGGGTTATTTGTATGGAAATATGTTAATATAAATGTTTCAGATATTACATGAAATTTCTAAAAATCTTTAAAAATATATATATACATATATATATATATATATATATATATATATATATATGAAATGGTTTAAAAAATTAAATTGGTTTCTTACCACAGTACTTTTCAGAGCTAACATTTGAGAATCTCCAAGCAGGGTTCATGAAGAATACCCAAGTATATTTAACATTGAAATTCATTTTTATTTTTTTTTCTGGACTAGTATTCATTGGAATACTAGCATTCATTCACGGAGTGCTGGAGTGGACTTAACAATAATTCACACAGTGGTGTCAGCTGATCAGATGGAGAAATGGTAGTTTTGATTTGGAAAGAGAGTAAGGGGCATGGAGGCACTTCCGTGGTAGACAGTCCCAGGTAGGGCGGTAACCGGAAGTACTCCCAACATCAGTATCCGCAGGAAGACAATAACGCCTGGAAACGGGGAACAGGAAGAGGAAAGGTCCCCCAAATAAGTTTATCTCACTTTATACTATTTTCTTTGATCCTACAAACTTCTCCAGGCCATTCAATTTATTCAACAAGGGAACTCTAAAACTGCCTGATCCAGGGACTTCATCCAGTGCCAACTGATCCTTGTACTCAAGAGTACGAACTATCACCAAAAAATGTGGGGCACAGACTAATTCAAGGTCAAGTAGGTTTTTATCCCAACTTGTCTATGCTAAACTATCATAGGCGCTTCCATCCCTTTTTGTTAATAATAATTTTTTTAAAAGATGTTGAAACCCTCTATCTCACCTGTGGTATGTTGGGAAGTGGAGCCACTATCAACCACCCAGATCTGCCTTTGGTTCAGGTGGAGAAAATGACAACATATGGCCTTCCTAGCTACCATCCTGCACTAGGGGTTCATTAAGTTCTGACTGTTGACGATGCCGAGCCTAATAAACCCACCGTGGGCTCTTCTCTGGATTCTGTCCCAAGTCTCCCTTAGAAGGAGGAACGTAATGAGAGGAGTCTGAAAGTTAAAAACAATAATAGTGACAATAAAGCTTTGGCTATAAACAATTTATTCTTCCTTTCTGAATAAAAATAAATGACATATTATTTGTGAAATTTTGGATTAGATACTAAATTCTCAGAGACATAGAAGCTCACTGCCTTCAGGGTGGATAGTCTTGGTCATTATTTAAAACAATCACTGACATAAGGACAACAGACACTATCTTTGACATTTCAAACTGTTCCACTTAATTTTACTTGAGTAAAATTGTCACTTTTTTAAGCCTTGCTCGGCTTTCCACAATTGATCCTGCCATACATACCTGTGAGTGCAAAGAACAGAGAGAAATTTTTCAATCCAAAAAAATTATATGAAACTTCCTTTTCCTAGATAATTTTTATAGTAAAATGTACTTAATGAGATGTCTACTATACTTACTTTTAGGCAAATTTCATAGAGAACTGGACCCTCAAATTTGGTAGGTACAGTATTTTAATAGTCTAATCACGAAAGAACGCTTATTTGTCAGATAAAAAGGTTCTCAACTTACGTTAGAAGGCTTAGGACTTTTTAATATATGTATGGGATTCTGCAAACACCTACCGAATGAACTTTTCAAAAAAATATATGTTTCTTCCCCAAACGGTGTAAATCTGTGATTAGTCACATCTCTAACTTAGCAGGTCTATTCATTAGCTCATTCAGCACATATTTACAGAATATCCATTCTGAGCCAACTACTTGGATATTGATTGGAATTGAAGAGAAATACATTCATTAACTTCATTCATTCATTCAACACATCTTACAAGCTAGGCTCCATGCTACATGCTAGAGATACAAGGGTGAATGAGACAAGATACAGTCTGGGGAGATCGACAATCAACTAATCACAGTCATGAATCCAAGAAATGAGAAAAAGTTCAAGCAACTGAAACCGGGACAGTTAGTGACTTGACCAGGGCATTAAGTTAGTTGGTAAACCAGCTCCCCAGTCATATCTCCTGATCCTGTTCAGAGGTGACAATACTGATAATGGCTCCCACTGAGTGCCAGGTGCTGTGATGTGTGCCCATTTCATTCCCACAGATAATGATTCCATTTCACTCTGACCATGTCTCAAAACTATTTTAGAAAGGAAATCTTCAGAGGTCCTCCAAAGCCTCCAGGTTTTAACCTTTCTGTTCCTACCCTCCTCCCCCCACCCCTCCCCTGCCCCACAAACCTGGTGGCACCTTAGAGGTTTCCAACCCCTGGCTCAGATCCCTAACCAGGTGACATGTGAGTAGTTAATGTCCTACGGAACTATCACCAGAATGCTGGTTTCCAAGTCTGGCTGAATACCAAAATCACCTGAGAGTGCTTAAAAACTGAAGTTTCCCAGAAAACCATGATCTAGGATAGCTGTTACCAAAATATGATCCCCAGTCCAGCATCATCATCATCATCTAAGAACTTAACAGAAATGCATAATCTTACAATTCAAAAAGATACATGCACCCCTATGTTCATAGCAGCACTATTCGCAATAGCCAAGACATGGAAACAACCTGAATGTCCATCAACAGATGAATGCATAAAGAAGATGTGGTACATATACACAATGGAATACTACTCAGCCATAAAAAGAATGAAATAATGCCATTTGCAGCAACATGGCTGGACCTAGAGATGATCATACTAAGTGAGGTAAGTCAGAAAGAAAAAACAAACACCATATGACATCACTTTTAGGTGGAATCTAAAATAAGACACAAATGAACCTACCTATAAAACAGAAACAGAATCACGGACATAGAGAACAGAGGTTGCCAAGGGGGAGGCGGATGGGGGAGACAGAGTGTGAGGTTGGGGATCAGAGATGTAAGCTTTTACATATAGAATGGATAAAAAACAAGGTCCTACTGTATAGCACAGAGAACTATATTCAATATCCTATGATAAACCATAATGGAAATGAGTATTAAAAAAAGAATGTATGTGTATGTGTGTGTGTGTGTGTGTGTGTGTGTGTGTGTGTGTGTGTGTGTATATATATATATGTATAACTGAATCACTTTCCTGTACAGCAGGAATGAACACAACATTGTAAATCAACTTCACCTCAATTAAAAAAAAGAAACACAGAATCTTGGGCCCCACCCCAAATGCACTGCATCAGAAAATCAGTGGGTACAGCCTAGTGATATGTGCTCTAATGAGCACTCTGGACAATTCTGAGGCAATAACCAGTTGATCTTGAATTTACGGGGTAGGTGCTAGGAATTATGTTTTAGCACCCCAGGTAATTTTGAAGACGAATGAGTTTGGGAACAAAAAGGAGAGTATTCCTCACAGCTCAAAACACCATTTGGAATGCCCCGGAAAGGTGAGATAAACAATGTACCAAACAAAATAATGGATAAAACCTTGAGGAAGAAGAAGAGTAGAGAGATTTGCCAGAGAATTCACAAATTGACGGGTACTGCTAGCAACGGCAGTACATTCAAAAGTTACACTATAGGGACTTTCCTGGTGGAATGGTGGTTAAGAATCCGCCTGCCAATGCAGGGGACACGGGTTCGAGCCCTGGTCTGGGAAGATCCCACATGCCACGGAGCAACTAAGCCCATGTGCCACAACTACTGAGCCTGCGCTCTAGACCCGCGAGCCACAACTACTGAAGCCCACGCGCCTAGAGCCCGTGCTCTGCAACAAGAGAAGCCACTGCAATGAGAAGCCCGTGCACCACAACAAAGAGTAGCCCCTGCTCGCCACAACTAGAGAAAGCCCACGCACAGCAACAAAGACCCAACACAGCCCCCCCAAAATAATAAATAATTTTTTAAAGTTACACTATAGGATTTTTTTTAAAAACACATTTATTTTGCAAAATGATCCTATTTTGAGACCTACACACTTAACCTTTTAAAGTTATCTATTCTAAAGCCATGATTTTTAAAAGAAAACAATTTAAAGAATACATGCCTGAAATCAAAAAAAGTATTCTGTTAAATAAATGTTCTGATAAAAAGCTAGAGCTTTTTATCTTGGATAAAATATATGGCGTTTTTTTCTATTTACATTTAATGTTAATTTAAAGTATTACTGTGTTTTAAGTGTTCATAACATGATTATCTCTGTTAATTAAGCATATCTCTCTCCTTTACGTTCTTTAATAATTGAAAATTAATAGGAAAGAGGTAAGATCTAGAAAGACCATCACATTCTTGATTGCAGACTGCATATAGTACAGGTGAAAATAAAACCTTTAATGGCTAAGACTTTTTACCCCTTGTTGATTGCAAAAGAGATGTCCCACAGAAGCATGCTAATAAGGTACACTTTGGAACCGAACAGATACTTGCTAAATCCCAGGTCTGTGGAGTCCCTGGTTAATAACACAGTCCCTCTGTGTCTTGTATGAGTTTCATGCATGTGTCTGGACTGTGTCAAGTGCTTTACATGTATAATCCCCCCCCCCAAAAAAAAACCCAGTGTGAGTGTTGGATCATTAGAATACCCACCTCAGATAAGAGAACTGAACGTTAAAGAGGGGAAGCCACTCGGCTGACTCAGCTGAGCCCAGGAGGCCTGCGTGCAGCCCATGTCTCCTCCCTGTCACTACCCTGCTTCCTCAGGCCTAACATGGCACCAGGAACATGACACGTATCAGGAATGCTCAGGAAATGCAGGGCTGTTTTGCTTGTTTGCTGTGCGTATGGCTTTTGTCTGCCCTGGCTTAAGACTTAAAGAGCCCCAAGGTATGGAAAAGATGAACGTATTTCAAATTTTAAAACCATACTCAACTATAAACTATGCCTAAGAAAGTCCAACAAAGTTCTTATTTTTCTCATGATGATTACTCTGATGCTTTGTTAAAAGATCAAATGTAAAAATTCTTTAAAATAAACATTTACTGCTTTGGCTTCCCTTGATACACTAAAAACATACATATGGCACAATCCAGGGCTGTCCTATTTCAACCTGATTCACTGAAGAAGGGGGTAGATTTTTCTAGACATTTTCCCAACTCAGGGCTTATCTGAAGTATGGCTGGTAAGGGGAGAAGGAAGGCTGCCTTCTAGTCTATCTTTGCTTTAGCACATCCCTGACTCAGCATCCACACATCACTAGAATGTGATGTAAGAGGGAGCCAAGCGCTAGAACCTTCTCTCCTGGGGTGTGAATATTCTAAAACCAATCCCGGTTTAGCTAGCTTAGTCAAAAAGATCTTGGAGTCTCACCCCCAGGACATTTGCTTAAGCATGGAAGCAGAGCCACTTTCAGTTTGAGCGTGCACGTGTGTGTGTGTGTGTGTGTGTGTGTGTGTGTGTGTGTGTGTGTGTGTGTACTCCAGCTGGCACTGGTGCAAGATACAACTCCAAATTGTGAGCATAAAGCAGGCAACTACTGTCATCATGATATGCCAAGAAGAAATCAGGCTTTGACAATAAATCGAATACAAAAACCTGTATCCAGCTCTTGGGCTTGGTTTTCTTGGGAAAATGCAGATTCCTCACTCCAGCTTAGCATTCACTGATGTGGAGTCTCTCAGTGCTTTGCCTGACCAGCTCGCCTCCTAAAACGCAAATTCCTAAATGCCATACACATCCCTGTGCTCCATTGTGAACTCCTCACCTTGTTCTGAAGCTGCCACGGGAGATGTCTTTTGTGACAAGTGTGGGGAAAATGTAGCGAAGAGTTAAAAGTGAATCTCTTACCTCTTTGAACTGTTTTCTTCGTACTTCATGTACACAGATATACTTTTGATGTGTTAACTAGAAAATCTGACTAGAAAAGAACAAAGCAGCTGTCACTGGGAGGAAGACACTGACAAAAAAAAACCACACAGCCCTTTATTGAAGAACTGTCAAGCCCATCCTACAGCACTGGGGTTGTCTGCAGTATTTATCAAAGACCTAGATCTGATGCAGGAAATTAAAAAAATAATAATAATAAATCTGTCCACTGGACATTTATTAAAGGAATCTGAAATTATATTACATTAAAAATAACGAAAATGGACATTTTAACAATTCAGACACAAGGTTGTTTTTATTAAATATATTTATATATATATATATTTGTGTATCCATGTGCATGCTTTTCTAACCACAAAAATGCACATGTGTATATAGAGAATACAGGTATACATGTCAATAACATGTCTACATAAAAATTAAAAGCAGGTATATTTTTTTTCACTATGAAGGAACTCTTTTAATGCATTTAAATGCTTTATCTCAAAGTTACTTTCATTTGAATATTATATATAAAATCGAATCTTTTCATTATTTCTGAAATTAACTTAAACAAGGTCCTTCCAAGCAAATAGATTTCTTCATTTCATGTTGCTCTACTGACTTACAATATTTTACTGAGTATCATTCCCAACTTTAAATAATATACACGCTTGGCTTGACTCCAGGTCTTTACATACTGATTATAAATTTGGGCTCAGTTCTAACTACTGTATTGCATGGAATTTAATTACCTTTTTCTAAGCAAAAATGCTGTATTTAATGAGTGGGTTTTTTTTGTTTGTTTGTTTTTTTACAAAATCCCAATAGCATGAACATGAGGAAAAAAGAAATCCATTAAAGAGCGTACAGGAAATAAAATGCTCAACACAGCTAGAAACTGTCCAGGTATTCAAATGAATGTGTTTCCTTGTATTATCAGGTCACAGTGACAGATTATAAGATAGAACTTCAGGCCTGAGCCTTCAAATCTTAGCTTTATCACTCAAGAGTTGTATGACACTGGGCAGGTTATCTAACTTCCCCATCTATATAAAAGAGAAGTATCTACCTCACCAGGGTTCTTTAGACTAAAAAGACAGGGGGATGTTCTCAAGATTAAATAAGCTGGGGAAATGCAGCATGGAACAATTCATTCTACAACGAACAATGGAGAATAGAGCGCAGAACAGAATGCAGAGCTTCTCAGAGCCTTTCATAGGCTCATGTATCTTTTCAATCACAAATATAATTCAATATTTAGACATCCATAGAATTATTTGACATGGAACCCTTTTATGATGAGTATTTCTGGAGATAAGTGTTTCCCAGAACACAGTCTGAAAGGGGGGAAGAGGTTGTAAACAGCATCTTAGGTCAAAAGAAACCCTTTTATGGTACACTTGGACTCGTGTGTATAGACCATGTCATAAGAACTGGGAAACTCTGGTAACTCAGGTCACTGTTGCTTCAGTTGCAAAGTGACTTCCATGGCCTGAATTGACAAGTTTACTCTTCCTGTATCCATTGAGAAGAAACTCTCTGCAGGACAAATTATTAATACATTGTTTGGAACATTTTTAAAGTAAGATTTGAGATTCCCCGGGGTGGGAGTAGGGATGCAAAATAGGTGAAAAGGATAAAGAGATACAAATCTCCAGTTATAAAATAAATAAGACACAGGAATGTAACATACAGCATAAAAAATATGGTCAGTAATGGTGTAATAACTCTGTATGCAGACAGAGGGTCATTAGACTCATTGTAATGATCATTTAATAATGTACATAAACATCAAATCACTATGTAGTACACCTAAAAGTAACATAATATTGTATGCCAACTATATCCCAGTTGAAAAAAGAATTTGAGATGCTATTTCAAGTGGCTTATATGCACTTTTGTATCTAAACATTTATCAAGTTGGACTATGGACCAAGTAAGTAACTCAATTTAGGACAAGCACTGGGTAGGATTTTGATGGCCAGTGAGATGAGTTTTACAGTCTTTTCCCCAAAAATGAAACAAAAAGGAAGATTGGGGTGGGGGGCGTGTAGCTTAAGTCCGTAATTTCTTGTTTACTTTCAATTCTCAAAAGCCAAAATATTGCATTGAACAAGGACTTTATCAATCTGTCTAATTTAACTTTTCCATCATTTGAAGAAAGAATCGATGATTAATTTCTCTCCTTTTTGAAAATTCTGTCCTCTGAAAATTCCAACATTTTCAAAGGATCTGATAAATAATACCAAGTTCACTGGCATTTCAAACAGACAAGACACTTATCTATTTTAAACCATTATGAATGTCATATTTCCATTCAAACTTGAGATCACATTTTCAGCTACCAACCAACTATGGAAAAATCTTTCAGACAACAATAACCTCTTAATTGAAGATTTCTCTTAAAATCATTTTTATAGAATAATGTGGGAGTTCTCCTCCTGAAAAACAAAATTACTTTTAATGAAGCAGTTCAAAACCAGGGCAGGGAAAGAGCAAAGAGTTTCCTTGAGGTTCTGGTGACAGTTTACATAAAAAGATGTTTTATTTTCTCTTTGCAGGGTGTACACCATCATTTTGTCTTATTATTCCTGACATTCAGTTCATCATATTAGCATCTTTGTGGGAAACAAGAAAGCAATTAAGGTTTTTGCTCTTTATTCTTTGGGAGACAGAGATTTGCTTTCCCTCAAAACTCTTAATGATGAGGCAGACCTGGTCAAACACCAAATGCACGGATTTTAAAATGCAATAAAGATAGAGCTTTAATAATTTTCAATTACAGTTATTCTGCAATAATGTTAGCAAATCTCATCTAAAAAGTAAATTATTCATTGAATAGGAAATGCGAAAGCCTTGGGATTGTGTGACTTTCCCATTTAAAGTTTCACTAAGATTCTCCTTGATAAGGTCCTTTTAAAAGATTACATATTTTATACTTTGTTTCTATCCTTTTTCTTCATTCATGATGCTGTTTCTACTTTTTAATATACTTTTCTAACAAAACACGGTAGTTATAGAGCGGCCATTCGGAGAGATCTATTCAGAATAAGTATTCATTCACTTGCTGCCAGAAATACTGATAATATGATATTTTTTATTTAGTTCTAAGAATACATTTTTCATTTTAAGCAAATGAGACTTAGAACCAAATAAAAAAACTGTCAATGGCTTTCATTTGAAAATTGGTAGGAAAAATTCTTTCATGTTGCCTTTGCATTAGCGAATCTTCCCTTTCACGTAAATAAATAGGTCATTTATTGGAAAGTACATAGAATACAGCAAAACTACAGAATCCCAGAAAATATTTTAAATCAAAATATGATAAAATGAAAAAGAGCAACACAGACATTTTTCTTTAAAAAAAGAGAATCAATGCCTTTCTCATTAAACTTCAAAACACATCATTAACTTAGTCACTTGCTATATTCCCTTTGCAATAATTTCCAATATTTGTGCTCAGATAAATGTTAGATTCTTTATAATCTACCTCCTCACTCTCCTTTCTTTTGCCAGGAATTTAGTTACACTTGTTAATCTTCCTGTCTTAAAGTTGAAGGGGGTGTCACAAATTTAACTTGGTGATTAGCTTTATACAAAACTCTTGCAATGAAACTCGTGACTGCAAGACTTTGTGTGCAGAATTCTAGAACATATTCCAAACTTTCACAAGATTTATGGGAAGTGTTCTTGAGTTCAATACCACATAAGTCTGAACTTTTCATCCAGTGAACATCACCAATTTATCTCACAAACCCAAGCCAACATGTTTGAGATGGCAATGCTGTAGGAAATTTGAAGGCATACATCAAATTCAGTGGTTTCTGCTGAATATTATTTTAAGTTCATGGATCTTTTGTTTGTTTGTTTATTTCAAATCTTGTTTAAGGAAAGAATTTGTTTATCCACTTTAATGGGAAACTAGATTAGGGCAAGATTAAGTGAATTAACTCCAGTGTCTGTAGACCCTGTTCCAACTGGAATAAGAAATCCCTTCTAACTGCCTCCATCTACTAACCTCACTCACTCCATTTTATACAATGCTACGGGTTTATTACAATGGCAGATACTTTAATGACAAAACAAAAGAAATGGAATCCACATTTTTCCTTAATGAGCATCTCTCAGCACCACCTCTCTGTACAAGACATGGTGCTTAAATCTTCACAACCTTAATTTAACTTACATACTTAATATATCTTTAAGTATGAATCAATACATAAATATTAGAGGAACAATCTTTTTCATGAAATTATTCATAAAGAATGTTTGTAGTATTAACTTTTATTTTAGAAACCTTTTTGTAAAGCTCTTTAATAACGAAAATTAGGTAGACCTAATATGGCAATTACAGTGGATGGGTCTTAGGGGTCTAAGAGACACAGGTTCAAATTCTGGCTTGACCAATTACCAGCAAGCTTTAACTTCGTATCTCTGGACTTCTGTTTCCTTTTTTTTTTTTTTGGAAATGGAGATAGCAGTCGTAGCAACCTCATGGATTACTGAAATGATTAAGGAGTATAAAGTTCTCAGACCAGTACCTGGCATACAGCAAGCACTTAATGAACAGGAGCTACTGACTAGCGAATCATTGAAATGAATAATCAGAAGTAATAAGGCATCTTTTGCAATCTTATCAAAGTTGACCTGGGTCAACAGAAACTATGGTCTTATGTGAAATTTAGTCTCCTTCAAATCCACCATTGTATATTTGATCCCATAACTCTCCGTATGATTTGCATGGCTCTATTCTTTATTGCTCTCCCTCTCCCTATCTCTAGCAAAATATGGACACAAGTTTCATTGATATGACAAGATTATTGTTGGTGACTATAAAAATGCTCAGCAAAAAAACATGAAAGTGCTACCTGCCAACGCTAAAAGGAAGAACGTCCTAAAGTAAGCTACATCTTAAACCAAATTTGAGTATTTATTTAAAATCTCCACTTGAATAATTAACATCTTTACATAGAGTGATACCTTGAACCCTACATTGTGCTTGAATCAGTGTGGAATATTTTTTATCATAGAGATTCATTGTTCATCGTCTCTACTTGACTTTGTCAAAGATATTTTCTTAAAAATCTTTTCCCAATGTCTTGATTTATAAAATATTCTACTTTTCTCTGACGTCATTTTTTGGTTCAGAGATATGAATGAGAAAAAACTAAAGAGAGGCACCCATGAGCCCTGAAATATATTTGTGGGCATTTGGTGAAACTAAATGACTTCTACCCACTTTAGCTTTAATGAGTCTCTTGACAAATACTGTAAATACAGAAGTTACTAAAATGCCTTTGATTCATGTTCTTTGATGCCCATTTGCATAAAGAACTTATGTTTGACTACTTCCCTTTGAATTTTTATTTATATTCTGCTGTATTTACAAAAAAGTTTAGTTGGAGAAAAGAAAATTACCCAATATTTTCTACCTGAGGCCAAAAGGAACATGCAGCTAAGAATAAAGGATCTAGACATCCTATCAATTCCTCTTGAGAGTCCAATAAGGTGAGAAACACTGGGTAACCTACTCTTTGTAATGCTCAACAACATGTAAGGTAAGATTTGGTTTTAAACATTCTCATCAGGAACACACACAAGTAGACCAGCACACACCAGAGATTTAGATTCATGGGGTTCACAGGCTACTCAAGGTTCAATCCCTCTTCCCACTATCTCCTATGGTGGGTGTAAAACTGAGATGAACGAATTGGCGCTTCCAATTTGATCCATTTGTCAGTTCCAACCTCATCAGGGAGCCCTGTTGTCTCAGTCAGGTTGCTATAACAAAACACCATAGACTGAGTTACTAAAACAACAGACACTTATTTCTTACAGTTCTGGAGGCTAGAAGCCCAAGATCAAGGTGCTGGCAGATTCAGCTCCTGGTGAAGATCCTCCTCCTAGTTTCACACCTTGGGCTCACAAGGCAAAGAGAGAGAAAGCTCTGATCTCCCTTCCTCTTCTAAGGACACTAATCCCATCATGGGAGCTCTACCCTCATGACTTCATCTAAACACTATTACCTCCCAAAGACCCCACATCCAAATACCACCATATGGAGGTTAGAGCTTCAACATATGAATGGGGGAGGGCCACAAACATTCAGTCCATAACACCTCTTTCAATGTATCAGTGTACCATACCTCATTTCCAAAACTCATAGCAGGAGACACACTCGTATATATCATATTTCATTTATGAGTGTGCTAGACCAAATCCCTTACGGCCAGCTCTTCCTTCATTAGTTGAATCAGTGGTCAAGTAAAATATAAATAATGATGTCTTGAGATAAACATTTAGCCAGACTTGATTACCTACATTTTCAAAAGCCACCTAATTTTGTCTCTGTATATGTATTGATTTTATGTGATTGTAAATTTGGTTTGTGTGCAGTTACATGAATGAAACCTGGCCTATTATTTACTCTGGCTTTTAAAAACTATGTACATGATCAAAATATCAACGGCCTAATAACATGGGAAAATTGATTTAGCGAAAACAAGAAAACAAGAGAGTATGTCATAGCATTATCACAGCTAATTAATGCCTTCATGCCTTTTAAATTTCCATTTTATCATTAATTATGGTGTGGTAAAACCTAATTAAAATAACTCTACCATATGCTGTCATATGTGTCCATTTTGTTCTGAAAGGAGATGTATACGTCCTTTCATATGCATTATTCTCAGCCATCTGTGAAAACTAATCCTGTGGCAAACACCAACCAGCAATTCTTCAATTTGATGCTATAAAACGTTAAAATACTTGGAATCCTACATCCAGCCATGTTCAGTTGCCATTATTTCTTGTTCACAGAAGGCACTCAATACTCCAGAATGTGTGTGTGTGAGTTTGGGCCAGTCTGTCATGAAAAGGGAGTTTTAGTGACTTCCTTAGGACTCTCAAAGATTAAAAAGAAAAAAAGCCCACCATGTCAGCAGCTGCCTTTGTATTCAACAGCTGTCTTTTGAAAGACATCACTGGAATTTTTTAAACCAGTGTAAGTATCAGACTGTCAACTGGCAAATTGATTCATTTACACTAATTGTGCTTATGAAAATATTTGGATTTATTTCTCCCATTTTATTTCGCAAATAGAAAATATTTACCATGATTTCCCTTTGCCCCTCCCAAACCAAAAAAAGTTTTCTGAATCTTAAATTTTTACCATGCTTTCTTAACAAAGCACAGAAAATATTTAGATATAGCCAAGAGCACTTGAACTTTGCTCATTCACATTCTGTTGTGGAACATGGCTGCTCCACACTGTTTTTTTACCCTCTACCATATTAGCCTTTTCCCCCATATCAATATCCTTTCAAGTAACTCACATCATTTCCCACATCTTGGTTCACCAATGCTTCTTCTGTTCCAGCGTTTCCTTCCTGAGCTTCGATCTTGCTCTTCCTAAAGCCCATCTTTTGGTAACTATTAGGCAAGTTTCTATGAAAACATGCTTCATACTGTCACTTTTACTCTTGCGCATTAGATTACCTGGGTGCATAAATGTAGGTTGATAGTTATTTCCTTCAGGGCTTTGCAGATATTTTAGTGTTTTTTAAAACCTGTTACTCCTGTTAATAATTCTACTCTTAGTGAATGTAGTGCTCCTTTGTAGGTAATCTATCTTTTCTCTCTACTTGTTTTCAAGGTTTTCACTTTATCTTTGGTATTTTACAATTTATTTATGATGTTTCTAGATGTTGATTTATTTTTATTTACCTTGCTTAGTATTCAATGTAACTCTTCAATCTGAAGATTCATGTCTTTCATTTATACTTAAAACTGTTAACCAAATATAATATAGTTTATCTCCCAATCACTATATTATTTCCTTCCAGAAAATGCAGTAAATTTCATTTTATTTTCATTTTATTTTCCATGTCTTTTAATGTCATTTCCTTATTTTACAATTTTTTATCCTTCAGGACAGAAACTGGTGTAATGTCTTTCAATCTCTCTCTATCTCTCTTTCTGTCTCTCTCTCTCTCCCCGCCCCCCCCCCCACTGCCTCCCATATATCTACCATATATCTAATCTGCTCTTTGACTTCTTGAGGTATATTTTAGGACCACATTTTTCATTTGTGTAACTCCTGATTTTGAAATCAAAATTGCCTCTTCTTTTATTCATACTGTCCCTCCTCATTCATGAAGTCTTTAAACAATTTAAACTTACTTGTATAAAACCCTCTTAGAACCTCAAGTTCATTTCAGTGTCAATCCTCCTGTTTGTATAATCAGCTTATTCTCTCTAATAATGGATCACTTCTTTGTGTGATGTGTCATTTTTTTTTTACTGCAAACACATCTCCAGCTGAGATTATGTTTCCATGGGAGTTCTATGCACTGAGTTATAAAAACAACTTCATGGTATAGTTTGGGGTTTTTTTTAGATGGTGGGGGTCTGATAAGTAGTCTAAGCTGTGTCTTAAGTTCCCACATCAATGATAAGAATCCAGCCCCTCGTCATTAAAGATTACACACAAATCTGCTATCCTGCTAACTACTCTGGATATAGTTCCCTCTATTTATAAATCCCCGGAACCTGGATATTTCCCCCATCTTTCTTTTTAACTTAGCTATAAAATGTTTTGTCATGAATTTTATCTAGCCTATCCATGTGTTCTCATGTGGAGTCAGAAAACGCCTTCATTAACTCTGTTCCTTGTATCACAAGAGCAAGAAGTCCCCACACCACATTGTTATGTAAAGATCTAAGATTAATATAGCACAGTACTTGGTGAAAATCATTATTTATCAATGAGGTTAAACCAAGGGACACGACTTTGGTCAAATGAGGAGCAGAGGCCCCCAGGAAAGCCAGGGACATTGTAAGCAAATGGCTTCAGAAAGGTCTTAAATTTGATCAAAGAAAGGTTTCTTCCTGGCTACTAATTTCTTCTGTCCTGGGAGAGGTGTCCTGCCACACCCAAGAGCTTTTCTCCCAACTTTACGGGTAGGTGGCATCTCTACAGGTATCCCTCCAGTTCACAATAATTTCCGTTCTCTGGGAACTGAAAAAGGAGAAATTATTCACCACCTCTTCCCTTCTCCACAAGAACAGGTCCCAAACGGTCCTATTTTTACTGACCCAAGCTGAGCCAATCAGATACTCTTTTCTGGGAATTTAGAATTAAAACTGAGAATAGCTAAGCTAGTCTTTACATGCAGCTGAACCTACAGTACCTAAGCCTGGGAGGTGAAAAGTAGCTGGATTCCACACTATGAAGAGAGAAGAAGATAGCAGTTCTGCAAAAGAAATAGGAATGAAAAACAGAGAATTCAGACATTTTTCCAGTTTCTGATTTTAGTTTTCTCCTGGGGACCAGGTGTATTTCTACACCTGATTTCCAGGATACACCCTTTATCCTTATAATAAATTATGCATCTTCACTTAAATTCCACCAAATTGGCTGCTATGTCTTGAAACGAGAAGAGCCTTAAGACATTAGTCCTGGGGACACAATCAGAGACTGTGGCAAATAGCAAGGGAAATACACCAAGCTCTAGGACAGCCAACACGTGTCCAGAATTGACAATGTGCCAAACCCTAGCTAGTGCTGGCAAATCAGATATGGAAAAGACAGTTCCAGCCCTTGAGTATCTTACAGAGTAGAAAAGTAGAGAGAAAGACACATGAACAGATAATGGCACTACAGATGCTTCTCCACCTCCAAGTTTTCTGGATGGTCCACCACTTCCACACCACCAACCAGACAAGGTTGGGTGCCTCTCCAATGGCACCCTGTGGCCATCTCTATCACTGTTGTGTCAGACACAGTTATCAGTATCACTCACTGGTATATCTCCTTCATAAACGTGAGTTCCTTGAAAAGAGAAACAGTACTTTTCTTCACAGTACCTTTAATAACTTGCAAAGTTCCTATCAGACAGTGGTTGTTCAAAAAATAACTGCTGAATGAATGACGACATGAAAAAATATGGGGACCTATACTGAAATAGGGCAGAGGAAAGAACAAGTTATTACTTCTATTTAGAAAGGGCTTGGAGGACCTCTCAGGTGACAGTAAAATGTGCAATACAGAAGCACTGGATTTACAGCCAGAGATCCCTGAATTCAAAGGCTGGAGCCAGCATTTATTAGCTGTGAGACATTTTCTTCCTTTGTAATGTAAGGATGTTCTTGATAAATGCCCCACAGGGGTATTGTGAACGTTAAGTGTGGGAAAGAACCCAAGAGGACACACATACACTCATACTAGTTAGAGCCTGGATTCCAGGTAAAGAGAACAGGAATGGAAACTGCAGGGCATGAGAGATCAAGCTCTTCTCCTATATGTTATCCCTGTACCATAAGTGGGCTGGTGGGATTGGGGATGCAAATTTAAGCACCTCTGTATCTGCTATTTGCCCACTTTAGCATACAGAATTCAAGGACTTGTTGAAACTGGAAAGAAGAGGCTCCATGCAGCTGGGACCTTAGGGCAATGACTGTCTGAGAGAAGAGGAGAGCCCTGAGGATGGTGAGAAATCCAATCTAGAAGAATCACTAAAGGGTCAGTCAATCAACAGTACAAATTACTTTGGTGACAAGTGGACATGCACTGATGAATGTTCAGGAAATGGACCTCTTCCGGGTTTCAGTAGCATGAGTATCAATAAGGGACTCTCTGACAAGTTTCTGGTTGGTAAAAGGATGGCTCCAGGTGAGTAAGGTTTGAGCTGCCACAGGAGTATGAGAACAAGATCTTACCCTAGAGAGACAGACAGGCTAGAAAACTCTAAATTATGTGTTCATCACTGGGGGCAATATTGCCCCAAGGGAGCAAGAATTCATTCTTGGGGGTTTGAAATCTTAGATAGTATGTGGTCCTCCAAAGGGCCATCAAATATACACATATATACAGGATATCTGTGGTACTGAAATATTATAGCAGGGGAGGAGTAACAATTAGGAAAACATGTTTATAAAAGACTCCTTAGGTAGGTGATGATTGAAAAAAAAACAGTTGAGGAACCTTATGCCTGCAATTCCAGAGGCTGCCACCAGGGGGATTAACAGAGTGAGGGACTAGCATGCTTTTTTAATTCTTTATGTCTATCTATCTATCTATCTACATATGTATACATATATAGATACTTGTTTTTTAATGAGAAAGAGCTCAGTTAAAACAGTCTAACACAACCACCATGGGTAAACATTAAAATGTAAAAAACGAGAGGTAAACACATTTAAATCTAAAATGATACTTCTGTTTTTAGACTAGTGTTAATTACTGTATAAATTCAATTTAAGGATAAATAAAATTGTTTCTAATATATTTTTAAAGACTTTATATGGCATAGAGTGAAATTATGATTGAATGAAACTGATGTTCCAGGAAGATGAACCAGGTTTATCCTTCCCATCTTACCAACACATTGTAGGATGCCTCCAACTTAAGAGGCATAAATTCAAATATTTCCTAAGTAAAACTCTCCACATCTCTGGATTACCCCTTCATTGCAGTGTATGAGACAGAGTCACCTCTCAGAGGCCAGTACACAGAATATTTCTTCCCATCCACCATAGCCTGTTAATTCCTAGGACAAATCTCTTCCTTTCATAATCTCTTAATTTACAGACTATCAAAAGAAATTTGAGTTATTATCTCAAATTTGAGTTATTACCACAAAGTGATAATTTTTTTTTTAATTTTTAAGAAGAAAAAAAGAAATTTGAGAAGAATTAAAACATCAATTTACACACACACACACACACACACACACACACACACACACACACACACACACACAAATAACTCAAATGGAAAAGACCAAAGAAAATCTGAAAGCAGAACTGAGAATAAGTGGGTTGGGTAAGGAACAGCTCCCCAGTGACTACTAAAGTCAACCCAAACACCTTTCACTGGAATTTGAGGTCATTCCATTTGTAAACCCAGCTTTCCTTCCCAGGGATATTGTCAACCAAATCCCTGCATGAAATCTGCATTTCACCCAAAATGAAACTATTCCCAATTTATGACACATATGCTACTTTTCCTACCATCTATTTTCTCAAACTTTCCCTCCCTTTAATATATTCTCACCTCAGTCCACACCCCACACCCTCATTTTTACATAGCCAACCCCACAGCTCAAGGCCTAGTTCAAATGCTACACTCTCCATAAAGATTCTCTTGGGCTCTGCCACCAGATGAGCTTTCTCTCTCTTTCCCTTGAATCTAATTAACATTTAATTTGGGTCCTTATTTTAACACCTGAATCTCCATTTTATGCTGGTTTTCAGGTGTATATGCTGTGTCTCCCTGACCCCAGTCACAATGGAGTTTAAGCTTCTTGGTGGCAGATATGTGCCTTATTCAATGTCATGATTCCACACAGCCCTCAAGAGAATGCACTGCACACAACAGGATCCAACACTTACAGAAACTGCTCTATCTGTGGCTCAGGCTATATAAGTGAGTTGTGGATGTCACTCAGATTCCAAGTAGTATTTGCAATTCAATGTGAGCTCTTAGGAAAATAGCTCTTATTAGGCAGGGATTTTTGTGAATCATTAACAGACAGCAGCAGTACTAGGGATTAATTTTAAGAATATTTCTGTTATAAAATTCAAAGGCTACCTTTAACCAAAACATGTATATCCCAGACAAGCGCACCTGTTGATCATCACAATGACCACAGCTGAATTTTAAAACTCCTCCCTTAGTTAGAAACATATGTAAAGCCTTGCTACTCAAGCGTGATTCAGAGACCATCAGCGTGGTTCAACCCAGGAGCTTGTTAGAAATGCAGAATCTCAGGGTACCCTCCAGATGCACTGAATCAGATCTGCATTTTAACAAACATACACAATGGAAGTTTAGAAGCTCTAGTTTAAACATTTAAATGTTTAAATGGACATTTATTAAATTTTAAATATCCATTTGTTGCCATTTATTTGGACATATATTTATGTCCAGCTATATGATGTCCATCTATTTATTAAAGGGGCACATCATAAAAGCTTGTGCAGTATATTCAGTAGGATTTAAAATTGGGAAGGTAACTGCATGTAACATAAACATAAAATTAAAAAGGAATTAAAATACCATATCAAATCAATGTTTCTCACATTTTGCCTTCAGCCTTCCTAAAAACAGCACAGGAAAACTGTTCAGGAGTGGGGAACACCAACTATCTAGCTGTTCCTGAAATTTCTCTTCGCATGAAAAATGAATAAAAACACTAAATAGCAACACGACAGGGTTGGAAGTTAAGCGGCGGCATCACAAGTGGGGCTCATGAAATCCAAACGGTGTGATTCAAGTCTTCAACTGAAAAAGGAGCTTGTCTCTAACCTCTGAGGAAAGACCCAGAAGACCCCTGAGAAGAGGAGAAATATGGTCTCCCCACCAGGCTGACACCCTTAATTATGGCTTTTGAGCTTTTGATGTTCTGACACGTAAATAGCTAAAAATTTGCTTTTTCATTTTGTGCACTTGCAAGTTGGAAATGTCATCAAGTTTCATCAAGATTGAAATGGGGTCCAATTTGCTAAAAATGCCTCATGCATAAGGAAGTTCTGTGCTCTCTTCCACATGGGAGTCAGCCTGCACAATGCATTATGCACCTCGAGCTGGAAAGATCTTCATATGCCAGTCAAATACTGAAACAGAGGGAGCAGTCACACTTCGGAGTCTTTGCCCTTTCGGGGGAGGGGTGCCCCTAGCCCTCAAACATTCAATCCCCAAATAAAACAGTTCTGTATACTCACTATATAAGTACTGTGTATAAACTACACCAACAGCTTCTCCCAACTCACAACTGCTGAAACAGACCATTATTCTGCCACAGTGCACCCCCAAACAAAGACAAGCAGCTAGGGGCAGAAAGAACTGCTGTTTTATGTCCCTTTTGCTTTCAACGAAATATAAAACCAACAACTTCTTCTTTAACAGTGGGAAAGCAAAGTGAATTAGTCCAGGGAAAGACCACCTCCTTAGAATTTCACCTTATATTTTTCACTGGAATTCCATTTCCCGTGATTCTGTCGAGAACCTCTGTCTGAGATTCTATGCCTAGAAACAAACTTTGATAAGTGCTTGAGTTACTCCCTGGGTAGACGTGGGTAGACGTGTTTTTATTTCCTTCTCCAATATTGATTCTTTTTCCTTCTGCTCTTCCCCCAAATCTACACATAATTACTATTTTAAATACTCATCTCGTGGTTTAGGATAGAAGAACCTACAGCAAAAAGAGTTTCTGCTGCCCAGTAATTCACACTGAATGCAACAGGATAGTAAAGTTGTCAGGTTATTTCCTAATGGGACCCGCATCTGAAAAACAGGAGCCTGGAAAGCAGTGAGCCTCAAACTTTCCAACCCACCCACAGTCAAAGATGTGCACCCAAGGGGCTGGCATGCAGCTTGCTGTACTACCACAAATGCAAAATTTCTGTGAAACTCTTGTTGCATCCAGAAACTCCAACCGTTCTTCATTTTGTTTCTCAGGCTGTTTATTTTAAAGATTTTCTAAAAATTATTAAGCTCCCTGCCACAAAGTATAATTGGCACTTGTTAAAGGTTCCCCATGCTTTCAAATACATCATGACCAACTCTTCTTACCATGGGATTGCTCATACTCTACTCTCCATACTGAATATTAAGGGTCTGGGTGACCACAATAGTTTTAAATGTTCCATTGTACCCAGCGCTTTTATGTTAATCAGCATCATCAAAATGTTGATAGCCGACATTAATTGAATACGTACTGTACGTCAAGCACTACGTAAACTCTTTACACACATACTCTCACGTAACAGTTAAAATATTCCTGTAAGCAGGAACTCTTAGCCTCAATGTACAGATGTGGAAACTGAGGCTTAGCAAAGTTAAATAACTAATATTTAGTATCACAGCCAAGAAAAACAGGATTTTGATGATTCCTATGATATACTGCCTATTCGTATTTGTTTTTCACACAACCTGGAAAGACTTTATCAGACTCTAAAATTCAAAAGAGGAAACCAAGACTCCCAGTTTCACATCACGCAGTCAATAAACAGCAGAACTATCAATTCAAGATCTTCTGACTCTAATAAGACTATTGGGTTTTCTGTCCTATCACAGATGCTTAGATCATTTCCAGTTTCACATTCCTAGAAATCATGATAGAAAAAAAGCTTAAATGAATCAGTAGAACATGATGAAACTTGGAGTCTTTATTTTCATGCAAACAGTCTCAGAATGAAGGTCAAGACATAAAGATTCAATGACCTTAGCTGTTAAAGAATTAGAAATTCCATTGGTAACTATCACAATTTAATAATGCTCATTTTTTTGTAAGAATGGCTGATAGTTACAGGAAATTATAGCAACCTCTTAATTTCTACAACTTATTTTTTCAAGTGCATTTTCCTAGTTAAAGATTAGGTGCCTTTTTCAGCTGCCAGTAACAAAGGGGTTGAGGAAAATATTTTGCCATTAAGAAGTTTCCTATCTTCTGACTGTTTAAAACAGGAGTGCACAGTGGTAAGCTCCCTGTCCCTAGGGGAATTCAAGTAGAAACTAGACAACAACTTGTCAAGGATGGAACAGAAGAGATTCACAATCTTCTAGAGTGACAGACTTTTTGAGAATGCCATAAAAGCTATGGATATTTTCCCCATAAAAACATACAGATGTGCAAAATTTTGCATACGCTGGGGTAAGAAGCTTTGCTCTGCCATGTCTATATGGCAGGAGGTCATTTGGTTGGGGATGAATTTCATGCTTGTAGTTACAACAATATGTAAACTGGGAAGTTTTTCCCAGTTTTGTCTCATCTCCCTCCCTCAACCTGGTTACCAAACACCTATGGAAAAAAGGAGTCGCAACCCGGCATATTTTGTTTGGCCTACATGATGATTTATTTACCTTATTTTTTTTTAATTTGTTAAATCAAGAGCTCTAACAGAAAAATTCAGATTTCTGGATTCTGATAGAATAAAAGCAGAGTTTCAAGGTACCCATGGTCATTTCAGCAAGATATCAATTTGCTGAAGCTGAATGAAGACCACAGACCATGCCTTTGGATGAGGCCATGCCAGTATGCCACAGTCCACACCATTCACTATTGCCAACCTCAGCCTGATTTACTCTTTTATGTTTCCTATTTCACTATGCATTCCAGCCTGTGATCCCTGAAAGAGGACAATAGTTGTTGATCCAAAGTTTTCCAAGTTGGCTGCCAAATCAGCTGGTGTGCTTCTGTTTAGCCATAGTCTCTCTCAGTAGAGATATACACAGTACTTAAGGGAGGGGAAAGGGTGAGCTTACGGCCAAATCAAACATAAGAGCAGAGAAACCTATGATGAAAGCCTAAGAAACAACCAAATACACCTATTAATTTTCAGTCTATATGCCCATTTTCTCCTGATGACTGCAAAGAGAGACCCAGTTAGCATGCTTTTAGACACCAGAGACAAGATGCAGTCCTTTCAATCAGGAGCGAACTTAGAGTTGTTCATACAGGAAGAGAGAAGGATTCACCCTCTTTTGCCCAATTCATCTTGTAGAACAGAGCCCCCATCTCATGGGTCAAAAAGGGAAGAAGGATCTGGGAAAGAGGAAGGGACCTGAAAAGGAGATGCTTCTCCAGGGGCCTTTCCACTAAAATACAAACTGGGAGTCCCAGAAAAACTCCAGGGGCACCTAGAGAAATGATTGCAGGTGGCCTTCAAATATCATAGAAATTGCACGTCAGTAAGTTAGACATTGACGATTTTAACACAGGCTTGGATGCCAGATCCAATTGTTCTTACATCAACCAGGGAGCAAACATTTGCAGCCATTTCATGATGGTTCGGTTACATGGCATCTGGATAGCAGTGCATGGCGATTGATTGGAGAGTTATATTCGGAGCAGAAAAAGACGAAATGCCAATTCTAGTAACAAAACTTGTAGATCTTATCAACTTAATTCAAGTAAGACAAAGATGGAATCACTGAGCATTTCACTTCAATTGAATGCTCACTGGTCTTAAGCTGTATGTTAACTCTGAAGGCAAAGACCTAATTACCGAACATGTAGGAAATACTGAATATACATCAAAGAGAGAAACCAATGAGTGTAATTAGGAAATTGATCATTTATTTCTAACACTCCAGTATTGGAACCCTGCCAGAACTTCGTAACTTGTATCATAAACTTTCATAACTTGTAAGCAGTGGTCAACTTTTCCATTTTTTCCATTTTGCCTGCGTTTGCAGGAAGGCATTAGGTACGAAATCAGAGAATTATAATTTTAGTTTTGTTATTAATTGACTTTTCAGTTTAATTCAAGCCACATAACTGTTTCTGGTCTGTTTTCTCATCTGTCTAAAGAGGTATTCTATCACTGGGATACTGGCAGGAGAATATGAAATAGTGGATATCAAAATGCTTGGAAAAGGTAAAATACTACTCAGATATAAGGCATTAGTAATGTATGAGCGTGTTAGGTACCTAATGCTTAAAAACCTAACTCATAACCAAAATGTTACATTTCTTTACAAGACATTTAAAAAATCAAATGACATATTTATTTTATCTTACTCTAAAATCTTCTTTTAAGATTCTTTTAAGTTCTCTTTTCATTAAAGAACGCCCCTAATATTCTCCCAGGTAAAACGATCAAGATGCAATTTAGAAAACAAGTGATTATAAACACTTAATATTCATTTACTTCTTCCATCCTGTCATTTGTTACTGTAACATTTATAGCTTTAAATATTAGGCCCGTCTTACTTAGCACAACATTGGGTAGCGCTGCTCATTTATCTATTTAAGAAAGGCAATTTGGAGGAGGGGTAGCTACAGTGACGGCAATTTGTCATTAACAGCAGTTCTAATTAAATAACCTCAACTACACATGACTGCACCATCTTGTGCATTTTCCCTAAGTATCTTCTAAACTGTAATAATCCACCAGATCAAAAATTCAGCTGCTTATGAAAGTGAGAAAATAGTGATTTACATGTTACACTTTAAAAGCTTCATCAAAGCTGTAACAATTTTGTTGGATAAACAATGTGATTCATGAGATTAATAAGAATTTCTAGATATGAACAATATGTACCCTGAGAAGAATATGATCTAACAAGGAACTGATAAATTATGTTGGGTAAATAATCTGCATACTAAAATATGTGTAATGGAGACAGGAAATTAAATATTGAAATGTGTAAATAATACACAGTTTGGTGCGTTGGGGTTTTTTTCCCGCTTAATTGGGTTAAATCCCAGCCTCACAATAATAGATGTCCCAGTTCAGGTCCTGGTCATCCATGCAAGAAAGAGAACAGAGTAAACTGACATGTGTCCCAAATCCAGATTCACACTGGGCAGGAAATAGCAAGTTGTTTGATGAGCTCCATTTGGAGTAGGTACCTGGGAAAGAATGGCAGGAAATAGCCATGGAATTCTTTTTCTAGAACTTTCAAAAACAACATTTGGGGGCTTCCCTGGTGGCGCAGTGGTTGAGAGTCCGCCTGCCGATGCAGGGGACACGCGTTCGTGCCCCGGTCCGGGAAGATCCCACATGCCGCGGAGTGGCTGGGCCCGTGAGCCGTGGCCGCTGAGCCTGCGCGTCCGGAGCCTGTGCTCCGCAACGGGAGAGGCCACAACAGTGAGAGGCCCGCGTACCGCAAAAAAACAAAAAAAACATTTGGGGCTTTTTTCCTCTCAAGTGAATGAGTGCCTTTGAAAATTGGAATCAATTGCACTAGTCCAAAAGACTATGATGATATGGAACTCAATGGAAATACTGCCAGGGCTAAATTAATCAGAATGTTTATACAGGACCTGGATTCTGTAGCCAAGTGTTGGTTAAAAATTTCTTCCAAAGGCCATCTCACCACCCATTCCTGGTAGCCCCTTCAGGAAGACCTCACCAGAGCTAAACGAGTAGGCGGCAAACCCATCAGACATTATTTTCTTCTTCAGGAAAGTTATTTCTGGGAGGAGAAAAGCTGAAAAGTCTTCCCAGGTCTGCACCGGGAACTGTGCAAGTACAGGTACAAGGCATGGTGGAGGGCAGCAAAAACTTTCCAAAAGATTGGGTTGTGAAACAGTGATCAATGTTAGCCAGGCAAGGAACAGGTAAGTGCATTCCAAGCAGAGGAAACAGCAGGAACTTGGAGGGACAAAGCATACATGCCGAAACATAAATAAGAGGTACAAAATGTTCAAAAATAAGACTAAAAGAGGAACTGCGGCTAAATTAACCACGTTTGTATTTGTCATGCTAAGAATTTTAGAAAAAGAAGAAGCAGCTAAGAATTTTAGGAAATGAAGAACAAGCTTGAAGAAAATACAAGTAATACTGGCAAAATATATAATTAACAAATGACTGGTATCCTGAATATATAAAGAACACTTACAAATCAATAAAAAGACAATGCAGTAGAAATAGGGACAGGCAATTTCCAGAACACACAGCCTAAATGACTAAAAAAGACACTTTAAAAGATGTTTTGTTTTAGCAGTAATCAGGAAACTGGAAATTAAACATAACAAGGTAGCATTTTAAATCCATCAGACACAAAAATCTGACAATACCAAGTGTAATGAAATTATGGAGCAATCAGAACTCTCACACACAGTTAAAGTGTATAGTGGTATAACATTCTAGAGAAAAATTTAGCAATAGTCAATAAAAGTTTAAGATATCAATACCATTTGATCCAACAATTCCCCTCCTTGTACTACAGCTTAGAAATAAGTCTCATATGCGTATATAAATATATGTGTGTAAGATTCTTTTTAGTAGTAGTGTTCATATTTGAAAAAATGTAAATCACTTAAACATCAATCAACAGGAAATAACCCAGAAAAGTGTGGCAGACTCATAATAAAATATTAAACTGCAGTGAAAATGAACCAGAGCCACACATATCAAGGGTGAATCTCCTAAACATAATACTGAGCAGAGAAAAGAAAAAGCAAGTTGCAGAAAGATAGACACCTTATGATGCCAGTCACAGAAACTTTTAAAACACACAACGTAATAATGTATACTGCTGGCAGCCATGTATATGTGCAGTACTATATAAAGATAGGCACGGGACGTGGAAATGATCATTGCCACACTTCAGAGAAGGGTGTTTTACGAGGTAGGGGCAAAGGCCCTGAGAGTTTCTGCTTATACTGGTAATACTGTATTTCTAAAGCAGGGATATGAGAGCTCATTATAATAATTTTTGTACACATATGTGGAATCTAAAATATGATATAAATGAACTTCTACAAAACAAAAAACAGACTCACAGACATAGAGAACAGACTTGTGGTTGCCAAGAGGGAGGGGGAAGGCGGGGAGAGGTGGAGTAGGAGGTTGGGATCAGCAGATGCAAACTATTACAGAATGGATAAACAACAAGGTTCTACTGTAGAGCACGGGGAACTATATTCATTATCCTGTGATAACCCATAATGAAAAAGAATATATATGTGTGTGTATATATACATATATATACACATATACAAACACATGTATAATTGAATCACCTTCCTGTACACCAGAAACTCAAACACATGTACAACTGAATCACCTTCCTGTACACCAGAAACTAACACAACATTGTAAATCAACTATACTTCAGTAAAACAAGTTTTAAAAATAATAATAATATTCTTTACCCATTTTCATACATTCAAAACACTTCTAAGTCAAATATTAAAACAGAGAGCTCACAGAGATAGCAATAAGGAGAATGAATCAAGGTGAGGGAGAAAAGGGGGGAGGGGGACAGGAAGTGGTAAGATAAGTTTTAATTGGCAGAGATTCCTGCTACTACAGCAATGACACACAAACCCTGCACTTTTCCAAGGAGGATTCATCAAGAGGCTGACTTTACCAGGACTTGAGTCTCCAAATTAACTCTGTAAGAATCCTATATCCAAAAACATCCACAAATGGGTAGATTTGGCAAAAGGGACACACACTTAAAGGGGGAAAACAAAACAGACAACTCCACTCTAGTTCAAAAGTAATACCAAGTTCCCTATGGGGGGTGGGGCAAGCTAATTTAACCCTTTCATCCCCTTGCTCCATATTTATTATGTGGTGATAATAATACAGGGGATGTTGTGAGGATTAATAAATTCATTTCTCAAGCTTTGTAGATAAAAATGTGCTCCATAAGTACTTTATTTTAAGAACTATGAAACGGTTTGTTTATGCCAGTGTCCTATTCAGCCATTCCTTAAACCTTATCTCCCAGTTCCGGGTTTTGAGACGAATACGGGGTCTTTTAAATGATTGCTAGTAACCTTTGAGGATTATGCATTTTAAGCACTGGTTCACAATGAATATGTGACCAGATATGTCACACAGGAGGAAGTCAAAAATATAATCCCCATGAGGTTAATGACACAAATTGTATTTAGAGTTTCAATTTGCTGCAATAATTCCGAACACTTTCGAATAAGTGACTTTGGCCTTAGCACCCAACGTCTGCCAATACAAAGACATCCTCATTTGGTGTCTATTAGAAATAAGTTAGGGTTTTGCCTGGAAGGCAGCAAATCAAGTAGTAAAATTCAATGGAAATATATATACTATGCTCTTCACAAAGATAATTAAAGAAGTTTCTTTGAGTAGTTTTCCTAGAAGCAGGCAATGGTTTATACCAGTTCATCCATACTTTCTTGCCTAGCCTCCTTTTGGAAAAAGAGCACAAACTTGGAATAAAGCTGGCCCGCTTTCAATAAAATCGAACTTTATTTTGAACCAACAATTCTGGCCATTTTATGATAACTTCAAATGTATTCATTCATCCCACAATTACATACCAGAGGTATACTTTTCTTTTAGCATCCACATTAATACCAGTGGTTAGGGTAGCAACGAAATATTCTAAGCACTTACTACATATTTTCTCATTTAATCCTCACAACAACCCCTAGGAACTATCACTGTCCACATTTTATCACTGAGTAAACTGAGGCCAAGAGAAATTGAGAGATTACCAAGGATTATTAATAGTAATTGGCAGAACTGGGTGTTGAACCTACTTCTTAACCATGATGCTATAATCACACTAACAGATATAAAATGTACACTGTGATAAGTTCTACAAAGAAAAGGTATGTGGTCTTAAGATAGACTATAAATGAGATTTAACCCAACCAGGCCATAAGAGACACTTGAGCTGAAATCTGAAAGATGACTAAGAGTTTATTCGAGAGAGACAAGCATTCCAAGGAACAAGAAGGAGGACTGAAGGCAGACAGGATGAAATGAGACCCCTGGGGTAGGCATGAGCCATTGAGGAGAGATTAGACAGAGCAGAGATGCCAGACAACGCAGAGTGTTTGTACCGCATGAAGGAGCTTTGTCTTTCTGTTAAGATCAATGGATGCAATAGCACTGGCGGTGTTTAATGAGGATGAGATCGAACAGGAGGCTCGCATGAGCATATTCACCTTTTGAGACGATCTAAACTCTAGAACAGATTGAAAGGAGTCAAGAAAAGGTGTCTGAGGCTATTAGGTTGGTTCAGGCAAGAGATGATACTGGTGACCTCACCAAGGAGCTGGTGGTGGGGATGGAGAGGCGCAGGCACGACTGGAGCTACTTAGGAGACGAAAAGCAACAGAGATTGGATAAAGGGAAGTGAGGGGGAGATCAACGACCCGCAACTCATAGGTTTCATTCACGCACAGCTTGAATCTTATATAACGTGCACCAACTGCAGGCTGATGGTTACGTGATTTTCCAAGTCAAAAGCAGTGCCTCGGGAAAGTGAGCCCCCGGAGTCAGGTTTGTGGGTTTGTGGTTTCCCCATATATCACAACATAAACTGTAGAAAACTTACTACAGAAGGTTAGGGGTTGCAAAACGTCCCCAAAAGGCACCTAAGGGCTTTGATTGAAGACTTCAATCATTCATTTAAAAATCAAATAGCTTTGGTTTTACAAAACAGATTTTTTTCATGAATGGGGTAATCTGGTTTTGCTTCAGGCATCATTTCAAACATTCTCTGCAGAAGTATTTCTGAGTCTCAGTTTGCATCTCTAAAGAACCAATGAGATCTGTGCCCACTCCACCCCACCCCATGCGCTGCGTGGAATTTCACAAACCCAACTCCTTTCTTCCACTGCTGCCCAGGGCTCTTCTCTGGGCACTATACCCAAAACCTTCACCCCCACACCTAGTGGGCAGGACATTCCTGAATGTCACACAGAGAGGAGCCCAGCGTGCACCCACCGTGTAAATAAGAAATGAACTTAGAGGTAGTTTCTTACATTCGGAAGACGGTTATAGCACAAGTCTAACACAGGGCAGATTATCTTGTCTCCAAGCAACTAAGCCAGTTCCTTTCTTCAGGCACAAAGATCTACAGTCTAAGCCAATAGCAATTAAGGGAGCACAATCCTCTAGAGTCTTATGGCCACTCCAGAGCATCTCTCTAGCTTCTATTTAGTTTTTGTTAGCCTCAATTTCCTGATCTGCACAATGGGTATAACAGTAGTCACCCAATGAGAACTGAAGGAAGTAACCCATCAAGGCCACAGTGTCCAAACAGAGTTATGTTCTGTATATGTTCATTATTATGGTTAGGCCCCATCCACTGATACTCAGAGAAGAAGGTGAAAATACCGATGTTAGAGAAAAGACAGCCCTTAGCTATAGGAGCTTCACATTCTAGTGTAAGAGACAGGGAACAAAGGAAGGTTTGTAATGAGGAGGGTCAGTGAAGACACCTCTCCAGGCCCCTGACCCTCTCTCCCCTTGCTCCTCCCCGTGTTTTCACTGTGCCAGTCCCAGGAGAGTTTCTAGGGAGGCCTGGCACGAATCTGCAGAAGAAAATTTAAGAACACTGAGCTGGTAGAAAAAAAACTAGACAATGCATCCAGAGACCCTCGCCTAAGAACTTGGTGAAGCAAATCACTAAACTTGGCTGTCTCGGGCCTCCATTCCACAAACGACAGGGTCACAATCTCACCTATACACAAAGGCACGTTTGCATTTAGGAGAGGATAAGGTGAGATGCTAAGTGAACAGGCCACTGAAAAGTAAAAGCTATTAACCCAGTGTATATTAAGCACCTACTGCCTGCTCAGCAACGTGATAAATGCAGAGCAGAATGAGTTCACGCAAGGTCCCAGCTTGGGGGCAAGAAGAATCGTTCTTCTTTGGGTGGGACAAGGAATGCCACTTTTAAAGCTTAACAGTACAAGGCAGAATAAAATAAAATGATAAACTACACAGTGGAGATGACCGTCTGACAGGATTGTAGAGCAATGAGAGAATAAGGACAATGCCTTCTGTCCTTTATAAAGGACCGAGTTGGGTCAAGAAAGATGATGCAGTGGAAATTAGGGGCTGTTCCAGGATACAAACAATCTGAGTGATGACCCAAAGGTAGAAATGAGCAAGGCATATTTGTAGAAAATTGAAGTGTCTATTATGAATATTAAAAATTTATACATAGCTTTAAAGAAATTTAATCTTTGAAAACCTCATCTAATCACTCTTTTGTTTCATTGCTTAAATTTCAGAGCAGGTGTGACTCTGCATATGGGCAAACTGAGACCAAGAGAAGTTC
Source organism: Leucopleurus acutus (assembly GCF_964270905.1). Lineage (NCBI taxonomy): Eukaryota > Metazoa > Chordata > Mammalia > Artiodactyla > Delphinidae > Leucopleurus > Leucopleurus acutus. Next base: position 20,911,372 of record NC_139153.1, read on the forward strand.
ATTTCCAAACCAAAGCCAAGCAGCACGGCGGGGACAAAGGTCAAAAGCCCAGATCTTCACTTCCTTATTTCTAGCCTCATCTTGGATATTATGGTCTGAGGCTCCATGAGGAAAAAGTGAAAAACTCCCCTCTTTTACTTCTTCCATGGACTAAAAGAAAGCAGTCAGGGGTTCAGAATGTAGGCAACTAGAGTTCAGCTGAAGATTTAATCTCTCCTATGTTCCTGAGTGAATATTATTCTCCTGATTACACTGCATGTACATGGTCACAGCTACCTTAAAGGTGACATCTTCCAAAGTTCAGAAGAACACAGTTTAGAGTGTCACAGGCTGCTCCAGCATCTACTAAGTACTCATCCTGAGTTTTTTGTTTCTGGTGACATCACCAAATATTTGCACGTTGCCCCAATTGATGGTGTTGCCAAACCTTTCCACTGAATGACAGTCTCATGAAGGCCATGTTGCTTATTAGACGGTACTTACGTATCAGCATCCTTCAATATTGAAAGGGCTTACTTTCCAGATGCTTTCTCAACAAATTTGAAAGGTAGTTGCTCAGGTGACTAAGTGGGATTTTGTAAAGGCAGTGAATGACAGGAAGCCAATCCTTATCCATAAAGTTCCACTCCAAATTAGCAATACGCCACAAGGGTAGACAAGAATTGTTCTGGCTTTAGCTGGCAGATGTGCCCAGGTGGTACCTAATCTCTGGCCAGACCTGGCAAACCAAATGAATCCCGCCCCCCTAAAATCACTGCGGGCTTGTTTTCATTGAAAGCTCTATGGCTGAGCAGAGAGATCGGGGAAATACAAATGCATTTGTGTGAAAGGCAGCGGTGACCTATGCCTGAGGGCCTCACACACACAATCAGTTAGCATCCTCGTCTCCCAAGTGCCTTGAAATGGTTGGAAATTATGCAGGCTAAGCCATGTTGCACCCTCATCAAAAACAGACTTGCACATTTTTCCCCCTGAGGTCACATGTTAGGTCACCCAACCCAAGGAACAATGCGTAAAGCCATCCAAAGTGTCGATCCACCCCATTTGTATGTGGTCCATGATGGACGGATGAGGAGAGACTAAATGAGACCCTTTTCTCAGACGCTAACATAAGTTACAGTTCCACTTACACATCAAGCCTAAGTATAATATTAACATATACATGGATCCTGCATTTTTAGAAGAAGGGGGAAAAAAGGATTTCTAATAATATGCTACTGCATACAAAATTTATCTAAGTAAATAATTATTTTTAAACCTAAGATTTAGGCAGCTTTACTATTCCACATTATGCTAATGTTTGACAATTACTAAGTGTGGGTATCAGCCGGTGGGGTTTTTTTAAGTTTAATTTAAAGCAATTTGACACGGAAAGGTTATTACTTTAGTTGCCAATAAAAGCTGTACTTTTAACATAAGTGTACAGTAGGCCCTAGGGTATGTGACTATTATCTTTTCTGCAATTATGTGGTGTTCTACATAAATGTTTTAAAAAAACTTAGAAATATCAAAAGTACTAACTTAGATACAATATGAAAGTTGAATAGAAAGAGAACAGAAAATCCGATTATTTTAGACACAACATGGGTTGAGGTTTCCTCCTAGAGGTTATATTGGGATTAGCACCAGCTGGCTTTGAATAAATTAATTCGAACTACATCTTAAAAACACACACTTAGCAACCAGAATATCGATTTTATGAACATTCTGTCTTGAGATGCAGTTGTTCAACTGCACAAGCTAAATGCCATTAACAGTAAGAGCAAGTCTCTGAACCAATTAACCTATTTTCTGCAGCTGCTGCGCCACCAAAATAAAAAGAACATTTCTCAGATGGTATTTGTCATCCTAAGCTTTCACATGTCCCCGAGAAAAGAAAATAATTTATTGCCAGTAATCGGGTAATCTAAACTTTTTCTCTTCCCTTGATCTTTTAGCAAGATAGGACTTGAACAAAACAACATAATAATATTTTGTTCTTAAAAAGACCCAAGGCAACCTAACACTAGCTCACCTCCTTTCACCTTTTTGCATTTATCTCTGAGGTGTTCAGATTTAACTAATGGGGGAAAGTCAAGGAAAAGAGGCTAGAAAAGAATTTCATCAATAGCTCCTGTCAATTTTTCATTATTATGGGATACTCCCTTCCTATAATAGGAAACCACTCAAGAAAAATAAGGCCAGCAAAGACAGGGACATTCACCCAGCCATCTGCTTAATAGGAATATTTAATCCATCAAACGAGACCCAAGGGGGACCCCAAGAGAGAGATGAGGCTGGAGAAAGCCGAGTTGCACACTCGGGCTATGAAGATTGACCCATGGGAGCAGAAGTTGTATGTGAACGAATATTTTTTAAATCCTGTGTATACTGTGGCTATTACTATTATTATTAACATTACATTTCTTGAGAACATCCCTCTTTATAAGCCCTGACATAAATACTTTAAAAAAACATTGCCTTATCCCTTAAAATAACCCAGAGGGGTAGGTGCTATACTTACAAGCATTTTCCCTAGGACCATGCCAAGGTTCCATGCCAAGGCCGTACTGGGAGTCCCACCCACACGTGTCTGCCTACAAAATGCCTGGCCTTAGGACAATAATTCAGTTAGCATCAAAGGCTTTCTACACTTGAATCCTAACTTCATAATTTCCAAGCCAAATAACCTCACTGAAACTATTTCTCTGTGTGACTCAGTTTCCCGATTGGGGAAGTCGGGTATAACGACTGTACCTATGTCATAAATTTGCAAGGATTATATGTGCTGATGCATACAAAGCACTTAGAACCCGCCTCATAGTGGAAATTCGTTAACAAATGCTACTTTAGTATATTACTATTGCCTTTCAGCACATACCTATCAGCCTTCTTTAGTAAATGTCTTCTATTCTTCTCTGGGCACTTTGAGTGACAACCCACCGCCCCCCCCAAGACAAATAAGTCTTCCAGGAACAAGGGTGGATGGAATACTTGATACTGATAGGATATGTTTCCGAAGAATCCTCAATATAGTAAGCACTTTGTTTTTTCAAGCATCCTCTTTTATTGCCCCAATTCAACCCAGGGGAGAAATCTTTTAATTTAGCAACTTCGATTTTAACTCTTTCTCAGTGACCCCAAGGATCTGTTCGTCATCTTACTGAGACAGGAACTTGGATCACATCAGAGATTTGTGAGTGAAAATAAGTCACTTGCTAATGAAGGTGTCTAGTTACCTGCCCAACATCCATCTCCCAGTTCACCGTTATCAACAGTAACTTCATCTGAGACCCAAAGGGATCACTTCTATTTCCTTATCACCTCTACTTCATTGTAAAGGAAGAATCATTTGCCACGGAGATGTTTGCAGATTTGTGACTACAAGGGACAATTACAATACCTTAAATGGTTTGACACCCGTTCCATGAATATCCCTTTTGATATTCACAACAAAACTATTACAGAGATATTATTGCACACAGCTACAAAAAAGAAGAAACCAAGGCTCAGTAACTGAACCACAACAGCCCATCGGTACCAAGTACAGCTGCCATCTTACCCTCTCTACAAAGTCTCCCAAATTAAACAGAAACGAGCCTGGTCAATGTATACATGAGACTTTCTCTCATTTTAATCTGAACTACAAGCCTTACTTTGCAACCCTAGTTACTGTCTCACTTCCATTACGGATGCACCGGGGTGAACATCTGTTGTATTTGCCTTCCTCAGCCTTCTTGTAAATATCATCCCAGTTTTCCTTTGAAACCACCTTTTCCATTCTCAGTTCATGAGACTTAGTAGGACTAACCTATTTCCAGCTACAAGATTGGGTATGGCCACCAGGTTTGGTCAATCAGAGCACATAGATCCTGGCTGAAGAGCCTGGTTCAAGGACTGGCATGCAACCCAAGTCTGACTATTATTCTATGTCCACTGGAAGCATCAGCAAAGAGAGGCTGTCTTTACCCTAGAGTTGCTTCAATTCTACACTCTAAGTCTACAACATGTGGAGATCTTCAGTGAAGAGAACTTACCTGCAGATAAAGCCAACACAGAGGAAAGCAGACCCAAAATAGGAAGAAAGCAAATTTTTCTATCAACATTTAAGTCCCTGGATTCGGCCATGCCTGAAGCAATGCTACCCCCTAGACTTTTCAGTTAGGTGAGCCAATAAAACCCCATGTTAATTTACATCCAAGTGGGATGGGTTTCTTGGCCTTCTCCCTAATAGTATTCATGCATCCACACATGCCTGCATCTATGAGCAGGCTGCGGTCCTTCTGAGTTGTGACCTGCCTCAGTGCATGTCTGATACAGACGTGAGGGTTTGGAGAAGTGACGTGCCCTTGGTTCTCTTTCCATCATTCCTGGTACATTTCTCTGAGTCCTCAGGCAGTGTGGATGATAAATAACAAAGATGATGCATGGTCCAGCCCACTCCATTTCTTAAATAGGAAAAAATCATCTTTCTCTTCTCTCCTGTGCTTGACTAAGTAGGGAAACAACTCAGGTGTCATCTCTGCTAATGAGATGTCAGTAGGCTCCATGTAGAAGGGAGCCTAGTCCACAAGACTATTGAGGCAATAAAGTTGCTTCATTTCAAATTTGGGGTCTATTTTATGCCTATGTATACATACAGAGAAAAAAGTTTGAGGTTGGGACCCCTAGGATAGAAGGAATAAGATTCCAAATCTCACGGCACTGGCTGCTTCTCCTATAACTTCATTTGCATCTAACGGGAAACTTTCTAAGATGATTTTCCATCAGATTAAATAAACTAATGAGTTGGGAAGTGGTCACCCTGGAAGACAACTTATGGTCCAAAGCTAGCAAGTCAAGGTCAGAGGTTGGGAAGCTGGGCTTGGCCAACTCGGTGGGTACTAGCCTTTCACCAGTGGCCACTGGAACATTTCTGAGAAACAGGACATGGCAGAGATTCAAGCAAGAGGAGAACTTCAATGTAACAAGCCCTAAGAGTGCTCTAGGAGAAAAAGCAAAGGCCAATTCAAGATGGCCTGAAACGTAGAGATGGAATCTTTCAGGCTCACAGAAAGCAGCTCTGTGTTGTATCAACTTCTCAGTCAGATAGCCATGGGCTTGAATCTGGCCTGAGCCACGAGCTCTGCAACCTTGGAAAAGTTACTTTACCTTTTCTAAGCCTCTTTTTTTCCCCCTCAACGAAATGGGGGGCCTCGTGGGACTGTCACGAGCATTAAGTGAATGAGCAAGCCCCTGCCAGGTATCAAACACTGAGGATACTGCTTTGCATATGGGAACTGCTCAATAAACTTGAACTCTGCTATCAGAACTAATCACAGTCACCACAAGGGATTGGAAATATATGGAAAGACTTCTTAAAGAAGCACATTTGAAGGAATTCAAGAACATTATATAGCACAGGACTTGCGGACCCGAATTCACCGAATTGTAAGAAGCTATTTCCAGAAAGGACAAAAAGTCTCGCCAGAACTGGCAGAACTTCAACCCAAACCTACTATGGGCTGGAAGTCTGGGCTTCTTGCTCTAACATCCAACCCAGACAGGGATGAATGTGGCAAAAGAAACTAGGGCAGGGTGCCCAGTAAGCTTTACCAGTCAAGCCAATAGGTAGCGAGACCCCATCTATTGTTTGGATAAGATTCTGGGCAGGACAAGCTTAGTTCCCTGTCTTTGTATTTATTTTCTTTCACTTTAGTTTCTGAGTAAGAGATCCTTTTGAAAACACTCAAATTTGCTTTGGGTGAAATAAGGAAAAAAGAATTTTTCAAACTTGAGACATAAGATAAGGGGAGTGGGGCACCCACAGAGGACAGTCATGAGACCACAAAATAGAGGTGTCACGTGTAACTGTAGCATCTGGAGATATGAGAAGAGAGGGAAGGAGAGCCATGGTCCCTGAGCCAGTTTCCCAAAGGGATTTTCTTTGTCAGTACCAGAGTTTGCTTCCTTCCATGTTTTTCTTAACAGACTGACCTTTTGTTGAAATGACCAGCCATATCACATAAGAATTTCTTGGAAAGTTTCTGGAAATAATACAGCTGCCACAAAGAAACCTCTTACTTGAAAAGGGATGCTTTTAAGAACCCTAGAGTCAGTTCTTAGGCATTCATAAGCAAATCAGAGCTCTTAATATTGTTTTCTTCCTTAAGTCTAAACAGAAAGCCTGGAGCCATAGACTGTCTTTGTGGTTTTACAAGGTGATTGGATTATGACTTTTTAAAGGACTATCCCAGTCTATTATACGAGAACTTGTCCAACTGCTGTGCCTCTCATATTAGTCCTTCCCTTATTTGGAAGAACTAGACCATAAAATTGATAGTAACTGCACTATGACTTTGGAAGTTGTTGATATGACATAACTCTTTGGGCTTAAATTGGGTCCATTAAAAATGGTTATGATGTGATGCTTGTTAAAATATTAACAATTATCACTTCACTCTTTAAAATTAAGAAGAAATATGGAATTTACTTAGAAAATTTAGGAGAGGCTAGAATTGGGTAAAGGGCAGATTGATCTCTTTCAGGAAGAGGTCCCCAAGAGTGAACCGAATGTAAACTCTGTAGTAGAAAATTCAATCAAGTTAGGAAACTAATCTAAATCAAGTTAGCACCACTGACCATCCCAAAATGGAAGGAATGTAACAGAAGAAGGACGCCTTGAAATTTACGAATGCTCAAGCCTCATTGGACTGTCTCCTCTACATTTGTCTCATATCCTGAGTGGCAATAAAATATTTTGGTGGGCTTCCCTGGTCACGCAGTGGTTAAGAATCTGCCTGCCAATGCAGGGGACACAGGTCTGAGCCCTGGTCCTGGAAGGGGAAGATCCCACATGCTGCAGAGCAACTAAGCTCGTGTGCCTGTGCTACTGAGCACAACTACTGAGCCTGTGCTCTAGAGCCTGCGAGCCACAACTACAGAGCCCACATGCCAAAACTACTGAAGCCCGTGTGCCTAGAGCCTGTGCTCTGCAACAAGAGAAGCCACTGCAATGAGAAGCCCACACACCACAGTGAAGAATAGCCCCCGCTCGCTGCAACTAGAGAGAGCCCATGCACAGCAATGAAGACCCAATGCAGCCAAAAATAAAAATATATAAATTTTAAAAAATAAAATAAAATAAAATATCTTGGTTATCAATCAAGTCATTAAGAAAGTCAGGCTCTCTGACTTCAGACTATACTACAAAGCTACAGTCATCAAGACAGTATGGTACTGGCACAAGAACAGATATATACATCAATGGAAGAGGATAGAAAGCCCAGAGATAAACCCACGCACCTATGGTCACCTTATCTTTGATGAAGGAGGCAAGAATATACAATGGAGAAGAGACAGCCTCTTCAATAAGTGGTGCTGGGAAAACTGGACAGCTACATGTAAAAGAATGAAATTAGAACACTCCCTAACACCATACACAAAAATAAACTCAAAATGGATTAAAGACCTAAATGTAAGGCCAGACACTATCAAACTCTTAGAGGAAAACAGGCAGAACACTCTATGACATTAATCACAGCAAGATCCTTTTTGACCCACCTCCTAGAGACATGGAAATAAGAATAAAAAAACAAATGGGACCTAATGAAACTTAAAAGCTTTTGCACAGCAAAGGAAACCATAAACAAGACAGAAAGACAACCCTCAGAATGGGAGAAAATATTTGCAAATGAAGCAACTGACAAAGGATTAATCTCCAAAATTTACAAGCAGCTCATGCAGCTCAATGTCAAAAAAACAAACAACCCAATCCAAAAATGGGCAGAAGACCTAAATAGATGTATCTCCAAAGAATATATACAGATTGCCAACAAACACATGAAAGGATGCTCAACATCACTAATCATTAGAGAAATGCAAACCAAAACTACAGCGAGGTATCATCTCACACCAGTCAGAATGGCCATCATCAAAAAAATCTACAAACAATAAATGCTGGTGAGGGTGTGGAGAAAAGGGAACCCTCTTGCACTGCTGGTGGGAATGTAAATTGATACAGCCACTATGGAGAACAGTATGGAGGTTCCTTAGAAAACTAAAAATAGAGCTACCATATGACCCAGCAATCCCACTACTGGGCATATACCCTGAGAAAACGGTAATTCAAAAACAGTCATATACCACAGTGTTCATTGCAGCTCTGTTTACAATAGCCAGGACATGGAAGCAACCTAAGTGTCCATCATCGGATGAATGGATAAAGAAGATGTGGCACATATATACAATGGAATATTACTCAGCCATAAAAGGAAATGAAATTGAGTTATTTGTAGTGAGGTGGATGGACCTAGAGTCTGTCATACAGAGTGAAGTAAGTCAGAAAGAGAAAAACAAATACCGTACGCTAACACATATATATGGAATCTAAAAACAAAATGGTCACGAAGAACCTAGGGGCAGGATGGGAATAAAGACGCAGACCTACTAGAGAATGGACTTGAGGACACGGGGAGGGGGAAGGGTAAGCTGGGACGAAGTGAGAGAGGGCCATGAACATATATACACTACCAAATGTAAAATAGATAGCTAGTGGGAAGCAGCCACATAGCACAGGGAGATCAGCTCGGTGCTTTGTGACCACCTAGAGGGTGGGATAGGGAGGGAGGGAGACGCAAGAGGGAAGAGATATAGGGATATATGTATATGTATAGCTGATTCACTTTGTTATAAAGCAGAAACTAACACACCATTGTAAAGCAATTATACTCCAATAAAGATGTTAAAAAAAGAAAGAAAGTGATGGGAAAATAGGAACCCAAGAAATAATTCTACATGGCTCTTTAAGAAGTCAGCCCTTACCAACAAGAAGGTCATTAAGCAGATAAACTATTAGGTGTTCCTTGCTATCAAAACATTTTTGGGGACTTCCTGGCAGTCGAGTGGTTAGGACTCCACCTTTCAGTGCAGGGGGCATGGGTTCGATCCCTGGTCGGGGAACGAGGATCCCACATGCCCTGGGGTGTGGCCAAAAAAAAAATTTAATAAAATCGCACACCTCTATAAATAAATAAATACATTAAAAGAAAACATTTTTTAATTAGGAAGTTCGGTGAAAGTGTGGTCGTTCATTCTGAATATAAGTAATTTCAGACCAGCACATAGTTGAACACAGTACCCACTCCACAGTTTGATTTGAGAGGCCTGTGAAGCCTTCCACCTCCAAAATATGATCCCTTGATCTCTTTTTTTTTAGATATGGTAACTAACCCCCTTCCTTACCCCCTCACTGACCCCTCCACAAACATCACCCACCCATTTTTGAGGTAAGACATCTTATTTTCAAGAATGTACTATTACAATGCACACATTTTGTCCAGGAGGATTAATTTCTAACCCACTGCTACAGATTCCTTAGTTTATCAGTTGAATTTGTTGTAACTCTACTATGGTTCAATTTCTATCTGTAAATTAGGGAATAATAATGGTATTTACCTATTAGAATTGCTTGCAAATTAAATAATTCATGCAATGTGTCTGGAACTCAGTAAGTGCTCAACAGATGTTGGCTCATTTTGTAATTGTCGGTATTGTTTGTAAGTGATTAAGCTGAAAGTCTCATGGTTATGACTACAGAACTGAAAAATATAGAAGTAACAGGGAAGGAAAGTTCTGTCATGCAGAGAGCAGCCCAGTTAAACCACACAGCACAGGGGACCACAGGATCAGATGAAGTGGGGACAGGCATGAAGGCAGGGGTTCTTATACCCTTTTCTGTTCCTCTACTTCTGAACAAATCTTCTCCAATCCCAGTATATCCTCTGAGAAAGTGAGAAGGAAAATAATCTCTTCAAATTTCATTAAATGGTTCAGAGGCCACTTTTTTTTCGCTTCTAAGGAGAACAAGGCTGCATGATTTAAATGCTCCTAATGAAAGATTTTCTCAGCTCTGTTAATTAGTGTCAATTGCAATGGTGGTTTCTGTTTCAAATTCATTCTTGTTCACCACTTTACCCTTACATGATGCTACAAAAGGCTGCAGCAGGCAAGAGGTAACCCCTACTGAATAATCTTCAGGCAAAATGCTTGGGATGAATTCCTGAGGGCCCCAGTGAGGTTTGTTTATTAATTTCATAGTGAAGAACAGGACAAAAAAGTGAGAGCAAGTATGTAATGAACAACCTGACACAGTTGTCAAGGTGGAAAGGTGTGATGGGGAATAGAAATGTGTTGAAAGTGCATGTACTGGGATATCTCCTAGCAAATACCAAGGTCTGTGGTTTGGATTCCAGTTATGCCTGGATGACTGAAAAGGCGACCAGTAGGAAAGATACCTAGGTAAGCATCATTCATTTCCACTCATTCATTCATTCATTCAACCCATATTTATAGAGCTCCTACTTAGGATGCAGTTCACAATTTTACTGGAAAGACAGACATCCAAATGAATCATACAAAATTGGATGGATGGATGGATGGATGGATAATAGGTAGGTAGATAGTTAATGGTACTGGGTGATAAATACAAGAAGGTTAACTAAAGATGAGATGACAGTTCACTGTAAAGGGACTGATTTATTCTTCAGGAAAGGGAGGTTATGTTCTAAAATGACATGTATAATTCAGACCTGAGGGATATGTAGCAGTGAGCCAGGGAAAGGTTTAGGGGGAAAAGGCAGCAAGAAAAGTATGAGGCTCCACTGCGCTGAAGCAGACCTCGTCCTTCATCCCCTCAACACCAAGAAGCAGTTAAGGAAACCCAGCACTGGAAGGAGGGCAGCTTATAATCGAGGTCTTTGGAGGTTGGGCATGGCGAGATTTTTTGACTACAAGGTGGGATGAGGTGGGACAGGACAACGTCAGCCCTCCTCTCAGCGGCGAGGAGTCATGGCTGTAGGAGATGTAAAATCTGTGGATGAGAACGACCTTCTAGGGTTTTCGTTTTAGCTTAAACAAGAAGATAAATGACCCGCAACACTTGCTGTAAAGACAGGGAGCTGACATGTTAACTTTAAGCTTCAGAGTAATGATATCCCTTCAAAAGTATTTATATTACACTCACATGTGGCTTTGGAATGAAAACCAAATGGCAAGCAATAAAACTCTTCTAAGACAACCCATTCTGGCAAATAACTGGAATCCTGAGCTCTTTAGTAAAAGCGAATGCTGCTTCTTCCAGTTAAGTCGTGTGCCCCTGATTGGTTCCACAGACCAACAAAGGCCTTCAGAGTCCTAGACTTCCCAATGGCCAAGGGGATGGCAATGAAAATTATTCCAGCTTCCTTAACTGGACGCTCACTCAGCCAGCTGCTTTACAAATCAACAGTTAGTAACTAAACATACAGACCCTAAAGCCGCAATGTCTGGAGTTGAATTTTAGCTCCAACATTTGACAGCCAATGTGATCTCGGGCAAGTGACCTAACCTTTTTAGCCTCCGTTTCTACATCTGAGAAATGGAGACAGCAACAGCACCTACCTCACAGGGATGTGAGGAAGATTAAATGATATACATCAAAATCAATACATGGGAGACGCTGGAGCACAGTTTGCCATTAGGAGGGTGATTACTAATCCTCCCCACAGCCCAGACAGAGACCTATTTAACAAATTAGGTTCAGAGAAAATAAGGAAGACGCCACAAAACATACAGCTAAGTAAGGGGCAGGGCTGAGAGTCAAACATAGGTTTGCATTGGTCCACGTCTTTCCCACTGACTATACTATGTTCCCTATAAGCAACAGCAATGAGTACATATGAAGGCAAGAAAAGGACCAGAAACCAAGGTGGTACAAGCACCATTTTCTGAAGAAGACAGGTTGAGAATTTACTAGCAATGATTCCCCGGCCAAAGCACCCTTCCCACCTATTTGTAGCCCAAGTCCTGTTTATCCTCAAACAGAGGGAACATAGCAAAGGAAGGCTGCCTTGAAACTTACAAATGCTCAAGCCTCATTGCACTGTTTCCTCTACATTTGTCTCATATCCTGAGTGGCAATAAAGTATTCTTAAGAAAATGATGGAAAAGTAAGAACACAAGAAGTCCTGCATGGTTTTATAGGAAGTCTGCCCTTAACAACAAGAAGGTCATTAAGCAGATAAACTATTAGATGTTCCTTGCTACCGAAACATTTTTAAATTAGGAAGTATAGTGAAAGCGTGGTCATTCCTTCTGATTATAAGTAATTTCAGACCAGCACATAGTTGAAAGCGATACCCACTCCATGGTTTGATGTGAGAGGCCTGTGAAGCCATTCCACCTCCAAAATATGACCTCTGGCCCTGTTTATCCTGTTACCAGTTTAAAGGTCATTTTTGCAGAGATGTTCCCTACCCGCTGCCCTGTGCCTCTGGCCTAGCTTAGCTCCTTCTGGTGAATGCTCTCTTTTTTTTTTTTTTTTTTCTGGTGAATGCTCTTAAAGACACTGGAGCTTTCCTTACGAATAGTCATCACAACTACATTGAAATATTTGTGATGTAGTTATTTGTTTCGACTCCATTTCTTCCAGGAGAATGTAAGTTTCATGAAACAGGATGAGGCACCTTATCTAGCCGTAGATCCAATGCATGACACATAATAGGAACTCAGTAAGTACCTGACGCATGAGTGGACTTTTGGTCCAAGAAAAACATTGCCAGATACTGGGGCACAACATACTTGCAATAACATAATGAACTTGTTAGCAGTGGAAGCAAAAATCACCATAAAGTCAAAAGCTAAATCACTAATTTTTTCCGATATCAAAATAAGGTCACATGAATTATTTACTAAACATGACTTTGCTATTAGGTGAAGAAGGAATCAGAAGGTTTGTGTGTATTTCAGTGAGCAATATTTATTTTGATACTGTTTTATAAATACCAAACTAGTCAACCAATAGATTGAGGCTGTCTGCCCAGAGAGTTAAGTTACCTCAGTTATCTGGAAAGAGTACAAGGGTCCCCATGTTTCGATTTTGGAGTCTTGAATTCTAATTTAATTCTCAGTGCATCTATAACAATCGGTTATAGATTGAGCATTTTTCAATTAAATCTTAAGTAGGTGCTCATAACATTAACAGATAGAAGCAGCACTGTTCTCATTTAAGCCAGGGTGAGTCTCCTAAGATAAACCTGTCTTGTCCACTAGATGCTCTGCAAACAATACAACTATGCAGCCTTTAAGCATGGCTCTTAGGAACCCTCCAGGGTTCCAAGGAACCCAGTTTGAAAACACAGCCAACACTAGCAGAGATTTGACTGATACCTTCAATGCCAGTTACCTGCTCCTGTGCTGAGATTACAGTCAAACGAGGCTCTTACAGCATTACACACAGTAAAGCAACTCTGAGGTGGACTCATCTCTGAGTCAATCCATAAAACTATGTGAGTGTCACACTGATCATTGTAGCTATAATCCCTACCTTAGATACATTCTTCTCCTCAGTATTTGAATATACCCAGAGAAAATGATTTGTGGTATACTGCATTTAATCTTAATAAATAAAGTAAAATCTATTTTCAATTTTAGATGTGGCATGGTTTCTACATTTTTCACCTAAGAACTAATTTCAGGAAAAAAGACCCATGAATATACATTTGCACTTTGTAGAAAAGTACAAGATTTATCCAGCTCAAATAAGAAAAGCTCCTGGCCTCATGGAAAACAGGCTGGTAAATTCCTTTAAGTGACTTCATTCATTCACTCATTCTAATAATATTTCTTTTTTTATTGAAGTCTAATTGACTTAAAATATTAGTTTCAGGTGTACAACATATTGATTCAATATTTTTATACATTATGAAACGATCACCATGATAAGTCTAGTTACCATCCATCACCATACAAAGTTATTACAATATTATTGACTGTATTCCGTATGCTGTACATTACATCCCAGTGACTTATTTTATAACTGGGAGTTTGTACTTCTTGATCCCCTTCACCTGTTCCACCCATCCCCCACCCTAAAAATATTTCTTGAGCCTGCACTATGCCACTGTAGCCTTAGAAAGTCTACACACCTCATTTGTTCCATCAATCATGGCAACATATATTCATTGTGTGACTGCCACGTGCCAAGAGCCTGCCTTCGTGGAACTCAGAGTCTTGCCAGTGAGAAAGATTCCTTTCAGTAAACAAATCAACTAGAAAATTATAAGTAGTGATGAGACTATGAATAAATTAAACAGAGTGCTGAGACCGACCATGACAGTCTACATATAAAATACAGCTGAAACATTTTTGGAGCCCTACCGATCTAGCAATTGAAACCTGTTGAAAGTATAAGAAACAACTTTTGGGCTTCCCTGGTGGCGCAGTGGTTGACAGTGCGCCTGCCGATGCAGGGGACGCGGGTTCGTGCCCCGGTCCGGGAGGATCCCACATGCCGCGGAGCGGCTGGGCCCGTGAGCCATGGCCGCTGGGCCTGTGCGTCCGGAGCCTGTGCTCCGCAACGGGAGGCCACAACAGTGAGAGGCCCGCGTACCGCAAAAAAAAAAAAAAAAAAAGAGACAACTTTTATAGGCAATGCCAACAACCTATATTCAAACAGCCCCTAGAGCTCACAGCCCCTCTTTGAGCTCTAGGTGACTCTTAGATTTCAGTGCTTAGTAGGAAGCACAAGAACTTCATTTCTAAAGTCAGCTATTTTTTTTAAACTGCTGTTCAGGATAATTTTTGCACTATCATTGTATCAGTTTTCTCATGTCTATCCATCTATTCAAGTAAGTTATCACATAGATAACAAGTTCTAGAACAGAGACAGTGAAAAGGAAAAGAAAAATTCTTTTGGCAGAAAAAAACAATGGAGTCAAGGAATTGGAAAATTGTGTAATTTAATTTAGAGTGAGGACACAGGATTTAGAAAGCTCCAACTAGTAATGGTGTTATAGATAAAACTGTTCTTGGGGAGATAAAAGTGCCATTTAGATAGGGAAAGAGAAGCAGACGAAGTATTTCAGATGGGGAGAAGAGTTTATATAAACAAAAGTTGCATAATCTATCTTTCCATCTATGTATTTGTCTAGCCACCCATTATGGTTCCAGTCGCCATGCTAAGTAAGTGCTTTCCATACCTCATCTCATTTAGTCCTTAAAACATAATAGGTAATAAAAAATTCATTATTACTCTCATTTGTTTTAGATTGTGTTTCTTATACATAGAGCCTGAAGTACGAATTCAGGTGCATGTGACTTACTGGGACAAGCAGGACCCAGACAGGGTGAGGAAAGTGAGGCATCTTAAAACACAATTTTAGGAGGCACTCCTTCTCAGGGTTGTGCAACTTGCATGACCTGGCCAGTGAACATCTCCGTAAACTCTGCCCTCTAGATGCTTCACTCTCCTCACCCTAGTCTGAACCCTTGGGCAAGTGCTTTAGAACAAACTTGTAATGAATGGGGTTAGGCAGGAGAGTGAAGGTGAGAGAGCAGGTGAAGAATGTGGTCCTAGGAGAAGTCTAGCCATGGGCTGACCCACAGCAGGAGTGGCCTGGTGCCTAAGTGGCCCCACAGAATGGTGCACGGGAGCTGGCCTTCTGTACCCGCTGTATCAACAGGTCACTGACGGCCCCTGGGGAGGGCAAAGGTATAAGATGTTAGCTGCAGCAGCTGGGGGCTGGGTGCAGTGGTAGTTAATGAGAACCTGCACGGGTTAAATTGCATCTAGTACATCATTTTGAATAAGCAGAATCTAATACTTACAGAGGCAGCAAATCTTTAATTGCTGGTCTTCAGGGAAGCCTTCATGTATAGCATTTGCCAACTGTCCTGGTGTAAATCCTCCCACCAAGGCTGATTTCAAGCTACCAACACGATCTGTGAATGCGGAGTTGGCAAGACATGTGGCCAGTCTCCAGCAACAATGCATGGGGCTCAGGCAGTTTAGCGGTCAGAGGAGAACCAAAATTTGATCTCAGGTTGCCTGACACATCAAGGCATATCCACAGTGCCAGAGAGCATGAGGCAGCAAACTCTGCCTGTCAAGAGCCAGGTAGGAAATATATTCTGCTTTGTGGTCTCTGTCACAATGAGTCAATTCTGCTGTTGTCGTGTGAAAGCAGCCACAGGCGATACATAAAAGAAGGATATGGCTTTGTTCCAATAAAACTTTATTTACAAAAACAGGCAGTGGGTCGTGTTGGGTCCATGGGTTGTATTTTGCCAACATCAGCTGTAGATGTTATTTAGTATTTTTATAATAAATCACATCTGCTATTTACTTACTGAGCAGGTCCAACACTAAAGTGATGGAAGAGAGGCACCTAGAACACAAAATTTGCCTCACCCTAGGTCTGGTCCTGTTATTGAGCCACCTGAACCAGATTTACAGGTGTATTGATCAGGGCTCATTTGTTCAAATCTGAATCACTTTAGCAGAAGAGGATATTAACACAGGGAATTAAGAGCTTGCAAAATTGTTGGAAGGGCTAAGGAAGCAGGTGAGGCAAGGCAAGCAGCCTACCAGGGAAGCTTCTACATCTGCCTCCCTCAAGAATGTGGGCAATCAGGAGGCTGCCCATGGAACTGCTGAGTTCAAAGACACAGTCACACAAGCATGGTCCAGGATCAAGGCCACCGCCACTGCCATTCAACCCCCAGGAACTTAGCGAACGGCACTAGGACACTGCTGCAAACAAAACCAATGTCTACAGGCTCATGCCTGCCAGCAACAACAGCTGAAGTCACAGGAAAGTGCCCCCGCCTCGCGTCCATCTTCCCAATACCAGCTGCATGCACCTCTGGGGACCTAATTTTCTTCCAGAACCCTAGCTGCAAGAGAGTCAGAGAACTGTGTATTTTAGCTACTCAACTGGTGACACTAGAAGAGAGATGAAACCAATGCTGAGTGACACTTGACTGCATTCACCATAGTAGGCCTCCTGGCAAAGGCTTTATTTTCTGAGAACTTAAGGGTACCTGTCCAACAAGCAAAAGACTTCCCTGGGACAAAGCCGGTTCCAATCAGAAGTTCCTGCTGGTAAAGGAAACACCATTCGTGCCAATACATACACACACACACACACACAAACACACACACACACACACACACACACACACACACACACACACACACACACACACCCCTAGAGTGTATGATGGCACTGGTGGTAGGGATCAGAAATGTCTAGCTGAGGGATAGAGGGTAAGAGTACAAGATACTAGAGAAGATTTGCTTCAGGCATAAGGAACTGGGTCAAGGAATGCCAGGCATGGTAGTGGTCAGAAGTAGTGAAATTAGGAGCCCTATAGGATAGGAGAAGGCTGGCAGTTGCTAAGGGGTGAATGCAAAGGGAAAGCTGAGGAAATGCCCTACACAGGTCATTTGCCTTAAGGGAACCATCTCTTCGTGACTGCCATACGGGGTGCAGTTAAGTAATACTAAGCATGTTATAAATACACCATGCTCTACCAACTGCGATTCGTCATCATTTCCATGAAAAAAGAAAATTTATAAGTCAATACGGTAGAGCTATTTCCTTTAAAAATGTTTTGTGTTACGATATATGACATATACAAACGTACGTTCCATAAGTGTGATTATAGATTAAAATAATGAAATACTCTCGTATCTGCCATGTAACTTAAGAATTTTACAGCTGAAGCTGCCTGTGTATTTTCCCTGATATTTCTGACTCGTTTCTTTCATTATCACAAAGTTTATAAATTTTATTCCCTTGCTTTAAAAAATATAGATGATCACATATACTTGCAGTCTGAAATTATTTCAAGTTTGCACACCTCAAGTTATTTCTAACTGATAGAAATTAATACTATTGCTAACGAACGTTTGTCAAAACCTATTTATCAGAATTAGAAAACGAACAGAAGTCTTGTGTGCTTCCAAAAAGGATGGAAAAAAGAAAGGCAGATATCTTCCATGAATGCTTAATTCACCTTGTAATTTGAGCAAGTTTTCATTTAAAAAAAATAGTTTAATCATAAAATGCTTTTAGACATGCCAGCCAGCTAAAACAGCGCCTAATTTCAACTGTTCTTCACAATGGTGAGCAAGTCGCAGAGTTAATGAAATTAAGCTTCCTTCATTTCCCTCAAACTCCCCCCACAAAGAAGAGCTGTAACGTACAAAATACTGCCTTAAGTGCGTGGCCCTGCTGGTTTCCAGGACTGGAGCCATCACTGATTTGTCACACGGTCCTCTTAACAACATATTTGTATTTTGCAAAATGTATAATTTTTTGTAGCCCCTGAACAAATATATTTACATAACTGTGTCTAACGAGAAATTACATTTAACTTCTCAGAAATGACAATAACTAAAACCTGAACTGCCAATTCCACTTCATTAGTGTGGTAGAAATGCATTCCAAATGTTAATAAAAATTCCAACATGCTGATAAATTAGAGCTTCTAAGGAGCATGTGACACCTTGGTTAATATATTCAACCTCAATTATATTTCTCTTCAGCACCCTGTTATCTGGAACCTTTGCTGGCAATCAGAGGTGCTGTTTTTCAGCGGCCAATTTTCTAGATAATGTAGCTTATCAACACTGTGGGTAAACTTGCCAATGGAATCAGGCTGCACTGAACCACACACACGCTAATTGCATCCCTTTTTTATGCATATTTACAGACTGTCACTTCAAAGAAATCAGTGGCCCATTGAGGCACCCAGTTAGCTGGAAGAATTGCCTCTTGCAAATGAAAATTAGCAAACAAGCTAGTGATAAATATGAAATGAACAAAGTATAAAAATACTGTTTTGTTCCGAAACTTCCTTGTCATCCCAATTTATACTCGCAAATGGAAGGAGTCTGGAACCTAGGATGTGCCTTTTGTTTCAAACGAAGACAGAAAGAATTCTTCCTTAAACCCACTAACTAGGTAAAAGCCTATTAGCTTTTCCCTCTTCTCCCACGCCATCCCCACCCCAAATTTCTATTCTCATAAACAGGTTATTAAATCCCGTATTAGATTTGGTTTGGAGTTTGAATAGACAAATGACATATTAACACTTCAGAAACAATTAACCCTGGGAACTTAATTAAGTTCTTCTGACTTTAAGGAAGCACATTTCCAAATAATGTTTCTAAACTCTCTCGATTTGTTCAGGAATAGCAATGCTTTCCTTCTCTCAAGTCTTCCTAGGTTCAACAGCAGAAAGCTTTCGCTGGCTATATATGGATAAAGGTTATGGTGTCACGAGCCTGCTGTAATCTGACTAACTCAGAGCGAGTATAAAAAAAGACAGGTACCAAAAAATAACAATAATTTAAAAAAAAATTTTCCAAAAGCCCCAAACACTGGCCATATATAAAAGAGAAAACGATCTTATAATTATGTCCTAGGAACTGCACACACACAAAAATACTGAGACCTGGGCTGTGTGTTTGTCTGAAATCCTTTCCCTTGCTTTTTACAATAACATTTTGAAATCTTTCACCACGAGGACAATGTTTTGAAGGCAATATTAGGTTTTGGAAAACATGTCATTTTAATATAAGCAGGTCATTTTAATATAAGTTAAAATAAACCACATACCAATTAAACTATAAATACTTTTAAAGGTCTTGTGCCAGAGTGAGCAATTTAGAGTCGCAAAACTCAACAAATAAATGGCACTTAAAGTCTTAGCTTACAGCTCAGGTTCAATGATACTTTATTTGGTTTGGAGAACCGAGCATCACGCCTGCCGTATTTCACAGTTTCAACAGACTCCTAAATTCCTCATCACTAACATTGGATATACAATGTCATTTGAGAGTTTTTTTTCTTTTTAAGAGCACAAGCAATAACATAAATATTGATACAAACACCGGGGGAAACATTGCTATTTTAAGAAACACACTACACCTACATGCCTACTGCTCCTTTCTTACATGAGAAAACAGGGTCCTTTAGTAAATTAGTGCTCATCTGTGTGCACTAATTTAGACAATTATTTTATATCACTTTCCAAACTGACATACCATGGTGTGTTTATATGTCTGTCTCCCTGCCCAGACTGGGAACTCCTTGAAGACATGAATCTAGTTTTGTGCAAAGATGAATAAAACAGAGACCCCAGCATTGAGGAGTTCAAGGTGTATGGGGGGCAGGGAAAGACACTTACTTATGCAGCTATCCGGTACAAGGGAGAGGAACAAAGTGCTACGAGATCCTAACATAAGACCTGTTGGTTCTGCCCAGGGGTCTGGGAAAAAAAATCACACAATCGATGACATTAGAATCAGATCTTAAGAGATAAGTAACACTTCAATCCGGCAGGGAAGGGCATTTCAGGTGCATTGAACCACACAGGCGAAACAGAAGGCTGAAAGGTAAATGGACGAGTCATGGGAGAGATTTTTGGCGATGCTAACCTTAGGCTGGGGGAGGGGGAGGTGGGCAGGAGCATCCACAGTATACACAGAGAGAAAGACCTGAATTCTGTCTATGGCTATGTCACCTTTACCTTTAGTATCTTTTGCTGGAGGAAGACAAAACGTGGGGAAGGCTATGTGAGCACTTGTGAAAGAGAAAAATTCTCATGAAGACTGACCAAAAGACACACTGACTTTTAAAAATGTGTAACAATTTTCATTTTTAAAGTTCACCTGCAGTGCTATCAAATTATAAATACATATTCACCCAGCACCTTTACAGGGTCTGTCTATAATACAGTAACACTGATTTCACAAGACACAAGAAGATCTTATCCTATTCCTCTATATGGACACACTGAAGAATATGTCTCAATCACTCTTGATTCAAATATTAATAAATTTCCCTGTCTCTTAAAGGGGCTCATTGAAATTTGGCTCAATCTTTCGTCTTCGGAACGTCTGGAGGAAAAGACAGCAATCCCGGCTAATCTGGCAGAGCCTTTAAGGGTTTATCCAAAAACCTACTTTATTGAAGATGGTTTTGAACTTTAACATTCCGAAAACCTGCTTTTGTGAATGGGCAAAAAAACCTAACAAAAGGAATTACGTAATATCAAAGCTAGTTGGTTGGTTTCAGAGAAAATTTTTCAATTGATTAATACATCATTCACTATTAGCTATTTTATAATATAGACACTGCTCCTAGAACATAAAAGGCAAAATAATAATGGTAATAGTAATACTAAAATAGCAGCAGCTTACAATTTTAGCCCACTCACTATCCGTCAGGAACTGAGCCAGTGACTTTACTTACAGTATGCCATCTAATCTCTAGAACATTCCCTTGAAGGAAGTATCTTCAGCCCTGTGTTTTATAAAAGAAGATACTGAGGCCATTTCTGTTGGACAAGGCTGCGAACTAGTTAACGGCAGAGCCAGGATTCCAATCGGGGACACAGCCTTCCAAGCCTGGGATGGTAACCACTGTAAGATGCTGCCTCTTTCTAAATAATGTGAGATTGTTTCTCTTTTTCAACTTAAGCTTGGCTAAATTGTTTGGGGGGGTAAAAAAAAAAAGCTTGAGCAGGGAGGAGAAGAACAAAGAGGGAACAAAAAGAGGGAGAAGAGAGAAGAAGGAGAAACAGAGGGCAGGGAGGAAAAGAGGGCCGAGAAAAAGAGAGAGAGAGAGAGGGAGGGAGGGAGGGAGGGGATGGAAGAAATGGAAGAAAAGCCAGTGAAAGCAAGAATCTCATTTTTCAGGATGCTCCCGTAACACTCGCTACTCCCCATTCTCCACACTTTTTTTTTTTAATTGAAGTATAACTGATTTAAAATATGGTGTTACTTTCAGGTGCACAGCAAAGTGATCTGGTTACATACACTATTTTTTCAGGTTATTTCCCATTATAGGCTATTACAAGATACTGAATATTGTTCACCGTGTTGTACAGTAAATCCTTGCCCATTCTCCACACTTCCTTACTACTTTTTTCCCTGGTCCATCTCTCTGGTAGAATATAAGCTCCATGAGGGCAGGAACTGTATCTGTCTTGGCCGGTATCCCCTACGACTAGCACAAAACCAGCAAAGAGTGGGCACTCACTAAATGAAGAAATAAAATAAATTTTATTTCCTTCCCTTCATGGTTTGAATATTTCACTTGTCAACTAGCTGTTTTCTTGTTCTCTATAGCCTCAAAAAGAAATGTATCAATGCCTAAGACTACAAGGATAGAACAATTCCATTCTATTGTACCCGTACATTTGCGATCGCAAATTATTTAGGTCTAAAGAGTGCCCTTTTGTTGTTACCATTAGTGTGATCCTCCTAAGTAGGACCACCGGGCTCCTGTACTCTAATGCTGTCCTAATTTTTTATTCATCTTTGACTGAACACTGGAAGAATGTAAATCAAAGAGTAGAGTTCCTCTGCCTTCTAACTTTTGAAAAATTCCCTATAAGGCAGTTGGAGGATAATTCCATAACCAGAAATTTCACTGCTCTGAACATTCCACAGAGGTCAAAGATCGTTTCAACCATTTTTGTAACCAAAAAAATGAATACTTAACCCAATGAAGAATGGTTTTCAACTGGAGTGTTACCCCACTTTATACTATCAATCAAAACAAAATCATAGGTTTCAATATATAAACATTTGTTCTACATTCAAATTTGTAGAAATACACATTTGCTTCATAAATGAAAATAACCCAGCAGTTAAAATGTGTGTCAAGGATGTGCCCTTATCTTGCTGAGTTTCTTATTGTTTATTTTGCTTACGCTTCATCAGACACCTGTTTTGTACTGAAATCTTCATTAAAAGGTTTTCCTTTTTTTTTTTTCCCCCTCCTTTTCTCTCTTTTCCCAAGCCCTTTGCTTTTTGGATTAAAGCTACAATTTTTAATCTGTCTTCCCAGACTCCCCTTTCACTGGTCAGAAGGAGACTTTTCCTTTGTGTTAGAATTATTCACAGGACCCATGGAATGAAGGCTGAGCACAAAATAAACTCAGCTCACAGAAGAAAAAAAAAAAAGTGTTGCTTGAAGAGGATGGCTTTGGAACATTCGCCAAGCTCAGGACGAAATAAACAAAACTAGAACTAACTTGGGAGCAAGAATATTCTCAGAGCAAACAGCCAAGCTGGGAGCCAGAGCAAAACAGAGCGTCCTGAACATCTGTTTTGTTTTCATTTCAGGAACGAAGAACACCTTAGTCCTCACTGATTGTTTTGCTTTGAGCAGTCCCTTTGGACTTTTGCTAAACCCAGAGAAAACCTGGGACAACTTGGACAACATGTGAAAATGCAAAGCGTTTACTTAATATTTAAAAGAAAGAACAGAGAGAAAGAGAGAGAGAGAAAAGAGAGAGGTACCTTTGAAAGTTTTAAAAACTCAGGTAAAATACAATTTATTCTGACTATTTTTGACACAAATCACCCTGTAATTGCCATTTCTGCAGGTGTCTCAATTACGAGAGTACGGTGTGGTTGTTTAAATGCCTATACATTTGTCTGAAGAAGAGAAAAAGCCACAACATTGTCTATTAAATGTCAAAAAGCCTTTTCTTTAACTATAGAGGGCTTGGACAGAACTCAGGAAATACTTCAACTGGAAAAGAAATGTTAAAAGCTACCCTTCAAGCTATTGGAAAACCTATTATCAAATGTTAAAACCTTGAAAAAAAAATCCATGAGTATCCCGAGCTGGATTACAGATCTTTGTTTAGCAAAGGTTCATCATCATTGATAACCAAAGACAAAGTAACAATGGATGCAATCTACCTGCTCATTAGGAATCACGATGCTTAAATTAAGAAACTCAAGAACAGGTATCTGATGACGTGTGTTCTCTGGATGCAGGAACCACAGTTACTTACAGAAAATGCCGACGGTGTTTCTCTTTATCACATCTCTAAGTCATCATGTCAGCACTTTGGACGCTGCTAGCTGTCACTGTGTGTGAGAACCTAAGGAGAAGGGGGGAAGAAATGGACATAACTTTCCCTCAGAAAAAAACCATGTGGAAGAACATACATCATGTACATGCATAGGCAGACAACCTTTCACTTCTTTTTCTCCGTTCATAGGACATAATGAGAATTAATTAGCACATTCCTAAATCATGTGCCCCAATTTCCTCTCTAATGTGTGTATCTATGCATAAGTGAAGATTTTGTAAAGAAAGGAGACAGAAATCAGAAAGCTGAGGTCAGAGACAGAAGCACAGATGTACATATAAATGGATGTTCTGGGATTGTGTCTCTTTGTGATGCAGAATTACAAATGATTTTAATTCAACCCCTTCAACATGAGCTATCCTTTTTTTCTGTTCTAAACACAGTACCTACAAGCCCCCCAAATTCATCTCTTACAGACTTGGAAGATTTGAAAATTTCTCCAAAATGCCACATGTCAGTCAAAAAAGAAAATGATTGGCTTTTAAAATTATAATTTAAAGCACAGTGATGAGAGGGTATGTTTTCATTAAAATTTAACCCCTTTTTAAGCTCTTGTGTCTGGGGCTTTGGGGAACACACTGAAAACCTGGGGGCTTTGCCTGCATATCCTTCTGAGAAAAAAAAGCTACAAAACAAAAAGCACAGAATTACAATGAACTGTAGCCTGTGTTAAAATAAGGCCACGTCCTTCAGTATGCACCTCAGTGCAGGATTTACTGCTCATTGTTTGAAATATACAGAAAAATCAAAGGTCTGTCACTTCCATTTACAAATGTTTAGAAATTAAATCTAACAGGTAAGGATTAATCCATACGTGTTCTTGAACCTTATTTTTTTTAATGGTATCATTTTCATATCCTCTGAGGGGAATCAATTTCTGTAAAGTGTAACCTTTTTGTAGTAGGAATAATCATTTTTGCATCATGGTAATATTCAATTAAAACAAATTATTTTAAAAGAGTATTCGACAAAGTAACCCCTAAACATAACAGTATCATACAAAAACAATTGAGGGTTCAAAACATTTTATTGTCCTGTTTCTTTAGTCCAGCATTAAAAAGCATTACCTCAGCAATTACACAAATCTATACATGTGATAAAATTTCACAGAACTGTACAAAACAATAGTGCACATCGAAAAACCAACAGAATCACATAAGGTCTACAGTCTAGTTAAGAGTATTTTGTGAAAGTCAGTTTCTCACTTTTGATATGTACTATGGTTATGTAAAAGGTTACCATTAGGGGAAGCTGGGTCAAGGGTATGTGCTACCTCTCTGATGTTTTTTACCACTTCTTATGTATCTACAATTATTTCAAAAGAAAAAAAATTCCCTCCACACAAGTTTTATAAGTCTGAATTCCCAGACATTATGTTAGAGTTTCACAATGCAAGGAATCAAATAGATTCTCACTAAAATTTAGATCTACAACTTTCAAAGAAATTTCAGAAAGGTTGAAAAATACATCCTTCATACACTACTATGTATAAAATAGATAACTAATGAGAACTTACTGTATAGCACAGGGAACTCTGCTCAGTGTTCTGTGGTGACCTAAATGAGGAAAACTAAAAAAGAGGGGATATATATATACACATATAATTGATTCACTTTGCTGTACAGCAGAAACTAACACAACATTGTAAAGCAACTATACTCCAATAAGAATTAAACAAAGAATATATCTTTCAATTGACTCAGATTTGAGGAATGCTGGATTAAGTCTTATCATCTTCCAAGTCCTAATGAAGAGCAGGTCTCTAACTTTCTCTGACCACCTTATACCTTGTTTGCTCCAATCTCTGTCCCTATCCACCACCCCAGGCAGAAACAATGTCTCCCTCTGTTCCAGAGCAGTTAGGTTTAGGGGTTAAGAGCCTATAGTCAGATTGCTTCTCTGATACTACCTGCTCCACCGTAGTCAAATTGCTTAACCTATCAAAGCCTCTGTTTGCTAATCTGTAAAAAGGGGATAATAACAGTATCTACTGCATAGGGTTGTTGTGAGGTTTACACGAAGCAATGGGTGAAAAGAGCCTGACGTGTAGAAAGCACTACATCAAGGTCAGCGGTGACCTAGGGTAGTGCTTCGTCCACACTTCTACTGTAGTGAGTGAAGAATAACAGGAAACCAGAGCCACATTGAGCTTCCTTTAAATGCTGGCCCCTCCTCTTGTTAACTACAGGATCTGCCCTCTCTCCAAGCCACAGCTCCCTTGTCTGAAAAACAGAATAATGATGCAGCGCCAGGCGCACAGTAAGCGTCCAGCACCAGGCGTTTTTGTTAGCGTTGCATCTACTACGTTATAAATATTTCTTCGGACTCTCTGTTTTGCTGCACTATGAGATCCTGATAGGCAAAGGTCAGCTACTATTCCAGCTTTCTGTCTCCTGCCCAGTGTCGCCACAAAGGAGATGCTCCGTAAATGTTTGTTAAATTGCAATTTTTAAAAAGCTCAGGATGGAAAAATGAAACTTTAAAACTAACCACTTGAAACACATCACAAAGGACCCCAAGAGTGAAAAGACATTTACAGGACCACTCTGGTTGCTGAAGACTTTTTCTTTTTATGGGAATGGCACCTCTTTTAAGTTTTCAGAAACCAAATTTGTAAAAGTAAGCCTCAAGGAGAGTTGTAAGTTCTGGGTTCCAAAGCAGAGGAGGCAGTGGCCAACAATCCTTGCTTTAAACCCTCAGGTCCTAGAGTAGTTAAGTAGGTGCAAGTTACACCTACAGAGGACACCACAAATCAATGGGAATGCCTTCCCTGTCTTTATTAACATACTCCCATGTGCTGTCTTAAGTAATACTCTTGAAAATTTAAGCAACGCCCACAATAATGGCCTGGGATGCTACAGTTTCCTGTAACAACGTTTATTCCTGTGCTCTCACCTCTTCATCACAAAGCAGTCTTGCCATCATCCTGAAGTCATTTAAAGGACTGGAAAATCAGCTTCAGGAAATAGTTGGTTTTCTGTCCTAAGTCCTTATGGACTGTGACTTGAGAAACCCTCCTGCAGATAAATCTAACACCCTAATAATTCAATATTTTTCTCCAAAACAAAACCATTAGCATTTTATTAGAAGAAATATTTCACCTCTCTCTCTCTCTCTATTTAAACACGCCACAGATGTAGCACTCTGTGTGGGTTGTTAGAAAGTCAAAGAATATAATTTCTTGATTAATTGCCATACACAGGATCCGAGTTATGCACAATTCTGGTAGTTAACCCCACCACCTCCCGTAAGCAGTCTTGCTAAACCTTCCAAATAAGCACATTTCTGATAAATCACTTGCAGCTATTTAAATGGATCAGGCTTTATTCCTTGGGATAGATAGATCATGTCATTTTCAAAGTGCAAGAACTACAGGAGAGAAATTCCACAGTAAACCTCTGCTGTGGTACCTTCGTTTCCCTTGCAGGCTTCAGGGAGTCTCAGTTAATATTTCTTAGCTTACTTTTAACTATCTTGTGGTCTCAGAAATGGTTGGTGATTCAGAAATTACATCAGGAGTCTAAAGATAGACTTCAATAAATGCAGCAGTTCTCGATCAGGAAAAGAAAATGCCTGTTGGTTTAAAGACTATTGGGAATCAAAGAGCTATTCTTAGTTGGGCCAGTTACAGTCGATCCCTCCAAAAGCAAGTTACCTTCTCTCCTCAACCATCCATCTACTTAACTGGGTTGCATGAATATAAATCACAGGGATCCCTAGATATTGGTAGAGTGCTCAATTCTGAGCTATGGGTAACTTTTTATGGACTTTTTTTCCCCACCACAGGCGGAAAAAGAAGTTTTGGGGCACAGTTTGCATATTGGTTACTTCACCAATGGAATGACTGATTTACCCAAGACAACAGGGCTGACAGCAGTAAAAGCAGAGGGAAAAGGTCGGGTCCCAGGTGTATCTGGGGGATGCTCCTTAATGCCACCCAACCTCAAGGAGTTACTATGCCACATTTTTTTTTTTTTTTTTTTGCAGTACACGGGCCTCTCACTGCTGTGGCCCCTCCCGTCGCGGAGCGCAGATGCAGCGGCCATGGCTCACGGGCACAGCCGCTCCGCGGCATGTGGGATCCTCCCGGACTGGGGCACGAACCCGTGTCCCCTGCATCGGCAGGCGGACTCTCAACCACTGCGCCACCAGGGAAGCCCTATGCCACATTTTTATCACACAACCTCTGGCATGAAAATTCTTTGCAGGGGATCCTACATCCCTCAATTATGCTCTTCTTTTTCCAGTACAAGCATAACGAGAAAAAGCATCTCAGTTCAAACAGGATTGGTCAACCAATACCTAAACAGCAAGCAACTGGCCCCTCTCGCCTTCACGGCCAATAAAGACCCTCAGACATCTCCTCCACTTCTCTGAAAATTTATCTTCTTTAACACTGGAGGTATGTTTCCCTAAATCTGAATTTATTTGGGATTCATCCAGACAACCCTCCCTTCTTTAGTTCAAAAAGTGTGCGGGGATACCCAGAATTCTGGAATGGATGACAGTCAATTAATTGTGACATTCTAGTAAAGAAAAAACACCCACTGGTACCGTCTTCTTGAATCTCACATCCTTGTAAATCAGGGTCAATATATGTTCATTTAAAATAAAGAAAATTACATTCGTTTTTAATATTCTTTTTAGTTTATATTACCTAAATGTCCCATAGTAAGCATGCTCCACTTCTGCAAATAAAAATGTTCTTTGAAATGCATTTGACAGGGCTTCCCTGGTGGCGCAGTGGTTGAGAGTCCGCCTGCCTATGCAGGGGACACGGGTTTGTGCCCTGGTCCGGGAAGATCCCACATGCCGCGGAGCGGCTAAGCCTGTGAGCCATGGCCGCTGAGCCTGTGCGTCCGGAGCCTGTGCTCCACAACGGGAGAGGCCACAGCAGTGAGAGGCCCGCGTACAGGAAAAAAAAAAAAAAATGCATTTTACAAAATTTTATATACATATCAATACCATGTCGAAAATACCATAAGGAAGTCTCCCTGAAGCTCGTGCCAAGTTTTGTTTGCTTTGTTGTTGTGGTTGTTTAGTCTTGTTTTTGCTTTTTAAGTTTCCCTGACCATCCCAGTTTACCTCATTATTAGACTACAAGCCATTCAATAATTGACTACTAAAAAGTGTTTTACCGAATCCATAAAATGAGAATGAAGGGGAAAAAAAGAAAAAAAACATGAACAAAAATGTCCTCTAAGTTTTCCTACACATATCCTATAATTTTCCAGTTGGCTTAACCACTCAACATATTTAAATAACCAACCAACATATTTATTTAACATTCGGCAGATGGACATGATAGAAACATCATGATTTTCAGATGTACTTTTATAACTGCAAGGTTTTCTTCATGCCAGGATCACAACAGGTTCTTAAGGTAAAGCTGCCCCTACCTGCTGTTTCTTTGATGTTAGAACAACTCTCAACCTCAACATGTCCTCTCAGATTAATTTAAAGCAGTGGAAATCAAATCATTCTCTTCAATCTATTTTTTACCCACAGCATAAAAGAGACTATTTTACATGTTAATAGTAATCTGATGTGGTTGTATAAATCTGATATAAATATGATACTCTGTTTGGAAATGATGCTAATTTAGTTTAAAATGGAGATTACATTTCAACTTGTAAAAGAGCAGGATGGAATATTAGCATTCATGGCTGTTATATAATTTCCCTTTACACTACACAAGTGTTACTCAAAATCTTTTCTGAGCCTCTTTGTCCAAAGATTTCCCATTCTTCCTATAAGAAAAAGGACTTCTCTATTTAACTATAAGTTAAACAGGTGGTACAGACCCTTGAAAAAAGATTAACAACAACATTATAAATGCATTTTTGAAGAAACATTTAAAGTTACAGTATAATAAACTGAACAGAATGTCATAAGAATGTCAAACTGGGCACAGTAAAAATAAATGTTATTCCCAAGGAAAATAAAAAGTCTGCATATTTATGTAACATTCAGCAGATGGACGTGATATTAATATAGGGTTTTCAGTTGTACTTTTATAGCTACTAGATTTTCTTGCCTAACTTGGCAACCCGAGGCACCATTTGAGTTTTGGATTTGGACAACACTGCAACAGATGTCCAGACCAATAAAATAAATTCCTTAAGGGCTCTGCTTAATTTGTGTAATTGATCAATTTTGGTTACATAGGCCTCAGCTCACCAGCATGTAACTGCCTTCCACAAAAGCTTTGCAGTGGGGATTTCATTCCATATGTTACTAGGGTTTATGGCCCCTCTCTTTGACAATGCTGCAGATAGAACAGGGCCTGGGGTGACACCTGTTGGCAACCAGTGGTGAAAAACAACCACTGATAACAGCGGATGGTTCTGGGGCAGTTTTTCTCAAACTCAGCACCACTGACATTTTGGACCAATTCTTTGTCTGGAGGCTGTCCTGTGCATTGCACGATATTTAGCAGCAACCCTGGCCTCTCTCACTAGATGAACCTAAAATGTCTCTAGACAGCGCCAAATGGCCCCGGGGTGACAACACCACCCCAGGTGAGAACTGTTGCAGTTATGTGGATGCTTCTAGAATGGCTTAAGATTTCTCACAGTTTTTTTTGTTGTTGTTGTTGTTGTTTTTGTGGTACGCCGGCCTCTCACTGCTGCGGCCTCTCCCGTTGAGGAGCAGCACAGGCTCCGGACGTGCAGGCCCAGCGGCCATGGCTCACGGGCCCAGCCGCTCCGCGGCATGTGGGATCTTCCCGGATCGGGGCACAAACCCGCGTCCCCTGCATCGGCAGGCGGACTGTCAACCACTGCGCCACCAGGGAAGCCCTCACACAGTTTTTTAAAACAAAACACAAGACACTCTTCCCTTGCCTTGAAGTCTTTCGATCTAATCATAGTTTTAGAGTTGTCTGTTGTTAGCCTGATAGAAGGTAACTGTAATATCGCTTCATCACTGCACTTAGGCGGGTGGTAATTAAGACATGGATTTTGAAACCCAACGTGAAATGTTCATCACTCACCTATTAAACCTGCCAGAGTTGCTATGTTAATTACCTCCCCATATCCCTGATTTAGCATAAGATGGCCTGCAGCCTGTGACAGAAATCAAAGGAAAGACCAATGACCTCTTTTGTGACTGCACAAATAACTACATGATAATAAATTAGTTTTTCAATTTTCAGAAGACTTTACATGGTTAAAAAAAAAATGGAGCAAGTATGATACGCAAACTTGATAGATGGCTGATCAGCACCAACTTTGAGGCTTCTTTTTAAATTTGCTTCCAATCAATGCAAATAGGAAATTGAAGCAAACTGCACGATTATTTACCTGGCTGGGTACGTTACTGAATATAATAATAATAATGAGAAGATGATGTCAGTTTATATTTTATATTGGGTATTACAGCAATAAAAGCGTGCTCATCTGACGTTTTCAGAGGTGGAGAAAAATTTGACACATACACACGGTACACACAGCACACATCCAGACACTCACACAAAAGATTTCTGCAGTCAGAATGACCTGAAGGAGTCATACTAATATCAGAAAAAAAGTATGCAAAGTGGAATGACTTACTTAACGGTAAAGAAGTACCATGACTTCCTGGCATGTTTTGTGCCTTTCTTACATCTGCTCCTGCCTCTAACAGCTTTCTTCCTCTGGCTGACAAAACACAAATAAGAATGTACAGAAGCAGAGCCCCACTCTGATGTACGATAATACTTGGCTAATTAGAAGAATCCTCCCGGTCATTATGTTAGGCAGTAGGAAGTAAGAAACTACATGAAAGCATGACACTTGCTAAGCCCTAGGACGGTGTCACAGCTGAACTGGCCTCACTTTCTTCTGTTTCTTTTAGATTTGGTTGGATTGCAAGTTCATTCCTTTAAAATCAGGGTTTTGACTTTCAGAGGGAATGATTCCTTGAACACTGCACCATCTTCTGGCCAAACGCTGAACTACAAGTTCTTAATTAAAGCGTGAAGTCCCAATTTCCTAAGAATGTCTGCTGGATGAGAACCTGATATACTTTATTATTCCTATTTTCAGCACAATAGATCGAAGAGAAACAGGAAACATTCTCCTTCTAATTAAATGAAAAGAACTCTGTTTTAAGACAGTTTTGTGCTTCACAGTCTTAAACAACTTTTGATCCCACAAATGCTCATGGGTACTCACTGGCATTTAGAATACGCTGATTGGGGCCCAAAGAGGTATGCAACATGGTTCTGGGCCTCTGAGAGCTCTGAAAGCTCATTTTACAGTTCTTTATTGTATAGTCATACAATTGTAAACTATATACAATATGACTATTGTATAGTCATACAATAAAGAACTGTAAAATGGGTGAATTCTGAAGAACCCGAACAAGAAGGGCAGTAGGAATTTGAGGGGAAACCTGAAGACTGACCTCGGTGGAAAAGATTTACTATAGACAGTGGTCCTTGAATCATGATGAAGAATGATGATGTAGCCACTAATGATGCTCAGAATATGCCAGGCACTGAGCTAACTTCTTACAAACACTACCTTAATTAATCCTCAAAACAACTTCATCTTGCTAACGAGCGTCCCACCCATGGGGTACAAGAGGTTAAGACTCAAACTCAGGTCAGCCCCGTTCCACAGCCCACCCTCTTAACCACCTTGCTGTGCCATCTCCCATGACAAGGATGAGAGGCCCAGAAAGGATGACAGAGGGGTTTCTGGAGGAATGAGATGAGCTCAGCAAAAGGGCAGAGGGAGGGATGTGCAGCTGCAGCTCTAGAATTTCCCTCTAGAAGGGACTTAGGATGGAAATCTTTCTGGAGGGAAGGGACAGCTCTGAGATGTACCTGTTTGAAGCTGTGTTCACGGAGGAGGCATACAGATACCGCCCAGAGAAAGTAAGAGGAGCTGGTGGGAATCATGGGAAGGACTGACCTCCAGGACACCCACAGCTGCTGCCACTGAGAGCACGGGCTGCATACTCAAAGAAGAACAAGGAAACCAGTGGGAGTAAATAGCTACGTGGTTCAGAAGGCAACCAGAGGAAACCGGATTCGAAAAGCAGGTTGGAAAAAGACAACCATGTTCAGAAAGTTAACCAGAGTATCAGGGTTCCAAAGGAAAGAAGAGTAAGTAGCAGATTCATTCACTCATGTAAGCATTCATTCATTCACCAAAACGATTGGGTTCAAGGGCAAAGGATTTCGGGAGGTGGGAAGAGCAGGTGAGGATTTTGCCAGTTAGGGGAGGCTTGTGCATATGCAAAGCAGAAGAAAGAAAGTCTAGAGAGAGTGACGGGAGATGCTGTAGAAATAAGACACAGCGGAGGTGGTAGAGGTGGGAGGAATGCGGTAATGGGCAGAGGTTGAGGGCGCCAGTCTCCAGAAAGGTTCCTTTCAAAGATATGTAGGTAATTCAGCCATAACCTAAACAAGGACTGCAAACTCAGTTTTGAGGCAGGCAGTAAATGCACACAGTGGGCCAGCCAGCTGAAATGAATAGGGAGTGGTGGATGGAGGAAACCTGGAGACACTGTGCCCCGTCTAAAAAGGACAGCTGAGCCGCAGTTCAGGCTGCTGCCATGCTGAAACCAGAACTCAGAATTGCCAGATGCTCTGATATTTCAAGACAAGCTAAAAAGATGGATTTCTATATGCAGTCTCTCAATGTATATGTTGTTAGAAATTTTAAAACACTATGCGGGCCAAACGAAACACATCTGCAGTGCAGGTGGGACCTGCGGGTTGCCAGTTCAGAACCCCTGGCTTGGAAGAAAGATGTGGCTTACCGAAGGTTACGTAAAGGAAAGAGGGAACGCCACATCCTCAAGTCCTGTCCTTTGCAGCGACTTGACATCCATCCTTCTTTCTGACCCACCTCCATCGTCATCATCCCCAGTGGAAGCTCTCATGATTTCTGAGATAATCGCCCACCTCCACTCGCTCCTTGTTCCTCTTATGCTACACCTGTCACTGGACTCATCTTTCTAAAATATAGTTCTTTTGTGCCACCCACTTCAGCCTCAGCCCAGAAACTTGAAATGACTTTCCTCACTGCTTATTAAAATCAGAACTTCAGCTTACCTGCATCCATTACTCTTCATGATAAAGGATCATTATGCCTTCACAATAGCCTAACATTTCTTTCCAACTGAAATGCCCTTCCAAATCTGTACATATCCTAAGCTTTTGCCAGTGAGAACTACCCAATTTCTCAAACGCAGCCTAGGTTTCCATATACGTAGATCACAGTTTTTCAGTGTCAGAACTATTGACATTTGGGGCTGGAAAATTCTTTTCGGGGGGGGGAGTGGGGTACTGTGCATCGTGGAACATGTAGTAGCATCCGCGGCTTCTATGGACTGTATATTAGTACAGTATATTAGTATACTAGTATATTATAGTAATATATTAGTATTATACTAGTATTATACTAGTAATTATACTAGTAATATAATAATTATACTAGTAATATATTAGTATATTAGTACTGTATATTAGTCCTCCCTTGAGTTATGACTACCCAATAGGACAAGATGGAAACAACTGAGCCCTCATAATATTCTCTCAGGAAAACCTTCAAATTAAGTGGAATTCTCTAAATCTTCACCAACAGGTAGCAGAAAAGTTTGCTCAGAAACAGCCAGAGGGGCAGAGGAAGGTTGGCCACTGATTAAAAGTTACTGTGTATGAATTACAGAGTCAGCAAGTCTCTTGACTTTTTCATCTCTTATCAAAGAAAAGAGGGGCTTCCCTGGTGGCTCAGTGGTTAAGAATCCGCCTGCCAATGCAGGGGACACGGGTTCGAGCCCTGGTCCAGGAAGATCCCACATGCCGTGGAGCAACTAAGCCCGTGCACCACAACTACTGAGCCTGTGCTCTAGAATCTGCAAGCCACAACTACTGAAGCCCCTGTGGTGCCTAGAGCCCGTGCTCCGCAATGAGAAGCCACCACAATGAGAAGCCTGTGCACAACAAAGAGTAGTTCCCACTGGCCGCAACTAGAGAAAAGCCCGCGTGCAGCAACGAAGACCCAAAAACAGCCAATAAATAAATAAATAAATAATAAATGCTTTAAAAAAAAAAAAAAGAAAAGAACACTTCCCCTGGGAGGTTTTGCCTCCCTGATTCCCATGCTAGGCCACATTCCCTTGCCCTGGGCTCTCACAGCACCGACGTCCTAATAATCCCTTGTTTAATGTTGGTTTCTCCTCTGGGCTGTACAATCCATGAGGGCACAGACTGTGTGTCACCGTCACAGCTGTATCTCCAGCTCCTAGGACAGTGCCTGGCATGGAGAGGGCACTTACTTCTCTGGTAATGAGTCATAAACCTTACAATAATAGAGTGATTTCCCCTTCATCTAATTCTTAGCAAATCCCAATTCTCTTATTCCTTTCAGATGCAGCTCAAGATAAATGATCTCCATGAAGACATCCTTGACTAATACCAACTGACAATGATCTCTCTTTTCCTATAAATCCATACAGCATTTCACAGGGCTTGTTACTCGTGGTTTTCCACATAGATCTTTCTCACCAATGAAATTAAAGATCTTCAAGAGAGTCTACATCTTCCAGTTTTTTATTATCACCTTTAACAATAAGTATACAGGTGACAGATCTAAATACCTGCAGGTGCAATGAATAAATGATTATGTTGTTCACTAAAACAGCTAAAAAGCCCACCATCACCAAACTGAACCTTAGAAACCAAATTTTGAATTTATGATCGTGTCTAAAATGCTTACCTAATGTCTTCTTCCTGTATTTTAAAATAAAATTTCTATTGATTCAAGTTCAATTATTATTTATTCATACCACAAACATGTCACTTTACAAATAATACATACAAAAACCTTCTTGCCAGCACACATTTTTCTCATCCCCCAAGTCTGTGGTCTGGTGGAATGAGTTCTTTGTTAGAAAAAAATAGAGAGCTGTGACTTTAAGCTGGTCAATTAACCTTCCTTGTTTCCTCAATCCATTAAATGGGTACATTAATATCTACCTACTGGCAAGGGTAGTAATAATTCCTGTAGGCTTAGGGTTTGGAGTCCTACAGACCAGATTCAAATCTGTATTCTATCTCATGATAGCTGTGTGCTATCATTAGTCAATTTAATCTCTCGGTCTTGGTTTAAATGTAAAATGAGATTAAAAATAAAACCTACCTATTGTGAGATATATATGATGATGTATACAGTTGCTAGTAAGTAGCAAGTGCTCAGTGAATGCAGGCCCTCTATTACTAGAGAGAAACGAATGAGACAATGACATTAGAAAAGAACTTTGGACAAGAATAGTTTCTAGGGATGACCCCATTTGGTGATTATTGGAAAGTTCAATGATAAAATCAATTACCTAATATTCCAAGAATTTTTTTAAAAAATGCTTAATTCTCAGTCTTATGGTCACAAAAGTCAGCCCTGGGTTTTTATGGACTGAGACTCAACCTGGACCCAGGACAGGCATTATAGTTTAAAATGTATAAAATCTGTCATTTTCCCCATTGTTCTTAGAATTTTAAGAAACTGTTGCTTTAAATCTGGTGATTCTGTCCAGCGTCTTTTCTGAGTTAGTTGGATTTTCACTGCACCAAAACTGAGGCAAACTAGAACTTCAGATGCAAAGTAAAGTCAAGCAGAAATGCAGCTTCACGCTATGGAGTTCAACGTCCATTCAGCTCCATGCTGGTGAGACCCTGTTACATCCCGTCAAACGGGTTGGGGGAACTGGGCTCCTGCACTCATCTCTCTTGCTATCCCTGTGCAGTGCCAGCCTCGACTACCTCCGTTTAGGTCTGTACATCTGCCTTTCTTCATCCACTCTCTTGAGGCTGCATGAAATACAACTAAATTCAGAGGTTAATGGCATTTTTCTCAAAAGGAAAAACAAATAAGGAGATATCTTGACCAATTCAGATCCAAAATCTTTTCTATATGGATATTTCATTCACTCAACCAATACTTTTCAAGTGAAATAGCACATAAATGTCTGAGATTTCCCTTTCACTCTGGCTCTGAGGACCTGGATTTTGTTTGCCCTTGAACAAGATTTTACTCTCAAATTTCCCATCAATAAAGCAGAGATAATGACAGTATTTGCCCACTGCATGGGGGAATTGTAAAATTTAATTAATTAAAATCTTAGATGAAGTGTCCTAGCAACACCAACATTCTGCATTACTTCCTGACCTGGATGTAAATGAGTGTTAATTTCAAAAGACAAATTCTCCAATTTATAGCATGATTGTAGAGTGGAGTTTTACACACACACACACACACACACACACACACACACACACACACACGCTCATCCATATACATATGTATATGCATATGTATAGCTTGGCATTTATACGAATGTGTGATTTCAGCGGCAAATCAGCCAAAGGAAAAATTAGCTACAGTTTTTTCCAAGGGAAATAATTTTCTGTTCATGTTCTGTTATTTTCAAAAGACTCTAATGCTGTTATTTCAAAACTAAATGTCCTCAAACAAGGCAAAGACAATTCTTCGTTGAATTATGCTTGCAGATGCCAAAGTTTCAGTGTTGTGTTAAAGTCCTACAAGAATAATCCAAAATTTTTAAAATGTATATGGAAACATTCTTTTAAAGTGAATTAAAAATATTCCACCCCTTTAGGATCAAATAACCTTAAAAAGAAGATAAATAAACATTCCACAAGAGAGAGGGAAGGAAGGAGGGAAGAGAGAAAAGAAGGGCATGAAGAAACTACTGTCATCGCTTCCCCTCCCCAAAAGAAAGTTACAAATCATCCATAAAGTTTATTCTGCATTTTGCTTGACTAAAGTTGGGCAGGGTCATTTTGTGACAACAGAAGGGAAAGGAAGAGCTCTGATGTAATTGAGTAGGAGTATTAAGAAGCTATGTCTTTTTCTCTTGGCACTCATCTCTGGCTATCACATCCGTAAATTCCTGCCTGCCTTTTTTTGGGACACAAACAGATTAGCTATTTCTTAACAGATAAATGTTTTCTCTGGATGCAGCTACTTTCATAGCTGATTAGTTGACTAAAAGCCATAGTATTTTTAAACTAGCTCGTTTATATAGATAAGGCTTTTTTTTTTTTTTTTTTCAAGATAGCACCAGTTAACTTTGGCATCAAAATATGGCCTCCTGTCATAGGAAAAGTACATGTAACTGATAAGGATTGAACGCGGCCTAATACTCACAGTGGGAAGAATATACTGCTTAGGACTGTTTATATTCTAGCATGAATGAGAATCTTTTGTTAATTTCAATAACACTCTATCTTAACACCTAAAGAAGTGTTAGATGTGAGATATAAACATTTTTATTGATATGCTATGAATTTTAATATTATTTAACTTTATTTTATTAAATTTTTTTCTACGTAGGCAGTATATATCCATTAACATTTTTAATGAAGAGAGAGAGAGAGACCATATGTAAAACATCAAACAAGTCTCAAAAAAAAGGAAAAGAAGGAAGAGTTCTCTCTAAACATCCAGAAACGAAACAAAACTAGAAAATCTGAAAGGCATCATACTTGCTGATGAACAGATACAGCTTTTAAGAAGCTACCAAATCCTTCTTCGCATTGTGGAAACCCAGTTTTTATTCACCTTCCTCAGTAATCGAAGGCAGGGATTTTTGTCTGTTTTGTTTACTACTAGACCCTCACAGTCTAGAACAGTGCCTGACATATAGTAGGTGCTCGAAAAAACCTCTACTAAATAAAGGAACAAAGGAAGACAGCTTGTCAAGGCAGGATATAAAACCTGAGATTGGTAAAAAGGAATAGGAATTCCAAGAAGCCTTTCATCTGTCACTTTGAGGTTTGCTAAGAAGAAGAAGAATGATCAAAACTAACCAGTAAATGAGGCTATGGATCAGTCTATATAGAACCTGAGATAAGAAAACAGAAAGGACCAAAGGATAATTGGAATATTATGCTCCTCTTTCACAAGAGTAAGACTACCTCACTTTCAGCAAAAAAAGAAGTGGAATTGAAGTAGCGAGAAGAAATAAGATGAAAAAATTGCCACAGAGTAAGGGGCTCAATAAATATCTCTGAATAAATGAAAGGCCGTCCACCCACATGGGCACTGGCTCAGCACTGGGACGCGAACCATAATGGTCCTCAGAAAGCTCACGTTCCAAAGAGGGGAATAAACAGGCAGATTCCAATCCTGATAGAAAAGAAAATAAAAATAGGTAAGAAAGGTGACAAAATTAAAAGGAAAACTGACCCTCCTTTTTCCAACCTAGGACACATTTGGAACTTGGGCAAAATCACATGTGCCTTAGAAAAGACACAATGCATCACAAGACGTAAGTTCCACGAAAATCCTCTGAAAAGCTTGTTAATAAATTTGAGAACTTTCCCATGAGGAGAGAATAACAAAGAGCTAAAAGTCTTCTGGAATGATGAAAGCTCAAGGGAGTATGATTGGAGGTTCAAAAATTTACAAAATAAATGAGATGAATAAGCACTTGTACAAAAAAGTTCAAGAACTGTGGAATGAGAGACAGCTCACACAGCATTAGATTGGTACATTTACGATAAAGGTTAAAAAATACCATAACCAAACATAGTACAGATTGAAAACATAAGTAGACTGGGACATGTATAGAAAAAGTCATGGATCAAAGACAACTCTCGTAGCCTGAGGTGAAATCTAGACTGTGGCCACAGTTTTTTGTTTTTGTTTTTTGTTTATTGAACTCTTTATTAGGGAAACTTCAAACATGTACAAATTTAAATACGTGTGTATTCATCCATCACGCAGTTTCAATAATTATCAATCCATGGTCAATGTCATTTCATTTTTACCCCTTGTTTCATTTATTTCCACTTCCCCACCCTAACCCCTGGATCATTATGAAACAAATCTCAAACACTGCATCATGCATCTGTAAAGAGTTCAGTGAATATTTTTAAATATAAGGACAGTTTAAAAAACACAACGATCATACCAACAGCCTGCCCCAAAAGTTAACACTAATCCCTCCACATTATCAAATATCCAGGCAAATTTCAAAATTCTCTGATATGCAGTAGCTTTTTTTTTTTTTTTTGCTGTATGCCGGCCTCTCACTGCTGTGGCCTCTCCCGCTGTGGAGCACAGGCTCCGGACGCGCAGGCCCAGCGGCCATGGCTCATGGGTCCAGCCACTCCGCGGCATGTGGGATCTTCCCAGACCGGGGCACGAACCCATGTCCCCTGCATCAGCAGGCGGACTCTCAACCACTGCGCCACTAGGGAAGCCCTACAATAGCATTTTTAAAACTTAGGAATTTATTGTCACATCTGAAAATAGAGTATAGCACAGGGAACTATGCTCAATAGTTTGTAACAACCTATAAGGGAAAAGAATCTGAAAAAGAATATATACATATGTATAACTGAATCACTGTGCTATGATATTGTAAGTCAACTATACTTCAATTAAAAATTTTAATTTAATTAAAAAAAAGAAAATGGCACTATTTCAACCAAGTCTAGATTTCTGACTTCTCTCTTAACAAAAATATCTGGCAACTCTGGGTACATATTCCTGAACAGCAACATTGAGCAGAAATGACAGAGCCACTTCCCCTTTTATGCAGGTCTTACACGCTCCAGCTCACCACACTCCTCACCACTCCCTATCGTCCTGCCCCCCTGCACACTCCACACATCTACATCACCTGTCTGGCTCTTGGACACAACTGAGTCTACAATCCTAAATCTAAGCTAACAGAAATGCTGGATGACTGGAACCCCTCCTAGAGCTTTCGGGTAAATGATGTCCTAAGTGGTAACCAGAGTCATGCTTTAGCTTTACAGGCTTGAAAAAGTCACAGACAGAACAGAAAGGAACAACCCAGAAAACAAATGCTCACATTTTAGGGTCAAACCACGGGCAGAACAAGAGAAGATGCAAAGTCAACAGACAAGGAAGCCAAGAGGGGGAATGGTGGAGTTATGAGGCACAGATTGATTTGATTAGTTCAAGAATTATTTGGAGAACCAAATTATGTGCTGGGCTTTCCTCTCTGCAAGGCATTCCAAGATCCAGAGATGGGTTATGTTGCTTTTAAAGGAGTTACGCCAAGTCCAACACTACATAAAGCCTTCCCTCCTTCCCCATTCATTTGTCAGTTTTGAAATGTGAGAATGCAAGCCCAGTAGGTTAAATTAAAAGTGTAGTCACTGGGGCAACGTATTAGTGCTCTTAAAATTGAAACGAAAATTAAAATCTAAAATAAGATCTCTTACACTCACCTATATCTATATGTTGACTCCTTTTCAGAGAGGCTGGAATGCTCGGGACTCAATGTAAGAAAATAAAATGGTGTGTGTTTGACAACCAGATGCTATTCAAAATTAAAAGAGCTCAATTTTAAAACTGGTGCAAGAAAAGACATATAATTTGCTCGCTATGCACACAGTAAATTAAAAACTAAAAAGAGGCAATGAGTGTGAAATATTAAATATTTACTTCTCAGGGTATTTTTGTGCACTCTGATATTAATGGGTAATAATAATTACTGTGCCTTATCCAAGACACACCTAGACTGGGAAATTAAATTCCCAGCAAATGGGAGATATATCAGTCAATGCACATGCTCAATTCCCATTATGTTAATACAACCAGAGGAAATGCACCCATGGAAAACAAGAGATCCCCAGAAACTTAATATAATGGGAAATCTGGAAGGGTCTTTTCCCTTGGAAGTAGGGGAATTAATTCCATTTAAATTTCTCAAAATAAATATGCACCCAGGACAGAAAAGCTGAGTACGTAAATGATTTCATAGAAAACGACTCACAAATGACACTTGTCAGTCTCCTTTGTGTATTAAAAACTTGAAGATGGAAGTAATGGTAATCATAAATAGTAGATTTTAAATGGTTTTCCATGGCAATATAGAAGTTGGTGACCCTAAAAACGTCGAACATGGCTTGGGACCCTAGGAGGAAGCTCAGTCAAGGAAATCATTCATCCATCTGAGACCCCACGTCTTTAATAGGAGATGCCTTGCCCTTCTGCTCTCTTTTCTATTTGTTAATTCTAATTCCCCAATAAAGTGTCTATTTGACCACAGGGATACGAAGCCCAGTGGATATCAGAGCCATGCCTCCATGTCACACATGGAAAAGGGGATTAGCCCCGGAGCAGTGGTTAAGGTAATTCACAAGTCAAGAGGCTGGAGCTCTAGTGCAAAGTTCTGCTCTTTAACCACCTGGATGACCTTGATCTTGACCTCAGTATTTATATCCGTAAAGAAGGATGGTAATAATCCCTATCCACCTATTTCACAAAACTGAAAGTCCAAAAGAATGATATGTATGTGTGAAGGTAACTGCAAAGGTAATTGCAAAGCACTCTACAACTGCAAGGACCATAAGTAATTTAGGGCTGAATGTCCTGCTTTTCAGAGCTTTCATGCATTTACTATGAATTTTTTGTCTTTTGGCCTTTTTTTGAGTATTAGAGTCATACACATCAGTATAAACAAATTAAAACGAGAGAAGCAGACAGAAGAGGAGATATTATTCATGTTCTCGCCACCCCAAAATAACACCCATGAACACTGTACGTACATCAATCTCAGCCCGGGCTGTCTCCCCACCCCAGGGGACATTTGGCCATTTCTGGAGACATTTTTGGTTATTCACCGTTCAGAAAGAGGTAGATGAGGGGTGCTACTGGAATCTAGTGAGTAGAGGCCCTGGATGCCACTAAACATCCTACAGTGCACAGTACAGCCCTCTACAATAAAGAATTATTCAACCCCAAATGTCAATGGTGCCAAGAATGAGAAACCCTGATCTAATATATATGCATGTATGTGTGTGTAGCATCACATGTGGCATTAATGCCAGAAGGCCATTCTACACTGTCTTTCACCAAATTAAGCTAGGTGGAAGGGCAATCCCAGAATCTCACATTTAACCAATGTTTGCTGCTACAATAACAACATACAGGCAATAAAAGAAATTTAACACAGAAATTATAAAATATTTCTCCACATACATTAAATGGAAGCAGTGTTTATGATAATATAACACCATTTACTCTCCCAGCTTCTTCAATAACTGCTGGAAGCTGCTGAAGTGATGAGTGAAGAGAGATAGGATGGCTTCTGCTCAAGCAGATTTAGGGGTGAAAAAATATTCTCGTGGGTAATTTTTTTTTTTTTTTGGTTTTCTTATGAATAAGCAGTTAGAGTTAAGAAAATAAATAAGTTTTCTATTTTAAATTCTCTTTAC
Organism: Leucopleurus acutus; assembly: GCF_964270905.1. Classification (NCBI taxonomy): domain Eukaryota; kingdom Metazoa; phylum Chordata; class Mammalia; order Artiodactyla; family Delphinidae; genus Leucopleurus; species Leucopleurus acutus. Next base: position 20,954,267 of record NC_139153.1, read on the forward strand.
TAAAAGTAAATATTACTTTTGACACAGCTAAGAAATCAAGCATCAAAACTCGACCAAAACAAATTGAATAATTAAGTTAATAGAAATGGAAAGATCTCAAATAGGAAAGACGTTCCACAACTTCTTCTTAAAGAACATTGTAGAAAAAGATACCAGTTAAATGAGCTCATCATCATAATCAAAATCAGAACTACCATCTTATTTTTCTCTTAGTAACATACAGTATACATCTTCATATGTTATGTTTCATATATATATATATATATACACATATACATGTATATACATATGTATATATACACAGCACAAAAATACTTCATTGTTTGGGTGTACATAATTTACTTAGTCAATACCTCACTGCAAATATTTTATTTCCAATCTTTCATTAAAGTAAACAATGCTACTCTGAACATCTTCATTGTTAAGTCCTACGTACATCTTGAATTATGTTGTTAAATTGGTAGAAGAGGAATTGGAAGTCAAAGTGTAGTTCATATAGTCGTTGCCCTCCAAGCGATTTTTACTGGAAGGCAAAATTCAAGTTCACCTTTACACTTGCTCTTTTACCTTCTCTAACAACCTGATTCTACTCCTGAAAGTCAGGCCCACTGCCATTTCTGGTGAGCAGGATTGTTTTCAATGACAGCAATTACTTTATGCACAGGAGATACGCCACAGACTGTCCAAAACATCCTATATTAAAGAGACTGCCAGGTTTTGATTCAACCAACTGAATACTGATCACTGAATTACCATTCACGTAAAAGTTCACAGAGACAGACCCACAGCAAATCTGATTCAGCCACGAGAGGAGCCCTAATTAGCAGTTTGTCATTCCTTCAAACTAACCTCCTAACCTCATCCAACTGTCTATGTGTCAATTCAATTTACATAAGTAATTAATTTGTTAAATGTTGTCCCAAAGCACCACGTTCAGGCCTCCTCTTTCTGATGGGTTCTCAGCAAACACTCATGGAGATGGACATTATTCGAAGTTTCGACCTTTCTTTTGTTGTCCCTATTGTCAAGAATTTGGTCTTTATTTTTCTTCTGAGAACTGCTCGGCTGAACTAGAAGATACTGGAAGTGGTTTCGCCAACCTGATCCAAGACACATGAGGGTGCCAACGGGGGAAAATTCAGAAATAACTACACTGTGCTTTTTAAAAGTCATTACAGCAGACTATGTTTGTGCCTGGGCATATATGCCATTTATACAAAATATTTCTAATCAAGTGAAAAGGGTTCCGCAAATGTGAAAAGCACCCCATAGTTCAATAATTTGGACCATGATATCACGGTGCTGCAGTTCTTCTCTCTGGCCACTAGGGTGTCATTTTTCTGCTCCAAAAGGCAATTGGCTAGATGGGGCCTCTAGCCTATAATACCCCCCTCCAAGTGTGAATTTATTCTTTCCCGCCTTGCTAGCAATTTTTACTTTTCCAGCTTGTCACATAGAATCTTGCAAGTCTCCCTGGAAGGTGACTCATATTTAAATATGAACGGGGCAGCTGGCTTCTGTTATCTTAAAGGGTTACATTATGTCACTGCACATTTTCAGCTGGGGTAAAAACAAACTGTGCTCTTTCCACATATCATTCCAGTAATATATATTTGTATAAGATCACAGGGACTTATAAGCTGTCTGAAATTTTTCCAGCTCTAAAAATTAAGACCAAGGTACTCGGTTTCTTAAGAATTCAGCAACAACAACTAAAAACATCCGTTTATTACTCGTCGTGCTGTTTAGGATTATTTCTTAAAAGAAAATGATGATGATGATGACGATGACAACTATGATATCGACAAGAACAATGGTAATAAAGGTTAACTTGTGTTGACATTCACCGCACACCTGGTGCTGTGCCAACAGCCTTCCCTGTAGTCTTCACTACACTCCAAAGAAAGAGATACTCTGAGTGTTCCCAACTTTCAGATAACGACTCTAAGGGCTTAATGGGAAAAGGTCAAAGAATTAGAAAATGGAAGAGGCAGGCTGTGAAAGTAGCCAATTTTAACTCCAAAGCTTGTACTCTTAACCATTAAGATATGCATTCATCCTCATGTCTTAGTAAATAATCTTCTAAGGTTCTGGTAAGCAAATCTTAAATTTTCCTCAGGAAAATTTAAGGAAACCTTTCCCAGCCACCCAAGGCTAGACGGGATGTCCTGAACTCTCCTACCACATGCACAAGGCCTCTATGAGACCAGGCAGCACACTGTGTTTACCAACCTGTCACTCCTGCCCCCACAATGGAGTGAAAAGTCCTTGGGGACACCAACTTCATCTCTTCTAAGGGCACCCAGTACTGGGAGGCACTTGGTAGGTGTTTGGTCGAAGAATGAGCATATCAGCAAATGAATTCTACCTCCTTTATCATAGAGCAGCCACGTGGAATTTCAGCCCTACATTCCTCTTCTATTTTCCAATCATCCTCCATGAAATTTATCTCACTGGAAAGTTATCCCCAAACCTGCTTCCTTCCAAAGAATGGCAGGCACTGGAGTTGGACTACCTGGGTTAGAATACTAGGCCATCACTCCCTTGATGTAGAGCAAAGGTTTAACCCTCTTGGGTCTGTATCCTTAGCAGTGAAATGGGTTCTAAAACAGCACCTAATCTACACTACAGAGCCGGGAGGTGGTTTAAACATCATAACACAGGTACTGTGATTAGAATACTGACCGACACAGAGCAAAAACTTAGTATACGCTAAGTACAGTAGTAACAGCAATAGTATTACTAGCTGTAGTTGTAGGTATAGGAGCACTAGTATTAGCAGGAAAAGTACTCCCTGAAAAACTGAGCATGAGGAATCAAGGAGGAAAGATGAGGACACAGCCTCACTTTTTAAAAGTTTATATGCTATGTGGTGCTTTCCCTGTAAAGGACATAGCTATCTCATCAAAAACGTATCTTCTGGGCTTCCCTGGTGGTGCAGTAGTTGAGAGTCCGCCTGCCGATGCAGGGGACGCACGTTCGTGCCCCGGTCCGAGAAGATCCCACATGCCGCGGAGCTGGGCCCGTGAGCCATGGCCGCTGAGCCTGCGCATCCGGAGCCTGTGCTCCGCAGCGGGAGAGGCCACAGCAGTGGGAGTCCCGTGTACCGCAAAACAAAAACAAAAACAAAACAAAACAAAAGTATCTTCTTTAAACATTCCCCCAAACCAGTTACAAAATAATAATTCTTATGTGCCAACGACTATGTTAAACATGTATGTGCGTTACGTAATTTAATCTCCATAACAACGTTTCAAGGTAAGTCCTGTTAACCTCAGTTACAGATGAGGAAGTAAAGATTCAGAGAAGTAACAGTCATCTGCCCAGAACCACACAGCTGGTAAGTTATCGCACCAGGAATATGAGTTTGAATTTCTTTATTTACGTGACGGCCTGTCCCTTCCACTAGACTGAAAGCACTATGGGGCAACAGACCACAACTTCTGTTCATTGTTATATTCACAGCCCATTGCATAATAGCAATAGGGCATTTTGGGATGTGTGGGGGAAAAAAAAAAGAATGAATAAATGGATGAATAAATCCAGAGCCTAAACTCTTAACCAAAGTGTGCCTCTTAGTTACCTGAGATGAATGACATTTTTGTATAACACATTACTAGCAAAATTAGAGGCTGGCCCAGAAATTTTATAATAATGATAATAATAATAATGCTTATTGAGTACCTACTATATTCATTGTTCCTTTGCTAAAGGCCTTGTAAAGGTCTTGCTAATCCTTACAGCAATCCACAAGGTAGATATTATCTCTATTTTACCAATACTTGATTACCCAGTTATGCAGGAATTTAAAGCAGGTCTTTTCCTGAAGCCCAAGGCTTTCCACTTTGGGATCTCAACTCTGAAACAGGAACAAAGACAGGTGTGTGCTCTGTTTACTCTCAAAGAGACACACGAGATTCAAGCCAGCCAAACCCCAGTAGTTAAAAGAAGCTTCATAACTCCATTGACTGTGCCCAAGAAGAATCGTCCATGATGCCAGATCACTCTAGGTGGCCTGTGTGTGCAGAACTTTATTTTGTCCCCTACAGGGTTGAAGGCACACTCAAGTTATGGACCTTCTGCTGTCTGCGTCCTTCAGGGAACAGGTATACAGATTTGTACTTTGACTTCTGACCACTAGCAGTGACTTTATTCCAGCACCTGATGCTCAGTTTTAAGTTCCTGTAGCCTCATGCCTCTGCCAAATGTTACACCAAGCAATGGATTTGCTTATACATATCAATAAATTCCTGCAAAACCTTTCCACTTCTCTGCTACTGACCAAACCTGAAGTGCCTTCTCACTTCTGCTACACGCTCCAAATAATACCATCTGATGAATAAAGAATCAATGAATCCATTCATTCCTCTTCTTAACAACTACTCACTGAGTGCCTACTGTGCATCATGCATGGTCATTTTTGTAAAAGCCAAAGGAGGCACCAAATAAAATCAATGGCAATGACTGCTATTGCTGTTGACTCTCTTCATCCTTCTTTTGCATATTGACAGAATAATGGTCCCCCAAAGATGTCTACATCCAAATCCTCAGAACCTGTGAATATATTACCCAGCCTGAGAAAAGGGACTTTGCAGATGTTAATCACCTTGAGGTGGGGTATGAGCTTGAATCATCCGGAGGAGCCCAACCTAGTCACATGAGTCAACAGAGCCCTTTCCTGCTAAGGTGACAGGCAGAGGAAGATGTGACTATGGAAGAAAAGGCAGAGGGATGCAACATGGCTGGCTTTGATGATGGAAGAAGGGACCATGAGTCAAGGAATGCCAGCGAGAGGCCTCTAGAAGCTGGAAAAGCCAAGGAAACAAATGACCAGCTACAGCCTGCCAACACCTTCATTTTAGCTCAGTGACACCTAGAATGGTAACATAATAAATTTATATTGTTTGTATGTGATACTTTGTTACAAAAAGCAATAGGAAACTGATACACACAGCAACCGAAAAAGAAACAGCTCTCCTAGGCTTCCAAATAGCAGGGAAACCTGCTGTACAGCACAGGGAGCTCAGCTCAGTGCTCTGTGATGACCTAGATGGGTGGGACGTGGTGGCGGGGGAGGTCCAATAGGGAGGGGATATATGTATACCTATAGATGATCCACTTCATTGTACAGCAGAAACTGACACAACATTGTAAAGTGATTATACTCCAATAAAAAAAATTTTTTTAAGTATATCAAGGGTAAATACCAACTTTTGTGCCTAAAAGCTGTAAAGTACAAGAACGTAATGAATAATAAAATAAATATTAGCACTGGATATACTTGATACCAGCTGCAAAAATTCCTATTGCACGTATCACATTGCAAATCTTCCAAAATCAATACGCAACATTAGTGGATTAAAATGTGCTCTCTCACCAACTGGGTTAGATGGTCATTCCTTACACCCAGTCAGCAGAACTCCAAACTGCTCACCAAAAAGATATGCAGCAATCACTTGATTTTCATTTTTTCACTTCAAATATTTTCATTGGTCACATTCACCTGTAAATCTGTTCGTTCCAAAAAAAAAAAAAAATGTGTTTTCCACTCAGATCATTTCATCCACTAGAAGAGGAAAGGAAAAAAGGATTGGAGCTGTGCCAAAGAAGAAAAAAAGTTAATTTTCTTGCCAGTGGAGGATCTTGTTAAAATGAAACATCTTTCCCATGAAATGGATGCTAACACAACACAATACTAATAAAGCCTTTTCATAATATTTTTCCTAAAGATTACTTGCATTTTAAAAATTGCCTTTTCTATCGCCCCCAAGTGATGCTTAAAAAGATACATCACTTCTGAACAAGTGTTACTTTTTCCTTGCATTTCTGGTTAACTTACATATGCTTTTGTGAAGTTATCTTTCATCAAAAAAACTTACCAAAAGAAAAGATCCTTTAGAGCTAAAAGGAATAATTTGTAGGATTTAAAGAAGGGCTAATGAAGCCCCACATTTTTCCAAGATAACACACATGCATGGCAGACCCATACTTGTGCTTAACAACTGGGGATAAAAAGGACTTGTGTTTAACATTTCACAAACAATATATTCATTTTATGTGTATTTAATACCTGCAATTTTAAACGCAGGCTTCTAAATATTCACTAGTCACTTCATAATGAAAATTGAATGCATCATGCTTTTGGATCTTGGGGGGCGGAGGGATGTATAAATTTTTAAGGAAATATGTATCTGCTCTTTCCTCCCTCAAGAAAAAGGAGGGTGGATAAAGAAAGCATTGATGGTGTCAGGGTGTGGAACCGCTGGTGAGCAGGTGTGTGCTGTTGAAGGGGCCTCTGGTGAATTGAAAGCTTTTAAAAGAGATTGATTCTCTTGCTTAACTAGTTATTTCAAACATGCTTTTAAAGGTATTAATTACTTTACAGAAAAGAGTCTCCATTTGCTTCTAAATTGTTTCTTTGGGTGATTCTTTGCTGGCAAAAATGTCTGGGGTAGAAGTTAACAATCTGTCACCATAATTTGCAGTATAACATTTAAATGTTATACTTAAAATTACAGAAAATATTTGTGTCATTCAAATTATATGTAAAATATATTTATAATATATTCAAAATATATTTAAAATTTTATAAAATATTTAAAATTATTTGTTTTATATGAAAAATTATAGATTTATATGTAAAACAGTTACATGTATTATTCTATACATACATAAATATATGTAAATGCTAGATGAACATCTCTTAAAAGAACTTCGGTTTTTGTTTTATTCATACATAGATGCATATTCTACATAAGTCTATGAAAACTTCTACTACTTAGTTTATCTTGCAGGATTCTGTAAATTAAAATAAGACATTAATTGGCATTTTCGCTACCTTCAGTACCTGTCCCCAGTGCTACAAAGTTGTTTATTCAAGGATTTTTCAGTTTAATCTGCTGAAGGTATTTAAGTCTGCATCAAAACAGCATCTTTGGCCCCAAATATTTTAAAATGCATCGAATCTAGTACCACAAGGGTAGACACCACTGTAATTAAGTCCTCAGGAGGTTAAGCATGATTCCATACCTCCTTGTGACTTAACTCTTAGGTTTTAGCAGCCTGGGGCATCCAGGTTCGCATGAAAAATATTTTTGCAGCCCCTCAGGTACATTATATTCTCCAAGTGCAAAAGGAAACTTTCCAGTGACAAGAGGCCATTTTGCCAATTTGCTGCCCAGAACACAGACTAATGAGTCACAGACAGCAGAAAAAAGAAATTTAACACTCCTGGCATTAATGAGTCGGGTAGGGATTAGTCATTTTAAACGATCCTTAGTAATGCCATAAAGCAACAAAATAACACTTTGAAAAAAAAAACCCACAGGCTCCTTGATGTTTGAGCAACTTTAACCCAGCACCTACCAAAATTTGTAGAAATATATTCCCTATGCCATGATTTCTATACCTTTTTCCACGTAAACATTTTGAAACCAAAAAAGAATACTAAAGAAAGTAACCCTATCAATTGTGTTCACTCCTCTTAGATTTTTAATAATACTAACAGAAATTCACCATCACCTATCCAGAGTCTGAAAAGCTTCACTGCTAATGTGAAATATATAGATAAGTGAAACACGGAAGGAAAAAAATCGACATCAAAAATGCATATTTCATTGGCCCAAAATACATTTCAAGACACTGAATGAATATCTAATTGTTAAAACCAACACAAAAGACTGAAGCTTTCCTCTCAATGTTCCCAACAGGATAATGCAGTGTAACAGTTTATAAACACAAGCCAGGAATTAAAATTTAAAACTACCCCAGGTCAGAAATGAGACCACTTTATAATTAGAGAAAAAACTACTGGTCCCCAGTGGAGATTAAGAAGGAGATGGTTTCTGAAAATGTACATAAGAGCGACAAAAATAAACAACTTCCACAGTCTGGTGGCACAATTCTGTTCCCTTGTGATGGAAACACAAAAAGGAGTCTCTAACAAGCTCCAAAAATATGTGGATGTGTATTTTAAGGAAAATTTAGCTTTCCAGACAACTATGTTTTTCTGCTGGAAATAATTAACTAACATAAAAATGATACACGGGTGTGTGTTAAAAGGACATTTAAGTGAAACAGGTTGAAGGGCTTCATAAATTTACCAAAGATTAAACTAAAGCTGGATGTGTAAGAGGTAGTGATAAAACAATCTGGGGCGGCTCCTTCTTGAAGCAAAGATGGTTTGGGCTTTAGCAGGAGCCAGGCTTGCATAGCTAATCAGTGGCATGACCAGCCCAGACTCCAAAGTAGGAGTCCCGGTCAGCCCCTTGCAATCCATATACGCTCAAAACTCGTTACGTTGGATATGCCTTGTTCTTGACCTAAATGCAATAGAAATTCTTCCTTGGGGTGCATGATATACATGAAAAAGTACAACTTCTTTTTAAAACACCATTAGAATATTTCATTGTGTGTGGACATACACTCTCGTTACTCCTAAATGCTATTCTATTGAGTACAGTTTATATTCACTGGCAAAGCGAAATCTCCAGGGAAGCCAGAGAGGGGAATGCAATTTCTGGTAATAACAGCTCACAACAGTGAATACTATCCACTTATCCCCACAATTTCCAGCTATTTTGGACTCCTTTCTGAATTAACCTTTCATATCAAAAGGAGCAATTCTGCACACAAGAGACTCCAGTACAATTTCATGCATAATTTATTCACTCAGTTCAACATTAAACGCACAGTCCTTGACTTTGTCAAGGTGGATTCTGTTGGCAGACTTCACAAGCAGCAAAACAGGAGAAATGAGATCTACAGCTCAACCTCTTCACCTATGCTGTCTGGTGAGAGATGGGGGGTGGGGACACGGGAAAGAGAAAAAGAAGGCAGGACTGTAACAGGATGCGTTGTCATCTGGAGAATCACCGGCAAGCACACAGTATTTTCACATCAGTCAGCTCTCAAAGGTTTTGTTTTTTTTTTTAAGTCCAGAAAAATTGAAACAAGTTTGAATTCTATTTCACCCACAGAAGTCTAGGGCAATCTGTTACCTTCCTGACAATTCTACCATTCAAGGGAAACAATACTTTTGTCCTGAGTTGCTTAGTAGGCCTGTTGGAAGAAATGACTCAAAGCTGTTATTCAAACAAACCCACACATTAGCTCGAGGTCATATTAGGAGGGCTCGTTTTAGAAATTTAAATAACACAGACTTTCCAATGAGATCCCAAATCCCAGATGTGCACGCCCAAATTGGCCTTCAAGAACGCAGACATTCGTTTTCTCTCTTAAACTACCCATTTGAACCCTCAAATGAGGGACGCGTGCAACCAGTTGTGAAAACCGAACCCTGATCCTCCATGAAACTGTTCCTTGGCCTTTTTAGTGTCAGCTCACGCTGAGTAGACAGAACATTCATTTGCTTTCCTTGAAAAGGCCCCTTCATTCAGAGCCATCCAACTACCGTCCGGATTAAAACCCACAGACTGCTCTAGTTCCCAGTCTCACGGATGACAAACTATTTTGTTCATCCTGTAACAGAGGGTTTTTCCCTGTCCAATGATTACTGTATTAGGACTTAACACATACCGGCAACTTTGCTATCATTATTGAATTTATTCCAACGAACGTCACCACGAGATGGTGTTATTAACATCCACGAGTTGCAGATACAGAAACTGAGGCTGAGATTCCGATCCCTATGCGAACCACTTCCCCTGCAGGCCTCCCTTTGCCTCGAAAGGCAAACCGTGAAGCTAAAGCAATGATTGAATTTTAACACTGAAACTAAGCGATTTCCCCAAATACGCTAGACGAAGTGAACTGCTCCCTAACTTCAGCACTTGCCCTTTAAAATGTGACGTCCCAGCAGCCAAGGCCCACTTTCCAAACCTGTGGATAATACGAGGCCTAGGAGTATACAACGAGACGCCCTTGGAAACTCCACAGAACGCTGGAAATTTTCACGCAGGACACTTGGCAAAAGTCTTTAAATTTCAACGTTCTTAGCCAGCTTCCCCCACAGGCTACTTTGAAGAAGCGCAAAGCACATAAATTGGAACCTTACCAAAACTGAGCCTTACTTTTCTAATTTGCCTTTAAGTTTACTGCGAGACCATGAAAATTAAATACCTTTGGTACCGTCAAAGTAGCTCGCTGAGAGTTTAGCCGTGTTTCTCGGTTACCATTCAGCACCCTTTTTATTGTCTCGAGATAGTTTCTGGATTGGAACCAAATCACTGAAATCTGTAAAAAATTCTGAGGTGCGGCAGGTTTTCTGTTTATGACCTTTTCCACCCCTGAGATGTTCGTGGATTCGCGTCCCGCCGAAAAGCTTAGAGGCGCCATTTTGCCGTGGATTCCACTGACCCGCCTCCCCAAGCCACCCGTGCAATTTGAGATGATTGGCAGGTGGGTGGGAATAGGCGGAGCCACGCCCAACGCTTTCCACCCAACGTGAGAACGCAGCGGCTGGAGTCCCCGGTGTTCCCGCCGCTCATCACCCTTGCTGCGCATGCCCAAGGGAATGTAATTTCCCTGTAATCTCAGATCCCTGGAACAGGACGTCATGCTTCCAGGACAGCCAAGCCTCAAAGCTTCTAGAATTCGATTTATTAGAAGCCACACAGAGCTTTATCTCTTGATAGACACTCAGAAGAATGTCCGCTCCTTTGCTTCCCAGCCTGGTGACCTGAGGCACGTGTCTTAACCCTTCTGCACCTCAGTTTCCACATTAGGAAACCAGTGGAATAAAAGCTACTTTAGAGAACTGCTGTAGGAACTTAACCTGAAAATGATTTTAAGTTGCTTAACCCACTGCTTGGTACAAAAGTGTTCAGTGTTCATGAGTGAGATTTATTTGCTCTCCATGCATGAGAACAATTTTTAATTTTAACCTTCACAACACATCTGGGAGGTAGTTGTTGTAATATCTGTCATACGCCTGTGGAATCAAAAGCCAGGAGTTAAGTTACATGTGTCAGTCAGTGTTGCTCAGCGGGTAAGTGGGGAGCTGGAATGTGACCATGTAGCTCTTTGACTTCAAGGCCTCAAAAGCTGAAATCACCATACTATGGTGCCACACTAATAAATATTGCTAAAAGGAGCTTTGCAAGAACTGACAAAGTACCAAGGAGGGACTTATAAAGGGTCATAAATTTAACTTGCAACTAAATAAATGTAATTTACTACTCTTTATTCTTGCATCATTTTTTGAAGCACCCCATAAAAGGGATGTCCAAAATCAGGCTCCTGGAAGGAGGCTGGTGCTTCACCAAGATCCCCTTTCTCAGCTGGTGCATCACCAAGATCCCCTTTCTCAGCTGGTGCATGTGGCCACCAGCTGCTGGGAGGTCCACTGCAAAGGGCTATTTTGTGGCCTCTGCAAAAGAATCACCTTTGGCAGATGGAAGTCACTTCCCCCGTGACAGAGACTTACAGGAGGTGTTTTAGTCAGGATTCTCTGGAAAAGTAGAACAAATAGAATGTGTGGTGTATAGAAGAAATTTATTATAAGGCATTGGCTCACACTGTTATAGAGTTAGCAAGTCCAGATCTGGAGTGTGAGCTGGAAGCCTGGAGACCCAGGAGAGCTGATGGTGCACATGAAGTCAAAGGCAGTCTGCTGGAGAATTCCTTCTTGCTTGGGAGTCCTTCAACTGATTGGACAAGGCCCACCCACAGTATGGAGGGCAATCTGCTTTACTCAAAATTCAGGGATTTAAATGTTAATCTCATCCAAAAACATTCTTGACCCATAAAATTAACCAATGCAGGAGGTTACCCCCAGGCCCTCCACTTTCAGATGGCCAGTGAGTGATATAGGATTCAAAGAGCCCAGGTAGGACATCTTTATGGACCAGACTGAGGCTAGATTTTACATGAGATCATATTCTTGCTTGGACTTTCCCCTTCCCTATTCAGCTTCCATCTCTCTCTCACAGGTTTGTCATAAGAAAATGTCCTTCAATAATCACATACAGGGGCTTCCCTGGTGGCACAGTGGTTGAGAGTCCGCCTGCCAATGCAGGGGACATGGGTACGTGCCCTGGTCCAGGAAGATCCCACATGCCGCGGAGCGGCTGGGCCCGTGAGCCATGGCCGCTGAGCCTGCGCGTCAGGAGCCTGTGCTCCGCAATGGGAGAGGCCACAACAGTGAGAGGCCCGCGTACCGCAAAAAAAAAAAAAAAAAAAAAAATCACATACAACATAACCAAATCCCTGTCTCAGGCTTTGCTTCTGGGGAAACCATGCCAAGACAATCCCTATTAGCCCCTGATTAGCTCCTGAATCACTCCACACTTTTTCAGTTTTACTCAACTCCTCTGCTTGTGTTTGTCTCACTCCACGTGTTCTCCTATTATGAATTGCGCTATTCTGACTCCACCTTCACCTGTCTGTTTGACAAATTGCCGCTACTCACTCAACCCCTTCACAAAATCTTCATCTCACTGTGGGGCCCCATGAATCCAAACTGAAAACCAGGGCTTAAGGAAATTTCATTTACTTATACATTTCCATCACAGGTTTTTGGCATGTATTGGAACTGCAGTCATAATGAATGACAGTTACCTGGACCTTTGTTCTACAGCTGTATTTGAGGTCCAGGATGCCAGAATGCCTTTTGGTATAACCTACCTTATGCTAAGACCCTAAGAAGTTTTTAAACTCCCCTTGATTGAGGTTAACAAGAAATTACCACAGATAAGAAACTTACCATATACCCATGATATATTGCCACTCAATAGCAAATTGGATTAGTATTTTAAACTGGCTAACTCATATCCTCTGACCTTTTTTCTCAACTGTAATAACCCTCAATACAGAGTGCCAGGTTAATATAATCAAGCATCTTAATATGATAGTCAAATCCCTCCATGCTTTGAGCTCCACAACTTTATTAACTTTACCTGACAAACCATCCTTCCACATCAAGATGGTGTCTTAATCTGTTTGGGCTGCTATAACAAAAATAATATAGATTGGGTGGCTTAAACATCGTTTATTTCTTGCAGTTCTGGAGCTGGGAATTCCGAGATCAAGTCACCAACTGATTCAGTGTCTAGTGAGGACCAGTTTCTGGTTCCCAGGCAGCCATCTCCTCACTGTGTCTTCACATGGTGGAGGGGCTAGAGAGCTCTCTGGGGCACTAATAAGGGCACTAATACCATTCACAAGAGCTCCACCCACATGACCTAATCATCTCCCAAAGACCCCACTTTCAAATACCATCACATTGGGGCTTAGTTTTCAACATACAGAAGCATCATCATCCACCTGACCTAGCTAAAAAGCAGGGTGAAAACTTCAACTTCATCCTCTCCTTCAGCCTCCATGGAGTCACCAAGTCCCTTGAGTGAAGTGCTTTCACATCCTTCCAATCTGTTCCCTCTTGCTCATTCACATCAGAGTCTCCCTTATTCATCCTCTTTCATTTTGACAGTTACAAGCATCTCCTAGCTGGTCTCCCTGCCTCCTGCCTCTCACCTCTGATCATTGTATCCCTGGAGATCATGTTCTCTGAGGTCATTTACAAGACTGAATCCCTCCTATGTATCAGAAGGCTTTTCATGAGAGATCCCAGCATACCTCTCTAGCCTCTCCCTGTTCCCAGACCCCTCAGCCCCCATACTCTGGCCTTCCCGTCGTTCCCACACATCCTGCCACCTTCAGGCCCTCCAAGAATCACTCCAGGCCCTTGGTGATCTTACACCAGCTGCTCAATGTGCCCAGAAGGTAACTTGCCTCTTGGCCCACACTCCCCCTCAACAAACTTCTACTCACCTCATTCAACTCCCAGTCACATTCTGTCTTCATTTGGGTTCTAAAAGCAGAGCCTGAATTGAGCACTTGTATGCAGGTGATTTACTTGGAAATTATTCACAGAAAGCAGGAGAGCAAAGAGGGAAGACTGAGGAAGCAAAGGAAGCAAGGTTAATAAAGCTGCAGTATCAAGGTGGTTGCTATTGGCAATCTCAGGACTATTGAAAACCACAATGAATCCTTCTTAGAATTGTTCCTTTATTAAAGGTGGGGAGACTGGGGCTTTGATCTACTGGTTTTCCTTTCCCCAACAGTGGGAGGTGGCCACTGGGAACATTAACTACCTGGGCACTTCTGCACTCTACTTCCAGGTCCTGATGCTTCAGGAAAAAAAAAAAAAAAAACCTCAGGCAGCAAAGCTGGCCGGCACAGCTCACACCCTCAATGTGTGGGAACTCTCCACTGCCTGAGCAACGGAATCAGAGGTGGACAGAGGGGATAAAAGGCCCCCAGAGCATCTGCTACATCTTTTTTGCAAAGCTTTCCCCTGCTCCTCCAATGACAGGAATTCTTCAAAAGCCCTCTGTGTTTAGTCCTTACTGCAACACTTCTGGAGTTTATTGTGACTGGTTACTGCTCACTGTCTTGCCCCCGTTAGGCTGTGAGCTCCCAGAGGGTATGTTCTCCTAGTAGAGAAGTTGCTCCATTCTAGAATTCCTCAAACATTTGTTAAATGAATCAATAACTAAAGCTTCTCCTAAGCCATTCCATGATCCGAAATGTCTAATTCTACATATTTTGAACACAGATAAAAAGATCAGCTACCACCTCATTAATAGGAAGTTTAAGATCTACAGCCCTGCTGTCAAACTATGACCAAATACTTTAGATTCAATTCAAAATGCTACAGTAAAGTTGTTTTCTTCCGGGCTTTTGTCATTTTAAAAGTAATAAGTAAAAGAGACAGAGAGCAAAATCCTCCAGGCTGAAGAAATTTTAAAATTTTATATAGATACTTTTTAAGTCACTAGTCAATACATCTTTATTATATTTTTAAATGTTGTTGCTATAACCTTAATCAATACAAAGTTGCCTTTAAAATAATTTAAGCAAGTAGCTGTATTTTTTTCTATTCCAGGCTCATTCAAATGAACTCGAATGACTTTTTTTCCTGTACCCTTCTCCTCCTGTTTGCTTGATGCGCCCTGACATAAATTCAATACAAATATGGGTGGTTGTTCAGAGGGGCAGCCTAGAAATGTTAATAGGCTGATCACAATAACAGTCTCATCCTAATTCTGGGCAGCTCTCATCCCTAAAAGAATCATGTTCTCAAATTCCTATAAATTTAAAATAGAATTCCAGTGCCTTTGATTGAGCGTGCCAGTTTGCATTATTTTTCCATTTTATAAAACACATGGCTGGGGAAAATGTGCATTGCACCCAAAAATGTGCAATACACAACTCATAAATAATCCTTAAAAGTTGAATTATGATGTTGCTGTTGGCTTTTGGTAAAGTTAAACTTACCATTCAATACCTTCTTGCTTAGCACATCCCATGCACTGGCACTGTGCTGGTAGATGTATTCATTATTAGGGACACAGAGCCATTCTGCCATGTCAAGCTCCAAAAGTCCACAGTGTTTTAATAGCTCATCATCAAACTCTCTTGGAACGTCAAGTAGGTTCCACTTAGCAAAGCTAACTGATATCCCACTAACAATGTGGGATACATTACATAACTCATTAACAGGAGGTTTAAGATCTACAGCCCTGCTGTCAAACTATTACATAACTAATACACCTAAAATAATTTTTTTCCCTTCAAAAATGTTTACCGTCTGTTAAACCTGATAGCCACTACAATTTTAACCAAACTCTGCACTTCGATTTACATTTCAGTTCTCACCTAGTCTTTTTTTTTCCCAGAAGTATTTTACCCACTTCTGCATATGTATATACATATATATGTATATAGAATACATATACACAATATATATGTATGTATAAAATATGCATAACATAAAATTTATAATTTTAGCCATTTTAAGTGCACACTTCAGTGGCATTACGTACATTCACAATGTTGAGCAGTCATCACCTCTATTTCCAGAACTTTTCCATCACCCCAAACAGAAACTCTGTACCCATTAAACAAAAACTATGCATTCCTGTCTCCCCTGGCCCCTGGTAACCTCTGTTCTATATACTTTCTGTGTCTATGGGTTTGCCTAGTCCAGGTACCTCAGATAAATGGAATCACACAGTATTTGTCCTTTTGTATCTAGCTTATTTCACTTAGCATAATGTTTTCAAGGTTTATCTACATTATAGTATGTGACAGAATTGCTTTTGGGGGCTGAATAATATTGCATTTATGCATATGCTATATTTTGTTTATCCATTCATGTGTTGACGGATACTTGGGATGTATCCGCCTTTTGGCCATTGGAACTAACACTGCTATGAGCACTGGTGTGTAGGTACCTTTCTGAGTTCCTGCTTTCAAGTCCTTTAGGTATACACCTAGGAGTGTAATTGCTGGATCACACGGTACTTCTAGGCTAACCTTTTTGGAACTGACAAATGTTTTCCATAGCAGCTGCACTATTTTACACTCTTAGCATGAATGTTCTTGTTGTTGTTGTTGAGTTGTAGGAGTTCTTTGTATAGTCAATATATTAATCCTTTATTAGATATATGATTTGCATATATATTCTATGGATTGTCTTTTCACTCTCTTGATAATGTCCTTTGATGTTGAAAAGTTTTTAATCATGAAGGCCAACATATCTGTTTTCTTTTGTTGTAAGTGCTTCTGGGGTCACATCCAAGAAGTCATTGCCAAACCCAAAGTCATGAAGACTTTCCCCTCTGTTTTCTTCTAAGAGTTTTATAGTTTTGGCTTTTAAATTTAGGTCTTTGATCCATTTTAAGTTAATTCTCGTATATGGTTTAAGGTAAGAGTCCAACACTTCATTCTTTTGCATTTGGATATCATTTTCCCAGCACCACATGAGAAAAGACCATCCTTCGCCACTGAATGACTTTGTATCCTTGTCGAAAATCAATTAACCATATATGTGAGGGGGTCTCTTAAATGTAGTTTCAGTGAGTCAGTTGTGAACAATAACCACTGGAGAGCAATAATTCAACTAATTTCACACTCTGTAAAGAGCAATGATCTTCAACACTGCACAAAATGTGAGATTTTTAGTATAGCATTTTCCAACATTGCTTAGATTCCTTATTTTGAAAAAGTCAGAGACGATATACAAATACAATTATTATGTAGCTCCAGGTCTAAATATTTCATGCCACACACGAGCAAGAAAGGAGCATTTCCTGGCACTTTCACTTCAACGTAAGGACAGGTTTCACTGGATTCACCTGGTGCAGTGATCGCCCTCTCACAATGACTCAGGAATGAAGGTCTCAGTAGGAAGGTCTTTTAACCATACTGGATAATTTCACTAATGAACAAACCTGTTCTAGAATCTGTGGCTAGAAGTTACAAATGGCATTATCTTTCAAAATGATGGGTCCTCACTTCTGCATTTATTGATAGCTGACTCTATAGCCCAGATGAATCCAATCCATCACTAATTAGCCAAGGGATTCTGTAAACAGGCGCAGGTTCAGATTAAGTCATGCAATTCCCTGGACCCAGAATTAAAGTTAGAAAAGAAATGAAAGCATTTCAGCTATCTCAAATTTCATATTGAATATGGTGTTTTCCTTTGATCACCATATCTGGCAACAAATATATGAACGAACAAAAACCATAAAAAGAAAAATTGTTATGAAAAGCAAAGAAAATAATCGAAGTACTTCATGGCCAGGATTTCCTTAAGTGAAGAGACTATGAAGCCTGTGGCTCAAACAGGTACATGAAAAGATGCTCAACATTACCAGTCATCAGGGAAATACAAATGAAAACCACAATAAGATACCACCACACATCTATTAAAATGGCTATTACCAAAGAGACAAGAGATCTGCATTGGTAAGGATTAAAGAAAAGGGAATCCTTGTGCAGGGTTGGTGAGAACATAAATTGGTACCACCACTATGGAAATCATGTGGAGGTTCCCCCAAAACCAACAATAGAGCTACCAAAGGATCCAGCAATCCCACTTCTGGGTATACATTATAAGGAAATGAAATTACTAAATCAAAAAGATAGCTGCACTTTCATGTTTATTGCAGCACTATTCACAATAGCCCGACGTGGAAAGAACCTAAGTGGCCATCAGCAGATGAGGGGATAAAGAAAATTATATATATATATATATATATATATATATATATATATATATATATATAAATAAATAAAAGAAGGAAATCCTGCCATTTGTGACAACAGGTATACACCTTGGGGGCATAATGCTATGTGAAATGAAAAAGCTGAACTCATGGAAACAGAAAGTAGAATGGTGGTTGCCAAGGCCTGGAGGTAGGGGAAATGGGCAAATGTTGGTCAAAGGAAACAAACTTCCAATGATAAGAGGAATAAGTTCTGGGATCTAATGTAGCACATGATGAATATAGTCAATAATACTGTATTATATACTTGAAAGTTGCTAATAGAGTAGATTTAAATGTTCTTACCACATACAAAAAATAATGTGAGTTGATGGAGACAATAACTAACCTCATGGTGGTAATCATTTTGCAATATATTCCTGTAACAAATCATCAGGCTATACACCTTAAACTTACACAATGTAATATGTCAATGATATCTCAGTTATGCTGGGGTTGTGGGGGGGAGAGAGAGAGAGAGAGAGAGAGAGAGAAAACAGCTCTTTAATAGTGCTTTGTGATTTGCTAGTGCTTTGTGATTTGCTGGGGGAAGAGATACCAGGATGCCAAGTGTGGGTGGTAGGCGTAGAAAGCATGAAAAAAAGACTTTATTGTTTCTTTATAACATTTTTTTGCAATACTCATATGACCAACATCAAAACATTAAAAAATTTTTAACTTTAATGCACTGACTGAAAACGCCTTTATTAAACATTTAAAACGTTTTATTAATAAAATGTTTAAAACATCATAAATGTAATAAAACATTTTTATTAAATGTGCATTGCAAAACAAAAGAAAAAATGAATAGAGTTTGTGCCATTATCCTTAGCTGACGTTTCTGAAACATATCTAAGAAGTTGGTAATACTGAGAAATATCATCGAGGGTTTTGGCATTAGACAAACACATGTTTGCTAGTCTATGGAGCCTACATAAAATACCCAATTCTTAGTTTCCTTGTTTGTAAAATGATGTTATTAATAACCACTTCATAGTAGTATTGTAAGAGGTAAATGAGGTAATAATGTAGAATCAGTAGAATGTGTAGCATGTGGTTAGAACTGAACAAATGTCGTTGCATTCTGAAAATATTAGTTATCTATCCTTAGGGAAATGGTGAGGCTATACATATATCTTCTCTGGTTATTCTGTAGAAAGTGTAGCAAATAATCACCCATCAGAACTAGTTGCTTTATACAGTCTCTGAAGGTGGCCGGCAGTATCCTTCCACCTTAAAGGAAATTGATAAAGACGGAAGCTAAAGTTAGAGGCTGGTTCCCAGTCCCTCAATCACTTAAGCTCCAAAAAGGAAAATCTTTTTTTTTTTTTTTTTTTTTTTTTGCGGTACGCAGGCCTCTCACTGTTGTGGCCTCTCCCGTTGCGGAGCACAGGCTCCGGACGCGCAGGCTCAGCGGCCATGGCTCACGGGCCCAGCCGCTCCACGGCATGTGGGATCTTCCCAGACCGGGGCACGAACCCGTGTCCCCTGCATGGGCAGGCGGACTCCCGACCACTGTGCCACCAGGGAAGCCCCCAAAAGGAAAATCTTATTAGGACAATAAATAAATAATGTATTAAATGGAAAAAGAAAAGTTTGTAAAACACTTGACTCAGTATCTAAAACTAAGCACTCATAAGTAGTAATTTTTTTGTCTTATTCACATCTGTTCAAATTCATTGGCAAAAATATCAAATAAAACTATATTGTCATCCCATATCCCCTCTTATTGGCACTCACACAAGATAAATATTCTGTAGAGTATGAACCAAAATTAAGCTCATTTTGAAAGATTACTAAAATTGGGCTTCCCTGGTGGCGCAGTGGTTGAGAGTCCGCCTGCCGATGCAGGGGATGCGGGTTCGTGCCCCGGTCCGGGAGGATCCCACATGCCGCGGAGCGGCTGGGCCCGTGAGCCATGGCCTCTGAGCCTGCGCGTCCGGAGCCTGTGCTCCGCAACCCAAGAGGTCACAGCAGAGAGAGGCCCGCGTACCGCAAAAAAAAAAGAAAAAAAGGAAACTGTCGTGTGGATGATATTTGGACCTACATTTCTTTCCTTGGAAAAATATTAGATAGCCTTATTTTGGATATGCCTAAAGAAGGACAATGATACTATCTAGAGAGGTTTCATTTCCAAGTATGGAGAAATGATTTGGTCACAGTTTTTGCTGTCTTTAGTACAAACAACACCACACTGACCAAAGGAATGACTTCTACCAAAACATTCCATTAAATCTTTCATCTTGCCTGCTCAAATTTAGGGTTGTTCCTTTCCCAACTAATGAATAACCAGACAATTTCTGGGCATGGATGTGACACAACTCTGTGGCACACACAGGAATTTGTCACCCACCCACATATCTTTGGCCAGAACAGGAATCTGCCAGCCACAAATTCTGCCAGTTAATCCCTCCCTCTGGCTGCAACCGTGGGAAAAACTGTCTTGGGAACATATCTCCTGCTCAAAATAAAGAGCTCAGAGTAAACACTACCTATACAAAAAGCACAAGACACATCATACCCACAAAGAGAGAGAGAGACAACTTCAGGTGAGAGATGTCAAAAAAAATTTTTTTAATTAAAAAATAAAAAAGCTTAACTCCCATGAAGGAAAGCATTAAATGGGTTTTAACTGAAAATGCAAAGCCATTTACATTTGCTTTGATATTGCCTAACTGTCTGCTGCAAAGGCCTTGAAATACCACCTATTTCAATATTACCTCCAAGTGAAAATGGTTTTAAGATGTCCTCTGTATTCTTTGCTGGGGACTGGAAAGAAATCACTGCATTACCTTGCATTTGCTCGGATAGTCATTAGCCTTAGACAGCACCATCATTTAAGAAATTTATCATCAGTGCTGTCCTTCGCACAATGTATTAGTGCAATACATTATAAAAGCACCTCACTCTGATGATGTATGGCTCCAAAGATGGCAACATCTGGAGACGAATGGGTCTAAGAATAGATTTGGTCTAAGAGAATAAATGTATAGATCCACCTTGGTAGTGTTAGTCTGCAATAAACCAGTATTTGTTGTTCTCAACCAACCCCTCAAACACTCATAACAATCTTTATAACTTCCCTGATTTAAAAAAAAACAATCATTCATGACATTAAATTGATTTTTCATGACAAAGAAGGAAGGCTTCTAAAATTAGTGGGTTGGTACATTGAGGGATAACCTAGCCCAAGCTTGATGATAAATTTCATTCATGGCTTTCAGGAAAACTCGAATTTAGCCACCTCTCACTCACTTAAATTTTTCAGTAGATTCTCCAAAGGAGAGAGGGGAGATTAACGTCTGATGTCCTCAAGGGTATGAGAACAAAAATTGAGTTACAATTAATTCGTCTATACCAAATTCTAGCTTTCTACGTGGCTGATGATACATTTTTTCCAAAGCTCAATTCTCCCGTTTCCATTCCTCAAAGGCCAGAATGCTGTCCCCTCCATTACTCTGCCTAAATAGGACGCAAATATTTTAGCTAACTGCTGAAATAAATCATTATGAACATTCAAACTCAAAGAAAATGATGGCAAATGAAAATACCTAAATGGCTCAATCCACGCCTGCTAGAGTAACCTGCAGGGCCACAGACTTCTTTGTTAAAACGTGTTCAAAGTGCCCACTTTAAAAACTTTCCAGCACAGTTTGGAAACTGGTCCTGTTTGCCCATTTGAAGCACTGTGCCTCCAGGAATCAGTGTTAAAGCGATGCCCCAATCCAACTTGCTACTGAATCCCATTATTCAGTGATGCTTCCTTAACTGGAGTTTATCCAAACTCCCTATGCTAAGAGAAAAAGAAAAGACTGAGAGGATAAAGTTCCATGTATGTGGGCTCCCTGGTGGTGCAGTGATTAAGAATCCTCCTGCCAATGCAGGGGACACGGGTTCGATCCCTGCCCCGGGAAGATCCCACATGCCGCGGAGAAACTAAGCCCGTGCGCCACAGCTACTGAGCCTGTGCTCTAGAGCCCGCAACAAGAGAAGCCACGACAATGAGAAGCCCGTGCACCGCAACGAAGAGCAGCCCTCCGCTCGCCGCAACTAGAGAAAGCCCGCGCGCAAAGACGAAGACCCAATGCAGCCAAAAAAACATAGACAAATTAATTAATTTTTTAAAAAGTTCCATGTATGCACCATCTCACCATTATGTTCAATTAGTGTATTTCCTCCAACTATGTTAACATGCCAACCAGTTCAGAATCTTAGTGTGATTAACTTGGAAGAGTCCAGCTCCTTTGACTCCACGCCCAGCAACATGAATCTCGAAAGAGGGTCTCTCCACGTCTCTCAAGCCTGCTGTAAGACTGTCTTATTAACTGGCCTTAACAAGCAAACTATTTTCCTCCCACAGGAAGGTGTCGGGGGGAGAAAAAACCTTAGTGTAGACCACTTGCCTGTGGTGATCAGGGACTTGATATGTTTTCAATGCTCCTGCACTCTGTCATCTTTTGTCTCTGCCAAGGCAATACCCTATGTTATTTCTGACAGATTTACTAAACCACCAGGAAATCTTGATTTTGGTGGGAAAGAAAAAGGCAAAAAGAAATACAGACAATTCAGAGAGACTAGAGAGAGAGTGGCAGAAGGGAAGAAGAAATGGATAAAAGCAATAAATTGCTCTGCCTCAAATTGGTTTATATTTAATGAGCTAACACCTATCTTAAATCAGAAGTCCTATTCTTAGAAGTTAAAAGAGAATCTATTCAATGCCTCGAGAGCAGCACTGAATATCATCTTCCAGTGACATTATTTCCTTTCGTGAAAGAGAGAACCTTGGCAAAATAAAATAGTTAATTAAGGAACATATCACTGTGTCACTGAATACTTTTCCAAAACTATTTCCTCCTTTTTCACTTTGATGAATTACTAAACTTTCACTGTTTGTCGTTTCCATTATACTAGTTTGTTCTCCTCTCTGTTTCCTGTTTTCTAAGTTCTTTTTGAGAATAGGATTTCTGATTCAAGACGGCTGTTAGCTTATTAAATACAAAAACAACTGAAGGCTCAGTATTAACATAAAACTCCATATTTATTCCAAGATCCCTTTCCTCCAGACCCTTTGAAGCAAGTATGCCTCAAAACCTTACGATGCCCACCAACCCTCAGAAACTATGGAGTTCAGCTGATTTTATTTTAAAATAACACGTCTCCTGCACCTAAGTGTAGATATTAGTCCATGATGTCCTCTGTGGGAAGCTCAAGGCCTGTTCCAGCCCCTCCTTCATCCCCTTCACCAAGAATGGGACAAGTTCATGACCACAAAAGACTTCAGGCCATCTTCCTCAAACCTCTGCCCACAACTGATCAAGCAAACCTGAGTCGTCAGATGTTCTTGAATTTATTGCCTCTCTTGCTCCTTTTCCTCTATATCTTTCTTTCTTTGCCATCAACGTTAAGATCCAAGATTTGCATGACATAGGGCAAAGCAGATGATTTGATTGAGGCTCTCATCTCTGGAAAACAAAACAGCCTGCCACTGGGACCAGTCTAAATGGCAAAGTTCTACACTGAGGTTTGGAGTCAAAGTCCCAGCCAACAAAAGAGCATTCTGATGCTTTCCTTTACCTCTTCCCCACATATATCTCTTGGGGACCTTGTGGAGAACAAGAGATTAGGACAAAGTAAAATTCAGCTGGGAGGCAGCAGAGTGTAATGGCTGAGTGGTCCTCTGGCATCTGAGGCTGTACTGCTTTCTAGCTCTGTGCCTTTGGGCTAACATCCTATTTTCTCCTTTTTCCATTTCATTTGGTGGTATATGATAACTTGTGGATGAATATTTGCTAATTTTACTATTATTCTTGGGATGCTGGCCTAATATTTTCTAGCTTCTATTCTAATCAGAAAGGATATGTCTGCCTCATTTTTAATTTGAGGCAAATAGAGGTGGCTTTGAAAAACAAAGAGGATAAATCATTAAAACAATACAGCAAACTATTGTGCTTTGACCATGGTTTATCAGTGAAAGTTGGACAATCATGCATTGTTTCCCTTAATCAGATACTTGTTTAATATTAAGCACCTAGTACATGTCTAAACTTGGCCAGTCACTGTCGGAATACGAAAGAGGTATGGGACCTGGTTCGTTGAGTCAAAGAGCTGCAAATCTGGTGGAGGAAACAAGACAGACATAGAATAATGGAATTTGGACCTGTCAGTGATTGAAGCACATTTGAAACAAGGGACAGACTAGTGTGGGTGAAAACAATTGGGAAGAGGATAGAAAAAAGGAGTTCGAACCAAGCCTGAATGGGAAGGTCAGACTGAGACAGGCAGAAGGAAAAAGTGTGGCATCCTAGAAGGAGGCCTCAATGTGAGTGGAGAGACAGAGACAGAACTGAGAATGGTGACAGCTGGAAATGGGGAGGAGACCTTGCTTCAAAAGACTGGAAATTATTTGGTAGTTTCCACTGAAATTAATAACATTTAAGGAGCCAGTTTCAGGAGAGAGATTACGAAATGAGTTGAGATTTTGCAAGTCTGATGTCATAGAAGATGTTTTAGATCCTAGTTGAATGCCACATTAAAAAGAGTTTGGATTCCTCCCCCCATTTTCTTAATCCAAGGCAATCATATGAAGATATCAGCCCAGCTTTTTCTTCACAAGAAATGTATGCATGCAATCTTTCCTCCATCTCCAGAATAAAAAATAAAGACTATTTAAAAATGACAGAAGCTATTCCATTTGAAAATGATGGTAGCTACCATTATGCTTAAAGATGAGAAAGTTAAACCAAGCTGAACTTTCAAACTCTTATAAGTCCTTTAACTGTGCACGAGATCACTCAGCATCCATGAATTCTTTAACGATATTATTGAGAAACACCCTGGGAAGACAAAGTGAAATGGTGAGATGCTGAAGTCCAAAGGGTACTTACTTCATCTGGTAAATTAGAATTCCCTTTGGAATTTATGCTGCAAGCCAGAGTACTACATAGATTTTGCAGTAAGAAATGAAATTAGTCTCATAAATGTTCCCAACTGAAAGACCAAAAATACAAAACAAAAAATGAAGACTATTGGAAATAACCAGTCGTCTATCTTCTGAGCTGGCTGTCTCACCACAGAGTTCCTTATTGAAATCGAATTATGTACATTTGGGGGCCAGTGGGGGACATCATGCTGTCATTTGAATCCTCTGAGTTTCTGCAGAGAATCGGTTTTGCAGAAAGCTTCGTCTATTCCAGCCTCAACTCAAGGACAACAGATGACTGGAGGAACAGAATCTTTAAGGTTGGCAGAAACAAATGGCCCTTCTTGTTAATGTGTTGCTTTCCAGCAAGCACCACTTCTCAGTGGGTGACCTGAGACTCTGTCACCTACCATGATGGCTAAACAGGTTTAGATCTCAAAGTCTTTCTTCTTGAGAGGGACTTCTTCCTTAAAAATGTTGATGAAGATTTCACAGGTTTCTTTAAAAATAATGATTAAAAAAGAAATACCTCCCAGGCTTTAACTATGCAGAGCAATAAGCCTCAGCTACAAGCAAGTTTTGGGGTTTTTTTTGTTTTTTTTTTGGCAGTACGTGGGCCTCTCACTGTGTGGCCTCTCCCGCTGCGGAGCACAGGCTCTGGACGCGCAGGCTCAGCGGCCATGGCTCACGGGCCCAGCCGCTCCGCGGCATGTGGGATCTTCCCGGACCGGGGCACGAACCCGTGTCCCCTGTATCGGCAGGCGGACTCTCAACCACTGCACCACCAGGGAAGCCCCAAGCAAGTTTTTTAGGTCAAGATTTCTGCTTCCGAAAAAAACAGATTCGTAGAAATACATTTAAAAATCTTATTTATTGAAGCAGGCTACA
Source organism: Leucopleurus acutus (assembly GCF_964270905.1). Lineage (NCBI taxonomy): Eukaryota > Metazoa > Chordata > Mammalia > Artiodactyla > Delphinidae > Leucopleurus > Leucopleurus acutus. The sequence continues at coordinate 20,980,091 of NC_139153.1, forward strand.
GGCCAATTACTCCAGTGGCTTGAAAACAATTCCAAAATAATGAAATATACAATAATGCTGATTTGTCCCCTGTTAATATCACCACAATCTGAGAAATCCTTTGAGACATTGCACCAAAAGTGATTTGCATCTTTAATGACAATTAATTACAGAAAATCAAAGGGAGGTTTTAAAAAGTAAAGAAAATATAATCAGGAATAGTGTATATTCATTTGGCATTATTTAAATAAGCTATGTTTTTCTTAACAGCTCTTTTTTTTCTGGTTCTTTTAGCAATTTGCCACCTCTTTATTTTGTCACAGATGTTTTATTTTTTAAGTGGATAAATTTCATAGTTTTCATAGACTAAAAATTTTAAATATAAGATAAACAAAAAGGCTACCTACTAAATGGGAGGAGATATTTGCAAATGCTATATCTGATAAGGAGTTAATATCCAAAATATACAAGAACTCATAAAATATCCAAAAAAACCCCACCCGGTTAGAAAATGGGCAGTGGATCTGAAAAGATATTTTCCAAGGAAGATATACAGATGGCCAACAGGCACATGAAAAGACGCTCAACATCACTAATCATCAGGGAAATGCAAATCAAACTCACAATGAGGTACCACCTCACACCTGTTAGAATTGGTATCACTAAAAAGACAGCAATTAACAAGAGTTGGTAAGAATATGAAGAAAAGAGAAACCTTGTGCACTGTTGGTGAGATTGTTAATTAGTGCAGCCACTACAGAAAACAGTATAGAGAGTCCTTAAAAAACTAAAAATAGAACTACCATATGATCCAGCAATCCCACTTCTGGGTATTTATCTGAAGAAAACAAAAACACTAATTCGAAATATGTACCTCTATGTTCATTGCAGCGTTATTTACAATAGCCAAATTATGGAAGCAACCCAAGTGCCTGTCAATAGATGAATAGATTTTAAAATGCGATATATATATGTATACATTATATACACTACATATATTATATATATATAACGGAATATTACTCAAACACACACACACACAAGAAATCTTGTCGTTTGTAACAACATGGATGAACCTGGAGGGTATTACGCTAAGTGAACTACATCAGACATAGGAAGACAAATACTGCATGATTTCACTTATATGTGGAATCTAAAAAACAAAAGAAATGAACAAACATAACAAAAGAGAAATATATTTATAGATACAGCAAATAAACAGGTGGGTGCCAGAGGGAAAGAGGGTGGAAAGAGGAAAGAAATAGGTGAAGGAGATTAATAAGAGGTACAAACTTCCAGTTACAAAATAAATTACAGGTATGAAATGTACAGTGTAGGGAATAGAGTCAATAACTATATAATATTGTTTATGGTGACATACAGCAACTGGTGACATATAGCAACATAGAGCACCACAACTGTTGTTGTGGTGATCATTTCAAAGTGTGTAGAAATTCCAAACCACTATGTTGTGAAACAGCAACTAACATAGTGTTGTAAGTCAATTATACTTCAAAAAACAAACTTATAGAAAAAGAGATCAGATATGTGGTTACCAGAGCTGGGGGCTGAGTTGAGGGGAGAATAGGAAGAAGGCGGTCAAAAAGTACAGACTTCCAATTACAAGATCAATAAGTACTAGGGATGTAATGTACAACATGATAAATATAATTAACACTTCTGTATATTATATTTGAAAATTGTTAAGAGAGTTAATCCCGAGAGTTCTCACCACAAGAAAAAAAAATATTTTCTATTCCTTTTGCTTTGTACCTATATATGAGATGATGATGTTCACTAAACTCATGTGATAGTCATTTCAGGATGTAAGTCAAATCATTAGGCTATATACCTTAAACTTATACAGTGCAGTATGTCAACTATATCTCAATAAAACTGAAAGAAAAAAGTAAGGTAAACAACTATAAAAAGAGCAAAAGATTCACAAGGCTGAAAGACAGAGGATATGCTAGCTTCTTTCTTGAAAAGTAAACATATCAAACAGAAGTAAATGAAAATTTAATACAAAAAATGCACATTTCGAACTGAAAACAAAAACTCACTATACTAACTATAAAAGCAGGAAATGTGTTTAGGTAGCCTCTTACTGAGTAAAGATTCCTCACATCCTTCCTTCCCTTCCCATCACTCCCCCCCCACCCCCCCACCACACACACACAGGCAATTCTTTCCATGAACTGAAGATGCGGTCAAGAGAAAGGTCTCTAGTCATTTCCCATGAAAAACAAAATTCCCACTTTTAGCTCCCTCCTCGAAGCTAAGGCATCAGAATCTCCAGAATGTCCATGCTAAAATACAGATATTACAGCTGGGAGGGTAGAACACTTCACTCACCATTAACAACTCTTTCATAACTTGGTTCTGCTATTGTCTCCCTCTGTGGAACTGAGAAATTTCCATAAATGTTCTAAATCTGAATCCCTTCATTGGTAAACAATGGATATTTACACAACAATGCATGTTCCATATAGTCACTGGGGAGGTGATATGAAATGATGTCTGTAAAGGGTTTACTTTGTATCATGCCTCCTGAATTGTACAAGGGGCCCAGTAAACAGAAGCTGCTACTTCTCTGATGATTATGATTATTCCCATTAGCTAATGGGAAGGAGGGAGTCCCAAGCTGGCTCAGTCAGAGACATCGTTAGAAGGTGGAGAGAAATGCAAAGATGAAAGCAGTGGAAGAAGGGCAGTTTGAGGGCTCTCGGTTCCCCCACTACAGTGGGGGAAGGAAAAAGTCTAAGATAAACACCTCTTCCTGGTCAAGTTTGCCTGTAGACAGGCCTGACTGTTGACTCATTTGCCATCCCCACAGACGCCACAGTCTCCAGACCGGTGGGCAGGTGTCCTAGTCTGTTTGGGGTGCTAACAGAAATACGAGAGGCTGGGTGGCCTATAAGCAACGAAAATTTATTTTTCACAGTCCTGGAGGCTGGGAAGTCCAAGATCAAGGTGCTGGAAGATTCAATGACTGATGAAAACCCACTTCCTGGTTCATAGACCTCCTTCTAGCTGTATCTTCAAATGGTGGAAAGGGCAAGGGTGCTCTTCTGGGGTCTCTTTTGTAAGTGCACCAATCCCATTCACGTGGGCTCTACCCTCATGATCCAAGCACCTCCCAAAGGCCCTACCTCCTCATACCACCATCTTGAGAATTAGGTTTAAACATAGGGATTTGTGGGGCACATAAACATCAGTCTAGAGCAGTGGAGCTATAGTAAAAGGAGACCTGTACAAATACAAAGCATCTGGATAATTTCAACTCCTTGGGCCATTTCCTGTGACATGTTAAAGTTGTACTCTTTCACCCAGGGTGCCGTTGAATCACCCTATTCCTGTTGAATTTTGTTTGCCTTTTTAATCTTTTAGCTCTTGATGGGAAAAAGAGTTGAGGGGACAGAAAGAAAGAGAAGGATAAAAAAGAATGAAGACAACTTTTAGACCCAAATGTTTTGTGCTTAGTGTTCACTTTTTCAAGATTCACCCAGGGATTCGTCCCAGACTCACAGCTGGTGTTCAGCCCGGTACCTTGTGCTCCGCAGAAACACCAGCCTTTGGCTGTGATGGACAGAGTGCACTTTTGACTCTACCGTTACATAAAGTCTTTGGATACTCTTTGCTTATAATCGAGGGGCCAAGTAAGAACTTCCTGACTTCCAGTTCCTGGACTTGAGGCAGCATTTCTTCACTGAGAGTGTTCCAAACTTTAATAATCATTATACAAGCTGTCAATCAGGGTAAGAAAGGCTACATCAAACAAAGCCAAACAGGTCCCTTACGGCAAGACTGCTTAGAGCCTTTAAAGTGCTCACAGAGAACAGAAATTCCCCAGAGAGGTACTTCCTTGAACGTTCAACACTTTTTGCACAGAGCATTTCACGGAATTAGCAGTCTCCTAAACATTTGGGGAAATGCTTGCAGAAGTCCCAAGACGGTTTTACATCCTGATTTGCTCTTTTTGTCTTAAATTACTTAGATTTGGTAACGCAACTTCATATCATCTACTTACAGGAGGAATTTAGAAACCCTATAATCATTCTTATATGATTAAGAATGCTGGTATGATGTTTAGGATGCAGGGCTCCAGATCTGTAACTAAAGCCACAAGTCCTTGAGAGATACAGAGAGATGGACAACTCATACAAAATCACACATTTCTGTGAAAGTCTTTTTCACAAACTCCACTGTAGACCCTTGAAGATTAAGGCCAGAAGTTACACTGGAACTTGGAAGAAAGTTAGGGTGATTGGTTCTGTCCCTAAACATATTCTCCCGAAGTGGTACCTTTCCAGACTCTGTGGAGAAGGTGATCACAGGTGGGTACCACTTCTGTGTGTTCTTTCCCACCACTATCCCACAGAGCAGAACTGATGCATCTAGATTTGGCTGGAAGGTGTGGGCTCAGGGAAAAGTTGTGGCTTTGCCTAGGTTGCTGGCTAACATATCAAAGAACAGAATAAATTTATGTCCTGAGGAATCAGGGAGCATGGTTCCCAGATGCAAGCAATTTCTCCAAAGTCTCCTCATGGTGGACAAGGGTTGATTTTGCCCACAATCCTCTCCTTCTTCAGTTATAAGAACGTGTTTTATTTTCCTGTTAGATACCTCTGTATCTTGGGGGACAAGACACTCTAACACTATTGGAAAGCAGGTTACTTTAGCCAATATACATTTCCTCTGTCCTGTGGATAAAATCTGGGGTCCCAGCCAACATGGGGACCTAAGAGTGGGAAGCTCTCTCTCCCCTTTGGAAAGAGTAGATGCCATGGGCCATAAGCCTGGGGAAAAGACCATCATTGCCATCAGAGCAGAGATGGCCTTCTTGCAACTGAAGCCAACACAGAGGAAAACAGACTTGGAATATGAAAAAGTAATGATTCCTGATGACAATGTTAGGCCCCTTGGATGCAGCTATATCGCTGAAATATGGCCCCCTAAAGTTTCAGATTACAGAAGCAATAATGTCTCTTCTGCTTAAGCTAGTTTGAGTTGAGTTTCTAAAGCTTCAATAAGAAAGTGACTGAGTAATCCACTCCTATTCTTAAAAATTCATGCAGAATTTGGATTCTCCTTCATAATACATCATGTTTATTTTAAAAGAAAAATATGTTAAATTATTTACCTTTGAGTAAAGTTGACTTTCCCAGAAGATGCGCCATGTTTATACAGTGTCTTCTTACCCCCTGGCTCACTGCTGAGGACCCCAGTTTTGGGTTGCCTGGTTGCGGAACAAGAACGTAGTAGTGCCTTCTTAGTTCTTTCAGTCTTAACTATCCTGAAGGCAAAGAAAGGAAAAGTCAAAGAAGATGAAGAATTACATCCTAGGGAGGCTTAAGCATTGACTCCCAGCCTCCTTTGCCTGAAACCCCACTGACTGCAACATGGCAGAAGTTTACTGAGCCCTTACCGTGTGCCACATGCTTTATATGTATTATCTTAGTTCTCATAACATTTGAGGTGGTTACAATTATTATCTCTAGTTTATAAATGAAAAAGTACTGAGATTCACTCAGGTTTAAAAACACTGTACAAGATTACAAACCTTAGAGCCAGAATCAAAAGCTAGACAAATCTTCATCACCATCATCATCATCATCATCATCATATTATGTTCCAGGCACTGTTCAAGGGTTTGACAAAAATAACTCATCATTTAGATACTATTATCCTTTAATTAAAAATGGAGAGATGAAAGTTAACTGATTTGCTTAAAAAGTCACAGTGAATATGTTCCAAAACCAGATGGTCTTGCTCCAGAGTCTGCAGATTTGCCCAATGTACTATCTTCGTTACTTGGCCTGGATGAAAAGGAACAACAGTGCTTCCTTCCAAGGTAGGAGGCTCCAAGACCCTCATGCCATCTCACCCATGTAAGAAGCCAGAACTTCTAAGAAACCAAAACGATCATAACTTCCCATTGAAAACTAAAGGTGAGAAGCAGAAAACTTGCTACGCAAAACCCCAGCTGTCCCTGTATCACACTCAAAGTTGTACCTTCTAAACTGTGGCCTGATACAGGCCTCTGAATTGACGGAGGCACAGCAAGCTCCTCTTGTGGGTAGAGTGGAAAGGGGCAAGGAGGTGTACTTGTTCCCAATTGCTTCTGTGACAAATTATCACTAACTCAGTGGCTTAAAACTACTCACATTTATTATCTCATAGTTCTGGAAGTCAGACATCTAAAATGGGTCAGTACGGCTGTGCTCCTGCTGGAGACTCTAGGCCAGAATCTATCTCCTTGCCTTTTCCAGCTTCTAGAGGCTGCCCGCATTCCTCGGCTTGCAGTCCCTTCCTCCATTTTCAAAGCCCGCGGTGTAGAATCTTCGAGTCACCTTGATTCACCTGCCTCACTTTCACTTGTAAAGACCCTTGTAATTACATTGGACCCAACTGGAGAATCCAGGCTAACATCTCAAGGTTCTTCATCACATTTGCTATGTAAGGTATCATATCCACAGGTTCCGGGGATTAGGACCTGGTTACCACACTAGGCAGAGGAGGTTTCAGCATCCCCAGAGGCCAACAGACACTGCTTCTAGAAAATAATTTCAACTTCATGATGTCGGTGTTCAATCTAATCTCTCTACTCCAACTCTGGATTTGGGGTGGAACCAGCAGGCCCTGTGCTCAGTCTGGGAGGGAACTAAGACAAAGGGGTGGAGACACTTCGCACAATGATCCCTGTCTCTTCTAGGCCAAAAGTCACATTGCCTTTTAACCCAGAGCATTGCCACTTACGGTTGCCAGGATGCAATCAGCTGCAGGAATTAAGTTCATCTGCTACATCCAGAATAAGTTTCCACAGGTCTCCCTTTAATAACTGTGTTTTTAAAGCACTATATGAATAGTGATTATTTCCTTGCTTAGGTCGGAGATCACTGTGCTTTCCACGCTTCATAATAGTAAGTGATTTATTTATTTGCTTGCTTTCTTGGATTCCCTCCCAGGTCATGTTGAAATGGGCATTATCAGATTTTCCCAGTCTTTGTTTTCTTTGCTATTAGAGAAATGGAACAGAAATACCCAGTTTTCTTTTCAGACACTTCTTAACCAATTGACTTCACTCCTATAATAAAAAAAAAAAAAATTAAATCTATGTTCATTTCAGTTTTGCATACAATTCTGAGATCTTTTCCCTCCCTTGAATTTTGGATTAAATGAAAGCATTCATGGGCCAATTTAGGCTTTTGTTAAGATTACAGACAAATTATATACATTCTGAATGACTAACAGGAAAAAAAAACAAAAACCAAAAAACTCTCCCGACCAATACATTGGGCTGGGGAGAAGAAAAACCCTACATTTAAGAATGCCATTGGGGCTTCCCTGGTGGCACAGTGGTTGAGAGTACACCTGCCGATGCAGGGGACACGGGTTCGTGCCCTGCTCTGGGAAGATCCCACATGCCGCGGAGCAGCTGGGCCTGTGAGCCATGGCCGCTAGGCCTGTGCATCTGGAGCCTGTGCTCCGCAGCAGGAGAGGCCACAACAGTGAGAGGCCCACGTACCGCAAAAAAAAAAAAAAAAAAGAATGCCATTGGTTAGGGACTTCCTTGGTGGCGCAGTGGTTAAGAATCTGCCTGCCACTGCAGGGGACACTGGTTCGAGCCCTGCTCGGGGAAGATCCTACATGCACGGAACAACTAAGCCCGTGTGCCACAGCTACTGAGCCTGCGCGCTAGAGCCTGCGAGCCACAACTACTGAAGCCTGAGTGCCTAGACCCTGTGCTCCGCAACAAGAGAAGCCACCGCAAGTGAGAAGCCCACGCACCACAAAGAAAAGTAGCCCCCGCTCACTGCAACTAGAGAACGCCCACGAGCAGCAACGAAGACCCAACGCAGACAAATAAATACATAAATTAATTAATTAAATAAATTTTTAAAAAAAGAATGCCATTGGTCAGGCCCTAACTGAAGGCACTTTTAAAACTTTGGTCAAATGCTTAGGTATTCAAAGGAAATCTGGAATGGAGTTTGCACGGAGAGCAAGGGAGAAGTGGGTTGCTCTTCCCATAAGAGAATGGGAGACTTGTTGGTTTTATTTTTTACCTTCTCAGAAAGCAGCTGTAGACAAGACATAAACAAATGAAAATAATGGTCTTTAAAGAAACTTTACAAAAACAGGTAATGGGCCCAAGTTAGCCTATGGGTCATAGTTTGCTAACCTCTGATCTAGTTCTTAAAGCCAATCAATTCACCCCCACTCCTGACATGTTTTTTTTTTCTTTTTCACTTGAGCTAACTCAAGTTGGGGTACTAAGTTAAACTGTATTTCAGTAAAGTTGGTTTCCTTTGTATTGCAATTAGAAACATTAATGTGAGGTGTCTTCGTCACACCTTCAAGGGATCTGAAACACAAAAATGGTTAAGAACCTCTGAGCAACACTTCAAAGTATAAAAACCAGTGATCTGTATATACACCTCTCAGGAACCAGTTATTCCTGGGAGATTATATATGATGAAATTATAAATAGGTAATTAAAAGTTGGGAAGGTTTAACAGAAGCCATAAGACATGAGAATGACATCAATGAGGAAAGCATCCATCCTCTCCTTGGCGCTATGGTGAGGACATCAATGGAATCGGATGAGCCCAGGGCTGACCCCAAGTGGCACTTTTCATGATAAGGTACGATTTTATTCTAGTTGAGAGTCAGCGTGGGAGCAGGAACTCACATGGACCTTGTGAAGCACCGATGGGCTTGAATCCCACGCCCATCTCTAGGTAGCTCTGGGTCCTTGGACTACTTACTTGATCTCTGTGAGTGTCAGTTTCCATCTCTGTCAAACTGTATAGGGCTCGTAAGGATAACAAAAGAGAAAATGCAGTGAAGGAAGGGCAGGCACTCATTTGACGTCCTCTTGCTCCTCCTTTTGCTGTGTTTATTGGTTTCCTTTGGGTGACTATTTAAAGCGAGAGCCTGAAGCATTCCACGAAGGGGTAAGAGCACAGCTGCTCATTTCGCACTTCAGGTTTTTATTAAGCAAACTGATAAGACATTCTGTAATTGGTACGTGTTCTTCTTTTTGCCTAATGACACTAATCTGTTTTTATCTTAGTCATTTAACTGAGTTTCATGATTAGCACAGGCAAGGTTTTAGGGATTTAAATCATTTGTTTGATGTTTTCGCTTTTAGGCATGTTTGATTATTTATCAAAATCGATAAAATCAGCTGTGTCAACTAGTTATTAAAAGTATAATTCTTTTATTGGCTAATACCAGGAGGGCTGAAGCAAATGAAAAACTAAAGCATTACATGAATTCTTTATTATAAAGCCAAGCTTCTATAGGGGTGGCCTACATACTTTGCATTAACTGCAGCCTGTTTAGAACAAGTCTGTTCTATCTTTAGTCCATAAGGAAAGGACCAAGTGGGTAAGCATATGTGCAACTCGTGTTCTAATTTATGCTTTAAAATAAATACAAGTTTGAAAGAAGCAATGTGTTCTGGTCTTCAGAAAAGAAATATGAAATACTTGCCAAGGGAGAGTGGTGAATAGTATCCAAAGATGGCTCCCATCAATTCCTTCTCCCCGCATGCAGGCCATGTCACTCCAACCATCAAGAGGTGGATTCCATTTCCCCTCCCCTGAATCTGTACCTACCCTGTGATCTGCTTTGACCACTGGAATATGGTGGAAGTGACTCTTGCCAAGCTTTGTTCAAGGTCTTCAAGAGACCTTTAAGAGCCTCCACCTTTGATGTAGGAAGCCAGATGCCAAGCTCTAAAGATGCTGAGGCCAGAATACTAAATGATGAGACACCACATGGAGAGAGAAAGGACACATGGAGAAGCACAGAGAGGCAATGCCAGATGAGGAAGCAACATCTTTTTGTACCTTTTGGCCCAGTCTACCCCATATGGAAGAGAAGAATTGCTCAGATGAGCTCTACCAGAATTCCTGATGCAAATATTGCAAAACATAATTAATCATAATTGTTTTAAGCCACTAAGTTCTGAGTTACTCAGTTACCCAAAAATAGATAACTTAAATGAAGGCAGCAGGGATAAGGGAATGAATACAACTTTTGATGTAAGTGCTCAAAATAAAATATCTGGTTGAATGAGTGAGTTTCTGCTTACCTAGGATTATCTCAACCCTTGAAAGCTATTTCAAAAGGAAGAGCTCCTCTTCTGAAACATTGTTGGGAAGGGAGAGAAATGCCCAAAGTGTCACACAGTTGAGGAAAAGATGTCGGCCCAGGAGTTTGTTATCTGAAACCAGAGTGACTGGCAAGAATGGTTGGTGGTATTAATAACGTGCTTGTCCATATAAAGAGTTAATTTATTAGTCATAGGCACCACTTAAATGGGTTTCTGTTTCTTTGTACGTGAACGAGAAGCAGATAAGTTACCCTAAGCATACGTCATACTTTAACCTCAGTTATGTGAATAATGCATCTCTTCATCTCCAGAAAAAAGAAAAAGGTGCTTCTAACCTTGTAAGAAATTAAGTACCTAAGAAAAGAAAGAGAAAGATAGTAAATATATAAAATATATGCAAATTAAAGCAATGTAATACCGTTATCACCTGTCAAACTGGCAAATTAAAAAAAAGTAATTCCCAATGAAGGCAAAATAAAGGCATTTTTATTCTAAAACACTAAAAGAATTTGTCACCAGCAGATACTCACTAAAGAATATATTAAAGAGGGTTCTTTAAATAGAAGAAAGATTATCCCAGATGAAACAAGATGGAGAAAAGAGTGAAAAGCAACAAAAACAGTAAATATGTGGATATGTCAAAATGGATATTAAATGTACAAAATAACACTAATGTTTCATTTGCTTTTGCAGCATATAAAATTAAAGCACACGATGTTACATTACTCAGGAGTGGATAAATAGCAGTAAAGTAGCTAACATTAAAGTCCTCAGATTATCCATAAAGAGGTTAAAAATACAACTATTTGACTTTGATAAGTCAAGGATGGATGTAATAACCATATAAATAATGAAAGAATATGAGTAAAACCTTCAAACTCCTAGAGAAAAATATGAGACATTCAAGAACTCTTTAGTTCAATTCATCCAAAGTAATACCAAAAAATAAAGGAAAAAGAAGAAAAAACAGGTTGGACAATAGAAAACATTCTGTAATATATCAGTAACTATATTAAATATAAACGTACTAAATGTTCCAGTTAAATGACAAAGATCACTCAACTGGATTAAAAAACAAAATTGATTCCAAGCTGTTTACAAGGTATAAATATAATGGCTTGAAAGCAAAAGATTTTAAGGGAAAGAAAACGTTAGGCCATACAAACTAACAGAAAGGAAGCTATGAAATAACACAAAATAGATTTTAAGTAAAAAACCCTACTAGAGCTGAGGGGGGACAATTTAAATAATAAATATTTAACTCACCAGGAAAATATAACAATTCTAAATCTCTACATAACTGATGGGGCTTGGGGCAAGTTGCCTCAAAATATACCAAGGTGGCATATTGATTATTTTGAATTAAAGTTACTTAAGAAACAGCTGGTATAAGAAGAACCCTCTGACCCTCCTTTGTTCCCCTGAAAGCAGGAAACCAAGCTTCCACGGGAAGGTATCTTTCCTATTCTGGGAGGATGGAGGGCATCCTCATTGTCCTAGATGGGGAATTCAAGGCCAAGAAAGCTGTATAAACAGACTTTGTTAATTCTTCATTATTTTGGTATCTCAACCAAAAACCCGTTTGTTTTCACAAATCCTCACAAAACTTTGATTCTTGGTCTAAAAAGGTATACAGCCAGCCTGCTTCGGTCTTAGGTCCTATACCTATCAGGCCTCTGTACCTACAAAATTAAATTTGCTTTTCTCCTGTTAATCTATCTTACATAAACTTGATTATTATATCAGCTGAAAGAACCTAGAAGGGTAGAGGAACATTTCTGCTCTCCTACATACCCAACAACTGAACTTCAAAGTATATGAAGCTAAAACTGACAGAATTATAAGAAGAAATAAACAAACCCATAATCGTCACAGGAAATTTTCACGTGTCTTTCTCTGTTAACTCACAGATCAAGTAAACAAAATCAGTAAGCATGTAGAAGGTTTGAACAGCACAATTAGCAAACTCAGTTTAAAGCAAGTACAAAGAATACTGCCCAAAACTAGAGAAGACATTCTTCAAAGACACACATAAATGTAACCACAATCAATCATGTACTGGTCCCTGAGACAAGTCCCAGCAAATTTCAAAGGGTTGAAACTACACAGAGTATGTTCTCTCACTACTAGCAATTAAAATAGAAATCAAAAACACAAAAAGTTAAGTAGAAAATCTCATATATTTGGAATTTAAGAAATATATTCAGTGGCCTCTATTTCCAGCTGGGATGGAATAGCTTGTTGAGAATAATCCTCTTCAAAAAACATCTAAAACCTGGGTAAAAAAAAAATGATGAGTAAATGTAATTCTACCACCATAGGTGAGAAAATTATAAGTGACTTGGTAGCTGGCTTTTCTTTGTTTATATTTATTTTCCCAGTTTCATAAATTCAGCAAGAATAACTTTTTCTAAATTCAATAAGAATTACCTTTTCACTTAGCAACGATAGAGAGTAATTACAAATAGAGTGTCACTACAATTTTTCCATTATTTACATTCTCAATCAGTAGTTACAATAGAACAATTATTCTCATATGAGGGCCTTAGATGCTGTTTGATGTTATTAAAAGCGTACATATCCTTTGACCCAGCAGTTTCACTTACAGAAATTTATCTCCCAAGGCATATTCACACATCTGTCTAAACACAGATATACAAGAATATATATTGTGTATAGATGTATATTCTGAAGTATTTGTTGATGGAACACTAGAAATAATGTCCACTAACAGGGGATGGTCAAATAAATGGTGATGCATGGATATAAAAAAACGTCTTTCAGGAATTAACAAAGAACGAGACAGGTCTGTATGTGCTGATGGACTGTATGCCTTGGATTAAAACTCTTTGGTTCAAGCAGCAGAAGTCAATTCTGGAGTACTCGAGCAAAAATGAAATGAACTGGAACATTAGGAGGTGGTCCACAGAATGGCCAGGAGGCTGGAGAACAGAAGAGGAATTGGCAACCCCAGACTACTCAGCACATCAGGTATCACTCCATCATCCTCTCTGGATGTTGGCAGTGCCCTTCAAATAGTTTAATCCTTCAGTCACTCTGGTTGAGATTCGCTCTAAAGAGAGAGAGAGAGCATGAGAGCATGGGTTGCATACCTCACCCTTGGCTACCAGAGGACAAAGGACTTCATTTACACTCCCACAAGGAGTGTGCAAAATGAGAAAGACGTGATTCCACAAAATAAGGTCAGGGAGTTATTTGTAAGGGAGAAAGAATACTGTACAGTAAAAAAAAAAAAAAAAAAAAAAAAAAAAATGTGTCCTCTACATAATGTTATAGGAATACAACAAAACATAAAAGTGTATGTATAGTAAGTCACCATTTGTATTTTTAAAAATGAGAGAATATATATTACATGTATATGTATAGAAGGTATTCTTAAAAACAAGCAAATGAACAAAACTAAAAACCTACTAGAAACAGCATAACACCTTTATCTTTCATTAGGCCTTCAGTTCCCTGAGAATAAGAACTGTGTCTGTCCCAGGCTGTATTTTCAACAACAAACATACAGGAGGCTCACAAAAAAAAGTTGCAGAGTGAATAAAAGAATGTAGTTCTAAGGAAGAGAAGAGGAGACATAGGGGGAGAAAGAGAGAGAGAGAGACTGACTCTTCATACATTAATTTTTAAAAATCAAGTACCTGTAATCCTTTTACAATTAGAAAAGAGGGTAAAGAGAATTAGTAATTACTATATATATATATATAAAATCTTTTTATTTGAAAATTCCTTATTCTAGGAAGTTTGGGAATTATTGTAATAAATGATCGGCCTCACCCCCTCTCCCCTGCACCATGTCATTGTGTATGTGCCCAGAGAGACAGTCAAGCAGAAAAGGCTGCATTGTCCAGTGGAACAAACCAGCTTCAGCAGGGGAAGCTCCCTCGCGGCATGGCACACACTGCAACTCAGCTACTCCTGGGCCTCAGGAAAGAATGACTGTGGAAAGATAAATAGTCAAGGGTTATTTGGTCATCACACTGGAGCTCCAGCTCTTTAGAAGTCTGCACTGATAGCAAAAACATTGCTGAGTGTCTAAATAATTTGAATGATATTAGGAGGGAGACCCTGAAAAGAGGAAAACAATGGCTTGATGACAGCAAGCTGACAATGGAACAGAATTTTGTGGGCTGAGATGATTGTAGAGGCAAACAATGGTGATATTGTCCTTCTGGTGTTATTGTTGTGTGATGCTGTAATTTATGGATGAAGTGGGATTTCAAACAAAATAAACAGACTTGAATTTGTTAACTAATACAGTAAGCATAGAACATTCTGTTATGTGAGAAGAGAAATGGGAATGTTTTCTATACCCCTGCTATCTGCTAAACAGAAATATGTTTATATTTGGCATAAACTCTTGCTTTCCATTGTTTTTGCTAGCTTTTTGAGAATATCCTTTTTCATTTACTCCTGAAAACAGATATAAAGAGTAGGTGAAAGAGGAGTATTGTCAATATGTATCATTATACAATTATTTTTATAGTTCTAGAAGTTAAAAAAAGAGAGTATATTTCACCAGCCACAGAAAACTCTTCTGTGAAAGTGTCAACTAATCTACTCTTTTCTTTGAAAATGTGATGCTTCTCTAATCGCAGATACTAAGGTGATGTGATGGCAACAACAACAGTAACTATTTCTCTATCACAAATAGTTTATGATGTTCTGTTAAACAATTTAGTTTCGGTTACACATATAAAAGAGGAACCACTTCTCTCTAAACTATAAAAAGCAGGTTTATATCTCAGTAAGCATTGTTAGTGATACATTACTACTATTTGTGGAATTCTTGGATTAACCTTAGTAAACTGGACAGAGGGCAAATTATGCATCTTACACCTCAATGCTGGGAATAGTGCCTGACATGTAGTAAGGGGTAGATATTTGTTGAATGAGTAAATATTTGATTTTCCATGAGTAGGGTATTGCTCTAAGCTGGGGATACATCCGTCAAAGACAAAACTGAGCCTGAGACAAAATTCACAAAGACTATTTATTTTTAAACTTGCAAGGGAACCTATCGGCTGTCACTTTCATTTCAGCAGGGATTCAAGGGTGTTAGAAAGGAGAGGAAGTTTTATAGCGCAAGAAAGGAAAGGCTAGGAGCCTCTGATGGGCAATGCTTCTACTAAGATGGGATTTTGGAAGCCAGGATGACTTTCTATATGTACATTTGGCAGCCCAGGGTTGGCCACCATGGGGCAAGCAAGCAAACGGGGGGTGCTCTTGAAATGGACGCTAGCAGCGGAGGATATTCCATGACAGTAATTTTCTGGAAACTGTGGTATTCAAAGGGGTGCACCGTTTACAGTAAAAATGATCATGATGGTCCTTTATGAGAAGCTGCCTGGGTCTTCTCTCTCTCATACACATAAAGAAACAAATTCTGTCTCTAAATTGGCAAAAACAAAAAACTCCTAAAAGATATAAAAATAAATAAGATGTCAAGTTCAAAATGGAAAATGCCACTACCGCCCCCAAGTTCTAAATGCAATAAAAGTAAGAGTAATATCACTTCAACTGTTCCTGATAATTCATCTGATGTAAGCAAACTTGCATTTTTACTCAAGCCTTATTCAATCATAGATATGGTCTCAGGACAAAGATAAACAAATTTAATGTTTCACTGAAATCTGGATTATATCAGTGAAACATTTTCCTGCAGACTGTAGAGCCTGGTTTCCATAGGTGTTACCATGTTTACCGTGTAAAATAACCAAACATTATTTAGAAGTTAACTGCAAGGATTCACAACCTCTCAAATGGCTATGTCTTTATTAATTTATGAAACTGCCATCGGTGGGGACAGTATTAGTGACCATGTGAAATTTTAAGAAATTAAATAGACCTCTGGCTTGGTGCCCCCCAAAATGTCAGTCCCTGCACATTAAACCAGGCAAAAGATAAAAAGGATTCCATTATATCTATAATACAATCTTCTTATGGCTTTAGTACAAGTTTCTTCTCTGCTAACAGAAGTCCCTGCAGAAGGTTTAAACAATCCCAACAATTTCATTATGTGAGCATAGCTAAATCCAATAAAGTAAAAGGGCCTACAGAGCCTTCCCATATGCTCAATTCCAGACCCTTTCCTTCTCAGGGAGTCAGAGAACTCGGCTGGCTGGAAACTGATTCTATTCTGACTGCCCAGAGCACAAATCTTGCTTTGTTGACATCAATGCGAGCTCTCCTGAGGACACACAAAGAAGAGAGGAAGCTATTAGAATTTCTCGTGACCCTGCTCGGAGCCAAATCCAGCTTTGCTTAAATGAATGAAAATGCTTGTTATGTGGCCCAAGAAGCCACTTTGTCCATTTGAAAATTAATTAGACTGTAGCTAGATGAACAACCGTAAGATGCTTTCACAATGTTCGTAGATGGATGACCTTGGCTGAGTTCCCAATTTTAACAAGTTTACCCTAAAGCAAAAACACGGCCTTCTGGCTGAGCTAGTGCCTAGTTATAATGCTTTCCTGAGTGGTAGCACAATCCCACCAGGAAAGGAAGTTAAGAAGAAAGCAGTTAAAACTTTTACATGCAATTGGAATAGAAGATGTTCTTGAAGGAAATTTTTTGTCTCCAGGGGCCAATTTAGTTGCCCATGTCACAGCTGGACTGGGAGAAAATGTCAAAATCTTGTATATGTCATGATCCATTCTTGATTAAGACTCCTCAAGGGCACAGATTCTGTTGTTCCTTGTAGTGCTTTAAGTATAGAGGGACCACGGGGTTGGTAGATTGACTGAAAGAATAAAACACAGACCCACATATTAATCTGTTTTTCAAGTGTCAAGCTGATGGTGTTCCTGGATGGCTACGGATCACCTTTGGGTGTAAGATCCTGAGCCACTACACTCACAAAAAGACTAATAGTTACTTTAAAAAGTAACCTGCACATTGCTACATAGAGGCAGGTCCTTAATAAATATTAGGTATGACAATATAACTGATACTTAACTATCTGTAACATGGAGTTTAGGGCAGAGATAATAGGAGTTGGACAGACTGTGTGGAAATAAAATTCCCCAATGTTCATAGCAGCACTATTTACAATAGTCAAGACATGGAAGCCACCCATCTGCCCATCAACAAGATTGGATTAAGAAGATATGACATATATATATATACACACACACACACACACACACACACACACACACACACACACACACACACTGGAATATTACTCAGCCATAAAAAGAATGAAATACTGTCATTTGCAGCAACATGGATAGACCTAGAGAAAACTATGCTCAGTGAAATAAGTCAGACAGAAAAAGGCAAATACTATATGATATCACTTACATGTGGAATCTAAAAAATAATACAAATGAATATATACACAAAACAGTAACAGACTCAAAGACACAGAAAACAAACTTGTGTTTACCAAAGGGGAGGGGGTAAAATGGAGGGACAAATTACAGGTATGGGACTAACAGATACAAACTACTATATATAAAATAGACAAGCAACAGGATATAATGCATAGCACAGGGAATTATACCCATTATCTTGCAATAACCCATAATGGAATATCATCTGCAAAAATACTGAATCGATATGCTATACATGTGAAACTAACACAACACTGTAAATCAACTATACTTCAATTTTTAAAAAATTCCAGAGACTACCAAAAGTAGAGAAATTTTGAAAAGGTTTCCCAAACCTCCATTTCTTTCTTGATAAAAAGTCTCAAAAGCTGACCCTGCTCCCATGATAGCCGACTGAGGCAAGGATAGACATCTGACTCCACTGCAGCCAGTTCATTGGTTGATGCTGACCAATTACATTCTTCCTCTGTCCTCACTTCAATCTCTTCTGCGTCTGCTTTCTCTTCCTGTGGCAAACAGTGGAGCATTCAAAGTCAGTAGAGGGAAAGAAATCATAAAGATCAGAGCAGAAATAAATGAAATAGAAACGAAGAAAACAACAGCAAAGATCAATACAACTAAAAGCTGGTTCTTTGAGAAGATAAACAAAATTGATAAACGCTTAGCCAGGCTCATCAAAGAAAAAAGGGAGAGGACGCAACTCAATAAAATTAGAAATGAAAAAGCAGAAATCACAACTGACACTGCAGAAATACAAAGGATTATAAGAGATTACTAGAAACAACTATATGCCAATAAAATGGACAACCACGAAGAAATGGACAAATTCTTGGAAAGGTACAATTTTCCAAGATTGAACCAGGAAGAATTAGAAAATATAAACAGACCTATCACAAGTAATGAAGTTAAAACCATAATTAAAAATCTTCCAACAAACAAAAGTCCAGGACCAGACGGCTTCACAGGCAAATTCTATCAAACATTTAGAGAAGAGCTAACACCGATCTTTCTCAAACTCTTCCAAAAAATTGCAGAGGGAGAAACACTCCCAAATTCATTCTACAAAATCAGGTATCACCCTGATACCAAAACCAGAAAAAGATACCACAAAAAAAGAAAATTATACACCAATATCACTGATGAACATAGATGCAAAAATCCTCAACAAAATACTAGCAAACAGAATCCAACAGCACATTAAAAGGATCATACACCGTGATCAAGTGGGATTTATGCCACGGATGCAAGGATTCTTCAGTATACACAAATCAATCAATGTGATACACCACATTAACAAATTAAGGAATAAAAACCATATGATCATCTCAATAGATGCAGAGAAAGCTTTTGACAAAATTCAACACCCATTTATGATAAAAACTCTCCAAAAAGTGGGTATAGAGGGAACCTACCTCAACATAATAAAGGCCATATATGACAAACCCACAGCAAGCCTCTTACTCAATGGTGAAAAACTAAAATCATTTCCACTAAGATCAGGAAAAAGACAAGGATGTCCACTCTCACCACTCCTATTCAACATAGGTTTGGAAGTCCTAGCCACAGCAATCAGAGAAGAAAAAGAAATAAAAGGAATACAAATTGGAAAAGAAGTAAAACTGTCACTGTTTGCTGATGACATGATACTATACGTAGAAAATCCTAAAGATGCCACCAGAAAACTACTAGAACTAATCAATGAATTTGGTAAGGTTGCAGGATACAAAATTAATGCACACAACTTTCTGGCATTTCTATACACCAACAATGAACAATCAGAAAGAGAAATTAAGGAAACACTCCTATTTACCATTGCAACAAAAAGAATACAATACCTAGGAATAAACCTGCCTAAGGAGGCAAAAGACTTATACTCAGAAAACTATAAAACACTGATGAAAGAAATCAAAGATGACATAAACAGGTGGAGAAATATACCACATTCTTGGATTGGAAGAATCAATATTGTGAAAATGACTATACTACCCAAAGCAATCTACAGATTCAACACAATCCCTATCAAACTACCAATGGCATTCTTCACAGACATAGAACAAAAAATTTTACAATTTGTATGGAAACACAAAAGACCCTGAATAGCCAAAGCAATCTTGAGAAAGAAAAATGGGGCTGGAGGAATCAGGCTCCCCGACTTCAAACTATACCACAAAGCTACAGTAATCAAGACAGTATGGTACTGGCACAAAAACAGAAATATAGATCAATGGTACAGGATAGAATGCCCAGAGATAAACCTACACACATATGGGCACCTAATTTATGACAAAGGAGGCAAGAACATACAATGGAGAAAAGACAGCCTCTTCAATAAGTGGTGCTGGGAAAACTGGACAGCTACATGTAAAAGAATGAAATTAGAATACTACCTAACACCATATACAAAAATAAACTCCAAATGGATTAAAGACTTAAATGTAAGCCCAGACACTACAGAATTCTTAGAGGAAAAGATAGGAAAAACACTCTTTGACATAAATCACAGCAAGATCTTTTTTGAACCACCACTTAGGGTAATGGAAATAAAAGCAAAAATAAACAAATGGGACTTAATTAAACTTAAAAGCTTTTGCACAGCAAAGGAAACCATAAACAAGACAAAAAGACAACCCTCAGAATGGGAGAAAATATTTGCAAATGAAACAACAGACAAAGGATTAATCTCCAAAATATACATACAGCTCATGGAGCTCAATATCAAAAAAACAAACAATCCAGTTTAAAAATGGGCAGAAGACCTAAATAGACATTTCACCAAGGAAGACATACAGATGGCCAAGAGGCACATGAAAAGATGCTCAACATCACTAATTATTAGAGAAATGCAAATCAAAACTACAATGAGGTATCACCTCAGGCCGGTCAGAATGGCCATTATCAAAAAAGCTAGAAACAATAAATGCTGGAAAGAGTGTGGTGAAAAGGGAAGCCTCCTGCACTGTTGGTGGGAATGTAAATTGATACAACCACTATGGAGAACAGTATGGAGGTTCCTTAAAAAACTAAAAGTAGAACTACCATATGACCCAGCAATCCCACTACTGGGCATATACCCTGAGGAAACCGTAATTCAAAAAGAGACATGTACCCCAGTGTTCACTGCAGCACTGTTTACAATAGCCAGGACATGGAACCAATCTAAATGTCCATCGACAGATGAAAGGATAAAGAAGATGTGGCACATGTATACAATGGAATATTACTCAGCCATAAAAAGAAACAAAATTGAGTTATTTGTAGTGAGGTGGATAGATGTAGAGTCTGTCGTACAGAGTGAACTAAGTCAGAAAGAGAAAAACAAATACTGTATGCTAATGCATATATAGGGAATCTAAAAAAAAAACAAAACAGAACCAAATGGTACTGATGAACTTAGTTGCAGGTCAGGAATAAAGATGTAGACATAGAGAATGGACTTGAGGACACGGGGTGGGAGGGGGAAGCTGGGCGAAGTGAGAGTAGCATTGACATATATATACTACCGAATGAAAAATAGTTGGCTGGTGGGAAGCAGCCGCATAGCACAAGGAGATCAGCTTGGTGCTTTGCGATGACCTAGAGGGGTGGGATAGGGAGGATGGGAGGGAGACGCAAGAGGGAGGGGATATGGGGACATGTGTATGCATAGGGCTGTTTCACTTTGTTTTGCAACAGAAACTAACACGGTATTGTGAAGCAATTATACTCCAATAACTATCTATTAAAAAAAAAGACTCTTTCCTGAAGCAAGTTATTATCTAATCAATGTTTGTGTATAAAATAAAGATATTGATTTATCCTTAAAAAAAAAAAAAAGGGTGACTAAACAGAGACAGGAGTTAGCCTGGGTGGAGGAGAAGAACTGTTTAGGTGTTGAGAGAAAGAGACAAGAGATCACGCTGCCAGCTTTAATTTCTTAAGATGTAGGAAAATTATAAAAACCTAAGAAGAACAACAATGAAACAGGCCACCAGAACACTTAAGGAATCTTTCCTCTTGCCCACTCCCACCAAGAATTTATATAGTTTAAGTGCAGAGACATCTGCATATAAATGCACTTTTTGGGTTTTCCTAATGTAGCTAATTGTTTTAGGACAACTCTTCCTGCCTCCCCTAACTCCAGATCTCTTCTATGTCTTATATGACTTAATAATTATCCATCATCATCCCTCCATACACTCCTCCCAAAAGAAAGTTATGTAGGTCTGGGCTCTGGAAAATCTAATACAGTCAGACATCTTTTGGTGGTGCAGTTCCATGGATGTCAGGGAATGGGTGACTCTGGTAAAGAGGGACATTAAATAACTCCTCTCAGTGCTGCACATGGAGGGAAAGGACTTGTGTTATCTCTACAAATCTGGTCAACAGGTTATCCATTGAATAGAGTTAGAGACATCACATTGTTTCCTCCCATGGAGTCACTTGGCTTCTCCAAGATGAAATATTTCCCAAGTTACATGACAGCACTGGCCACTTTTAGGTTATCTGGAACTCACAGGAGGTCACCCCTGCTAGCAAGGAGAGTAACTTGGTTTCCTTAAGGCTGGCTACTCTGGATTTGCCAAGATATCCTCTATCATTTCAATGAACTCCTCTGATAGGCTCACGTGTGTCAGATTCCGTCCCCATGCTTTTTGCCAATAGTTTGAGTGTTTTTACCCTCCACCCAAACAACCAGAACTTTCACAGAATATCCAACAAGTATCTAGAACTGTAGATGGCTTCAAGACCCTATGTTCTGTCTTTACTCTTCCATTTAGAGGAGAAATGACAGAAGGGATCATTTTCAGAAGGTGGATTGACCAACAAAGAACTCTGAGGAGACAACACAGAGCCCCCCAGGATGGCTAAAATGGGTCCTATAATAAGCATGGGAGATTAAACAGAAAGCCTGATCTGACAAATATGCAAACAGACCCATCACAGGCAAATTTAAATGCTGAATATAAAAACACAAATCAATAGTAGTAATAATAGCAATTTGTATTTTCCCACGATGCTTTATAGTTTTCAAAGCACTTGCAAATACCTTATCATAGTTGAATCTCACAACAGGCAGTTTGCTATTACCACACCCAGACTGTAGACGAACAAACCGATCCTCCAAGAGTTTAAGGGACTTTGCTAGAAGAACGAAGCATAACTGTGGGTAAGAGCACACACTATAGAGGCAAAGAGACTTGAGTTGGAATTTTGATTCCCACTTTTTATTGGGAACATGGGAACTTGGACAAGTTGTTTAATCTCTGCATACCTCGATTTATTTATCTGTAAAATTGGACCAATTTATCAATACAACAACTAAGCACTGTTCTAAAAGCTACAGATACATCAAATATTCTTCCCAAACTCCTGCAAGATAGAACCCCCATTTTACCGATAAGAAAACTGAGGCAAGTAAAGATTAAATCACTGGCCAGTGGGACTTCCCTGGTGGCACAGTGGTTAAGAATCCACCTGCCAATTCAGGGGACACAGGTTCCATCTCTGGTCCAGGAAGATCCCACATGCCGCAGAACAACTAAGCGCATGAGCCACAACTACTGAGCCCGCGCACCACAGCTACTGAAGCCCTCACGCCTAGAGCCCGTGCTCTGCAACAAGAGAAACCACTGCAATGAGAAGCCCGCGCACTGCAACGAAGAGTAGCCCCCGCTCGCTGCAACTAGAGAAAGCCTGTGCACAGTAACGAAGACCCAATGCAGCCAAAAGTATAAATAAATAAATTCATTCATTCATTAAAAAAAAAAAGATTACACAACCAGCAAGCTGCAGAGGTGGGAATCACGCCCAGGCATGGCATCTCCTACCCATGCACCACCCTATCTATCCTCTGAACCTCCCTCATTAGCTGGGTGAAGAGTTAATGGCCTCACAAGACTATGCTGTGGCTGGTGTAGCAAGAGTTCAAAACGTG
Source organism: Leucopleurus acutus (assembly GCF_964270905.1). Lineage (NCBI taxonomy): Eukaryota > Metazoa > Chordata > Mammalia > Artiodactyla > Delphinidae > Leucopleurus > Leucopleurus acutus. The sequence continues at coordinate 21,003,468 of NC_139153.1, forward strand.
GCAGCCATTCATTCCTTTTCTTAAAAGAGCTTCTCTTGTTTATTGGCTGTCTTTCACCATAGAATGGAGGATCTCCAAGGGCAGAGGTGTCCATTTTGTCCACCGTGGTGGCCCCAGAACATAGAACAGTGCCTGGCACAAGACAGCGGCTCAGAAATTACTTGTTGAGTGAATGAACGAATAAACAATTGAAGGAATAAGGATCCCATTCAGAGGTCTTTGGGGGAGTTGAAGGAGGAAGGGGTCAGAGCCGAGCATGGGTTATTCCCTCTGAGCCTATTTTCAAAAGTGGGTGCATTCTCGACAACTTTAAAGAAATACTGTTAATATGAAAGTTAAGACTGATGAAAAGGCATCTCTGGAAGCAGAGAACAATACACAGTTGAAACTTCAGAGGTCATACCTTGAGACAGATAGACAGGTAGGAGAGGGCTGTTTGGGGTACGTGTGCCCTCGGCACCTGCCGGTGGTACAAACTCTGCATCCCTCTGCCTGCCTCCTCCTCCAGGCTTATACACACCCCCAACCCAGCCACTATTCTCCAGAGTTCCAGTGGACCAGTTTGGGAGCTGAATGGAACCTAAGCCTCCTGACTCCTATCTCAGTTTTTATCACCCCTCGTGACCTCAAACGCCCCCGAAGGATTCCATAAATGGATGAGGATCCAAATGAAAGAACTAGATTGAACTTAGGCAGGAAAGTGAAAGTGTCCTTTAAATGCCAATAGGCACTGCCTTTGGCATAACAAAGGAGTTAAAACATAATTAAGATCTGAAGACTGATTACGGGAATGTGTATGATTATTTTTATTATTTTTCCTCTTTCTATCTTTGTGATAGGATGTGATCAACCTCGGCCATGCCCCGTTGCTTAGTAGCAGACAGTCAGAGTTTTAATTATATACTAAAATAAGCTAAAGAACAGAAGACTGCTTTATGTCTAATACGTATATATCAAGAAAGGCATATGACAGCATCTAAATTGCTTTAGTGCCTGATAAAGAGTGCCTCTGGTAGGGTTGTCATCAAAAGATCACGAATGGAGTAGGAAAGGATTATTAATAAAGCTGCTACTCTATTTATATGTCCTCCATTGTTTGTGATTCCTTGTTAGAAGCTAGAAATGAATTTTTATCTACCACTAATTTCATCATGGTTTTTTTTTTCAGAGTCAGAGGGGGAAAAAAAAAAACTTTTGTCAATTGCACTGCCAACCCTAGTCCTCCAAATAGAACTCTTTTCACTCCTCCAGATCTGCAATTCCCAAAATATTATATCTCACAATAAAAAATTAAAGAATTAGTCCATTCATTCTTTCAACATTCAACAAAGTCATGTACCAGCAGCAAACCCCAGAGGCATTCTCTGCCCTCATAGAGATTTAAGGTAAGGGAAAGATGATAAATAAGTAAAACAATGAAAAAATAATCACAGACTATAACAAGGGTTATAAAAGAAATAAAGTACATTACTTAGGATTATGTTTAGCTGCAAGTGACAGAAGATTCAAAATCATTTGGCTTTAACCAAGGCTGTGATTCAGCCCAGTAGGTACTGAGGTAGTTACAACAACTTTTTTAAATTGGCATCTATTCTGACTGATCAGTGCCTGATTCTCTTTGGTTGGTTCAGATTCATACGCTGGACAAGTTGTATATATGTTGAATATTGATTATGGTTTAAAAAGTTTATTTCTCTCTGTCACATTAAGGAATGTTCTTCATAATGGTTAAGGCAGCTTCATGAATTCACCAAGGACCTAGATTTGTTTTGTTTTGTTTTTAAACTTTTTTTTTTAGTAATTTGAGAGATGGCAATTTTTAAAATTAATTAATTGATGGCTGCATTGGGTCTTCGTTGCTACCTGTGGGCTTTCTCTAGTTGTGGCGAGCAGGGGCTACTCTTCATTGTGGTGAGCGGGCTTCTCATTGCAATGGCTTCTCGTTGCAGAGCACGGGCTCTAGGCGTGCGGACTTCAGTAGTTGTGGCACGCAGGTTCAGCAGTTGTGGTTCGCGGTCTCTAGAGCGCAGGCTCAGTAGTTATGGCAGACAGTCTTAGTTGCTCCACAACATGTGGGATCTTCCCAGGCCAGGGATCGAACTCGTGTCCCCTGCATTGGCAGGTGGATTCTTAACCACTGCACCACCAGGAAAGTCCAAGGACCTAGATTTGTTGTTCACCATGGCTTCCAACTCATGATCCAAGATGACTGCTTGGGTTCCAGCCATTACATCTACATGAAGAACCAAGGTAAAAAGAGAGCCATACCTCTGCCACTTGAGGATAATTTAGTGTTTATCCTAATAACCAGAATATAGTCCATGGCTGCAAGGGGAGCTAGAACAGGTTGCCTTCATTCTAGGTGGTCAAATGCCCACCTGGAAATTAGGCAGTAATTCTATTACTGAAAAACCAGGGAGAGCAGATAAAGATAGGTAGTAGACATTGCCACAGCGGGTGACGTGACACAGAGTAACTGATACAGAGGGGGCTGCTTTAAACAGGGTAGTCAAAGAGGGTACTCAGGAGGTAACAGCTGAGGGAAAGCCTAAAGCATGCAAGTGACTTGCCATGTACACAGGAGGAAAAGGCCTTCAGGCAACAAGAATGTCTTATTTCAAAACAGATTGACTTCTGCTCAGAGAATGATTTTGACTTCATTTTATAAGTAATATTCTGCAACTATTAAGTTCTCCTGAGCTGTCTGATAATCCATTTTCTTCCCTAATTCTTAGTTGTCCAAATCTCAAAGCGTGTTACGTTATGGGAATTCTGAGCTTATTGCAACAGACAACCACTGTCACCTGTAATTTTGAACCTGGTAGGAAGATAGCTGAGAACATATTTAGTAGCAAAATACTACTTGATATATTATTTAGGGGTGTGTCTACCAGGGTGGGGATGAGGTAGCCAAGCCGAATAAGTGTGCAGCTAGTATGTCTTAGAAACCACCACGAGTGATGCAAATAACATGTTAGATTCAGACAAAACCACTTGCAAATTAGGGTATTAAATCACAACTCACATTACAATAATGTGATTTGGTTTGGTGTTCACTGGAATAGAACTGATAGTATGGAACTAATGTGATGTTTTGTGCGAGTGTCACATTCGTTATGCATTTGTTACATGATTTCCATGCGTGCCAGAATGTAATTCATTGGAATAAACAGAAGAGCCTCGTGGCATGAAAGCCTAAAGCTATAAAGGGGAATATGCGTTCCCATCCTGTAATTAAGGTAACATCACACCCAGTGCATTTTCTTAATGAATATCTTACACTGACATCAAACAGAAAAAAGGAATCGGTAATACTATTTATTTCTGTAGATTTCATGTGAACAAAGATCATTATAAAGCCAGTGAATTTTGCCTAAATATATCTTTCAATGGCATCATGCCCTACTACACAATACAGAGATGGTGTGTGTGTATACGTGTGTTTTAAGCCTTCTTCTTGAGTCTGCTGACCAAACCACAGAAGAGGGGAATTGCCGTGGAGATCATTATCACACGTTTGGAAGAAGAAGCTCTAAGAATATACTTTTTCTGAATTGACCAGATTCCCTACACGTCTTAATGTGTCTAGCTATGAACATAAGACCTAGTCTACGGCACCAAGAAGTCATGTCTGTTCCAAAGCTGTTAGAATGTGAGCCTCATTTTCAAGTGCAAAACGATGTCCTTTTTACCTCTGTAACTTCAACACCTAACACGATGTTTGACATATAGCAGTTGCTCAGTAAGGTTTAAATGAATGAATGGTAACTCTCATTCACAACCATTTCCACTTACTCAACAGCTCGCTTAAGTCCTTACCAACGTGTCTGACAGAAATCCAGTATATAATAACATTCCAAGACCCCAGAAATTAGAATCGATTATCGAGAAACCAATACCATATGGTATTCTATTGTATACATCCCCCTGCCTCTGGAAACCTATCTCAATATAAAACGTTACATGTACGCAGCGACCATGGATTGCAGTACACACATTTAGGTGTGCAAAAAAAACCAACTTGTTTTATTTTTCTAAAATTAGACTTCATTTCTAATTGGAGTCTACCACCTCTTATTAAGGAGGTGGAAGACTAATCTTTGAAACTGGAGGTTCTCTTGCTTCGCCCATGGGATCTGGCTTCAATTTCAGGCGAGTCTGTAGAAAAGAGGCATTAGGGGAAGCAAGGCTTCAGGTCCCCAATGTCACCGTCTCTGGTCCTTGGCGATGGGCCCATCTGAGCTACTGATGAGTCTTCCTTCATTCTTCTCTGCAAGGTCCTTCCACGACTGGGTGTTTCTACCTCTAATTCCAGGTCTTCCTAGTGAGTGATCATGCTGCCTAAGGCTCCATCCTACCTAAATACACCAGGAGTCATTTTTTCCGCTAGATATTGCTGCCTCTCCAGGAACTTATCTGGGGAGACCTTCCTGTCCTCTCTGCTCTCAGATCCCACAAAACTACCTGAGATTTTTGCCACCTCCCCAGGCTGTGGCCTAAGTAACAGTGTGGAGGGCCTATTTCTCTGGTGCCCGTCAACACCTCTGCTCTCATTACCCTCCCTCCGACCTTCTCTTCACCCCTAACTCTGAATCTTTTCAGAGTCTGTTAAGGAAACTTTTGTATGCAAGTATTTGTCCTATGCTGTGAGTCTTTTCTATTTCACTATGAAGAGCCTCTGCTGTTTTCCACTTTCTGAAGTAACATCCCTTTTCTGGGTCTATGAGCATAGAATAAAGTAACTTCATAAAGTTGTAGAGAGACCAAGGGAGCAAAGAAAGGAGGTGAGAGGCAGGGTGAGGGAGTGGGCAGTGACAGGGAATGCTGTCTGGGCTGTGGAAGGGGCAAGTGAAGGTTAACAGAGGGATGCTCTAGGGTACAAATTCTAGGGGTCAGGATTAGTCAAAGGTACACAGCAATCGAGGAAGACCAGGGACCAGTAGCCAGAAGAACTTGGGTAACAAGTGCTTAACGATGAAACTGAGCCAAATTTATAAGAAGAAAGTTTTTTTTAAAAAAGGAAAAAGACCTCAAGGATTTGACATTTTTCCCATCTAGAAGGGAGTCCATGTCCCCTCCTCTGCAATCAGAGAGGGCTGGTGATTGCTCTGATCAGTACAGCAGTGGAAGTAATGCTTTAGGACTTGTGAGGCCAGGTCATAAAAAGCCATGCAGGTGCCATCCGGGTTTTTTGAAACAGTCACTCTTGGCTTCCTCCCTCTCAGAAACCAGCCACCATGGTGAGAGAAACCCAAGCCACACGGAAAGGCCACGTGTGGGCACTGTGGTCAACAGCTGAGCCAAGTCTTCGAGTCATCCCAGCCTAGGCGCCAGACTTGTGAGCGAAGGAGCCTCCCGTCGAGTCCAGCCGTCGGCTGCTCAGTCATGGCCAGCTGTCGGCGTCCTCCCAGCTGTGGCCCCAGACACCGCAGAGCAGAGATAACACAAGCCATCCCAGCTAGGCCCTGTCCAAATTCCTGGTCCACAGAATCCATAAGCATAATAAGATGTCTTTTGTTTTCTGCCATGATTTCAGGCTGGTTTGTTACGCAGCAAGAGATAAGCAGAAGAGCTGGGAAACAGAAACAAGACCAAGGCATTGAGCTGCAGCTGCCCATCGCTAGACTGGAAGGCTGGTCCAAGAAAAAGAAAAAAAACAGCCTCTAGGGCACAGGAAGAGCTGACATTTGAATGTTAGTCTGTGACAAGGTTCTCTGACATGTATTCATTCATTTAGCCTTGCAACTGTCTGAGGTAAGGAATACTAGTTATTGACACTTTACAAAAGAAGAAAGAGAGGTAGAGAGATGTTAGGGTTCTTGCCTGAGGTTATACAATTGTAAGTGGAGGGCACTGAATTCAAACCCATTCTGCCTCTGGCATCCATGTTCTGCACGACATCGTAGAGCTTGGTGTGGCCCAGAACTTGTGTGGATTCTGCAGAACAATCTGTACACCTATTTGAGAAGATCCTATCAGCATTTTTAATAAAAGAGAAGCAACGACTGGTCTTTTCTCTCAAGGAAGTCTACTTAAAAGATAACACACAAAAAAGAAGTTTGATGTCTTTTACTACTTCAAACACCATCCATGGCCAAATGCAGTTTGGGCTTTATAGATACTAAGATATGTTGGCTAATAACAGAGTTACCTTATATGGAGAAAAGACAGCTATTGTTTGAAACAAAACACTGTGGTATAAACACAACTGGAGAGAAAATTATTTGCCCAAGAAGTTATCACATATGCCACATTCTTAAAAAATGATGAGAAAAATGCCATTTTAGGCTTCTTTCCCCACAGTGCATCATAGCACAGACAATAGCATTTGCACTAGTTTCATTGTGTCTTGTATCATTTTCAATTTTTGGCATTGTGTATATATATAAAGCAGTCTCTATTCAAACTAGGTATGATTAAAGAAAAAGTTTAGCTGACAACAGAGAGAAATAAATACTCAAGGCTGTTATCTAGACTTTTATAATAATCCCAATAAAGAGATAAAATCTGGGGTTTCCCTGGTGGCGCAGTGGTTGAGAGTCCGCCTGCCGATGCAGGGGACACGGGTTCGTGCCCCGGTCCGGGAAGATCCCACATGCCGCGGAGCAGCTGGGCCTGTGAGCCATGGCCGCTGACGCTGTGCGTCCGGAGCCTGTTGCTCTGCAACAGGAGAGGCCACAACAGTGAGAGGCCCGTGTACCGCAAAAAAAAGAAAAATAAAATAAATAAATAAATTGAAAAAGAGATAAAATCTGAGAAATAATTTTCACTAACCAAAGTAAGATACACCTCTCACGTTTTGGTTTGCTTTTTTTTTTTTTCCTTCCTACTATTACAAAAGAACAGCTACATCTCATAAGCTTTGTTTAGGAAACATACAAAAATACTGAGATAGCTTTTAAATTCTAATTCAACTATTCTCATCCAAGCTATAAAGAGGAATTTAATCTGCTTTTGCTTAAGCAGAAAAAATGCATTGATTTAGATTATTTGAGTAGCAGGCCAGTAAGAAATAGTGAAAATCCTCAAATAACATCATTGAAGAAAAGGATAAAGAGGAGGAACAGGAAAAAGAGAAGGAAGACGAGGAGAAAACATTTCTTCCCATAGGTTTGCAAGCATAGTTAAGCTGTAACAGAAGACTTCAGACTACAGACTTTAAATGAATTTCTTTCTTTTTCACATACGGTCTGGAGAGGAGAGGTGCAGGGCTGGCGGGCAGCTGTGCCACAGTCAACGTCGGGCATCTGTCTCTGGGTTCCAAGTGGCTGCTTCAGCTCTGTTTTCCAGCCCGAAGAAAGTAAGAAATACAGGGCTGCTCACATCCTATTATCCAGAATTTAATGACATGATCTCACCTAGCTGCAAGGGAGGCTGGAAAAGAAGGAAGTGAGCAATGTGCTGAGCTAAAATTCAGAGCATTCTATTATTAACAGGAAGAAGAGAAGATAGGGACAATTATCCATCTATGCCATAGTCCAGAAGTTGGAAAATTATGGCCCAAATATGACCTGTCCCCTGCTTCTGAACAGCCTGTGAGTTGACTTTTACAAATGAACATTTACAGTCGATTTAATCAACATTTACAATCAGGTTAGTGTTAGGAAACACTTAACTTCAAACCCCAACTAAGCCAAATGTTATTCCCCTCAAAAATAATTCCCTTCTTTTCATGAGAAGATCTGAGTTACAAACATGGTGCTCAATTATTATTATTATACTTTGAAGTTCAGCAATGAAAAATTTGTGGAAATTTGTTTTCTCTCTTGTTATCCAAGTACTGATATAATTTCCTTGATTCTGCCTCTCGACCTGCAAAGCCCACAGTATGACACATCAGGCCCTTTACAGAGAAGTTTGTTGACCCCGGTCTGAGCTGAACTAAATTAGTGAAATTCCTGCAAAGCAAAGAAAGAAGAATGGCTTACAAGTGGCATAGCAAAACAGAACCCCATGACCCCAAGGAGTCTGGCCTGTGTTTCTAATCATAGCAAAACCTCTCTAACTAGGTCACAAACCCAGCAACTTCTATGAGCCAAAGTCCAGTGAAAAAAACAGGAAACTAGGGGAGAAAAAAGTTTCTGTACAGCCCACATCAAAGCACTAAAGTTCATGCACTGCACGTGAGGAGAACACCCAGATCTTCACACAGGCAGATTTTCCTCTTACAAGACGCAATTCTGTTAACTGTTAATGACTTAACTGGATTAGCAGTTTGCCCAAACCCACAGCAGAGCCGTAGCTGTAAATCTGAAGGGGTTGAGGAGGAAAGGAGATGGGGTAAGAGCACTGCTCTCTAAGTTCTCTTAAGATAAGGACCTCAACCTCCATTCCATCTCTGAAGCCCCCAAGGACACCACTGCACCACAGCTCAATGAAGTGATGGTCCTGTACCATCAAGCACAGGTAAAATTATATTCTTTATATTCTGTTTCAAGAGGCAGAGAATAATACACTTGAGAAAGTCTATCATCAAAAACAGGGAAGAGAAACTTTTGGCCATTTAGAGAGATAAATTACTCATAATTGAATTCATCTCCCAAGAACTCATGTAAATAAGATGTGATAACATGTGCTTGTAAACAGATATTTCCACAGTCCTAGCAAACAGATTCTTTTAACCTACAACTTTTTTCCCAATGTTATCTATGTTTTTTTGTTTGTTTTAAACAAGACTGTATTTTTATTGACAATATTGTGGCAAAACTTGCCAGTCTTGGTCTACTGGTCACAGATATGATTTTTTACACAAGTGGCAGGAAACTAGCTCAATTTGATTTAAGAAGGAAAAGGGGAGGAGAGGAGGGAGAGGGGCAAGGACAGGGGAAGAGGGATAAGCAGTAGAAGAGGAAGAAAAAATGGGGTATGAAGGAAATAAGATGGTGTGTTAAGAAAACAGAAGTGGAGCTTCCTTTCTGTGAGGTGGTCAGTGCCCTCTTCTCTGAGGAGGTAAATTTTAATCTGAAATGTAAATAGGGAGCCAACTGTTGGAAGAGCAAAAATTAGACATTCACCAGCAGAAAGGACATCTAACAAGGACCACGGGAGGACCACCTTCCAGCTTGCAAGGCTGCCCCTTTCCCCTCCAGAAGGACTGAGTCCACCTGGCTCAAGGTGGAAATATGATTGGGCGTGGCCTGTCTATGCCCCACCCCTGCCAACAGTGATTGGTCCAGGAGTAAGCCTACCAGCCAATTCAGGCCAAGGAGACTCTGGAAGGACAGAAACACGTTTTCCAGGCTGGCTGATAAACAGTAAGGGTGGTTTGGGGCCATCGGCCATTTTGCCCCCTCACAGAGAGAGTCTGGCTAAGAATGAAGCCCACAAAGGGGACAGCAGAGCAAAGAAAGAGAGGCACCGATTGAGGAAGTGTCATTTGAACACTCCAACTCTCAATCCTGGAGTTTTTCTATGTGAATCAGTAAATCCCCCCTTTCAGTTTAAGCCGAATGGAGTTTCGCTTCTGTCCTGTAACTGAAAACATCCTGACTACTCAGTGGGCTTTGGAAATGACAGAAGAGTCCATGTGTATTTAGAGGAACGTGTGCTTAGTGAATTCTCTAAACATCTTACTGAGAAGCTTGGGTCTTAGGATCTCCATCTGGGAGAGGATTATGTTGGGGTGCAGGGGTAAGAGTTGGAAAATAATTTATGAAAACCTAGCCATGAATGATAAGGAGGAAGGGGATACAGATGTAGGGATTTAATACCTTCTTGCCCTCCCTTTCCATCATCCTGTGGTTAAGGTAGAGGAAAGAAGAATCCTAAACGGATGCATCTGGGAGTAGCAAGAGATTGGGAAAGGTAGAACTTGCCCAGTCTTCTCCAAAGGTACAGAGATGAGTATCTGTTGTTCTGCTTTCCTGAAGTCCTCACCTCCCTGTTTTTAGAGCAGCATCACCCTTTGGAGTCTGGGTGAATCTCACCTCCCTTTCTCTTGGTCCACATAGTTTAGGTGCTGATCACTGAATCTACCGGAGTGGACCACGTGACCCAGACCTGGCCAATTGGCATGTTCCATCTTTGGGCCATGGTGGTCATGCTCAAGTTAGCCTGATCAGAACTAGTACAGGGACTTGGTATTAGCAAGAGAGAAGAGGTGCTGGCTTTCAACTGGACCTTGAAACTGCCAGAGGAGTTCTCATGGAGAAGACTCACATGCAGAGAGGAGGGCAGAGTCAAGAAAACTACAGAGAGGCAGAGAGAACACCTTGTTGAAGCCCTTGAATTCAGGCACACAGGAAGTTACATTCACCATTTAGACTGTATGGTAATATGAGCCAATAAATTCCTCTTTCCCATTGTAGAGAAGTTCCTCTGTTCACCATTTATTTCCAAGCAAAGAGTGGGAACTGAACAATATGAATGAAAGAAATCTCTGATCTCATTTGTAAGGAGTGCAAAAGATGTGTTAATGTGTTTTCCCTCGGACTTTGCAATACTGGGTACTTCCATTCTAGAGCAGTCTTAATAAGTGCTATAATATACTTCAGGTACATGATGATTAGCATAGCTTTTCTGGGTTGGTCTACAACCAATTAGTAACTGAACTTTTGAGATTTAAACTGGTCCTTCAGTTAGGATTTGCCTGCATTAAAAAAAGAAATCATTGACAAGACTCTCTAAATTCTGAACCTCATGCAATTCTTCCTAACTTCCTTCCACCAAAACACCAACAAGCAGGACCTAAAGTTATAAACCAATTGTATTGTGCCAAGACCTCCACCCGACTTCCCAAATATCAGGTGTCCAGAGGCTTTTTCTTTTTTACCACTTATAGAAAAGGTACACTGAATATGAGCATAATCAGAATTTATATGTTCAATAAAAATCAAAACACAAATTACTTTCTGAATTCAGGAATAATGATCTTTTAGTGGCAAAAGTTTCCTTAACCAGAGTTTTATATTTTCATTGGAAATGAAAAGCTAAGCTAAAATGCTTATTCATGAATAATAATGTTTTAATGACTTCATTTTCTTCTTACAGAACAATACACAAATGTAAGCACACTTACCTTAGGAAAACAGAAGGAATTATCTTTATCAACTATATAATTTCTGAAAAATCTCCAGAATTTTCCAAACTACGTTCTGTGGAACCATTAACAGGTATTTTATACACACACACACACACACACACACACACACACACACACACACACACGCACGCACACACGTACGCACGCACTCCTGTGGTCAAAAAGATTGGGAAACATTACATACTATTCCCAGTCCCGAAAACTCTCAATGCACACTTGCATATTTTAGAATGTGAAAAGTCTTGCAGTAGATACCTGTTTAAGTTGGATTAACCCAGTATCTCCCGAAGTTAACTCTCTGAAAATTAACTACAGCATTTTGCTTCCTACCCCAACTTCCAAAACCCCCATTCCCCAAAGCAACTTTTGGAACAGCTTGTGGAACTAGTTCCACAAAGCAAAGTTTGGGAAACAGTAGTTTAGTGGCTTCTATCTACACAGATTTTGCTGTCTGAATAATATGTAAGGAACTTTGAGTGACAATTGCACCCATTTGGATATAACTTCAGCTGACTCCATAATTAGAAATCTAAAATGCAAATTTTTCAAAAGCAAACTGCCTTTACCATTCAGACATGTTGCTGAGATTTATTTGGATTTGGGTACAGTCGTATTACTTTCCAGTATATCTGGTATAGGTAATAGGCTCCAAGGACCTATAAATATTGAACACAAATAAGATTAGCCATGCCTAAATTTTATATACAAACAAGTCTGACAATTTTAATATGGCAAATGTACTCTGTATTTGGAGGGGGTGGGGTAGGTAACGTTCCTCTTGGGAAACCTGGGAATGGAACGGAAACTTCTTCATTTATATTCTGCATAAGCTGTATATTACAGATTCATGTTAGTATGGGTGAGGACATGAAACCATTGCTATTGAGCTTCAGATGTGGCAGCAAAGAATTAAGAGATCATCACCATCTCTCTCTAAATATAATGAAAATCTAACTTTACAACACTCCTCTTAAATGAGCTTTCCTCGTGCTACTTGGCTATGCATTAAATCTTGGCATACACAAAAAAATAAAAACAGGGTAGTTCTAAAGGTTCATTTATATTGGCTGGATTATGAAGATTAACTCCTCAGATGGTGTTCTAAAGAAGTCATCAAATGTAAGTCTAACTGAAAATAAAAACCTGACAAACATTTAAATATTGATAGAAAAGTGAACGGATAGGATATAGTGAAGACACCACTCTTTAGATACATAACATCAATGTATATCATAAAGGATTACAAAATTTAACTCTCTAAGGAATATAATAGAGATTTCAGCTACAGCAAGACAAATTTTCTGGAAATAATATAATAGTTCTCATGGCAGAGGCATACATGCAGAGTATAAAGGTTTAAAACAATTTAAATTTTAGGTCATTTGTGCTGAAGATGTTTTTACAATGTAAATTGGATTTATTACTAATTCTTTAAAATATTTTAATCCTGGATCCTAGAGACAACGATGCCCTCTTCTCCAAAGTAGCCTGTGGCTTCTGTCACCTTGCCAATTCACACAGACGTTAGTCATATACTAAAATGCAGTGTTTCTCAACACGTGCATGCTTCTGTTGATACATATGATGGTTTTAGGTGGCCCAGGGAACATTCTTCTTTTTTAATAATGAAAGTGTTTATGATGATAATATACAAATAGCTACACTTACTGAGGATTTATTATGTGCTGTCAAGCAAAAATCCTAGTGTATTAATTTGAATAGTCTTCACAGGACCACTCTGTGGTAGCTGCTCTTATTATTTCCAATGAACAGAAAGAAAATGGAGACACAGAGAAGCTAAGTAAATTGCTCAAAATCACACAGCTGGAAACGGGCAGAGATGAGATTCAAAATCAGTAACTTTAGCTGAAAGTCCATGCTTTGCCATTCAGGGATATGTATGTTTGTTTTTTAAGTGGGTTTGCTTAATACAAAATTTAAGAAAGGTAAGTCTCTGGATATGAAATAAAATCATCTAAGCTGTAGGCCAATGTCTGATGTTCAGGTAACAGTTTGGTGGGGCGGGGAGCTAGAGATTAAAGATCCTTATAGACTGTGAAATGAATGTTTATTAACAGGTCAGAAACCTGGGTTAAAGTCCTGGTACAGACCCCCTGAGGTGAAAAGCCCCAACTTTCAACTTACCCGCTTTCAGTGTGGCCCAGAAAATTCTCTTGTTCAGATACGAAATCTTCCTACTTGTACACGTTTTTAAGACATCACACAATCACATGTCTATGGGAAATATAAATGATTCAACTAACTCTGAAAAAGAAAAGGCTCAATTATTGTATATTACAATTTAAGGGGAAAAAAAATCATGCTTAAGAAAAAGCTGACAATCAGAACACAAATGTTACGGGAAGTTTCTTGCTCATTTTCTCCAGAGGTTAAACCAGATGATTTTTTTTTTTTTTTTTAAGGGCAGAAGTTTAAGGTCTAGCTAGGGAATAAAGACATGTTTTGTCTGACACTTCCCAATTCAAATCCAACATTTATCAAATGATTCTTAAGTACTGTATTTAAAAAAAATTTTAAAAAAAAACAGCCAGAAGCTGGCAACCTGGGTATATTAAGCTTTCATTATCACAAATTTGTATTTTAAAAACCCAGTACCTTTTTCGTAAATATGCAAGAGTTTCTCTGACAATTTCTCTCTTTGTAAAGCCACCTCTCACTGAAACATTTAAAATAAAATTCCTATATCTAAAATGAATTCTTGGCATTTGGGACTTTTAAAACTCCCTAAATTCAGAGGGGGGGAAAAGCTGCATAATTATAGTTCATCTCAGTGCAAGTCATAAAGTAATCAAAAATCTTTAAAACCAAAAAGTAGTATCTCAGAGTGGCATTTAAAACAAAAAAAGTACTTACTGGCATTTAAATTTTTTTCATGCAATTTGTTATTCATTAAGTCAGAAGAAAATGTGTGCTCCTATTTTTTGATAAAGCAAAAAATATTCAAAATTGGCATTAACTAAACACAATTGGCCACCACTATGTGAAAAACCAAATGCTTTAATGAGGCTATCAAGAACAACAGTTCAGTTATTTCATTGGATACATTAATATCGATCCATAATATACAGTGCTATGGACCATACAGAAATTGTTGCTGCATCCAACAGCAGGTGACTAGTATTAACATTACAGTACCAAGCGTCCGCAAGAGACAGTCATTTGTCATTTTTTTTCAAGAAATAGGGATGTTTTTATATACTGTTATCAACATCAACGTTTCCCCAGTGCATTTAAAAAAAAAATTAGTAAGTGCATTCCTTTGTGCTTTATTTTATATCTTTTAACTTCCTATGTATTTTATTTGTTCTTATTGCTTTAGTATTTTAAAACAACCAGAAAGAACTTTGTCATCCTATGTATGACCAGGTTGGTTGTATGGTTTTTGGCAAAGTCAGAAGGTTTGGTATTTCCATTGCCATACCCAGAGGCAGGTGGACAAGTTTGGCATTTTGGTCACTCCATAGGGAGGCCTAACCCCAAGTCACAATTCTGCACCCAGGAATGGGGGGAGTGGTGTGGACCATTCTCCTTGTCACAAACAGTGAGCTCAAACCACCGCCTCTTGGCTTAGCTAGTCTCTAAGACGCATCCACACTCTAGTTGGCAAAAAAGAAATAAATAAAACCACCCCAGAGATTGCAGCATTCTCCTGAGCTTGCTCACCTTCCCCCTCCCAGAAATTGTGTTAAGAAGGGGATGGAGAAGCAGGCAATGGTGAGCTCAGGAGCTGCGAGCGTCAGGGCAGTGGTACAAGAAGCCATGCTTTCTTTCCACAAAGCCTTCTATAAGGTGGCTTAACCCTGGCCAAATTCCCTGGGCCATGGGTGAGTCAAACTTGCTCTATTTTTAAGAACTCTCTAAATCAGCTAAGGAAAACTAGCATCATACCATCGCGATCTTCGACTTTTGCGCCCAGCTCCCCTCCCCCTATATAAATATGAAGAGAAAAATAGACACTGCTATGATTGTATCAATGAACACTATGGTACAATTAGCTGTTCATGCAGATTTGCATCACTATTCTAGGAAAAGAGCTGTACAATTAAGGGGGTTGAAAGAATGGGAACTAATTTTCCCTACCCCCTTAAGTCATAAAGCTGTAAAACTGATAGCATCATCAATGTTTCCAAGGATTCTCATGGCCCACCGTGCATGGTAACTATGCGGTTGATTATTTTCACGTAAGCCATCCATTCATACATCTGACAGTCCTTCTGTCTGAACCCTCCAATATCCATCACCAATTCACAGTTGACATTTAAACTGTTTTTCTTTAAAAAAAACACACACACACACACACACACACACACACAAATACCTCCTGAATAAGGTTTCCTGATGAAAGAAGTTGGCACTCTGTCACTAAAATATATTTCATATTAAAAATATATGAAGGAAAATTGGAAGCTCTTATATTGTCTACATAGGCACCATGCTACACGTTCCTCTTGATTATAGATACCATCTTGAGACTTTCTCCTACATTACAGTTCAGTCAGTGCTAGAGACTACTCTGCTATATTTAAGGCACTTCATTCTGAATGGATATGCTTTATACCACTTGCTATTCAATTGTAGGCTGCTACTGAGAAACTCCATTCAACAGCCTGCCTCTTAACACCATGTGTCATCTGTATAGAACATCTAGGCCTGATAGAATATATGTAACACTACTGTTATTGCATAGGACTATACAAGTAGATAATGCACTGAAACTAACTTTACAACATTGCTGTTTGTTAAAACATTGTTATCAAGTAACAGTAATTGGCCAATACAGTATTTCTCTCTTTAAAAACCATTCAGCAGGTTTGCTGAAATAAACCCCAATTTAAACGACCATAACGGGCATATTAACGCTATGGTATCATTCTCCAAGGATATTGCTAGTTTTATGTCACTAAAAATAAATATGTAAGTTGTTTCTCTCTAGAAAGCCGGTTTTAGCCTATTTATACTACAGCTTAAATGTGTGGAAAATAGTTCTGAGTGAGACTGTAATATACAAAATATTCACAAAGCTCTCTTTAAACGCAAGACCTTGCATAAAAGTTTTCTTTCATGTGTGTACAAAGAATGCGGAAAACCACCAGTGAGTTGTAAAAATATTGAAAACTTGCCATTTTAAGATGCGTATTCTTACAAATTAATACAAACATATTGAAAAGAACAATGATAATAAAGAATCTGTACAAATCAAATGAACAGTAAAACATAATTTAAAAATAAAAATAGTAAAGCCAATTAGAAATGTGCCCAGTTTGGTTTTCTTATCAAAAGCGAAATTGAAGAGGAAAAAAAAAAAGGAGGAAAACTTTCAGTGCTCCTCAACATTTTACTTTGAGAGGACGTTAATTTCCATTTCAAAATAAAATATATCTTATGAAAAACTGAATCACACTCACTGATGAGGAAAACTGTAACAGAGCACAGAATGAATGAGAACAAGATGAGACCCCATGTTTCAGAGCCTTGGTCTATATCTCCCTTCAATTTCAGTTGCACCTAAGGTATCAGTTACATTTTCTAACCAGACAATACACGTGAAAATGGTTGCATTTTTTTTCTTTTATGGAATATAGTATTTCTTTAAATAGTTTGCAGTATAAAGACTAAATGATGCTAAAAGGGTACTGTATCTTTAAGGCAGTACCAATGAATCAATACATTTACAAAATGGAAAAGTGTTAGTATGGATTTCTTTTTCTTCTTCTCTTCCCCACCCTCCTCCTCTCTCTCTTTCTCTTTCTTTTCGTTGCTTTACATTCTTTCAATTAAACTTTACATTTCATTTCCAAGGAAGTCACAGGCATGCAAATAGCAAACCAAGTTTCCCCTGAATAAAAATGGACAGCAATTTCTCTGATGCAAAAATCCTCTTGCTCTGAAAGCCAAAATCTGGGGTGAATTCAGTTCACAGATACTGTACACTACCATACAGTACTTTGGAGGCATTTGTAGTTGTAAAATAGAATATACAAGTCTGTTTCACAAAATTCTAAAAATAAAATATATCCTGGGCTATTGATAAAGCATGAAAAAAAAATTTTCATATTAAAGGAAAATGATCAAGAAAACCCCTTCAGGTAAATTATTAAATCTGCTAATCAAGAAAGGAAGCAGTCTGTGGGAATGCAGAGCAGGGGGAATTTGCTAGCAAGCGTGCTCGGTTTCTTCCATGCTCATACTGCTCCTTCGGCTGCTGGTTTTGGATGCCCCAGGGGACACCGAGGAAAGAAGTGGATCAGTTATGCCAACAGGAGAAAGAGTATCGTCCATGAGGATGTCTTCCAGTTTGGATCCCATTTTCGTGGGAACGCTATAGGCTTGGCTGCTCTCGGTCCCAGCTCCAAAGTTGTTGCTGAAGGTGATGGTGCCGTCTGTGAGATCCAGGGTCGTTGTACATGTTAGGTCTGCGTGTTGCTGGAGGAGGTCTTGGCTGCAGTTCTCAAGAGCGGGTTCCTGCTTGATGATCCGACTCACCAAATCTGGAGAGCAGAGACCCGTGGATGGAATAAGGGAAAGTCCATGAGCTCGAGCCTGCATTTCAAGTTCCTAAAAGTAAAATAAAAATCAGAAACTTAAAGAGGTGGTGCACAGAGGATTTCAAGACAGTGAAACTACTGTACGATACATGATACTATAATGACGGTTACATGTTGTTATGCATTCGTCCAAACCCAAATGGTGTGCAACGCCAACAGTGAACCCTAATGCCAAGTAGGGACTTTGGGTTATAATGATGTCTCACTATAGGTTCATCTAGTGTTGAAATGCCCCACTCTGGTGGGGATATTAATATTGGGGGAGGCTATATACTTGTGGGAACAGGAGGTATACGGGAACTCTCCACACCTTCGGCTCAATTTTGCTCTGAACCTAAAATTGCTTTAAAAAGTATTTTTAAAAAATCAGGGACTTCCCTGGTGGCGCAGTGGTTAAGAATCCGCCTGCCAATGCAGGGGACACGGGTTCGATCCCTGTTCCGGGAAGATCCCACATGCCGCGGGGCAACTAAGCCCGTGTGCCACAGCTACTGAGTCTGCGCTCTAGAGCCCGTGAGCCACAACCACTGAGCCCGTGCGCTGCAACTACTGAAGCTCGCACGCCTACAGCCCATGCTCTGCAGCAAGAGAAGCCACCGCAAGGAGCAGCCCGCACACCGCAACTAGAGAAAGCCCGCACGCAGCAACAAGGACCCAACACAGCCAAACACAAATAATAAATTAATTAATTTAAAAAAACATACATTTGCAAAAAAATAAATTGTTAAAATAAAAATTTTTTGCTCTTTCAAATTAATAAACACCATATTTCTTAAAGTACACAGAGTATCACTGGTAATACAGTAAATGATTTTTAGGTTGTATATGGATTTTATTATGTATGAAATACAGAGACAGTTTCTCATAGATGTTAATGTTAACAGGGAGGAGAAGTTAAAAAATGTAAAAATAAAATGTCAAAATGTGAGCTGACTGAAGGAAAATAATCAGTAAATAGTACAGGTCTACGCTCCCTACACTGTGCAGAGATATCTACGGGTACTATAATGAACTCCCAGGACACTGGGGATATTTTTAAAGTTTCAAGGGGAATGCACTCTACTGTGAGAATGATCAAACTCAAGACAGTTTTACAGTTTTAGTATTAGATTGTGTTACATTGCTTCCATCACATCATATCAACACAAAGCCGGGTCTCAGGTAGTTGTTGTGATTAAAAAAAAAAAAGAAAAGAAAAAAACAACTCCTGCATGAAAATCAGTGTGGAATGGGAAACGAGGGTGGCAGCGTCCAATCTGACTCCATGGTTGGAGAAGCTGTGCAGTGCCTCACAGGCACACATATCTCACTAGTAAGTAATGTGGTTATTTAAAAATAAAATTAAAATGTGATTTTTCTTTCAATTTATACGTTTTATATTTTCAAATGGCTACTAAGTTGTTAGCACCTAACAAGGAAATGGTAGGTATTTTTTTGGTCTAAGGTGCAGTGAAAAAGTTACTAAGAGATTAAGGGCACTGGGAACTAATAAAGATTGACTAGTAATGGCCAAAGTTATGAAAATTCCATACACGTAACTGAAGTTTGGGATGCATCATTTAACCCATCTCACCAAGGCAAAGGGAGTTTTTTTGCTTTTTTTTAATTCCACAAGAAAGTCCTCAATCTGTTCCTACACTTTCTTCACATCCTTCCTATTATGGACTGAATTGTGTCCCCTCCCCAAAATCCTATGTTGAAATCCTAACCTCCAGGACCTCAGAATGTGACTGTACATGGAGATAGTGTCTTTCAAGAGGTGATTAGGTTAAAATGAGATCCTTAGGGTAGGTCCTCATCTAATATCGGGGAGGGGAGATGAGGACGCAGAGATACACATAGGAAAAGCCACAAGAATAGGAAAACACAGGGAAAAGGTGGCCTAGAAGAGAAGCCACAGAAAAACCAACCCTGCCCACACCTTGATCTTGGATTTCTAGTCTCCAGAACTAGAAGAAAATAAATCTCTGTTGTGTAAGCTGTCTAGTCTGTGGTATTTGTAATGGCAGCCCTAGGTGCCTAATTCACTTCCTGAGTGTCAGAGACTTGCCCCAGTGCCTCATTTCAACTACCTTCCAAACAAGCTCTTTTCCTTTTCCCTTTCTGAGTATGCCTAGACCACCCCCCTACAATGAACCGTAAAGACCCCAATTGATCCTGAAGAGCAATTTGCTTCTACAAGCCAATGCCATCTTCCTATGTTTGTGATACAATAAAAATAACAGAATATACATTTGAAGCAAGTCACCTTGCGTCATGAGAGGGGGAAATGTACTCTCCAACAGGACACAACCTTTCAACCTTTGCCCACAAGCCTAGAAACACATGTTCCTGAAAAGTTGTGTTCAGCCTGTATTAAAGGATGTTTGATTAGCAAGGTCTTCCTCGAGATGCAGTACAAGAGATGGGAGCCTGAGATGTCACACCAGTATATGCACGTTCCTTCACACAGTCTCCAGACACACAAGTCTCCTTGGGCATCATTTCAAAGCCCTGGGCTGCTTAATAAAATTGCAGTCCCAGTGATAGTAAGGCTTCATGCTCTTCATTCTGTGAACATTTTTGCATGTATCACTTAGGGTGAAAATGAAAGGAACCCCTTAGGCCCAAGCTGAACACATGCACAACGGTAAGTCTACGCCACATAATAAGAACAGCGCTCTCACACGTGTAGTGTGTCTTAAAAAAAAAAGAGTTGGATTAAGAGAGGCATCCATCTTACTCTATTCTTTTGTTGTTTAATTTAAAATGTTTACCAGCTGAATAAAGTGTTACTTAGATTGCTAAATAATGTGATAGATCTCACCTAGAGAACTCAGGCTCATTGCACAGCACAGCTTTCCTAATTAATAATGCTTTCCATGATACACAGAAGTTCTAAAGGCTGCTTCACTGACATTGGAAGAAACCAAAGGCATCGTCACCATGCAACTTCCAATTCACATTTTTCACGGTATTCGTATTTCACACGAATATATATGTTTGAAACCTTAAAACAAAACCTAGCCTGTCTTTCAACACAGTTATTATATTTTATTATTTGTATAAAGAAATGACGCATTAGTACAAGTTGCTTTTATAAATAGGTATATATACTAAGTACAAGAGACTAAAGACCTGCGTCTGATTACTGAAGACATGGAACATAAAACAAGCAGCAAAAGCCAAAAAAGGAGAAAGCAGGGAAGGGGGATTTTCAAATGACACATAACCTCTATTTCACTACCAAGATTCCAAAAGGCACCCCCTAGAGGAGAACCACCTTCTGCCTCTCTGACCCAGGGCTGAAGATCGCTGCCATGACATGAGAGATGTGACATCTAGAAATGTCAACAGTGTTGTGGGGTATGAACAAGCTTGGAAATCAGAAGTAAACGACTCTGTTAAATAAGTTCATCATCGGGGAATAACCACCACCAGGCAGTCTCTGAAGTGCCGTATACTCTACACTGCCGCTCCACAACCATCGCTCTATGGCGAAACCGGGTAGAAGTGGGTCCATCTACTTAAGAAGAAGATACAACGTCATCGACCCTTACGGGTTGGCTGTGTTCAAAGTCAGCAAGTAAATTAAAATAACCCTAGCCAACTCCTTTAGTCATTAGCAAGGAGTCAGTTTTTCTTTCTCTTCTTCAAGACAGTTCCAAAGGCAGTTGCATCTTTATATTCAGCATGAAAAGCCAAGTGATGACGGAGCACCAGGAGCTGATATTACAGGGATCCCCCAACTCATGGTTACGTTGGTATGTACACTCCTTAAATTGAATGACAGGTGAATTACATGTATAATTAAAATAGTATTTCTCCCACTAAGAGTATGTAAGCTAAAGATACATATGGTATAACTTCATTATCTGTAACTATTTCTAAAATTTATACCCTGATGATAAGATCTTCTGGGTGTCCCAGGTTCCTATAAACATGAGCTTTGACCATGGACTGCACCCCACTCAATACTAAGGTATCTTTGTATTTAACAACTACTCTCAATTCTCAAGATTTGCAGTACTTATGGCTATGGACTGAAGTCTATGCCCCCCAAAGTTCATATGCTGAAACCTAATTCTCAATGTGATGGTATTTGGAGGTAGGGCTTTGGGAGGCGATTAGGTCACAAGCGGGGGGCCTTCATGAATAGCATGAGTGTCCTTATGAAAAGAGACCCCAGAGAGGTCCCTCACCCCTTTTGCCCTGTGAATTTGCAGCAAGAAGACAGCTATCTATGAACTAAGAAGCAGGCTCTCATCACACAACAAATCTGCCGGTACCTTGATAGATTTCCCAGCCTCCAGAACTGTGAAAAATAAATGTTTGTTGTGTAAGCCACCCAGTCTACGGTGTTTTCGTCACAGGAGCATGAATGGCCAAAGACGTGCTACAGAGTTGCTATGAACACTGAATTAGTGAATGCCGAACCATTGTTCCGGGAGGAAACAGAGGATTAGGGTCCTGCAAGCATCTGCGCACAACATTTCACCAACCAATCAACATGCAACTTTGTTTTATGTGTGTTCCTGTTTGAAGTCACCTTGTTTACTACATATCATTGATTCATTAATATTAAACTCAAGGCCAACAGGACCGCAACACATGCCTGAATGAAACTTCTCTCCATAAGGCACATCACAGCCTTCCTGTGCTTAGGAAGATGTGAAAGCATTTCAGGGCCATGCTCAGAGGCCACTTTAAACAGCAAATCACCCAAAACACCCACAAAAATGTGAAAAACATGGCACTAAATAGACAGCAAAAAAGGACACTTGTTTACAGTATGAGCTGAAACAAGAAGACAGAGCATCGCCTTGCCCAACCTTAACTAGAAGCAAACGCACCAGCCAAGTCACATTTGCCATGCTGCACATGTCTGCAAATGAGCGTGAAGTGCCACAAGTGTCGATCTGGAGGTTTCAAATAAATTGTTACGAGGAAACAAAATCACAAAGCGGAATCCACAAATAATGAGTACAGACTGTACTAGGATCACATAAATCAACTCCCTCATGGCTCATTATACTTCTCCCATCTTCAAGTCACTAACATGTAGTCACCTTCACCCTGCACACGCCTGGTACCTGTATTCTGAGTAACAAGTGCCGGTTGGCGTGCTCCAGCTTCTTCTGTCTGTTTTCAAGCTCTTTAGCACGTTGCTGTTCCCGTTGCAACTTCCGGATATAGTCCACAGACGCTTTTAAAATGGTTCCCTTGTTCCAGCGCATGTCTCTGGGATGAAAATGGAAGGAAACAGACTGTTTTAGGATTGAAGGCTCCATGAAAATTCAATATTTAGAGCATTCAGTTTCTAAAGACGAGGTAACAATCAGAAGTTGAGAATCGCTATCATTCATTGGGTGCCGGCAACTTGCTGGACACCGTCCACCCATGACTTCTACGTTATCTTCTTTCACCCGGACAGGCGCCTGGAGTTAGAGGGACGTTGTGCACATGTTGAATCAGAGACGATTCAACTTGTCTTCGGTCCCAGAGCTACATGAAGGTGGAGTCAGGACTTAAATTTAGGTTTGCTGATGACAAAGTCAATACTCTTAAACACTATATTCAATAGTTACAGATTTCTAGGACTATAAAAGTTAACCCACTCAGACAGAATAAGCTATGATTAAAAAAAAATTCTGTGAGATCTCACTACTTGATTGTATGTGGCATAAAAATGGCATCCTTGGGTTTTATCATGAATATTCCCATCAATATCAACCTCTCTCCGATCTCCACCTCCTCATCTACAAAACAACAATACCGGGCTTCCCTGGTGGCGCAGTGGTTGAGAGTCCACCTGCCGATGCAGGGGACATGGGTTTGTGCCCCGGTCCAGGAAGATCCCACATGCTGCGGAGCAGCTGGGCCCGTGAGCCATGGCCGCTGGGCCTGCACGTCCAGAGCCTGTACTCCGCAACAGGAGAGGCCACAGTAGTGAGAGGCCCATGTACCGCAAAAGAAAACAAAACAAAACAAAAACAAAACAATGATACCATGCTTGTATGAGCAGCCTCATAGGTATGTTGTTAGAATCAAAGGAGGCACTTTATATGAATATGCTGGGAAAAGTTTAGAATGCAGTTCAAACAATGGAGCAGGCACTGTGTTAAGGACTCAACGTGGTAATTACCATAGCTATCTTTAAACAGCATTTACTGCATGACAGGTACTTTTCAAAGTGCTTTGCAGCTCACTTAATCATAACAACCTTAATCGGTAGGCACTAATATTATCCCCATGTTACAGACTGGAAAACAAAGGCACAGAGAGGTTAAGTAATTTGCCCAAAGTTACACAGCCTGGAAGTGGTACAGCCGGGAAGCCTGGAGAATCTGGTGCCAGACCCCATGCCGTAAACTACTCTTCCTCTTATGTGACTGAGCGCTCAAAACAACTAGACTAGGTAGGAATATTCTGGTCCTCCTTCCCCCTTTTTCTTTTAACAGATGAGAAAAATGAAATATGAGAATTCTTCCCCAAGTCAGACGTCCAGTAGGGGACTGTTTTGGAATTCAAACCCAGGTAGCCTGAGTTTGGTGCCTTTCAGTTTTTAAACACTATAGCGCTACTGCATTCCTATATGAGAACATTAAGAATGCCATTAAAATGTAGCTAAAAGTGAGTTGAAAAGTTTAGAGCACCCCAGAAAACAATTAAGAATAGAATTATAACTAACAGTAATATTTTTATAGTGCTTTAAATTAACCTGAGCTCTTTTATAGAAAATATTCATGATGATAATGACAATGATGAAAACAAAAACAATTTAATGTATGGAAAACCTCCTACCCCATAATCTTTAGCTGCTAAAAGAAGATTGGAAGTATCAGCTGGGACGTGTGAACGGAAGGCCATTAAAACAAGCCACCAAGTAATTGCTCCTCATATGGGTTAGATGAAGAACAAAACAGAAGCTCTCCCATGGGATGCTGAATTACAGCCCCCAGAGAATTCCCAGGGGTTGATTCCTGGGGTCTGGGCACCAAAGATGGCAACCCAGGGAGGTGTCCTGAGATACTCGGAGTGAGCACAAAGCCAACCCGCTTAATGTTCAGGGCTAAGAAGAAAACAACAGAAACTTCAGCCGCCAGAGAGAAATAAAATTATAATGAAAGATGCCTTCACTAGGCCAGTAAAGTGAGAGACCACTACTGAAACAGGCAAGCAGCCACTCCGTTTTTAAGAAGAGACTATTCCAACCAGTTTTCTTGGGTTTTACTTCCTTGTGAGACCCAATTAATCAATTATGCTTTGGGGTTTTCAAACTTTTTTTTTTTTTTGCAACGAGAGCGACCCTTTTTTTACACAGAAGTGTAAACAGATCCCTAATATATAAGTCAATAAAAGCAGATCGACTCTAGGGCAGGAGAGGGTATGGGGCTGAGACCATGATCAGCTAGACTATGTCTCTATAGCAGTCCCAAAGTCTGTTCCAGAAACCTGGTATAGGAAAACCCCCATACAGACTGCAGTCCATTTCATCTTGAAACAATGCCTACAATTAAAGATTGTTATCAGTTCAGATTATAAACACACAAGTATTCTAATACAACAGAGAAAGAAGATATGCAAATAGAGGCTTTCACTGCAGCCCCATAATTTCATAATATGTTACTAAAGAGATCCACGTGCTACAGTTTAAAAGAATATGCTAAAAAGTGAAAGCTGATAAAGAATAGGAAAATGGGAATTCAATTTCAACTATCATGCAAGACTGACTATAGGAAATGAAGGTCACAGCCCCTTCGTAGGATGCATTTGTGCTGCAGAACTGAGATTTTGAATGTTTTGAGTTTCAAAACAGCTTTCCTTGAAACCTGGGAAAGCAAAATGTTGACGATGGAGACTGCGCTTGAACATTCATCAAAAACCACCTTAGAATGGGCAATGGTTTTATTTTATTTTGTCACAAATTCCCTGACAATAATGTGAATAGCAAATTTAATAAGCCTTGCATGAATAATGCTTGATTTCATCTTTACATTTTATTAGGTAGCTAAAAGGTCATATTCAAAGGCTAATTTCATAGACTGCCTGTGGGAGCCATTAAAATGTATACATCTTCGAGCCCCTCACTACAAATGGGCCAATTTCTAATGGATAAAAATTGTGTATTTGTTGTCCTATTTGCTGACATTGCTAGTAGAAAAATTATCTTTACAACCGTTATCTCTGAAAGAGCGGCATGAGAGACTGAAAGCTGAAATCCAAATTAGCTGACCTGCGCTTATAAGAGGATTAAAACTTACTCTTTTTCCTAGATTGGTAATACAAAGGGCATGTAATTTTTGGGGAAAAAATTGACCTTTTGTCTGCTGAATACTGTTAAACTTGAAATCTCCAATATCAGCTCTCCATGCCTACAGATATTGTATGAGTTTGTTGGCAAACAAATAGCTAACAAATCTTGCTTTATCAGCTACTGAAATCTCTGTCCTGCATGAACTGATAAAAAGAATTTTTTTAGTAGTTCGGTGTTTAGTTGCCAAGGATTCTCAGATTTCAGGAAGTCACTTCCTCACATCCAAAGCTGAACAGCTCATGTCCAATAATACTTTTGAACAATCCAGTTCATTTCTCTCGAAATTTCAGATTTCAATTTCAGTTCAGTTCTCTTGAAATTTCAGATTTCAAAAGAGAGGCGTAAGAAGTATTCACAAATGGAACAAAGGGAGAGGGAGTACTTCTTTAGTTTTTATAACTGTGTGCTTTTTGCAACATATGAAAAAACATTAAGGTACGAAAAAATATACAATGCAATTGTACTCACGGATCATTTGACTTGGGAATCAAAGTACCTAGTTCCTTAATGCGGTCATTTATGTTAAATCTTCTTCTTCGTTCAACTTTAAGAAAAAAGCACAGGAAAGGGCTATTAGTAATGGTGACGTACGCATTTAGCATATCTCATTAAAGGCATGTGCATGTTAATTCTGCTGAGTCAGGACAACAGAAACGCATCTGTATTTCCTGGTTATTCTCCTAGTTTTGGTACTGAGGATAAAGACCTTTAAAAAATGAGCTAGCTTTGTATAGAGCTTTATCATTTACGAAGCCCTGAGATTGTA
Organism: Leucopleurus acutus; assembly: GCF_964270905.1. Taxonomy (NCBI): domain Eukaryota; kingdom Metazoa; phylum Chordata; class Mammalia; order Artiodactyla; family Delphinidae; genus Leucopleurus; species Leucopleurus acutus. The sequence continues at coordinate 21,030,137 of NC_139153.1, forward strand.
AATTCTCATTTGACTCTAGTAACACCTGAAATTGGAGTTACCATCCTCAGTTACAAATGACAAAACTACCTTGGTGATACTGGGGACCTGACAAGGACACCCAGCAATAAGTGGAGAACAGCCTGTACTCAGCCCTGATCCTCCAGACCAGGGGCGGCAAGCTTTCTGCAAAGGGCCTGATAGTGAGTACTCTGTGGGCCAAATAGCAAAATTAAGCATATTATTAGGTACTTACACAGCAAGAGAGAAAACAGACTTCCACAAATTTTGTGCTAAGAGAATTCAAAATGTAGTAATATTAACTAGATACAATTTTTGTATCTAGTTTACTAGCAAGAAACATTGGATGCTGAAATTTGGATTTTATATAATTCTCACATATCACAAAATATTATTCGCATTTTAATATTTTAAAGCCATTTAAAAATGTAAAAAACATTCTTAGGCTACAGGTCATACAAAAACCCCTCCTCTAGCCCAGTACTGCCCAAGAGAAAAAACATTCTTAGGCTACAGGTCATACAAAAACCCCTCCTCTAGCCCAGTACTGCCCAAGTTTCATATGTAATTTTTAGTTTTCTAGTAGTCACATTCAATAAGGAAAAAGAAAGAGGTATAATTTAATAGTTTTATTAAACTCAGTCTATCCAAAATATTATAATTTCTACATGTAAACTATATAAAAATTTATAAATTAGATATTTAATATTCTTTTCTTTGTACTAACTTTTCAAAATCCAGTGTCTATTTTACACTGACAGCATGCCACGATTTGGACTAGTCACATTTCAAGTGCTCAATAGGCAGACGTGTCCAGGGGCGACAGTACTGAATACAATAATCCTAGAAGTCAAGCATCTTTAACTGTACCATGCATCCTAACAGCATTCTTCTTTTATAAATCCAGCTGTATGTTCAACTAAATTATCATCTTCTCACGGGAGGGTGAAACAGTAGGCATATGAGTTAATAAATGTTTTTAATTTACCTAGCCTGACAAATAAATTCCAAATAACTTAAAGTCTAATAAATTGGATTAAAGATATTAATATTTTACTTTACACATATTAAAACCCAACATATATTTATATTTGACTCACTAATATTGTGCACACTTAGGTAAATAATATTATTCACTACTTTCTCAATATATATTGCATTTTTTCTTAGCTGAATGATTATTTCTATGATTGAATCAGTTATGTATAATACTGTCTTATTATCAGACTTTTATAAAATAGAAACAGTAAGTGATGCTAAATGGCTCTGAAGAAGAAATTTTTGGACCTCTGATCTTCTAGCTAACTTCCCCCAAACTCTGAAGTATGCCATGTTTTCTTACTTTTTCCAAGCATATAATAATCATAAAAAAAACAAACAATACTGAAACACATGAAATGAAATAAAAATCCCCGATGATCCAGATACCACCACTGCAAAATCTGTTATATATCCTTTGTGATTATTTTTATGTTCTAAGAATAAACACACACGTGGCCTAGATGTGCGCCCAGGACACAGTTCTTAGGACTCTACTCGGTCTACATTCACTTCCGGGTGACCCCATTTAGTCTCATGCTTTTAAATACCACATATACACTGATGACTCCCATACTTGTATTTGCAGCCCAGTCATCTCCCCGGAACTCCAGACTCATAAGTCTGACTACTAGAGATGTCTCCATATGGAGGTCCAACAGGCAGCCCCAGCATTCCAAACTTGAGCTCCTGGTCTTTCCCACTCAAATAGCTCCACCGGGCTCCCCTGGTGGCACAGTGATTGAGAGTCCGCCTGCCGATGCAGGGGACACGGGTTCGTGCCCCGGTCCGAAAAGATCCCACATGCCGTGGAGCTGCTGGGCCCGTGAGCCACGGCCGCTGAGCCTGCGCGTCCGGAGCCTGTGCTCCGCAACGGGAGAGGCCACAACAGTGAGAGGCCCGCGTACCGCAAAAAAAAAAAAAAAAAAAAAGCTCCACCCACGGGCTTTCTCAGCTCACTTACTGTAACTCCATCCTTCCAGTTGCTTAGGCCAGAACCTTGGCATCAATTCTGTACCTCTATTTCTTTTTTTTTTTTTTTTTTTTTTTTTTTTTTTTTTTTTTGCGGTACGCGGTCCTCTCAGTGTTGTGGCCTCTCCCGTTGCGGAGCGCAGGCTCAGCGGCCATGGCCCACGGGCCCAGCCGCTCCGCGGCATGTGGGATCCTCCCGGACCGGGTCACGAACCCATGTGCCCTGCATCGGCAGGCGGACTCTAAACCACTGCGCCACCAGGGAAGCCCCCTCTATTTCTTTTATCAGTACATCCCACACTTGATCCATCATCAAAATCTGCTCGCTCTACCTTTGAAATATTGCCAGAACCTGTCCACTTCAAACCTTCACTGCTACCTGAATAGAAGTCACCACCATCTCTTGCCTGGATTATTGCAATCCTCCTGAGTGGTATCTGTGCTTCACCCATGCCCATCACTACCTACCCCCGTTAGTCTAACTACAACACAGAAGCTGTTAAAACATAAGTCAGAGCCTGTCAATCTCTTGCTGAAAACCCTCCTATCGCTTCCCCTCTCACCAAGACAAAAACCCAGTCCTCAAGGCGTCCTCCAAGGATCTGGGGGCTCCCACCTCTCTGACCTCATTTCTACTCATCTCCCACTGTGACCACACTTTCTACGGTGACTCCCCTGTGCTCCCCCCACCCTCAGCCTTATGGGCCTTGCTCCTCCTCAACCAAGCCAGACACACTCCCCACTTTAGGACTTTCTACTGCTGTTCCACCTGCCTGGAACACTCTTCCCGCAGATACGTGAATGGCTCTGCCCTCACCTCCCTCAGGTGAGGTGACTCAAATTTACCCATGAGCCTTCCCTGACTACCTATTTAGGAGTGAACCACCACTTCCCATCCTGACCCCCTTGTCTGCACTATGTCTCCTCAAAGAACTTTCTGCCACCTAACATCTACATACTTCTTTCTTCCATTCATTTATAGAGCTCTATACCATCTAATATCTGAATACTTTTGTTTGTTTATTTATTTGTATGTTTATTCATTGAGGCATTCCGAGTATCTATATGAGCCTAGCACACAGTAGGCCCCCAACAACTATGTGCTGAATAAAGAATGACATTGTTAAAGCAGAATTACACTAAAAACCATTCTGCATCTATCTTTTCTCACTCAGCAGCATATTGTTGACACCTTTCATCGTCGACATTTGTATGTACTGCATTTTATTTTTAATTCAGTGCCTACCCTCCCCAATTATAAAAGTGATATGAGCTTGCAAAAATTTGCAAAACATGCAAATATGTATACAGAAAAAAGTAAAAGCAAACTCTTTACACCACCCAACATTTTTTGCCTGAGGAAACTGTCAATGATAAGGCTGACTCCTAGATCTTCTTACACACACACACACACACACACACACACACCCCCATACAGTGTTTTCTTTTTTACATAATTGGACCCTATACATATTATTCTGCAGTTTGCTCTCTTCACTCAGTAATACATTGTAAACAAGTAAAACAGATCAACCCCATTCTTCTTAAGAGGCACTGAGTGTCCCTCATAAGGATGTACCATGATTTATGTACAAATCCTCTACTGATGAATATTTAGACTATTTCCAATTTCTCCCTCTTTTTCAAAGGTATAATGACTATTTTTGCCAATGCTCGCGTGTACTTTTTACTCCTATCACAGTACTTATCCGAAGCTGTAAAACGACCTGTGTGTATCTGACCGCTCATCTATTCTGTCTGCCCCTGACTCTAATGTAAGCTCCTCAGGGTGGGAGACCTGTGTATCTGGTTCACTTCTGTAGAAAAGTGCCTTGTACATAATGGGGCTCAAAAAGTAGCTATGAGTGAATAAATGAATGTATTCTTTTGCCCATTTTGGCAAGGACTCTTACAAGATAAATTCCTAGAAGAGGAAAAGCTATGCCAATGGGCAAGTGAAACTTGAGTATTAATTTCCAACAGTTCAATGAGATCTTAAGGTTGTTTTATAGCCCTCAGAGTTGATCATATTTACACTTTACGGACAACCCTGAACTTGAGAGTTTAGGTGACTAAGTAAAGGCGGATTATGTTTTTCACAACATCCAACTTAGTTTCCACATTTCAGTTAGGAGAAATTATCATTATCTCATTTCTAAGGTATTTTAAAAGAAGAAATATCTTACAGTAAAATTACTTTGAAGCCAGAGGAGACCTTAGAAATATTAGTTGAAATCTCTTGGTTAAAAGATAAGGAAAGCTTCTTCTAAGTGAAACAGGAACTGGGAAGGGTAGGATCTATTAAAAGAAGAAACGCACACACAACCTCCTTCCCCCAAGGACCTAGTGATTCCATTTCTTAGCATTTAATCTGGAGAAACAAACTCCCCTGTACACAGAGAGGCATGTCTGCAAATGTTCACTGTGGCACTGTTTATAACAGGGAGAAACTAGAAACAACATGAACACTTAGCAGTACGAGGATTATGAAATATCACAAGTTACACTGGGGAATACTATGCAACAGCTTTTTAAAAGTAGATAGATCTAGATGAATAACAGCAGAAGGTCTTCAGGACATACTGGTGACGAAAGAAGCAGGCAGTAACAGATACAGACAATGCGATACTGTTTGTGTTAAATCATACACAAAACCATTCTATTATAACCTCTGCATGCAAGTGTAAGGGTGTATGTTCTTAAATACTTGGAAAGAGGTTGGAAAGACAAACAGCAAATTGAAAAGAAACCCAACAATGATTATTTTTAGGAATCAGAGAACTCTGGCCTTATTCTATCATTTTTATAAGGACAAAGTATTTATACATAACTTATATCCTTAAAAATCAGTTTAAGAAAAAGAGGATGGGGGCAAGAGATGAGAAATTCATACACACACAAACTATTTTCTACTTCCAAGCCCAATCCCTTTTTTATTTTCAGCCTCTTTCACTTGTTTATGAAACAAAAAATCTTAACTTTTCATAGGAAAAAGCTTAAAGATGTGACCAAGAGTAAATGAAGCATATAAAAAAAATAATTTTGAATGTTAGAAAACCTCTTTTTTAAGTCACAGGTAAAGTCAGAAATTTAGGAGGCTTCCTCATGTCACCCAATGTCTCCCCTCCAGATGTTTAATTTTTTTCTTTTAAATCTCACTGGAGAAGGTGATCCCATAATCCCCTTTTTTTAATAAGTTCCAGTGTGAGCAACTTATATTTGGGTAGGTGGGGATCAAGACTCCCTCTTACCAAAAAAAAAAAAAAACCCAAAAAAACAAAACAACAAACTCCTCAAGATACTGAAAACGTGTGTGTGTGTGTGTGTGTGTGTGTGTGTGTGTGTGTGTGAGATTCAACTTGATCTGAGATTAAAATACAGGGAAAATTATATACTTTGGTCTCTCCAGAAAACAATTTTCTTCCATAAAATGTACCTTTAACAGGTGAAACCAATTTTCCTCCAAAATGTCTGGAAATTTTTTGATATAAGGGGAAACATGGACTCCAATATAATGAACATAAAACCAACTTACTCAAGTTGTGATTGTCCTTTTTTTGTCTCTCTTTGGCCAATGCTCTTGCTTCAGACTCTGTGGGAAAAATATGCGCTGTGCATGTGAATGAAGTCATTAGAAATTAGAATTGTTCAAGGCACACCACAGTGTAAACTACAAAACACCTATTTTCTAAAGAAATGGACACTTATATGACTTGAATAAAAATAGGGTTGTAAAATTTTTGACTTTTAAAAGGCTTGCATTTTTTTCCAAAAGCAACATATATCAAATAAATGCAAAAACTCAGCTTCTACAGAATGGCAAAAGACCAGTAACAAAGATGTCTGACAGGCTGTAAACATACAGGTACAAATAAGAAAAAAATAAATAACTAGAAACTATGGGAATTTGCTGTTCATAGTGTATTATCAGGAGTCAAATTTTCTTTTCAGGCAATAGATCTTTTCAGTCTTTCTTTGATCTGTTACGAAGGTATGAAAACTAAGCCGAGAGGCTTCCAAATTGGATCTCTAACTGATTAATGGAAATGAACTCATTATTTAAGAACTTGGAGCCAGGTTTTGTCAGAACCTGCTAGAATGAAATGATTCAATGACTCTTAGGGGCAACTACTTACTAGTCTGAGTTTATAAAAACAAAAATAGGCATAGGGTACAGAGGCATTTAGTAGCAACTCCATTTGGAAAAGTCTATTTGCATAGCAACTCTGGTGAGATCTCTGTGATAAGGGATTACTTTCCGCCTTACAGAGAGCAAAATAAAACAAGGAAAAAAATGTTATTTCACTAATCCCGGGATTCAGGAACCTCTGTTATTTCCTTTTCAGAAGTGATATCCAAAACGTCACACTATCATTTCAGAACTTTATTTCAAAACAGAAATCTTTTCAGCATTACTTATAGCATATATTTATTATATGGCTATTATTATATGTATTTATATAGATAGATAGATAAATAATTCAGAAGCTGAATTATTTCAGTTAGGAAGATCAATCCAAATCATTTCCTTTTTTTTTTACCTCTCACATAGAAGCATGACAGGCAGCTTTTATTCACACACCCTCTACTTCAGTATCTTAACTTTTTTATTGTTTTCTTTTTGCCCACCCCACCCTGTGGTTCTCTGCCTGTCACCCTCAATCCACCAACTGTGGACCAACTCTGGTCAAGGCAACCAGTGAACGCCTTTGCCATCTAGTGGCGGCAACCACATCCTTCCCACTGAGGCTGGCCTCTTGGCCTTGGGGAGGAGGGTTCTCTTCCAAGTTTGGACACTCCCCTGCAGCCTTAGGGTATTCTTTAGTTTTTTCCTCTCTTAGTAGCTGCTTGCCTGTACTTGACTGATAATTATTTTAAAGCTTTCCTGTTCCAATCCCTGACTGGACCCTAATTCAGGTGGGAAAACTGGACTTCATAAAGATAATGTTTTTTCCTCTTAGGTCAGATTTGCTGACTCCCAAGCCTATTCTGTTTTGTCTACATTAGGCTACCTCCCAAACTATCAGTGGTCTGAACCTCATTTCCTGTCCCTTTTCTCCTTTTCTTGCCATTTTACCCTTGTCCAGTCTGTACTGGTCATTTTCTAAGATACCAGTGCCTCTAGAAGTATATTGTCTGTTATATCTGCCTTTTTAAAAAATTTAATAAATGTATATCCCTTTCACCCATTTCTTCCTCCTACCCCCAGCTTCTGTTGTTTTCTTTTCTTTTTGAAGAAACAATCATATACATAATTCAAAACTCCACTTTGCACTCAGGAACTTTACACATGTCACTCTAACCATATTTTACCATTATTTAATACAGATTTCATTTAGCTATCTTTTCTAAGACTTCATTGTACTTTTCCTTCATGTACAGTATCTACTTGTTTGTTGGCTTTTGATGGTTTTTATGTATTAATTAATCATCTTTTTTTAAACCAAATCAATGATTTTTTTAAAAAATTCTTTCTCCTGCCACGATTTTCTGAAGTTTTTTTTTTTTTCAAGACACCCTTGAACAGAAGAGGAATTTTCTGCACCAAATCTATATTCCATAGTCTCAGTCTATTCACCCAATCCTGTAGGATGCAAGGATCAAATAACAAAAAGGGGGATGAGGTGAAGGCCATAAAACCCAGCATGTTGGAATACCAGTTCTAATACAGTTTCATCATGTTTTACTGGCCAAAGGCCTTCCCTAAAGTGTTAAACAAAAATGGAGAAATAGGTAATTTCACACTTGCCTCAAGAACAAATGATACCCATTGCTCCATTTGATGATTTATTTTTTCACTCCGTGTAATAACTCTTTTGCACATGATACAGCAAAAATAACAGGAGGCATCTGAAGATATAAGAAATATATTCTTACCCTATCCCAACTGTGGGCTTGAATGTGTGTCAAAGGAAAATTCAGACCAGGGTTCTCAAACTCAAAGGTTTCTAGGGGCCGAGCAACTAAGGAAAACACCAGATGGGGAGAGACATCTCATAATTGAAAGTGTTGCCTGCTGCCCTCACCCCAAAGGGGACAGCAGCCATAGACACAATAATGGGTGTCATGGAGTTACAGCAGCCTGATTCCCAGTATCTCAAGAAATACTGGAAACAAAGATTTTCAAAGATACATCCTCTATCTTAAAATATGGCTCAATGTTTTAACCACTGCCTAGACCTAAAAAAGTATGTCTGCGAGTTGGAAATACTTCTGGAGGTCACTATTTGGATAACTTTGCTTACCAGAAAATTAACAGAAAATCTCTAGTAAGAGATTTTGCTGGGTATTTACCTGAGAGCTCCCTTTTTATGTTGGGAAGGTTGGCTGGGCAGGAGTTGCTGATGGTGAGGCCCGGTGGTGGCAGGCCTTGATTCCCATAAAGGTCAATCAAGTTTCCAGAGACAGGTAACTAGAGAGAGAAAAAGAGTAACGGAAATGAATTGTTGAACGATTCCTAAGTTATTCAGCTAAAACCCATATCCTATTCCAGACTTTATTTAAAAGAAATGATCTGATGTAAAAAGATATTTTTTAACATAGGAAAAGATGAGATGTTTACCTTTTCATTCATTCACAGATATATGGTCTCCTTAGGGGGTTTCCCTTAGTGACAGGAAAGGAGGCAGAATCTCACGCCCATAAAATCACTCTGCTACCCAGCTTATAGGTTTATTTTGAGCATGGAGACAAAGGATAACGTGCGAACTCATTATTTAGCACATGTAGTAGCTTACAGAAGACACCCAGTAAATATTGTCTATTATTATAGGTAGGGTTATATGTGGCATGGCTTTGTTACCAAATCACGTTTTTCATCAAAGTCAACTTTTTTCCTTCCTTCTCTTCCTCTCTCCCTTATTTCTTTCTCTCTCTTTATAAGGAAAAGCAATTAACAGTGTTTTCTTATTTGAAAAGAAATGGTTTCCTTACTGCTAAAAAGCTATTTTCCTTGAAACTGAAATCTTTCACAAAGCCACAAGAGGGAGCCCACTGGCTTTCATAAAAGAACAAAACTTTAAGTTTGAAAAAAAAAAATGAAAGAAATATTTAGCTTTCCTAAACTATCTTATGAGTGTTTGTCTCTTGTTCTGAATTGAATATTTTCAAGTAATGAACCTGTTTTTTTCCCAACAATGAGTTCCCTTTGCAACATATGCATTTTCCTGTAACTAGCTCCCTGTCATGAGTTTGATGCACCCGTTTTTGTAGATGAAAGAGATCCAAGACATTTCCTCTTGCCACTCCCTGAAATAAAGTTCTAAATATTAATTGTTGGGAAATAGGTGGCTTCACTATTTCCACGGCAGACACTTCCCATTTCCAGCTTAACTTAAATAATTTCTGTAACTATTATTACCAGGTGAGATTTTATGTCATTCAGCCCTTCCCTTACTTGATTATACACTCCGAATCTGAGAAAAGTAAATTTAGATAACATTTAAGTATGATTAAACTGTTTAGTAATCAAGAGGTACCTGGTAAAGGCTGTACCACAATACAACACATTTCACTCTTTCAAATAACCACTAACATACAGATGAAATTATACCATGAAATACAGAATCAAATGTGTTTCCCCTCATGGGTAGCCATCAGCCATTGTATTCCTATCATGGCTTCTAAATAAATACTCTATGAACTAAACTCCTAGCTAGAGAGATGGGGGTGGGCTGTGCACAGAATAAGGTATTTTCCAACACATTAATATGACATTTGCTCTGATATAATTGGGGTTGGGGGCAGATAGCACAGACAGATCAGCAGGGCACATCTCTCTTCTCCACTCAGTCTTTTGCTCCTTTGTGAAGACAGCATCTAAATCCTGTACATAAAATGGATTACACATATCTTACTATACATATGCATATGAACAATGCATTGTGATAATGTAAAATGCCCTTGAACCACATTTCAAGGGCCTCTAGCTAAGGAACTGATAAAAAAAAAGTGACTTTGATTATTAGCTGTCATTTCACTTAGTGGTTTTATACGAAATAGGTCACCTTCTCAGGGTCAGCCTTGCCCTGTGTGTGTTCAGGTTTATTCTTGTCCAACTTAATACAGCAAAGTGAAAGGTGCTCATATGTCTCAATACAGCACTGTACAGTCAGAGAGTCAAAACTTACAAAGCTGGTATGACATCTGGTAACCCTTCTAGATTCCAAAGCTTTATCCTCCCATCCTGGAATTTTAGATTTGGGAAGAAGTACCAGGTATTAATAAACCAAGAATGTGACTTCAGATTCAATGCCACAAGCTAAAAACAATTGTTTCCATAGCTCGAGAAATATAGATCATATGTATTATGCTTCATATGCAAATCGTATGCAAAGCATGTAATTGTGTTATTATGATAATTTGTTAGAGATAAACAATAGGCAAGTGATAAATGCAACTAGCTTTTTAAAAAAATACCCTCTAAGTCATCACTGGATCTATATTGAACAGATATCTTCTATTATAAGCTTCTCCAGGACAAGAATATATTTTCTAACCACAATGTAAAGGAAGATGTTATATGTACATATATTTAATAAATGCAGACTCACAGAAAAAGAGGGTGAAAAACTCAAAAACTAGGAAGAAGACAGAGACAAAGACACAAGGGGCAGGATGGAAACAGGAAGAGAGAGACACAAACCCAAGAGGGGGAGAGAGATGGATGGAAAAGTGGGGTGGAAGTGGGGGAAACCCAGAAGGGAATGGATTGGGAAGGGGTTAAAAACTGCAGAGAAGATTGCCTGGACTGACAGCAGTGCTGACCAAAAAGAGAGATGAATTAAAATCTCTATAACAAGATGCCTTATCGGGCACTCCACCGAGGTCAAACCTCATTACTTCCAGTTGAAAAAGCAGCTGATAACCCTCTGGAGAGTTCTCTAAAAGACTTCCTGCTTCGGCTGCTTTTCCAATACTTGCTGGTTAGGAGTGGGCAGCGGAGAGTCTGCTGGAATATTTTGCTGGGGAAAATTTAATTTTGTGGGCGCCTACTCTGAGCCAGGCACAGAAGCAGAAAGGCACTTTGTGTAGCTTATCTTGCTGACTCTACAAAAAGGAAAGTCTCGCTGTGTCTCAGTGGAGATTTTTGATAGGAGGTTCACATTGCATGTTAATTGTAGTATTTGGGGGGGCAGGATCAACCTGCTGATGATAACCAATTAGAAACTGCACTTTTCAATTAATCTCCAACTAAACCTGAGCAAATAAAAACCCAGGTGCTCACTAACCAAGTGTGGATACTCAAATTTAGAAATTCACAGTACAGTCATTTACCGCCTGGGCTTAGGAGTCAGAGACCCGGGTTAGAACCTGCCTGTCATTGACCTGCTATATGATATTAACCTCTCTGAGGTGAGACGTCCCTCTTTGAAAAGTGGCAATCATATCACCCATCTCACAGGGTTTTGTAAAAGGTAAACGAGATAAAAGTAGGTGAAACAGGGCTTCCCTGGTGGCGCAGCGGTTGAGAGTCCGCCTGCCGATGCAGGGGACACGGGTTCATGCCCCGGTCCGGGAAGATCCCACATGCCGCGGAGCAGCTGGGCCCGTGAGCCATGGCCACTGAGCCTGCGCGTCCGGAGCCTGTGCTCCGCAACGGGAGAGGCCACAACAGTGAGAGATCCGCGTACCACAAAAAAAAAAAGTAGGTGAAACAGAGTACCTGCTTCTTAAGTGACTGACAAACTGCTATGTGTAGGAATATAGTTTTCCGGAAAGTACCGTATACCCAGTCTACAGTTTTTGGACAGTCAAGCTAATTTTCCCTTTGATCAACAAAACTGTCTGCCATATTAATTGCCAAGCATCCCGTTGACCACTGCACCAATTTATTGGACCGCAATGCAGATCTAAGCACAGAAATAAGGGGATCTGCAGAGCTAAAGTGACCACTCACTACCCTAAATCTTCTTCATTGGGGATGATTTTGCCCCTTTCCCCAGGGGACATTCGTCAACGTCTAGAGACACTTTTGGTTGTCATAGTGGGATGGCAAGGTGCGAATGACATCCAGTGGGTAGAAGCCAGGGATTCTGCTAAACATCCTACAATGGACAGGACAGTCTCCATAACAAAGAATTATCCATCTCAAATGTCAATAGTACCAAGGTTTGAAAGACTCTGCTCTAAACGATGGCTTATGCTCTTTGTATTAATGACTGTTACTTGTTGAAGCTACTCAGAGGAAGGCTGATTAAAATAATATGGCTTTCTAATTAGAAATGAGTCTCCTAGCCATGCAAATTTAAGAAATGATTCTGTGGTTCCCCGTCTGAACTAGAAAAATCCCCTCATAAACACGGTTAACATCAAAATTAGGTCAAAATAACACCTTTGGAGCTAAGGAAGAGGAAGAGGCATCTTCTGTTAACATGGATATATTGTGTCTTTGCTGAGTTTTTATCTAGCACATTAACTTGATGGACAAGATTTCACTTCCAGTGCACAAGCTACACAATGGACAGATGAAAGCCGCAACCTAATTAGGACAAATAAAGAGAAGGTAGACACACGTGGGTATGTGCCCTAAACTTGGTCTGAATCAAGTTCTTCAGTGCTCTGCTCTACCAAAATGAATATTTTTCCAAGTAAATGATAATTGTAAAATGTTATTATTTTTTCTCTCTGGATGGTCCCCTTCTCTGAATATCAATTGAGCACTGTTAGCACAAGTAAACTGGGACTTTTATTCTTTGTTTGTGATGGTACAAGAGGGCCCTTGTGCTCTCAGAATAGTTATTTCTAGACTCCAATTCCCTTAGGATAGTTTCCTCTCTAAGTGTTCCTTCCACTTTATTTTTTAAAGTAGTTTACTTGAAATAGACCATTTCAAAGAATCAAATAAAAGGAAAAATGCCCAATGTAAAGGACATTCAGTTTAAACTTCCCTGTGGGGGAAAAAAAATTAAAACATTAGTAAGTTGTAGTGGCTTTGTTATTTAATTTTGACAATTAAAACCCAAATTTATCATGAATAAGAGCTAGTAACTAACATTCAGTGAGAGCATGTCAGGCAAGACTGTCCTAAATATTTTTTTGTAGATTAACTCATAATTTTCACATGGTTTCTATTGTTTTCGATGCTACTGCTGTCCCCATTTTCCAGACAAGGAAAGTGAGGCAGGGAAGACAAATAACTCACTCCAGAGTATGTACTGAACTCAGATGTCTGGCTCAGAGTCTGTGTTCCAAACCTCTATGTTACAGTCTTTCTGCCCGTAGTAAAATGCTAAAATTGTTTGTTGTGGGAAAGCTCTGATGCGGGGGAACACAGAAGAGAAATGGATGCTGGGACAAAGTCAGTGACTCCTGAGCGTGGCTGCAGGTTACTCCTCTCCTGACTGGGAATTAATTAAATTCTACCTGGGGGTTCTTTCCTATCTGGGAACTCCCCTGAGATGGCCTCTCTGCTTCTGAATTATCCTTCTCCATTCAAGGTCTGAAGTGGTCTCCTTTTCTAAGCTTGTAAGCCCAATGAGACCAGGAAGGAGACCTGAGCCATTTGCATCCACAGCACCTTACCCAGCACTGCTCACCTATGAGGTCTTTAATAAATGCTAAATCAATCTTAAAAGGAGTTCAGGAGCAATCGGATAATGAAAGACTAGGATGTCTACTCTGATGTAGACTGACCGGGGAGACGTGGGTTATCAGCCTAAAGGTCACATCTCCAGAAGGGCTGTCACAAGGACGAGTTCTCCATGAGGCAAACTGGGACCCACATCTGGAATTCACAGAGAGACTCACTATGAGAAATATTTCCATTATCGAGTATGATATTATTCTAACGTAGAGCTTCACACATGACAGGTGCTGAGTGAATAACACCCAGAAAAAATGCTATCAAAATTATTTGAAACTATAATAAATTACATTTAATAATTTAGATATTGTTGCGTACAAGCTATGTTTCCAACGCTAAATGCTGTACATACTTTATGAGATGACCATGTGAGGTAGAAACAGTGATCAGTCCCATTTTACAGATGGGGAAATGGAGGACTTTAAGAAGCAAAGTAATGTGCCAGGTCAGATAGTAAATGGCACACTCAGGATTTGAATCCAGGTCTGATCATAAATCTTCAACTCCCAACCATTGTGCTTTACTGCTTCACTTGTAAGTGAGTGCATATTTTTCACTGGAGGCTTTTAAGAAGCCAAATGCCTGATATTTTGGTGGGGAATACAAAGGATATGCAAGAGGAGGTTAACGCATTGAGTACTAGGTTGGATCAGGTGACACCCAAGGTCCTCACCTTTGGGGAAAAATTTAAAAAGGAATAATTTTTAAAAATCATGCCAATTCTACAGTCCTTCTGAGTGTGCTCAGGTATCCACTTGATGCCACTGGAAAAACGACCACCCTCATCAGCAAAGTTCTTTTGAGACAAGTGTAGTCTGCCTCACAGGATGCGCTAAAGTTGGAAGCAAGAGGGTTCTACAGAAGCCAACCAAGGGCTCAAAGAAGTTGGGAAGAGTTTGGCACGGAAACATTTGTCAGAAAGAATATTTAGCTCTTTCAAAATGAGGGGGTGAGTTTAAATGGACAGTAAATTGACAAAACTAAGGATCCCAGAAGAAGATTAGAGGTTTCGAGGGAAGTCATCCTTAACCCTCAAGACTTCAAGTAAATGACTTAAAGGACTGGATCAAGATAGATAAGAAAACTTAACTATAAAAAATTGTTTTTCTAGGGATTTTAGTATAAAGAAGTAAAGAGCTACCACATTCCCTTCCCAAGGAAATTTACTATTGGAATTTAGTCTTTAAAACTTTTTTGTGTATATGTGGGGTAAAAAACATATGACCTAAATTTCCCATCTTAACTATTTTTATTGGGTTGGCCAAAATGTTCGTTTGGGTTTTCCGGGAAAACCCGAACAAACTTTTTGGCCAATCCAATACGTGTACAGTTCAATTGTGTTAAGTATGTTCACATTGTTGGGCAACATATCTCCAGAACTTTTTCATCTTGCAAATCTGAATCTCTATACCCATTAATAACAACTCCCTTTTACCCCCTTACCATCATGGAAGTTAGTCTTTTAAAAACTAATTACTAAAGAATATGATAGTCTCATGGCATTGCTCGTATAGAAAACAGAAAAGGATGGGACTAGGCCTTCAAAGATGTACCGAGGAGTCCTGGCTCTGACACATCCGAGATGTGTAATCTAGCGCAACACAAGCTAACTTTTCCTAACCCTAAAACGGAGGGCAATGACCCAAGGAATTCCTGCAAGGACCAAATAAGACAAAAATGGAAGGAGTGAAAGAAAATGAACTCTACAAGCAAGGCTCCAAACCGCAGAGAGCAATAAGTAACAGAGAAGAGCAAATATGACCCCTGATTAATTAACTAAAATTGGAATAAATTTGCTGTTGAAGAAGGGTAACTTGAATGTCACTCTATCACCTGTGACTAATAAGGGATCGCCTTTAAAAAGTGCATTAACTTTTCAGGCCAACTAGAAAACCATTGTAGATAACACAGTCCAGAGTATTTCCCTTGGCAGCAGTGTCCTAAGTTGGGCATCAGACGTCAAAGGCAACTGGAAGATCTAACGTGCTACTGAAAGTGGACTTGGACTCCAGGGAATGCAGAGCTTCATCATGGGGTTGCTGATAAACTCATGAGAAATTCTTAATTTCTGATGTCTAAGTCATTTATTTGTGATCCTGAGATACTTCTCTGCCTCATCATCAATACATTTCTCAATGAATCACTTGCAAAGATAAACTGAAAATTCAGGAGAAGGGAGAAAACACTGGAAATAATGTCACAAGATTTTCTTTTAGAAAAAAAGATCACCGATACCGTATTTGCCATTTGCAAGGCGGGATCCATCAGGCCCAGGATTTCTTCATTATAACTTGATTCTAGGCTAATGATGTCATCGATTACATCATCCATCTGAAGGAAAAAGGCAATGGAGAACAGACAGATATAAGCAAAAACTGTGCAAAGCAACCCAAAAAGAAATCCATGGTCTTTCCTGACCCAAAGCAATAACATTCTTTAGTTAGATTCTAAGAGGTAACTGTCCTCTTCCTCCCCAAATAAGAATATTATTGAAGACCATTAACACTAATGGGTGATGAGGATGACATATGCAACCAGCACTTAGTGAGTGATTACTAGGTGCCAGACACTGGGCACAGGACTTTTTATGGGCTAGGTGATTTATCCTGACAATAACCCTATCAGGGTAGGTGCTATTATTATAGCAATTTTCCAGGTGAGATACATAAGAAGCAACTTGCCCGAAGTCACACTTCAGAGAAGGGTTACAGCCACAGTTTGAACCATGCTCTGAACTTTTATGCAAAACTGCCTGCCTTAAACAAGAAAGATGAACCAGGAAATTTCATCTTGAATGACAGCTGCCTTTTCCTTTTCTCCTCTAAAGACTATGCCCTGTACCTTTCCCACACCCTCCTTGGAATAAAAAACCACAGATGGCAATTCAGCCCTTTGCTCCCACAGGGGTGTGTGGGGCACTGTGGTTCCCAGGCCACTGGGTATCCCTGCACTAATCTTACAAGGACTTGTAAAATAAGTTTCTCCTCGTACAGCTGCCAGCGTGCTTGGCACTCCCGGAGGAGTACACCAGGACGAGGTTATCATTACAGTCGTGGAGCTGACATTCCCTCTAGATCAATTTTATTCCTGTAGTACCAAAACATTAGTTATGATAATAAACAACAGTGATTACATGTGCATTGCAGCAGTTGCAAAGACAAGTCTGTGAAAACATTTCTTCGCAAACACCTTATATATCTGAGCTACTTGGTGTGTGTGTGCACACACGCTTGGGTCTTAATCGTGCTTCACAAGTACACAATGAAATCTCAGAACTCAGACGGATGCTCCTTTGTGTCTTTTTGCCATTTTCTAATTAAAGAAGACAGGCTCCAACATCATGGGGCTTGTTGGAATCCTGGTTCTCCCACTTTCTGGATTGGGGTAACACCCTTCATCTTTAAGAGCCTCAGTGTCCCAATCTGTAAAATGGGGGTAATAATACTCATGGCCTTATTGGATTCTTGTGAGATTTCAGGACAAACCATATAAAGTGCTCACAGTGCCAAGAATATAGTAAACATTCAAAAAATGAGTGGCATTAAGTGACCCCTGAGAATAATTGGAGGTCAGTTTTGAATAACTGTCACCACACTCTTTCCTTTCCAGGTACACCAGTTGTGTCTGTTTCGTTTGCTTGTTTTTAAGAGATGATTTTCTAAATGAGTTCGTAAACTGGAAAATGGGCCAGAAGACTTATGAGCAACCTTTCTTAGTAAATTTTTTATTTTTAGGGAAATGAACTTAGTGGGCTTGGTATGAGAGAATTTTTTCTCTTATGAAAAGAGTCATACATGTTGATAAAAGGCAGTAGAGAAAAGCAAAAAAAATAAGAATTTTTTGTTTATTATTCTTCTTTCTCATATATGTATATACACATTAAAAATACATAAATATATTAATAAATGGGTATAGCATGATTTATATAGCCATTAAGTAGGATGTCATAGAAGAACTTTTCATTATTTGGGAAAATATCCATGATTTATCATTAAATGAATAAAATTTCAAAATATATTTTCCATGAGATTCCATTTTATAAAACAATATATAGATCTCACACACACACACATCTTGGTTTTACAAATATCCTGTCAAAGCTGCTAACCTATAAATTTGTACAACATATTTTGATGATGGTATCTAAATGAAGTACAGCAGTTTACATTCTATTTTATTAAAATTTATGTATTTTAAGCACTGTTTAATGACTTACAGCAACTCAGGGAAAAATGCATTTCAAGTATCATTTCCCTAGTAATTTTTTAATCATGAGACATTATGAAGAAAATAGTTCTGTTCATAGCTTCCTCAATTAAAAAAAAAAATCAATGGGGGAAAAAAAACTCTTAAGTCATCAGGAAAGTGTGATTAGCCACAAATATAGATCCTCATTACAGAGCGTTACATCTTTGGGCTGCTGAGTCATTCAGTACCTGCATGCACGACGCTCGTAAATGCGTGTTCATACTTGGGCATTCGCTCTCCGCCCTGTTTTGTTCTTCAAACTTATAAAATCCCTGCAAAAACACAAGCAAAATCAGCCTATGATCTGGATTTGCAAATGACTTTTCAATGACTTATTCACACGAGGCTGATGGCGCGGCAACAAGATGAACTAAGCTTTCTGATAAAGTGTAATCTGACCGAGAAACAAAATAATGAAGGAAGAACTTCTTCCAGCAAATCAGCTTGACAGATGACAAACATGGACAGAGAAGAATAAGATGGTTGGTTTAGGGAAAAGACTTAGTCCCTCTAGAAATTAAAATCAACCAAACTTCAGAAGAGTCACCTCTGAATCACATGAACATTTCAGAGGACAAACTCCACTAAAATGAAGCTCATCATCTCATATTTGGAAATAACATATTAAATCACAACGCTTCTGTTAGGTATGCTTCAAATTTTGATGCAATAATTAGCTTGAGGTACATTTGAGTCTTGTCTCCAACCCAGCCTTTACAAAAAGCAGATTTCACCAGCAGTGGCAATTTTATTAGGAAACCGAATTCACCCAGCAAGGAAATCTTTGCTTTTCTGTTAGATTTTCATGTGC
This sequence comes from Leucopleurus acutus, assembly GCF_964270905.1. Lineage (NCBI taxonomy): Eukaryota > Metazoa > Chordata > Mammalia > Artiodactyla > Delphinidae > Leucopleurus > Leucopleurus acutus. Next base: position 21,048,790 of record NC_139153.1, read on the forward strand.
TATATTCTTCCAATCCAGCCATGCACACTCTGTGCTTTTTTTTTTCCTTTCCAACTCAGGGAGCAATAAAAATAACATCCCAGACGTTCACAGCAAGCGGAACTTCTAAACCGCCTGTCCAACACCTTTTCTATTTTTACTCTCCCTTTTCCACCTTTCCTTCTCTCCTTGCATTTTCACTGCTCTGTAAACGGAAAGGAATGGAAGAGAACACTCAGCTAACGAAGCAGAAACGGGGTGGAAGAAAAAGTGTCCTCGCGTCTGGGTTCTGCTCTGAGGGGGCCAGGTCCCCTGCCAGGAGCCATAACCCAATAACCCGGGGATGGTGACAGGGAGAAGAGGCTGGAGGGTGACAGCTAGAATGGGGAATCGGGGATAACGGCCAGCGAAGGTGGCCACGCGGACAGACTGGAGTCCACGGTCAAGTGCGGGAGGGAGATCCAACAGACAGTCATTCAGTGTAAGAAAAAGGAGAGGGGAGGAGACATGAATTACCTCTTTTTCACAGTTGGAGTTAAGTGTAAGCATAGCCATGGGGCTGTTGGGTGCGCTGCTCCCGGGCACTGGTGGCATGACATGATCGCCAGGCTGGTTTGGACATGGCAAGCTCAGGACTTGGTTGGCATGTTTATTTGCTAAAGTGGTAGAAAGGTACTGCTTTACCTGCTGCCTTTGGGCTTGCTGTATGTGGTACTTGGTGGGGTTTTCGAGGTGGGTCTGCACCTGAACATAGCCACGGAGGGAAGAGAAGAGAGCGCTGTTATTGGTGAGTTTCGGACAGCTCTTCTTTCAGGCACAAGCATGAGATGGGCCAGTCCACCAAGAGAATAGATTATTAAGCCCCTATTAGGTACCAGGCACCGTGCTGATGGATTTTGATACTACTGAAGTTTAAAGGCTAACCCTTAGGATTTGGGGTAGTACTCTGCCCTATTTCCCTGCTAACTGGCGGTCCATCATCTCTTTAAAACCTTGTGCCCTTCTTCTCATGTCTGATGACTAAAAATTTGCCACTATCTGTAGGGCAAAAATTCCCCAACACACCTGAAAGAGTTTGTTAAGATCAAAACAACAATCTAGAAGAAGGCGCATAACTTGATTCATTTCAGTTTTCTTTGGCAAACAGAACCGCTTTCTGTTTTTAAAAAACACCAAAAACCCTCCTTAAGGAACAACTATAAAACGGTTGTAGAACGGAAACAGAAACATTCGGATGATTAAATCAACTGGTTGTGGATCAGTTCCTCCCACTTGCATTTGGACATGACTGTTCAACATTTTAATTAAGATCTTAAACTCAACATAAAAAGCAATTCCCCATTAAGCAGTTTCTTTCAAACACATAGCACTTCTATGTATGTGTTTTTGAAGGCATGAATATTAAGCCACCAACATTATTTTTCCCTTCTTTCTTATAGACATTAATAGAGAATAAGAACTTTTTAAAAAAAAATCAATGATACTCAATTTAGTCACTTTTTCCTTGATAAACACAATTTAATCTTAGAGCCATGAACAGGAGCTCATGGAGAGAGCACAGCCATGCACCAGGGGAAAAAAAATCCTACTACTATTTACTTTATTCAAAACTACATCGAATTACTGATTATGGTATCAAACAATAAACAGCATTAAACGGGAAGACATGTACTTATTGAAAACTGTGTCTACTACAATAACATGAAAAGGTGAAACGCTCAATTTATTGATTACATTTCAGAGACTAAATATAAGAATAAAGCTCACCTGATAGTGATTATATTCTAGCATTTCCAGCATAACCACGTTTTAGGTGGCCCCAATCCAACAAATAACGGTAGACTATTCGCTCCCTCTACTTTCTGCAACTCCGATTCGTAGACTGGCATAGAGAAAGTACTATAAACAAGGTATCCCGAGACACCACCGGAAACTTTATCACAGCAGCCCTGCTTATAATAACCTAAGCTAATTAGTTATGCATGTAAAAAAAAAAGTTCACACAAAGGGCTTTTTTTTGGAAGCCCTACGAGTTTGCTCTTAAATATTGATATCAACCCCCCCGCACCCCACCCAGCTTGACGTCATACTTTTTTTCATAAATATAAAAGAACCTTTTCAAGGGATGAGCTATCAAAGTCAAACTCACTGTCAGATCAAGGCCAATTCACTATTCATCTTTAGTTCCAGTAGTATTAATAGACAATGGTATTTCTCTTTCAGCAATAGGTTAAGAGCTAGATGCCCCCTTTGGAGAACATTGCCTAAAAGCTACACATGAGACTCTTCTAATGGCCGAATAACTCAGCCCTTCCAAATGCAGAGTGTCTTTTAGTATGGGGGAGTCTCTGATGAACTTTCAAGTTCAACAGCCTCATCTTGCATCCTGGTCTCAATGTGCATCTTATTCTTAACTGGACAGACATATAAATTTCCTACTGACCTTGCATCAGGAAGAGGGGGAGCTATTCTAAATAGAAAAGGAAAAATACAGAGGCAGTTTTGGATATATATTTATGTGGAAAGTAAGAAATACACATCTCCCCAATTTAATCCTCAAATTAGGAAGCATAAAATTTTTCACTAAAAAATCTTCTAATATAATTCTTGGGGCTAGAGAAGAATAAGAGTTATCATATACACAACTGATGCATTTACAGATTTCCTTATTCATTCCATTATTTACTGTTATTATGTGCTAAACACTGTGCAAGGCACGGAATACACATTGTGAGCAAGTAGATATAATTGCCAGGTTTATGACCCTGAGAGTCTGGGGGGGAAGCAAAGGAAGATAAAAGGCAAACAAATATATATCTAAAAATTATGATAACAGTTGATATGCACTGCTGAATTGGTGAGATACTTCAAGCACAAGAATTTGAAATTCAATAATTCCATCCAAATGCCCAGGATAATGAAGCCCTTTAGCTGGCAACCTCAAATTGTTTCAAATGACTGATCTAACACGCACACAGAGGTTCACAGAGACATTTTAAGTTTCATAAAGGGTCCAAACACGATAATGATAAGGACAATAGACATTTCTAAAATAAACATAAAATGAGGGCAATGGGTGTAATGTGCTTATTTCACTATTACACTTTAAACACAAGGGGCTGCACATTTAAAAATAAATGTTAATTCACTGGCAGATCCTTATTTTTAATGAATCAGAATTTTAAGCTTCAGTAAGGAAAAAAGCAACTTGTTCTCTACTTGGGATTGTCAGTGAGGTCTTTACTACAACCAGGTTGGGGTAGTCAGAGTGGGATGTATTTTTGCCCTTTTACCGTCAGTGTCTTTTTAAGTAAGCTGAGAACAGATTGGCTGTAAACACTATGGAGAAGTCAGAACATCCCCAGATGTCTCCACTCCAAACACCTAAAACAGGTAACATAAATGAGGTCATGATCTGTGGTGTGTAATAGGGAGTGGTGAGGCCTGTGGCAAACTAGAGGGTGGATATTTCATCTAAAAGGAAAAGCTAACATAATCTGCAACTGATTGTGGCCATATGGGAAAACTGTTCCAGTCTAGCTAGATCTTCCAATTTTTCAATTTAGTTGGCAATCTGAACTTGTTTTTTAAATGAAATCTCCCAGATTACAAAAATGACACCAAATTGTTTGATTTTTCATATTGTAGAAGACAAATCAAACAAATCTGTTGGCTGGACTCAGCCCACAAGCCAGTAGAATGTGGTCTCTGCTCTATAATGCCCACAGGAGAATCTTCCTATCTACATTCCCTTGTGGGGGGGGGATGGCCTAGGTTTTAAGAAGTTAGTTCCTCTTCTGAGAACTTAGCATCAAATCCAAGCACTCCTGGTGCTTCTCTGACAGGGATATCATGCCTGACAGCACAGTCAACAGAAGAATTAAGAAGTTGAAACCTGGGTTCAAATTCAGACTTTGCAGCTTACTACTTTTATGACCTTCTGCAAGTCATTAACCTTTCCAGGCCTTCATCACGTCATGTGCTCAATGGGAATGACAATAGAGCCTGCCTCTTAGAGGTGTTTTCAGTATTAAATGAAATCACACCTCTACCAGGCTTAGTAACCTATCTCAAACAGCAATTCTCAAACTTTCTTTTTTGTCCTAGGACCCTTTTAAACTGTTTTAATTTCTTGTGTTTATGCAGGTTATATCTATCCATATTTCTCATCTTAGGAATTAAAACTAAGAGATTTTTAAAATATAAGATTATCCACTAGCACATAGTCCACTGGCCATTAGAACAATGACATTTTAACACATCACGTAGCCTCTGTAAAACTCTTCTGTATATAGATATCCCTCAGAATCCATGGGGATGGGTTTCAGGACCTCTTCAGAGAGCAAAATCCACAGATGCTCAAGTCCCTAATATAAAATGGCATAGTACTGTACGCGAGAGATGAGCATGAAAAAAGGAAAATAACCTCTCGGTATTATTATGAAAGTAGTTTTGACCTGACAGAACTACAGGAGTCTTGGAGACCCCCAGGGCTCTCTGAGACACTTTGAGAAGCACTGATCTGGAACAGTTAGTACTGTTGCATTATCTCCACCCCATCCTAGCCATGCCACCCCCACTGTGTGGTGGTGGTGTGTGACACAACCTCTGTGTGTGTTGCTTCCCTCATATCCAGAAGATGCTGGAAGGAAACACTAACTGCCCTAACTTCTCATAACATTATCATGAGGCTCTATACTACAGTCCTCGGAATATTTTCAAAGCCACATAAATATAAGGTTCTGTGTTCAGCCATCCTAAACCATAGCTTTTTAGTGAGTGATTTCCCTTTCATTAATTTTTAAATAGCCAAACAAGCATGCAACTGAAAACATATGTGGTGTTAAACATCTGCATGATTTCCTAATAATTTTTTCATGTTTTTGACCTTGAAACCAACTATATCACAGAATTCGGATACCAAAAGTTGGGTATTGCTGAGCACTAGAAGCACAGACCACAAAATAAAGCTGGAATACTTCTTACTCTATCGAAATACAGTATTTTATTGACGTAACTTATATTTCACATAAATAAAGTACGTTAGCTATCTGGATCAAGGGCAAAAATCCACTGGCTTTGAAACTTTTCTTCCTTTATTACTACTACTATCTCCTTGCCCTTTTTCCTTTCTTCATTCAGATCCTGAATTGATAGCAAAAGAACTGGAATAAATCACATTCTAATTGTCACAGTTTAGCTTCGCCACTTCCCAGGTGACACTGACAGGTTATTTTCCAGCAGTTTCATTCTAAAGAGATCCTGGAGCACATCAGTGTAAGATGGTGCCTGCAGATACTATCAAATTGGCTGACAAAAGAATTCACTGCAGGAAAAAAGATCCCCATCTGATGTTCACTGTCCTTCTATTCCCTCTACTATTTGTAAACCAGAATAAAAATAAAATTGAGCGAAGATTCCCATAATCCTTTTAGTTTATAACTGATTTTACTTTTTTAACAAGTCAACAAAGTATTTAGATTTCTCATTTTGTGTTTAGAGAGAGAATGTGTTCTTTTGCTCAGTAAGTTGAAGAAATAGTAAAAGGATTATAATTCAATCAATTGCTATCCACTACCACTCCCAAACCACTATTCTTTTCATACTGTTTTTTAAAGGACTATGTACAGAGATGGTCAATGATGCAATCACCATCCCTGAGAAAATGGTGAAACAAAGGAAGCTAGCTTTCTGAAATAATTTGAGCAAAGTCTTGCCCAGGGTCACATCTGAGAGGTGCCAAGATTCTTTTCAGTCCCACAATTATAACACTACCACGAAAGAAAACACCAGTCCAGAACACATGTTCTCACTCAGTCGTGTTTGCTGTACAACCTGTACAAAGGTCTCCCTAACAAAAAAGAAGGACAACAAGAATACGAATCCTGACCTAAGACAGAAGAATCAAAATCATATGCAGACAAATAATAAATGCTGGAAGAGGGTGTGGAGAAAAGGAACCCTCCTATACTTTTGGTGGGAATGTAAATTGGTGTAGACACTATGGAGAACAGTATGGAGGTTTCTCAAAAAACTAACAATAGAGTTGCCATATGATCCAGCAATCCCACTCCTGTGCATATATCCATAAAAGACGAAAACTCTAATTTGAAAAGATACATGTACCTCTATGTTCACAGCAGCACTATTTACAATTGTCAAGACATGGAAGCAACTTAAATGTCCATCAACAGATGAATGGCTAAAGAAGATGTTGTATATATACACAATGGACTATTACTCAGGCATTAAAAAGAATAAAATAATGCCATAGGTAGCAACATGGATGGACCCAGAGTTGATCATACTAAGTAAAGTAAGTCAGGCAGAGAAAGACAAATACCATATGATATTACTTGTATGCGGAATCTAAAAAAATGATACAAATGAGCATATTTACAAAAAAGAAAACAGACTCTCAGACATAGAAAACAAACTTATGGTTTTCCAAAGGGAAAAGCAGGGGCGGGAGGGGAAAAATTAGGAGTTTGGGATTAACAGGTACACACTGCTATATATGAAACAGGTAAACAACAAGGTCCTACTGTACAGCACAGGGAACTATAGTCAATATCTTGTAATAACATATAATGGAAAAGAATCTGAAAAAGAACAGATATATACATATGTATAATAATCACTTTGCTGTACAACTGAAACTAATACAGCATTGTAAATCAACTATACTTCAATTTTAAAAAGTCATATGCAAACAAAAAGCAAAAACAATGAGTACTTAAATAAAAGAAAGTCAGAAGTGACCAAGGTTGATATGCCCAGGTCCTTTTCTCTATCACAGGGATCTGCCCACCTGCCCAATCAGGCCTGTTCCCTGTTTTTGTATGGCCTAGAAACTAAGAATAGATTTTATATTTTTCAATGGTTGAAAACCATCAAAAGCAGAATGATATCTCATGATACATGAGAATTCTATGAAATCCAAATTTCAGTGTCCATAAATAAAGCTTCCTGGCACACAGCCCCGTCCATTCGTTTACATGTTGTCCACGCTGCGCCCACACTATAGCAGCAGAGCCCACGTGGCCCCCAGAGCCTAAAATATCTACTGTTTACAGAAAATGTCAACCAGTGCTCTGTAAGAAAGTTTTACCAATCTAGAGTTCAGCTTTCCTATTATGTTGAAGCTTTAGCAAGGTTTGAAGAATGAGGTGGTTTTTCTAAAGAGAAATAGTATATGTATAAATAATTTTATAGTTGCTTTTCCATATAACTGGACATAAGAACACAGGATATGCTTATTACCTCCTACTTATGATATGTCATAAGTACCAAGATTTTGTAAAACACAGAAAACAATTAGCATTCATTCACTCAAAATTGTCTACCATGTACCTGATGCTGTGCATTTTATATGTTCACTCCTAGCTTAGGTCAATTCAAAATAAAACTATGAAATCACTTGGCTAGCCTACAAAGTATTCTTGAAAGCCTCTCCTCACAATTTTTAAAGATCATATGATGACAACTGATTGAATACAGAAGGAACTATGGACTCTGGATTTTCATAGTTTAACCTCTTATTTTGAGTTGCTACCATCAGAGAGTATACCCAGTCGTCCTCTTACCAAATACAAAAAGAACTAAAAACAGGATTGGGTGCGAGCCTTAATGTCTATATAAATCATCTGGGATCTTGTTAAGTGCTGTGTGAATCTGTAGGTCTGGGGTGCGGCCTAAGCTCCTGCATTTCCAATAAGCTCCCAGGGGATGCCCACCCTGCTGGTCCACAAACCACACCACACCTTGAGTGCAAGGCTTTAAGACATTTTCACCTGGACTTCTGCCCCGATCCAAAGACTTATATCTTCACATTCATTCACCAAATACTGTCTGAGTACCAACCAGATGCCAGGCAACTGTCTTCATCTTACACAGGCTGTTTGGGGCAAGGCTCACCCAGAAGACGACATTTAAGCACAGACCTGAAGTTGGGGAAGAGAATGAGCCAGGCAGATGGGTGGCAAGAGACACCCAGCAAAGTACAAAAGTCCTCAGGTGTGAGGAAGCCTCCCAGGCTCAGGGAACTGCAAGGAGGCTCTTCACACACATTCTTTCCTTGGCTGCTTCTTGACCGCACTCGCCCGGTTTTCTTCCTGCCTCTTTCAACATTTCTTCTCAGTGGCCTTTGCTAGTTTTCTCCTCTTCTCTCCCTCGTAAATGTCAGAACGCCTCAAGGCTCAGAGCTTGATTTCCTCTCTCTGCACGCACAGCCCTGGTGACCTAAGCCAGGCTCCTGGATTTAAACACTCTGTTTAGATGTCCTGAACTCCACACTCAGCTCCACCTGCTTACTCCATTGGGAGGACTGCAGACATCTCAGACTTAAAGTGTCCATCTTCCTCTTCCCCCTATGGTCTTCTCCATCATAGCAGATGGCACCCCCATTCTTCCATTAGCTTGAAACATATGAAATTACCAAAAAAAAAGACCTTCATCTCGTTCAACCTCGTTGCTCATTTCCAAAACCTTGGTCATCTTTGATTCATTTCTTTCCTTCACACCCCACATCTACTCCATCAAGAAGTACTGGCTTCCTTTTCAGAATGTATCCCGAATTTAACTAATTTTCACCATCTCTACTGTTACCACTTGATCCGGGCCACCAGGACTTCTCACTTGGATGACTGAAAGCCTCTTGACTCTTCCACCTACTTCTGTATGTGCTCTTTTGCACCCTGTGTTCAATACACTGTGTGATTCTTGTAAAATATGTCAGATTATGTCACTCATCTGCAAAAAGAACCCCTCTGTAATGGCTCCCTATTTATGTCTGAGAGAAAACAAACTACTTACAATGGCCTACAGGTCCCTAAACCAGAACTACCTATGGGGCTTGTTAGAAATTCATATTCTTGGGCCCCATCGCAGAGCTAACGAATCAGCATCTCTGGGTGAGGATCAGAAATCTATGTTTTAACAAGTTCTCCAGGTAGATTCTTATGCACAGCAAACTTTGAAGACTCCAGCCTACTGTGCCCCCTTCCCCCTCCACCCTGGGGTCATGACCTCTCTGATCTTATCTCCCACAACCATCCTAAGAACTTAGAGACCCCAACTCCCACCCTGCCAGTGCTCTCCATCCCCATACATACCCTGCTCTACTTTGTCCAGAACATGGCCTGGCACAGAGTAGGGGCTCAGCAAATATTTGGATAATCAATGGCTGAATGAAGGCAGTGTGGCTGAAATGCATGAATGAGTGGGGAGACTAGAAACTAAGGACAAAGGGTCAGATTGTGTAGGGCCTTGTACAGGTTGGAGGCGAGGATCCTGAAGCCTCTAGAAGTGTCCTGAGGAGATGGAGAAGTGGTAGACCCTTGCTCTTCCTAACTAATTCAGAAATCTCTGGAGGTAATATCTCCAAGCCAGGCCATTGATTCACAGTGCACCTCCCTAATCTGAGTTATAAAGCTTCCTTTTCTATGAGGGCAGACCCAAAGGTTGCCAACTCTTATAGCTCTCATCCACGATGCTTAGTGCCAGGATCCTGGAGATCTGTCTCCATCTCTAAACTGTAGACCCCTTGATAAGTCACAGTTAAAGCAGAAGTCCTCAAGCTGGTGGCCCATGGGCACAGTCCACAGGTATGGCTTATTGCCTACAGAGTATTTAATTAAAAACTAGAGTTATCATAATAAAATTTGGATTTCTGGTTTCTCTAGATAAAACAGAAGATCTAGCAACAATGAACCACCTTCTAGTGGGCCAGCAAGGGGCAGGGTTGAGAAGCAGCTTCCCTCTTTTGAAGGAACACTTGTTCTTCATTTTGCTACATTCCTACCACTCCTTATTCTGACACTGATAACTGGCCTGATTTACTCATTAATCTGCCTGACTCCTGAAGGCATTTAAATTGGCAAACCCTGCTTTACCTTTCACACTCCACATTCTAGGAGGTAGTTCCAAATCTGATGGAATGATGGTGGCATAAGTGGGATCAGAATAAGCCTCACTAAATAAACAATCTCATATGATGTGAGTGAGAAAAAAAATAAATTGATATAAACTTTTAAAAGGTACATACATGTTCATCCAATAATTCACACTTTCAAGAACTTTTTCTAAGGAAATCATCAGATCTAAGGGCAAAGATTTAAGAACACAGAGGTACATCAGAGCATTGCCTAAAACAGAAGTGGACAAATTACTACCCTAGTGCCCACTGCCTATTTTTGTAAATAAAGTTTTATTGGGACACAGCCACACCCATTCATTTACATATAGTATACGACTGCTTTCAAGCTATTACAATACTAGAGCAGAGTTGAGTAATAGACCTTATAATCTCCAAAGCCTAAAATATTTACTATCCGGCTCTTTACAGAAAGTGTGCCAACCATTAATCTCTAATAACAAAATATTGGAAACAAATATCTAATAGAAAGCAATGCATTCAATTAATTATGAAGGAGCCATATAAGTTCAAGGTTCCTCTATCTCAGCATGACTGACCCTATGGCCAGGTACATCTTTGTTGTGGGGTTGCATGTGTATTATAGGATATTTAGCAGCATCCTTGGTCTCTGCCCAGTAGATGCCAGTAGCACCTCCCCGCCAATGCCAGTTCTGACAACCAAAAATGTCTCCAACATTACAAATGTCCTTGGGGTGGGGAGGGGAATTGCCCCCATATAGATGGATACAATACAGTGAATGAAGTCCATATTTTATAAAACTATTAAATGAGGGGGAAAGTTCATCATGTAAGTAGGAACACAAAGCAGGTTAGAATCACTACATACACTGTGACCCTAAACTGACTTAAAAATGTTGTTTATACATATGCATACACACACACACAAAAACCAGTTACAAATCATTCATCAAAAATCTTCTCCATGACTGTCTCAGGATGATTAAATTATAGGTGGCTGCTACCTTATTGGTTCTTTTTAATATTTTCTATAATGCATATGGCACTAATTTTGTAATTTTTTTAAAAAAATCTATAAATTCCACAAAAATTAAAGTCTGTGGATCTGGACAAACAAAAATATATACAGGCAGAATTCCTCTACTGAACATTTTGAAAACCACAAATAAACCCATGAAGTTGTTATATAATGATGAAATCTGCCTCATTTCAATTTTTTCTTTAAATATTTGATCAGATTAAGAAGACCTCTTTATTTATTAAATTTTTGGTCTAACATTCAAGCCCAGACAGTCTGAGTCCGTACAATGTTTGACACATTTTTATGGTTTTATAAAGGGCTGCAATTACGTGGTTCCATGGTGCCCTTAAAATAATAGCTCATTGTAAGGACCGTCGAGTTCTCCCCCCTCCTGATGGGAGCTGCGAGTGCAGCGTTCCACGTGCTATAACTTTTTTATGTGCCCCAGTTTAGCACTGCCTCAGAATTGCAGATGCCTTTTTGTTTCAGCATCCCCCCAAAATGCCCCTATTGTTTGCAGTTTATCGGGTATTAGAGATCATTATGACACAGGCAGCAAAATCCCTTTTCATAAGGACAGACACTCTTAAGAAACTAGCAGTGGTCAAGTTTGTCAGAGATGAAAACATTGCCCTGGGCCTAAGTAAAAGGTCAGTCAGAAATGAGAGCTGAATGCTGCTGGTTTGAAGGTCAAGTCCACATGAGCCGAGAACTGGCAAAAGCAGCCACCTCATAATAACACAGACTTTAGGGCCTAGATCATGAGACTGAGGGGTCCTCCTGGTTCTTGAGGAAATGCATTGTCTTGGGCAATTCCTAAAACTTGTTGTATAGATTATGTGATCATGAAATTCCAGTCTGGAATTAACAACTCCAACAATAACACTAACAGCTCACAAGCACTTTCTGACTGAGAGTTTTACGTGCAGGTACATCGTAACTTCCCCACTGAACAACCCAGCCATTCATTTAACCAGCATTTATGGAAGCACTGAGGATACAGCAGCCACTAAAGCAGAGTTCTTGAGCCCGCAAAAGCCATACTGAAGTTGGGGAAGCAGAGACAAACACGATGGCAACAAATCAACAAAGAAAGAACTTCATCCAGTGACACAAGTGCAATGCAGAAAAGATAAGAAAGAAAGTCACTGGGAGAAAAGAAGGCTACTCTGAAGTAGGGACATTCCAGCTGAAACCCAAATGATGAGAAGAAGCCATGTGTGTTGAGAATCAGAGGAGCTTAAATCCTGAGCCGGAAGCAGGTTGGCATCTTTGAAAAACAAGAATGACATCAATAACCCAGCCAGCAGGGCTGGAGCAGTGACCAGGTCAGTGCATAAACTGAGAGATGTGGTCAGGACCGGATATCATGGAGCTTGGTAGGCCACAGAAAGGAATGTGATTTTTCTTCTCTGCTGCTTATAAGACGCCTTTGGGAGGTTTCAAGCAGAGAAGTGACAAGACCTGATGAACATTTGTAAAATATCACTCCGGGATTGATGTTGATGGGAAAGAACGGTGGACACAGGAGAAACAATTAGGAGGCTCCCGTAGCTACATATCTGAGAGCTGCTGATGCCTTGGACTCAAATATTAAGATGCAGTTGGATGTGAGATATATGCTGCTAGCTCTTGTCTCTGGCTCCTTCTTAGCTTCCATCAAAACTAATTTAAGAATAGCACGTATGTTAAAGGACTTTCTTACACAATGCTCTGAAATGTCTCACACCAACACCAAGAAGTAACTATAAATGATGCACAGTGTTGTAAAATATCCCATGTATACCTGCTTGGAACACATAAGCTAAGTGTATGGCCAACTCTCAGAGTGCAATGGAGAGAGGCAGCCTTGTCTTGTTAGTATCTGGCTAGAATTTCAGAGAGATCTGACCTCAAATCCTAAGCGAGTTGCTTAAATGCTTTGAACCTCAGTTTTTTATCTGTAAAATGGGATCATGGATACTACTTACCTAGTAGTTGCTCATCTTGTTGATTAGTTTAAGTGACAGAATGCACGAAAAGTACTTAGTATGTAGTAAATGCTCAATAAATTCATAATGTTCTCTATTATTGTTAGTCCTGGATTTTTTTGTTTTCACATCCAAGTAGGTCATTGTTACATCATTTAGCTCATCCATCTCAAAAAAAAAAAAAAAAGGTCACCTTGAAGGACTGGAGAGGGCAAAAAGGAGGGGGGCAGTTCAGCCTCTTTCGGTATCCTTTTATCTTTTTCTCTTTGGCTGACTCAAATATCACAGATGGATGCCAAAGATAAGAGTAAATGGGGAGAAACAAGAATCATAGAGCATGGGACACTTGTTAGCTGGAGTATCATACAGAAGACTTTGTGAAATCTTTTTTCTCTCCCACTTCCAAAGGAGCTAGCTCAGCTACTTATTCTTAATCTGGGCCTTAGGGAAAGCGGAAACTCCTGAAAATTGTATGCAAACTTTTGACTCTGCATTTTTCTAGGAAGAGGTCTAACATATTGAAACATTTAAAGATGAAATTACATGTAGAATTTGCAGGTAAGAGGGAGGTATATACAGGAAACAAGATGAGCCATGAGTTGATAACTGTTGAAGTTTGGTGATGAGTATATGAGGGGCTCATTATATTATTCTCTCTGATTTTATTTAAGTTTGAAACAACCTATCCACATTCATACAGTGCATAGACATTTACATTCTAGATACTTCATTTATATTCATTTTCTATCTTCTTTTTCTATAAAAAGAAAAGTCCTATGGTAGCATATTTACTAAGTAAGCACTTGGTCAATCTAATAACCTACCACAAGCATAAATGTCTGCTTTTTTGTTCACTGTTCTTGGTCTTTGCCTGAAGCTTTCCTCTAAAGGAGCTGACTTTATGTTGCATGAACTGATCGCTGTATTCAATATGCTCCAGGTCATTCCTCTGTACTGTCAGCCTGAGCGCCTCGCAGAGAAACATTTTGTTAACAAAGTAAGTTGGATCTGCCCATGTAGTGTTCACACTGATAGAATCAGGAGTGTGTAGTTTAGCTTCAAATGAAATGTTTATTTATTTATTTATTTTTAAAATAAATTTATTTATTTATTTGTTTTTATTTTTGGCTGTGTTGGGTCTTCATTGCTGTGCTCAGGCTTTCTCTAGTTGTGGCGAGCAAGGGCTACTCTTCGTTGCGGTGCGCGGGCTTCTCATTGTTGTGGTTTCTCTTGTCTGGGAGCACGGGCTCTAGGCACGTGGGCTTCAGTAGTTGTGGCACATGGTCTCAGTAGTCGTGGCTCGTGGGCTCTAGAGCATAGGCTCAGTAGTTGTGGCGTACGGGCTTAGTTGCTCCGCAGCATGTGGGATCTTCCTGGGACAGGGATTGAACCCGTGTCCCCAGCGTCGGCAGGCAGATTCTTAACCACTGCGCCACCAGAGAAGCCCTGAAATATTTATTAACTTGTGCAGAGGGTACAATACTGAATTCATATGGACCTTTCCGGATCAAAATCAGGACAACCTCTTTCAGACAAAGTGGCTGATGATTTACATTTATGTCACAGAAAAAAGTGACATAAGTCACTGAAAAGTGACACAGTCATCTGAAATTGAGCTGATGAAGACATTTAGGAGGAGTTTTGTTTTTGGTTTTCCTCAATAAAAAGAAACTGTTCATTTGCAAAAAAAAAAAGATTTATCACACTCTACAAAGCAAATTCTCAGAGGGATTTAAAATTTGCTGCAAATCTATAAAAAATGTAAAAAAGGTAGGGCACACCTATACAATATCAATATATGTAACTGAGATAGTCCCATGTGGATTTCTTTGTGTGACAAAAATAATGGATAAAATGTGTGAAGAGGAAAGGGACAAAATACTTCTTTTGAGAACAGAAACGGGAACTCTGAAAGACATAAGAATATGGGAACATACTGGGGTTTCTCATAAAGAAGAAAAATAATTAAAAAGTGAAAATGAAGTAATTACTGAGAACTCATATACCAGGTAGTTTTCCTAAAAGTTTTCAATGGATTTGCTCATTTAACCTTCACTACCACCCTATGAAGTAAGGGCTGTTATTATTCCCATTTTAGGGATGAGAAATCTGAGGCTGGCTCCCAACCACTACACTAACTACTACCATGTTATGAGTTATCTGTAGAATTTATATTTCAGCATAGTATTGCTGATTGTGAAACTGTAGAGACCCTTTGTAATATGTTTTTCTCCTGAGTACTTGTTTTCACACTTTCATTATAAATAGCCTCTCCTTAATATATGATGATCACCTGGGTGGACACTAGGCATTAATCCAAAGCATGACCCGATTCCTAAGCAAACAGAAGGAGCCCTCAGGCCAGCAGTGGGCCAATGAAGACAGAACTTTACAAAAGAGAAGTCAATGTGAACATCTGTTATGGGAAAGCTGCCTCAGGACTTTGAGTAGTTTAAGGGTTGATGCTTCTTCTTACTTTCTTCCTTTTTTGGGGGGAGGCAGGGGATGTGTTGGGGGAGGCGGTGGGATAGGCAGGCAAACAGAATCTTCCTGACTCAAAAGGAATTTTTGTTAACCAAAAGCATCTGTATCATGGGATTTTTAAAGGAAAGGTTAAACCATTGTACAGTATAGTAACGTCTTTTATAAGAAAGAAAATGAGCCACTGTTATCACTGAAATGCCAGTCACCATATACCTAATGGTAAACCAATTAAAAAAAAAAAGGGAAGAGAAGTGTCCAGATTACTCTTTTGTTAAGTGGCCCAATGGTTTGGAAAAAAACAAAAACAACAGGCAGTGGTTAATCAGTCCCTAAAAGTCTTTATCTTATGTGCAGTAGATAGAAAGAGGGACCTCAGTGTGAAAGAAACCCCTCACTCCTCTCCTCAAGGAGCTTACAAATGGAGAGTTAGGATGGGGACAGAGGAAAGGGAAACTCACACACAACTTTACACGTAAGATGGTCCTACACTCTAAAACAGTGATTCTCAACCACAGGCAATTTTACTCTTTGAGGAACATGTGGGAATGTCTGGAGACATTTTTAGTTGTCACCACTGGGGGTACAGTCGGGTGGCTGCTACTGGCATCTAGTGGGTAGAGACCAGGGATGATGCCAAACATCCTACAGTGCACAGAACAGGCCCGCTCTACAAAGAATGACCCGGCCCCAATCTCGATAGTGGAGAAGCCCTACACTAAGAGATGCTGTGTCAGTTCAACACCCCAAACCTCTCTGGGGTAGATTTCAGAAAAAAAGGCAACAAAACCAGTCAAGCCAAAGGAATGGCGTAGATACCTCATCAACTCCTGATGCACTTCCACATGTACCTGAGTTTCATAGTCAATAGTTATTTCATGCCTGGTCTTAACATGCAAAGGACACCTTTTAGTTCAATGGAAGGAGGAGGAAATGTCATCGTCACTGTGAAGAGCTTAATTCAAACTCAAAGATCTCGTATCATCTTGAGTTCTGGACAGTGATGTGGGTGGGAAAAGTAAATTGAGAATTATCAGTTCTACACGATAATGATCAACTGTGCCCTAAAACCACACAGAACGAAACCAAACAATTCTAATCATTCAAAAAGCACACTGGGAACTTGCTTTGGCATCTCTGAGCGCACTGGCAACTGTGAGTGCATTGGCAATATCACTTAGAAGTCTTTTCTATCTGATAAATACTAAAGGAACATTACTGTACTTGCAAACAAAGCCAGAGTACGTCAGTTCTTAGTTTGACATTTCACATAAATCTTCCTTACTCTCCCAAACTACAATAACAAAACAACAAAGTTTTCATCAATTCATTTCCTATATCTTAAAAAAGGAATTATTTTTTCAGTATATTTGAACAACTTTCAAAGCCATTAATTTATAATTTTGTATGTGACACACAGATTTTTATTTTCTAACTGCTTTAAGCAGTAGAAGTAGAAGTGAAGCAAATGCTGATGTCTGTTAAAGCTGAATGATGGGGCTCGAGGAGGGTCACTATGCTATTCTTCCTACTTCTAAGTATCTTGCAAATTTCCCATCATAAAAGTCATAAAAAAATGTTTAAACAGTTCTTAGACATACAAACACACACACACACACACACACACAAATGTTGCCTTGGGCGTTTATATAAAATAATTTAATCCTGATCATTTCATTGGCAAATTCTTTTTGGTCTTAAAGATATTAGCTCTGGCTTTATTTTGCTGTCTGCCTCCCCATCCTCTACATTTGGGGGAAAAAAATGCGTAAACACTCAAAGGAAAAACAAACAAAAAGCTAAAGTGAAAGAAATTGCACTAATTAAACAATATCATCTCAAAAAGTTTTTGTCTCAAATGATGCCTGGAGTGTGGCTCTAAATGACCATAAATGGGCTCTTAGTTTTAGCAAAATGATAAGTGAATTTCAACTGCTAAACTGAAGCTTCCTTATATTCTGTGTTTTATCTAATTAGTACTCTAAAAAATTATTGCATTGCAATAACTGAATTTGAGTGTTCTCTCCCTTTAGTATTGCAATATGCAATGATGCAGTTATAACTTTACCACTGAATATGTTTACAAAATTATCCTTTGATATAAAATGAGAGAGAGAGAGAAAAAAAATAGAAACGATTTCTTTTTCCTTAAGGAAAAGCATGTCATGAAAAGCCAGATAATGCAGTATTTTTGGTTGGTTTTCCTTTAGATACGACAAGATTATTTACTTAACAACAAGCCATGTAATTATCCATATTCAAAATGGTCATCAGAGGGTAGGAGACTGAGTTTTAACACAAGTTTTACCCTCTCTGTTTAAAGAAAATAAAATTACAGAAGAAAATTAACTTCTATTGAGCATCTCTTCTGTATAAGGCATAGGCTCGGGCCTTTACAGATGTGAACCTTACTTGATGCTCACAGCAATAGTGAAGTGCTATCACTAGTCTGGTTTGCAGATGAGGAAACCGAAAAGAGAGGTTAAATAACTAGTCCAATGTCACTTGCCTGCTCTCACACCATCAGAGATCTAAACGCAAGTTTGCTGGGTCCCAAACGAACCAAAATACACAGGATTCATCGAGGCTTCACTTCTCAGGAGTCACCAATGCTGTGCTACAAGTGATATGGCAAACGTGCTTATTTAAAGAACTCCAAAATTGTCACCTCAAGAAGGAATGTATCAGAGAAAAACCACTGACGGACTTTTATCGAACTTATTATTGCCCTCAAGACTAGGGAGGAAACAAAAATTTTATGACCTTTATTATTAAAAGATGTAAAGTATACGGTTGGAGAAAATTTAGAAAATAAAAATGAGAAAAGGGAAGGGCAAAAAGCCACAGAAATAATTCTATACAGAGAGAGAAATCCCGACAGCATTACAGTATTTATCTTTCTACTGATCAAAGTAGAATTTTAACGTGGACACAGGCAAGGTTAGCAGGACTGGAACAAAAGTTATCTTGTTGAAAAAGACCAGGGCTCTATCTTCCCTAAAGGGGGATTTATACACATCTCTAAAACACAAAACATACTCGCCAACAGACCCACCAAGATCCTGCAAATCACATCCAATTTAATCTCTGAGAGTAGAGCTCTGATTTGGATTATTAATTTAAATTATATTTTACTTGCCCTACTCTTTAACTATATGCTGTAAGGTCCCAATTCTAGGAAATACTTGGAGCTACAAATAGCCCTGCTCCAGGTATCAAGGGAGTAGACATGGAATCATCAATAAGAAGAATACAAGGAATATGATAGAAGGAAAGACTTAATGTGGAAAAATCCTATGCTTCCTCCTAACCCTTCCAATTTCACCACACTAATGTGTTTTACATCATGCCATACATGCAACCACCCTCACCTAAGAGCAGAATTACACCCCAGACCCTGTTGAAGGGCTAATCAACAGTGGTAAAAAAAAAAAAAGAGGGCAGGAACTGTATCAAGTCAAATATCCCCAGATTTCAAAGTCAAAAATGATGAACAATACCTAACCATTTTCCAGACCTGAGTCCCTAGATCATGCACACTAACCTAAATGCCAACAACTTAAAAATGTACAAATGAGTTTTTGGTCATTATTTCCCGAAACAGTCTATTGTGGTTTTTCAAAAGCATCTATTCACATTTCTTTCCAGACTATAAAACCACCTTCTTGATGTGAGCTCCTTGACAGCAGAACAGATGGCCTTCTTGTTCTTGTCCCCTAGTTCTTAGTACAGTGTCTGACTTAGTGCACTGTACTACGTTTCTATTACTAATAAACAATACGTTGCATGAACCACAATCCTACAGGAGAGAGCAAGTCTTCTAAAGATGGCAATAGTAGGTTGACAGATTTACCACGGGAGCTGGCTAAAAAACCATGGTATGTTCGTTTTATGATAATATCATTTAATTCTAAAAGAGTATACTTGTAAATACTGTAATTGATTCAGAACATCCATGAAGTAAGGAGAATTTCATTCCAAAATGTGTGATCTTGATAAACCGGAAATGTGTCACTTTAAATGTTAATAGTCATGTGACAGCCATAAGCTTATTATGATGTCTATCAAATTACCCAGTCTAGATACAGGATATTTACTATTTGGTCATAGATCTGTTTTCCTAATATTAAATTAAAAAGCAGTGCTATTTAGTAAATTTTTGCTTGACAAATATAGCTTGCCTACATAAAATGTTTTTAAAGGTTTAAACAGCCCCAAATTTAACTCACTCAATTATGAACCTATAAAATTTCACATCAAAAGGAGTCAGGAGTGTGTCTATGTTGAAATTAGAGAAAGGTGTAAGTTACATGTATTGATTTTTTTAACTAGAGAATGGAGAGCTAATAAGATTTCTCTCTGGGCTCTTAACACCTAAATCCAACATCTAGATGCCAAAGCTTCAGTTATGAACATATCCACCACATCATTTTTCATAATAATGAAAATGTATAAGCAATCTCCAACATTAGAAAAATGACTAAGTACATTCATTTGTATTAAAAATGATACATATGGGACATATATAGCAATATAAAAACACATGATATTGAAAATAAAATGCAGATATGAAAGTATAAAAGCTATAATTGCACTGACAGAAAAACATGAATCTTTTTAAAACTAAGAAAATTGTATTTTAAAATACTTTTATATCAGAACAACGGAATATGATATTTTCATCTTCTCTACCTTTCAAACTTTCTGGTATGATTATAACGATTTGCCAAGTTCTTTTTGCTGCAGAGCCAGCCTTCTACTAGAGAAGTAGAGAATCATAGGTATTTCTTTTCCTGCCTCCCTTGCAGCTCAGGGGAGAACAAGTGACTTAGGATCCACCGATCGGATGTACTTGCATGGTACTGATGTGCTAGAGAAAGTAGTGGGCACCACTGAGGGTGGTCATGGTGCGGGAATACTGGGTTTCTGGTGCAGTAGGGGCAATAGAGCAGGCTTCAGTGGTTGTTCTACAGACCAGTTCTATGCTGTGGTTTGAAGTGTTTCAGCTTCATGGCTCCAAGCCTAGTTCTCTTACCTACCTAATAACTCTGCAGGTATCCCAACATCCTGTCAACAAATCTCTTTAAAATTAACCAATGTTGCTAGCTATTAAAAATTCTGATACAGGGCTAAGGTTTGGCTACTTTTATAAATACATATGTAGATGTGTATATATATATAGATAGATAGATAGATAGATATAGATTATAGAAATAGGTACATACCTAAATATATATGAATATGTGCATTCATGTATGCAGATATACTTATGTACATATATATAAAGGGGGTGTTCATTTATTAATTTTTAAGTATTAGGAACTTTTCACACAAACAAGAACCATATGGTATGATCCATTTTTATTATGCCTGATGGTGATGTACACTTCTTGCATTTAAACGAATACAAGCTCTGGTTTAGAAAAGAATTCTATGGTATGGAAAAACCACAAATGAATGGATTCTCAGATAATTTCTTCCCAGTGGAAACAAGTGAAATGAGCTGCTAGCATTTCTCTCTGGCTACACCTTACAATTAAATGTAGTCTGTGGAAGCGGGTAGTAAGTATCTCTATTCAACTTTGTAGAAAAGAGCAACTGATGATGTTTAAAATCCATGTTTGGATCTGTGTATTGCACAGTGATTGATCAATGGAATACAAGTGCTGTTTGTTATATAAAAAAAGGACACTTACTTTACGATGTTTCCATTCCGTTAGAACCTACTAAATTAGGCTCTACATCTCCTCCTATGCTCAGTACACATTGTTCATAGCAGGTATCCGATAAATATGCAAACACTGAATGGATAGTGAACTATCCTGAACTGCTCATCATTTTTACAGGTTCAGGTCCCCTAGAGGAAGACAAGCTCAGGGTTCCTCTTCTTAGTCTCTTAGTTAAAAACAACCAGGCAACTATTACAGTCCACCCCTGCAAAAAGTCTCAGCCTTTAGCAGTCACCCTTGTTCACATATTTACTCATCTGACACTGCGCAGTGATGGCACTGACCCAACACCCCCATGGGGTAGGTAAGTGTCCACTACGGCCACCTCACAGTGGATGAAGCATCCCTAAGTTGGAGGAAGTAACCATTTCTGCACAGACAGACAATAAATACAGAACAGAGTCAAGTTCATCTGCTAGAGGGTGTTCACTGCATGATCCAGTTTAAATATCTTTTGAAATGCAAAATTGTTCTTTGAAACCAAAATTGTTCAATTCTGATAGCAAGTGTTGATGAGTGTGAACTGTGTGTAAGTCTCTCTAATAAAGGAGCAGGAGAAGGGGTACCACAACAGAAACAAATGAGGAAGCCCACAAAACCAACTTCTCCCAAGAATAAGCATTTCGTTAATTCACATTTCAAAAAGAGGGAGAATTCCCCTTCTTATTTAAAATGCCAAAATCCATCGTGTCACAGTCAATAAAAAGTGCAATATCAAATCTATAATGCATTCACGAAAGCCAGTTACATCTTTCTGTCATCCTGGATATGGAAAGGCTGAGTAGGTACTAGCACCAAAACAATTCAAGGGCATGCATTTTATCATGCTATTAGCACGTTTGTTATGATGATATAAAATCACTGGCTTAGTTTACATGCTGGTGACACCTGTGGAACTGCCTGGCTCTACCCTCCTGTCCAATAAGCTGTGCTATTATTTATATCCAAGAAGAGTCGACTGCATTATCATAAATGAGATGCAGTTCATCACCGCGCCTGGTGCTCAAGTATCTCAGGGGCTGAAAACTGAGTCACCTTCATGCAGACTCAACTATGTTACTGCTCCATTACCTCAGCTTCTTCTTTGGAACCTCAGAAAAACCTTACATTACAAATGTAGGGCAAATGAGAGCTCTCAAGGAAGAAGATCTCCTAAAGAAAAATAATGGCATAAAACATGAAATGCAACACACAACATGCTTCCTTCATATATTTGGACAGCAATGTCACGCAAATACCAGTAACACTACTATGTTGCTCATTAAACAATGATGAAACAAGCTCATTTAAAAATCTTAAAACAAAGGAAACTACAAACAAGACAAAAAGACAACCCTCAGAATGGGAGAAAATATTTGCAAACGAATCAACGGACAAAGGATTAATCTCCAAAATATATAAACAGCTCATGCAGCTCAATATTAAAAAAACAAACAACCCAATCCAAAAATGGGCAGAACACCTAAATAGACATCTCTCCAAAGAAGACATACAGATGGCCAAGAGGCACATGAAAAGCTGCTCAACATCACTAATTATTAGAGAAATGCAAATCAAAACTACAGTGAGGTATCACCTCACACCAGTTAGAATGGGCATCATCAGAAAATCTACAAACAACAAATGCTGGAGAGGGTGTGGAGAAAAGGGAACCCTCTTGCACTGTTGGTGGGAATGTGAATTGTTACAGCCACTATGGAGAACAGTATGGAGGGTCCTTAAAAAACTAAAAATAGAATTACCATATGACCCAGCAATCCCACTATTGGGCATATACTCGGAGAAAACCATAATTCAAAAAGACACATGCACCCCAACGTTCACTGCTGTGCTATTTACAATAGCCAGGTCATGGAAGCAACCTAAATGCCCATCGACGGACGAATGGATAAAGAAGATGTGGTACATACATGCAATGGAATATTACTCAGCCATAACAAGGAACGAAATTGGGTCATTTGTAGAGACGTGGATGAATCTAGAGACTGTCATACAGAGTGAAGCAAGTCAGGAAGAGAAAAACAAATATCGTATATTAACACATATATGTGGAACCTAGAAAAGTGGTACAGATGAACCAGTTTGCAGGGCAGAAATAGAGACACAGATGTAGAGAACAAATGTATGGACACCAAGGGGGGAAAGCAGCGGGGGGTGGTGGTGTGATGAATTGGGTGACTGGGATTGACATGTATGCACTGATGTGTATAAAATGGATGACTAATAAGAATCTGCTGTATAAAAAAAATAAAATAAAATTCAAAAAAAAAATCTTAAAACAATAGAGACAAATGTAAATCTAGAACACAATGCCCCATCTCATTCCTCTTTCTGAGTTCTGCTCTTTAATCAATTTTAGAGTTGACATGTACTTTTTATACTTCTAGGCTAATTCAAATAGAATTAAACAAAAATATAATCACATATATAAAATATATGCATTTATTTATTTAATTTAACATCTTTATTGGAGTATAATTGCTTTACAGTGGTGTGTTAGTTTCTGCTTTATAACAAAGTGAATCAGTTATACATATACATATGTTCCCATATCTCTTCCCTCTTGCGTCTCCTTCCCTCCCACCCTCCCTATCCCACCCCTCTAGGTGGTCACAAAGCACTGAGCTGATCTCCCTGTGCCATGCGGCTGCTTCCCACTAGTGAGCAATTTTACATTTGGCAGCGTATAATATATGCATTTAGAACAAATATTTGGTTGTGTGATGCATATGTTTTCGTAGTTTGCTTTTTAAAAAATATGTATTATTATATTATAGACAACTAGATCTGTCTCCCTTTTTAAAAGCACACACCTAGTGTTCCATTCTATTAATATATTTTTCAATAATTCCCAGATTGAAGGGCATTTAGGTGGCTCCGTATTTTTACTATAGTAAGTAATACAGAATTGGATATTGTTGCATTCATGAACACATTGCACTGTTATATGATCTTTGCGGGGGCTGGAATCTTTAAGGTGGAAGATGGTTGGGCAAAGAGAGTGCCTGTTTTACATGTTGGTAGAGGCTGCTCAAACTCTCTGCCAAAAGGCTGTTCCACTTACAGTCCCACCAAAAGAGGATCTGAGTGGCCTCTTACCCACACCCTCCCCAATGCTGACTCCAACAGGTTTGAGAAGCTTTCTATCAATTTTTACAAGCAGCTTAAAGAATGAGTGTCACCTTTTCTTTAGGAAACTTTAAGACACTTGACTTCAAAGAAATCACAGGTAAAGCTCCTGCCTTAAAGATAATTACAGTGTAAGGGGAAATTGCAACAAGGAAGACAACTAAAAAATACCCAAGACCGTACCCAAGGAAGCTAAGTAAGCAAAGTGATGATACGCTTCTGTGATAAAGCATTTTGGTAGTCTCTTAGGTTGCGATTGACTCATTACTTTATTTTACCTTAAAGTGATCGTTCCTTTTTTGTTTTCAATTTTTAAAATTTGGGAAGAATGATATACTAATAACCATCTTCCAGCACCCAGAGTGAAAAAAATGTAAATATCGCCATGTTGGCTTTAGATTAAATACTGGAGATAATAATAAGTCCCTTAGGTTCCCTCGTCCAGTCTTAGTCCCCTTTCTCCCTCCCCAGAGGCAACTATTACACAGAATTTGTTGGGTATCCATCCAGTCCATGTTTTATGCATTTACAACATAGCACCTATAAAGCATCTGTGTTATTTTGGATGATTTTATTTAAAGAAACACAAACGTTGACCATATGTATATCTGAACCAACTTGCTTTTATCACTTGATATTACATTGCTCAGATCTATCCACAATAACATATACACATCTAATTCATATATCTTCCTGATGCTATGATGTAACCCATTCCATTACTGATAGACATTTAGTTTGATTGTGATTTGTTGCAATCAGAAGCAATGCCACAGTGAACATTCCTGTGTCTCCTTTGTAGTTTCTTTAGGACATAAACCTTGAAATGGAATTGCTAGATGGTAGGTTCTGCACATTGAAAACTTTATTAAATGTTGCCAAATTGTTCCCAAGGTATTTGAACAATCTATGGTCCCACTAACAACATATAAGGGTTTTGATTGCCCTGTTCTGTCCAAATATGGTATGGTATTATCAGGCTTTCTAATTTTTGCCAATCTGGTTGTACATAAAATAGTATATGTTATCGTTTGAATTTGCAACTAATTATAAATCAGGTTGAGTTTTTGTAAATTGTCTTTCTTTGCCCTTCCTCTCAACCCACTTTTTTCTTATTGATTTTTAGAACTTCTTTATATATTGTGGCTACTAATCCCATGCCTGTCATTTATGTTATCGATACTATTTTCCTATTTACTGCTTGTCTTTTAGTTTTGTTTCCATTTAACTACTTCTACCTTCCTTGAAAATGGTTCAAGAATAAAAGCCATAGGAAGAGATCTTTCATTTTCATTTGTCCCATTTGCATTTGTGCTTCATTAATTTTCCAAAGTAAAACGAAAAAGTTAAAAAAAATAAAGTATAAACTGTTTATAAAATTATTTCAGAGAAAATTATTGTTAATAATATAATTAGGGAACTAACTCATAAACATTATAGTTAAATTGTCAATCTATAACATTGGCTTCCGAAGATTGGAAAATCTTTTTTTTTTTTTTTTTTTTTTCAGTATGAGGGCCTCTCACTGCTGTGGCCTCTCTCGTTGCGGAGCACAGGCTCTGGATGCGCAGGCTCAGCGGCCATGGCTCACGGGCCCAGCCGCTCCGCGGCATGTGGGATCCTCCCAGACCGGGGCACGAACCCGCGTCCCCTGCATCGGCAGGCGGACTCCCAACCACTGCGCCACCAGGGAAGCCCAACTTTTTTTAAAATGAAAACTTTTGTATACAAATAGATTCACTATTTAAAGACATCACTAACCATGATATTCATATTTAATACAGAAGATTAAAACCTTATATGATAACTAAGAATCACCTCTGTGGCCTTTCATGTTAAAAGTCAAATAATCACAGCATTAATGTCTCAACTTTTATAATATCATCTCCTGAAAGTGTGGTTTAAACTTAACAGAATTTTAGCAGCATGTAAAGAAAATCACCTTTTCCTATAATCATAATCACCAAAGACATACTTTCTAAGGACTTATATTAAATAAATTTTATCACATAAATAATCTCAACATAAAAGCAAAACTGATAGTACAAAGGAAATAACTCTAATACAAATCTTCAGAAACTGTGTTTGCTCCTATAGGAAGAAAAGCTCTTAGATTGTTCCTAAGGAGAAAAATAAATCCTGGGTGGAATTACCAAATAAAAGAACATAAACAAAACACTAAAGCTTTTAATGCATTTTGCCAAATTTTCATCCAGAAGAACTGCACCAATTTGCATTATTATCAGCAGTGTATAAGGGTCCATTTCTCCACACACTGCAAGAGATTAAATAGCAATGTAGTTAACAAACCACAAATATACAAATATCAATGTGGTAAAAAAAAAAAAAAAGTCTTACCATTATTTTATTTGGTATTATTTAATATTGCTATTTTAATATGATTTTTAACAATAATGATTTTGTTATGTTTCTTAAGGTGCAACTATTTTTTACTTGTCAAATTTAAAAAAATTCAACTACCTAGTAATTATTTTTAATGGGAAGAAGGTGATGAAGGGAAATACTGGTCAATTTTAAACTCAAGCCAAATAAATATTTACTATTTTTAAGCCTCTCCTGAGACAATTCTGAGAAACTCTTTTTGAGCCCAGAAGAAATATCTTGTTTCTTCTTTCTTTCAGACACTGTTTATTCTCAAGTTTTGGGGAGTTTGCTCTCATACATTTAAAGAGCATGTGGAGAGATGAGTGGTCTTGAGGAAAACTCAGTATTAGAAAGGACAGCCAATGGCCTAAGCTAAGGTAAAGCAGATGATCTACCCAACTAGATAGTGCTCAAAACTGACAGGGACAGAAGGCTGGGTCTCCTGTCTGAAATCAAAGGTAATTTCAGCTATAAGTTTTGTCACTGTAATCCAGGCCTTTAGACTGGGACTGGAGGAGAATACTACATCTACTTGTAGACTAATTTCATCTGTATAATCTCAGGGCTGTCCATGATGTCTCTCCCCAGTAGAATACAACCTTCATGAAAGAAAGACCTTCGTGGTTTTTTACTTGTTTTTCTGTTTGTTTCGCTGCTGTTTTCTCAGCACCTCTAACAGTGCCTGGCACATAAATACTTAACAGATTTGTGTTGAATTACTCAACGAATAAATGACCCATTTATTCATTCAAGCAGATTGACCCACAGGGCCCCATCTCTAAATATTGGATGAGCTTTTCTCATCCAATGCTTCCAAAGAGATCGTATACAGGAAAGTTTGGGACATAGAAAGTAAAAATTCCAGAGATAAACAGCCTATTTAAGTTATATGTCAAGTTTTAAATCCCTTTCATTCTTTAAGTATCAATACTAAGGGTATTACAGCATAATG
The DNA here is from genome assembly GCF_964270905.1 of Leucopleurus acutus. Lineage (NCBI taxonomy): Eukaryota > Metazoa > Chordata > Mammalia > Artiodactyla > Delphinidae > Leucopleurus > Leucopleurus acutus. The sequence goes on from NC_139153.1 coordinate 21,076,331, forward strand.
GTTAGCAACATAAGATTATCTGGGGACACAGGGAGAAGATCAAATACAAACTCCATCACTCCTATTTGTGTGGCATTCAATAAAGTGTTTAACTTCTTTCCAAGCAAAACAGTCATTAACAGCACCTCCCTCACACTGACAACATAAGTACCAAATGTGACAATTTATGTAAAGTACTTAGCACAGTGACCAGTATATATTAAGTAGCCAACAAATAAAAGCTGCTGGTTTATTGTGTACTTGTGAGCAAAGAAGTAGAAAAGGCAGTGTGTTGACAGCATCTATTCTAAATCACACCCAACAGTCTAACAGTTGCCAGTCTTCATTCTAGACCCTCTCCACTTAGGCATCTTATAAAATAAGCAAAAAGAAACTCAATCACAGTCCTCCTGGACAGATTCTGCAATCCACTTCGGAAGCTACCAGGGTTTAATCAGTCTTGTGACAAGCACTCTGAAGTCACTTCCTAAATGTTAAATAATTATATCATTAAAGACCATGAAAAATCAGACTTGGAAAAAATTGAAGATTAAACAAATGGACTTATACATAACTCACCCCTCTGCTATGTGGGAGAATTCTGAAATGCTTCAGTTAAAGTATCTTAAGAGAAAGACACCTAGCAGAATGCCAGATCATAGCATTCACTAACCAGAGTAATAAAGCAAAGTTTCAATTTTACCTCTCTAAAAACTGTCACCATATACACAACAATTAACCATTAAATTTTACTTTAAAAGATAACAACAGAAGAACAAACTAGAGGGCAGATACCACCTGACTTCAAGACTTACAAGCGGGCTTCCCTGGTGGAGCATGGTTAAGAATCCGCCTGCCAATGCAGGGGACAGGGGTTCGAGCCCTGGTCCAGGAAGATCCCACATGCCGCGGAACAACTAAGCCCGTGCGCCACAACTACTGAACCTGCGCTCTAGAGCCCGTGAATCACAACTACTGAACCTGCGCTCTAGAGCCCGTGAATCACAACTACTGAACCTGCGCTCTAGAGCCCGCGAACCACAGCTACTGAGCCCGTGGTCCACAACAAGAGAAGCCACCGCAATGAGAAGCCCTCACACTACAAGGAAGAGTAGCCCCCGCTCGCCGCAACTAGGGAAAGCCCGTGCACAGCGACGACGCTGCAACACAGCCAAAAATAAATAAATAAATTTATTTTTTAAAAAAGACTTACTACCTACAGTAAGCAAGAAATTTTGATATTGGCGTCAAGACAGACAGATCACTGGAACTGAACAGAGAGTACAGAAGTAGACCGACATATACATGAACAACTAATTTCTGACAAAGATACAAAGGCAATGCAATGGAGTAAGGATAGTCTTTTCAACAAATGATACTGGAACAACTGGACATCCATATGTAAGAAAATGAACTTCAACCCATATCTTCCAATATATACAAAAATTTTTCAAAATGGATCTTAAAGCTGTAAAACTTCTAGAATAAAAATTAGCAGGAAATCTTTATGATTTGGGGTTAGACAAAGAGTTCTTAGAAATGACACCAAATGACAGTAAAGGAATAAATTAATAAATTGGGCTGTATCAAAATTCAAAACTTTTGCTCTTCAACAGACACTATTAATAGGATGAAAAGACGAAACACACACTGGGTGAAAACCTGTGCAAAGCGTATATCTGATAAAGGACCTCTAGATCCAGAAGAAATAAAGAACTCTCAAAATAAATAAGACAAACAACCCAGTTTTAAAATGAGCAAATGATTTGCACAGACACTTCACCAAAAGAAGGTATACAGATAACAAATAAGTACAGGAGAAGATGTTCTACATTATCAGTCATAAAGGGAAATGCAAATTAAAACCACAATGAGCTAGCATTACATGTCTATCACTATACACACCTACCAGAAAATTAAAAAGACTGACCATACCAAGTATTAGAGAGAATGCAAAAAAAAAAAATGGAGCTCTCATACATTGCTGGTGAGAATAGAAAGTGGTGAAACCACTTAGGAAAAAAAAATTGGAAGTTTCTTAAATATATGCCTATTGTATGATTCAGCTGGTCCACTCTCAGGTATTCATGTAAGAGAAAAGAAAGGATGCATTTATACAATGACTTGTATGCAAAAGTTTATAGGAGCTTTATTTTTAATATTCCAAAACTGGAAACAACCCCAAAAGTCCATTGAAGGGTAACTGGATAAACAAATTGTGGTAAATCCATACAAAGGAATACTACATAGCGATATAAAGGAACAAGCTATTCATACATGCCACAACACTGCTGAATCTCAAATTAATTATGGTTGAAAGAAGCCAGACCCCCTGCTCCCAAAAAAGAGTACATACTGTATAAATCTTTATTTATTAAACTCTAGAAAATGCAAACTAATCTATAATGACAGAAATCACATCAGTGGTTGCCTGGTGATGAGGGGAGAAGGGCTGAGCTGGGTGAGAAGGAGGGATGATAAAGAGGCACAAGGAAACTTTTGAGGGTAAAGGACATGTGCATTGTCTTGATGGAGGTAGTCATTTTGCAGGTGTAATTTATATCAACATTTATCAAAATATATACCTTCACAATATGTGCAGTGTATCATATGTCAATTATGCCTCAATAATATGAATATGCTGTGACAACATTCATATATTTATGAATAATATTCTCACTTATCTTTACCACCCTGTAGGTAGGCATTATTTACTCCTGTTTTACAGAGCAGTGGAGAAATGTAGACTGAGATTTCTTTTTCTCTCTCAATTAACTCTGCATCATACCAACTACTTAATATGTACTAGGAATTGTCCTAAGAGCCAGGATCATGCAAAGATCTGGAGGTCATTTCCTCACTTACAGCCTATTAGGGTGAAAATAACTAATGGTAGTAGAAAGGATAAAGTGGTAATAAGTGCTGTAAGTGGAATACAAGCAAAATTCCATGAAGGAGGTGGGTGGAGAGTGGAAGAGGGGGAGGGGGAGGGGGAGGGGAGGGGAGGAAAAGTCAAAGAATGTTTTACAGAGAAGGCAGTGTTTGAGCTGGGCCTTACTGGTTGGAAAAGCAGTTGGCCAAGGACAGATGGAGGCAGAGGGCAGACCAGCAGAAGATATTATGAGCACACTGTCAGCACTTCTGCTGCTATTTCTCATGCTGGTCAATGCCTGGTGTGGGCAAATACACAAAATCTAAAATTGGTTAAGTATCTCAGCCTTTCTCTTGGTCTTCAGTATGGTTAAATGGTGGGGATGTCAAATGGCAATGAAGTGTCAAATTTTAAACTATCAGTTATGTATTGTCTCCTTTGTTCACTACAGGATTTCCAGTGCACAGTAACCCTGTTTGGCACATAGTCAGAACTAAGTCAGTATTTGTGAAATGAATAAAAATTCTAGAGGACAAAAGTGATGAACAATTATGAGCAATACTGCTTCAAATCAATCATGGCAAGTTGTCTGTAGAGTTTTTATTCAAAACTTGTGGTAATATTAACAGTAAAAATACCAGCCATTAACATTTACTTAGCACTTACTTTTTTGCTTGCATAGGCATTATCTCATATCTCCAACAACCTTATCTTATTATTATTATTGCTTTATGGCGTTTATTAACCAGCGTGATAAAGCAAAGTTTCAGTTTTACCTCTCTAAAGACTGCCATCACATATTTCCCATTTTGCCAACGGGAAAACAGGAGCTCTCAGAAGTTAAAATTTTGCTGCCAAGAAAACACATATAGGACATGGCAGAGGCAGAATCCCATGCGATCTGATTCCAGGTCCATTTGCTCACACACTCCTGAAACACCTCCTACACCAAGGCAGAGGTAGAAGCTATGACGTCTAGAAGGGAGTTGAGTTTCTGAATTCCAACTCCAGTCAATTCTGGAAAGGACCACTGTGTCTCAACTAGTGGCAATTCAACAACACCCCTCCACTGACCATTGATCCAAAAAAAGAAAAAGAAAGAAGCTCCCAGAGACAAGCCTGCTTCTTGACGTAGTTATCAAAATGAGCTGTCTTCAGAGAAGAGGACCTTACCTGCCTCATCATCCGAGAGTTGGTCATGGTCAGAAGCAGGTCTCAGGTCATAGAAGAGAGTAAGTACAATCGATAGAGCAATAGACAAATCATACTCATCACCCTGAATTCATTGATCCAGTGTTCTAAACCGGACTTTGCTTATCATCAGAAACTATGCGGGAGTTTTTTAAAAAATAAAGATAGAAAGGGCACTTCCAAAGTATAGGTCTGTGTCTAGCTATGTTTATTTTTAAAAGCTCACCAGGGTATCCCAATGATGAGCTAGTTTGGAAATCACTACATTCAATTGCAAACCAGACCCACTTCCTAGGGAAAAAACTGTTCTTATCATACACATTGAATTTTCATCTCTATGGCTTCGTAATAATTGAAACTAAAACCCATGAAATGTGGTCAACTTAAAAGGGAAATCTAATTCCTAAACTCTTTGAAGACTAAGAGACCACAGCTTATAATCTCTACAAACAAAACTGGAAATGATGAAACTTCATAGAAAATACCATAACTGCATTATTTCAATTATTCTATATTTTTGTAAAAACAACAAAAAAAGTAATTTTAAAAACAAATCCCTTTGGATTGGGGTGGGTTTTTATGGTGTTTTTAACCTTGAAATATAAAGTACATATTAAAATGTTACAGATGCAATTCCAGCTAAATATGAACTGCCAATAACCAACTCAAAAGGCAAGATCTTTAAAGACAAAGACTTGAATGTGTTGCCATCTCAGTGTTCCAGAGGTTATAAGTGTAACAAAGACTGCACAGTAATTAGAAGTAGTATTTTTGTCAGAAGATCAAACCAGTGTGTCCTATGTTAAAAAAAGAAAAAAAAAAGCCTCAGGCTGGTTTTCAAAGGGGTCTATTTTATACCAGAATAACCTATGAGCTCTCTGTTTCACCCTTCATTTGGAGGAAAATATAAATCATCCTCACAAGCCCGCTGGACAGCTAGTTCACTCAAACAGAAAAATCAAGGGATGAAGAGTGAGTCATGGATTAAACTGCAATTCCTTTCAATAAACATTTATTGAGCCGACAGTATGTCCCAGTACTATTTTGTTTGCTGAGGCCCCAGCAATAAGCCAAGATCCATGTCCTCATGAAGCTAAAACTGAACTTTAAGAATAAATATATTAAGTATGGAAGGCTCATAAGTTTATATAAATGGGAAGACTGAGGATGCACAAGAAATAACCTATCACTGGAGAAACAAAAGAAAAAATTAGAAAAAGGAACAACCACAAAACACGAAAGTATTTCTTCCTATTAGATATTATGACTCTGCTGTAAAAGGTTTCAATTTCACCGATGGCCACCTATCCACTTTTATTTTCACAAGCATGGGGGACAAAATCTACGAGTCGGGCCCCCTCTTCACTGCCAGCTGGATGGGGGCCACATCTCAATTTCCAATGCAAAGCAAACAGTTCTAAAGCAAATGGCATTTCTACTACTTCCCCCAACCTTGCCAGACTGGCCAGGGCTCCATTTCCTTCTACTACCCCCACGCAGGCACAGAGGGGCCAACTCCAAGTCTGTAGCACGTGCATTTGCACGATAGACTCATGCTGGGATAAACAGGTCAGTTAACTGCCTACACCACGAGCTCTTAATGACATAGGATAGGAAGCTATACTCAAAACACAGTATATCTCGGAAACTCGAAGTACAGCCTAAGTTTTTCTGCAACTGTCTAAACGAGACAGGTGGTGACATGTTAAATGCCTGTTTTCACAATTTACCATCGTAATAATCAGTTTCTTCATCTGCTTACAACCTATAAAGAAGTATGGAGCAACTCATAAAATAGGACCAACTGTCCTATCTCAAAACATGGTGATTAGACCATGAGCCACTGGGAGAAAAATAATTGAGCAATAGCTAACCTCCATGGGCTCATGTATTATTCATTCTAAGTGTATGCCGACAAAGGCATTCGTAAAGAAATTTGAACTATGGGAGAGGGATGGAGGATGAATAGAAGAGTAGTTTCAATGGCATAATGGCTAAAAACTTGGGTTTGTAAATAGAAACCCATGTGCTCAAACCCATGAAATTTATCTAAACCTTGACAAAATGGAAATTGTAAAAACTGTTATAAAAACATAATTTAAAAAAAGAGCCAGAACACTTGCATTATTAATAGCAGACTATTCATATTTAGGGAAAAATGCTCTAATTGAAGCTAAATATTACTAATTTTAACACAGAAGCAAAATATTACTGAAGATATACTGGATTTTAAAAAGTCACTTTGATTCTCATAGCAGCATTATTTACAATTGCCAAGACACGGAAGCAACCTAAGTGTCCATCAACACATGCATCGATAAAGAGGATGTGGTTACACACACACACACACACACACACACACACACACACACACACACTCACACAATGGAGTACTACTTAGCCATAAAAAAGAACAAAAGTTTGCCATCTGCAGCAACATGGATGGACTTGGAGGGCACTATGCTAAGTGAAACAAGTCAAAGAAAGACAAATACTGTATGATACCACTTATATCTGGAATTGAAAAAATACAACACACTAGTCAATATAACAAAAAAGAAGCAGACTCACAGATATAAAAAACAAACTAATGGTTACGGGGGTGGGCAGTAGAGGGGTAGGAAGTAGGAGGTACAAACTACTGGGTGTGTCTGACAGGCTCAAGGATGTATGGTACAACACAGGGAATATAGCCAATATTTTTTAATAACTGTAAATAGAGTTTAAACTTTAAAAATCGTATAAAAAAGAACAAAACAAAGATTAATTGACAATAAATTTTTTTTAAATCCCTTTGGTTCATATCACTGCTAACTTAGTTAAAGAGCAATTCCTTTTATCTAGCTTATCTGGGAGTATGCTGCTTGAAATTACAATCAAAACCCAAGTTATAGACATAAAGTTATACTGTAGCAACTTCATCCATCAACACATGAATCGATTCACACAAGTCATTCCATCCTCACAGATTTTTTTTTTTCCTTTTTCTTCTTCTTTTGAATTGAAACAACTTTTCTGGGGAGATGTGCAAAAGGGGACTTCCAGTGCTTAACATATTTTAAACCCACTTTTCCTATGTAGGTATTACCTTCCCAGGCAAATTCTTCTAATTTTAATAGTAACAAATACAGGACTTGCACAAAGTAATATCTCCAAAGTAGACACTGTATAATCAGTTTTTATCAATCTGTCCATCTACTGCATTTTTCCCTTAGGGAGCATTGCCCCTCATCCTTTATTTGCCTTAATTATGTTACTTTTGTTCTTGAACAAATTATCTAGTCAAATATTCCCCAAATATTTACAACATAACTTCCTCTTATATTCATATAAGCTGCTTCTTCCTTAATGAAGAAAGAGCTGGTTGCATGCCTCCATCCACTCTTTATCCTCTTCTATCAGCTTTTGTCAACTCGAGCCCAAAAAGAAGGTCACTAGTCAGTGTCACCTCATGAGTCAATCAGTATAAGCACAGAGAACAAAGTTGTGGGAGGTGTTTGGATAAACAGCACCAGGAAGGATGAAAAGAAATTCAAGTAACGGTACCACACATATTACGTAAAACTGATTAAGGAGGAACTCTTGGAAAAAGAGAGCGAGAGAGACAGAAAGGGTTTAGAAACAGGAGAAGATAGGGAAGAACAAGACAGGGAAGTATTACATTTTTAAATTTTGGGGAGAAAGGTTATTTATCATTGAGGCAAAAATAAACCAGGTGCAACAGGGCTGGGTGAGGTGAGCCTTAACTGGGAGCAGAGGAAGGGGCCACCCACCCACTGCGATCGGAAGGGTAGCAGAGAAAGCCCCCATCACTGCCAGCCATTATTTTCTCTGAAAATCCATCATTTCCGCCCCCCACCCCGCCCCATGCCAGCAGAAGTCAAGTCCTCTTAACATACGTTTAGACTTCTTGGGGGAAATCATGTAAGTTACTCACTCTCAGCAAGGCTTTCTTGATTCATCAGATCTAAAAACAGGAGTACAGAAGTGGGCAAGTCTCTGAAAACACGTGTCTGCTTTACTGTCATGTCCCCAGGTAGACCCCAAGGAGAGATACCACCCAGAGGTAACTCAAGCCTAAATAAAGCCAGTGGCCCTTAAAATCATTTCTGTCTGAAGTCACCTGCATTTTTTTCTTTCTGCCTGCAATTGGCTGATCCAGAAATTCAGGTGTCCTGAATTTACAAAGTCAACAAGGATATTATTCTCCTCAGGTGAATTTTCTCGAAGTGATTTCAGGAGAAACTTTCATGCTGTCAGGCCGAAGTAGCAGAGATTGTATGGGAGCTGGTGTTTCCCTGAAGAGCTTTGGTGCTCACACTCTCAGAGGATGGACTGACACCCCCTTGAGATGAGAATTCTTCGCGAGATCACCCGCCCATGATGGTTCAGAAAGGAATAACAGGCTCATGCTCTCTCGACAAACAGCAGACAACACTTCCTAAAACTTAAGTCTGGTGACCCTGGCCAATACCTTTCCATGGCTTCCCACTGCTCCTGGGATAAAGACACGAATCCTAAAGATGGTCTGCACGGACCTGGGGGCTCTGGCTCTTGCCTACCTTTTAGCCTTGGACTCTACAATTCTCACTCTCACTCTCTGCCCACAACCACCCAGACTTATTTTCTTATTTCCTGGAGCTGCCAAACCCTCTGGCACTGCAGGGCCCTGGCCACATGCTTTTCTTTACACCCTGAAATGTCACCTCCCCACAGACTTCACAGAGTTAACACCTACGCTTCCTTCAGCTCCAGGATCACTTTCAGAGAATTCTTCCCTACAAAAACTCTTCCCCTGCCTTTACTGTACGTTCCCACAGAACCTTCTTTTTTTCCTTCATAGCACACACTTGAGTTTTAAATTGTCCATTCACCTTTTGGGGGTGGTGCTGTGAAAACTGTGTGACTAAGTGTCCATCTCCCCCACTTTACAGTAAGCCTCCCCAAGTTGCCCTAAAGAGTCACAATGTCTCCTGGCCAACCAGGCTACATCTAGCTGCCTAAATGTATTAATAGCAAAGAAGGAGTAGGTGTGTCTAGACAGGGGTCAGCCAACCATGGAAGCAAAGGGCAAGGGGTCTGGAGAGGAGAATCCTGGGGAGGAGAACAAGGTCTATGTCTGGTTTTAAACAACACTGGATCCCTCATACACAGATGCTCAATAACTATTTGTTCAATAAATGAATGAGTATGTACTCATTTCCCTTTCCTCTCTGTTCATTCATTCTACAGATCGGCAGCTCCAACTTTCTTCCTTCCTTCCCCTCAATCTACTCTTTCAAGGTCACAGTGACCTCCCAATGGAACAATCTAATGGACACATTTCAATCCTTCACTTCTTGGACACACATGTCATGCCTACAATTGATCAGCTGTTCTTCCACCTCCAAACTTTTCTATCACATCATGTTCTCCAAGTTTTGTTCCTAGCTTTTGCATCTCTTCATAGGTTCTCAATACTTTGTCCTTCTCTAGTGGTGTGTTCCAGAGTTCTTCTCGAGGCCCACATCTTCTCTCACAACACCCTCTCTGGTGACCTCATACTCTCTCTGGATTAAAATACTATACTACTGAGGCCCAGATGTGTGGCTCAAGTTCAGACTTGGCTCTAGGAGCAGATGGATTCCCGTATCTTGATCACAAAACTTTTGCCCATCTCTCCAGTCTCACCCTCAGCATGGCCAGCCTTCTCTTTGTTCTTTGTTGCCTCTCCGCTGCCACAGGGCCTTTGCACAGGTAGTTCTCTCTGCCAAATTGAAATCTATACGCTCTTCAGATCACGGGCCAGGTGAATATAGGAAAGCCTTCTCTGACTATATCAAATCCTCCCAGCTCCCATAGCACTGTGCCCTTATCTTATCTGATACCTGTCAACACCGCAGCTATACATCATTTCTGGGATGATCTGATTAGCACTTGCCTCCTCTGTTAGCAGTGAGATTGACAAGGGCCCATAAAAATCCTCACACCAAGAACAATGCCTAGACATTGCTGGCACTCAATAAAATATATGTTTTTTATATTAACTCCCGCTTAATATCTTTATAAGAATTAGTATAGAATAATGGTGAATAGCACAAGCTATAAATCAAGTAGATTTGACTTTGCTAGTTTGTTTGTTCATTTATTCATTCAATAAGAGTTGTTCTTTTTTTTTTTTATGAGGGCTTACTACATATTGGATACAATGTAGAATGCTCACCATCAGAGGTGAACAAAAGAGATACAATCCCCACTCTGGAAGATTTGAAGCCTAGGTCTACCACTTACTAACCATGTACAGAGACTAGTAGTCAGCAAACTTCTTCTAGAAAGACCCAGAGAGTTAAGTATTTTCATCTTAGTGGGCCATGAATTCTCTGTTGCACTACTCGACCCTCCATCATAGTGTAAAAGCAGCCACGGACCATATGAAAATGAGTGACCATGGCCGTATTCTAATAAAATTTTACAAAATAGGCAGTGGGCAGAACATTGGCCTGTGGACATTGTTTGCCAACGCCAGGTGTAGACTGATTTCTTAATCTCTATGTTCAATTTTCTTCTACGTAAAATGGATAGAGTATTATGCTTTATTCCTTCTCCTTTTTATCTAGTAAGTTTCCACTCACTTTACCCTTTAATTTTTTTTAACTAATGCTTTCTTATGTCTCCTAAGACTTCTAGAGTCAATTCTTTCAAAATTGATTCCCCCAATTAGTTTGACACCCTCCCTGCCTCCAATCATATTCCTCTAAAACTGATAGATCTCCCACCTCCACCAGCTCCCAGAGATATCCACCTGACCATTCCTGTCCTCCTCTAAAATGAAAATGAACAAACACATGGAAACAACGACACATGTCACCAGCAGCTACCCAACACCCGCTACATTGGATCCAAGCTCCTCAGGGTCACATACAGGCCGTTTATCACCTGGCTGCTGCTCACACGACCAGCGTCACCTCCCAACACTCCCTCGGTCTCACCTTCTGCTATCTTGCGTTTCACTGCTTCACAGCAGAATCTAGAACGTGCACTGTGGGTTCCTTCCTCTCCTCACGCCACGCTCCCTTCTCCTAGTCCTTCCGGAATGACCCTACTTGTTCTTCACGGTTCCACTCAACAGGAACCACTCCAGGGATACTTTCCTCACCTACTGAGGCAGAACTACAGTCCCTCTATGTGCCCACAGCACCACCCCGCAAGGCAGCCCAACCGCCTTCATCGTTGGAGAAGGAAACACTGCAGCGCTCGAAGGCTTTAAGGGCACTAGCTAATATTTGTGCAGTGCTTTCCTACTTGTCCTTCAAGACTCCACACAAAGGCAACCACCTCAGTGGCTGTGCTGTATACTTCACATACATTAATTCATTAGATTATCACAACTCTGAAGTGGATTCAGGTGTTTCTGCTCTAACTCCATTTATACTGTCCTGAGAAAATGTCCCATTCTGCAGAATCACACACTATGTATAACAAGGCATACAGGAAAAGAGAAGGTTAGGGGCAACCCCTCTAGACCTCTGGATCTTTGTAACCAGAGCGTGAATAACAACTATCAGTATATTCTAATTCAACATCAGCTGGTTAAGTTTCTACTGGCATTTGCAGCCAGCTTCACAGTTTTCAACCCTGAGTCTCCCGCTTCCACCCTTCAAAAGGTAGATCTTGTATGGTAAGTGCTTCTAATGTAGATCATTTCTTTAAAAGTTAAAATCTGATCCTGGATATAGCCTTCATTGTGAGTGCATTGTGTTAATTCAGAGAGAAACATCTCTACAGCTCTTCCTCTGCACTCAAATCTTCTGCAGAAGCGGAGCACCATGGAAAGGCAAGCAGTTCTTGAAGTCTAGATGCCATTAAACCTGCAGGAGGGGTGGATGCTTTGTAGATATTTGGCTTATTGTAAAGTCTTCATCTATGGCTAAGGATGTCTCTTTAAATATCATAAATCTTGCCCTTCATTGCCTCAAACATTTACATGCTGTGGAAAAGGAACAAAAGAGGGGCTTCCGTGGTGGCACAGTGGTTGAGAGTCTGCCTGCCGATGCAGAGCACATGGGTTTGTGCCCCGGTCCGGGAAGATCCCACGTGCCGCGGAGCAGCTGGGCCCGTGAGCCATGGCCGCTGAGCCTGTGCGTCCGGAGCCTGTGCTCCGCAACGGGAGAGGCCACAACAGTGAGAGGCCCGTGTACCACAAAACAAAACAAAACAAAAAGGGAACAAAAGGAATTCCACGTTACAGCATGAGTTCTTTATTTGCCATTAAGATTGAAAGTGTTCACATTAAAGAAACACACTACACCAGAATAAGATGTATTGATACTATATCCATTTTATAGATGAGGAAACTAAAGTTTAGACTAGAGACTAAATTACCTGCCCAAGATTACCTAATGACAGAGCTGGGATTCAAAGGCAAGCCGTGTAATTCCAGGTTTGTGCGTTTAAGGAAAGAGAGAAGGAAAGAAGAAGGAAGGAAGGAAGGAAACAAAGGAAGGAAGGGAGGAAGGAAACAAAGGAAGGAGGGAAGGAGGAAGGGAGGGAGGAAAGCAGGAAGCAAAGCAGGGAAGGAGACAGAGAGGGAGATTAACATCTACAAAGGTGTACTCCAAGGTGGGAAAAAAGGAAAAATTGAAGAAAAAGGAAAGCCTTTGAGAGAAAACACGTTGGTTCTCTCTCTCTCGCACTAAAATGAGTATTAGTATGTAAACTAAAGGAAAATTAACAAAAAATATATAGAAGTGAGTCATGTGCTCCCGCCTTCACACTCACTCATCAATCATAAACACCCTTAGCCTCAACCCCTTTTCTTCTTAATAAGGAAAAGAACTAAAAGCTATAGAACATTCTATGACCACAAATTATGTCCGAAATAAATTTTCCTCTTAGAGATTTAGTAAACCTGAGAATTAAATATTTAATATGGATTTTAAGATGTCTGTATAAAAAACCCATGGCAGTTTGGTCAACTTCCTCATCATCTATTCCTAATAAGTCTGTGCTCAGTCTCTGCTTAAAAGGTCTTCAGTAAAGTCTCAGAGATGCAATAAGTGATAGCCAGTATTATTATTGTCATCAAAACACACAAAGACAAAATAATAAAACAACTAAATAACAATAAAAAAGGTTTTCCAAACCACCTTTTGCCACCCTCAAGGAGACACTTAAACTACCGTGGAACTCTAAGCAATATATATGCTGGATGCTCCTCGTCATGACAACTGTTCTGTGTATCTAATATTGAAAACAATCCTAACATTTCTATCAAGGGCTTCTAAAGTCCTTTGTCCTCTTTATCTTATCATGAATGAAATTTTAGTAATCTGTAGGTGGTCACCTCTCAAGGAAAAAGTAGAGACGGTTTACTAAATGTCAGTTAGGCGGCAACTCTGAGACCAGCTAGGCAGATGAGGAAACGGGGGCCCAGAAAGGCAACTTCTCCAAGGTCATACTACGGGTCCACGCCTGGGCATGGATACGATGCATGGATGCTTGGTTTCAGGGCTGTAGTATCAACTGTTAAGTAGTGAACGTTGAAGGGATGTTGAAGTAGTGATAGGTTGAAGGGAATGGCCTTTTGTCTTATCTCAAGATAGTACGTATCACGGAAATAAGATAAATGGTTTAATAGAAAAAATAAGGTCAGCAAGTAGTTACTAGTGAGTACAGAATACTCAAGGTGACACGTTTCTGAAATGTAAAAACTAAAAAAAGATCAAAATTTCATATAATTTACAAGCAATAGGAGTTGGGCAGTAGGATCTTACACTAGGAAAAAAAAAAAGGGCAGATCACGTAAAGAACAAATCAGGTAATCCCAGAGCATATGAGTCAAAGCACTTGCAGACTATATAAAAATAATTATATAGGGGCTTCCCTGGTAGCGCAGTCGTTGAGAGTCCGCCTGCCGATGCAGGGGACGCGGGTTTGTGCCCCGGTCCGGGAGGATCCCACATGCCGCAGAGCGGCTGGGCCTGTGAGCCATGGCCGCTGAGCCTGCGCATCCGGAGCCTGTGCTCTGCAACGGGAGAGGCCACAACAGTGAGAGGCCCACGTACCGCAAAAAAAATAATAATAATAAAAAAATAATTATGCCATTTGGTTAGCGATGAAAACTTTCTGAACATAGATAATGATCCCCATCACTTGACTGGCTCTACAAAGTGGGCCCTGGGGCTCGGAGATGAGAGGCTGTGATTAAACGCACTTTGAATCTCTAATTGCCTAAAAATAATAATGCTTACAAAAGTGAACAGCTAATAAAATTGTATATGGTCACTAGTTTTTAACCAGAGTTCCAGATCCAAAACTGTCGACTTCCCAACCTCTAAGGTAAGGTTTAATTTCAGAATCAGAGTATTCTGACAGCCTCTGACACCTATTAATGTTTCTTGAAAATTAGCCCCAATTTTTACCATTTTCCTCAGAGTTTTCTATAGGTAGGGATTTAATTGTTGCCTAATTTGGCTGTACATCATCAAAACAAATTCTAAGAATTTTAAGTAATGGGTATAATCTGGGGAGAAGTTAAAAACCGTGGCCAAGCATCACACTCCAAAAAAAAAAAAGTCACTGTTAAGGGAAACTGCATAGTCAGGTGATTTTTAAGAATAAAAATTCCTTGCTGCTGAAATGTAACTTAATAGTTATTGGTTAAATGAATCTTTACATTTTCCATACACATCTAGAGAAATTAATTCTGGATTGTATGTAGAATCAAATTCCCTCACCTTTTGCCAAAACATTAACGTTCTGATCATTTCTCAAGAACCCATCGTGTGGTTCAATCATCATGGTCTTGGTGTGTGACTCTGGTTGAAATGCTGATGGCAGTGATCAACATTGATAAGTATTGTGCTAGACACAGTGCTAAGTGCTTTGCAAGCATCATGTCACTTATTTCTCATAGTAACCCTCTGAGCTAGGGACTTTCATTATCCTTGTCATGCAGACAAGGGCACTGAGGTTCAGAAAGGATTTGGGCACTGCGCATCTTACTCTAGAGCTTATGCCCTTAAACATGTATGCTGCAACCAGAGGGCAGGTGTGACACATAATCAGACACCTAGGGACAAGAGTTTTTTGAATGAATTTTAATTGAAAAGTGGAAACCCTAACAGAAAAGCAAAGTAGGTCTAGGAAACAAGGTTCATGATCAGTGCAGAAGTTCACAAGAGGCATCTTTTGAGTTATTTCTGATTTTCCTCTCTTACTAGGAGGGAGGTAAGAAGATAATCCATGTCTTCTGGTGGAAGAAAAGGGCACTTCATGGCTCCTATGTGAGCCATGCCTCTTCTAAGGCTGTACTTGGGTCCGCATGCTGGGTATGCAAATTAAGGACTCCAGCATCAAAAAGAGTTGGTCTTGCTGTAGAGCTTCCAAAAATGAACATTTGTTTTATTCCAACCCGGGGGCAAGCTGGCCTCATGCACTGGATATACTGCCTTCCAGCAGAAAACTAATACTGAAAAAGAAAAAGAAAGAAAAACACTTTCTGTTGATGTCAATGCTCCAGTGTAAAAGGCCAAGCCAAGACTATGGCCACTTCATTTAAGACCTTTGATGTCAGAGACTGACCATCAAGGGTCTGTTGCTTGCAAAATGATAGATGTTAGGGTCCCTGGGACTCTGAAAAGGGCATTCTGTATTACCATTAACTAAATCCAATTTGAAAAAGAGGAAAATAGATTCTAGAAGTAGAACTGAAATAACACTTGATAGTTTAAGAAAAAAGGTTTCCTAAAAAGAAGCAGCTCTTAACCTTCTTTATAAGTCAAATATTTCCAGGCCCTGTTTGATTAGGATTTGTGCTTTTAGTTTTTGTTGATTAAGAAAATGTGTAAAGATAAGGAATAAAATGAAATATGTGGCCTTGGTATTAATCTGTACTTTGTTCATTGCAACAGCATCAACATTTATTTGAAAAAGAGAAATATATGTAAGCAAGGTGGATATTTAATTTATAAAAGTTTGCGGACAAATGGATTCATTGATCCCTCAGAGTTCCTACAAAGGCACAGTGGTTTCTGTGACTTAAAGTGGGAACTACTGTCTAAGTTTAGTTTCTTATTATTGTTTTATCCCCAACTCATCTCCCCAAGATTTGGCAGGATTAATCTATTTTTATCAACTTTGTATAAGCATCTGCATACAACGGGATGTACCAAAAGACTCTAAAGAGCTATTGGATATTTTGCAACTTCCACTGATCAATTTTACCTGAAAGCAACATTTCCTTTGCTTGCCTTCCTCATCGCCTCTCTCCTCAAACAAAGTGCCTACCAATTGTACCACTGTTGGAGATTTCCATAACTCTTTATATGTTTACTTTAGGTCTAAGAGGTTGACCTTATTTGCACTAGCATTTCCCAATTTTACTTATGTTTCTTACAAATTAACTTCCAGGTTTCTACAACACTGATTCTCAAACATGAGCCTGCATTAGAATCTTCCAGAGAGCTGGCTAGAACAAATTAATGGGCTCCAACCCCAGGGTTTCTGGCTCAGTAGGTTTGAGGAGGTGAACCCAGGGAATTTGCATTTGTAAAGAGCTCCCAGGTAATGCAGGGGCTGCAGGCCCCAGACCACATTTTGAGAACCACTGAGCTACAGAAAACTTTCCCAGAAACACCTTTTGGAGTTAAGTTATACACACCTAAGCTTCAGGTCAAGCTGAATGAGGATTTTACATCACAATTAAATGTGCTTCCAGAATGTTCTGTCTTTCCCCCCCATGTCAGTGGTCCTAAGTGTCAGTATAAATGCGTACCATGTCTCATACTCTTAACGTTGTATTATGAATTCTATCAATGTTATGCCAATGAATGAGTTGAAAAAATTCTTTAGGTATATGATTTTAATATAAATTTGGAAAGCTACTGGGAAAATTGAAATCAAGTTTACAACGGTGTGCATATTTATTAACTTATATTATTTTTAAGATGATAATAAAATAAGTAATAAACATCGAGAAAATACGTAACTCCAAACTCAGGAAATCATAAAATCTAACAATAGAAAGATTTTTCTTTCTGGAACTTATGGCATGGTTAATATTTTTACTCCCTTGGTTTTCTCGCTTGTTGTAACTGAACAAAATTGCAACTCTATAGGCTCTTAGTGTTTATATGAAGAACACATTAAATCTTTCAAACATAGTTTACTGATTCTAGTATAATCAACTCATTGTTTTAAGAATGACATTAAGAATGACAAGGTATCTAATAAAATATAAATGTCATTTTAGGTGTACTATTTCTGGTTTAATAAATGGTCAAAAACTAGTATAAAACAGAAAACTTGGGTGCCTGGTAAATTATCAGCTGTGCTGAAAATTCCCAAAAATGTACTGCAAGTTAACTGAGGGAAGAAATTGCCTTAGCAACATTAGCACAAATAAAAATTATATATAAAACTCCTTTAAAAAAGTAGGTTTCAATGTCCAACATGTTCGTTCAGCTACTACTGAATACACATTTAAAGAAGAACTAGGATTAACTGATCTCCTTTTCCTTCAATGTCTTTTCTGCACCACGAACATTGATGAGATGCTTATATGTTCCTGAGGCTTTAGTCATCTTTAACACGCTGCACAGGTGCTATTTAAGTGTGATATGTGTAGGTCTGAGAAGCAACTGGATTGAGAGTATGAGTAAGATGTGTGACTAACGAGTTAAGAGCTGTCACTGCTCAGGTCTGAATGGAAGTCTGTTGGCAGAGGTGGGTCCAAATGCCACATTATCAAGGGTGACTCTGCTGTGCTCTCCTGGGAAAGGGTGTTTTGACAGGAAATATTAACCATACATAAGATATGTCAACTAACCTGGGCTCCAAAGGGTTGTGACAAAGAAAATAATGACTAAAAACTTTTGGGTCTTCTTTGGTGGGGAGGAAGGCAGTAGGAAAGCAGTCGTGTTGGGTAGGTGTAATGGCAGCAAATGAAGATGGGAATTTGGATTTGATGATAATAATTACTATATTTAGTTATATTTTTCATTATTAACATAATGACTATATTTATTTATATTTTTCATGATTAATATTCATATTTTTCATTATTAACAACAACAAAGCAGAATCCTTTACTGAGCACTTTCCATCAACCCAGCATTGTGCTAAATGCTTTTGATCTGTGCTAATATAGAGGCCACAGGCTACATGTGCTACTGAGCCCTGGAAATGTGGCCAGTGTGACTGAGGAAATGACCTTCTTACCTCATTTAAACTTGAATTTAAAGACTTATACTCAACTTAGTTATTGGAAATCTTTTAAATGTGTTTGAAACAATCTGATAGGTAGATATGAATCTACCTTTTCAACTGTAAATCTCATAATATCTAAACTCAGATTGAGTAATTCAACGAAAATTTAGAATCTAAATGGAGATGTTCCTATAGGTGTAAAATACATACCTGAGTCTGAAGACTTAGTATGAAAGACTTAATATGGAAAAAACAGAGAATGCAAAAACTTGGTAATTCTTGCATTGATTACATATTGAAATGACATTTTGGATATACTGAATTAAATAAAATACATTGTTAAAATTGATTTCACCTGTTTCTTTTTACTGTTTTTAATGTGACTGACTAGAAAATTTAAATTTAGATATGTGGCTCACATTCTATTTCTATTGGATAGTGCTGCTTTACATGAATTATCTCATTTAACCCTCACAAAAATTCTCCAGGCCAGACGCTATTACCTCCATTTCACAGATGAGGACACTGAGAACCAGAAAGAACAGGAAATGTGCCTAAGGTCACCCAGTTAAGTATTGGAGACTATCTGCTTCATACGCTCCAATTCTGAGTCATCTAATCTAATCCCAGGTTTTTCAACAAGGATGCTGATTATGGTTGCATCTCAAAGCATAATGAAGCACATCAGTTGGCATTAAGGGGAATTTGGCATCCAAAGAATAATTTAGTGCAGTGTTTGGATACCAAGGCTACAAGGCTGAAGTCATAAGGTTCTGTACTTCTCATAAATTCAATCTTTTAAGATTAACCTGGCTGTCATTAATATCACCAAACACTTAATGCAGGAGGACCAAAGGCCATCACGACAGCCTGTCTTACCAGACGAAGGATTCAAATTAAATTCCATCAAATCACACTGAGTCAATACACTTTGACAAGCACCTCACATCCAAAACCTCCAAGAGCTTGGAATTTTTTTTTTTCTAATTTGCTCCCCCTTTTTCTTCACCAAGAGACAAAAGAAAGCCCAAGAAAATGCTGAATGGGGTAAAAGAAAATGCAACAAAGTTAATAGGGGACTATAGATGCCCTTCAGAATTTGTAAAAACACAAAAACAAGAGGGCGCGTTTCCATCACTGCACAATATTGCTTTTGTTTAAGAGCCAAGTCTCAGTCTTGAAACGTGTTGGTAATAAATCAGCAGGAATTATTTTAAATCAACCGGTTTTATGAAATAAGCCAAGAGTTGAAAGAGGCAGGACTAATTACCAACATTCCTTGATGAATTACTTATCGGCGTGTGCTAAGTCAATGTGCGTCTACGTCTTGATCCCCAATTTTATCCCGTACTTATTTCCCAGGAGGTAAAAAGAACATGTGGCTAATTAAGGCACCGATTTCCACAGCCAGAAGTACTCAAGGTAAGATTCCTTTTGAAAAAAAGAAAAGGTTCTTTGCCTGGTACTTATTAATCTAATTTTTACTACTTCACTAGAAAAACAGAGCTAATCTTGTCACCTTTAGGCAGTCTGAACTACCATGCAGTGTTCTGAAAAAATGTTACATATTTGTAATTTAGCCAATAAGAATTTCTTAAGCCTTTCCTAACCAGCAGGAATGTCTCTGGTTTGTCACTTCTAATTAAGTCTCAACAAAATTTCTAGCTCCTAAATTTTAATTATACGAAACTCAGGGCCAACAGGGGAGATTACAACAAAGCTACGCCTGGTGGTAAGGTAGTAGAAATCTGAATTTTGCTTTTCACATTGGGCCTCTTAACAACTTTTAAAAGTTATTCACATAAGAACCTACTGTATAAAAAAAATAATAAAATTCAAAAAAAAAGTTATTCATAACCTGGTGATTCAAATCCTTTTATTCATTTTTAATTTTCAGGACCCTTACACCTTGCTATCTTTCCTTTAAGGAAGACCATTAGACTTACATAATGTGCACACATCTAGTAAACTCACCTGATGGAAGAGTTCGGCTGCTCAAAAGAGTTACAGGTGAAAAAAACTTTGCTAAGACTCCTAATAAAATGCATTAAGAGATGCCCATTTAATTATATGAAAAATGTATGCATATGCTCTCCTGGTTAAAAAAATAAAATAAAGCCTTTGACCACCACCATCTCCAATCTCCAAACCCATTCCAGAGGTAATGAGTAAGAACAGTTTGGTATAGATTCATCTAGGTCCTTTTCTAGAATATTCTCTAGTTTTTAAAACAGTGATTACAACAGTTCTTTTTCTAGGACCATTACCTACTTTAATAACCTCCTATTTTATCTGCTCCAATTTTGATTCATCTCATTTTTGCAAAGCTATAAATTAATAGGCAAAAACATCTAACTTTATAAACGAGGTCTGAAAGACTACTGTACTGTTGGGAGCTAAATTTTCCTTAAAGTTTAGACTGATGCTCAAAGAAGTCAATAACAAGAGACATATTCAGGGCAGGAGCCAATATACTAGTACTGATTGCAGCTCTAACCTTGTGCAAAGCCACTGTACTACTTTACATATTTTTAAACACAGATCCCACCCACTTATTTTAGTAGGGCAATGTTAAAATTAGATTTTGCTTACACATGTCCACAATCTCTATTGTTCAAGAGCATACCTACAGAAGGTGGTCTTTCAAATCTAAGTTCTTCTTTTAATTGTTGGGATTATGTAGGTAACATTGTGAAGAAGATTCATGACCTTTTCATACAGTAATATAAGATTTATGACAGCTGACATTATTAACTTAGAAGCAAACAGAAAAAGAACCAGAACTAAAGTCCCAGCTTTAACTGCTAAAATACAGCAAAAGTTATTATACATACTGCAGTGGGGCAGGGGAAGAAAAACTCTAATGCAACCATAATCTCAGGAGAAAATTCATATTAAAAAATATGTGCTAAGTCTACCAAATTGAGTATTTTAAAAATCATTTACAACAATACAAATGTATTACTGAAATGTACAGAACTATAAAGCATATGAATTGTAATAGCCTAGGTCAATAGGATTTCTAGAACATAAGTCATCTTGAGTTATGATTTTTGGATGTTGTTACAGAAACTTTCACTGTAGTGCTTTTTGACCAATAATGATGATTATAACTAAACCATGATTACCATAGTGGTCAATGTGGCTAGGCGGTCTTTTTATACAGCAAGAACGCATCCAGGTTTTCCATCTGGCATATCGTGGAGACTCAGGGATACACTTTAATTATTCAATATGGATGGCCCCTTACTAATTTGAAATGCTTAAGATCAAGTATCCTTCCATTAAGGCTGTGAGACTCCTCTGTAGTTTCTCTTCAACCTCCCACTTTGCTCTACCATAGTCTGTTACTGGTGATTTCTTAAGAAATGTTTAGAGGCTATCCTTGAGCTATGTAGAGGAAGCAGGGTATGTGGTTATAAGTAAATAAAGTAGGCTGAGGGGTCTAACTGTGTGACTTCAGTGACTTATCCCTCTCTATGCATCAGTTTCCTCCTGCAGAAGATCAGGCTTATCATACTTATCTCACAGGGCTTCTAGAGGGATACATAAGACAAAAGATATGAAGGGTTCAGCTTACAACCTAACACAGCCAGTAATTAATGTCTGTGCAGTCATCACCTGTCCTCCTCAAAGTTGCTTTGTACCACAGTTATACCAGTATAACTGGTATACCACAGTTATACCAGTAATTCCTATAAAAATTTTAAGCTATGGTCTGAAGATCTGTAATAAACATTTGCTACAGGTCCCAGGTTACCATGTCGGTTGAGAAACTAAACACTGCTACTTCTGCCTCCTAAAGTTTCTCAGGTCATTCACTGTAGGAGAGGAACTACCACCAATGGTTACGAAACTGGGGCCACGGAGTCCAACTGAGTGAGTTCAAATCCTGACTGTACCACTTGCTTCATCGACTTCTAATGAGCTACTTGACCCCTTCGCCTCAGTTCCCACATCTGTGAAATGGGGACATTAGTAATAACTGCCCAGTGCTGGACATGCCAACCATGACTACTATTCTAACAGTTCTCCAGGAGGTACAGACTAGCTGGAAGGCAGGTGGCACATCTATAAGAGCCTAAGTATTCTCTAAACACAACACAAAGAGAGGAGTTAAGAAAGATTCAGCATAGAAACAGGAATGTTTCTCAAGTCTTTTTTTTTTCCATCATCACCTCCCCTAAGCAGCCTCTTTAGACCTTTTTTTTTTCCCCCTAACTACCTCTCCCCTCATCCCCAGCCACAGGAAATTGTAACAGGTACATATACTATATATCTGCTTTTGTACTATGGCCCTTTAGAGGATCACAAACCATTATAACATCTTAGATTTTTTTTGGCCTTCAAGAGCCAATTTTTGTACCCCTGGGGGACAATAACCCCTGTTAAGAATGCATGTGCTATAGGTCACATGCATTCTTCAATGTGATGTTCTTTTCATCACACTGGAAGGAAATTACCATTCAAAGCCAGATAAAAACAGAGGCTCACTCCAATTTTCAGTCCTCACTCCTAGGTCCCAGACCTTAGTACTCTCCTTAACATGCTACCCTGACCTCCAGTTATAGGATTATGAGAACTGTGTAAATGAGAAGAGACTGTGCCTATCAGTATGGCTTCTTTTAACAACAGAAAAGGAGGAGATGAGCAGCTGCTCTTCATGTAAACCCACAAGGTGACTTCAGTGATGGCAAAGTAGCTCTTTGAGAACATAATAAAGATCCTCGTCCCTAAAGAGAATGTGACCCTCCTAAACCTGCATGGCTCAGGTGTCCACTGAGCACAGCAGACCCAATCCACTACCTGAGGAGATCACACCACCTCGATTCTATGGTACCCCTTGGCCACATAAAAATGGCCATGTGCTCATAGTGGGAGAAATCATTTCCAGTTTGTGTGCCAATATTAACAAGTGAACATGGAATTACAGCTGATGTTTCAATGTTTCCAGGAAAGTGGAATTAATTCATAGGCTTAGCTATGTCAAGGTTGACTATATTGTTTTAGATAGTTGCTCCCCACAAGGCTGCTCTCTCAAGTGGACCAGGCCTAAAAATCTAAGCAAAGATGACTTTCTTCAGCCAGCATTTCATTACTTGTCCCTAGTTACTAAAAGCAGTGCAGAAAGAGAAAGACGTCTGAAATTAATCAATGCACATTTACTGAGATGCGTGCCCTACTTAGCCTGGGTTAAGTTAGAGTTAGATTTCACCAATGTAAGCCAACTCTACGGAGTACTTTCTAGTGACAGCCCTGAGATGACTAACCCCTTACCCATGGAGGTATGCATTCCCATTTGCACGGGAAGCAAATGGGCTACCGGTTGCTGCCCAGGCAAACTGGCGCACACTTGTATCACCAGAATGATCTAAGTGTTTCCAATACACAGGGTAAGAAGTTCCCATTCTGCCTAAGGAGCAGGGAGTTTAAAGCAATATTTTCAGAAGTACAGACAACCCAGAAAGAGAAGAAACTATTTCTTTCATGGCATTTGAAAAGGTGAACAAAGAAAGATAGGGTTTACGTCCACCTGATCTAAACTGCCTAATACGTTTCTTCAGACCTCGCTCCCACAAAAGGGAACTGTAAGTTGGAAAGCAGCAGATGTCAGGAAGGCTGCACCCTAAACTGTTAACAACAGCTTCCCTCCTAGGAGCTCAAGAAAGGGAAGAGGCAGAGGAAGGGAGGAAGAGTGTCCTGCTGGATTCTCCTTCCACACTGCTTAAATCGGTCCCAAGTTAACAAGTATTGTCTATAATTTTTATTTTATTTTTTTAACTGGAGTATAGATGATTTACAATGTGTTAGTTTCAGGTGTACAGCAAAGTGAATCAGTTATACATATATCCACTCTTTGTTAGATTCTTTTCCCGTATAGGTCATTACAGAGTATTGAGTGGAGTTCCAATAAAAATAAGTTTTAAAGGGAAAGAAAATTACCTTATATGTGACACTGAACACATCAAAGTAATACGACCGAGAGATTCAAAGACCCTATAGGGAAACAAGGTCTCTAGGAAGATGAAAAGATGTTTGTGGAACATGGCAATTGAATTCCTTTGTCCCCAAGAGAAGATGTTCCCTTGTAAACACTGTGTTTGATTCAAAAACAAAAGGACACCGAAGTTTATAAACAATTCTGAAATCAAAGCTCACTGAATGTTTGTGTAAGTCACACTGACTGGTAACAAAAATATATGATGGCCCATGGACTATGGGATTAGAAGAATACTCAGATGTCCTTTCTTATGGGGTCAGCACCTGAAGCAAGGTTCCCTAACTAAGGGGACCAAGGCAAGCCGATCTGAGACATGCTGCATCCGTTCTTGCTTCTTTTGGCCAATGTGATGCTATCAAGGTTCTGTATTCCTGCCTAAACCAGGAAGAAAATCAAATGCATAATGGGGTGTGGGAGCCATCCCTTCTTCTAATTTGTAACTTACCAACTCACCTGTAGCTTCACGCACCTTCTTCCTATTTCTGTATTACACCTAAAGCATAACCTACACCTTGACAATTCAACATCAGGTAGATTTCATAAATTACAGAGAAAGGCCAGCAATTCAATCACCCACCCTTTCCCTCATCAGTGAAATCTCATGGAATGTTGGTTGTCGGACATGGTGACAAGAAAACAGGACATCCAACCATCCCGACTTGTTAGAATCACCATCTAAATGGGATGCCACACCATGAGACAACCACCAAATAAATGCCAACGTAAATTTAGTTTACAATATAGAGGGCCCTGGCAAAATGTGTTTCAGTATCTGATGAACAGCAAGCATCCTTTCTCACTCTGCACTAATCTGCCTAATTCCTTGGATTACCTGAGATGATTTGGAAAAAAGGAAAAATTTAAAAATAAATTCCTTCAAACTACTTAAAAGAAAATATCCTAAAATTACCAAAAATACATAATTTTTTCTTTTAAATTCATTTAACCTTTCTCCTCAGGAGAAAGAAAAATTCAATATACAATTTACTCCAGAGAAAACACCTTGCCATTAAATTTTTAAATTCCAAGGCGAAGAAAGGAAGGAAGGGATGTAGAGAGGGAAATCCTTTGCAATTTCCTATATATTTCTAAAAAAAGAAATGTTTTCAAACTATACACTAAGGTTTTCAAGGTATACACTGTCAGAGTCCATGCAGGGGGAGGAATTCTGATGAACCTGCCAGTCCAAGATTAGAGCAACCAGGTGTTTCTATAATCAATCAGAGCTGGAGAGATGAGACCGTGAAAATGCATGCTTGATGGCTGTGCGGACAAAAATGCAGTGGTTACTATGTGGTGCTTCTTCAGCCATGAGACCTCACATGTGTCCACAAGGCCTTTCCCTGGTTCCTCTGCTTTTGTCTGAAAGAAGCTATAGATCAAATTTCAAACCTCAGGCTTGCAAGTCAAAAACCCACCTGTGGAAGAAACCGCTTCCATTAATGGTTCTTAATGACATACTTTGTTCATTTGCAGTTTGACATACAGAGTCTGTTCACTACTGTGGAAAATGCATTATGCACTCCAGGAACTGGTTCATTAATGACAAAGAAGCATCCTTAAATTACAATACCCAATTGAATAGCGCTGTTATTAAGAAACCTAAAGGATATCTCCAATATGTAAATACATAGCAATACGATTAATCATTCCATGTCGCCTAACATAAAAATCAATAGTATGAATAAAGCCATAAATCAATTAAATCAATGTAGAAACCAGAGGCTAATCCTGCAAAGCTTCATGAATTTATAGGCTGAACGACGACCATGTGAGGAGTAAGTAATGCGAATTTCCAATCCCTATGAATTCCAAAGATTAGTCCTAAATTTACTAGAAGCTGTCAACAATTTAAAACATGTTTTATAAAGCTTCATATTTTAAGCATAACTCTACAAAAGAAAAGGGATTAACCAGAAAACACTAATTTAGCTTTTCAAAATCAGTCATTCAACCCACTGGGAGCAAAATGTTGGTAACATGAGTTTGTGTGTGTGATTTTCTATCAAGTTCTTGCAAACCAGTGGGAGAAGGAGAGATTTGCCCAGGACTCTCCAGCACACGCTAGCATGTCTGACTGTACACAGCTACCTCCACTGAGAAGCAGGTATGTTCTATTTCAGCAATTTAAATCTTTAAAAATTAAATGATGAAGTTACTCAGACTATACTATTAGAAAGGATATTTATTCAAAATAATCTGTATCATCATGTATAAATTAGTACACTCAGTGTTAGGTCTTGAAAATGTATATTCATAGAAAAATGGGCCAAGATTAAGCAAATTAGCTGTTTTTCTATTAACCATTTACTTCATAATAATATGCTTACGATTTAAAAACTATAAAAGAGAAAAGAAAAAACATTTCTCTCACTTACCTTTCTGTAATAAATAATTCATAATATTTTCATACATAAAACTTTTGAAAATATGCAAAATATTTTAATAAAGTACTAAGTATTTTAAGTATTTGAAGTAATCATTTATGATACTCTCCTTTAAACTGTAATTTGAAGCTCTTAGAATGCCATCTTATATGAAATCATATATTTTTATTTGATCTTCCACCTACCTAAGGATACTAAAATCTGTCTAAATAGCTACCAAACCTATCCGCATTGCTATGCCTACACTTTTTTCTTTTCATTTATATGACACACTTCACTACTTTATATAAATGAAGTATAAAAATGCACAAGTTAAATAGAGATTAAACTAATTCAGTATGAAATATAAATTTACCACTTGTTCATTTTTATTTAGATTAGGTCTCCCAGTTCTAACAATTTATTCATGCTTTAACTTAGGACATATTTCTGACATAACTAAATTGAGGGTTGCAGCTAAGGCCAGTGTTACCAGGACATAGTAACATATAAGGAAACACGGGTATATTATTCAAACCAATTAGTATAGATTTAAATTTTAATCATTTCACGATTACATATTCTAAGTAATAAAAACTTTTTAAAACGATGATGTCCCTTTTAAAAATGATATGGAAATGATTTTTCAACATATTTGGGTAATTTCTCTTCCACTGGATATAACTGCCTTAATAGGAATATAGATTTCAGCTAATATATTTTAATATAATATCAAGAATTACCTTTGAATTAGACATAAACCACTACTAACACAAGTCCATGTCACCTCTTCCAAAATTTGTCCTTCAGGTTAAAAAAACAGACTATTATACTAAGTAAAACACACATATTTCTCCACATTTTATTTTATTATTACTTAATTCATACAACTTTAAATAATCTAAGGTATAGGCAAAACAATTATGATTCTTGTGAACACCAGACAATTTAAATAAATCTTAGATCTGTAAAAACCTAGTGACTGTCAAATTTCACCCAAGCAGAACAGAAAGATTTAATGTAAACTCTATTTCCAAGAGAAAACCTTGCCTTTACTTGGGCGGGGAGGGGGGAGAGGGTATGCATAAAATACCTATTAATTGTGGCAATACCCAGAACTTCAATCACATTAGAGTAAAATTTTATGCTAAACCATTTGGATCTTTTCCACCCTAACAGAATTTTAATTGGTTTCTCTATGCAAGAGTTTCAGTACTTCATCACTACGTTTTAAGAGTCTCTGCAAATAAGAAAACAACTGACTTAAAATTTGTTTTTAAAGAATCCCTTTCCTACTTCCTGGTAAGAATCACAGATTGTTTCCCAATGAAAACACAGCATCCTCTCTATTTGCTTTCATAGTAAACTTTAAATAGTGGGAGATGTCCTTTTTCTGAGCACAGAAATGAATACAATGCCTAACAATCAATCGCCGGCGGGTGAAGTCCACATTGTTTAATTAACAGTAATACTTGGGACACTTCCGAATGAAATACTTAGGTGATGGGGTTAAAAATATTAAAAAATAAGGAAGTCCCCTTACTTTTCTTTTAACTTTGCTTGCATCAGTCACATTTAAGAGTTGGAATGTTTATCTTTTTTTTTCTGTTTTTATTATTGTATTTTTCAATACTCGTTTCAAAACAAACATTTGACGTTAATATAAACATCTAAATAATGTGCTATATCTTTCTAAATTTAAATAATAAAAAATATGTACTGCCAATTTGACTTAAGACACATTTTTCTTCATTAGTTAGATTGCTCAATTTGCTTTTTTTCTCAAATTTTAATTTTTTAAATAGCACTCTGTTGAAATGATAATGAAAAATTCAATCTAACCTAATTTCTTTTTTTTTTTAAACATTCTGGAATGTATCTTTAAACAAGGAGTAACTCCCAATGTGATGTGGAGGACCCATGTGTGAGATGGAATTCTATTCTTAGACTCCTTACAATTTCCCGTGGTAATTAGGAAGCTATATGTCCCCAATAGAATGATGCTAACAAGCTCCTGCAGTTTCTACTCTAGCAAGAAATCAAAGGGACCCAAAACAGACAACTCACTTCAGTTAAAGGATTATGCAGTCTGGTTATTAAAGCGTAGAAAGCGCTTCTACTGTTTTATATCTGAAGAGACTTTCTAAAAGAATCAGATTGTACAGCCAAGATTATTTACTCAAGAAAGAAGAAAACTAAAGAATGGCCATGGAACATATTTAGGGAGAAAATATATAAAAGCTATTAGAAGAAGCTCATTTCAGATAACTTGTACATTTTGAAACTTTCCCCAAGAAAGATGGGAAGATAACATAACAAACCTCTATTCCTCCTTGTAATTTCTCATGAAACATCAACACTCTTCCCCCATTTAGTGAGGGTTACTATTAAATTTACAGTTAGTTGGCATCCTTCTTTGGAAATGCAAAGCCACGTAGAAATCAATGGAGTTGACATTTATGAATATGATTCACATGGGTCAATATAACCAAATACACGATGAGATAAATGAAACACCTAGAAAATGGAAAATGTTGAAGAAGAAGAAGGCTTGGCCCAACCAACAAGAGTGACACTCACGTACCTTAAGGACTTCCATTGGCACCTGGGTGGCAGAGGGGAGGGTGGTGGGCACACTGACGTTTATGGCTGGTGTCTGACTCACGGGCACTCTCTGTTGCATGAACTGGGCCGCCTGCAGCTTCTGCTGCTGCTCCCTGCGTTCCTGTTCCTGCATCTGCTCACGCATGAGTTGCTGGCGTAGCAAGATGCGTGATGTCATACTGGAGGAGCTTATTGGAGGCTTGGAGGCCCCAGGATGCTCCTCGGAACTGCTGTGGGAAAACCAAAAAACACAAATTTAGTTCCCTAATGAAACACCTCATTTGCATTTTGGGGTATCCTAAATTGCACCAAACTATGAAATGAGCCTGGGCAAATATAATCAGATCGCAGAGTAGTATTGCACCTAATTGAAAATCAAGAGCTGACAGGATTTAAGTCATTAGTAGTTGAATTAAAAGAAGTCAGCTTGATTGCATCCAGGCATTTTTATCATGCGCTTACTTTTCTGACATTTTATACTGCATACTACTCATCACCACCAAATATAGTGCCACCATATGAAGCGCCGAGAAGAGAGGCGTCTTAATGGCACCCAGATTTCCACATTTAAAAATAAATGGTTTGATTTCCTTTTTTATAGCCAGATCTAACCAAATAACTACTCCTACGTGCTATCTAAATTCCTTGAAGGTATCTGAAATGTTTACTAACACAGAATAGTTTAAAGAAAAGGTGAACTTTGTCATGGGGAAATTTTTCTATGATACAGGGAAGTAAAAATTATTAATGAAAGAAGCATTTGGACCAGAATGTTAACACTGAACTCGACCCCAGTCTTCAGGAAAGAGGGCAGAAGACAAGCTAGTTTGACAACCCAATTCTTCTTTCCCTGGTTTTCTTTATACTGTCTTTTCTTCTGATTCACCTTGGCAAGCCCTATCCTACACACACTTTGTGAGTTCCCCATGAGGCCTACCTCTAATGGCATTGGTACTTATACTACCCAAAATTATTTAAAAAGCTTAAACCCTTGTTGTAAGTCAAAAAGAAAGGACGTCCTGATTTTCCTAAATATGGTTTTCTATTGCTTATCTTGCCAGCTCTATGACATCAGCAAATAATTAAACCTCTCTGCCTTAGTTACCATATCCAAAAAAGAGGAATAACAATAATTTTTTTAATTACCCATTTATTGAAATGGGAGATGTTTTTTAAATGTCTTTTGCATCATTTATACGCTAAAGCCCTACCTCTTAGGGATTTTGTGAGGATTAAATAAAATAATGAATGAAATAAGGCACACAAATCCCTTAATGAGTGCTATGTAGTACTGCCTTAATAAATGTTTGCTGTTGCAATTATTATTATCTAGAAATTTTAATTGTTTCCAGTAATATCATTTTCTTTTTTAAAAAAATCCCTATTTAGGGCAAAGAATATAAAATCTTAATTAGCACTGGAAACAGAAAAAGAGTAACATTTGCCAAAATATTCACTCCAAAATTACTCTCCAAAAGAAGTATTTGCACTTTTAAGCTTCCTTCCTTGAGTATAAATCCCAATATTGTCCTTATCTTCTAACAAAGGCAAAATAAAGCCATTAAATCACAGACCAGCCTTATAAACTCCTTAAAGATAGGAACCTTCAAACTCTACAGGTAAAAAAACATGCTAAAGGATGAAGAAATGTTTGCATTTCACCCTCACATAGTTCCAGAAAATTACATAATAAAACTTATACTAGCAGTTAACTCATTACTCAGCACAGAAAACTGGTTCAACAAACTGTGATAAGTTAATATAATATAATACTATATATACCCACTAAAAATGGTGTAGAGATATATTTATGGTTGTGAATAAAAACTACACAATATAATAAACTTAGAAAACCCAGCTGCAGTAAAGTATTCAAGGTAGGATTCAACTTAAAAAAATGTTCACTACAAGGATAAGTGCAAAGATAATGCTACCCTGAGCCATTGCCGGTATACATTATCACAAACCTTTAAGAAAACAACAGTATTGGGCTTCTCTGGTGGCGCAGTGGTTAAGAATCTGCCTGCCAATGCAGGGGACACAGGTTCAAGCCCTGGTCCGGGGAAGATCCCACATGCCACAGAGCAACTAAGCTGGTGAGCCACAACTACTGAGCCTGCACTCTAGAGCCCGTGAGCCACAAGTACTGAGCCCACGTGCCACAACTACTGAAGCCCGCACGCCTAGAGCCCATGCTCCACAGCAAGAGAAGCCACCACAGTGAGAAGCCCGCTCAGCACAACCATGAGTAGCCCCCGCTCGCCACAAATAGAGAAAGCCTGCGTGCAGCAACAAAGACCCAAGGCAGCCAAAAGTAAATTAATTAATCAAAAAAAAGAAAATAACAGTATTATCAATTTGATTCAGAAATTTCATTGATGGATAATTTTCCTAAGAAAAAAATTCAAAATGTGGAAAACCTGACATTAACAAAGCTGTTGACAAATTGCACAATATTGTGAACCACCTAAATTTGTCCCTTAATATGAACATGATTATGTAAATTATGAGGGGAGATGTGGGTCAAAGAATACAAACTTTTAGTTATAAGATGAGTAAGTTCTGGGGATCTAGTGCACAGCACGGTGACTGTAATTAATAATACTGTATTGTACACTTGAAATTTACTAAAAGAGCAGATCTTAAGTGTTCTCACCACAAAAAAGAAAATAAATAGTAACCATGTGAGGTGATAAATGTGTTTCACAAAGCATACATGTAAAAAATCATTGCATTATACACCTTAAATAATTTTGTTAGTTACACCTCGGTAAAGTTGAGGAAACAAATAAAACCATTCAAAAGATTTAAGAATAAAATAGGTTTAAAAAACAGTAAATTATGATACATAGATTTGATAATATACCTTTTTTTAATCGCACAACTACAAAGTGAGAAATGCATGTCCTAAGAGTAAATTAAAAAGTAGGATCAAAAGTGGATTTACATTCTAATTTAAAATAAGGAGAGAGTGTGTATGTACACAAATACACACATGACTAGCAAGATGATCATAGTTGCCACCGTGGGAGTGGAATTATAGGTAAATTTCTTTCTCTTTACTTTTTCCCCTGCAAACCAT
Source organism: Leucopleurus acutus (assembly GCF_964270905.1). Lineage (NCBI taxonomy): Eukaryota > Metazoa > Chordata > Mammalia > Artiodactyla > Delphinidae > Leucopleurus > Leucopleurus acutus. The sequence continues at coordinate 21,108,613 of NC_139153.1, forward strand.
AATAAAGCCATAGTATTTTTTCAATGGCAGAATATATGCCACTAATTGAAGAACATGAGGAACATGAACTAATTTACAAGCATGAAGAAATAACTTGAGTGATCAAAGCCACCGTTTGGCTAGAAGACACTGGATCCATCACAGACAGTATTTTGACAATAGGATGGGAAAGTACTGCCTTATATCCAGCACACTTGTTCTCTTGGAAGTCTTCAGAATCCCAGAAGACTTAATCCCTCTTTCCTTTATAGTTTCCTACAGATGTACAAAGACTGAACAATGTAAATACTCTGTATTATTTTTATAGCATACATTCATCCACACCATAAAAATACCTAGCCATTCCTCAAAAATACTCCATCCTTAAGTTTCTGCTAAAAGGCCATCAAAAGAAAATGCATTTTCCCACTTTTGACTATGTGTTCAGAGCTCAAATGTACTTTCCTAAACCCAGAAAAGAAGGCTATTTTAAAATAAATAAATAAATAGATGGTCTTACTATTCAAAGCCTGTCAGGTTAAAACATTCCCAGAGAGACTGATCCTTTTGATAAAATCAGGAGCAAACCTTTGTGCCGTAGCAAATGCAGCTGTGGAAAAATCGCACTAATTAGCTGCTCAAGACGAGCCATTGGCCGTGATACTGGGGGGAAAATCCTTTCAATTAACAGTAAAGCATTCTTGCGACATCTTAAGTTAAAGTTACTAGTTATCAACCACACTAAGGCTGCAGACTTTAAAGTCAACTACAGTATCATTTAAAGCATTTACTGAAATAGCCTAACAGGAAAAAAAATACATATTTATATGGTAGACCCCTATAAATAAATTAAAATTCCACAAAAGAAAAGCTAGCAGGGCTCAGCTAATTGACATTTTAATAAATCTTCTCAGAAAAAGGAAAAAGTAGTCACTTCACTACACACACTCCCTGCGGGATATTTCCATGTTAAAGATGACTCTCAGAGTCTCAGCCTTACTCTCGATCTTTTAAACATTGCTTTCTCTTAGAAATAATTGAATGGGCAATTATCACCTTGCTGACAAAAATGAAGATACCTACACTTCAAAATGTTACCAGGTCAAATGAGCATAATGATTTAAACTCAAAGTCGAGGTTTATGTGACAATATTACAGGTGGCCAAAAGCTTATTTTTAAAATGAGGACCTGATGCTTAAACTACTAATAATAAGCAAGAAGAGTTGTCCCAATGCATTTAATTTTAAAAGCTAACTGAACTCATCCAGGGCCCAATCTGCATTAGATAATCCTAATTCCATCAGTCTGATTCCTTTTAATCAGATTATGTAAAGGTCATTTATTCAACAAATAGTTATTGAGTGTTTCCTCTGTGCCAGGTGCTGGGAACACCTGGTTTCTAATCTCATAGAGTTTAAAGCCAGGGTCACATAATTTTTCTACGATGCCTAAAAATTAAGTCAATTATGTAGATTATCTGGCTCTTATCTAGTTCCACATGGGAAGGTGTACATCTCACCACGAGAAATCACCCTTTGAAAGCCAAATGAAGAGGAGACAAATGCCTTTACTGGCACTTACCGAATCACTGAAGCCAGACATGCAACCTCCCTGACAAGTGGGAATTGCTCAGTGGTGACTCAAGGAGGACGGCCATCAACTGGACGCAAGTTCTAGCTCAGTCACTGCTGAGCAATCTGATCTTTAACGAGCCACTCAATCTCTCTCAGCCTCTCCAAAACCCACCCCCTAAATGTACAGCAGTGATTGAGTGAGCTAAGTTAAAGTGCTCAACACAGCGGCTAGAATATGGACACTTACATAAATAGCCATAAATGTGACTCAAGTTCCTACCTCGATGGCTGAATTTACATTTTTAACCTTCAAAGTCAGCCTCTTCTCTGTGATGACAGAGGTATGTGGACATGTGCTCTGAATTACCTGGTATGTTCCTAAATTCAGAGTTAATTCCACTGCCTTGATCAACCACTTAAATGTATCAGAAATTCCATGAAATCCAATACCTTGCCATCCAAACAACACCTGCCTGACCACCCCTCACCTTTAACAGTGATGCCAAAACCCCCTCACCAGACTTTAGGAATCAGTCTTTGGTCTCCATATCATCGTCATCCAAGACATGAATCTGGTTGTCAGCTGAAACTTACCTTTCAGGAGGAAGGAGCTGATACACTTTCCCCTACATTTCCTCTCTTCAATTCCTCAGGCAGAGTACAGCCCTGACACTTAACTAACCTGTGGCCATGGCCAAGTCAGTCAATCTCTTTGAGCTTCGGTTTTCCCTTATTTATAGACTGTTTAATATATCTGCCTCTCAGCATTGTTAGGAGGATTAAAATTTGTAATAGATATAAAAAGCTTAGCACGATAACCAGAACATAGGTCACATAAACTGGAACAGAGCTCAAAAATTAGTAGTAAAATAATATGAAACCATGAACATGCTACTTCTTTTTTGATGCAAGGAGGTGAATTTCCATAAGCCTATATGCAAGTTTGGACCATAGCAGATCTGCCTTTTAAGGTTTAGGCGATCCCTATTTAATTCAGAGAATCTGACAAAGTTTTGCTGGAGTGGAGGGAAGATAATTTACCCTGCAGTTCTCTCACCAGATATAAAGTAAAAATCCTAGCATTTTTCTCCAGGAAAAACTAATCTTCTTTATAATCATTCAGGTGATAGAGCTCAAAGCCTAGCGTTTGCCTGTACTGGATACAATGTAATTATGTCCAGGAAAGCACAATGGCTAATGTTCACATACACAGTGGAGATGCAGGAAGGCATGATAATTAACCTCATGCACAGGTAAGAAAGCTATACCGAGAACACGTTAAGCTACCAGGGTTTCCAAATGCAAAAGGCTGGCTGCCACAATATCTGCTGTCTAAAGTCAAAATGCCCAGGCTCTATCCCCAGAAATTCTGACTTCAGGTTAGCTAAGGCCTAGGAGTCAATGTGTCTACAAAAACTCTGCTCCTGATTCGGATGCCATGCTTAGAAACTAGAACACCTAAGATTACCCATTTGTTTAGTAGAAGAGCTGGGACATGAACCCACATCTTTGATTCTTAGACCAGAACACTTTCTTCCATGTCTGAGGAAATGCACATTCCATTCCCCACCTCCAGTAACCCTCACAAGAGCTCTGAAGAGTCCTTCTGATACTGAACCCAACATGCTGAACGGAATGAAATGGGAAGGACTACTTACTCCTGCCAAACAGGCTATAAAATCAAACAGACAAAAACATTTGTGCAGATACTGCCAATGGATCGTCATGGTTACAACACAACTACTCTATCATAAGGAAAAATCCACAGGTTGAATCTACAAAAATGTTGTTCTGTCAGCAAAAAGAAATTTTTAAGAGTCTTTAGAAAGTAAGTCCAAGCGCATAAATCAACGAAATAAGAGTCAGTAAATGGACATATCTTTTTAAATGGCAGTCTGGGTATCTAACATTTTAGAATGATCAGCACTTCCATTATCTTAACCTTTCCATTCCTTCCAAAGTCATCGCTTTGTAAGCGTAAAGATGGCTTCTTCATCGTGAATGGTGGAAGCAAGTACCAACAAGAAAATACATTGTTACTTGTCTACATGATATATATATGAAATATATGGTATGTCTGATATATGTTATATATGATATATATGATAAATATACATCTCACTTAAAACAGCTGAGAGTATAACTCATGTAAACATGAAAGTACCAGATTTCACAGTTTGGCTTCAAAAATTGAGATCTTGTGGACTTCAGGCATCACCAACCTTGGTTTTAGTGGTCAAGAAAAAAACATGAAAACATGCCAAACATCCAGCTTTTTCTGGTAACATTACCAGCTCAGACAATAAATACTACAGGTTTCTGGAATGGAGGAAATAAAAAGACTTGCAGAGTGTACCTTGTCTTCCTCCTCTTCTTTCCTTCAACAAATATTTGAATGCTTTGGCAAAGCATGTCCAAGGGCCAGGTTCTGCTAGACGTGAGGGTAGCATGGTGTCCAGAGTGGACAGAACACCTGTCCTCTGGAGCTCTTTACTCTCCAGGGTACAAAAGGAGGAAAGTATTATAAAAAGCAAGAACCAGCAATCATATGCAAGTTAAAAATCTAAAACTGTTACTTTTCAACACCTGTACCCCAATTAGTTTGAAAACATCGGAGTCTCTCCGTATCTACTCAGGATTAGTATTCTTTAAGCTGGACCTTTGACAGATGCCAGTAAGAGTAATTTCAATAATTGATTACATCAAAATCAAAGAGAAACATAATGAGATTCCCAATATATCAATATTCTTCAAAAGAGGGTACAAAAAATGATACCCTGGAGTGCAGGAAGATTAAAATTTATATAAAATTTATCCATCATTTCTATTTTTGTACATGTCGTATATTATAATATAGTATTAGTATAGTGGCACATGTATAAAATTTATAAGTAAAATAAAACACGTTGAGAGAGTCTGCTTGAAAAAAAACCTTACTTTAACTAGGAGGGACGACCAAAAATGTTTGAGACCTCTGTAATATTAGACCAATGTTCTTCTAGGCAATGTTCCTCAACAGATTTTTTTTAAGTTGATTATTTTCACCCCTCCCAAAGAGAGTTTCTCACTTCTATACACTCCAACCAAGAAGAATCTCTTACTAAAAGGTATTTTCCAACAAGGATATGAAGGTGCCATTTCCTCATTTTAAGGCCATGACTGTCCTCCATTTCCCACAGATGCCACCACGGGCTTCCATGCTCCTAACTCTCAATTCCCCTTGAAGAAATTATATCCGTCAGCCTACTATCAAAAAGCTATAAAGCAGATGAAGCTGAGGGTCCCACACTCACACTTCTTGTCTCTCCTATCAAGCTGCCTTTCACTAGACCATGTTGTAGAATTCTTGTTTACACTGTCCGACTATGGAATCTCATTCATATCTAGATGCCATGCTTTAAAAGGCTCTGAAAAATTCGCCTATAAGGTGTAAGTAATTGATATGGCATGACAAGATATCCCACTTAAGAGTATTTTAAAAGAAAGAACTTTTTATCCAAAACTATGACGATCTAATGACAGAATTCAGAGATGAGTGTGAAAGTAATTGGAAGGATCTTTTTAAAGACAGAAAAGCCTTCTATCTCTACTCAAATAACTGCCCCAGTCACAGGGCATGCTCTGTCCACTTGTCTAGACAACGTCACAACAGGTCAGAGAAGATTCAAAAGCCTTAATCGCTTAACAATTACTGCATGTCTAGAACATATCAACCAAGATGCAAAGTCTGCAATACTGTGTGGAAATCAAGACAAAAGTACCAATTGTGATCTCAGGAGCAGTGAATGTGTGCACCTGTCATGGTTTAAAAGCCAGCCTTACAAATAGTGGTAATGATTTATGGTGGTCACATGGTACTTGTGCCTGCCCAGCATCCTGTCCCACTTCTTTGGCCTTTCACCTTGAAAAATCAGTCTCCTCACTTTTCATTCCCGAGGTAGGTTATGGCGGTGCTGCCAACTCCAGACATATAAACACAACGTAAGTTGGACCAATCAGCATACCCATCGAATGTGCTTGTGCTCTAAAATGGTCCAATAACGGTCAGCCCTATGCTGAGTAGAAATAGAAATATTGACTAGAAATACTGGGGTAAAAGACCTCTATGTATACTAACGTTTGGAAAGATGCTAGGATATAAATCTGGAACTTCCTGGACCTATGTGAAAAGAAAGCCAAACTAAATGAAACAGTGATGTGAGTTGAAAGAGGGAAAAGAAGCCTGAGAAGGAAGAATGAAGAAGGAGCCAGTGTTTAGATGACACAGAGCAACTGGATCAAACCATCCCTGAAGTCTTGATAACCCTGGACATAGGATATTGATTTACAAGGGACTCTCAATCTCCTTTTCTGTTTAAGCCAGTTGGATGTGCTCTGTTATACCACAGCTCATTTCTGTGGCATTTTAGAAAATAACAGTTATTCCAAAGAAATCAATGTTTCAGCCTAAGAGCTACAACTCAAACAATCTAGTATCCATTCTATTTTCTCCTCGTTTAGGCTGGTACACTGCCACTCACAACATTTCCCAGCTTTCCAGGAGCTAGGTTGGCTTCACGCCTAAGTTTTGCCAATGAGACTTAAGCAGAAAGGTCATGTGGTACGTCCAAAAATTCTCCCTAAAGAGATACCCATCTTTGCCATCATGTCTCCTTGAATTTAGCTGTAATGGCTGCAGGACTAGCAGCCACTCTGAACCATGAGGATGAGAACCAGACTTAAGGACAGAGCTGGAATGTTCCTGGCCCTTCATGACCAGATAGAGCCAGCACTATGAGGGCAGAGATTTCTGTTTTATTCACATATAAATTCCCCAGCACTTAAAAAATACTTAGCATATAGCAGGATGAAATAAATATCTATCCAAAGAGTAAATCTGGTGTCTCTATTCTAACAAATACCCCACCTCCTAAAATCAGATAACACTAAAACCTTAGTGTTGGAAGACCTTTAGTCAAACCATTTGCTTGAGTCATCCAGTGGCAGAGAACACATTTTTTCCAAAAAGCTCAGTTCTAGAGACCTACTGTATTACCTTAATTCTAAGACAAACTTTCCTTCCATGTTTTAAGAGTTCTCAAGTCAGAATAGATCATATAATCATTGTATATATTCAGTAGAGTTTTCATCTCCCCTGAACAGTCACCTTATAATCAACATTGAATTGGATATAAGGAATTCCATTTGATAGACAAATACTGTGGCACTGGACTAATCATAGCCACTCAAAAGCTCAAAGGAGTTATAGTTTGGATAACCCAGAAATCTGAGCATCGGAGAAACACACTTAATTAAAAGGCAGAGGAAGAAACATCAATTCATTCAGTATCTGAAATGAGAATCCACAGAATGAAACAGAGAAAGGCACGAGACATGGGCCCAGAATACCTCTGTTGAGATCCCAGCTGTCGTTTCTCAGCTATATGACATGGGCAGGACCTTTCACCTGCCCAAACCTTAATTTTGTCATCTACAAAATGGAGGTAGGAAAAAGTACCTTTGTCACAGAGCAAGTATGAGAACTGAATGTATTAACGCAAGTAAGATTCTTAGAGTAGTGGCCAGCACACCCTGCAGACAATAAGTAATAGGCAATGGATTCTTCTGTGCTGTACTTCAATTCCTGGATTGGTACCCTCTGAGGCTCCTAGTAACTTGAAACTAGTGAAAACTGACAAGTTATTTTCTAGGAAGCCAAATCTCTTACAATGTTGCCTTCTGCTATGGTGTTTCTTTGCTTTCCTAGAGGAAAACACAAAAGAAACAATTAATTCACAGTGTGTGCCCTCCAAAAGAGCAGGCACAAAGAAGTTAATGGGCAACAGCTCAGTGAACAAGTTTTGTCAAAGATGTGTGCTAAGAATTTCATTCTGCGAGTTCATAAAGGAAGCATGTTCCTGTAGCCAGTATTTTAGTTAACCGGAAAAAAAAAAATTCAAAATCAATTAAGAAAAAGTAGTTGAAATTAAGAATTAATTTGGGTGTAAATTCAAGGATGACACCACTACTGTCCTTAAGCTGAATGGCATGTTTGATCCAATCATGATATCCATTAATTTCCTTTAAAACAATATTTCAAAAATTAGTACGTTTTAGGGGACGTTGTTGTGGGGTATGAATCACAAAGAATAGCCATCATCTCCCTAACTAGTATCTGATTTACAAAGCAGAAAATTATGACATTTCTAACAGCACGACATTTTAAATACACAATTATGTATACTCTGTTCATAAAATGTTCTATCATTTTAGAGAAATGAGTAAACTGTTTTAATGACATACAATGAAAAACATCTATAAAAGCAAACAATACAGCAAAAATAGCAAATGAAAAATAATTTTAAAAGCTACTGTAAAACCTTTTAAAGATTTACCTACTGAACATTAGGAACTTTTACCACAATTACATTTATGGGAATTTTATTTTTTTCAGAATCAAATTCTCAAAATAGTTCTGCTACATTTAGTATTTTTCCATTATTCTTGCCGTCTTTAAACACACCTTCACAAGCTGCTGAACATAAGGCTTTTCTGACTTAATCAGAACCTCTCTCATGACCCAGGAACGTTCAGTAAATAATTATTAAGCTCCAGAGGTGGCTTTTGCTTAAGTTGATTTGCTTGAATGCTTATTCACTTAGGGACACAGCTTTTAGTATTGTTTTCAGATCTTATCGCCTAACATTGAAAGTAAATGTTGAAGGAAATGGGGGAGTGGGAGGGGAGAGCTATGATCCATTTAGCATTTCTCCATTTTAGTATTTCTTTGAAAGTGCCAATTTCAAGCTTGTTCTACATTTCTATGCCAGACAGATGATTCTGATTTTGGATGTTTTGTTTTCCTCTCAAAGAGAAAAAAAAAAAAATCAATATGCAGAAATGCAAATGAGATGTTTATTCATGCAACTGTTACTACTCCACAGTTGGGGGGGGCAGGGGGGGAGAAAGCAAAAAATCCAAAGTGTTTGCAATGGGGCAATTTTGACCAATGTCACTAAGCACGCTCGTTTTCCTGAAGAAAACCCTTTTTTATTCATCACAAAGCTGGGCTGCAGTCTACCTAGTAATCATAAATCAAGCTCTGCTCTCACTCAGATTTTTCAAGCAGTCATTTTCTGGCATGATTAATTTAAGACCAACATTCCATTTCAAAAGAGAAGGCAGAGCTAATGGGCTAGCATTTCAATCCTGCCTCCCCCCACAAATTAGTCGTTATCCTTGTCATAGCCACCTACTAGAGGTTACAGCTGAAGCCGATTAAAGCCACAGTCACAGAGTAACAGTTCCAGTATTTTTAACTCCGAATAGTACCTCCCCTTTCTCTGTCCTCCCCTTAAAAAACAAAAACAAAAAACAAAACCAGAAAACAAAACTCCTGTCAAGTGGTCCCAGGATTATTTCCAGAATAAAACTTCACTTACAGATATAAGCTTTCAAAGGAACAGGGCATGAACATCTGAACTCTAAGCGCCTCCATCTTTTTTCCTTTAAGGTGTTCTGCAAGCCCTTGGTGAAGAGTGAAAGTCAAAGTTAGTTCTGGCACTGGCTGTGTCACTAGGGGTGGCTCCTGATAAGGCCCTGGAAACTCCAATCCAAGCACAGCTCGTGCTACAACCGTGCCTGGTGTCTGTCTGAAACAGCAGACCTGTTTAATCCAGTACCTACTGTACCTGCAGGACAAAAATGCTGCCTCACCCTGCAACGGGGGCTTCGCCAGGACACAGGCACCACCAGAAATCCAACCCAGCAGCCAGGTGACACCTTGGGATGCTTACTTAGCCCTCCCGAGCACAGACAGGTACCGGTGGAGGTTCGCAGTGGCTGCGCGTTACAGAGAATGGGAAACCTGAGGTAATTTCACATACCGGTGAATTTCTAACACTTAAAAGACCCACAGAATCCAGGAGGGTTGTGGGACAGCTTCTGCCCCTTCTCAACTGGGGAGACCTCTAGCATCAGCTCATCACACACCTCTAGCTGCTTTGCATCCATGCACAGGCATTTCTGGAACTGGAGCTTGATTACTGACCGTGCTCTCCTGCTGACAAGCTAGAGATCTGGACAACATTCCTTACCCTCAGATCCCAAGAATATACGGAGGGCTACCCTTGCCCAGCCCTGGTGGAAATCAAACACAAGCTGCTTCAACTGTGGGCACTATCTTTTAGGACATCTTTAGGCCATACATCTGTGTATTCTTAGATTGTCATCTAATTAAATTCTGAACGTGCCGAAATAATAATACATGCTCTCAAAAGATGCTTTAAAATTGTGACATGACCTCAATATTATCAAATACTGATGCAGCTCCTACAGACTCAGCACACCAAAGATGTCCTGCCCACTTATGAAAATATGTCTGTTTCTCCCTACACACAATTCAGAGGTCAGAACAAAGACATCTGACGTGGACTAGCTGTGTATCCTGGGCAAGTTACTTCACCTCTCTGTGCCTAAGAGTTTGTCTCCGAAGTACATAGTTGGAAAACAATGTAGTCTCTATAAGCCATAATCCAACTTGAATTTTATAATGTAATGAAATTATCTTTCTTTAATTTCCCTTTAATAATAGCAAATATCCAGCCAGGAGTCTCCCACAAGCTATTTCTGGCTCTTTTTATTCTTTGTTCATTTTTTCTTTTGTAGAATAAATATTTATGGAACACCTACTACGTCCCAGGCACTGTGCAAACTCTTGGAGTTTACAGTCTAGTGGGACACATATTAAATAATCACCCAAATATATAATGAAATGTGGTAAATGCTACAAGGAGCTGGGAAAGCTTAAAATGTAAGGGTCAGAAAAGGTTTCCCTTAGGCAGGGGCCTCTGGGCATAGAAGTGAGTGGGGGTAGCAGTCATGAGTTACGGGTGTGGAGCGGGGCATGGGAGAAGAGTCTTCTGAGCAGTGGTAATGACATGTGCAAGAATCCTGAAGTGGGGAGTTAGAAGGAAGATTCTTTGTGGCTGGAGGACAGAGAGTAAGGGAAATCATGGCGTCCGTGAGACTAAAGCAGTGGCTAGGACCAGACCATCAGGATCTGGGAGACCAGAGAAGAGTCACTGATCTTGTTCCAAGATGAACAGGAAACCACTGAGAGGTTGTAAGCAGGGAAGTGATGGGCTCAGATCAGAGTTTTTAGAAAGGTCCCTCTGGCGGCTGCTATATCGAGAACCACCTAGAGCAGGAGCAAGATTGGCTAATGCAATAGTCCTAGCAGGAGGTGATGATACTTTATGGGGGAGGGGGAGGGGAGAAGGGACAAGAGTGGAGAGAAGTGGATTAAAGTGGGTAGATTACTGGTAAAGCTAAAGACCAATAAATAGAAGGAATGGGGGGGGTGGGGAATCCAGGTCCCTGATGCAAATGATTGCATTCATTAACAATAGTTATTGAGGAGTTTCTACACACTTGGCATTGCGCTGGGTACTAGGGTTAACAGATGACTAAGATGCCACACTATTCCCCTTACTAACCTACCCCACACCTCACTTCTCCTGCCTCTAGCACAGTTTGGCATAAAAATCAAGAACACAGGTTCTGGACTTCCCTGGCAGCGCAGTGGTTAAGAATCTGCCTGCCAATGCAGGGGACACGGGTTCAAGCCCTGGTCCAGGAATATCCCACATGTCGCAGAGCAACTAAGCCCACGCGCCACAACTACTGAGCCTGTGCTCTAGAACCTGCGAGCCACAACTACCGAAGCCCACGTGCCTAGAGCCCATGCTCCACTACAAGAGAAGCCAATTGCAATGAGAAGCCTGTGCACCGGAACAGAGAGTAGCCCCCACTCACCACAACTACAGAAAGTCTGCACACAGCAACGAAGACCCAACACAGCCATAAATAAATAAATAAATTAATTAATTAATTTAAAAAGAAAAAAAGAAGAACACAGGTTCTGGTGTCAACTTAACCAGGTTCAAATCCCACCACTTACTCATTCTGTGACCTTGTGCAAATTTACTAAACTTTCCATGTCCCAGTTTCTTCACTTGGGAAAGGTGAAATGATAAATGGCTATCCTGTAGGTTATTGTTAAAACTGAAGGAAACAATATATGTAACGTGTATGGCACAGTCTGACACACAGTAAGCTGTCAATTAAAAAACAGCTCTTACAATTATGATTGTAGTTGGAACTGTCTATTCTCCATGCACACTGACCAATCTACAGAACCAATGGAAATGCAACAGAGTGAAAAAAAAACATAAAGAAACTGGAAGATCAAAGAAAACAGAGAGGGAAGGAAATTACCATATCAGGACCTTAAAGGGATGATTTTTTTAAAAGACCAAGCTGGACTCTCTCCCACCTTGGACACTACTTGAAGCTGCATTAAGTTACAATGCACCCGGGGAAGTTTTACAACTGAAACCCTGATTTATTACATGCTTACACACAGGGAAAATCTGTACCCTCTGTGGGCTCTCAAACGTTGATCACGAAACCAATGGAATCAATTCCAGCCATTCCAGCAGGGACAGAATGTGGTGGCAAATGCTCCCCTGGTGTGTCCCGCCAATGACATCGCCTGACATTTTGTCCTGGACAATCTACCACCCCAAGGAGGCTAACCGTTGACCATTTACATAAGTGTTCAAGTAAAATTACCTTTAAGGGGCACGTGTTCAACTTATTCATGGTACTTCAGAAATATCTATATTATGCTAATGTTCTTGGGGGATCTCCCTGAACACAGCAATGAAATACCCACTGGCAAATGGAATAAAGGTTGACTTACACATCTGACACCATCTACAAAATTCATAAAACATTACATACATTTCCACGTTACTGCCCCTCAAGTAGTCATGCAATTATTCAACAAATGTCTTCTGAGGGGCAGGAACCATGTCTGTTTGGTTTACTATTGTATCCCTAGAACCTAGTAGAATAAATAGTCCATGGTTCAGGAATAAAGACGCAGACATAGAGAATGGACTTGAGGACACAGGGAGGCGGAAGGGTAAGCTGGGACGAAGTGAGAGAGTGGCATGGATATATATACGATACCAAATGTAAAATAGCTAGCTAGTGGGAAGCAGCCGCATGGCACAGGGAGATCAGCTCGGTGCTTTGTGACCACCTAGAGGGGTGGGATAGGGAGGGTGGGAGGGAGATGCAAGAGGGAGGAGATATGGGGATATACGTGTATGTATAGCTGATTCACTTCGTTATAAAGCAGAAACTAACACACCATTGTAAAGCAATTATACTCCAATAAAGATGTTTAAAAAAAAAAGCCCATGGTTGATGTTCATATGTTTAAAATGGATTAATCTATGATGTGTAAGCAACTCTCTTGTTCACATTTGTACTATTCAGATATGTATCCTAAGTGCATATACATATATAAATCCACATGTATAAACACACACATATATACATAAATGCATATATACACCGAAACCCTAAATTTAAACACAAACTAAGAATTGGTAGCAGAGGAAAAAGATACTATTTTTTAACACGAAACGCTGAATGCAGAATAAAAATATTACCTGTACTCCAATACAATTCAAATCTTAATTACTACTCCTTGCCCCAAATTCCAGCAAATCAACTAGAGTCATCAGAATTCTTACTGACCTTTTTCAAAGACAACCTTAACTAAAATGGAACTTAAAACTATCGAACATCCAAGTGACAGCCAACTTTTCCTTTTTCTTTTTTTCTTTTTTTTTTTGGCTAAATTTGGGCCTCAATCTTTTTTGAAGGAAAAATTCAATCACTATGTTGAACATGTTAGAGAAGAGATAAGAGGTTTTACTTGTTATCCTGTCCAAAACTCAGCTGAAGAAAAGTAGAACCACTGTTTTATCACAGTCAGAATTCTTCTTGTTTTATTTGGGTATCAAATGTTTTATTGCCCCCAAAGCACATCATTTTCTTATATCTTTCCTTCTGATAGTTATTGCTCTTTTCAGTAAACTACTTCTACTCACCACCCTCAAAATAGTTAACATTTGAGGACTTAATACATGCCAAGGACTATACTGACCCATGAACTACGCCCCTACATACAATTTAGGAAGCACCTACCCTTCATGTTTTATTGTGATCCCAGCCAATGGTTCCCAAACGTGTATCCCTATCAGAAGCACCTGGGGACATTTCTCCCCACTCCATCTCCTTAAAATCAACTCAGGAGCATTTAAAAATACAAATGTCAAGAATCTTTCCCCAAACAAATGATTGAGACTCTCCAAAGGCATCGTTTTGAATTCCATATTTTTAAAAAAATTCTCATAAAGGACTAATGTGAAGTAAGGCCTGGGAACCACTATTATACAACATAATATACATAATTATATATAATATATTCTATGTAAATTATCTCTCCAAGAGTGACAGAAAAACACCCAAGAATGTAAGTTCCCTTTATTTGTTGAATAAAGAAGCCTTTACTTGAATAGTTCGATATATTAAAGTGTTCACTTGGAGTTTCAATGAATATGCTTTGAATGTTGAGTGAAAGCCTTGATTCACGAGTATCATGAAAGTGATTACAAAACTCACAAACTACTCTCCAGAGTAACAAACACTCTTTTCCCCACGTGCCATCGTGTTCACGCTCTGGAAAAAGATGCCACCGAAAGGCCCTTTTACTCAAACATTTATTGATGCACGCAGCATTTGCGAGACATCTCTCAAGTGCTGTGGGGAAGATAAACAGGAAGATGCAATAGGCTCTGCTTCTCTGGGGTGAGCCCCAGAGAAACCCCAAACTCATGTACACAGGCCCATGGTAAGAGGGAGGAGGAAGGACAGAATGGCTGCTCCAGGGGCTCCTTCCCAGGGGGGCTCCTTCCCACCTTTCAGATGAGGTCTCACAGGTTTTCTGTTTCTTCCCTAGGGAGGGCTTCCCCTGCCCCCTATCCTACCTAAAGCCGGAACACCCACTTCTGCTATTTACTCTCCCAGTAAATGTTTTTTTCTTTCTTTCATAGCACTTACTCCAACTTTTAATCATTTTATTTGTTTGTCTTTCATCCTTGAGGGCAGGGTTCTTCCTTTGTATTTATTTCATTCTCGGTGCCTGGGATAAAGTAAGTGCTCAATAAATTTTTGCTAGATGGATGGATGGGTGGGTGGGTGGATGGATGATGGATGGATAAATGGATGGAAGAATGGATGGATGAGTGACAAAATGAAAAAGATCAGGTAATGAAGGAGCTATGAAATATAATTTGATGATGGCATTTAATTAATTAGGAAGTCAATAGGTATAAGTGGGACTCACAATTGTATACTTTTCATTTGGAAGCTTTTAGTTGCTGAACACAACTCACTTTTATGGATAAAGTATTAGGATACAAAGTTACAAGGAACTGGCAACCCAGCAGTTCTAATTTGAACCCCTCACAGCATGACTGAGGGAAATTTTTAACGGCTACTTAGCTGCAGAAATAAGTGTTCAGTACCACTCAATAACGTTTACCTCTTTCATCCTGTTTCTTTTATTTTTTTTTTTCTACTACCAGGAACAGATCTCCCTGTAACAATGATGGTACAGCACCTTCTGAAAGACGGCTCATTGTACCTGGCTCACAAAGCAGCCCTTTAAGGTTGAAAAGGAAAATGAAGACAAGACCAAGATG
Source organism: Leucopleurus acutus (assembly GCF_964270905.1). Taxonomy (NCBI): domain Eukaryota; kingdom Metazoa; phylum Chordata; class Mammalia; order Artiodactyla; family Delphinidae; genus Leucopleurus; species Leucopleurus acutus. The sequence continues at coordinate 21,123,771 of NC_139153.1, forward strand.
ACCCCAGGTAAACTTAATCTAGGCTCATGTCAACATTATGAAAGAAATGTTAGATGCTTATACAAATATCCAGAAGAAAAAAATGCTTTTTTAAACACTGTTTAGAAAACTCTGTCCTGAGAATACAGATATAATCTACAAAGAGACATCTCAAATGCTGTCAAAGTAAATCTTTAAGCAATTAATGAAGGGAGAAATAGATGGAATAATAGCTTGGTCTTTCATAAATAATCAATACGAGAAATTAGTTCCTTCCCTGAGCTCTCTGATATTATCTGTTAGAGTTCACTTCAAAACAAATACTTGCTCTGCATTAAAGGCGATTCAGGAGCTGTCTCTTTGTTCTCTATAAATGGCAGCGGGGTATTTTCAATAAGCAGACCACAATCTACAAAATAAGCCAAGTTTGTGACACAACACAAACTTGAGGAGGGAAACACTGATTTGAGATTATGCCACTTTGATGGCATTTCCTCAAAGGAGAAATTTAGTAAAAATGCAATTACTTTCCTTATCTAGGTAAATAAACAGGAAAAGATAATGCTGTTGTCATGGGGGGGGCACAAAGTTACTCACACTACGACTTTATAAGAAGTGAAATCTTCGCCTCCAGGACTTTTCACGTATTTAAAAAGAAAAATGTGGACTTGTCTTTTACTGTAGTAACTCCTTTTTAAAAGTAATTAAAGCCTGAAGAGCAAATAAGCACATAGGGTGTGTCTGCCATCCTCCTAACAGTGTTGAGGACATAAGCAGGAGAGTTCAACCCCATCGTCATCAACAAAGACATCAGTTTCTTTCTTCTTCCAAGCAAGAGTCAAGATATTAAAGTATTTTAAAGCAACACAATATTCAGCTATTAGAAGTGGCCTCCACAGACCACCTTAGCTGAGGTCCTGGCTACAAAGCAGGTAAATCCATCCCTCCCCAGCTTCCCTCTCCGAGACACCAAGGCATCAGCAGCTCAGAGAACCACCTAATCCTTTATTGTCCAAGGGGGAACTGGAAAAGGAATGAAAATAAAGAAGAAGGGTACTCTGTCAGTTAGACTTTCTATTCCATTCATGTAAATCCCATATTTGTATTCCAAAAACTGAGCTGAAGGTACAGACAGTTTCTCATGGAAAATCACAGTGCTATGGTGGAAGGTGCTACGAAAGTGTGTCAGGTGTGAAAGCTCTCATTTGTACAACATGTGGTAAGAATCCAGGGCAGTGACTTTGGCCTGTGAGCAGAAAACCTCTGAGAGGTCCACTATTTCATAAATAAGTAAACAACTGATAAGTCTCTCTTAACAGACGTAAACTTAGCACCGTTTTTCAACTGGAGACAGCATAGTGTGGTGGTGTACTGTAGACACACACATACCCCATGCACTATGTAAGCTCAGGAAAGGTCTAGAGATACTTGTAAATAACATATTCATTCATAGTGAAGGACTAAAAGTTAAGATGTTGATGGTGATCTGAAACGTCTTCTGATAGTGGCCAACTTCCAATGCTTTTTCAATGACTGTCTTAGCTACAGACAAAATTGCTAGCCCAGGGAACCTTCAGCTCTGACTCGATGTGTCAGTTATGTTTTTAATTTGTATTTTTACTATATAAACATACTCAGAAGTCAAGCAGGAAATAGTGTATTTAAATAAGGAAAAGTATAACAAATCAACCTCTCTGTGTTCAGAAGATCACCATAGGTTAAATTTATGTCCATAATCAAGTTTCCCAAACTTCTAAAGCATCTCAATACTCACTCTTATATTAATGACATCCTGTTTCAGTTATGCTGAGCAAATAGGATTTGAAATGAGAAAAATAATATTTGCACAGAAATCCTTCCTGTCTGTTGATTAAATCTAATCAATCATCATAAACTTGATACACATTAGCATTCTGAATCTAATTTACACACTAGGGAGTCCTATAATCAAAGCGTATATTTATGTTGATAGTAAAATGTTAAAGTAACCAATATTTTAAATTAATAGCCTCTGTAATTTCAAGTAATACTGCTATGCAGTAACATAAAAATGAAATCTTTGCTTGAAAAAATTAAGCTATATGTTCTTAAAAAATAAAAAATAGTGCCTAACCAAAACTACCTAATTCTCACTTTGACATTTACCAAGTATTTATTACTTGCCAGCTATTACAGATGAGGCTGGTGATGGAGCTGCAGAGAATCACCACCACTCCCATTCAAGCTTATTAAGCTCCTCATATCAAACAATGCTGGCTCATTTTTAAAAGATATGGACAAAATCATGAGTAAAAGGTAGAAAACTAGAAAGATTTTTATTAAAACTCATTCATTCAACAAATATTTATTGAGCACCTACTACTTTCCAGGCACTACTCAACATGCTTGAGGTACATCAATAATATATCATAGCCCTTAAACTCTGAAGACAGAAATGTTTTGGAGTAACTCTGAATGCTCAAATCATTTATTAATTTAAACAGACAATTTGGAAGTTGCATGAATTTGCCATCTTTACGTGCCATCCACAATGATATTCCCATTAATACGGACATCTGCTTTCTAATACTGGATTAAGCATCAATGTGTTTTCATTTCCTAGTGTGCCAGGCAGGGAATTTGAAAATCTGAAAATCTGAAAAAATGAGATTGTGTCTCTGCCTCTTTAAAAAAAAAAAAAGAGGGGGGAAGAGAAAAGACAGAGAATTCATCATATCATCACACTGATAACTGTACCTTTATTTTATCTCTTTTTATTTAAATAAAGAAACAGGGACAAGGAGTGAGGTAACTTGCCTAGAGTCAAGATGTTGATGAGCTGCAGATCTGGGGTTTGAAGCTCCAGGGCCCACACGCCTCTCGCTAGGGTTCTCTGTGCCAAGATTCTGTGAGCCACTCAACTATCACAGAAGCAAACTAATTCTAAAATTAGAACCTTGCATTGGAGCCACCTCTTTAGTGGTCTGTTCCCCACACCCCACACTAGAGTCTGAATTCCATGAAGGCATAAACCATGTCTGTTTAGTTCACCTCTTCATTCTTTAACCAGGCACAATTCCAGACCCAGAGAAAGAACCCAGTAACTATTTGTCAATGGGTTAAATGATTAATGAATTGACCATGGTGCTTTTTCTGGTCACTTCTGACTGTAATCTACCTTTACAAAAAAACAAAAACAGGAATGAAGCAGGCTTCCCTGAATATTTATACCAAACATGAGTTAAATTAATGGCTTTCACTAGAAATGTAAAGAAACACACAATGTTTGTTCTCAAATAACTTAATCTAGTTGAAAAAAAAGGGGAGAAAATGTGAAATATCAGCACAATTTCTACTTTTTAATGGGAGAAGTAAGGAAGGGAAGTACTCAGAAAAGAAAGAATTACTCAAAAAGGCTTTCGATGGGAAACAAGGCCTTTGGAGATTGGGGTAGCATGACAAACTTCCTTTGGCAAAGATGGTAAATCGTGAGCAAAGTTTCTCAAAGTGTGGGATACAGGATGGTCTCAAATGGAGACACACAGACTCCACATTCAATCACCATGGAATTACACAGTGAGAAAGGTCCTTTCCAATTTCTTTCATCCCAGGAAAAGTGTCTTTTTGATGCTAATGTGTCTTCAATCTCGAAACACTTGCCTTTTGTAACAAAAACAGCTCAGATCTCATACTCAGGCCCTTCTAGACCACACACCTAGTCAGGATCTAACAGTTTTCTTCCAATTTCATTATATTTATTTTACACATACATCCATCTGTCGTTGCCATTTACTATAGCATTTCCTTTAAATATATATTTTTAATTTATTTAAGCCTCCATATGGAATATGGGGGCAAAGGTCATGAAGTTAGTATGAGCATGGCTCAAATTTGGGAACCCTGATTGAGAGAAATGAAGAATGTGTCAGAATCCTTCAGTGGAAACAAGATTAAACACAGCCCAGAAATAGTGGCTACTCTATTGCAGTGAGAAGCGAACAGCTACAAAGAATTCCAGTCTGATAAAGAAAATCATCTAGGGCTCTGAAATCATAGTACGTGGGCCTAGTCCTAATCACTTCCTAACTGTGGAAAGTGAACATGACTGACAGATATGACTCCATACAGGAAAACTAGGGGCCAGGCCAGTAGGACCGAGAATATCACAATGGAAGTGATGCCACGATTGTTGATAGTGCCTGTAAACAAGACCTCCGTCCAGAAAAAAAAAAAAGGCAAGGCTGTTAGAACAAAATGTTAGGCATGCTGTATTTCAATATATAATGACCTCTCCTCTCACACTGTGAAGGTCACTTCTGCCTGTGTTATCTCCTGGGGCACAAATATAGCTTATAGTCCAGTTTTGTTTTGGTTTGCCTTTTTTCTAATTTCATAATAAAGTACCAGAGGAGATTCCCAGTAGAGTTTTTGGGTTTTTTTTTTTTTTCCCCTAGCTGTATAATATTTTTATACACTAGATGGAGCCAGCTTTATAATGCTTTGGGATTCACATACAGGTTTGTGCTGGACATGAAAAAAACCCATACAAAAAGTTATGGGAGAGCCATGTACCACCTAAATATATTTTAATTTAAATTTTGAAGATCAAAGTTTTAATTTTAAAGATCAAAAGGTCCCATCATTTTACCACTCTGCATATGTTCCATAACTCCTAAGCCCAAATTAATATCAAACTATCAATAATGCTGTAAAAACGTTTGAAATATGATCATCTTATAGTTCACTGGCACTTTTAACTTTGGTTTAACATGGGTTTATTATAGTGTTTTAAACTGACAATTTCAAAAAATATTTCTTTTCCTTTGCTTTGGGAGAAATGGAAGCAATTTATAAATGCAATAAGCATGATTCTCTCATCAGACCCACGAAGTAAAGACTACCTCTAGGGTAGGTGGGATCAGAGCAAAGAGAGTGGCAGGTATGGAGAGAATACAGAAAACAGTCACCAGCATGGAGTGAAACGGCCAAGGCACTTGCAAGAGGAAATGGCTGATCTCCAGGACCAGGGAAGGTCCACTGCCCAAAGACAAGAATACACCTCTAACCTGGAGCCAGGATGGGGCAGCAGGGAAGTAAGACGAAGGTTACACTGATGATTCTCTCCTGTCAGTCATGGTAACTCAATGCCTTTTCATTGAATCCTAATCCTTTAAAATCGTGGTTCTCAAACAGCACAGTCTTGTCCTCAGGGGACATGTGACAATGTCTGGAGCCACTTCTGGTTGTTACAGACGGGGAGGCAGGTGCTACTGGCATCTAGAGGCAGAGACCAGGGTTCTGTTAAATACCTTACAAGGCCTAGCACGCCCCTCACAATAAAGACTACCCAGTCCCAAATGTTTAATAGTGCTGCGCATGAGAAACTCTATTTTAAAGTAAGCAGCTCTCCCATACAGGAGACAGAGTAGTTCTAACTCACTGTAAGTGTTAAATAAATAAGCAAAAACTTCAGTGTGTCTATCAGACAGCTTTTAAAGTCGGTGGGACACAGTACACTGGCATACTTGAGTTACATATGCCACAGTATTTTGTCAACGTGAAAAAATTATGTTGAGTGATTAAAGCCACAGCACAGAGGGTAAGGATTAAGGAGGAATAGATCAATAAATTGAAGATTATGGACACAATGGATTAAGTACACAACAGTGAAAATGAATAAACTACAGCTATATGCCTCTACATGTTTCAAATCAAAAACAATGTTGAAAAAGGCAAGTCACACAGAATACTGCCATATGGCTCCACTGTTTATATTCAAAGTCTAGTTTAGACATGCAGTCATAGATAGCAACACTGAACAGTAATGAAAAGCAAGGGAGTGATTAGCATAAAATTCAGGGTGGTGGTGAACTCAGTTGGGGGTAGGATACAGAGGAGGATGTAATCAAAGGTGAGGCTTCTAGAGTATTTTATATCTCAGGATGAATACTGGGGACACGGTTATTCATCTTATTGTTCTTTACTTAACTGATAGGTTTTAGGTGTTCTTCTATGTGTATATTTCACATTTTTTATGAAGGATTAAAAAGGAGTGTAAGGAAAGTGAAGATATAGAGATAACAAGCATAGCCCACTCATTAAGGATAATTTTGACCTATCTGGCTAAGGTACCATCAGGTCAGAGGTATCTCTCACTCTCCTTTGCCCTTAACCCTCCACTGTCTGGTCACTTATCATATGTTACCTGTCAACACCACACTGCATCTCCTCTGCCCTCACAGTTATTCTGCCATGATAAAGCTCTGGCCTGGACTGCTAAGTTGCCCTCCCCACTCCCTGCAGTACATCCTAAACCTACTACTAGATAACTCTTCCTAAAGCATGGCTTTGCTGCTTTCATGCTACTACTTTATTTTTTTTTTCTGTTTTTATTGGAGTATAGTTGATTTACAATGCTGTGTTAGTTTCTGCTGTACAGCAACATGAATCATTTATACATATATCCACTTTTTTAGATTCTTTTCCCCTATAGGTCATTACAGAGTATTAAGAGTTCCCTGTGCTATACAGCAGGTCCGTATTAGTTATCTATTTTATATATAGTAGTGTGTATATGTCAATCCCAAATCTCCCAATTTATCCCTCCCCCACTTTTCGCCCTGGTAACTATAAGTTTGTTTTCTACATCTGTGACTCTATTTCTGTTTTGTAAATAAGTTCATTTGTACCTTTTTTTAGATTCCACATATAAGTGATATCATAGGATATCTGTCTTTGTCTGACTTACTTCACTTAGTATGATGATCTCTAGGTTCATCCATGTTGCTGCAAAAGGCAGTATTTCATTTTCCATGCTACTATTTTACTAAAATTAATGGTTTATCAACACAGAATGAATGAATTTCAAATGTCTTATTTAGACTGGCAATCAAGGCCAACTTATCTTTCTAGTCTCAACGATTATAACTAGTGCAAACATTACAAACAACATACAGTAGTCCCCCACCTCTTATCCATGGAAGATACTTTCGAAGACCCCTAATGGATGAGTAGTACTGAACTCTATATATATTATGCTTTTTCCTATGCATACATATCTAGGATAAAGTTCAATTTATAAATTACGCACAGTAAGAGAATATCTGAATCACCCGCATCACTATTCTTGCACTCTGGGGCCATCAGTAAGTAAAATAAGGGCTACTTGAACACGACAGTCAATCTGATAACCTAGATGGCTACTAAGTTACTAACAGACTGGATATGCTGGACAAAGGGATGATTCACGTCTGGGGCAGGACGGCACAGGACAGCGCGAGATTTCATCGCACTACGCAGAATGGTGTGCAACTGAAAACTTCTGAATTGTTTATTTCTGGAATTTTCCATTTAATATTTTTGGATGGTGGTGGACTATGGATAACTAAATCTGTGGATAACAGGGAACTACTGCACTCATTCTCTAACCCCAGCTGTATACTCTTGATTAAATTGTTCCTCTTGCCTGGAATACCTGTCATGCACTCACCATCCCTTTCTACCAAGATCCTACACATTCTCCAGTAAAATGAAACAGAGGTTCGTTACTAAATGTTGGCGAGGAATAGTGCCACTGGAACACTCAGATGCTGCTGCTGTGGGTGTAAATTGGTACAAAGACTTTGGAAACGGTTTGTAGTATTCACCAAAGCTGGACACGTGCATACTTTATAACCCAATAATTCCACTCCTTGGCACATAGCACACAGAAATGTACATGCATGTTCACCAAAAAGCATATAGCAATAATGTTCATAACAGCACCGCTCATAACAGTGCAAAACTGTAGGCAAACCAAATGCCCATCAACAGTAGAAGAGATAGTGATATAGTCATACAACAGAATATTCCATGGGAATAAACTATTGCCACATATGACAACAGGGATGAATCTCACATACATAATGTTGGGCAAAGGAATCCAGACATGGCAGTACAGGCTGTATTGTTCCATTTGTATAAAGTTAAATAACACCCAGACAGCATTAATCTATGTTAGAAGTCAGGATGGTGATTATACCTGGGGAAGGGTTGACTAGCAGAAGGTGCAAGGATGCTAGTAATGGTCTGTCTCATAGACTGGATTACTCCATGAAAATTCATCAGGCAGTACACATAAGATGTGTATACTTTTCTATAGGAATGTTATACTTTGATTAAAAGTTTACTAAAAAACATTTTAATAATTGACCCATTCTTCAAAATTATATTAATACCTTGACAAACCTGCCTCACTTTAACAAAAATCATCCATGATCCCAGCTAGATGCCTTTTTTCCTCTGTCTAGATTTCCATGATACAAATGTAATGTTCCCTTTTATTTTTTTGTGCATGTTTACCAAAGTTGACTGTTACGCCACTGAGCATATAGACCAGTACTTTCTTTTCTGATTTCCTATAAAGCACTGACTTCTAGTAGCTAATCAAAAGATACTTATGGGATTTTAATGACATGCATTGCCCCTTTCAAAACAAGTCCACATTTCTCTCTCAGTGTGTTGGGTACACGCTGTCATTCTTTTTTAAAAATATTGTTCTTAATTTATATAACATTAAAATTCATCTTTTTGCTGTACAGTTCTAGAGGTTTTGAAATGCATAAATTCATGTAACCACCACCACAATCAAGATACAGAACAGTTCCATCATTTCAAACACTCCTTAGGCTGCCCCTGGGGAGTCAAAACATCACCCAAACCCATCCCCCAGAAATCACCTATTTTTCTATTCCTATAGTTTTGTCTTTTCCAGAACATCATATAAATGGGATCACTTAATATAGAGACTTTTGAGTCTGGCTCCTTTCTCTTAGCAAGTATATTTGAGATCAATCCATGTTGCAGCAGGTATCGGTACCTATTTGCAAATTAATATTCCATTGTATAAACGAACCATGGCTTATTTATCCTTTCACCAGTGGAAGGACATTTGGGCTGTCTCCAGTTTTTGATGATGGTGATTAAAGCTGCTATACTTTTTAAAGACTTTTTTTTAAAAAAAACAGTATTTGCAAACGACTTACTAAAGGTCATACATTTACCAGTGATGAAAAGAAACGGTATACACTCGTATAAAACTCTGGGAAAATAGGAGACAACAATTTTTCCCCTTATGTCAATGAACCCAGCTCACAATATATTTTCTGTAAAGAGATTTCAAACTCCCTTTTCTATATTTAGTGCACAGTAATGAGCCAGAGTTCATAACTATCCAACTAAAGCACTTTTCTAGAGGCTGCTTCTTGCCAATGTGACCCTATGGCCGCACTACTATAAATAACATGTATGCCTTGATCTGTGTACAGCTATTCATCAGTGCTACGTAAATAAGTGATTATGCCCTGCCGGCCTCTGCCTTTCATCTGACCTACTGGACTTACCTGCGATGCACAGAGGGGACAGTAAGTGACAGGCCTGGCACTCAGGGGCTCCAAGACATGCAAGGAAAAGGGCTACTTCAACGATTATGCAGAAGGGTGGCTACAGCTGCACTTTTTTTCTGTTGATTTAAACACAAAAAGCATATGTCCAAATCCTCGGGGGCAGAGTGACCATATCACAAAATTTCCATTAGCTGGCATTTCAAGGTATTCATCTATGAAGCCTGAGCCACTACACGGCCAGGGTCGAGGCCACAGGGCAAGGAAATGTCCAAGAACAACTTTTCAGGGACGTCTCTGAGCTGCACCTGCCACCTTGGCTAGAGAAAACACATTGGTTTTAAGCTTTGAAAACTCAAAGTGGCATGATAAATCTTTTTGTAATATCTCCATGATAGTAACTAGAAAAATCATGAGACTCTCATCCTCCAGCCTCTTTCAAAAGTCCTTACTAATAATAATAGCAGCTAATTATGGGAGGTATGCTACGCACTCCTGTGCTAAGCATTTTACATACCATACCTTGATTTATTCCTCAATAACAACCCACTAACTTAAACACTATGATGATGTCCCTTTTACCAATGAGAAGAGTGAGGCTCTGAGAGACTGCATCACTTGCTGAAGAGTTTGCAGAGAAGGAATTCAATCCAAGGCACAGTCTGATTCTAGAGCCTGTGTTCTTAACCCACAGGCTATAGCCATGGCTCTACTTATAGAGATATTTATTTATTCATTATTTACTCAAAAATATTATATTATTATAGCCATCTAAGGAAGTAAATTGGAATGAGATATGCTCCCCACCCCCTCTAGGTGCTCATTACTTGGAGGAGGGCAGAGAATCCTATAAATAATAATACCTTAACCTTTTTGGTCACACACTTTTCTGAGACTCATATGAAAACTACGGACTGCCTCCAGAAAAAATTCACACAGGCACAGACACACAAACCTGAATGCTTATAGCCACAGCCTAGGAATCCCTGGAATACTTAACTAGCTGACTATTAGCTGCAAAGGGTTTTGATTAAGAGAGGAGCAAAGTATTGTGAGAACTCAAAGGGGAAAGCTCAGGGTACGGAAGTCCTGAAGACGGAGATGCATTAGGCAAAGAAGGAAGGAAGGGGGCCTTTGATGAAGAGGTGCATGTTTCAGGACGCTGGTGGGAGGACAAAGGTCTAAAGAGGAAAGGGGAGGGAAGCAGGGAATTAGGTAGCAGATCATTAAAATATTCGAGACAAGAGTTTTCTATTTCTAGGAAGGATGTGGTGAGAATGAGGTATGAGTCCAGGCTCTGGGGTCAGAAAGAACTGGGTTCACATCTTGTACTACATATATGTGCAATGGAATACTACTTATCCATAAAAAGATACGAAATCTTGCCATCTTCAACCACATGGATGGATATTATGCTAAGTAAAATAAGTCAAACAGAGAAAGACAAATACCATATGATTTCAGTCATACGTGAAATTTTTTTAACGTGAACAAACCAAATCAAACAAAAACAAACATACAGATACAGAGACCAGAGCAGTGTTTACCGGAGGGGAAGGGGGCGGGGGAAGGCAAAATGGGTAAAGGGGGACAACAGTATGGTGACAGATGGAAACTAAACTTGGTGGTGAGCACACTGCAGTGTATACAGAAACCGAAATACAATATTGTACATATGAAACTTACATGTTATAAACCAATAAAAAACATATAAACACAGACAGACCTCAGAGATATTGTGGGTTTGGTTCCAGACCATCACATGAATTTTTTGGTTTCCCACTGCGTATCAAACTTATGTTTACACTATACTGTAGTCTATTAAGTGCGCAACAGTACTATGTCTAAAAAAGAATACATCTTAATTTTAAAATTTTTTATTGCTAAAAAATGTTAGCCATCATCTGAATCTTCAGTAAGTTGTAATCTTTTTGCAATAGTAACATCAAAGATCACTGATCACAGACCACCATAACAAATATAATGAAAAAGTTCAAATATTACAAGAAATACCAAATGTGACATATAGACACAAAGTGAGCAAATGCTATTGGAAAAATGGTGCTGATAGACTTGCTCGAGGCAGGTTTGCCACAAACCTTCAATTTGTAAAAAAGGCTATATCTGCAAAATGCAATAAATCGAAGCGCAATAAAACAAGATGTGCCTATTAAGTCCCCTGCAATGAGAAAGAACGAAAGAGGGAGGGAGGGAAGGAGGAAGAGAGAGACAGGAAGGAAGGAAGGAAGGAAGGAAATAAGAGAGGAACGAAGGAAAGAACTGAGTTCAAATCCAAGTTCTTCCCCCCCTCATTAGCTATACAGCCAGGGGAAAATTAAACCCCTCTAAGCCTGTTTCCTTGTCTGTAAAATGGGGACAAGAAGAGCCCCAACTTCACAGGCTGTTGTAGGACAATCCATGGAATAATGCATGATACCCACTTGACACACTGAATATGTGTGAGTATTGAATACAGTGTAGCCATTATTATTAACAACTTCATCATTATCACCATCATTTTCACCCTGGCCTGATGCTAACATGGCTTCCCCAAAAGAACTCCTCTAAAACCGCACCAGAAAAGAACTCCCTGATTCATGTTTGGGCCAACCTGCTATATTCTTAGACCCATGAGGCACTGTAGAAGGATCCTTGACCAGATAAAGCCCCAGTGCAAAAAGCCACCATTAAAATACTCTCCTTGTAAACTCCTTGTACACTCACACGCAATTATTTATTCTCGTTAATCACATAAATACGTTAGAAGCACACTCTAGAGTAGGGGGAAAACAAATTAGGACAATCGTTGGGATATGGGGGGAGGGTATTTTTTAATATCATCAGTGTCTGCTCTTCTATTATGTGAGCACAGAGATTATCAAGAGCTAGACAGACATTACATGTTATTGTCAATACTATCATGTCCATAACAAGAATCTAAAGACATAAATTCTTGCAAAGCCTTTCTGTACCCAGTTCATCTATGTCACCATTCACGGCATTACTACGTAGAAAAGGAAAATGGTACAAAATATTATACCCAGTTCTTCTTAATCACTGTGTTTTCAGTAATATTTTATTTTAGACTCTTCACGCGGTCTAGGAGCTAACATAAAAGTAACACACTGGAACCCATCCATGAATGCTCGAGGAAATGTGCACAGAGTATTTTGTTTTGATTCCTCAGCCATGCTAATAGACAGAATATTCATGAAACCCTTGTACTTAAAAATGTTCCATGGCCAGCCAATATTTGCCAGAATGATACGGCCATATAGTCAGCAATGGAAAAATAAAGTCATGAGAAAACACAACCATTCTCATCTTTCCCAGAAAGATGGCCAGGATATCTGCTTTCCTGTGCCACAGAGGCTGACACCAGCTACGAAAGTCACAACGTTCCCCTCACTTGAAAGCACATACGCACAGGAAAGGAAAACAAAGGTGTTCCAATGATCTTCCCCGAACCCAACAGACTGTTAGAAATTCACCAGGCTTCCTTTCACCTTTAAATTTGTTCTCCTGCAAAAGCACAGTTAGTAAATGATGAACTCATTTACCATCGAAAACACAAAAAAGTAGTAGAAAACCCAACTGTCCTAGAATAATAAAGTAGAAGAATTTGTTCGTGAGTCGGGGACAGAAGGGAGGAATCGAGGCTGACAAGAGGATAACGTTGCTAGCGCGTCATTAAACTCGAATGTGAGGGCGACAGCTGATTGGCTGTGAAGCATATGGAATGGAATCATAGCACTTAGGATTTACCCATGTCTTACCAGAACGAAACAAAGATTTATGTTAGGAAATATTCCCACATGGCTTTCAGAAAACCTGATCAATTCTCAAGAAACTGAACCAAAGCAGTCTTTGAGGCGTACATAAACTAGAGACACATAAGTTACAAATCAGACCTTTCTCTCCATCTGAAATGTGTCATATGTGAAAGAAACTTCTATCAACATTAAGGATCATCAATTACTAATGCCACAAACACAGTCCATTTAGTGGAATTTAATTCTTTTCATACCTCTGTTTCTACACCAGCTAGTTATCCTTCTCTACAAGCAGCACACTCCAGGAGTTAAGAACACAACCCCTGGACTCAAACTTCCTGCATCTGCCACTAACTCTAATTTCTCCATCTGTAAATGAGGAACATAACTAAATGAGTTAAGGCAAGTAAGACACTCATGTTTCTGCCTGGTCTTGACACCGTTTTAATCTTTCTCATCTTCTCTAGTCCTAGTATATCTTTCTTGGGCAGAAAACAGGCAGAACGGATATCTCTGCAGAGTGATTCCAACATTGCTTTATGAAAGAAATGCAAACGTATGCCTGCTTTGATTTCATTCACTCTTTAACAAATATTCATTAAGTTTCTACTATGAGCCCACAGGTACCCTGCTAGAAGTTGGGACATACCAACGAACAACAACAGATACAGCAACCAAGACACAGTCCAGGCCCCTTTCCTCCATCACATATTCCTCAGTGGTGCTCTGTAGATACAGCTTGCTGAGCATAAAGAATGTGGAGTCGCCATTAAGGAAAAATTCCTAGTACATGTGCTTCAGAGCCAGCCATGTTTACTGTCTTTAATCTGTGAACTAGTGACATACACCTAGCTAAGACCCTGCTTTTGAGATCCTTATATGCTTCTACAACACCTTATGTGTCCATCTGTTAATTGCATATATATTTATTCAACACTTACCAAGAGCCAAAGGCCAGACTTGACCCTGGGTAGAGACTAGTGAGAAAGGCATGGTCCTTCTCCAATGTAGAATCTTGCATTTTAATGAGATTTTTTTTTTTAATTGAAGTGTAGCTGATTTACAATACTGGTGTTAGTTTCAGGTGTACAGCATAGCAATTCATTTTTTTTTGAAGATTATATTCCATTATAGGCTATTATAAGATATTGGGTATAATTCCTGTGCTATACAGTAAATCCTTGTTGCTTATCTATTTTATGTATAGTACTTTGTGTCTGCGAATTCCATATAGAATCTTGCATTTTAGAGATGAGTGCACAGACGTGGTCCAGAGGGCAAACACAAGTGACCCTAATTCATACCATTAGGAAGGGCAGCACTGAATTAAAAACCATGCCTAATGCCAAATGCAAGTACGTCCCCTCCTCAGGGATTTTACTCTTCCTGCTGTCCCCTTGGCCTATAACGCTCTTCCCCAGACGGTTGCATGGCTTACTCTTCAGTCAGTTAATTCACATCTCCATTTAAAAGGAACCTCAGAAGCGAGGTCTAACCTCTGAGCCTCAAATGAAATAGGAACTCCTCCTGGCTTTATTCCTCTTCATAGAACTTTCCACTCCTACCAGGACGTTAACTCCAATAGGGCACGTATCTTTGCTCATTTTATTCACTGCTCTATCCCCAGCACAGGGACAGCACTTGGCATACAGTAGGTGCTCAATAAATATGTGTTGGGTGAATAAGCACAGTGTTCTTTTGACCTACCCTTAGGCACACCCATGTCACTCCTGCTGAGGAAGCTTACAACCCTGATACTGCAGAGAAGAGAGACAATGACAAAAATCCAATTCATGAAACGTGAATGCTATGGAAAGAGCTGAGTGGCTGGGAAGCATGCGGAAGGTGACTGCGGCAGTAGGAAAATATGCCAAAGTGTGATTTATGCTAAACAGCAGATGAGTTAGGGTGGTGTACCAGTGTGGCATTAAGTAACAACAGTCACATATCGAGAAATGGAGGGACACAGGGCACATGACATTCAGCCTCAATGTCATGCAGACACAGGTGGTGGGAGGGTGTGGTGAACTAGATACAAACCCATCCAAGGGCGAATGTTGGCCCATATTTGTTGAGTCTTCAGATTTTTAAAAAGAATAAGTAAACCCTGTAGAGAATATAGAAATTAATGATGCCACATTTGGATCAATTCAGAGTTGTTTTCAACACTACTCAGGCTACACTAACATCTAACAGCACCATTCAGAACAGAAGGTCCCAGACCAGCAGCAACTATTGTCTTCTCTGACCCTGTCCCCAGGAGTCACAGCAGTGCCACATGCAGGGCACTGAATGATGTCTTCTTGGGGGTCTTTGCAATTGGCATATAAACTCTAAGAAGGTTCATGCTTTCCTAATCTTCCCTCCTAGAACTGAATGAACAAATATTCCGACTTAACTTTTCAGTTCTTCTTTTTTTAATTTTATACTGGAGTACAGTTGATTAACAATGCTGTGTTAGTTTCAGGTGTACAGCAAAGTGGTTCAGTTGTACATATACCTGTACCTATTCTTTTTCAAATTCTTTTCCCATTGAGGTTATTACAGGATATTGAGCAGAGTTCCCTGTGCTGCACAGTGGGTCCTTGTTGGTTATCTATTTTAAATATAGCTGTGTGTACATGTCAATCCCAGACTCCCAATCTATCCCTCCCCACCGCAACCCTTCTCCCCCGGTAACCCTAAGTTTGTTCTCTAAGTCTGTGAGCAGTGTTTCTGTTTTGCAATCTAAAAATAATGATACAAATGAACTTATTTACAAAACAGAAACTTTTCAGTTCTTAATGAGAGATCATGGGATGCCAACCAATCTTAGGTACAAGACAATGTTTTCTCAGAGTCTCTATGAAGAATTACCAAAACAAAACAAAACAAAATCCCAGCAAAAAACTGCAGAGCTCTGGATGGTACTAGAATCAAGCAGACTCTAAAATAGGTCAGAGAAAGAGCTGTAATTGTTTTAAATTCTTACCAGGCAAAAAATAAAAATAAAATGATCTGAAGGGGGAAAAAAATCACACTCCTATTTTTCTTTATGTATACCTTGTTTGTTCCCCCAAACAAACTTAAAGCAGCTTACGTAAAAGCACACAACACCCCAAGATGAAACAACAGAAAACTAACATGCACAGGTGAAGAAAACAGGATGAAAGACAATTCAAGGGAAAAAAGAATTAAATGACCCTAGGGATAAGATTCGTTCACAAAAGGCAAATAAGAGTCTGCACGTTTTTCTAAAGGTGAGTCACAAACTGCTTTCTAAGCCACGGGGCACAGAGTCCAAGGTCTACAAGGGCCAAGCGGTTAAAGTAAGGAGGTAAAACAAAGGGAAGAGTGCATGCTTTGTTTTAAGGAAAATGGCATTACTTTATTGGATCCCACGGTTGCCATGGAGACATGTGATCCCAGCATTGCCAGATCTGATTTTTCAATAGATGCTGGAAATTCAAACACACTTGTGCGAAATCTTCTCATTTTCCACTGTTGGCAAACTAGTTTTCTTTTGGTTTAAAAAAAAAAAAAAAGTATGGGTTGAAGAAAACATGCCTGTGGCCATAAAGAGGAAGAAGACATGATCAGTTACATGACTAACTATACCCATAAAATAAAAACCCAAAGTTGAGTAGAAGTACAGTCATTTGTGGTATCAAAACCAGAGAGACACTTCTCCCAAGGATCTTCATAAAGAAGACACTGGAATATCCACAAGATAGGCACCCCATACAATCAGGATTCATGGGGCTCTATCTCATGATGACCTTCCAAGGAGACCGAGAGCATAATACTAAGTGTAATGTAATAAAACTAACTGCTAGGGTTGGGGGGAAATGGGGTGGGGGGTAGGGGCAAATTGTCAGGTTTAGAGATATCTGCTGGTCTGGATTATTTCAGGTATAGATTTTACAGTAGATTTCCTTTAACTATTTTTTAACCAGTGAGCACTTTTGATAAATATAAAATCCTCACGCCTTTCTTTAATGTTATTTGACAAATCAGAGTAAAAGCTACCTTGGAAAATGGTTTTTCAAATGACATTGCCTTCTGTTTTTTGTTTGTTTGTTTGTTTTTTTCCGGTACGCGGGCCTCTCATTGTTGCAGCTTCTCCCGTTGCGGAGCACAGGCTCCGGACGCGCAGGCTCAGCGGCCATGGCTCACGGGCCCAGCCTCTCCGCGGCATGTGGGATCTTCCCGGACCGGGGCACGAACCCGTGTCCCCTGCATCGGCAGGCGGACTCTCAACCACGGCGCCACCAAGGAAGCCCCGACATTGCCTTCTTTCCTCATTGTTTTACTAGAGTATTCGGAATAACAGATGAACCTTTATCCTTCGGACTGTAATCCATAAATATTGGTTTTTCTCAGCAGCATTTGAGAAATACTGAGTAGAACCAGATGCAAGGTTAGATCCCCTGACGAGGATCTGGAGTGAGGTATTCTATGGGACCATTAAGTTCAAAGCCATTTGCTTTACTGGACAGTCCATCTAGCAATAGGATTGAACTTTGTGGATATTGAAGAACCTGCCAGTCACCAGCCAAGGAAGGATACAAAGGTAGGACCAAATGTCTCCACAAAAAAAAAAAATTCTGTATCTGTTGCAGGTCACCAACAAAAGGCCAAGCAAGCTCTAGTCCACACGGTGACACACAGTGATGATCCCTGGAATCCCTGGGGTGCTGAAAGGGTGGCTGGGTTCCAAACTGGGCTCTTGACATACCTAGAACTAGTGCAACTTTATTTCATCTGTCTCATGTAGAGTTAGTTCTAATGCTTGTTTTGAACATGCAAATCACATCAGGGGACAATTTGAGCATTACGCACATGAACTTGAGTTTCCTTATGTATGATTTGGTCCACAAGAAACACTAGGTGAACACAGAAAACCACACCCACCTGAGTCAGGCAGTAGAGAAATACACAAAACTTAGACACCGCAAACACCTGCCCGCTACCCTCAGTTTACCATACGTGCTGCACACCACAACCACCCACAGCTTTGCTACAACCTTCCACCCAGTTTAAGACCAGCTTCCTTCCACCACCTCACCATGGTTTACAAGCTGCCACCCTCCCCTCAGCCACCTCCCCAAGCAAACACTAGGTCTTTTCAAGGCAAAGCGCCAAGTTTATGTGGTACTTGCATACTGCTTAACCATTTAGCAAGTGTAAAACTCTACTGCTTTTCTAAGGTTCCTAGCTTTCCTTTTTTTATGTTCTTGATGAAGTTTTTGAGTATTGTGCCCCAGCCCCGCTTTTCCTGTAGACTCTGTGCTATCTATTGCATGATTTTCCATCATCTACTGATTGTTTTAGAAATGAGTATGTTGTATTAGGGAAGAACGGTCAATACTGGGATACTAAATAAAATGTTATTTGAAAGAAAATGATTTCACTAGAATGTAAGTTCTCCTCAAAGCTACCATGCTGCTCCCCCAACTCCAGGGGATACCATTCACGTCATATAAGATGTGTATCATTTTCAGTATAAATTAACTAACTCGGCATTTAACAAATTATTATGTGAAGCCTCATATGTGTCATGAAAGGACTACACTTGAAAGGATGCACGTGTTCACTTTGCAAAAGTAAAGGAAAACAAAAAAATACGTAAAAAAATAAAAATCATTCATCATCTTAATACACAAGCATTTTGATGTTCTTCCTTTCAGTTTTTTCTCTTTGCACATATAACACCACTATCCGGGCCATGTGCACTATTTTGCCTGGTCTATTTATCTTATCTTGGCTTTAAATTGGTCTGCCACTTCTAAATCAAATATGCTTACATTTATTTAAGAAAAAAAAAAAAACTGTTGTCAAATTGACCCAGTCATTTAACATTAACTGAGCACGTACTATCTGTTGAGCACCATGCTCTGTGACATGCAAATCAGAATATTCAATAGACTGGGCTTAACCACCTAGAGAATTTCTTAAAGTTTCCAAATTTGGCATAGTTACAACATTTCTTGCCCTTAAGATTAATTACTATTTTCATTCTAGTTCTAAGATTGGTTAAAAATATAAATTACATAAATAGCACATTTGGAAAAGAAAATGGACTTGTATTATCAGCCGCCTGCAAAGTACAGCTTCAAGAATTGCATTCTGCCCTTTTATCTGTCACCTTTCCAAATACTGTACCACCAAAATTAACGACACAAAACAAAGCTGCATTTGAATATTTCTAAGTAGTAAATACATACAGTAAAGTGTCATGGTGCTTCCTTCGACAGTACATGTACTAAAATTGGAACGATACAGAGAAGATTAGCATGGCCCCTGCACAAGGATGACATGCAAATTCATGAAGCGTTCCATATTTTGAAGGATATATGTATAGCTGATTCACTTTTTTATAAAGCAGAAACTAACACACCATTGTAAAGCAATTATACTCCAATAAAGATGTTAAAAAAAAAAGTATTATGAAGTCTGCCTACCAATTTTCCCTCTTTATTTGTCCAGCAAGGTTATTTTAAGATTTTATTTTGTTTGTGTGTGACTATGGATTTAAGAGTTTAGTAAATTACGTGGAAGATACAGATACACATAAATATATATAGGTGTGTGTTTATGTGTGTGTATGTGTGTGTGTGTGCCTCTGTGTGTATCAAAGACTGGGCTCAAATATATATATTCTTGAATTTTCTTTTCTACAAAATGTGAAATATACATGTAATTCTATATATTTAAGTTAAATTGGCTAACAAGAAACCAGGTGTAGAAAGCTGTTTGGGGTTGTATCTTCTCTTGCCAGTTGATGAGATGCTGGGAAACACTAAGAAATGAGGGCAATAAGCACAAAACCAAAAGAGGTGAGATAATCTAGACACATAATAGTGTGCTCTAAGATCACTGATAAATGATTTACTCTTCTCTTTAAAAATTTTTTTAAATAAAATAAATTTCAAAAAAATTTTAAATAAGCTACTTGGCTAAGTCATTATTCAGGTTCCAAACCAGGGGACAGAGGGAACACTGGCAAAGGTCACAGGGTTACATCTTCATATGCCATTCAGGGGCCAGCCTCCACCACATTTTATGCTTCTCCCTCTCTCATTGAAAAAGACCACTGTCTTACTATGATAACAATTTCCAGGTGGAAGCTAAGCCTTCAGTCAAAATTCCTGTCCCTTTCAAAGTACCTGTGTGTGTGTGTGACGTGCTAGATTAAGGTGTTCTAGCTCACCCTGGGCAATAGCTTTTCTCAAACCTCACAGCAATTCATCTTGGGTACCCATAGAGGCAGTCCTGGAACGGCTGAGTTTGAGAAGGGGTGAAAGTGCACCCCATAACTTTTCCACCAAAGCACATCTCAGCAGAGGAGCCACATCCTTGCAAGGAGCCCTGGAAGCAAGGCCTAGGAGCATGGTCTGAATTCACCGTCAGCAAGGGAGAGGTCTCCTGGCAGCCTCACGTTTCATCTCACATTCTACTCTCTAATATACCCTTGCTTTTATCAGCAGGAAACAGTTCCTAAATCACCGACCAGTTGAATTATTGAGACTTTTGCACCCCTACCCCAAATAGTCAAGAACTATTGATGCTCTAAAATACACGAGTCACTTTAACCTCCAGCTTCATGCAGCCTTTGGCATAGGGCTTCAGACTTCCACTAAGAACATAAGTGTTTTGATTTTTCAAAGCCCTGATGCATGTATTTTCTTTTTTAAAAACATCAACAGCAATTCCCTTACTCCTTTTTATCTATCAGTCTTTCTTGAGGAAGGACTACATTTAGAGCAGATCAATTTTCTCCCTCATGGGTACTGAACATGAATGAACGGAAATCTTGAGGCAAGTTCCCTTCTGAGCCCAGAGAGATGTCACTGCCACTAGGAAAAGCTACCGGCCACCGACATGCCCTGTCCTCACATCACAGTGACTCCTTCAGCTTCAGAGGAAGGGAGAAGGGCAATATATCCACAAGCATGCCTGGCAGAGATGCAATTACGCCCCTCCTGCCCCTCCAGCCCCTCCAGCCCAGGCCCCTTGGCACCCTCTTCCATTTAGAGAGCTACTCTGACCCCATCATTCATCAGCGTGTCCTAAAAAGATACAAAAAAGATAAAGTCCTCAACTGTGCTAGACACCGGAAGAAAAAAAAGCAGCCACAAAATGAAAACTGCCTTTTAGAAGTAGTTACGGTTAAACATTAAAAAAAATATATCACATGATTTTGCTCCCCATACTGTAGCTAATGAAAAGGGGCATTTAGTATCCAGTGGGAAAAGCAGTGTTTTATAATTTCATCAGCAATTACTACAAAGCTCATCGGTAAGAGCTTGGCGAATCCTCACTTTTTCTGACCTCGAGAACCAACATTCTCTGAAGTCAGAAACCAGGGACTTATTCTAATGTTGAATGTTCTCCTGAGTCCCTTTAAAAGAAAATAAAAGAAAAATGAACTTCACATTGACTGATGCATGACATTGTTTTAATCAAAAAAAAAAAAGTGCAAGTTGAAACCATTATAACATGTCATAAAGCATCAGTAATAGCCACTCAGCAAGAACTAAACCATTTTTAAGGTCATAAACAAGCACGTACAGCGCGCTACACTAATTTATTAGAAACATCCTCTTTAAAAGAAAGGGTCACAGAGGGCTCTGGCTCAATCACACTGCTCTCCACACGCCAGCCATAGAACTTATATATGACCTTTGCAATTCCCCTTGAAAATCCCTTCAGCACTCAGACATTTCACTTTAAAAATTAGGGGGAGGTGAGGTAAAGCCATAAAAATCAGTAGCAGGCACACCAGAATATGCTGGAATAAGATAAACGTCTTTCTCATAGAAGAAATGCATGCACTATTAATGAAAAGAATCCAATGCAAAAGGCAACTAGTCACATCTCCTTGACCACTTATATTTTAAACCCAGAAAAGCAAAATCAGACTTACCCTTGGAAGCCATCCTATAGGCTGACTCAGAAACGTAGCCTGTCGACAAGCCAAAAACAGCTACAAACCAGGGCTCCAAAAACTCAGTGGGTTTAATCCTCTCATCCACCTACTAACCCCTGCTAGTACGTATGCATCTGGCTTTTGTTAAAGCACTTCTGCAAACGTACAGAGGATGAGTAATCGTTCAGACTTCGTAAAACATGCCAAACCCATCACTAATAACAGTAGTTTCATTTACTCATCACATTTTTGGGTGCCTTGATTTTATTTTTTTAAGAGAAATGAGTGTTTTTGCTGATGCAAATTCCCTGCCACTAGACCATGCACACATTATCCAAAAGGCAATAGGCTGCCTGGTGTGTGTATAACTTTTTCTGGGTCCTTGTCAGCAGTCAGAAATGTTGAACTAATATGTAAAGGCATAGCCTGCTTGATAAACTGTCTTTTAACATTAATAACACCACTATTTTCCTAAATAAACCCTCCAGCCAATTCTACTCTTTCTTTCATTGAAAAAGGCAATCATTTTATTATAATAATTAGAAATACGAATAAGAAAAATAAGAGATACTCAAGCAAAAATTCACCTCTCACTGTCTCCCCATCCAACCCCTTCTCTTAGAGATATTCACTGTTGACAATTTTCAATGTATCATTCCAGAAATTTCTATGTACATAGTATGCATGTATGTATACACACACACACACAAACATTCTTCAGAAAAACTCTTGGGGACTGAGGAGTCTCAGACATCAGAATTTTCTAGATTTTGTAACAGTAATGAAGTATATACAGAGTGTAATAACCCTAATGAGATCAGAGCAACAGCTCATAATCAACCATATTAATTGAATATTCATGTTTTTTGGAAGAAATATTAAGCGGGATAATAAAGACTATAAATAGCCTCGTGTCATTTCAGGGCAGGTAATTCTGCCAAGTGAGACTTTTTTTTTTAAAAGTCATTCAACATTTAGAAACTTTTGAATTTTGGAATTGTGGATAAGGGATTTTAGCCCTATCGTTTTTCTCCCAGTTACTTACCAAGTTTTGAAAACTTTTTTTTATTAAAAAGGTTCATGATAAGAAATTTTTAAAATACATATGAATAAAATTAAAGTCACCTGTAAAATCCCACCACACAGAGAATCGAGCTTTTATTCACTCGTGTTGAGTGCCTCCTGAGAGTACAGACTCAATAATCCATGACACTAAAAATTTAAAGCAAACATAAATTCTATTTTCTTTCTTTTTTTTTTTTTATTGGAGTATAGTTGATTTACAATGTTGTGTGAGTTTCAGGCATACAGCAAAGTGAATCAGTTATACATATACATATATCCACTCTTCTTTTTTTTTTAGATTCTTTTCCCATTACAGAGGCCATTACAGAGTATTGAGTGGAGCTCCCTGTGCTCTGCAGCAGGTTCTTATTAGTTATCTAGTTTATGTATAGTAGTGTGGATATTTCAGTCCCAATCTCCCAATTTATCCCTCCCCACATCCCCTGGTAACCATAAGTTTGTTTTCTACATTCGTGCCTCTATTTCTGTTTTGTAAATAAGTTCATTTGTACCCTTTATTTCTTAGACTCCACATAAGCAATATGATGTGATATTTGTCTTTCTGTGTCTGACTTACTTCATTCAGTATGACAATCTCTAGGTCCATCCACGTTGCTGCAAATGGTATTATTTTGTTCTTTTTTATGGCTGAGTAATATTCCATTGTATATATGTGTCACACCTTCTTTATCCATTCCTCTGTTGATGGGCATTTAGGTTGCTTCCATGACCTGTCTATTGTAAATAGTGATGCAGTGAACACTGGGGTGCATGTATCTTTTTGACTTATGGTTTTCTCTGGGTATATGCCTAGGAGTGGGATTGCTGGGTCATATGGTAGTTCCATTTTTAGTTTTTTAAGGAACCTCCATACTGTTCTCCATAGTGGTTGTACCAATTTACTTTCCCACCAACAGTGTAGGAGGGTTCCCTTTTCCAAATCCTATTTTCAAACAAGGTAGAAAGTTATACCTGTTTTTAACTAATAATATCCACCTTGCAAAACTGTTCCCGAAAAAGATATGAACTCTTTCATTTACTCATTCATTGATTCAAACATTCATTGAGCTTCTATTATATGCCACACAACATGCTAAATACCAGGTATTTGGGTGGCCTGGATGCAGCATATAAAACTACCAGACATCAGATTAAATGTGAGTTTCAAATAAATCAGAAATATTTCAGTATAGTATGTCCCACATTTGAGACATACATTTTTATGGATACAGTTTTTAAGTATTTGAGATATACTTATGCTTTTTAAATGTCCCACATTTGGGACACACTTATATTAAAATACTACTTGTTTTGATCTGAAATTCAAATTTCACTGGGTGTCCTATATTTCATTGCACAAAAGAGGCAGAGTCCTTGCTGTCATGAACCCTCAGTCTAGTGCTAGGGAGCGGAGGACGGTAGGTGGACAGGTAATAAATAGGCAAACAACTACATACACAGTGTAAATAGAAAAAAGAGCTATGAAGGTGATAAACTGAGCAATTAAGATGGAAATAAAGAAGAATATTATTTAAATACAGAGTTCTTAAGGAAAGGCTTGTCTAGGAAGCTAACTCTGAGGGAAAGAGCATGCTGAAGGAAATAAAAACCTCATAATAGTAGAGCAGCTTGCACAAGACCTAGCCCATAGTATATGCTCAATAAATGTTCATTTCATTCCTTGGCAAGGCTGGGACTTCCTCTCTTGGCTCACCCTAGTCTGGCCCTGTGCCTTGGGATGGAGAAAGATAATAAGAAGGGGTATAGTATATGTGGAGCACCAACGGCTTCCTCCTTCAGAAAGTCTGGAAGCCACCATCTGTCTACAACCTCATGAGAGATATTGAGCGAGAACTTCCCAGCACAGCCCTCTGGAATGCCTGACCCACAGAAACCATGATATCAATAGATAACGAAATGATAGCTATTATTTTCAATCATTATGTTTTAGTATTATTTTTTAAGCAAAAATAGTAACCAAGTGTTGGCAAGAATGGGGACCACCCAGAACTCTCAGACACTGCTGGTGGAAATGTAAATTGAGGCAGCTGCTTTGGGAGACTGTTGGTGGTACCTAGGAAAGCCAGACATACATACATCCCGAGCACCAGCCCAGCTTCCATTCCCACTGGCACTGCTGCACTTCTGGTTCTCGCCATTTCCCACAACACAGCCCCTTCCTCCCTTCTCTGCTGGATTTGCAACACCTCCAGTACCAGTTACACACACAGCCCCCAGACTGATCTTCCTAAAGCTCACCTTTCACGCTGCCATTTGGCTGCTCCAAAAGTCTTTCATATATAAACTTAATAAACATTTGCTGATTGATTACTTGTAAGATTCAAATCTAGAGAGTCTTACTAACTTGGCACTGAGGAGGAAAAGATAGAAAGCAAATAACCCAGGCATTCAGAGCAAGGCAGCTCCTTGAAATGCCCTCCAAAAAAATGAAACCATTGCCAGAAATCCTGATTGTTGTGAAATACATATGTGGAAATACATCTCAAGGACCTACTGCTATCCATTCAAATGGAATGTCTCCAAAAAAAAAAAAAAAAAAAAACTGAGTACTGTTATGATGGAGACAATCAAGATCAGATTTGCATAGTGAAGAATAAATTTCAAACCTGAAAGGTCTTCCGTTGCATGGAAAGGGAAGAGTAACAGTGTATAGAAAACAAAGAGGAAGAAAAAGAGAAAAAGGAAGGGAAGGGAGGACAACCCTTAACCTTCTCTAGAATTTTCTGTTAATGCCCTACTCTCTGATAATTGTCTGGGACCATATCATTAGTGGTGGTAATGGGAGGGAAAACCATAATAATTGTAACTACTCTGTCATTTACTCTGTGACTGCCACATGCAGACACTATACTGAGCCATAAGATGCTTATATTATCATCAGCATTAATGCAACCAATATTTATGCCAGGCACTGTGCTATCTGCTTTACAAGCATCATCTAATTTCATACTCACAGCAATCTTGCAAGATTAGATACTATTATTATTCCCATTTTACAGATGAGGAAACTGAGGGATGGAGAGGCCAGCTAACTTGCCTTAGGTTTTATCCATGAACACTTTGAGGGTCTAGGATAAAGTAAACGGTGAAAAACAATGAAAAAGATTAAAATGTCTCATGGGAATACTTGAAACATGGAAAGAAAAATAAAATACTGAAAATATTGGAAGTCAATTTATGGCAACATAAGAACTGACATTCATGAAACCACAACCAATGGGATGAAATACACACAGAACAACACGAGGAATCTCAGCTAAACTGGCAGAATTTAAGCTCCATTTTGTGCACTTTGAAAGGGAGAATCAGAGCCCATATTCATTCATTTATTCATTTATTTATTCATCAAATATCTATTGAACACCTACTATGTGTCAGACACTGTTTGAAGTGCTGGGGATACAGCAGTGAACAAAGAGACAAAAATCTCTACTTCTATGGAACATTAGGGTGAGAAAGGGAATATGGACAATAAACTTAGTAAATAACTAAGCCATCTAAGGTGTTAAAGGCAGCAAGTGCTAGGGTAAAAATAAAGCACCAAGGACCAAGATAGGGGCAGGAAGGGAATGCTATTTTAAATAGAGTAGTCAGGGCAAGCCCAGAGGGTGACAATGGAGCAAAGGCTTAAAGGAGGTGAGGAGAGGAGCTCTGTGGATGGTTGTAGGTCGAGCATCCCAGACCGGGCCATGCCTGGCATGCCGGAGCAAAAGCGAGGAGGCAGGTCTAGCTGCCACAGGGAAGCCCAAGGGAGAAAACAGGAGATACAACCAGATTAAACAACAGAAGCCAAACTGCAAAAGGCTCTTTGCTCACTGGATACCCATGATTCTTCAGCTTTGAGGGTCATGAATTACTCATAGAAGCTGATGAAAGCTAGGAGCCTTCACCCCAAAAAGTGCGCACACCAAAAATGCTGTCCTAATTTCAGAGGGTTGACATCTCCCTGCTAGACTCCCAAGATCTCAACAACATCCTAGAGGAGATCATAGTCCCTCCAGCTGAACCAAAGAAACACCCTGGATCTAACTTTGTATTTAATGACATCCCAAAGGGAGACAGCAGTTCAGGACAGTGGACACCAAGATTCCTCCAGTCTCTGAGGCTTTGCTTGTTCCAACGTCCTCACCAATCAGGGAGGTCATGCTCAAACACCAACAGCCCTGAGGGAAGCCAACTACATGCCTCACCTGGGGGCTCTTTGCTAGTCACAGGGTTCAGACACAAAACTACATCACTAGTGACCTTAACATCCAAAGAGTAGAGGAATGCATGCAGTCATAGCCCAAGGGGAACTGGATGCATGTGGACCCCATCTACCGCCTTGCAGTTCATACGTGTGTGTGTGTGCGCACGTATGTAGGTACACATATATTTATATATTTTAATTCTCTTCATACAAGCTAGAAGAGAGCAGAGATTGTTTTTTGTTTTGTTTCGTTTTGTTACTGCTGAATCCCCAGTGCTTAGACCAGTATCTGGCCCACAGTTAGATGCTCATTAAATAAATAATGGTTGAATGAATGAATAAATCCAAAGAATTACTTCTTTGCAAATCACTCTAGGAAAGCAGTGGATCAAGATGTCACAACTGAATAGACAGAATAGTTATGTTGGAAAGGTTCAAGGATATGGTTAACTAGGGATTAGAAAAGCCTGATGCAACATGAGCACAGTATTCCATGTCATAAAACATGCCTAGGGAAGATTAGAAATTATACCAGCTTTCTGCCTCAGTCACGCAAGTTTCTCACCAATGCTTCTCAAACCATTTGTAATTTGTGGTTTGCATCAGTTTGTCTGTTGTTTTTTTTTTAATTTCAAATCCAACACAGATCAATTCTTTTTTTTTTTTTTTTTTTTGGTGGTATGCGGGCCTCTCACTGTTGTGGCCTCTCCCGTTGCGGAGCACAGGCTCTGGACGCGCAGGCTCAGCAGCCATGGCTCACGGGCCCAGCCACTCCGTGCCATGTGGGATCTTTCCGGACCGGGGCACGAACCTGTGTCCCCTGCATCGGCAGGCGGACTCTCAACCACTGCGCCACCAGGGAAGCCCCAGATCAATACTTTTGTAAACATAATAAAAATGAATTCTAAGACAAATGAAATGAAAAACAAAACAGACACACAAATATGCAAGCCCAAATTTGTATTAGTTTCAAGAGACCTAAAAATCACTCTGTCCAATTGTTATAAAGGTTTCTGAACACTCAATATCTGTTCATACCTCACTGCTGACCGACACATAGTTCATGAAACAGTCTAGTCCATGAATCATACTTGGAGTAGCATGACTCAGATCACACGCACACACACACACACACACACACACACACACACACACATATATAGGAGATTCCAGCATTCACTTCAGATGCTAATGCTTTTGCTTTCCAGCTGATAATGAGAAAAATAACGTTCTGCTTCTATTACATTTCTGTCACATACTTATTTCAACTATCTAGGAATAAAATTATCAACTCCATGATGCTCATTAATATCAAACTCCAAGAATATGTTAAAATATTGACTACACCTCACTTCAAATTATCCCAAGATTTAAACATAGAAATTAGGAACAGATTGTTCATTTTATAACAGATCCTACATTTAGTAGAATAATTATAATGAGATATATTTTAAGTATCTAAATATGATGGTGATTTTATATTAATCCATTTAAAAAATGTAGTCTTTATATATTTACCTCCTATATCTATATATCTGCAGCTTTTCAGAAATATATTTATTGTGCAAACTAGTATAAAGAGGTTTTTAAAATGCTACTAAAATGATATACGCTTGGGCCACAAGTATTTTCCTTTACCTATTCTAAGTTTGTTAACATTACCTACTTGAAAATTATCCTATATAACCTAAATAAAATTGGATTAAATATAATTTATAAACAAAACCAACATATGACTCTTCTAAGAAGTAAACAGATTTTTTCTTTAAATTATCCTTTATCCCAAAATACAACCTCTGAAACTATATAAACATAATCCTGAAATTTCTAGCCATTCACAAAGCTTCCTTAGGTCGGAATGAGTTAATGATTTTCCTCACAGTCCAACTAAACGTGCATTCCACAGGAAAGCCTGCTTGAGGCTGAACACAGAGTCAATACTCACTAATTCACTTCTTAGCTGGCACCCAGGCAAGTAATCCTAACTTTGGGCCAACTGTAAATAAAGGCAAGGATATTCCTGATGGTACTTATAACATGAATTTTCTAGAGGTAGAATTCAAGACTGTTGCCTTCAAGCCCCACAGAGCTTCTATCACATCATCTGGCAGAAGGAGTAAATAATATTGAATTACAGAAGGAAACTGTTGATTCCTCATTTCTTACAGGTCACTGAGGCTCAGATATACAAACCCCTTATTGCAAGGATTTTGCATCTTTGGGCAAAGCAAAGTAAAACAGCTGACTAAGGCAAAATAAGAAAAAACAATAAGCAAATGGTATTATAATGGTGCACCTATACAGCAAAAACTGAAAAGTTAACTCAAGAATGAAGTCTGGTAAAAAAAAAAAAAACTCTCCTTCAATACCTGCACCTATACCTGGATTATAATAGGCAGGTAATAAGTGCAGTATTGGAGGAAGTAAGATAAAGAAGATTCAAACAAAGCAAGTGCAAGCTCTGAAAAACATAAAAACACTGTGCACAACAACAGAATGCAGACGGTGAATTATGCTGATGCTTTGTTACAATTTAGAAAAGCTTAACTTGAAACATAATAGCAACTTCCATTCTTTGAGAACTTACTATGTATCAAGCGCTGTGCAGAGCATCCATCATTTCATGCGATTTTTTCCAAAACCCTGCAAGACTGGAATTAGTACACCCACTACAAATAAGGAGACAGGCTCAAGGATGGAAATAACTTGACTGAGATTAAAGTCAAACACATTAGATTAATGTGTTTGTCTAATTCCAAGCTTGTGCCCTTAACCTCACATCTCACTGTCTTCCAATGTCCAAACATTAAGAAATAATAATGACGATGACAAATGTTCATAGCTGCACCATTTGTAAATGCCCCAAACTAGAAAACTCCCTAAATACCCATCAACAGGAGAATGGACAAATAAATCTCAAAAAATGTATGCAATAAAATACCATATAATCATGAAAGTGAATCAGCTACAACTATCCACAGCAACACAGATGAATTCCTCAAACATAATCGTGATGAATAAGTGCCAGGCACAGGTAAGTACCTATGTGTGGCTGTATGACTGAATCCATTTCTATAAAGCCCAAAACAGGCAACATTAATCTATGCTGTTAGGAGTCAGGATGGTGGCTACCATTCGGAGGGGTAATGACTAAAGGACACAGGAAGGGAGCATCTGGGGTGCAGATGTCATTTGATTAATTGATCTGAGCGCTGGATAACAGGAGTCCAATTTATAAAAAACTCATCACGCTATACACTTAACAATAAGCACACTTTTCTCTACATAGATTACACTTCAATAAAATATTTTTTAATCAAAAGAAGATGCACCTACTTAAGGCATTTCCTCCTTTATCCTTTTAATGTATTTAGACTCAAATATTCTTTAATAAAGCACATACTATATCTTCCCAAGCTTTACAAATCTTAAGTACAAATGTAAGAAAATAAATCATTAGAAGAATGGAATAATGCCATTTGTAGCAAAATGGATGAAGCTAGAGATCACCGTCTTAAGTGAGTAAGTCAGACAAAGACAAATATCACATGATATCACTTATATGTAGAGTCTTAAAAAATGATACAAATGAACTTATTTACAAAAAAGAAATAGACTCACAGACATAGAAAACAAATTGATGGTTACCAAAGGAGATAGCGGGGGGAGAGGGGAGGGTAAGTTAGGAGTTTGGGATTAACATATACACACTACTATATATAAAACAGATAAACAACAAGGACCTACTGTATAGCACAGGGAACTATACTCAATATATTATTAACCTGTAATGGAAAAGAATATGAAAAAGAATATATATATGTATACGTATAACTGAATCACTTTGCTGTACACTTGAAACTCACACAACATTGTAAATTAACTATACTTAAATAAAAAAATAATTATAAAAAATAAAAATCATTAGAGATTTTTAAATAGACTGGAGTTGGGGGAAAACAACTGACTAGGAGTCCAAAACCTCTGTCTGGGTGTATTATTCTGTTCTCTCAATGCATACTCTTGAGAGGAAGGCATTTATCCTCTCCTGTGGTCAGTATCCTCATCCAAAAACTGAAGGAATCAGACCCAATAATCCTCAAGGCACCTCACAGTCTTTTTCTGAGCCCTACACTTGCTCGTATCACACTGCTGCAGCATTCACACAGAAAAGGGGAACAAAAGAGCAACTGCTTGCAACTCTATCACATGATACAAGGGTAGAAGGAAACAAACTTGACATGTACATTTAATCAACCTTTGATTATCAATGTAAGATATTACAGCTCTGCAGACAATCCCCAGAAACTGAATTATATCACTCACCACTGGATCTCACAGCAGCCTTGTTCACACACAAAGGTCCCACACAAAGCAGTATGGTCAAGTTGTCAGACAAAATCTTTTATGGATTTTTTACTCTAGGGTCATCAGCACCACCAACCTCCACGTTTACCACAGATAATTGCATATTTCCAGTTTTCCCTAAGATCTGGTCATTCAATCAGAAAAACGCAGAGAAATATACAATAGCTTATGTTGCAATACATTCTGATTTCATGCTCCTTTGTACAAATCCATTAGACCTCTTACCTTCTTGCCATGCAAGAACAGAAACCTAACGCTGCTGATGGGACCCTGTATTAGTCAGGGTCCAATCAGGAGAGAGAAGCCACACAGTAATTTGAATGGAGGAAGTTTAATATAAGGAATTATTAACTGTAACAGGGAATTAGCTTATAAGAAGTAAACAAAACTCTAAAGAATATAGGAATGGCAGATATAAGGAGCAGTCACTACCCTTAGGGCTCAGAGTCTTCCTCCCCAGGGCTGAGATCCAGGTCCTTTGAGCTCTCTGCACGGCAGGAAACTCACTGCGGTGCTGCACCTGTGGAACTTACTGGACTCCATCCTCTAGGATGCCAGGGAAGGCTATTCACAGAGAGGTGGCCCACCAGAGGCACTCCGCTCCAAATGTCCTCAAGTAAGAACGCCAGAGGAAGCTGGTGGCTACTACATGCAGCTCTGGCCACCAGGCACTACGGGAACCAGGCACTGGAGAAACACCCATCCATTCAGGGCCACGGGCACTGCAGGAAACAAACACTGACAAAACTGATTTAGAGGGAGGAAAATTCACTTTCCAAGAGGCAGACAAGTCTGACAACAGCAGGAATAAAAGAACTACTTCCAAGTCAGGTGCAGGGTTCTTGTTTCCTGGGATACATCTCAACTGTCCTCTTTTTACTTGTATGCTGAGTTGGTCCCAAATCACTTTTTAGATGGTCCTTAGCATGGCACAGCTTTGCTAATACCAGTCTCCTGACAAACGATGACAGACTTTGAATATAAAGTCACTCACTGAGCCATAAATAGTGTTGCTCATATTTTGACCTTTGCTTAGCCATTCACACGAATGTGGTAACTGTTCTGTAACAGGATAATTTCAGGCCTGTGTGTGTGTCATTAGTGGTCTTTTGCCCAAGCTCTGGTCATTCTGCTAACCAAAATGCAGGCTGGAGAGCATCTTTGGAACCAGAAAAGAAATTATATTCAACTACTTATATGCTAGGAGAGCAGGATTAATGATCAGGTAGTGTCATAAAGGATTCCAACAGCAGGAAAGATCGAAAATAAACACGCGAACACTGGTCAATAAGTCACTTTGGTACAGATCACAAAACGCAGGCGTTCTAGAGAACATCAGATCTGGGGAAAAGACCTTGATGCTAAAAGAAATAAAATAATCATAATCCATATTTCCAGAAAAGAGGAAAAAAGCATAAAAGACTAAGGTTCAAAACCCAACTATATGGTGCATATAAGCAACTAACCTTAAGTAGAAGGACACAGAAAAACTGACTGAAAAAGTAGAATGAAAATAAACATTCCATGGGAATTCCCTGGCAGTCAGTGGTTAGGACTCTGCGCTTCCACTGCAGGAGGCACGGGTTTGATCTCTGGTTGTGGAACTAAGATCCCGGAAGCCATGCAGTGTGGCCAAAAATAAATAAATAAATAAAAATACCACTCTCTCACTTCGTCCCAGCAGCATTGACATATATACACTACCAAATGTAAAATAGACAGCTAATGGGAAGCAGCCGCGTAGCACAGGGAGATCAGCGGGGTGCTTTGTGACCACCTAGAGGGGTGGGATAGGGAGGGTGGGAGGGAGACGCAAAAGGGAGGGGATATGGGGATATATGTGTACATATAGCTGATTCACTTTGTTATACAGCAGAAACTAACACACCATTGTAAAGCAATTATATACCAATAAAGATGTTAAAAAAATAAATAAATAAAATAAAATGTTATTAAAAAAAAGAAAAGAAATATTCCTTGTGAACACCAACCTAATTTAGGACTCAATAAGCCTGAGTTGAATAATGAATGAATTTCAGTTGGGGCCAAAAGAGACTTTGGAAAAGAAATAAAATAGAAAAATAAGGAAATCACAGGGAAAGCAAACACTGTTCTGTGTTTGTGTGTGGGCGGGTGGGAGGGTGCATTTGAAACCTGGGAAATAACTTAGTCACCGTTTCACAGCACAGTCCAAGGAAGGAAGAATAGAGGGTGAGACGCACAGAACCCCCTCTGTTGCTCTCTATCTCACACTCAGCTGCTTTGTCTTCCTGGGACTTAACCTTCCAGTTTCTTATTTCCATTCGATTTGGTTAGGTTTGGTCTTTTTTTTTTTTTTTTCCATAGGAAGCTAAGCTCTTTGAAGGCAGAAATGTCTCTCTTTTTTTTAACTTTATTTCCCCAGTATCTAGGACAGTGCTAGGAACAGAACAAATACTCAAGAAATATTTGTTGGGTGAACTAACAAAATCTAAGAAAGGAACTTTTATTTGATTATATATTGAGTACCACGTGTTACATAGCAAGCACATTCTAAACCACGGGCTGGTAAAAATTTTAGGCTTGGTGGGTCCCATATGGTCTCTGTTGCATGTTTTTTTGTTTTTATTTTTACCTTAAGTGTTTGAAAACAACCATTAATTGTAAAAACCATTCTTAGTTCTATGGCTAATACACACATACATACATATATACATACACACATACACACACAATCAACTTAATCTGGCTTGTACTTCTGCTTTCATGGACAGATTTTTTTTTTCTTTCCTATTCTAAACAGAGTATTCAGGAGCTAATATTAGCTTTGCCGCTATCTACCTATGTTTTCTTTTAATTTTTTCAGTCTAATTTGATCCTATTGAAGGAAAACAATAAATTCAAGGGCCTGAAACAATAAAACACAAGGTAAGCAAGTTCAGAACTGCAAGAGAGAAGCCACCTTGAATCCAAGCGTACAGTTTCTGCCATCTCTCCTTGCTTCCCATACATGCTACTCACTAGATTTTAAGTTTCAGCAACCTCATTAGTTTTTCAGGCTTTATGACTCAAGCTCAGGGGGTGGGGGGAGAGGGCAGCGACCCACAAAACAAAGACTTCAATGTCTCCAGAAGTTGAGAAAATTCCAGCATTGTCAGGACAGATGCTATTTATAACCCGTTTAATGTGTACGCTCCTGAATGCATTTTCTACGGCGAATATCTGACCTACGCTTCTGAATTCCTGGCTTCCGCAATGGTGAAGGCGGCAAGCAGCTAAAAGTCTGACGACTAAAGGGGGAAAAACAATGAACTCCGCGCTATTACTATTTTATAACATCCGCCATCATGTGACAGAATTAAAAGGTTCCTGTTTTTGACTCACCTTCGACAAGAAAGTACCTCATTGCTATAAGCTTTGAGCTTAAGTTACTGGAAAAATGTAGGGTCGGAAAATATCCTACAACAAACGCTTTCAGAGAAAAAAAAAAAGTTATGGAAAACCCCATTTAACTTTTTTCCAGAAAAACCCCCCCACACAGGAATAGATGCCAAGCACTCATACTGAATGTGTGTATACACGGCCTATAACTGCACACATATTCTATGCTTACGCTTTTCTCTATTGCACAAGGGTAGGGCTCTTCGGGAAGGAAGGTATCTTGACCTGCCTGCTGTCCAAAGGACAGCGTGCTGGGCAGCCCGGCATTGCCGCAGAACCTCTGCAGTGATGGATGACAATGGACTCTGCAAGCCCTGCACATTACCTCCATTCCATTCATGGATCCCAACCAAATTAATTTTCTCCTGTGCCAATTCTATCACATCCCCTGGGTTTACAAAGAAGTTTTACCAGGCCATCAGAACCCAAAAGGGAATGAACGTTTTCGTCCTGGCAGAAACTTAAAATAGAGCTTAAAAATAAAACAATGGGAATGAATTTTTAGCTCTGCAAAGCTCTTAGTTTCTAGAAATTTCTTGTACAACTGAAAAAAAAAATCCCACTCTTGCTTTTACTGCTCCATTTAAATGGCAAGTTATGAAGAAACTAATTTAGAAAGTTCAAGCTTTTCATTCCAGATCTGAACTGACATGTATTAAAGTAAACAGTCACGTCAAAGTATAAGTAGGACCAAGTTTCATGTAGATCCCTGGTAAAGATTCTACCCGAAACAGCACTGCCCAACAAAAATATAAAGCGAGCCACATACGTAAATTTAAATTGTCTAGTAACCATATTAAAAAAAAAATGAAGCAGGTGAAATCAATTTTATCTTATTTTACCCAGTGTGCCCAAGAGTATTTCAACATTAATCAAAATTAAAAATTATTATGAGGGCTTCCCTGGTGGCGCAGTAGTTGAGAGTCCGCCTGCCGATGCAGGGTACATGGGTTCGTGCCCCGGTCCGGGAAGATCCCACATGCTGCGGAGCGGCTGGGCCCGTGAGCCATGGCCGCTGAGGCTGCGCGTCCGCAGCCTGTGCTCCGCAACGGGAGAGGCCACAACAGTGAGAGGCCCGCATACCGGAAAAAAAAAAAATTATTATGAGATATTTTACATTATTTTTTCATATAAAAACTGGTGTGCATTTTATAATTGGAGAACATCTCAACTTGGACAAGTCACACTTCAAGTGTTTAATAGCCACATGTGGCCAGGGCTACCATATTGAACAACACAGCTTAAAGGCTTCTCTTATGCTTCATTAACTTCACTCTTCCAACCCAGAAAGTTCTAGTTGGAATGACAAAGCTGTCAATGGGAAAAGAAGATATTCTGAGAAGTATTTCAACTTCTTGGACAACTTCACACTCAGGCTCACTCTCTGAGACAGCCACACTTGGGGCCATCTGTTACAACGGATCAATGCCCACCTGAAAGAAGTTACCAGCTTCTAGAACCAGACATGCAACCGCAGCAAGAAGATTCTCCAAGCTTAAGCAGTTCCAAATGCTGAACTTCTGAACTTCATTTTTCCCAGGTGCTGCATCTGGACATTTAGCAGGGCTTAAATTAGTACCATTTTTGAGATACTGTCTTTGAAAGAGGGAAAAAAACCAAGGCTGAACCTTTTTTTAGGATGGGCCTTTGAGGAAGAAGGTTAAAGGAAACACTAGCTAACACTGGAAGAGACACTGCGCCCTTCACATGCCATTTTTTAAAAAACAAATCGTGACTCTAAAAGTCCCTTCAGTGTGAACCTTTTATTCCCATCAGAGCCTCAAGTGAACAACTGTAGTTGCTTTTCTTAAAACATTATAGTCTTCTGATGTACATATCTTTTTCTTCTTGAGGGTGAATCCTACTGAAGTTTTAACCTATTAATCAGACAGGATTAGAAACAATGTAGTTGATGAATGCTGATTTTCATTTGACACACTCACTCTTCTCTGATTTTTTTCCAAACTATGTGCTCCTTGTAAGAAAATTTAAAATCAATTTAAAAGAACATGAACCTATTTTAATGCCCATAGACTCTAACATTACTTCTGACTTTAAAATATACCTTTGACTCCAAATGCTCTTAATGTTTTATGAAAATAGTCATAAAATTCCCAAATGTTTTATTAAAATCCAGTAGTTTCCATTAAAAAACTTAATATCTAGTGAGAATATGGAAGTCAAAAGCTCAAACTGTACTTCATTCACGTATTCATTCAACAAATATTTATTTACTGCCTACATTATACCAGACGCTACACACATACTACAGAGGTGCTGGGGAAAGGAAAAGAAACATGGTCTCTCCTTAGCGGAGCTTAAAATCTAAGCTGTAAGATGAATAAGTAAGTAATAACTGTAAGAATTTGAGCATTAATACTGGGGAATTGTAGAAAACAGACAGATAAGGAGAAAGAGAGAGAAGGAAAGAGGGAGGGAAGAAATGAGAGAGATAGATGATAGATACATACATACAGACAGATAAATACATACATACACACATACATATATAGGCAGGGCTGTTAAAGCTCAGATTTGATGGATGATAAGAAAGTCAGCCAAAAAAACTGAGGGAAGCAGGGAGGGAGTTATAGATGAAGGGAGAAATCAAGTGGAAACACCTGGAATGAAAACCAGCGAATGAACAGGAAACCTGAGAGGAAACAAAAAAAGAAAAAAGCAAGCAAAGTATGGCTGGATGGCAAAAAGAAAGAGTAGGTGATGTTTGGGAGGAACAACAGGGGGGACTTCATAGGTCTCCTTAAGTTGTACGGACTACGTTCTAGCAGTGAGAAGCCACCTCGGAGTTTGAAGATTTGAACGGCTCAGAAGAGAGGAAATTAGATGGAGAGCATAGACTGGCCCAGGAGAAAGTACCTGCACTCTGATTCCCAAAATTCAAACTGAGGTAGACCACCCACCAAGTTTTATCCTAATGATAAATGCTGCAAATATATATACAGATGGAGAGGTATTCCTGGTCCCGAAGCATAACTTTATATTCTGCAATTGTCCTGGAGTAAGACAATAACGAATTTTATAATCACATTCCCGGAAACATCCCCAAAGTCTTGATATAACATGAACCAAGGCACTGAAGCAAAGAGTTTTACTTCCAACTTGAACACTTGTTATTATATTTGTTTTTAAGATATATATCAAATATACAAAGAATATAACAAATCCCCATGTAAGCACCTTTCAGATCTTAAGATGTTATTCCAAATTTCTAATTCAATTTTTGTCAGAAATAAAATATCAGGGATTCAATTTAAGACTTTTTGTACCCCTGCCTGTTCTCCCTCCCATTCATTTCTCTCCTCACAAAGAAACTGCTTTCCTGAAATTGCTGTTTCTTTCCAAGCCAACTTTTTCATGCACGCACACACACACACACACACACACACACACACACACACAGTCATTACGAGTACATGGCAATGTTCTACACATATTTTAAAACTTAACCTAAGTGACACCTATCCTACCCATCATACTGCGATTTGTATGTTTAATTCAATAGTTTTTTTAAACATGCACATCAGGATTATGTGAAGGGGTAAGACAGGTTTTTAAAATTATGGAACATTTCAGGGGTACCAAAAAGAACGAGGACAAATATAATAAACACATCCATCACACAGCCTAAGAAACAAAACATTAAAGATATAATCAGGTTGATTTTCAAAGGCATTTTGCACAGTCTTCAGGAGTTTTGCATCCCTAAAGTCTATATGAGTAGTTTCAGAACAAGCATCAACTCTTGGCTACCATGCCTGGAAGTCATTAGTGAATTTTTCTGTAACTTCTCTGACAGTTCTTCAAGCAGAGGAATGGAAAATGTCTATGTTCTCCTTGATCCTATCACACTTCGGGGACAATTAACTGTCACAAGAAATGTGGTACCTTGACTTTCTAACCCAACAGCACTTTCTTCCCATGTAACATCCTCACTTAATGCCGCAAATACAGCCAAATACCACCACCACCATCACTATCATTACCTTCATCGTCGTCATCATCATCAACATCATAGAACGAGCCTTAACATGTGTCAGGAGCTACACTAAGCATTTTACTTGCACTATAAAAACTAATGCTCACAAAACCCTATGACTTAGATATTACTATGTCCATTCTGCAGATAAGGCAACTAAGTCAGAGAGACGTTAACAAACTGCCAAAGATCAAAAGATAGTAAATGCTGGACGCTAAATTTGAAGTCCACATGTCTAAATCTCAACCTCTGATCTTAACCATTACATAAAAATTACATTAGAAAAAAATTCCACTTTCAATCATGCAGAGTAACTGGTACCACATTATCTCTCCCTCTGTAATTAACTAGAAAATTAGACAAAATATATGAAACAACCGTTTTCACTCATTAAACAATAGGCATTTCAGGACGGTGATCCCTGAAGGAAGAGAAACAAATGAGATGAGCAATACAGCCACCTAAGAGTTCTGCCTAGAAGTACTTTCCAGATTGTGAGGCAGAGAGGGGCAACCTAGGCAGAGCAGAGCAATCTCAGTGAGCTGAGAAGAAAAGGTTGAAATCTGGGGAGAATGAGGTAGTTAGAATATGTAAGACAGAGTACAAGAAAGGAAGGAGTTGTGCAAAAAAATAGAAATCTGAAATCTTCCTATGGGTCTCCCTGCGCCTTTAGCTCAATAGCAATACACAAATGCAGAGGGTGAAACTCTGCAAGGCTGGGCAAAGAATAACTACCAGAGAAGAATGACTACCAGGAAGAAAACCTCTACTGGGAAGCTATAAGCAGAACAGCTTTCAGAGCTCACAGAGCGCAGGGAGACAAAGTCCAACCTGCCTGAGACTTCATTAAACACCTGCACCATTCAGTGGAGACCCCAGAAAGGCCATACCTACTGTCCAGAAAGGTATGGCCTTTGTGGAGAGTAGGGATAAACCAGGCCCTACGATAAGACTACACAAGATCCACTCTCACAAAATATAAAAACAACCTCAACAGAATCAAGCTGATCCCCAAGTAAACTAACTGCCTGCCAGGAGAAAACTCAACCTTTCTTAAAGGAAGGCGACAAAATCCAGAGACGCAACAGCATAATATTCATAATGATTATCATTTAATAAAATATTACTAGATATGTGGGCAGGAAAGACTTATTAACTCAGCAGGCCTGGGTTGCTCAAACCCTGCACATTCCAAAGGTAGGCCTGTCTTCAGGACTGACCTTCACTGGCTTCTAGGCGATAACCTCAGAGCCCTTGGAATATTCCGCTTGACAAGAGTGTTTTTGTACGTCTGAGCTCTTGAGCCACGCTGTCTTATGGTGAACATCTCTTTCTGTATGCCTGAGGCCTTGGGCCATGCTGTACCAGTTTACCAGGAAACGTTACCCTAGATAAAGCTTTCCTAACTTTTGTTATCTTTTTAAACTCTTTTTTCTCACTTTTGAGATTTAGGGTGAATACCTGTTTTTGCTGGGGGGGAAAGGGCTGGGGGGAGTGGGTGCAGTCAGA
The DNA here is from genome assembly GCF_964270905.1 of Leucopleurus acutus. Classification (NCBI taxonomy): domain Eukaryota; kingdom Metazoa; phylum Chordata; class Mammalia; order Artiodactyla; family Delphinidae; genus Leucopleurus; species Leucopleurus acutus. The sequence continues at coordinate 21,164,362 of NC_139153.1, forward strand.
GCGGCTAAGGTCAGTCACAGGGGCATGACACGACCTCCAAAGAATCTCCAGAGCAGCAAGGCTCAGGTAAACATCCTCGGTCGGCAACACTTTGCATGTGTTACTACACATTGTTGCTGGAAAATTAAGTGAACCCCAATGTGACTCCACTGGAAAGAGACACCTGAAAGTGTTGCACTTGTTTCTACATGAACCAATAAATTAACAGCTGGCACATCTCTGGATATAAAGATACCAAAATTTCAGACTACAGAGAAAAATGGCCGTAAAATTGACAGGTTAAAAATACAGAATGGGGAAAGACTTACTGAATGAATCGATGAATCAATATTTCAGTTATACTTTATAAAACGTACCACAAGCCTGGGTCATCAGACACTATGAATGCATCATTTTGGGAAGATGATCAAAAGCCTGTGGAGAAGTGATTCTTTGACAGGGAAATCAAGAAGTTGCCCTTTCACACAACTACCTGATGAATGGTATGTAGCTCTGCTCCTGGTTTCTAGGAGCCAATCATACACCATTTAACCCACCGACAGAAAGTTAAATGAAACAATACTCAATCGTAATATTGATAAGCATATAATATCTTCCAGGGACACTTAAATTAAATACTTAATAGCCCTCCATTAATGTGTCCCTAAAAAAGAATGGATCAGCAACCCTCTTCCAGTGCCCTATTACAGAATTTTATCTGTGATCCTTAAGTATTTTCACTTTTTGTTCATAACACCAACCAACAAAAAACAAAAGCACCCTCTGAAAATTACTGATTTTCCACTGCACTTAACTCTGTAAACTTTAATCAACTTATCAGTAAGTCTTTTTTTAAAATAATTTTATTTATTTTTGGCTGCGCTGAGTCTTCGTTGCTGCGCGCGGGCTTTCTCTAGTTGTGGTGAGCAGGGGCTACTCCTCGTTGCGCTGCGCGGGCTTCTCATTGTGGTGGCTTCTTTTGTTGCGGAGCACGGGCTCTAGGCGCGTGGGCTTCACGCCCACGCGTGTTGTGGCATGTGGGCTCAGTAGTTGCAGCACATGGGCCCTAGAGTACGCAGGCTTCAGTAATTGTGGCACGCAGGCTCTAGGGCGTACAGGCTTCAGTAGCTGTGGCATGTGGGCTCAGTAGTTGTGGCTCGCGGGCTCTAGAGAGCAGTCTCTGTAGTTGTGGCATGTGGGTTTGGTTGCTCTATGGCACGTGGGATCTTCCCGGATCAGGGATTGAACCTGTGTTCCCTGCATTGGCAGGCGTATTCTTAACCACTGCGCCACCAAGGTAGTCCGGTCAGTAAGTTTTTACAAAGAACAGTTTTTCATGCTCCATTCATACTTCACTGGACATAATAAACTTCATACCTTTTAAAGAAATCTTAAGTATTTGGCTGCTACATAACTCCATAAAAGCAGCTAATGATTCAAGAAACCCGTGGTCCAATGTCAGATCTACGAGCAGCATTTGATAATCTTCCTTTTCTGTTAAAGCAATAGAAAACAATTTGGAACACAAGGAAAAATGGCCTAGGTCTTTCCAGCGGTAAAATCTATTTTAAAAATCCTCATGCTTGTGCCTCTGATATAAACTGAATTTGTAAGTGGCTCCAAGAAAGGGAATGATATTCATGCCCCAATACATTAGGAAATATAAGAACCCTTCCAGGAGGGAAAAATTATTCCACTTGGTGTAAATAAATGCATAAATGATAGAAATGACTGTGTATACATTCTACCTACTGACCAATCAAATTTTCCTTTTATTTTGCTTCATCTTTCTTAATTACCCAACTGTGTCAATGAAAAGTTACCTTGTAGAGTAACACAGAAGGATGAGAAAATCCTGTCTGAGCCAGGCTTCCAAATGCTAAGCGTGTTCACTGCTGGGCCAATTTCCCTCAGTCCTAAACTCTGGACACCCTTACGATTCCTATCATAAACGTTTCCCAGTGTCTGCCCAGCCCACTGAGTGGGAGACCACAAAGTGATTTTAGGATGTGCCAGCTGAGGACAAGAAGGAAACCAATGAGCTAAATCGCTTGCACTCATGACCCAATCCTTACTCTTCACTGAAGCCAAAGAAAAACAGTAACTTTATCATTAACTCATAACACACAGAATTCTGTTGATATTACCCATATTTGCAGAACTTCATGAAAAAAAGTGAACTGTATCTAATAATATATATCAGAAAAACCCTATGAGACAATTTAGGCAACAAATAACTAGAAGTTCTAAGAATGAAATAATAACCAGTGAAAGAAAAATCAAGCTGTGAAAATTAAAAACTGACAGAAGGAAAGAAATAGTCTATTTAGAGTTAAATCAATACTTAAAAACTTGGTCCTTCAGGCATATTTTATAACTCTGCTTTCTCTTCTCTACTATCTCTGTCTCTGAGAGCAAACATCTCAAAACTTGCCTTCTCCAAATACGTTAACAAGGCGAGCCCCTCACTGACATACCCTTTTACCTTTTCAAAGCATTTCTACAACTGTTATCTAATTTTTCATTACACCATCCCTATGAGATTGCACCATTCCCATTTTAGACCAGCCTGCTAGTGTCAAGCACCTTGGATAAGGTCACTGAGCTATTTTGGGACAGAGCTAAGACTCTAACTCACTATCCTCATTCTTTCCACAATATCGCACTATTTTGCTTATTCTCCTTACCCCATTTCTATTTTTATCATTGCCCCATTTGTTTCTCCAAAGTTTCTACTAACCTAATGTTCTACTCAAAGCATATGGAGTTGCAAAGGACAGAAACCCACTGAGGGGAGTACAACAAAGGAGAAATGATAAGGACACAGCAGGCCACCTCACAGTTGCCTGAGGACAGGAATTATACAGCTGGGACCCTGGGGACTGGAACTGGGATGAGGTCAAAGACAAAGCTCTCCTTGCCGTCTCTCTCATGGGTCATCTTGCTGCATTCTCATGACATCTGTGCTTCGCCTCACACACCTACCCTAGGTAGTCTCTCTTTACACAGTCGGCCTCAGTCCAGACGTGGTCCAAGGTTATCATCAAACTCTCCTGCCCCTTCCTCATTCTTCCATGCTTCACAGACTGTAATAAAGTTTTTTTACTTTACTCCAACTCTCTCAAGAGTGAGTTAGCTGTCTTTTGGCCAGATGACGGTCTGACAGACTTTGGTTGGATGTCCACCACTGGTTTGATTAGCTATGGGAAAGGGAGAGAACAATACAGCAGGCCAGGAAATCATCCTGGTAACAGGGTAATTCATAGACTGGGGCATTAAAATAATACATTATAACAGAGCAAAATGCTAGTATTGCCATTAACCAAATCCCTCATTTTAAAGATGAGAATTCTGAGGTCTGCATGGTAAAGTGACTTACCTAAGCTGACACAGATGCACCATGGCAGTCATACCTACAGTCCACATATCCGATTCTTTGAAGCCACATATTTTATTCTGAAACCTATCATTGAAACTGGTCAATCCATAGTTAATGATAGAGCTCCTCTCTCACATCAAGCTAAACATCCTGGTATGTCAATAGCAAATCTACCATTAACCACAATGTGTAAATACTCATGAAATATTACTACCTTTAAAGCAGTACACCTCAACCATAGATGCCCATTAAAATCACCTGAGGAGCTTCTTAAAGCTCCTCAATGGCCAGTACCCATGTCCTGCCCTAAACCAATTGTATTGGAATCCCTGAGGGCAGCCTCCTGACACTGGTACTGTAGTTTCTTAAAAGCTCCCCAGGTCATTCTAATGTGCAGTCAGAGTTCAGAATCACTGCTTTAGAATCTTAAAATTAATGTGCAAATATATCTATAGAAATTCTTTAACACCTCTAATTCAAATTCAAAATCAGGAAAATTCTCAAATAATTTAACATCTTTTAGATCACAAGTTTTAGACAAATTTTGGACAGCAACAATTAGAGCTACCATATACTGCTCATCTATGCGCTTTACAACTATGAAGCAGATCATAACCTCCATGAAGGTAAGGACCTCATGCTGTTCTCTGTCATATCCCAGTGTCTAGTACAGTGCTTTGTACATTGTAGATGCTTAACAAATGTTTGTTAATCAAACAAATGAATGAATATTCTTATTTATCCCTCATAATGGCTCTTGCAGGTAGGCATTATTATTTCCTTGTCACTAATGAGGATTTTTAAGCTAAGAAAAACCCTAATAAACTTAGAGTAATGCATGTGCTCCACTTATCATATAGAGAATGTTGAAATTACATGTCTTTTCAGAGAATTCATCAAAACTGATCTTTTGATCAAAGATCAAAACTGGTATTTTATACAGATGACCAACAGGCACATGAAAAGATGCTCAACATCATTAATTATCAGAGAAATGCAAATCCAAACTACAATGAGGTATCACCTCACAATGGTCAGGATGGACATTATTAAAAACCTACAAATTATAAATGCTGGAGAGGCTAAAGAGAAAAGGGGACCCTCCTACACTGTTCGTGGGAATGTAAATTGGTGCAGTCACTATGGAATACAATATGGAGGTTCCTTAAAAAAACTAGAGTTGCCATATGATCCAGCAATCCCACTCCTCAACATATACCTGGACAAAACTATAATTCAAAATGATACACGCACCCCAATGTGTAGCATTACCCACAATAGCCAAGACACGGAAGCAACCTAAATGTCCACCAAAAGAAGAATGGATAAAGAAGATGTGGTATATGTATGCAATGGAATATTACCCAGCCATAAAAAAGAATGAAACAATGCGTGAATGGACCTAGAGATGATCATACTAAGTGAAGTAAGTCAGACAGAGAAAGACAAATATCACATGATATCACTTATATGTGAAATCTAAAATATGATACAAATGAACTTATTTATAAAGCAGAAACAGACTCACAGATATAGAAACCAAATTTATGGTTACCAAGGGGAAAGGGGGTGGGGGAGGATAAATCAGGAGTTTGGGATTAGCAGATACAAACTACTACATATAAAATAAACAACAGGGATTTCTCTGGTGGCGCAGTGGTTTAGAATTCGCCTGTCAATGCAGGGGACAAGGGTTCCGGCCCTGGTCCGGGAAGATCCCACATGCTGTGGAGCAACTAAGCCCGTGCGCCACAACTACTGAGCCTGCGTTCTAGAGCCCGCGAGCCACAACTACTGAAGCCTGTGCGCCTAGAGCCCGTGCTCTGCAACAAGAGAAGCCACCACAACGAGAAGCCTGTGCAGCAACGAAGACCCAACGCAGCCAAAAATACATAAATAAATAAATTTATAAAAAATAAACAACAAGGTTCTACTGTATAGTACAGCGAACTATATTCAATATCCTGTAATACCATAATGGAAAAGAATATGAAAAAGAATCACTTTGCTATACACCACAAACTAACACAACATTGTAAATCAATTATACTTCAGTACAGATTTTTTTTAAAAAACTGGTGTGTTAAAGTTATTTTGAATATTAGTTCTATTATTTAATTCCAAAATCTGAGCACATTGCCACCAAATAAATCTTTGGACTGTTCAAATTCACACTGGACAGTAATCTAGGAACCCCACTTATGGCAAACACACTTTAAACTTAAGCCACATATCTAACTCAGTGTGTAGAGATTTAAGAATTGAACGGAAAAAGTTAACCACGTTTAACCCAAAATATGACTCAAAGCTTAGTAAAGCAATGAGTTGGCAAGCAATATTCAAAGCCACCTGAATTATTTCTGAACACTGGCCTTGGTCAGTCTCAGTCTCAAATCCTTCAAGAAGCTATCAAAATCTGTACTAAGCTTTTGAAAAACAACATCCAATTCTCCTAACTAGCCAATGCCAGGCTCAGGACCAAAGGTAGATGAGCCTGCTTAAAATACTAAGCTTTACAAATAAAAGAAAAACAAAAAGGAGGAGACAGTAGAAGAAAATGAAAATTCTCAACAACATCTTTCCTCACCTCCAGTCAAGCCAAAAAAAAAAAAAAAGACTGCTAATGCAAACTGGATCTCTATGTATAAACTGGGTTAGAATTTCATAATTCACCAAGATTAAAGAGCTAAGAGCAAAAGAAGTGAAGAGAAACCCATGAAAGAACCTGTGCTTCTTCTTATCTAATTGAAACAATATTTTTGGAAGAACACTTAAGAATTTCAGAATGTCATAAAACTGGTATTTAATATCTAAAGAGTAAACAGAATGTCTCTTATGTTAATATAAATGTTGGTGTTCTTAGTACAGTATCTGAGCTAAGACTGCAAGACAGCCCCAGAAACAGGCCTGGTTCAACTGGTGCTAAAAAGTATGCCCACATGTCAGCAAGAAGGCAGAATGAATGAGACATAATCCAGACTATAGGGAAAAAGCAAACTGCTACTAACATCTACTATTTCATCATCAGGCAAATACATAAATACTAATGTCGGCCTGACGTTACGGCACGTGCAAAAGCAAGTCTTCTACCCACAACACTACGTTCTACAAAGAGAGATATACTTAGTTCCCTAGTGTTTATCCACACTCACGTGACCCTGCGGGTTTTTATTTTTAATTCAAAAGTTCTATTACATCACACTTTAATACGAGCAACAGCCTTGTGAAAGAACCATGTGATAAACTAGTTGGGTCCAATGTCTAAGATGCACCCTGATCACAGATGAAGCATCTGGGCATCCTTACCTTAACCCCTTCAATGCACCAGGGTATTATTTAGAAAATTATTGTTTTAGCACCTTAAGTGAGACCTTAGTCATGCTGTCCTACAGGTTACTTGAGGAGAGATCAGGGTAAGAAATCAATCACACAGCAATACTGGTTGGGATCATACTATAGTTCAACTCTTGCATAAGAATGTAAGGAGCTGTAGTCTCCCCCCCGACACAGCTCATTCTTTGTGCCATATTTCCACCACACACTACAGGGTATGCTGATGATGCCAAATAGTTAAGATGTTTTCTGAGTCTCTGACTTCTCAGGAACCATCTCCAGTCACTTCTCAGAAGTCAGTGAACCTAGTTCTATCGGTTCTGTGGTTTCTGCTCAGTACTGCTGTTTTTAATTTATGCAACAGGCTGAGTGTATACAAGAGAACTGCATATCATCACAGGTGGGCACAAAAGAATTCCGAACACCCTTCATTCCCCACAAGACCCTGTTTCCAAGTCCTTTTGAGTTTTGCTCTTAAATACCTCTCAGATCCAGTCATTTGCTCTAACTCCACCATAAGTTACCATCCTAGTTAAAGTCACCATTGTCTCTTGGTCGGACTAACACAAAAACTATCTCACCACTCTCCCCAGATTTCCTCTTGCCCCCAGTCCTGTCTTACCCCACCCACCCCTGCTCAATCTCTTCTTCACACTGCAGCCCACACGATCTTTCAAAAACCAAACCTGCTCATGTGACCCTTCCACCTACTTGACACCCTCCCCCTTTAAACTATAATACCTTGCCATTTCTCTTGGGGTAAAGATCTAAATCCTTCCAGGGCAGTCAAGGCTCTGCGTGGTGTGGCTTCCTAGCCTCATCCCGCACATGCTCTACACTGAGGGCTATGCTTGTGTCACTCCCGTCTTACTGTTTCTGGAACACGTCATACTCCCTTCCCACCCTAAAACTTTTTGCATATGTTTTTTCCTTCTGAAATATTCTACCAAAAGTCAGCATAAAATTTACCTCCTTGGGAAGGCCTTCCCTAACCCCATGGCCAGGTCAGATTCCCTTATTCTATGGCCTTTTATAATTTTTTTTTTTTTTTTATTGCGGTAGGCGGGCCTCTCACTGTTGTGGCCTCTCCCGTTGCGGAGCACAGGCTCCGGACGCGCAGGCTCAGCGGCCATGGCTCACGGGCCCAGCCGCTCCACGGCATGTGGGATCTTCCCGGACCAGGGCACGAACCCGTGTCCCCTGCATCGGCAGGCGGACTTTCAACCACTGCGCCACCAGGGAAGCCCTATCTTATTATTTTTTATATATTTGTTTGTTTATGTTTGGCTGTGTTGGGTCTTCATTGCTGCACACGGGCTTTCTCTAGTTGCGGCGAGTGGGGGCTACTCTTCGTTGTGGTACACGGGCTTCTCATTGCGGGGGCTTCTCTTGTTGCAGAGCATGGGCTCTAGGCGCGAGGGCTTCAGTAGTTGTGGCACACGGGCTCAGTAGTTGTGGCTCATAGGCTCTAGAGCACAGGATCCGTAGTTGTGGCGCACGGGCTTATTTGCTCCACGGCATGTGGGATCTTCCCAGACCAGGGCTTGAACCCGTGTCCCCTGCACTGGCAGGTGGATTCTTAACCACTGCACCACCAGGGAAGTCTGATTATCTGATTATTGGATTAACTTCCATCTCCTCCATTGACTACAAGCTCCATGAGGACAGAGACCCTGCCTGTGTTAACTAAAGTGACCCATTAGTCCCAATTTTCATGGAATAATCCCAGTTTACACTTGTTATCATAGAATAATTACTGAGCATACGACCTTTGCCTTCCAAAAGGTACCCAGTTACACTAAAACCTATATGGTTCTCCTGGTTTTGATTCATCATTGAATCCTGGTAACTACTGCTAGAGCAGCTATATAAAGTAATCAATAAATACTGACTGAACTATTGACGAATATAAAATCTAATATAATCTCGATATGTATTCATATCAAGAAAAAAAAAAGATCTACCAAGTAGCTTTCCAACATACCAAACTGCTAAACAGGGAGAACCATCAAATATATAGCCAAGTCTTAATAGTCTTTGGCACTGAGAATAACTTTGCTTAGTTACTAAATACACAATACTTTAGATCAACTCTAGAGAAGCACCATTGTGTCCATATTATTCCAAAATGGGTCACTGGAAGATCAACTGCTTTGATAAGGTCAGTACCTCAAAGGCTGTATAAAGAACACTTTGACCCAAATAAAGGTATCGAAGTGGTTTATCCACCACAGAGGTGCAGCAAAAAATGTTCTGCCTTAATTATTGCACTTAGTAAATGAAGGTGTTACCTGTATATATGTCATTGTAGGCAATCAAAACTCATCACATTCAACCATAGGTGAGGAACAAATTAAATTACATTTCCATTTATTAATTAGTTTTAATCAATATAAAAGGCTTTTGTAGGGTCTTCCCTGGTGGCGCAGTGGTTAAGAATCTGCCTGCCAATGCAGGGGACACGGGTTCAATCCCTGGTCCAGGAAGATCCCACAGGCCATGGAGCAATTAAGCCAGTGTGCCACAACTACTGAGCCTGCGCTCTAGAGCCCACGAGCCACAACTACTGAAGCCTGTGCACCTAGAGCCCGTGCTCCGCAACAAGAGAAGCCACTGCAATGAGAAGCCCGCACACTGCAACCAAGAGTAGCCCCCACTCGCCGCAACTACAGAAAGTCCACGTGCAGCAACGAAGATGCAGCCAAAAATCAATTAATTAATAAAAACCACCAGTTATAAAATATGTATATATATATATATATATATATATATATACACACACGGCATTTGTTGCATAACTGCTTTTGACAAGGTAAATGTAAAATTGAGCACAGTTCATGTATCTGCTTTGGGCACTAGCCAACATTTTATCATTCAATCCATCAAAGCAGTAATAGTTTAGCTGAACTATCTCCTAACTATAGCTCTGAATTCCCCATTAGACAGAGAGAAGTAAGAAATCCACTGACTGCCAAAGGCCATAAAATAACATCCAAGCATTCCTCAGGTCTGAGGTGTGCTAGGTCATCCCTAATATAGCTCCAGAACGCTACAACGGCACACAGGAATTTTAAATAAAAGAGAAATCGGGCAATAAGACCACCAACCAACACGCTCGGGGAAATCATATAAAGTTAAGAGAGAATCTGGCCCAGCTAGAAATACTTTCTTGGAGAGCTTCCCCAAGAAAAGGCAGGCCACTTCAACTGTTTTCCTTTATGATGAAAATTCTGAACAATTTAGGCATCCAAGATAAGGATCTTCAACAGAGAACTAGACAGGGATGAATGTGTAAAAACCTCTTCAAAAGGAAGCAGTGCATCAGAATTTCCTTGCATTACTCATTTTACTGGCTTGTAGTTTTTCCTGTCTTAATTACACATGGAACCAATCTAACAATAACTGCGGTTTTAATTACAAGTCCATAGGCTCACAGAGTTTTAAGTAAAAAAGTTCCATCTTTAAACTCTCAGAGATTTTTTTTTTCTAACATCTTTATTGGAGTATAATTGCTTTACAATTGTCTGTTAGTTTCTGCTTTATAACAAAGTAAATCAGCTATACATATACATATATTCCTCTTGGGTCTCCCACCCTTCCTATCCCACCCCTCTAGGTGGTCACAAAGCACCGAGCTGATCATGCTGTGCTATGCAGCTTCTTCCCACTAGCTAGCTATTTTATTTGGTAGTGTGTATATGTCCATGCAACTCTCTCACTCCGTCCCAGCTTACCCTTCCCCCTCCCCATGTCCTCAAGTCCATTCTCTATGTCTGCATCTTTATTCCTGTCCTGCCCCTAGGTTCTTCAGAACTTTTTTTTTTTTTTTTTAGATTCCATATATATGTGTTAGCATACAGTATTTGTTTTTCTCTTTCTGACTTACTTCACTCTGTATGACAGCCTCTAGGTCCATCCACCTCACTACAAATAACTCAGTTTCGTTTCTTTTTATGGCTGAGTAATATTCCATTGTATATATGTGCCACATCTTCTTTATCCATTCATCTGTCGATGGACACTTAGGTTCCTTCCATGTCCTGGCTATTGTAAATAGAGCTGCAGTGAACACTGTGGTACATGACTTTTTTTGAATTATGGTTTTCTCAGGGTATATGCCCAGTAGTGGGATTCAGAGATTTGTTCTTTATACAAAGCTTCAGAGAGAACAGCCTGAATTCTTAGCATATGGGTTCAAGGGCCTACCTATAAAGGTCCATAAATCTTACTGTTACATGCATAAATTTAAAATGAGCTAAATATATTTTTCCAGAAAAGAATCCTTAGCTTCAAATTATAAATTGGCCCTTGACCCTCAATGTTAAGAACATTTTATTATGAAATGAATTCCTCATTTCTAAAAACACTCTCAGTTAAGACAATAGTAAAATCCCTCAGTTAAAAAAAAAATAAGTTTATTACTTCAAACAGATACCCTGAACCCCAAATTTGCTTTTGTAAGGTAGTTTTTCACATAACTAGTTCACATTAAATGGACTAAATTATAATAACTCTATATCCATTCGTCTAAAAATGCATTCATTCATTCACCAACTATTTGACTGTCTATTATATATCATGAATGTTTTCAGTATTGAGGTATAGTGAACAAAATGGACATTCTTCTTGCCCTTATAGCATGTATTGTCTAGTGGAAAAGATAACAATAAACAAGCAAATAAGCAAATGATGAAAATACGTGCTCACGGATGTTCTTAATCACTATGAAAGAAACCAACAGGTAGCTGTGATTTAGTATAACATCAGGTAGTCAGGGAAGGCCTCACTCTTTTTCCGTCCCCCCCAGAAAAAGAGAACAAATCTTTAAATAATCAGAGCTAGTGGGGACTGTAGAGAGCTTCTTGTTCTTAGCTGAAGTGCCTTTAAAATATCAAGTTATCTTCAAAATCTTAGGTAAAATAGTGAATATTTGTTAAAATATTACTTTAAAATTCTAGTTTCTATCTAACAAGAACAAAATATCTCAAATCGGGAAAAAATGGAGAGGATGTTAAGACACATGTGGCAATAGAGGAATTATTTTTCTAATTTGAACTGGTTAGCTAAGACTGCAAAAGGAAATTATCAGGTGAGAAAAAGGTACAAGACAAAATTATGTCATTTTATAGACTCAGTTTCTTGTTAGCTTAAATACAACAAGCGTGAAAGTCAGAGAGTGATTCCTGTAACATCTGTCTCTATAAGACATCCAGAAATTGGCAAGCTTTATTTAAAAACTAGATTTAGAATCACTAGCAGTACACATGTACTACAGCTGTAAGACCTCCACATATACCCCACCGTGGTTTCACTCTTCTAATGAGTAGAACAAAATTGTTTCACAGCTTTTCAAATTCAAGGGACAAGATTTGCATGGTGAAGTCTTAGGACTACATCGTGCTGGGCTTACCACAAGACAACCAACACCCGTGGTTCTCCTTGGACTCAGAACTCCCTCCCTCAGGATGGTCTCTGCCCCTCGGGGCCCCTCTGACAGCCTTCAGAGGCTCTAGAAAAGCAGAAGAAAACGAATTCGCAAGGAAACACATTAGTGCCAAATGAAAAATCCTGCTCTCGTATACTACAAACACAAACCACATTTTGAAAGTATCAACTCTTTCTTTTCTTTTCTTTTTTTTTAATTTATTTTTGGCTGTGTCGGGTCTTCGTTGCTGTGCGCAGGCTTTCTGTAGTTGCAGTGAGTGGAGCTTCTCATTGCGGTGGCTTCTCTTGCTGCGGAGCATGGGCTCTAGGCGTGCAGGCTTCAGTAGTTGTGGCTCACGGGCCCTAGAGTGCAGGCTCAGTAGTTGTGGCATACGGGCTTAGCTGCTCCGCGGCATGTGGGATCTTCCCGGAGCAGGGCTCAAACCTGTGTCTCCTGCATTGGTAGGCGGATTCTTAACCACTGCGCCACCAGGGAAGCCCTGAAACTATCAACTCTTAAGTGCGCTTGTGTACGTAAACTTTCCAAAATTTCAGTTAAAAAATAAACACAAAAATACCAAGTGCTAATGTGTATTTTTTAAAGAGATTTAAACATAAAAAACGTTTTCAATGTTGGACATGGAAGAATCATACAGAAAAAAGGTAAGTGGTAAACAATGGGGAAAGGGTTGAGGGGAGCCAGAATAAAAAGGGGGGGCCTCAACCCCGAAAGTGTGCAGAGGGTTCAGAGAGATTAATTGTTGATGTGAGGGGCAGGGGAGACAAACAAAACTGGCAAAAATTGATCAAGGAACAAAATATAATACTATCTGTCATGACAAATGGTTATATATATTTTTAGAACTTCAGAAAGATCGTAGAGTTGGCTGCCTCATAGTAAAGAATTAAGCCTCTCAGTGCATGTGCTTTTAAACTGTTTAAACGGCTCGGACTACACAAGAGGGACCGATGAAACCGATCTGTGGTGCTGACTCAGTCCTTCCTTCTGGATAGCACAAGGTATATCTGCCTCACAAACTCGTTCTTCTATTTCAATTAGAACACAAACAAACAAACCAAAAAAAAATTAGCCTAGCTCATCCATGATGAATATACATTTTTAAGAAAGGGACTTCCCAGCATCAAGGAAACTGTTTGCCTCTTCCTCACTATGGGGAAATTTGTGGTTACTTAAAAAAAAAAAAAAAAAGAGCTATTAGGTCAATGAAATTCGTAATAACAATAATATGAGTAGTAATTCTTGCTTTTTCATGGGATAAAATTACAAACTGTTAAGAATCAAGGCCTTTGATATATCTTTTTGAGGGTGTGTGTGTATGTGTGTATACATGTGCACACTTGCTTTCTGTCATTAAAGGAATTTCTATCAGAATAGAGACTTTTTAAAAAAGCAGAATTGCTGTATTCCAATCCTTTTTTATAAGTCAAGCACTTTTTTTTTGAGGAAAATTAGGTATTTTGTGATACTTCCCACAAAACCCAGCAAACTCTTTCATACTAAAATAATTATTAAGAGTAAACCACAAGACTCAGTCAATAGCCAAGGAAGATTCTTTCTTTTCCAAGCATTAACCTCATTTCAGGAGTCATCTTAAACACAGACCAATATAGCTCCTGTTTCTAAAAAGATTTTTACTGGTAATGAGAATGATAAAACTGCAATTTCTTTCTGAAGGCTATATAAGGATTTATGCAAAGTTCAACAGAAGACAGATTTCCTTGAGTATACAGTACCAGGACCTAACACATTTCCCAGCAAGAGGATACCATGCATACATACATTTGAGCAGTCAATGAATAAACGAACAAAGATTAATGTGAGGATTCAAATGAGACAACTTCATAAACTGGATTTTCGTATAGTGAATCTTTTTTTTTTTCCACTTCTTATGCTACATTTCAGAAATGTTCTCTTCCATTTCTGAGAGTTGTCTGACTACAGGAATAGAAGTTTCATGAGAATACAGACCATTAGCACAGAGTCGGTGCTCACTAAGTGTGTGGAGAATTTAATGATCAACACATGAATTAAAACATGAAGAGCAAATCAATACATGAATGAATGAATGATGAAAGAAAAAATCACCTCAGTTTCTCTGGACTTGGTTTGTCACCCTCTCCATGAAGCCATATTTGAGTCCCAAGCCACAAGACTATCTTAAAGGGACTTGTCAAAACTTACTTTATTTCACTCCTTGGATTCTCATGAAGAAATGAAGTGGTTTCAAGGGGAAAATATAAACATACGATTGAGAAAAGTTGGTTCAAATCCTACTCCTCTTCCTAGAAGGTCCATGACTCTTGGCCAGGGTTTCTTAACCTTGGCACTACTGACCTTTTGGTCTGGATAATTCTTCGTCGTACAGGCTGTCCTGTGCATTGCAGAATGTTCTGCAGCATCCTCGGCCTCTACTCACTAGATGTCAGTATCACCGTGTACCCCAGATGTGACAACTAAAGCCATCTCTCTAGATGTTGCCAAATGTCTCTTGGGGGGTCAAAATCATCCCCAGGTGAGAACCATTGCTATAGGCAAATTTCTTGATTATTTAAGCCTCATCTTCTCATTTAAAAATGTATGTAGGGCTTCCCTGGTGGCGCAGTGGTTGAGAGTCCGCCTGCTGATGCAGGGGACACGGGTTCGTGCTGCGGTCCGGGAAGATCCCACATGCCGCGGAGCGGCTGGGCCCATGAGCCATGGCCGCTGAGCCTGCGCGTCCAGAGCCTGTGCTCCGCAACGGGAGAGGCCACAGCAGTGAGAGGCCCGCGTACCGCAAAAAAAAAAGAAAAAAAAAAAGTATGTAATACCACTTTTCATAAGTAATGGTTGTAATAAGTAAATTTAAAATAACTGTAATTACAAAAAATTCTGACAAGTCTATAAACATTATTTGAGTGCCCATTATGTGCCAGGCACTGAATAGAGGAGTCATTTAACTTGATTCCTTCCAATCCTTACAACACCCTTATGGATTGTGGGCACTCACCCCCATTTTCACAATAATCACACAAATGAGAGTTGTCACAGCCAAGGTTCAAACTGAAGCCATCTGATTTCAAGAGCCCGAGCTCTCACCCACCATACTGTACATAATCAATCTCCAAACACAGCTTGTCATTCAGTAGGTCGTCAACAAATATTTGTCTCCTTCCAACATTTTTCCTAATTTTCTTTCCCTGGAAGAATCAGAGTTCAGTGTGTTTCCCTACTGCATGAAATCTGGAAATGATATCTTAAAATCCCCATGTCAATTATATCATAGTTGCCTCTTCCATCAAAGAGGAAATGCTTTACATCCATAATATCTATTGGCATCAACGTTCTCTGTATTCAACTGTAAGTTCCTAAAGGTCAGAAATCAGTTTCCACACATAATAGAAGTGCTCATGACATGTTTATGGGTGATAGTGTTCATCTTATACTAGAGAGTAACAAAAATATATTGATGTTGATTTGACACGTTCAGGGTTTACAATGAAAAGCTATATAGAGAATATTAGAAAGGGTTATGACAGCTAAACTTCAACTGAAATTGAGCAATTTTATTTTTTTAAATACTAAATTATATCTAATGAACGGGAAGATAGAGTCTATAATTGTTCAAGCTTCTTAATGCTGGGCCCTTAGCCATGATGTTTCCACTTGAAACAACAGAATAAAAATGGGGTTGGCTAATGTTAACAGAGCTTTTTCTACAGGATTTAAAAGATCTTACAAGATTAGTCTATAAATGAATTTATTAATCATCATGGAAATAGCATATGACGGCCGAAAAAGTATTTAAAGTTTAAAAAAAAAAAAAAGGAAAAGGAGAGAAAGGAAAGCAAAGGAAAAGAAACCAAACCATAGAGGGACACAAATTTTTATTACCAAATTTCTTTTTTAACTTTTTTTGTATAATGATAGGTTTCTATAATTTATACATGAGAATATTTACTTGAGGCTTAGTTTGGTAGAATAAGTCCTAATTTGTAGGCCATAACTTCTATTTTCTGGTCCAGTTACTTTCTCGAAGCATGTTGTTTCCCAACCATAAAGTAGTATTTCAAATACTATTCAAGATTCCCTCAGTCTTAGCAAAGGCTCATTTCAAAATCTAATAAAAATGACAAGAACAATATCCATTTTTTAAAATGAAAGAGGCAGTGGTGGAGGTGGGGGGAAGGATCAAGTCCCACCATTTAAAAAGTCAGACTAAAGACCCTTCACACACTCTAAAATGACTATAATTTTAAAAAACTGAAAATAATAAGTGTTGGCAAGAATATGGAGAAACTGGGAACTAGAACCTTAGTACATTGCTAGTGGGAATGTAAAATGGTATAGCTGCTATGGAAAACAGTCTAAAAGTTCTTCAAAAGGTTTAACATCGAGTTACAATGTGACCCAGCAATTCCACTTGTAGGTAACTACCTGAGAAAAATGAAAATATATTACAACACAAAAACTTACACACAAATGTTCAGAGCAGCGTTACTTATAACAGCCAAAAAGGTAGAAGCAACTCAAATGTCCATCGACTGAGGAATGAATAAACAAAATGTGGAATAGCACGACAATGGAATATTACTGGGCCATAGAAAGGAATGAAGTACTGACACACGCTACAACAAAGATGAACCTTGAGGGCTTCCCTGGTGGCGCAGTGGTTGAGAGTCCGCCTGCCGATGCAGGGGACGCGGGTTCGTGCCCCGGTGCGGGAGGATCCCACATGCCGCGGAGTGTCTGGGCCCGTGAGCCATGGCTGCTGAGCCTGCGCGTCCGGAGCCTGTGCTCCGCAACGGGAGAGGCCACGACAGTGAGAGACCCGCATACCGCAAAAAAAAAAAAAAAAAAAAAGATGAACCTTGACAACTTCATGCTAAGTGAAAGAAGCCAGACCAAAAAAAGGTCATATGTTGCATAATGCCATTTATATGAAATGTCCAGTAAGCAAATTCATAAAGACAGAAAGTAGATTAACGGTTGCCAGGGGACAGGAGAAAGGAGAGTTGGAACTAACTACTGAAAGGTACAGGGCTTCTTTTGGAGATAATGGAAGTGTTCTGGAATTAGATAATAGTGATGACTGAACAAGAAAGTCAAACTAAAAACCACTGAAGTATATACTTCAAAATGGTGAATTTGATGTTCTGTGAGTTACATCTTAATTTAACATAACGCTAGAAGAAAAGGTTAGAGACTAAAAAAGAAAAACACTCAACTTAGAGATGTGCGGTTAGTTCTTCACCCCCTGCAACCACCCAGCACCTGACAGTGGTCTCAAAGAGCTTTCTGCCCTGAAAAATCCACTACCCCCCTTCATTATAGTGACATGAACAGCTGAAATGAGATGCCGAGTTGAATCTTTAAACATTATAAATGGTAAGGGGAGCAGGGGAAGGAGATTTAAATCCATTTCAGAGTAGAGGACCACAAGAACTTTTGACAGAAGAACTACTAAGACAGGGAAAGAAACGGACAAAGGGGAGGAAGAGTTTGTCCTAGGAAGAGAAAACAATGTGGAAGCTACATTGCCATTGTCTGTTTGCTCATTTTTGGTGTATCAGTTTGTGTAAATAAATGGACATGGCATCCTAGGAGGGAAAATAGAGAATACTACAAATCAGACTCAAAAAAAAAAAATACCGAAGGTGTCAAATGTGTACACCAGAAAAATAAGAGCTACAGCAGAGGAAATAAATGCACAATTTTCTATCAAGTCACTTCTCAGTTATTTCCTCTTTCCAATCCTCCACAACTATTTCCTGCTAAGCTTCTTCCTTCCTCCCTGCATTTCTTCATTTGCACAGTTTCTCCTCCTGCGCAAACACACCATTCTTCCTCTGCAGCGTGCCAGACCATGAGCTAATATGCCTGTTTCTGCATTCCCCAGCGATGAGCCTCACACCCCACTACCTCGTCTATTTCCTCAACTGTTACCCAGTTATTTTCTATTCCCATCTCAGTCATGCATCCAGTCATTCCCTCCCTCCCATAACAAACGAGTGTGGAGGGGAACTAAATGAAGGCCCAGTGGTGATCCAAATCTGACAGTACCTCTACTCTTTCAGAACCTATAGTCTGGGGGGTGGGGGGCATGGAATTCATTAAGTGAGCACAAAAAAATTTAACATGACAAGTGACTTAAAGAATTAAGCACAAGGACCTATGAGGGTATTTAATAAGGGGATAGGGAGGGAAGTGAAGAAGTAGAAGGGAAAGGAAAAAGAGGTCAGGCCTATTTCATGGAGTAA
Organism: Leucopleurus acutus; assembly: GCF_964270905.1. NCBI lineage: Eukaryota > Metazoa > Chordata > Mammalia > Artiodactyla > Delphinidae > Leucopleurus > Leucopleurus acutus. The sequence goes on from NC_139153.1 coordinate 21,182,735, forward strand.
AAAAACAGCATATGCAAAGGCCCTGTACAAAGAAGTAGCATAACATACTGGAAGAAATGAACAAAGTCCATGGTGGCCAAAGCACAGAAAGATTTACGGGAAAGCAATGTGAGAAAATGGGGGCGGGAGGTAGGGGGGTAGGCAAAGGACAGATCATGATCTAGGGTCTTTATCCCAACATTGAGAGAAGGGTTAAAGGGCTATTACAATAATCCAGAGAGAGATAACAGTAGCTGGGCTATGGAAATGGCAGCAGAAATTTTGCTATGTAGACACATCATCAAATAATAATAAAAATGATAATACCAAAAACCATAATGACAACAGCAACCATCATTTGCTAAAAGCTTATGACGTGCCAAGACCTAAGCTATGCACCACAAATATACTATCATTTTTCTTCACAACTGTGAATGGTAAATATTAGGATTCCTATTTTACAATCGAGGAAACTGAGACTCAGAGTCAGTTAAGTGACCTGGCCGAGATCCCATGCAGCTGATACGTGATACAACAGGAACTGAATAAAGTCTGCCTCGCTTCCACTAATACAACACAGTGTTCTTAGCATAAAAATAATAAAAGTATCAACTATTATGGAGCCAGGAACTGGGCTAGTATGTTGAAAATCAGTTGGGCTTTTAATCTTCCCAACAACTGGGTCATATGGGCAGCAGTATCCCCACTTTACAGATGGGGAAACTGAGGCAGAGCCAGGTCAGCTAGAGGCATAAACTGGGCCCATTAACAGTTCCCGACTCAGTAAGTCATAGAACTGGGATTCGAATGCAATGAAGACAATAAAGTTCTGGAAGGTCTTTCCTTTTCAATCAAGATACAGATCGATTGAAAACTAAAACTATGAGTCAACACTTTACCTATAATCTGTTTAACGCCTTCTGGAAAATCTAAAATGCATGTTGCTTCTGAAATTCACTTTTGTATTTTTATTGTAATCTCTAACCCACAGCATTGGGAGTCCCAGATTTGCATCACTACATATGTCACCACACCACTGACAGCTCAGAAAGATAAAGATAACCCTGGTTATAGATGAAAAAATACTAAGTATTTCCACGAAGATGGGCAGAAGAAATGACTTTGACAATCAAGTCATCTATGGGGAATTATATTATTTTTCACAATATATATAATTAAAGTAACAGCATTTCAAAATCAAGACTGAAAATAAATGTCACTTACAGCCAGAGAGGATGATGTTAGATCATGAGAATTCATGGAAACAGAAAAGGATGAAAGAGGCTCCCTGAATTCCTAACTTCTCAACTATCATGACCTGTACCCCTTCAAATACATAAATCTGCAACAGGATTTTTTTTTCCTCCCACTGAGTCCAACAAAATAGAAACTCCTTCCTGTTTGGCCAAAAGAATTCTTTTTTTTTTTCCTATAACCTATTCACTCCCCAAAATTATGTAATGAATGATCCTTAGTATAATAGCAGATGCTATAACAAATATTCCTTTATATGATTTGTAGATATCACCACCCAGACAACAAATACCTCTGTGAATATGAGGGGCTTCCCTGGTGGTCCAGTGGTAAAGAATCCGCCTTCCAATGCAGGGGACGTGGGTTCGATCCCTGGTTGGGGAACTAAGATCCCACATGCCGCGGGGCAACTAAGCCCGCATGCCACAACTACTGAGCTCGGGTCCCTCAATGAGAGAGCCCGTGTGCTGCAAACTACCGAGCCCACACACTCTGGAGCCCGCGCATCACAACTAGAGAGAGGAAACCCGCGTGCCACAACTAGAGAGAAGCTCACGCACTCCAACGAAGAGCCCACGAGCCGCCAACAAAAGATCCCGCATGCCTCAGCAAAGATCCTGTGTTCCGCAACTAAGAGCCGACACAGCCAAAAACTTAAATAAATAAAGGGGGAAAACATCGATGTGTTATGTTATACATTAAAAAAACCAACTAAAGCCCTCTTACCATTAGTAAGAGGAAAAGCAGTAAAAATTAATGTCAAAAAAAAAAAAGAATGTGAGAACATAGGTTAAAAAAAAAACTTAGGCACAAAGATTGGCATTTTATGTTTCCCTGTGTCACCCTACCCTTCAGCTACTATGACAGATCTAACCCAGTTTTCATTCACATGTGGCACTAAATTGCTTTGATGAAAGCCAAATAATAAGGGGTATCCCCTTTAGACCAAAATACAATGCAAATTGCTGAATACTGCAAGTAAAAATAATTTCTAAACTTAGAGTACAAGACTTTCTTTTTGCTAATGCATTTATCATATATTAGACTCAGAAAACCTACAATAAAAATCTCCTCCTAAGTGGATATTGTTTCTGCAACCTTTATCATCTAAATGTGGTCTTGGTGCTTCTGCTTTCATAGCGTAATCCCCAGGCATCAATTGCTTGTGGCATTTGCCCAAGTATTTTGAAATGTTTAGTTTTTGTCTAGGCAACAGATGTGAACTAAGTAACAAGTCAATCTGTCCCAGGATTTGTTTCACAACCACTCCAAAGAGATGTTGCTTGTCAGCTTCACAAACTACAGTGCATCCAAACGGCATTAAACGTTTTACTACCTGGAAAACTATTTCAAAAGATTCTTTACAGGCACTGAAAGAAAAAATCCTGTCAGATCATATCCCCTTTTTCCATCAAAAAGAATTACTGCCATACTCCTTGAAGGAATACCAACTAAACCCAGCCTTCAAAAATAACAACAGAAAATTAAAATTGTGTTTCAAAACAAAGGATTTTATGTGATTTATGATGTAAGGGACCCCTGTTCTATATAATTTGGTATGGTATGCACATGAGCAAAAATAAAGAGAAATCACTTCTCCAAAGAAGACGTACAGATGGCCAACAGCACATGAAAATACGCTCAACGTCGTTAATTATTAGAGACATGCAAATCAAAACTACAATGAGGTATCACCTCACACCAATCAGAATAGCCATCATTAAAAAGTCTACAAACAATAAATGCTGGGGAGGGTATGGAGAAAAGGGAACCCTCCTACTCTGTTGGTGGGAATGTAAATTGATACAGCCACTATGGAAAACAGTATGCAAGTCCCTTAAAAAACTAAAAATAGAGCTACTATTTGATCCAGCAATCCCACTCCTGGGCATATATCCGCAAAAAAACCATAATTCGAAAAGACACACGCACCCCAATGTTCACTGCAGCACTATTTACAATAAGCAAGACTTGGAAGCAACCTAAATGTCCACTGACAGATGAATGGATAAAGAAGATGTGGTACATATACAGTGCAATATTACTCAGCCATAAGAAAGAATGAAATAATGCCATTTGCAGCAACATGGATGGACCCAGAGACTGCCACACTAAGTGAAGTAAGTCAGACAGAGAAAGACAAATATCATCTGATATCACTTCTATGTGGAATCTAAAAATTGATACAAATGAACTTATTTACAAAACAGAAGTAGACTCACAGACTTAGAAAACAAACTATGGTTACCAGGGGGAAAGGTGGTGGGGAGGATAAATTAGGAGGTTGGGATTAACAGATACACACTACTTTATATAAAATAGATAATCAACAACCTACCGTACAGCACAGGGAACTATACCCAATACTCTGTAATAACATATATGGGAAAAGAATCTGAAAAAGAATAGATATATGAATATGTATAACTAAATCACTTTGCTGTATCCCTGAAACTGACACAACACTGTAAATCAACTATACCCCAATATGAAATTTAAAAATTTTTAATAAATATAAAAAGCATACTTGATATTAAGAGAAATCACAGATAACCTAAAAATGTGTATCATATCCTTATAATTTCATGTGTATCTGAAATATGTAAGATTGATTTAACATACTTGCTATGTACATACATTTGAATTTTATGAACAGATTGATTTTTTAAACAAGAAAGGAAAATTCATTATTTTTTTAAAACCAAAGGTGATCTTTTTATAATATGAAGAGTGATTACAGAGTATTTTTTTTTAATTGAAGTGTTCTATATCAGGCTTTCTTAAGAAGAGGCAAAGGAACAAATACAAATGATTCCATTTACCTGAAGTTCAAGAATAGGTAAAACTAAGTCAGGCAGAGGTCAGACTGATGGTTTTTCTTCTGGGGGGTGGTTATTGGCTGAGAAGGACACGGGAGAACCTTCCACAGTTCTGGAATCGCTCTAATTCTTGATCTGGGTAATAGCCACAAGGGTGTGTGTGGGTGTGGGCAGTTATAGGTGTGTGTATAAATAAATCACGATGCAAAGCAGTCTGGATGACATTATAATTTCTTAAAATGCACATAAATTTTAATGTTTGTCTATTACCCTGACCAAAAAAAGCTAGCACAACTAAAATGCCAACCAAGGACGAGAGAATCAAATCTCAGTCATCTTAGCTCATTACTAAGGCAAAAGAAGGGAGACGCACATGGCTTATTCTCCAGTGCACAGAAACATCAGTAATCCTCATAATCACCTATCTGAAAAAAGGCACTAAGTCAAACTAACACAGACCATCTGACTTTTTGTAAAAAAAAAAAAAAAAACAAGCACACGAAAAACAATACTTCACACTAAGGGGCCACATTTCTGATTAAGGGCCTGATGCCCAGCCTTGTTCAGGTATAGTAACAGACACCCTGTTAATTAAATAAATCATCCATAAATAGTCACTTGTAAAGTGGGAAGCTACTTAGAGCACTACAAAATGCATCTCTTTGCAGAGAAAAATCATAGAATATGTGGGAAATAGGGAGCTCCCCCATGATCCTCCCAATTGGGGCTACTTTGCCCAAGGTCAGAAGTTAGGGAGACTCTGTAGAAGATGGACAAGGGGGGGGGGCAGCTCGTGGTTGGCTCCGTGGGTGCCACTGCCTCCTACACACTTAAAATATCTGGACGGCCATGGGCAGGACCTTGTGCACCACAAGAAGTACCTAAATCCTACTGGAATAAAATGATGTAAGACTCAAATGGCATTCCCGCCTCGTTCCCATGCTTCCCTAATTTGAGTAGGTGTCACCCCAACCGCAGCCAAGAAATACTCAAACTATCTGATTAAGATAGCGTGGCTCATATATGCAGTGGAATATTACTCAGCCATAAAAAGAAACGAAATTGAGTTATTTGTAGTGAGGTGGATGGACCTACAGTCTGTCATACAGAGTGAAGTAAGTCAAAAGAGAAAAACAAATACCGTATGCTAACATATATATATGGAATCTTCAAAGAAAAAAAAAACGCTTCTGAAGAACCTAGGGGCAGGACAGGAATAAAGATGCAGATGTAGAGAACGGACTTGAGGACACAGGGCGGGGGAAGGGTAAGCTGGGACGAAGTGAGAGAGTGGCATGGACATATATACACAACAAATGTAAAATAGATAGTGGGAAGCAGCCGCATAGCACAGGGAGATCAGCTCGGTGCTTTGTGACCACCTAGAGGGGTGGGATAGGGAGGGTGGGAGGGAGACGCAAGAGGGAGGGGATGTGGGGTTATATGTATATGTATAGCTGATTCACTTTATTATACAGCAGAAACTAACACACCATAGTAAAGCAATTATACCGCAATAAAGATGTTAAAAAAAAAAAATAGCGTGGCTTACAAGCGAGGGCCCTATGTCAACGCACCACAGTACGACACCAAAATGGCATAAGCTAAAGAAGAGTCCAAGGCTGTCTTGTATACATGAGCCAACTGAGGTTCATTCCAAATTACTTGGAACCCAAGACAGAAATTAATTTCCCCTTTTTTTTTGTCCACGCCACACAGCATACGGGATCTTCCCTGACTGGGAATCGAACCCATGGCCCCTGCATTGGGAGCGCAGAGACTTAACCACTGGACCCCCCACCCCCACCCCGGGAAGTCCTGAAAGTAATTTCTAACAATACTATGTAACACGAGACTCATGTTGTCAAGTACAGATGAACCTATAAGGAAAATAAAGCTCTGCCACATACTTTATATACACTCTACAGTACAGCAGTGGTTCTCACCCTGTTGCCACTTGGGGAACATTTAGCAGTGCCTGGAGGCATTTTTCACAACTTGAGAGGGGTTTGGCATGCTACTGGAATCTGAGGGGTCGAGGCCAGAGATGCTGTTAAATAGCCTATGGTGCACAGGATGGCACCCCCAACAAAGAACTACGTGGCCCCAAATGACAAGAGTGCTGAGGGTGAGAAACTCAGCACTTGTAACACAGGTAACCAAAATGCAAAGATTCTGAGAGGTAAATTAGCAAATTAGAAAAGCTGAAGACTTAAACTCATAAAACCAGATGAAGCTGTATAGAAAATAAATAGATGCACAATGAAAAATAAAAAGCCCTTTAAGCTTCCTCTTCAAATATCACACAGCGTAAAGACTTTTCAAAAAAAATATGCAGTTAAAATAAGCAAAACTATTTGTTTTAGTGGGGGCGTGGGGAGGAATCTGTAAACAGAATCAATCAACAGGGGATTATGTGAAGAAATGATAAAATCATACTATGAAATATCTCCTCATTAAAAATAACGATTTTTAGCTTAATGTATTGATTTGGAGAGATGGCCAGAAAATAGTGTCAGGGGAATAAAGAAAGTAACAGTATACAACATGAGTCCATTTTTGTAAAAATTCGAACAAATAAATTTCTCTGTCTATAGATCTTGTTTGCGTGAGCAAGGGAGTGATTGTTAATCCAAAACAAGTTATTAATATTGATTTCTTTAATAGGGCAGGACTCGGGATGGCGAGGAGGAAAATTAACAAGTTTTTCTTTATGTTATTATTCCTTTGGAATTAAAAAAATTTTTATAAAGAAAATTGAACTTAGGAAGGGAGGGAGGGCGAGAAGGATCAAAGAAAGGAAGGAGGAGGAGAAGAGGGGGGCAAGATGAAAGAGAGAATGTCACTGTAACAGCTGACAGCAAAACTTGAGTCTGTTGTTCCTGGTTTTACCAGTGAGTGTTGCTGTTGACCAATTTAATGGATAAAAGCAGCGAAACCAAATTTGGGAAAGCAACACCAAGTGTCTGTCACTTTGTTCACTTTCAGGTCCCCTCAGCTAGCAAAGTACAGTTCAGTTCAAATGGCTTGTTTTGTTTGATTTCTCTGATCCGCTGCTCATCTTGAAAAATTCTGCACCAGATAGTGATGGGATCAACTACAGTCATATCTCATTTCAGACACCAACTTCGCTAGATGACAGCCTCAACTTCTGGCAAGTGAAGATAAGGACTCAGAGCATCAGGCTTCCCTTTAAGGAGTAACTCTCAGGGCACAGCAACTTAATTACCCAAGTCTCATTACCAGAAACTTCTCCAAATACCTCTACTCGACCAGTACTGGAAACTAAGCCCTCCTCTACTGTTGGTCACTATTATTCAATGCATGAAAATGCATTTTCCAAGTTCTACTACACAAATGAAATAGACCCATCATAAAACATACAGGCATTTCTAATAACGCCTCATACATACACACTCACACATGAATGTCATGCACTGTGTAGCTTTGAAAATTTTTTGGAACTGCTGCTTCTCCAGTATGTTGCCGCTACTTACAATGGACAGCACTAGCCCTACCTGCAAAGAGTAAATAATTAGGTTTAAAAGATACAAGATAAAACATTGGGCCAGTCTGAACTTTCAAATAGCCAAGATTTTTACATTTTGCACAAGTAACTATTTTTAACTTCATATGAAGAGGCAGGCCCTGGGGTCTCTGGATTTCTTTCTATAGACAGGCATTTACTTACTGATGGCACATAAAAAAACTCAGAAAAAAAAGGTTTTTGCTTGCAAAAATGATTTATCACTGTACTGTTAATCCAGCATTAGTAAAATGAACTAAGGAACATATATTTTTCTTTTCTAAGTTATGACATTCAACAAACCACCACACTGTTAAGAAGAAAAACAACTTAGGGAACTGTTCAGGGGTCAAGGAGCTTCTTTCCACCCCAGAGCTGAATCACAGTATCCAGGGTGGATTTCACAATACCCCCAGGGTCTGTAAACACTGGCGCCAATCATAGCCTTTGCCCTAATTAGCAAACTGGCTTCAGACCCATCAAAAACTTTCACATTTGAAATTTAACACATCTATATTTAGAACATGACTTGTAGGACATTTGCTGCAAGTGAAACAGCAAAAGAAAAAAAGAAAAAAAGCACTGAGTCTATATTGTTCCTACAGATCAGAACTCTCAGGCCTAAAAGACAATATAGGCTACTTAGAGATGATAAACCCTAATTAGTTAGTATAGGACCAGCAGAGCACCCACAGGGCAATATCAGTACTAATAAGGCATTAGGAATTAAGGCGTTTAATATTTGAAACCTACAAATAGGCCAGGAAGTTAGTATATGTACAGTTGACCTTTGAACAACATGGGTTTGAACTGTATGGGTTCAGTTATACGCAGATTTTTTTTCAACAGTAAATACTACTGTACTACACCATCTGTGGTTGGATGAATCCACGGATGCAGAGAGGCAGTTATATGTGGATATTCCATGGATTGAGAAGCGTGGGTTCCCCTAATCCCTGTAGTGTTCAAGGATCAACTGTACGTGAGGGCCTTGAACCTGATATAAGAAAATAGGGGATGAGAGAAATGTAGTCTGTTTCATGCCCTGTCTAAAAAGAGGTTGGCTACTCCTCAGTTCCAGTCATTTGTTGACTGGACAAGGCCCAGTTTTCCAAGAGAAGCTAGAAGTAGAGATTTTTATGTGAAATTTCCTATTTTTTTAAAAATGTTGACCACTAATTCATATTTTGTCAAAAGAAGATTATGAATCCATCTGAATATGTCTGTGGTCCATATTCAGCCTGTAGGCTCATGGTTTACAACTTGAAGTAAGATGTTCAAATAACTCAATTAAGTAGTTAAATTAGTACCAGGAGACAAACACAATTTTTTTTCAATTCTGGTTAAAAAAACATATGATAAAATTTACCATCTTTTAAGTGTTCAGTTCAGTGGTGCTAATTACATTCACATTGCTATGCAATCTCCAAAGCTTTTTCATCTTGCAAAACTGAAACCCAATACCCACTAAAAAATTCCCCTTCCCCGCCCCCAGCCCCTGGCAACCACCCTTCTACTTTCTGTTTCTATGAATTTGACTACTCTAGGGACCTCATATAAGTGGAACCATATGATATCTGCCTTTTTCTGACTGGCTCACTTCACATACCATAATGTCCATTAAGGTTGTAGCATGCAACAGACTTCCTTCAGTTTTAAGGCTAAATAATATTCCATTCTATGTTTATCCATTCATCCATTAATAGATATTCGTGAGTTGCTTCCACCTCTTGGCTGTTGTGAATAATGGGTGTGAAAATACCTCTTCGAGACCTTGCTTTCAGTTATTTTGGATACGTACCCAGAAGTGGAACTGCTGAATCATATGGTAGTTCTATTTTTAATTTTTTGAGGAACCACCATATTGTTTTCCACAGCACTTGCACCATATTACAATCCCTTCTAACAGTGCACAAGGTTTCCAATTTCTTCACATCCTTGCCAACACTCATTATTTTCTGAGTTTTTTTTTTTTTTTTTTTTTGGCCGGGTTGGCTGGTTGGTTGGTGGTTGTTGTTTAATAATAGCCATCCTAATAGGTGAAAGGTGATATCTCATTGTGGCTTTCATTTGCATTTCTCTTATGATTAGTGATGCTGAACATCTGTTCCCATCCTTGTTGGTCATTTGTATGTCATCTTCAGAGAAATGTCTATTCAAGTCCTTTGCCCATTTTTTAAAAATATTTATTAATTAATTAATTAATTTATTTGGCTACACTGGGTCTTCGTTGCAGCATGTGGGATCTTTGTTGCGGCACACAGGATCTTTAGTCGTGGCATGCAGGATCTAGTTCTTTGATCAGGGATCGAACCTAGGCCCCCTGCATTGGGAGGGCAGAGTCTTAACCACTGGACCACCGGGGAAGCCCCTGCCCATTTTTTAACTGGGTTGATTTTTTGTTGTTGAGGCGTTCTTTATGTATTCTGGATTAACCCCTATCAGATATATGATTTGCTAATATTTTCTATTATTCCACAGCTTACCTTTTTACTCTATTGATTAAGTCCTTTGATGCACAGAAGTTTTTAGGTTTGATGTAGTCCCACTAGTCTATCATTCCTTTTCTTACCTGTGCTTTTGGTGTCATATTCAAGAAATCATTGCCAAGTCCAATGTCATGAAGCTTTTCCACCATGTTCCTTTAGGAGTTTTATAGTTTTGGATCTTATATTTTGATCTTAATCCATTTTGAGTTAATTTTTGTATATGGTGTAAGATAAGGGCCTAATTCATTCTTTTGTATATGGATATCTCCCAACACCATTGGTTAAAGAGACTGTCCTTTCCCCATTTTGTGGTTTTGGCACCCCTGTCAAAGATCATCTGACCATATATGTGAGGATTTACTTCTGAGCTCTCTATTCTATTCCACTGGTCTATTTCTGTGTCTTAATGTCAGTACCATACTGTTTAAATTACTGTAGCTTTGTAATAAGCTTTGAAATCAGGAAGTGTGAGTCCTCCAACTCTGTCCTTTTTCAAAACTGTTCTGGCTATCAGGGAAAAAGCACATTTTTCATGAAAGACTCTTAGGTCAGGTTTTTCCAAGATCCATGCTAGTAAATGCTCTTTTCCAATCCTCTACCAGTACTAGAATATAGAAGCACTAACTTCAGAAGGATTTAAAGACATGATGCAACTTCCCAGGAATTCCAAACTTAACATTAGATGGAGCAGATACATCTAAATATCCTGGCTTTGATAGTGGAGGGAATAGTGATTAAGAGGACAAGACTCAAAGGGATCTGTGTTTTGGTTCCATAATTTCCTGTTTATGTGACCTTGTGTGTATTATTTAATCTCAGTTTCCCCATCTATAAAATGGAAGTAATGACAGCACCTCCCAGGGCTGTTGTGATGAAAAAACAGAACAATGCAGATAAAGCACTTAGCACAGTGCTTTCCTGTCACACAGTCAGTACTCAATCCATTTCTGACTACTACATCAATCTTGGAATTTATGCCTCTCAACATTAATGATTTTCTTTTTATCAGTGGCATAATTTTTACGGAATAAAATGTAACGCCAGGCATCTAGGACACCAATGTGGAAACAGATATCCTTTACTTAGTAAAACAGGAGTTCAATGTCAGAAGCGAGGAGCAGTCATGCTGAGATTAATACAAAGAAGAGAGTAATAAAGCTAGGGTAATTTATATTTCCTTAATGAAACCTCAGATTCACTCATCCAAATTGCATCTGGTATAGAAAACCACTGGTCAGACAGAAACTGAATTTAATGCCATTTAATAAACAAATTCAAAACTAAAACACCAACACTTTCCAACAAGCTAAAAGGAAGAAAATCCGTCAGTTTGGTCTGGTGTAGCCTGCGCTACTAAGAAAGAGAGGAGCTTGAAACTAAATCCTTTAGAAGTTAAATCTTGATCTAGGTCTTTTATTCATTAACTGGCCAGTTTTACATGTAACTGCTCACATGAGTGTATAAGAGAAAACAGTCAGGTAAATTGTGCCATGAGTCTCAAAAGTTTAAATCTGTATCCATTCTCACTTACTCTGGAAACCATCTGATTTTCCATACCTCCTTGGCAAAGCTCATGTCACCTTAGAATCTAGGAGTAGAATATGGCGCCATTGTCTATACCAATCAGCCTAAACCCATTCCCTCATCAGAGGCACTGGCTCATGAACGGGAACATGATTTAAGTCTGGCTAATAAGAAAGGTTTGATCTTCTTCCTTGCTGTTCTGAAAGAGCCTCCAGAAATATATCTAATCTCTCCATCTCTCTCACTCTCTCTCTCTGGATGTGGAAGGGACAAGTAGCCTCAGGAATATCTGGTAGACATCTGGACATGAGGTAGAACCAAAAACAGACTAAAGGTGACATGTCACCGTAAAGGCACAGTGGACGGTATCAGAAACAAGACCCATGATACTAACACCAGGCCTCTCAGTCAAAACAATCCTGAAGTTCAAACCAACCCTGAAAGGACCTGCATTCTTCATGTCAAGGAACCAGTAAATCTCCTTCCTTGCTCAAGCTGGATTTTATGTCATTTACACCTGAAAGGATTTTTACCTGATATACCGATCAAATTCTAATGCTAAAGCAAAACTTTTAAAATAGCGTACACTTCCAAGCATGTACGCCCAGATGTATGCATTTGGGTCTCTGGCCTCAGATATTTGTACCTCAAAAGAGTAAGACAACACAAGCAATTCTATGGCTCCCACAGTCTTATAGGGAACTCAACATCAATGTTACTCAAGTGTCGTGAGCAATCATCTCCGTGCCGCCTATAAGAGCCTGAACATTGACTCCAGGGAGCAGTAAACATTTTCCAGATATATCTCCTTCCCTCCCCTGAGTAAGCTAACACTACTTAATCTGTGCTGCTAGGACATACATTCATTTTTCCATGTTAACCAAAATGAAGGAACCCTGGATATTTGATATGACATTACAAAGACCTTGGACTTCAATAGCTTCTTTCTTCTAAAGAGCTCAAAGAGCTTCACAGTCATTTACTGTCAACATTCCCATAAAGTAGACAGAAGCAGGTATTCATGCCCCGGGGTCAGCAAGATGGAGCCCTGATGAAGGTCACCAGACACTGGGCAGTTATAGAATGAGGCCAGACTCTCAGGGAATCTGCTCTGTTTTGAAAATAAATCATGTCTCAAACCTGCGTTTGGGGGGAAGCAAAGTCAGAATAAAATGATTCTCTCGTTCATCATTTCCCCAAGTGCACATAGGCAGATATTCTCCTGTCACTCCTCCTCCCCTCCAAAGACAGGAGAATTCTGTAGTCAAGTAAATCTGAGAAAAACAGGACAAAGATAAACAAGTGTGTTTGCTGGACATTTCAGAACCTTTAATATGTTGATGCACACCATGATGCTTGAGAAGGTTAAAAAGTAAGCATAAATAAGAACTAAGACTGGGGCCTGGCACATATATACATGCTCAGGAGATGTCACGAAAGAGGCACTAGTAGGTAGGAGTCCAGTATCTGAGGCCATACTGCCTTGGTTAGGATCCCAGCTCTGCCACACAACAGCAGGATAACCTTTCTTCATCTGTGAAATTGGGATCAAAATAATACCTACCTTATAGCATTGGTATATATAAAGTGCTTAAGGTGCACACAGGAAGCACTCAATAAGTGTTAGGTGCTATGGGTGCTTTGGTGGTTGACGCCCTCCAATTGGATGTTAGAAGGTAGTTTACCAAATTTACTTGATTACACAACTTTTTTTTTTACATAAAGCATCCTACGGCATTATTACCTGGCTGACCTCTGAACTCTAGTTCTTAAACTGTATTTAATATCCCTCTTGCTCCTCTAAGAAGATAAAAATCACCCTGGATGTGTCCACCTACCTCTTTCTCTCTTACCCAACCCTCCCAACACTTACCCCCCCCCCAAAAAAAATTCCTTTTATCCCAGCATTCAGTAAATGGACATGGTCTCAGGTTGAATGTCCATGCTCAAGCTCCGTTTCCCAACGTTGAACTTTCTCACTCACTCAAAACCTCAACTCATGAAAAATAAGGAAAGAGAGTCTTCGGGTTCCTAGATTACTAAGTACAAATTACTTAGTAAAAACTATGATGTGATTTAAGGCGAGTAAAAAAAAAAGCCGGTAACAATGTGTACTTCAGTCAGAGAGAATGTAATGTGGTTGTTAAATGCACACATGTGGGCACACAAGAGATCAGAGTTCAAGTTCCACTTCTACTTCTTAGTAGTCTCCTGTCTTTGAGATGATTATCTGTAAAATGGAGATTAAAGATGGTGCCTAGCTGATGGGACTATTGCCAATTTAAATATGATAATGCATGGAAGGCACTTACAGTGCCTGGCACCGTGGAAGCATCAATAAATGATCAGCCAGCTACTGCTATTAAATTGTTGCTGCTGCCGCTGCTGTTATTTCAGGACACAAGTGTCCCAGCACATTACCGCCACTCAGCCAGCCAGCCTCAGCCCTCATGAAGAACGCTCAAGCCCCTCTCAGAATAACCCGAATTATACTCAGTGCCACGTCTGTCAGCCCAGCTCTGCAGCCAGGGGTTCTCTGCCAGTGCAAAGCTTTCATGGAAGAGACACAGCGGGAAGATAAGAGATTTGTACCACTCGGGGAAAAAAAAAAAATCCAACCACAGCACGTAGGCAAAAGTAACAGACTCTCACTTGTATTAACCAATCCAAATGAACAAAAAACAGTTAGCTGCTGAAGCCCACAATCCAGGCCAACCTTTCCAGATTGGAATATAGGACGCTTGAGATTGACCTGAGGGTCTCCAAGAGAAAACATACCTTGGATCTGACACTTCAGAAGAAATCACCACCACATTTTCTTAACTTTATAATACTTAAGTTATGATTGTCCTAGGCTAAAAAAATCCTTTTATAAAGAAGAATCTGTCTCTAAAATCACTGTCTGGACTAATATACCTTTGGAAGCATCCATCCAAGTCACCTGGAAAATTCCTAATCTCTTGAAATCCAACTAGTTATTTACCATGGATTAAAGTGGAGACAATCTTGCAAGTTCAGCTTCTCAACAAAGGAATTTCTCTAATATGGGGGAGGAAGGGAGGCAATTCACCTGTCAGGAATACTTTTGGTTAAAAACTTCCTATTTCTAAAAATCCATTAAAACCTCTAGTTTTATGACTGTTTCCTATACTTAGAGACCTTCAAGTCCTGGACACTATACACTGAGGGAGTCTTCACTGCCTATTCTGAGATCCCAGAAAACCCTCGAAATGATTGCTCAAACAATTCTGATTCCCTTCACTCGCCCCAAAAAGTAGCCTCTAGAAACTTTTTAAATATCTGCACTAAATTCTGGGATTTATAAAAAGGAAGGATCATAAGTTGCTGAAAAGCACTGATGACAATACCCACTTTTGCAAAGAAAGCCATGGTTCATCCTGAGAAAAGGACAAACAGCACGTTGTTCCTTCCTGGAGATTTGCTATGAAGAATAGTGGGTATTTAAACACACACAACACACACACACACACACACACACACACTCTTCCCCAATGGCTCCTTTTATATAGACCACAAAGGAAAAGATGTAATTGTGATATTGCTAAAATTAACAAAAGGCTTTCATGAACAATAAAAAATATATGCCATTAGAATAACTCTTGAAACAGTTTTAATATATTTGAGGGAAGGGGAGGAGGAGAAAAGACAGACAAGAGGAAAGTAAACCAAAAAGGAGAAAATTAAATTGAATCTTTATTCTCCTGTTGATACATATCAGACCATCGTTCTCAAAGGATGGTGTGGCAAAGAATCACAAAGGAGATGAGCAAAATGCAGTTTCCTGGAAACCTCGAAATCAGTAGGGCTGGAGTCCCAGGACCCAGAAATTCATATCTAATGTGCTCCCAGATGATTCTGACACAGGTGACCCTCGGACTACACTTTGCGAAACACCGCTTTTAGACACATGGGGAGACAAAACATGTTCTGGATTATTCAAAATATCCTTTATAGAACCTTACATAAGTATAATAAATTATCCCATAGCTCCTGGCAAATACTTCAATTAGAGTAGGGAAATCCTCAATTTTTATTGTGCTGAAAGCAACATAAGCTGACACGCCATTTTAACAAAGGCTCTATGTGGATGTATGTGTGTGTGTATATGCGCACATGTGTGTGTCTGTATACACATATATGTATGTGTTTCTGTATACATATTTGACTAAGTATACTACAGTCAAATAAAGCACCTTATCTTTCTTTTTTCTACCTGCCCAAAATAAACGAATAGTCAAGAATAACCAGGATTCTTAAAAAGATGACTCTAGGGGCTTCCCTGGTGGCGCAGTGGTTGGGAGTCCGTCTGCCGATGCGGGTGGTGCGGGTTCGTGCCCCGGTCCGGGAGGATCCTGCGTGCTGCGGGGCGGCTGTGCCCATGGGCCGTGGCCGCTGGGCCTGCACGTCCCAAGCCTGTGCTCTGCGGTGGGAGAGGCCGCAGCAGTGGGAGGCCCACGTACCACAAAAAAAAAAAAAACCAAAAAACTTAAAAAGATGACTATCATACTGTCTGCAATTTAATACTGTACAGATGGGCAAGAGAGACAAGACGCATCCAAGCAAAATATAATTTCTGGCAGGTGAACTTACCCATAATCCGTCAGAGGATACCCAGTCTCTGCTTCCAAACCAGCATTGTTCACACACCTGCAAAAGAACCTATCTATTCACCTGCATGAATTTAATTGGACTATCACTCTGATGGAGAAAGAGAATTCTAGTGGCTACCTGGGCAAGAAGGAACAAAGCAAAAAGGTGTTTTTCGAGAGAATTGGTCTCCTCACTCTTATCATATAGCACACTATACTGAAAGCAGTATACATTAGATGGGAGTAAACTTCCTTATCACTACTAGGAAATTCTCTGGCGATGCTTAAGGCTCTATTCTTACCTGTGTCAAGGAAATTAGTTAATTTCTATGTTCTCTTAAGGATCTGTAAAACACACAACTTGAACATAATCCCATTTACCATTTGTAATTTCAATTAATTCAGATGAACATTCCTAGATTTATTGAAGTAGATAGCAATAAAACCTATGGAAAGCCTGGTGGTTACTTTGAAAAAGGTTAAGAATCCTGAGAGAAATAAATATAGGTGGAGAATATTTAATCAGGGAATGATATAGAAAAAATGAAAAGGCCCATGATAAAACAGGCTTTGAATGGTGAACCGTCATATGCAAACATTCCTCTAAAAATACAGGGCACAGCAAATGTAATGTTGCTTGGGTTTGAAAATCAAACAGAACTGGATTTGAATCTCAGCTTGTCACTTTATCAGCTATGTGACTATGGGCATGTCATACAACCATACGTGATCTCAGTGTCCGCACCTGTTAAATGGAAGATAAACAGCAACTATATAATAGAACTGTTGTGAAGATAAAATTAGATAATGCATGCAGAGTTCTTAGCACATAATAAGCATTCAATAAATGTTAGCTTATTATTATTCTATTATAAGTGTCAGGCATGTAGGCGTGACAGTAATTTGACTTTGGCATCTACTGACTGACAGGGATGATTAAAAAACAATTTAAGAGCTTATGATGCTACAGGTCAAGGGTCCAAACAAGTAATTCAAAGTGGCTCATGTATTATTAAAAAACCAGCTCCAGGGGCTTCCCTGGTGGCACAGCGGTTAAGAATCCACCTGCCAATGCAGGGGACACAGGTTTGTGCCCTGGTCTGGGAAGATCCCACACGCCGCGGAGCAACTAAGCCCATGCACCACAACTACTGAGACTGCGCTCTAGAGCCCGCGAGCCACAGCTACTGAAGCCCACATGCCTAGAGCCCGTGCTCCGCAACAGGAGAAGCCCCCACAATGAGAAGCCCGCCCACCACAATGAAGAGTAGCCCCCGCTCGCCGCAACTAGAGAAAGCCCACGTGCAGCAACGAAGACCTAATGCCGCCAAAAATAAATAAATAAATAAATAACCAGCTCCACAAACACCTCTCTAAATTATTATAGCAGGCTGAGGTCCTTACAGGGCAAGTCCTCTGTGTAGGGCCACTTGGGCTGAGCGGTTCACAATGCCAGGACCTGCCATTCCTAAACCATGATCTGAAAATACCCCTTATATGGGTTGAATTGTGTGCCCCCCAAATTTTTATGTTGAAGTCTCAACCCCCAATACCTCAGAATGGGACCTTATTTGGAAATAGGATCATTACAGATACAATTAGTTAAGGTGAAGACATACTGGAGTAGAACAGGCCCCTAATCCAATATGACTGGTGTCCTTAAAAAAAGGGGAAATTTGAACAGAGAGAAGCCGTGTGAAGACTGGAGTTATGTCGCCACAGGCTAAGGAACCACCAGAAGACAGGAGGGAGGCCTGGAATAGATCCCTCCCTAGATCTTTCAGAGGAAGCACAGCCCTACTGACACCTTGATTCCAGACTTACAGCCTCTAGAACTGTAAGACAATACATTTCTGTTGTTCAAGCCACTCCATTTGTGGTACTTTGTTTTGGCAGCCCTCACAAACTAATAAACCTGTGAAGTCGGGCAATGCGGCAGACCTATCTGAAGTCCACCAACTGCCTTCCAGAAATGTTGATTCCCAAATCTCCAGCATAACCAACAGTGCTACTGTCTGTTCCAAATGAACTTAAATGCCCATCAATTGGACAGGCGATCTATTCTGTATGTCTCAGAAACAGAGTTCAGTAAAAAGGGAGCAAGTGCATTCTGGAGACGACCCATCAAACACTCAGCAACATATACCATCCCTTCTGTGTTGCTGCCGCTGGAATTCAGGAGGATAAACAGCAGAATGCGCAGCCTAATGTGTGCCGAGACCAGTTGCTGTGGCCAAGAGGTATACTGCTTGCTTGGGAGCAGAGGACTGTTCGGACACAAAGCTTCCACCTTCTCTGATTTGTCTAAGCCGTGCTTCTAAAACTTTTCTGGGTGTCAAAATCGAATGAGAATTTGATTAGAGCCAATGGCCCTCAACTGGAAAAACATACTTTACCCCAACATGTGCACACATGTTCAAAGGTCTAAACGGGGCCAGCGTGGTGGGCGTGTGACATGCAGTGCATTGGGCCTGGGCTTGGTTTCATGCTCTGCTGTCAGCATCTTGAAATTCTTACTTTTTAAATAAGGGGTCCCACATTTTCATTTTGTACTGGGCCCTGAAAATTATGTAGCTGGTTCTAGGAATACTTAGGAATACTAAAGTGCCATAATAATGGACAGCTGCACCTATTTGGGGCCAGTAAAGACTTGGGATTCTTATTCGACAGACTTTATTTGAGGGCTTCCTTCTTGAAAGGATACATGATTAGGGAACCAGCATTAATTAATAACCCGGTCACATATTTGAAAAACACACACTCACCAAAACCAGAATCAATCTGTCTCATCACTTAATAGTAGTATTATTTTTAAAGGACTAGAAAGCAAATAACTACAAATGAGTTATGTTTCCAAAGGACATCATTGTATTGAAAATTAAATTCTCTCCAGAATCACAGACAGCATAAAAAAACTTAGCATCAGACACTTCTCAAAAATTTCAGAGTAACATGGGCTGGTAAGAATTTGCCCTGCCTTCCCAACTTATCTTGATCAACAATGTCACCAATATCTGGACACCTAGACTTCAGTTGTAGGTAGTCTCCAAAGATTGTAGGCAATGAAACAAACAGGCCTCCCAGTACTCATGCCCTTGCGTAGTTTTCTCCCACAATGAATCTGGGCTGGCCTGTGACTTGCATTAACCAACAGAAGGTGGCAAGAGTGATGCTTTGGCAATTCTGGACCCAGTTTCAAGGAGACTGTTAGCTTCCTTCCACCCACTCCCTCCTGGAACATTCACTCTGGAGATCTCTGAGCCACCATATAAAAAACCAAGTTAGCCTGCTAGAGAGACCACAGGGAGATGCCATCAGAGCCCTGAAACTACATGGAGGAAGACAAAATCCCAGTTGTATCAGGGCCCACGACAGATCTCCAGAGTTCTCTGGCCCTGGCCATCATCTACCTACAACTCTACCTTTATGAGGG
Source organism: Leucopleurus acutus (assembly GCF_964270905.1). Lineage (NCBI taxonomy): Eukaryota > Metazoa > Chordata > Mammalia > Artiodactyla > Delphinidae > Leucopleurus > Leucopleurus acutus. The sequence continues at coordinate 21,202,369 of NC_139153.1, forward strand.
ACCCCAAGCAAGACCAGCAGAAGAACTGCCCAGGTGAGCCCAGTCAACCCTGAGAACAGAGAGAATTAATAAAAGTTATTTTTTTTTAACTTTTTATTTTATATTGGGGTATAGCCAATGAACAATGTTGTGCTAATTTCAGGTACACAGCAAAGCAACTCAGCCATAAATATACATGTAAAAACAGGTATGGTTTTAAGCTACTAAGTTTGGGGTGATTTTGTTACACAGCAGTGGATAACTGAAATAAACCCTAAACATTCCTGAAATAAGCTCTAAACATTCCACTGAGAAAAGACAGCCTAGAAACTGGCAATAATGAAGTGAAACAAGCCCACAGGTGAGTGCTAATTAGCATGCATCTTTTTTTTTTTTAAGTTGTACTACGTAACGTTTAAAAATTGGCAGATCTCACATAAAAATCTAGATTGCTGGCTTCTGAGAAACCAGAACACGGACCACACTGGATCTACATTCCCACATGGTCATAACCAGCAGCAACAGAATAGCACTTACCCCCTCTAAAAAGGGCTCACTGTCCTGTCCAGGGCAACACAGCTTCACCGGGCCCACCTCCCCTCAATCACAGTGCCTGGTCTGTGTCAGATCATCTTTTAACCCGAGGTTTAACAGAGTGATAGACACACAACTGGTGCTCAATACCTATTTACTGAGGAATTGCACCAAGCATCAAATGCTCTTATCACTCCCACATGATTGCCAAATCCTGTATTGACTACCTTGACTATCCTTTCCCATCCAATCCTATCACCATGGTCTTCATGTCCTCTCTTAGATCATTGCAAGAAGCTCCAAAGGGTCTCCTAGCCTCCAGACTGTACCTCCCCTCCAATCCATTCCAGTCCATCCCCACTAGGATCACCCATGTAAAACACAGATTCGGGCATATTGTGGACTCCTCTCAAAACTCTTCAGTGGATTTCTGGCTATGATATTGTACTAGATGGTACCACTGGGGAAAACGGGGCAAGTACTTGGGATCTCTGGGTATTATTTCTTAAAACCATGTGTTTTAGGAATCTACCATTATCTCAAATACAAAGTTTAATTTTTAAAATCTATGAAAGTTTTAAATGTACATATTCGTTGACCCATAATTATATCCACTTCTATCAAAATTGAATTTGTACAAATTTTTTAAGTGTCTTCAGTTGCTCCCCGTCACCTGTGAAACAAAGTCCACACTCAGCCAGACTTTCAAGGCTCTCCTCGTTTTGTCCTCTATTACAAACAATAAATCTCTGAAATCCTCAAACACACCCTGGCATGTGCTCAGCCTGGGGCCATCCTCCATCACCCTAAACCCTCATGGGTTTACAGCATTCTCCAACATGGGGTTCAAACCCTCTCTTCCCAAAAGCCTTCTTAAAGTCTCCCAGCAGAAATTAATCTCTCCTTATCCTACACCCCCTTGGATTTTACTTGCATCTTCAGTGTGCCCCAGCCACCCTTGTTGCAGAGGTATTTTCCTATATGTATGTGATAGGGACCATAAAACTATCACCTGCTCTCATCCCAATTTCATAGAATCAACCAGTTCAGAGAGGTTAAATTATATTCCCAAAATCGCACAGCATAGTGGTAGGCTTGAGATGCCTCTTTCCAAAATCTCTGCTCCTCTGCTCTACCTCAGGGGCTGAAAAATTATTTATCTTCAGAACCACTCTTAGCTAAAACAGTCACTGAGAGAATTCTGCATATATTAGGTGGGGAGACTCTCTTGAATTAAACTGGAATAGAGGACAAATATTTGCATCTTACGATACCCTGAATAACATTACCTTCAAAAACAGTGAACAAATACTTCCTCTCTCCAGTTTTAAACACAGAATAATTATATCCTTCACAGATACAAAAGTCATAGTAAAGGGGATGACATTTTCCATCCCTGCTTTTACGTGCATATCAGTAAGTGAACACCAAATCGAATTCTCCTCATTTGCTCTAATCCCAAAGGGATCCACTGAGAGAGAGCTTATGGATACGGAAGATTTGGAATAAATTTGAAAAAAATGTCTTCTGCAGGTTGAGAATTTTAATCAGACGGGGGAAACGCTGGGTTTAATATATTTTAAAGACAATTCAGAGTTACATGTGTTTGAAGGTAACAAACAAAAATACAATTGAAGTTTAAACACACCTCATAATTTACATGTTAATAGGAAATGATAGCTTGGGGCTGACTACAGAGTTAAGAGAAAACATATCCATTGAAAGCTCTCATCCATGTGATTAAACACCTCTATGCCCTCAAACTTTTCATACCCCTTCATCCCTTACCAGAAACCTGGCTGAGGCAAACCAGGCGACTACTTGCATACACAAGTTCCACTTCCTTTGCTTCCTACTAACAGAACCATAATTTGCTCAGGACAGCAACGTGCCCAGTGAAGAGCTGCCATCTGACACAGTTCTAGCCAATGAGATGCAAGGAGACACCTACAGGGGGTTTCTAGAAAGACTTTGTGTTTTCCTGCTACAGGTCTTACCCTCTAATTTTTCCCCTCCTCTTAAAGCAGATGTAATGCCTGGAGGAGCAGCAGCCGCCTTGCAGCCACAAGGTAAAAAGCATCAGAAATAAGCCAAGACAAATCACTGCAAGGATGGTTCTGACATCACGGAACCACTAAGAGAATGCCAGTGGTCACGTAGCCCTGTGCTTCTTGTATGGGAGACAAATGGATCCCCATCTATTTAGGCAACTGTTAGTTGGCGATAGAGTTTCATGCGTGAAAATGTAAACCTGACTGAAACACAAACTCTACCCCCAGAATCGTGCCTGCCCTAAAGCTCTCTCAGGTGACAGCTGTTCCACCTCACACCCCATGTACAAAGAAGAACTAATATCCACCATCCCCAACCTGTTTCCCTCCCAAGCGCTCCATCTCTGTGAACAGCACTATTGTTCTACCACCTGCCCACGTGAGAAATCTAAAAGCCATCCTTCCCGCCTCACTATCTCTCCACTTTAAGTCCAACCAATCACCCAGGGCTGTGCTTCCTCATCCCCAGTATTTCTCAGTCCCATCCATCTCTACAACCACTGTGCAGTCCAGGAGGGCATCATCTCCTACCTGCACTGCTCCTCATTGGTCTTCTTTGCCACCACCTTCTGCAATCCATTCTCCGTGCCCCTGCCACGGTGATCTTTCAGAAACACAAACAGGATCCTCTGGCTCCTATTTAAAACTTTTCCATGCTTCTTATTGGCCTTTGAATAAAGTCCACCCTCCTAATCATGGCTGAAAAGGTCCTCCATTGACACTGAACTCAAATTAACTTTCTCTCCAAGCTCCAGCCTTCAAACCAACCCACATCTCAGCAGATATCTGCACATGCCTGGAGGAAGTTCTCCCACATATTTTTGATTGAATAGCTTTACTCATCCTTCCAGAACATATAATCTAGGAATTCCATCAGCACTTCCATATTTTGAATTGTGAGTTTCTACAACCTAGGTACGACCATTTGCAGTTCTCTACACACCCAATGGCTCAGTGCAAGTTCCCACCTTCCATTAAAACACAGGGGATTCCCGGGTCAATCACAAGACAAAACCCTGCTTTTCTCAAACGCCATTTATAGCTCTGGATTACAATCGCTGTTGTTGCTTCCCTAACCTTTTTGGGTTTTTTCTCTTTTTAAAAAAGGGAAGTTGAACTTAAAGATATATTGCAAAACAACATAAAGGTTTAAATAGGGATACTGTAGACCCAGTGACCCAGATGACTGAAGTGGAAAATGTTACTAACACTGGAATCAGTGCTTATCCATTTCCGGTGATGTGTGCTTATGATGCATGGTTGTTAGTCCTAAATGAGATTTAACAGCAGAAATTCAAACAATGTCAAAACTTCATGAACACAATGCCAGTTAAGATATGAAATAGACACAGACTTGATTTAAACATGTTCATGTGACGGCTTTTATTTTTTTATTTTGGAAAGTTTAGCTCCTGACGTTTCCTATGAGTCATTTTCCATGAATATAAAACTGTCCACCTAACATTGACCCTGACTAACTTTGATCTTTTGTAACACAGAAAATTGTAAATGCATGATTATAAGGCTTTTACTGAGTATTTTCAATTTGCTGAAATAGCTCCATTTATATAAATATATCAACTGTAACAACGGACTCCAACATCAATTTCCACACATTAATCATGTTGATTTCCAAAGAGGGTTTGTGGAATCCATCTTAGAATATACATTCTATATAAGACAGAGACATATTATCAGTAAAATTTTTTAAACGGAAACAATCCCAGTGATGGTAATAACAATGACAACAAAAGTCTTTGCTGTAGCTATGACTTACTGAGTATCTTCCATGGTCCAGGCCCTATGCTAAGCCCTACACATATGCATCATCTCACTGAACTCTCACAGAACCTGGCACGACAACTAGAATCATCCCCATATTACAAAAAGAAGAAACTGAGGCTAAAAGAAGTTAGCTATTTCTTCATGGTCACACATCTCGTACATGATGGAAACTGATTTATGATCGCAGACCATCCCTCTGCAGAACCCAGGCTTCTTAATCACAAGTGCAAACATCCACACAGCATTTATCATGTACCAGGATCTGACAAACACTCAGTTAATCTTCACAACAACCCTACATAGCAGGTATTATTACTATTCTCATTTTACATATGAGGAAACTCCAACATGGAAAAGTCAAGTTACTAGATCAAAATGGTCCAGAGGATAAGCAGCAGATCCAGGATGTACCCCCAGGCCAGCATCTCCAGAGTATGTACCTTTAAACTATCACCCTATCCACTGTACTATCCCCCAAGTAATAACGTCTCTAGGGCATTTATCATGTGCTGGGCATTGTGAAATTTTCCATACATTACCTCATGAAATCCTCGAATAACTCTGAGGTAGGTGGTATTTTTATCTCCACTTTACAGATGGAGGGTCTGTGGCTCAGAGAAGTTAAGTCAGTTGCCCAGGGTCACACAGCCAAGTGCCACATTGGAAAATATAAAGAGCAACAGTTGGGTTTCGCTCCCTACCTCCCCAATTCTTTTCCTGAGGCATGAGTGGCTGGGAAACAATATGCATCAGACTTTCCACCTCTGTAAAACCACTCAGTTCGTGTAATTTAGGGTGTGACTATTCATAGATACCTTTCAGCTAATCTACTGGGAGCCAGTGCAACCACAATGCACACTTCAGAACAATGTATGCTTTCTCTATAAGAAACACGTCAACCCATTTGTGCAATATGAACACTTAGGACAATTTAGTTTTAAAAAGAAAGTCCACTGTTGTTGCTTTTCTTTTTCATACACAGTATGGAACTTTACTCTTTCTTCTAGAGAAAGTACCTCTCAGTTTTCTACTCCTATCCACTTAAAAGTCGCATTATTTAAACCCAAACAAATCTCTCCAAAAAGGCATTATGAATCTTGTTAAGAAAAAGCAATTGTCTATTCATTTTCAATAAAGAGAAAGGAGTACGATCTAAAAAAGAATTAAAGCTCATTTCTGGAAACAGTATTAAGAAATAAAAAATGCAACTACAGCAAAATAAATTGATAAATCAAAGCCTAACATGTCAGGCCCACACCAACTAAAGAATGCTGATTGGTGTGTGTCACTGGGTTTTGGTTTTTGCAGAGACAACTTTAATAGAATTCCACAAGGCCACAGAGTCACATGGAGACAAAAATCACATCTTCAGTATCCACAATAATATACAAAGTCAGTAACAGTTGTTACCCTTGCCCAGGATAGGCACAGACATTTAATATAAATAGACAAGAGAAAATGCAGAGTCTGCCTTTTAATCATTCTTTCATTGACAGACTCATTTAATCAACAAATATTTATACAGTGTCTATCCATGAGCTAATCTCTGGGAACACAATGATGAAAGAAAGAGCCACACTCTCTGACCTCATGGAGCTGGGAGACAGACAGCGAAGACATAGATGCATATAGGATAATTATGTAAGTAATTGAGTATGTAAGTAACTAGTATGAAGGAAAAGATCGGAAACCATAAAAGAATAGCACAGCAAGCTAATTCAGATGAGGGGGCAAGGAGCAACCTTTAAATTGAGACTGAAAGATGGAGTAGATAGTAGACACAAGAGTGCTCAGAAAGCGTCCAAGATGGCAGAAAGAATGTGTGCAAAGGCCTGAGGTAGAAAAGAATTAAAAGGAGGCAATGCCATGGGAGTCAAGAACTCCTGGCTCTACTTCCAGCTCAACCACTAACCTGGGAATGTCCTTCACCTTTCTAGGCCTCAGTTTCCCCTCCAGCTCCAACAGCGTTCACTGGCACAGTCAATGGCCTCCTACGTGTTGCCACAAGGACAGCTTAGGTGCTAAAGGGCTGGCCTCATTCTTCTCAGAGTCGTGGGAGCGGGAACCATAGTAACTCACACTAGCAGCAGTGCCTCCAGCACCCCACTCCCCACAACATGCCAGGAGACTCAGTGGAAGGGCCAGTCTAGCCAAGGGACAGCCCTGCTACCTCCTGGGAAGCTGTGTCCAGAATCATCAACCTGGAAACTTACGACATCTCTAGGCTGCCCAAGACAAGGTCAGTTAATAGAACATGAGGAATATATTATGTCAGTGGGTAAAATGACTGGAGCTCCAACTGACACCTGACAAAAGAGTTCACATGGAAGGCCTGAGATAAGGCAAAGGTAGGGCAATACTTCTCCACAAGTGAGACAGAGGAACTGACCAGCCGTGCACCTCCCAGGGGTACCAGTCTGTGTGGGGCACTGAAACATCAAAAGAAGCAGAAGAAATATTCTGATGGAAGGGAGAGGATTGAGATGCCCAAAGGACACTCTCAAGTAATAAAAGATGGTCCCTACACTGCCTCCTAAAGAGGGTTAATTGCAGCACCTTGATGTACTTAACAGTGTAATGCAAGTTTGCGGCAGAGCCCAATTGCTCGGGGCTGTAGAAGAGAGGCTGCCGCGCTCCTGACACCTCACACCTTGCATAGCACTAGGTCTAAATGGATGGTGCAAACATACTTAAAGAATACTGGTGTGAAAGTTCACCTGATTAATCTGCCTAGGACTCCCATGGGCCTCAGGCTGGCCATGACTTCCTGCTCTATTTCCTGCCACGAACACTGCCTTGTGTGGTACTTTCTTAACCAGACCTGTCTCCTCCTACTCAACTCCTTGAGGGCAGAAGCTGTTTCTTGTTTACCACTCTACCCCAGTTGATAGCTCACTGTAGCAGTGAGCTATTGATAAATTAGCTCTATGTTATATAATCAAAAACTAGTATTAAGGCTATAAGACAAAAGCTTTATAATCTGTGTTGATCTAGACCAATAAATCTGCGAGCAACCTTTAACATCAATACATAAAATTACTTCATCGTTCGCAAGGTTTTCAGTGTGAGATGTTTATGGAAAATTACAAAAAATTAAAGCGCAGTATGAGACTTCATACACCTGAGGTCCTGCTCTGAATACACACAGAAATGAAATCAGCCCCAAATATGAAATACTCAAACACACTTAGATTTGGTGGGGGGGAAATCAGTGAATGCGGAGAGGCCGTATCAAACCCTGGAAGGTCATTTAAAATTATCTACTCCACTAGCTTTGCTTTATAAGGTGGAAAAAAATTGAAGCTCAGAATGCTGAACTAATATGCCTCTACCTGGTGACAAAACCATGACTTAAATGATCTCCAAGTTTTAGATCACTGTTTTCCCCACCACACTGGGCTGCCACCTGAATTAATCACATCATGTTACTCCTGTAATTGGAAATCCGCAAAGGCTCTCCATTTTTCAAGAGTAAATGGCAAAGTGTGTACAAACCCCTACAGGGTTTTCCTCCACTTGGATCCCATTTCTTTTCATGCCTTTTCTACCACTTATCCCTTTGCTCAGCCTGTCCCAGCCGCTGTGGCAATTGTGCTGGTCTTGAATCAGGCACACTCCTGCCCCGGGCCTATGTCCTAATCCTTCCCTCTGTCTGCTGAGCCTTTCCCCCCAATACTGGTATGATCCACTCTGTCATCTCCTTCAGATTTTTCCTCCAATGTCATTTTCTCAGTGAGGCCTTCCTTGTCCACTCAATTTTAAGTTACATGTCACCCCAAACCCATCCATGCTTTATTTTCTCTATAGCACGCATTGCCATTTAACATACTGTATATTTTACTTATTTATATATTTATTTCTACAACTCTCTCCTTCCCCACCATGTAAGCTCCATGAATACAAGGATTTTCAACCATCTGGCTCACTGCTCTGTTCTTCGAACCTAGATGAATGCCTGGCCCACAGTAAAACCTCGTAAATATAAGTTGAATAACTGGTTATATGGATTGATGGATGGAGTTCAAAAGTGGCTCAAATCCAGAGAATTTAAGAGCTGTGAAATGTCTGACAGAGTCTGGCAGCCCCTGGGAAACAGCCTGTGGCCTGGGTGTCATCTACCATCACTATGTGCCCACTCCAGAACTGGCACTCACTGACACTCTGGGTGAAAGACAGTAAACTAAGGAATGAAGTGACATGAAGACTTGTCAAAGCAATCCTGTTTGAGGCTTCATGACTCTCGGTTAGAGAGGCAACTAGCAAGCCAATATTTTTTATCAGCAACAAGATGCCTCTTACATGTCCAGATGCAGAATCACTTCTGAATTGCTTCCCTGTGCCCTTCAGCTTAAGTAGAAGGGGAGGGTTTGCTCAGATTGGACATCCCAAAAAGGAGACAAGATTTCAAAAACTTTTCAAAAACTGGCATGAACCCACATTTGCTATGAAGCCTGAATGGCTGGCACAGCTGAACCTCCATGCATCATTCTAAACATAAAACACCAAGCTTCAATTATATCTTAATGACAGATATATAAAGGAAGATACTAAGAATAGCCAAAGACAAGGCAGTAGGAACCAAGGGCAGATATTAAAACTATGTAATATTTGGCCCAGTCATCAAGGAAAAAACAACAACAACAACATTTAGACAGACCCAAACTAACATAAGCAGTTTATGGTCTTTCAGGTCTAAGAACCCAATGAAGGTTTGCATCCAGGTTATATCTCACCCCACCAGCACCTGAAATAGCAAAAACATCCACAAAGAGCTACCTGTCTGAACTTGAAAGACACAAGCTAGTCCTAATTTACAAACACAAAATACCAGGGACCTCTAAATGCCTTGCTAATTTCTAGTCTAATTTAGACCTTGACAGCCCAACAAATAGACAAATTGAAAACTAGAGTTTTCCATTCCCACTACCAGTGGTCCCTCCCATGCAATGGACATGCTACTCAATCCAGTGCTCCTCATGACACACCTCATTATCCGTTGACCAATGTGAACTCCCTGTTACATTTTAATTCATTTGCTGGAGAATTTGGGGTGATCTCTACAAGTTCCAAATGCTGGAGCCAAATGCTGTTGAAAAATATTCTAGCATTTACTGCAATGGCAACTCTTACTTTCCAGTACTCCACATTTCCATAGCTAAATCTAAGATGGGGATAGCTCTTCTCTTAAACCTACAACGGCTGAAGCAGATGTTTGTGTATTATATGCCATCTGTAGGAACCTCCCCATTTGCTAATAGCACCCAGCTGGAGAATCATTTGGGACCATTCAAAACTATTAAGGCTATAAACTCTGACTTGGGTCAAGTCTAATAAACAAGTGTCATCCCAAAAGGAAATGAGTTAAGCTAGCCTTCAAAGTCATTTAAGCAAATATTCCCATGGTCTGAGTACCTCACAAAAAGCCTCTCATTAAATTCTTCTGCTGTTGATTTTGCCCAATTTAAATCAGAGATCACTGGACATGTTCATTTCAGGAAAAACCCACATTTCAATGGAGTGGCTTTCAGTGGGTTTGAAGTGACTAAGGAAGAGTCTCTGAAGGTTGCCCAGGTCTCTCGGGCTGCCTCACACATAACAACAGCAGGTGCATGAAAAAATATTTAGGAAGCCAGCATGGAATGAGCCCAGCTCCTCCTATATAAAGTCAAGTTCCTGATCTGGAAATTCCGGACCATGAACAGTCACACAGGAGAGAAGAGGTCACAGCCAGTGATGGTGCTATGTATATTTTTGTCAGGTCTAAATAACACATTCATTTCAAAATGTGGCCACCTTCAGGCTAAGAGTACACCTAGAACACTTCATTTCCCCAATGAAATCATTCTCATCTTTGAAAAATTCTCTCCAATACGACCCTCCAAGAAGCCCTTCTTAACAGTTTTTTTTTTTTTTTGCAGTACGCGGGCCTCTCACTGTTGTGGCCTCTCCCGTTGCGGAGCACAGGCTCCGGACGCGCAGGCTCAGCGGCCATGGCTCACGGGCCCAGCCACTCTGCGGCATGCGGGATCTTCCCGGACCGGGGCACGAACCCGTGTCCCCTGCATCGGCAGGCGGACTCTCAACCACTGCGCCACCAGGGAAACCCAAGAAGCCCTTCTTAATACAGTGTAATCCATTCCTACTCCATCTGTTCTTCAGATTTAATCACTTCCTACATTCAGCCATCTGGGACCTGGCTTTACTTGCTTTAGACCCTGACTTATTTATTTTGTCTTGTGTCATAATGGTTTCTTGCTTTACTGTTCCACTTAACACTAAGGATGTGGGGGACCAGAACTATCCTTTCAATTTCTCTCTACCTCTATGCAGTTGCTTCACACCCAAGAGATACTCTAAATAAATACTGGTTGAATGGAAAGAATCTCAGTCTTGGATTTAATTCTCTCAACGTCTGCAACTAGTCTAACAGCTTAAGAACCAAACCTACTTAAAAATTAACTTAAGTTTTAAGTACAGTGAAATCACTCTAAGTAATTAACCTAACCACTGGATGTGTTTATTTTCCTAGTTTGGAAAAACAGGCCAGCCACTGGGTATGACCATCCCTAGATAGGCAACTCTAAGAATAATGAGGTAATTTCCTTCAAAGATGATGAGATTTTCGGGATTCTCTGGAATGCACACCTCCCCATTAATGTGTCATTATTAATACCCAGTTCACTTTGGGTAGAAATGAGACTAGAGCACTTCAGAATTTTTAAGCAACTCCTCATTACATAGTACTCAAGTGTCAACATAATCTCAGTGTGATGGTCCCACTGCTCACAATGAATTAGGAGACATATTTACTAGAGATACTAGGAAATGTCCCATCAAATTTGTGTAACTATTTCTATGCTCATGTTCCAAGGATTTCATTCACTGTGTTTGCATAAGCATCCACACACCTCTCAGTGATTAAAAAAAAAAAAAAAAAAAGGATCAGAGGGTAAAGGGGTATTACCCCAAAACTAGAATTGCCAGATCTAACAAATAAAAATATAGAATGCCCAGTTAAATGGAAATTCAGATGATCAAAGAATAATTTTTTTAGTATAAGCACCCCCATGAGATATTTGAGACATGTATTTTCTAGTATAACTAAAAAATTATTCTTTGTCTGCAATTCAAACTTACCTGGACATCCAGTATTTTATCTGGCAACCCTACTCCAACCCAGAAATTGTATTAAAAAAAAAAAAAAGAAAGCACAGAGCAATGAATGCATTTTGTGAAGGTTTAATTTTCAGAAAGAATACAATAAGTCATCTATAGCATTATAGAACATTTCAGAAAGCTCGATATAATGACTGCAAGAAAAACAGAAAGTGGAAGTCCACTGAGTACTAAACTAACTATGTGCTGGGTACTATTCCAAACCCTTATCTCATTTAATTCTTACTCCATCCTCATGAGGTAGGAACTATTATTATTATTATTACTATTATTATTATTATCAAAGATAAAAGGTGAACAAGTTGCGCAATGTACAGACTAGTAGAGTAGGGAGTCAAACCCAGGCAGGTTTAACAAAAGGGCTTAACATGCTTAATGGCTACCACATTTTACAAGTGAAGAAATTGAGAATCTTAGCATTTTTGCCCAGACAGACAGCTGCTCATCAGTGCAGCTGGGATTCAAACCTAGGAGAGTCTGAATCCAGAGTCTTGGTCCCAACAATACACCACCTCTCCAAGTCATGCAAAATGGGGAAGGTCCCTTTCCCACCTAAACCAGCTGCGATTACCATGGTCATAAGTCAGAATGCTTCATCTTCAAAGAACAGTGCTTGAACCTAGAATGGCCTCCTCGGAATTCTTATCAGATCCATCCAGCTGAATTTTGACTCCTTGTAATCTAAAGGTTATCCTGAGTTAGATGGGGAATGTGGAGAAGAGTTCTATTTGGGGGAAGAATTTGTTGTTGCTGTCATTTCTGTACCAAAACATCTCTTTCAAACAAGCCACTTATCTGATGCCTACCAGTCTTGCTGCCTGGAGACAAATTCTTCTTCCTGCACATGAATCCCAAACACTGGCTATAACCTGGAACACAGACAGGAAGGCCAATTTGAACCAGCCACCAAAGCCACCTTCAAGATCCAATTATGTGTGAAAAGATCACAAGAGCTAAGATTTTTCTGCTTGGATCTGGAACTAAACAACCAGCATTACTGCATGTAAAACATCAGAGTTCAGAAAATATCAGAAGCTATCCAGAACTTTACCTGGAGCAGACTTGCCTATGGGAACCCTCATGTGCGTTATTTTAGGTGTTTGTCTACCTCTGGAATGAAGACAGATGCCTTTAATCAGAGAGTGAAAGAGAGTGAGAGAGAGTGAGAGAGAGTGAGAGAGAGAGAGAGAGAGAGAGAGAGAGAGAGAGAGAGAGAGAATGAGAGGGAGTGTGTGTTTAAGCATGTGCAATACAAGGCATATACAATATAATGCTTACCTCACTTTCCCCTCAAAATTTCCTATAGGGAGCAGAGAGCATGTTGCTCAGAACATGAGTTAGCTGCAAGAAAAGGAGGGGGTTGTCTGTGGATAGAATGGACACGAAGAATTTTTCTCATGTAACTTATAACTATGTATTAATCTATAACTGTCTGAATACTTGACTGTGTCTCCCATGAGAATATAGGCTTCTTGAGAGCAGGGGCCGTATCTGTTGTATTCACCATTGTGCTTCCCAGGTGTATGGTACAAAACAGGCATCCAGTGATAGGATGAATGAATGAATGAGCAAACACTACTGCCACCAGTAAGCAGTGTGCACACAATCTTACTTTTGGCCTCACTGCCCTTAAAATCTGTAACCAAGACTTGTACCCTCTTGCAATCCCAACCTCCCTTCAGGGCTGAATAGTGCATGTGTATCATCATTTCTCACAAAGACTATTAAGCTGGCACCCTCCTAACTGGCCTCTGTGACACTAGACCTTGGCCATCTTCCAACCTGTTCTTCATTTGGCAGCCAGAGTACTATTCCTCTGCTTAAATCCAGCCACGCTCCCTGGTGCTCCAGCCACATTCAAAAGCTTACACTGTCCCAAAGGCACCATACTTGTGCTGTACTTCCAAGGCTCCCGTCTACCCCGAAGGCTCTCCTCTCATTTGCTTGGCAATCATCTTTCGATAATGAACTCAACAGTATTTTTCTATGAGACTTTACTCTTCCCTTCTCCCCTCAGAGGAACCAACCCCTCCATCTTTTGTCCCTAAAGGTATAACTACAGACCTAGCATCACATTCATGTCACTGCGAGTTACAAGAAGGCAGAGCCCATGTATTATGGACTGGCCATTTTATCACTAGCACAGTGTCTGGCATGTAGTAGGTGTCGAAAAATCCCTTCCTTGATGGACAAGTGGGTTTTGGAAAATAAAAGTGGAAAATTTTGGTAAGCTAATCATTTCTGGATCTCTTACTGTGCTAGAGGAATATTGTCTATATTTATCTGCTAAGTCTACCAGAAAAATTAATGAAAGGAGGGACAATGGTGTGACCTGTTGTTGCTATTCTGAACACCTGCTGAGCAACAGACTTCATAGAATATTGCCTACTTGTAATTGGGATTGAGGTATCAAAAACAAAAGGACCCAAAATCAAGGAACCATGGTAAGGGACCTCAGAAAGAAGATACTTCTGAGATAGCAAATAAGTTTTGCCTCTATTGTCCGTGGTGAGACGTGGAAGCCTGGAGCAATGAATTCAGAAGGGCCCAAGGCTCCTCCCAGGTTTACACAACAAAGGGAGATGACTGTAGACAATATCTACAGTGGTGTAGCCGGGGGAAGAAGCAGTAGATACTACCACACAGTCACCTTGATCTAGTCCTTCCCCTTCACTGGACATAAGAGGAGACAGAGATCTCAGAAATGTCTAGCTGAGGGTCACATGATTAGTGAGTGGCAGAGCTGGCCAATACATGCATTCATTCAACATTTACTGAGTGAGTATTAGGTCCTGCATGGTGCCATCTGCTGAGATAAAATGATGAACAAAAATATTCATGGTCATCAACCTAGTGAAATTCAGTTTCCTCGATGCCTAACCCATAGCTCCTCCTACTACCTCAATAACCTCTCCAACTCCCACCTCCCCACTATAAAACTCCCATTTTATTATATGTAGTGACATTGCCCAGAAAAATATAAAAACTCTTTTTAAAAAAATACCTAATTCCGGGCTTCCCCTGTGGCGCAGTCGTTGCGAGTCCACCTGCCAATGCAGGGGACACGGGTTTGTGCCCCGGTCCGGGAAGATCCCACATGCCGCGGAGCGGCTGGGCCCGTGAGCCATGGCCGCTGAGCCTGCGTGTCCGGAGCCTGTGCTCCGCAACGGGAGAGGCCACAACAGTGAGAGGCCTGCATACCGCAAAAAAAAAAAAGACCTAATTCCAAACAATTCAACCAATTCATAACTATTCTTTCTCCCCCTCATTCTATTTATCCAAACTTTTAAAAACTCACATTTAAGCAATAACTCCACAGTGATATTTGAAATTTTTTTCAGATAGCTATATCATTCCCAAATCTTATCATCAAAGAATTTATCACAATGTTAGAAGGAAGTGTTAGCTAAGCTTATAGAGACCCTATAGTTCACATTTTCCAGAGGTTGAACTATCATCTTTATACTGAGGAACTCAAACGAGTGCTTAATAGCTCTTACAGCAAGGAAATTCTATTTTTAAACCTAATCCGAATCTTACCACTAAAAGTTAAACTAAATCCACTGTATCATCAAAGACAACAGAAAAGAATCAGTCACCATCTTACATCAAATAGTGGAGTACATATGCTTTTGGTCTGCAATTCTTCAGTTTCATCTTTTTCTCTTTAAAAATGAGAAAAAGGTCTTCTGTGGTGGCGCAGGGGTTGGGAGTCCGCCTGCCGATGCAGGGGACACAGGTTCGAGCCCTGGTCAGAGAAGATCCCACATGCCGCGGAGCAACTAAGCCCGTGAGCCACAGCTGCTGAGCCTGCGCTCTAGAGCCCGTGCTCCACAACAGGAGAGGCCACCGCAATGAGCACCACAGCGAAGAGAGGCCCCTGCTCGCCTCAACTAGAGAAAAGCCCAAGTGCAGCAACAAAGACCCAGTGCAGTCAAAAATAAAATAAATAATTTTTTTTAAATGAGAAAAAATGATTTGTGGGAAAAGTTAGCAGGAAAAGGGACTGCTCTGAAATCTTAAATAATTTAGCCAAAAAAAATTTTTTTTTCAAAGAAAGTAACTGACCCAAAAAGATATATTTATGTACCTATAATTTTCACTAAGGAGTTTCCACTTTGACTCTGGAGTAAACACATGATTTTTCAAATTCATGGTCTGCAAAATCCCGAGGCACCACGGAACACTTATTTCCATAGAGTAAAAAGACACATTCTGGCCTTATTCTGAAGAGGACACCAGAAAACAAAACTAATACTGTGAACAAACAAATCTTAGCTAAAACTCATTGAAATAATCCAAATGGTTTCCATTCCAGGGAAAATAGTAAGTCAGCAGTTTGCATACGGCTGCCTTTTCCAAATACACAAAATAAGCAAAAACACCACCAGAGGAAAGTGCAAATGCTGAACCCTTTCTATTTCTGTTTCCATGGACTGCAATTCAATCAATACCGCCGCCTGCAGTGCTCTGCCGCCATTTATGCACACTTCCAGGTGGCCTCCAATGTCCCACCCAGAGAGTCCAGAGAACTCCCAGACAAGGTTCAGGGAGCCATCAATCAAGCCACACACAGAATGACAAGAAAGTCTGGACCCGAGACTCCAACTGCGAGCACAAGCACTGGAAATCCAGAAAATTAATCTTTGAAGGTGTCGAGCAACCAGAACTCTCAGCAAGAACATTCAGATTCTAAACAAGAAAACAATGGGGACAGAGGTAGGCATTCCTTAGAGAACAAAAGGCTCTGGAGAAAAACGTAAATGAATCACAACCCTTCACCTACTACCATTAACAGCCTGGAGCTGGCAAAGGGCTGTTGAGTAAAAATATTCTACGTAAGGAAACTTAAGGAAGTATTCAAAACCGTTCACCCAGGATAGAAGACAACTCCATGTGCAAAATCCTACGTGGGGAAAGTATATCCGAGGTTATTAAACAGCATTAATAACTCTTAATGATTAGGGTAGCATCGTAAAAACCAAATTATTTTTGAAGAATAACATGAACAGAAAAGTGCTGTTTTAACTTCAAGACAGAGAACTTACTTCCAAACCCCCATCCTCCTACAGAACTTGAAAGGACAATAATTAGTCAAGAAAACAGCAAAATGAGGAAGTGGTATTCTCTTACAATTTCTGTTAATCCCCACCAGCTGTAATTTAAGAAATTCAGTGACATCAGCGTTTATACTGGATCCAGCAAGAATGACAGAACTACGAATGCAGAATCATATGAGAGGGGGGGAAAAGAAACTTGGGGGCAACTGGAAAATACATCTGAAGACGTGGAAAATTAATTCACTTTGCAGTGAATCACTTCAACAGCTTCCAACACCAACACTGCCAAAAAAAAAAAAAAACAGAAAAAGTGGAAAAGGAAGGATAAGCACCCCAAACCTAATCAAATGATCCAGTGGAACATCTGAAAAAAGAATGTCACTGAAATAAGTGAAGTAAACATTTCTGAAAACAGACAGAAAGCAATCTAACCATTTGTAAATGACAAGAACCAAAGATTCAATATTATACAAAGATTGTCACTCTTCAAAAAAACATATGCTATACGAGAACCTGTAAAAACTGAGTTACTTTGGTTATTACTTGCATTACCTTCTTGAAGACAGAGTCAATTCCATGGTCTCCTTTTCCCCAGAGAGAGAAAACAGCTCGTGAAAAAACCATTGCAGTAATTTCAAGGTGTCCCACCTGAGTTCACAGATGGACCTGGAACAGGTCTGAACTCCCAATATAAAGGCCAACCATTACCTTTTACTCACGTCAGAGTCCGAGGGAGAAGAAAACCACACCAAACCTGACTGACCAAACAACCTATAGAGGAGTTGAAAAGACACCACGGCTGCCTCAGCCCTTTGGCTGAACATTGAGTCCACTGAACCGTCTCAGAAAGGAGATGATTACAAAGATGCGATTGTAGCTGCTCTGCCACACGCGTACATGCACCTTCTCTCAACACTAGGAAGACTAAATGAGAGATGGAGTGATAATTAATAGGATTCTTGGCAGCAGGAGCCAGCTTCTTGAACAAACCAGTAATTGCTGCCTACTTAAAATGACAGAGAATCCAGCCAGCAAAGAGGGAGGTGCTAACAATGGGAATCATAAAAGGTAAAAAAGACTTACATCAACAGGTTACTTGGCTCCCATTCAAAACTACCTCCTTATCTACACATTCAGTTAATAATGAGAGCAAATAAATTGAAAATCACAAACAGGAGGACTAGAGATCAATAATCCTTCCAGAAGTATTACCACAGATTTCCCTTCCACACACTCTCCAACACCCAAAATGTCATACATTGATCATGAAGATAACTATCAACTTGTACATGATGTCATACTAGAAAAGAACATTTTTCCCATAAGTGATATATTTGACTTGGACATCCTTTGAAAATAACCAGGCTGTTAAGAAACTTTTAACAGCAGCCACAGACACAGTTTACACTCTCTAGTCTGAAATTAAAACAATTTATTGGTTGTAACCTCTCTAGGAAAGAAAAGGTATTTAGCTCAGAAGTTTTTTACCGGTATGACTGAAGATTTCTGGCAAGGTAGAGGACAGTTAGCACCCAGTATCTCTAGTTTAGACCTCCCAACCCCAAGAAATAATAGTACTGATTACCAAACACTCAACTAGACAATATTCCCTCAGAGAAGACCAGTATCTACTGAACACTCCCTAGCAAGAAATAGACCAATGAACCTCTAACATCTTTAGATGCCCAGAGACATGGAGAGACGAGGATTCCATCTTCTGCCATGGGGAGATGTCTAGAGAGATAAACCAGGCCAGCAGGCACATAGTTTCATAACGACTAATGCTGACCAAAACTCTTCATAAAATCAACTCCACAAGTAAAGACCCACCTCGTTCATTCCCTCAGGAGATCCCTGGCTCTCTGATGGTATTGCAGAGGATGACCTGATGCTCTACAAAAAACAGATCATTGAAAGACTAAGGGCTTCCTGACAACATGCAGCCCAGGAGTCCCTACTGATAATATCTCATGGAAATCTCCAACTTTTCTCGTGGCAGTTAAAGATGCATGTGAGGTAGTACATCAGGAGCAGAAGCACTGAAAACTCAAATGGTTTACATTTTTCTTAGTATGCATGAGAATTAAGTGGGTGTTTTTATTCAGTGTTGGTCTTTCTCCTTTCCCACTAATAAAAAGTAAGAATGCCTTTACATTCATTCGGTGAATGTCTAACCTATCACTGCTGGAACCCACTGAGTATATATACGGCTCATCGTTAAAGCCACCATCTAGTATTTTTATAACTTCTCCCTCTCTATTAGATCATTATATCCTATTATTGAAAATATTTAACTCAATATTTTGCGATGACTAATGTTCTTAACGCCCAAATGTCAAGGCAGAAGTTATGTTCATTACACAACATTATGATGTTTCAAGACCTTTGGCATTCAAAGATAAACAGTCCAGAATGTAATAGACTGGCTACGACTTCATAAAGACATACAGGAAAAGCAATTAACAACTCAGGTTAGAGGGGAAAAATAGAGAGATGAATGGAAAACATCAAGATGTTAGGAGCTACATGTTCAATGGTAGCCCACAAGGATGGGTATGTAGACAAGACTTCTTGATGTCACCAACTAGGGCCATTCAAAGATCTATAATGAGGAATGAGGAAAATCTGTAACTTAATACCACACGCTTGTGAATGATTAAGCATCCACCGTCCCACCTTTTGCTATCTCTCTTGAAGTCTTCACAGCCTACCTCCTTTAAATCATCAGAAACAGCTTTGAAAACAAAGGACTATTCAGCCAAGCACTCTGTGAGCACCTTTAATAGATCTATTTATCTTGGATTAAGATGTTCAACCGTACCCAGAGTCTCCCTTTACTTCATCAGACACCTAGTCCTCTTTCTATTCCAAAATCAACATGAGCTGTTGCCCCTGATCTCTTCCTATCCTGCCTCCCCACTCCATGCCCCAATATATACAGTAACCACTTCAGTAGGGCAGATAAGAGGGTAAGCTTTGAAGTTAGTCCTCCAGTTTAAGTCTTGGTTCCACCCTTACTTGAATGACCTTCGGCAAGTGACTTATGATGGCGCAGCCTCAGTTTCTTTTAAAATGGGATCCTACCTACCTCACAGAATTAAATATACAAAGCATTTGAAAGGTACCTAGTACACGTCTTAATATGTTTGTAATTCAACTAGATCTGAGTTATTCATTCCTGCTGTTTCAGCTTCTTGACTTTTCTAACAGGAAAAATCTGAAAAAAAAAAATTACATAGGTACCCTCCTTATCCCAGGACTAAGACAGATGGACAGACAGACACACACACACACACACACACACATACACACACGCACGCACGCATATATATACATACAAAGAAGCCATTCTTTTTATTTTTTTTAACTTTTTATTTTATATTGGAGTATAGCTGATTAACAACATTGTGATAGTTTCAGGTGCACAGCAAAGCGACTCAGCCATACATATACATGTATCCATTCTCCCCCAGACTTCCCTCCCATCCAGGCTGCCACATAACATTAAGCAGAGTTCCCCATGCCATACAGTAGGTCCTTGTTGGTTATCCTTTTTAAATATAATAGTGTGTACATGTCAATCCCAAACTCCATAACTATCCCTTCCGTCTACCCTTCCCCACTGGTAACCATAAATTTGTTCTCTAAGTCTGTGAGTCTGTTTCTGTTTTGTAAATACATTCATTTGTATCATTTCTTTTTAGATTCCACATATAAGAGATATCATACAATATTTCTCCTTTCTCTGTCTGACTTACATCATTCAGTATGACAATCTCTAGGGTACATCCATGTTGCTTCAAATGAAGAAGCCATTCTTTTTATAATACACAAGGATACGTTATGAAAATGCAAAAGGTACAGATGCAAGGCAGAAAAAGACGCAACTTTCAATACTTTAACTCCAATGTTCTGTAATTTTCATCACTTTAACCCCAGTGGGTTTCGGTTCCCAAACTGCAGAAGAAATTAAAGCACTAACACAAGACACAGCCTGTAGTAAGGACTCTGAAATGCTAGGTGTTGCTGTTATTACTGTTGTTGTTTGTGTTTCTTTGTTGTTAAATTGTAGGATGTATCTGCTATGTCACTCGAAACTACTGGACCTACTGAAAACAATTCTTTTCTTCCTTCCTTCCTAAAAGAATTCCAAGCACTCTAAACAAGTACTCAGTTAATGTTTACAATAATGACTAGGCTTATAATTATAATATGCTAATTTTCAATACACTGAGAAGTCAAAAACATCACCTTTATCTTCTAGGCCATGAGTAAGTTGAGCCTGGTTACTTCAGAAACTCCCTGCACCACAATTCCTAAGCCATTTTACTGCTTTCTGCTGGATTCTTCAGCAGTGATCCCCACAATTTCTCTGTGCTCTTTTCCCAGGTCCCCATTCTCACTCTCCACCTTCTAAAGAACAGTAGAAATTATGTCAAAATAAAGAGTAACATATCTGAACAGCCCCATTCAACTTTAAAGATCTGGAAATGATGGGCCTTTTTTTTTTTTGATGGGTCATTTTTATTGGCAAATAAACTCGTAAAAATAGAAGATTGGGTATCTGGAAAAGCTTGACTATTGTGGCTTCATGTATAGTCCACAACAATGTTGACGCAGACAATGCTTAAAAATGTTTTCCCGGGCTTCCCTGGTGGCGCAGTGGTTGGGAGTCCGCCTGCCGATGCAGGGGACACGGGTTCGTGCCCCGGTCCGGGACGATCCCACATGCCGCGGGGCGGCTGGGCCCGTGAGCCATGGCCGCTGAGCCTGCGCGTCCGGAGCCTGTACTCCACAACGGGAGAGGAAATGTTTTCCCCAGTGAGCATGTTTTTTAGCTCAGACAAATAACTGCCAGAAAAAGACAGGCACAAGAAAACAATTTTGAAGACCGTCAACCCTCATTATTCGTGGATTCCCTATTTTCAAATTTACCTATCACCAAAATTTATTTGTAACCCCAAAATTAATATATGCAGCATTTTTACAGTCATTTGTGGACAGAGAAGTGAGAAATCTGAGCCACCCACAATATGCATTCCCAACTGAGGTCAAACAAGGCGATGCTCTGTCTCCTTGTTTCAGTTTTCACACGGCAAACAAGTGTCCTTTGGGGGGGGGTCCATTTCGTGCTATGCTTTTTGCATTTTTGTATTTTTTTGTTGGTGACTTTACGGACGACCTCCAAGCCTACCTAGTGCGGATGTGCAGTCTAGTGTTGCTGAGCATGAGACGGCTGTGAGGTGCCTTACGGAGAAAAGCGCAAGTGCCAGATAAGCTCCCTCAGACATGACTTACAGTGCTGTTGGCCATGAGTTCAATGTTAATGAGTCAATAAAGTGTCTTTAAACAGAAACACACATAAAACAAGGTTATGTATCAATCGGGTGACAAATACGCTGTGACCACAGGCTCACAGGAACCTAACCCTGTTCCAAATTAAATGTTCATGTGACTGCATAGAACAGAACTACTACCACAAACAACAGAAATTGACTGTATGTTTATTTCATCTCCTAGCACCAATAGTAGTAACAACAATTAGTGCCCCTACTAACTTACGGTACTGAGCATTTTATATTTACCAGGCGTACGCACATGATCTTCTATCATCTGCACAGCTATTCCGAGAAGAAAATACTATTACCCTCATATTTCAGGTGAGAAAACTGAGGTTCAAAAAACCTGTACAAGGGTCCACAGTTAGTAAGAAAAAAGGTCAAGATATTTTCCTGACAGAGTTTAACAGAATTCCCCAAAGTTATTGATCCCTTCTGGCACACCAGAAACACTTCATTCATTTTGGCCACTCTTTATTCAAGAAACATATATAGACACTATACTGGATCCTAGAGATGCCCAGGGAACTAACAACTTCCCTGTTCTCGTAGGGCCTCTTTCAAGTGAGGAATGACAGACAATCGAATAAATATTACCTATCAAACTACGTATTGGGCTGGCCAAAAAGTTCATTCGGGCCTTTCCGTAAGATGTTATGGAACGTTTTGGCCAACCCAATATAAGTAAAAGATGCTTGATTTCTTAAAATATACATTATTTTTTAAATAAGTCTTCAAACAAGGTAAGAGCTAAAGGCTGTATTCAGTGAATATCAGTTTAAAATATATTCTCCCTTATACTATACATGATCTCTTACATTATATACGATCTCACTTATATGTGGAATCAAAAAAAAAAAAGGAGCTCATAGATTCATAGATACTGAAAACAGAATGGTGATTGCCAGAGGCAGGGATTGGGGGTGGGCAAAAGACTGAAGGCACTCAAATGATACAAAATTCCAGTTATAAGATCAATAAGTCATGAGAATGTAATCAGCATGGTGACTATAGTTAATAACAGTGTGTTGCAGTAAGCAACAAGGATATACTGCATAGCACAGGGAATTATAGCCATTTTCTTGCAGTAACTTTTAATGGAGTATAATCTGTAGAAATACTGAATCTCAATACTATACACTTGAAATTAATATAATATTGTAAATCACCTATACTTCAATTTTTTAAATAATTTTTTAAATAAAAATCAGAAGAAAACAAAAAATCCTGTATTGCATATTTGAAAGGTGCCAAGAGAATAAATCTTTAAAAAGTTCTCATCACAAGAAAAAAAAATTGTGTAACTATGTATGGTGATAGATATTAACTAGATTTATTGTGGTGATCATCTCCCAACATACATGACAATATATACAGTATACAAATACAGTATACAAATACTGAATCACTACATTGTGTACCTGAAACTAATATAATGTTATAAGTCAATTACACCTCCATAAAAATAATAGTTTTTATATTGATTACATTTTGACTTGGAATTATTTTGGATGTATTGGATTAAATAACATACTACTCTTATTTAATAAATAAATAAATAAATCACTTAATGTATTTCTTTCACTGATGTGACAACCAAGTGGGCTCTTTTCTTCCCCTAGAAAGAGCTCCTCTAGCCCTTGATGACCTGATCTGGGTTCCGTGCCAGCCCTTGGGCAGCCACCTATCTGCCAAAAGCAATGGCAGTTTACGGTTGACCCTTTTTGTTCACCATTATCTCCTGACTCCACAGTAGACTCAATAAATATTTACTAAATATTTTACCTCATAGGCAAGGAAAATTTACCGAAGGATCTTCCAAATAGTTCCCAAACCATGACTGAAAAAATAAGAGGGAGAGTTAGGGGCTTCCCTGGTGGCGCAGTGATTGAGAGTCCGCCTGCCGATGCAGGGGACACGGGTTCGTGCCCCGGTCCGGGAAGATCCCACATGCCGCGGAGCGGCTGGGCCCGTGAGCCATGGCCGCTGAGCCTGCGCGTCCGGAGCCTGTGCTCCGCAACGGGAGAGGCCACAGCAGTGAGAGACCCGCGTACCGCAAAAAAAAAAAAAAAGAGGGAGAGTTAGATCTCTTCACGTCCACCTCTTGAGACATCCAAGAAATAAATCTACTCTGAAAACTCCCCAAACTGCCTTGTCCATTTCCTCTTCCCTGAGCTATGGGTATCTTCAGTCTAACTCCAGCCTGCACAGCTGATTGATCCTCTTCTCTCACAAAAACACGGAGCTCACAAACCCATCCCACTGGGTGGTATGAAGCCTGAGAAGGATGGCCAGTCAGAAGACTTCATTCTGTCCTGTGCTCCTGAGTTCCCCAAGCACACTGGATCTCACCCTGAAGCATCTAACTCTATGCGTCTTTCACCTCTGTGTGTGTGTGGGGGGGGGGTTACGCGGGTGTGGAGGAGGCAGGGGTGTTTCAATTACATGGAAAGAGGGAAACTGTCATTTTCCCTGTTTTGTTATAAAACTCAGGAAAGGAACTGTTTAGCCAAGAACCAAATTTCAATTAGTCAGGACAATACCAGAGAAAAGCTGAAGATACTCTGAAAAACACCCTTTTGAGAATCCTGTATGTGCTTGTATGAATATATGTATGGTTTCTGGTAGAAAATGTCTCCCATTAATTGGTAATCAAACTAGTTCCCACTCCTCTGCACACAACAGCTGAGAGGTGGCGGAAGTGGTCCAGAAGAATGCTGGGTGACAGCCAAGTCCAACTCCAGGTTTGAAAACTCACTGCATAAATCCCAAACGTGTGAGAACTGACTATATGGTTGGTTGTGACAACTGACTATATGTACTTAACAGTGACAAAACAATGGTAGAGTCAGCAGCACCTACACAGATGAACCACTTCTTTCATTCTTATGTAAACCCCTGAATTCTAATGGCAATGACACCAGGAGTAGCCCTTGGGTACAGTACCAGGCAGAAAGCAGCAGTAATGCAGGTACAGCAGCAGGTGGAGCGGTAATTGGGGCAGCAGCATCTACTGCGCCCTTACTACAGGTAGTACTCACACTACCTTACTGAATCTTCCCAGCCAGCCAATGAGGGAGGAACCCTCGTTACCCAGGTAATGCGTCTTAAGCTGTAACTGATGAAGACATCCACTTATGTGTGCAAGACAATGGGAATTTTCCTTCTAAGAAAGATGGTGGCTCTTCAAACTAACCCCCTTTCTGCTTTCTAGGGATCGGCTTAGCCACAGGTTTGGGGGAGAAATTTTGTGAGGCTCAAGCAAAGCATGTCATCTGATTGCGGTGATCATTTCACAATGTATATGTATACCAAAGCATCAAGTTATACACCTGAAATATACACAGCTCTTATCTGTCAATCATACCTCAATAAAGCTGGGAAAAAAAGAAAAGCAAGCTATCAGGTTGGGGTGGGTACCTAGCCTCGCTACGCAGTGCTACTAGGAGGGATAAATCCTAGAAGAGTGAAAGATTTGGCGATTCAAGAATACAGGGGGGCTTCCCTGGTGGCGCAGTGGTTGAGAGTCCGCCTGCTCATGCAGGGGACACGGGTTTGTGCCCCAGTCCGGGAGGATCCCACATGCCGCGGAGCGACTGGGCCCGTGAGCCATGGCTGCTGAGCCTGCACGTCCGGAGCCTGTGCTCCGCAACGGGAGAGGCCACAACGGTGAGAGGCCCGCGTATCGCAAAAAAAAAAAAAAAAGAATACAGGGTATTATGGCTTATACTGGATAGAGATAACTGTATAATGAGGCTGTCTTGTGAAATGTGAAAAGATAAAGCAGGAACTCACTACAGGCCAAGTTTAAATGTGACAGGAATGACAGATACACGTGTGGACACAGCCGTGGAGCCCGGCTTCTACCCTGCATGGTGTTGTGAAACCCCAATTCGTGCATCTTATTATTTATTCCTCCACCTAGCTATAGTCTATCATTACGATGAAAGGAAACATGTTGATAAAGACAAAGACTGTTCTGGCAACAAAAGTAATGCCCTACCTGTAAATAGCATGTGCTGTCTTTAAATACCTCCCTGTTAGGCATCCCAAAGTTCACCACTATCTGATCTGCATCCACTCCCAAAGGTCCTGATGTTGATCATCCAACCGAGGGATGATCTGGCCCTACTTCCCTTCTCTTCTATGGACCCTCTTATTTCCTGCTGATTGCCTTTGAGTCGTTTTCTCTTAATGCCAGTGTCTAAAACTAAAAAGTCATTTCAAGTCAAAAAACCTTGTTGGTGCTGTGGGCAAAGACGGAACCAGAATGAGGGCCCGGTTATGAGCACAAGAGCCAAGGCTTCGGCCTGAGGATTTTACTCAAGTATTTCTTTTAATCCGCACAATTAACTACAACTTAGATCATACTATTATCCACTCACCCCACTTAGTCCTCTGTTGAAATAGAGGCTACAAGAATCACTTGCCCAAAGAGAGAAAAGCTAGTAAGTGGTCAAATTGAAATTTAAGTTAAAAATCCTTCTTCTCTCTGAAGGTTAAACCCAAAACTCTAGACTTCTTCGACTGGTTAGAGCTCTTAACCCGTTTACAATAAGAGCAGACGCTTTGCCAAAAAGCATCAGGGCTTTTTGTCTGGAGAAGGTCAGCATGCAGCAAAAGGAAAAAAATAAAAATAAAAATGCTTGGGTTTTAGTGGATTAAAAATAAGAGTAGGCTGAATTCCCTGGTAAGTAAGGAGTCCAGAACTGCCCTATAGGTCCTACTTGTCTGATACAACATTGACCCTGCCCTTCCCTCTCCGCCTGAAATGAGGATGGCCTGGTGAGATTCAGGATGAGGGAGACGATCTGTTATGTCAGGACACCCTAACATGTGACAAAACAGAGGCTGCCTGGTCGCAGTCACCCCGCCCCTCTGTTTTGGAAGCTCCCACACTCTACAAACTGTCTGGAATTCATTAAGAAGGGAAAACAGGCTGACAGTCGTATTTCAAATTTTATTCAGCAGAAATTTTGTGAAAAACAATTTGGTCATGTGGGCACACTCATAACCACCATTACCCTGTTTCTCCACCAAATCATTCAGTCAAGTGACTGCCGTGTGCTTCAAGTTTCACACTTTGTGAGTCTCCATTAAACTACAACCCTCCAAGATCTGGGCCAGGGCTCCTTATGGTAGTACAGCTAGCTTAACTCCAAGTCTCTTATTTAGAGATCACATCTGGACAACCAAGCATCCTACCTGGTTTCATTAACCTAAATCTGATAGCTAACTTTCTAGAGGGGATTTTCCTTTTTTTTTTTAATCAGTGAGTGATTATTATCAATGATCATCTCTAGCCTGACCATAACAAGCAACATGGCGTTTTTTACGAAATGCACTCCAATCCAGGATATTTTTCATTCCAAAACAGGAACAATTTAATGTGGAGACGAAGGATTTATGGTAAAAGCATTAGGGAAGTAGTTTGCAAACTTGAGTGTGCATCAGCATCTCCTGGAAGACTTGCTAAAAGACACAGACTGCTGGGACTCCCCACCAACAGTTTCCGATTCAGGAGGCATAGGGTCCGAGAACGTGCATTTCAAACAAGTTTTTAAGTGACACTGAAGCTGCTGGTCTGCGGGCCACATTTTGAAAACCATTGCTCTAAGGTGGTGGTGGTAGTGACGGATGTATTGTTGCTGTTGGAAAGTGGGGCAGTGATTTAATCCATGAACTTGGAATAGGAAGCACTGCATAGAGGTGGGATTCTGAGAACAGATCAGCTCGGGCAGCCCCCCACTCAGCTGGCAGGAAATCCAAATTAACCGTCTTTACTCAGAAAAAGAATTTATTGATAAAATAACAGAAAATTCCAAGGATAAACCTAACCAAAGATAGGCACAACTTGATCCAGAAGCCAAAATCCTACTACTAGGGCCATGGCAATGAAGGTTAGCTATCCATGGGAAGTTGAGTTCTCTTTTCTAAGACAGTGGTGTTGACACCCAGCTGGGGTCTCTATTCCCCAGTTCCCACCCCTGCATCCAGATCTCGGTATGAACCTGGTCCTTGCCAAAAGAATATGAGCAAGAGTGATGCCTGTCACTTTGGGACCCTAGTTGTGCCTTCTCCTCTTCCTTTCCACCACCAGACACAAAAGATGCCAGGGTTCTAGGCAATGGCAGAACCAGAAGATAGACGGAGACTGGATTCTTGATTTGTCATACGGAGGAAAGCTGTTTGCCAACCAGGAACTACTACCTATGTGACTATCGCCTGCCACTTCCTTATAGCAACTAACATTAACCCAATACAAGGGCTTTGTTTTTCTCTGCCTCCGAGATAAGGCTTTATTCTGGAGCACAACACCTTCCCAAGTTCAAGATCAACGGAAATAAAGGGAGACTCTCTTCCTGTTAGCACCCAAGCAAATCCCTGGGATGCGTGACATCAGTCAACGTGTAACTCCCTGAAAGCAATCCCTGTGATACAGAAGAGTGGCTAAGTCTGTGTCAAATTCTCCACCCCAAAGCCATGACACTCAAGCACGTGGGCTAAGCATGTGGAAAGGGGTTGTTATAAGAATTTGGAAAAGTGACTACAGGCAGGCAAAATACATTTCCTCTACTGTCCACTAGGGGAAATGCATAAGCAAAGGGAAGCTGGCTGCCAGTGAGATCTGATCAGAAAGATGTCAGGTATATGAACCCAAGAGTAAGCAAGAGGGATACCCTAAGCCAGCAGTGGCCTGTGCATCGCTGACCCCAGAAACAAATCCCAATTAATTGTACTTGCCACTCAGCCCCCTACCATTAAAGCATGCATCTTAGTGACTATGATACTATGACCAAGCAAGCACCATCAGATCCTCTCTCTCATTCATTTCTGAATCAACAAGGATTTAAAACATCCACACACAATCAGTATCATTAGAACTGCATTCCAAGACCCCATCGTTTAGCATTTATACATCTAGCCTTTATCTAGATAACACATGATTAGTGTTTATCTACCTAAAGACCAGTGGATTAATGACCATGCCAAGGTGATGCAAGATGTGGTTCCAAAAAGTCTACCCACCGATTGTCAATACACCACAAGCCAGTGGCCAACCTCTCCAAGTTACTCTCCAAGCACACTTCTTTGCAGCAAACGGGCCAACTTTTATTTGGAATGTGCCAATTGCTTATATTAGTGCCAATATTGCTTATATTTTTAGAGACTGTTTTACATAAGCTACTGTAAACTCTACCTTGAAAAATAAATAGAATTTTCAAGAATGCATAGTTGATGTCATCCTTTTCCCTTGAAAGTAAATGACCCTAACTGGCCAATACTATTTTAATGTTTATTCATAGTCATTCTCTGCCCCAAGTATTATAAATTTGTTGCAAAGTGTTCTATTGGCTGAGGTGCCAATATTCTAAATTTAGGTGGTGTGATTATGCAGGCTTAGTAATACCACAGAGCAAAGCTGACCCTGAAATAATACCTTTTCATCATTGGTGAAAAACTTCAAATGCAAAAAAATAGAACAAAAATATACCCAGTCCTTTTGATGGAGAAGGGATTGTTACAGTATTGGTGTGTCTGTGAATACTATCTCCAGCTGTTTGGGACAGACTCACTCAAGAGGAACAAGGTGGCCACATCTCACTGAGGTGCCCAGGTAGACTATATGGGGACTGTACTAGATTCCAAATTAAACAGGAAAATCATCTTTAGGATTTCTGTGTGCTCTTCCCTACACCAAGTTTCAAATCACCAGTTATAAAAATAAAATGTATGTTTTGAAAAACATGCTTTTTAGAACCAGTTAATATTTAGGAACATATCACAATAAAGGTACCGAAGTAAATATAGCATTCCTGTCTGTCTATTTTATCCTAATCTCACATACAACCTTAACCACCGGGCTAAATAAATCTTCTCTGCCTCAAATCTTCTTCCCATGGAAGCAAGTTAAGCTTCCCAGAAGGAAAACCTATCCTACAAACAACAGCTACACATGCTCCCACCAGTGGGGACAACACCTTTCCCATCTGCCCTTGACCATGTGGGAAAATAGGGGAATGTGTGTGAATGAGTCAGCAAGTTACCCCACTCTGGGGAGGGGGCGGGGAGGGCCCAGGCCACAGACGCCTTCCTGAAATTGCTCAATAACCCACAATTTTCTTATAGAAAGACATGATTCTACCAGTGCCTTCCCTAAACCTACAACTCACTATGGTTGGATTTAAAATATTTGTTCCCACACGACCCAGGATTTTTTCCTTTTGAAAGTTACCACTCCGTGGGCACTTCAATTAAAGAACACAGCTACTGAAATTCGAATGCTTTGAAGATTTCTTTCATAAAGGGTCAAATTAAAAACACACCATTGCCTGTGGATGTCAATGTTAATGAAAGGTCGAAGTGGTGTGTGGGAGAAGAGGCTTCTTTTCCTTTCTGCACCAACGCTGACATTTTCACATCAGTGTAGACAGGAAGCGTGTGATCTAGGGGCTGAAACACAGGACTGGGAGTCAGTTCTACATGGGTCATTTGTTTGTGGTGTGCGTCTTTGGTGAAATCAATCTCAGGTTGTACTGTTTAATCCTAGATGACTTGGACCTCTCCTTTGTGCCAAAAAGTAATTCAAAATGCAGCCAAAAATCATTCCTAAACTAAACATAAGGGAAGTATGCTCAGACCTGAATGATCTCAGTGCAACAACAGTGAGATGAGCAAGGGGACAATTCGAGTAAGATGATCCTGGAGGAAAGAAAGGATAACAAAAATAACAAGGCCCATCTCCACGTTTAGTCCAGGGGTAGATTTATGAAGACAAGTATACATCTCTGACTCACTTGACATTAGGAAAACACTTAAGACCAAGTTATAAACACTTATGGGGAAGATTAATGTCTGCATTGCTTCTTCTACTACTATTCATATATTATCTTACAATTACCTTAAACCAGTCCTATGTGTCTTCCTGAGCAACTATAAAGGTCAAGCCTACTGTTAACTCTTTACACACATTACCTTTCATCTTCACAGCACCCTTCCAAGGTAGCTATTGCTCCATTTTACAGAGGAGGGAACCCAGGTTCAGAAAGGTTGGCGAACTTGTCCAAAGTCACACAGCTAATGAGTGACAGCACCAAGATCTGCACATTTAACTCAGACATTCAGTGCCTCAAAATCACTTCCTCCATGAGGTCATTCTTAAAGACCCACCCAATAAAGCCCCTTCTTTCCCAGTCACACTTTATCAATAACATTCTATTTAGTTTTCATAGCACCAAAACTTATCTTGTTCATCTATTTAGTTCATTATTAGCTATGCCCCCACCTCCAAGACAGGAGCACCATACTAGCAGGAACCTAGTCTGTCTGGTTCTACTTTTGATTCCCTACAGCTGGCGAAAAGCTGTCACACCATAGGCACTTAATAAATAAGTGTTGTAAGGAGGGAAAGGAGGAAGGGAAGGAAGAGAAGAAAAACAAACAAATCCAGGTCCTTCTGACCCCAAAGTGATACTGCCTTTGCTGAAAGTGACTGAGGGATGTTTTAGAAATGACTTAGGGAAGACAACAGGAGCTCACGACTTTGAGGTACCATTTATATCTTTGTGTGCCTTTCTCTCACCGGTATCACCACTCTCCAAAGCACTGCATCCCTCTCAGCCTGCCCTGGTTCAACTTCTGTGTAAACACTCCAAAGGTGTACGTCTTTATTCTTCATGATGTGCAAGAAAGGTCACCGAAGAAAAGACGCAGCAAAGAAAGAAGGAGGCCATGTTTAAGACCCAACCTAGGGCTTCCCCGGTGGCGCAGTGGTTGGGAGTCCGCCTGCCGATGCAGGGGACACGGGTTCGTGCCCCAGTCCGGGAAGATCCCACATGCCGCGCAGCGGCTGGGCCCGTGAGCCATGGCCGCTGAGCCTGCGCGTCCGGAGCCTGTGCTCCGCAACAGGAGAGGCCACAACAGTGAGAGGCCCGCGTACCACCAAAAAAAAAAAAAAAAAAGACCCAACCTAGAGAAACGAGGAGAGTGGTCCTCCTCCCCAAGTCCTCAGGAACAGAAAGAGGTGTGCGAGTTTCAACAGAGATCCCAGACCTGCCTGCAGGTCCTCTCACCCTCAGCCCTCAGCTGCCTCAGGAAAGATGCAGACTTCATGGCTTGCTTTAATTCCTTGCCCTCAAGTACACAGTGTTCACCAGACTCATAAAATCCTCCTTATAAACTTCACATTTGTCTTTACAATTTCAAAAGCCTGTGGTGACTACATTAACTATCTTTGACCCATCTTCTGGACTATTTTCTTCAAATAATGCATATTTGGAGATGAGTCAAACATATTTTTATAATTTAGTTTGATGAGATGGACCTAACAGCAAAGTACGTTTCATACTTAAAACACACACACAAAATAAATGAAACTCTTGCTTACTGTCCTTGAAAAATGACAAAAAAACATTTAGCCAGAGTTTTTTCCCCCCCTATTATTTATCCTAATACTGCCAGTTCTGAAACAAAGCAGTTGGAAGCAGAAATTTAGTAACTTTGATTTGTCCCAAGATACATTTTTTTACACTGAGGTCCTATTCCTGACAGTAAGCACATGTGACCTGTTCTAAAAAAAGGATATTTTCCACTTCTTGCACAACTGGAGCAGATATAAACATCAGCCTGTGCAAACTGCCCTGCAGAACTCAAAAGGGAATTAAAAACACACACACATACATACACTTAAATAATTCTATAAATAGCAGTACTCAGGAAAAGGAAATCTCCAATAACACACAAAACCAACACTTAGAATTCCACTTTAATCAAGTTTTCCATCTAATCATAGCACACAAGCAATTTGCATAATAAGATCTGAACACCTGCCAGGTTAAGGCACCCCAATCTTGTCTATTTTGCTTCAGATACGTAATTCTGTACATGCTTTATTGTTGTTATAAGGAGGGGGAAAATTGCAATCATGGTAAAGTAGAAGAGAAGGAACTGATATTACCTACTAACATGTGCTAGGCACCCTGCGAAGCACTTTTACATGTGTTTTCTCACTTTTAAAACTTCACCAACCCTAAGAGGACGGTTCTACTGATCCCACTTTACAGGTAAAGAAATTGAGACTCCAAGAGGCTAAGCATCTTGTCTTGAACGCAGACACGGGTGTTAAGTGGCAAAGCCATGGGCACAGCACTTAAGCACAGCTACTTCTGAACCTGTCCACATGCATCCAGTCTCTACCACCCCAGGTGCCCAAAGACCACAAGGAAGAGCTGGGATTCTGGTTAGAAATATAAAAGGCAATCAGAAATCCTAAAAGTCTGTTTTAAGCTTATGCCTTCCAAGGCGTCTAACATTTTATTTAATGTTATAAAGAAATATATTTGAGTATTGCTCGACCTTCAAGGCCAAATCGAATACGCTTATTCACTGACAAAATTGAGCCTCAATTTCCCTTCCTCTATTAAATTCCCATTGCTGATGCCCACGCCCCACGGTGATCACACTCCATCCTGTTTGTCTGGCTGGATCTACATGTTCTCTTTCCCTCACCCCACTGAGGCAAGTTTTGGAGAAGGTGCAGCATGATTCCCCATGGGCAGGCCCCGCGCCTTGCACATGGCAGCACAGACCAGCGCATGAGAGCACGGGCCCAGAGCCAGATCCAGGCCCATCTACTTACTATGCCTTAGTTTTCTTCTCTGTAAAATGAGAATAATAAAAATACATACACCAAAGGTTGAAGTGAGAATTAACTGCGTTAATTCAAGTAAAATATTCAGAATCATTCCTGGCATGTAGTAAGCACTGCATAAGTTTTACCTGTTTTCAAAATTATAATTAACACTATTTTTCTCATTTATTATTACCATTTTATGTGGGTTTTGCAAGATAAAGTTAACACACATAAAAACACTTAGAACAGAGGCTGGCACACAGTGTGGCCTCAGTTAACGTTAGTTGGGTTTATTGGTATTAATTTGCATGTACTCAACAGATATATGTTGAATATAAATTTGTATGTATGTGCTGACACCACAACTGTTTTTTTTTTAAACCAGCATAAAGAAACTGTTAAGGACCGGATCAAAATTATAAAATGTGAAAGATTTATCTGCAGCACCTCATTAGGAGGAAAGCAAAAAAGGTTTTACCAAACTTGGGGTAATTTTATGGCATAAAAACACTGGCCTTAGAGAAGAAAGCCAGAGTCAACCAAACGCGAACCCTTTCTGGAAGGTCAGGACTCTCTGCTAAGTAATAAAGAAATAACAACAAGAACAACATCTGCTAACATTTACAGAGCACTTACCATGTGCCCAGCACCATGCTAATACTTTTCCATAGCCAATATCACAGTTAATGTCCTTAAGACTCCTACTAGAAGGCAGGCCCCCCCACTTGCCAGATGAAGAAACTGAGGTTAAAGGTCACCCAGCCTCCCCAAGGTCACCCAGCTTGTTAGGGACAGACAGAAATGCCAGAACAATGCTCTTAATCTCCATGCAAAGTAGTTCCCTGCGGATTGGACAGATAAAAAAATCAAGAAAACTTTCAGAAATCAATAAAAGATGGACAGTTCTGTCTTGCCAAGAATGGATTATCATTTCATAAACGAAAGGGTATGTTTAGTAGGAAGACAGGAGGGAAAAACTCAGAATAAGTCCAAGAAATGACAGTAGCCTTGCAAAGAAATACGTGTGTGTGAGCGTGCATGTGACACAACAGCTTTTTCTTTATCATTTCGACACAAACCTATGACTGCTTCACACACACCTCTTTGAATCAGCATTTGAGAAACACTGCTGTATCTCGTCCTGCCATTATAAACCTAATACTTTCATTCCCATTTCTTATTTGTGGGAAGTTAAACAACCATTATCTAAACCGTTATTAAAACTTTGAGTAGAGGAGAAACTGGAATTAGATTAAGCCAATTCTGAAGTCTGCCCAGGAAAAGGGCATTAGCAGCTACAAAATCACAGAATTTAGCACCGCGTAAATGAAACAACAGAACCATGAACCTGAAAGATGCTACCATGGTTTTTAATGTTTTTTTTTCAGGACCCAAAGCCCTACAGAGTCCCTTCCCTGCTAGGAGCCCATTCAACAGTTCCACATCTGACCCTGACCCAACTGTGCCAACGTGTGAATTCTGGGTTCACCCCCTCATATTCGGCACTCTTCCTCTGCCACCCCACCATTCAGGGCTCATTCCCAGGAGAACACACAAATGTTTCAAAAACCTTTGGGGAGGAACCAAACTGCAAACAGTTCTTCATGAGAACCTTTTCTCATAGTGTGTGTCTTCCACCGTACGACACAGCTTTGCCAGTCCCTGTGAACAAAACGGGGTTCCCATCATGTAATCCATCAGCTTCACACTCCTAAAGGCCAGGAGGTCTGGGTTAGGAATGAAACTGTCTCTCCTCATCAAACACCTGCACATCTGAACTTAGCCCAAATGAAGAATATAAAACTCCTCTTTTGACAGACCCTGGTGGATACCTATTTTAAAAGAAACCAGAACCAAACCCCCCATCCTGAGTGGGATGCAAAGGGACAAAGCAACACATATTCAAACGACAAAACACTATTGGGCCAGGCATTGTCCTAGGCCAGTCAACCTGCAACAGGGGTGAGTCTGTCCCCCGTGGACATTGGTGGTGTCTGCAGACAAATTTGGTTGTCACAGCTGAGGTAGGGGAGCTACTGGCCTCTAGCAGGTGGAGGCCTGGGATGCTGTTAAATATCCTGCAATGCCCAGGATAGCCCCACATCAAAGAGCTATCCAGTCCAAAGTGTCAACAGCACTGAGGTTGAGAAACTCTGTTCTAGGCTCTGGGGACACCACAGTAAACAAGGAAGAGACAGAAGTCCCTGCCCCCTTGGACCCTGCAGTCTAGTGTGGAGAAACATATCATAAATGGAACACATCAGAAAAGTATAGACTATGTTATAATGTAAGTACTATGGAAAAAAACAGAGCAGGGCGAGGAAGACTGAGAGTTTGGAGGGAGAGCCACTGCATAGAGCGTGGTCAAGTAGGCTCGGTGGGAATGACATTTAAAGGAAGATGTGAAGTTGGTTGGGGAAGGAACAAATGCTATTGCTCTCTGGACAAAGAGAGAAAGAGGGGTCAGCAAGTGCAACATACAAAGGCCCAGAGGTGGAAGGGTCTGGAGTATTCCGGGAATGGTGAGGACACTGGCTGGAGCAGAGGGAGCCAGGAGAGTGGCAGCAGGAGATACAGTGAGAGCAGACAGGAAGCTTTCCCATACAATCTGCCTGGTACCATTTTAAGGGTCTCGAGTTTTACTGATATTAGGAGCTACTGGAGTGTTTTGAGGGTTCTGAGGAGAGAATGACATGATGTAACACATTTTAACACGGGGTTTCTCAATCTCAGCAGTGACAATTTGGGGTCAGATAATTCTTCATTGTGGGGCTGTCCTGTGTACTCGAGAATGTTTAGCAGCATCTCTGGCCTCTACTTAGTAGAGGCCAGTAGCAACCCCCATCCATTGTGGCAACCAAAAATGTCTCCAGACATTGCCAAATGACACCTGGGGGGCAAATCACTCCTAGGTTGAACACCAGTTTTAACAGGAACATTTTGGCTCCTGTGTGAAAAAACCACTGAAAGCGGGTAAGGACGAAGGCAGGAGACCAGGTAAGGGACAGTCACCCAGGTGAGGGCAGGTGGCAGTTTGAACCAAAGTGGAGGCAGAGGAGTTGGTGACAAGTGGGCAGATTCTAGACATATTTTCAACTCCAAGAGACAATCCAGAAAATAAAACTGAGAGACAAAATAGTTGCAGCAGTCTTCACCTTCCAATTTCAACTTTTTCTAAGCAAAATTAAAAAAAGGGAGGTGCCCCGGCAAAGACTTAACGACAAAAAGCCACGAGGAGGCCCTGAACGTGCAGCCCTTGTAGAGTCATACAACAGATGTTGATGACAGTACATTAGACAACTGTGGAAAACAGTACTATACGGAAATTTTGCCAACCCCATATATTTATTCACAGATTTTATTTCACTGGTTTATTTCAAAGAGCATGTGTCTGCTCCACAGACAAGTTTTACAGCGTTTTTAATTTAGCCTTCCTCTGCACACCAGTTCTGTCCCGCACCTGTTTCCAGCTTCAACGTGTGAAGTCAGAGCTTCCCACATCCCCGAATTTTTCTTTACACGTGCAAGCTAGCTCCTGAGGACGTTCAACCCTTGCAAGCCTTTTTCTTCTTTTTTTTTTTTTTTTTTTTTGCCGACTCTGAAAAAGAACAGGCCCCAAATCCTCCAACGTGAGTTTCATGACATTCAATTGGGTTTTTCCAGATGGTATTTTCCTCGCTCTCTCAAACTCATTTATATTATTTATCAGCTACCATCAAAAAGGTTCCAAACAGTCCGGTTATTTCTTTCAGGACCACACACACACACACACACACACACACCCTCATTCTGGCCATGTAAGCATTTGCTTATAGAAGCAAAAGCAGAGACTGCTCGGTAAAACACTGGTCCCTTCAGCCGAATGCAGATAAAGCCCCAATGAGCATAACCAACAATACCCTTTACACACTATTACTCCACACCCCCAACCCCCAATGCACACAATCTAGGCTCACACACAAAACAGCCATTATGAAGAGAAACCATCAACTAAAGGCTGGTTTTAGGCAACTAACTGCACAGGAGGTTTCCTTCCAATCTCTGTTAAGCATCTGCCAAGAGGCTGCTTCAGCCACCCAGTCAGTGGGTGCGCTGTTCCCACATTTTCTTCCCCGAAGTGGATTCAGACTCTCACACAGCCCCGAAAGAAGCAAACCTGGCTACACTTTCCACTAGATCAAGTACCAGAGCCATGTGCCCCTGCAGCTAAGATCACACCACCTCACTCCTGATTCAGCCGTCTCTCTTGATTCACCCTGATTTCTGGACCCTCCTCCCCTCGGCCAGCCAGGGCCCTTCACCCAGGCCCTACCCACCGAGAGGGGCGGGAAGGAAGGTCTGAGAAGGGTGCAGAAGCACTGCAGAACCTTCCAGTTTCAGCCTCATCTTACCTCACACTGAGAGAGGTGGAACTAAACCCTCTCTACTCACGGCCTCAAATGACCATCTCCCTCTTAGTAAACATTAGAAATGTCCTGAGTAGCCACAGGGCAGAGAGAAAGGAAGACACCCAACCCGTTCCGATGGACGAGTGGGAACGGAGCCAGCATAGGAAGTGGGCACTAGGGGTGGTGGGGCGCCAGAACAGCAGATGTCTTCATTCCTCTCCCAAAAAGTTTTTTAAATCCCCAGAGAATTAAACACTTGTCGCTGCCCAACAGGGGACACTCCCCAAACCCTCCATCTGAAAGCTTCTTCCCCTCCAGGGAAGGCCTGCATTTGAACGGAACCCTATAGCCCGAGGAGTTCAAGCTGGACGAGGAGACACGCCCCCCCGCTCCCGCCACCCCCCTCCGGCTGCTCGCCACCCCCCGCCCCTCCCGCGCTGGGGTGCAGCGGCCGGGAAGGTGAGGGGCGGGCCTTGGGAAACCTCACCTGGAGGCCGCCTGGGGCGGGTTTTCCCAGAGGGGTGGTCGGACTCCTAAGAGGCAACAACACAGGAACTAATTGCTTCCCTCTAACATCGCGCTCGATCCACCCCAAGCTCTCCCTCTCCAAGTGTTCAGCCCGCTGGGATATTCAGGAAAAGGATTCACTCGAAACTCTTTTTCCTCCTGCCCATCCGGACAGCGTCCGGGCCCGGCGCTCCTCCTCCCCCACCTCCGCGCCGCGGCACTCCCCAGCCCCCAACAGCTCTCAGCAGCTGGTATCCCCAACCGAGGGTCCCCTCGTCCGCGCGGCCCGTCCCGGGCTGCCCGCCGCGCCCCCAAAGTGCGCCTGGGCGGAGAACCCCGTTAGCGCACCGGCCCAGCGGTCACGGCCCCCAACTGCGGGGGATCAGTTCGCCCTCTGCCCCGGGGCAAGGGCACGGGGTCCTTGTCCCAGAGCCCCGGCGAGCGGCTTTCCTCGCCCCAGGGTGGGAGGCGCGGGGTTCCCTAGCCGCCGGCCGCGCCTCCCTCCAGCTGTCACCACTCACCTGCTCTTCAGAGGTTGACTCTTGAGTTCGTAATAGGTTTTGGGCTCTTCGTGAAACTCCTCCCCGACTTCGAAATCCGGCACGATCCCCGATTCCGACTGCATGGCTCCCGCTTCCCGTCCTCCCACTGCTCCAAAGTGAGAAGCGAGCCTGGGGCCGGAGGGGAGGTGGCGGGGCCTGGGTCCCCCGAGCGGTGCGCCCCCGCGCAGTGCAGAGCTCAGCCCGCTGGCCCGCGGCGGCCGCCAACCCAGGCGCCCGGAGTTTACACTCGCACCCAGGCGGGAGGGGCGGCTGCCCGGCGCCGCCTGGGATCTGTAGTCCCTGCCGGGCGGGGTACTCCCGGCTTGCCAGGAAAGCCGCTGCCCCTAAAACTACAATTCCCAGAAGGCCAAGCGAGGACAGAGGCAACGTGGTAGACACCGCTAGTGCAACTCCTGTTTGGATTCATTGTCAATGTCAGCAGCTCCTGTCCCTCCTCTCTCGCCACTTGCTTCAACGGTACAGACGTGGCTATTTAATATTAATAAGAACGGACTCAGCCCTGCTCTCCTACCATCACTCCTCCTCCCAGCTCACACATTCGCGAGGGCACGCCAAGTCCTTATTTTTTTTAAAAAAGGGTTTTGACACTGAAAAGTTTCAGCCTTCAAGCCTCCCTTAAAATAAGACTTTCTGTCAGGCTACATGCTTCCCAGCGCTGCTGCGACAAATCCACTTGTCCTCGGTTTGGAACTGAGTGGAGGAACTTTCCTTCACTTTGTAAGTAAAACAGTACTGTAGCAAGTGTTCTTGTGCGTTCCTTTTCCGTAACTAACTCAATCTGGGCTTTTACAATACTGTTCAGCCATCTGGATGACTCTCCCCTTTATCCAATTAGCCACTTCTAATCTAAAGCGGTACTTGAAAGGTGCGGTTAATTTTAAAACGCACGAAGTTACAAAACAGCGTCGTCACTGTCTGCTTTTAATTTCTCAGTTGGCTGGGAGTTCAAATGAGATTGTCCTGACATTTCAGACGTGCAGTTGTGGGGATCGTGAAATGTACAAGCGTCAACCCCCCACCCCCACCCCACCTTCCCGGCACTCATTTAGGTAACAGATTAACAGGCTCTGTTATGGCTCGTTTGAACTTCCAGTCTTTCCCTCTGATTAGTTTCAGTAGAGTGTTTTCCTCCTTTTAAAAGTGTTTTGAGGCATCAGGGAGGAAGTAGAGAGTTAGAGGGTGGCTTTTAAAGTTCTAAGACCCACAGTTGAAATCCCGAGTCCTTCTCTAAAGTGCTGTGTAATCGTCAGCTTGTCACTTGATTCCTAGAAGCCTTAATTTCTTCATCTGTAAAGGAGGAGATTGGCAAACTTGTTTTTTGAAGCTGTTGCAAGGTCAAATGCAAGAGAGTGATTTGTAATCTATAAAAATGCTGCTCAATGGTCAGTTTTATTTATTAGATCTTGAAGATATACCTTTCAGACTAACACTTCATCTGTGAGTTTGTCCTTTCAAAAGTAATAAATTAAATGATCACCCTGGGAGAAAACTCTAAGGAGGCTAGACTAATAATGGGCACCTCCCAGGAGTTGGCTGTTTGCTAGTTTGCCTCACATGAGGCATTTTTAAGTTCACATTAGGTCCATACCATTAAAATATGACAGAACATGAACCTTCCTAAGAAAAATAGGCTTTTTGTGCTCATGAATATGGGATCCCAGATTCCATGATAGAGACTGCTGGAAATTAGATGTTAAAAGTTTAAAAAAAAAAGTGTTATTCTCTGCCAGAAGGGAGAGGAAATGTAAAACATGCAGGAAACATTGAGTCTAGACTCCTAGTCTCATCTTGTTTCTCAACTGTAGGTGGTTGGAATGTGGTAGAAGGGGTTGATTATCATAATAAGTTTGGGGTATTACAGGCATTTAAGGGGTATGGGCCAGAGATGCTGTACATCTTGCACAATGACAAACTGTCTTGTCCAAATATCATTGGTACCCGCGTTGAGAAACACTGGAGTCTTCTTAATCTTCTAGTTCACCAGAAGCCTTTTAATGTGAGGAAAGCTATGGACCCTCTCCCCAGAAAATGTAGATGAAACCAAGAT
Source organism: Leucopleurus acutus (assembly GCF_964270905.1). Lineage (NCBI taxonomy): Eukaryota > Metazoa > Chordata > Mammalia > Artiodactyla > Delphinidae > Leucopleurus > Leucopleurus acutus. The sequence goes on from NC_139153.1 coordinate 21,243,430, forward strand.
TCTTGTGCATAATTTTGGTCTGTTGACCTTTAAAGGCTATCAAGGACTTCAGTTAGAACTGTAGTTTATAACCTCTTTAGAACTATAATGAAACAGTCCATTTTGTCATTATATCCAATAGTGACCTGCTAGACCTAAGGGACCAAACCCAAAGGGGAAAAAACTGTCAGAAAAGCTAACACACCTAAACTTAGCTCCAACTAAGTAAGCTTGCCCATAGGTACACAGAGAAAGCTGTTATTTTTTCCCCTACACCTTTTCTTCTGATCTCATCCTACTCTTGGTTCGTCCTACTCTTCCATTACCTATAGTAGGGTTACTGATGGCAGTGCCATCGCTACCCAGTGGGAATGGATATGTGACTAGTCCTGAGCCACCAGTGGGTCCATTTTCCTAGCATGGTGATTCCTTTAGGGATGGACACAGTACCCTAACATGACTAGAAGTCCTCCTTGGGACTTTTCTTCTAGGGCAACTGGGGAAGACTGTCTGATTCTTGGAAGCACAGTGCTGGATGGAAGGAACGCTAGAGCTTATTACTTATGGCCCCAAAGGGAAGCTGATCAAAAACGAGAGAGAATGAGACAAGATCAACAATCAAAGAGAAGCGGAAACAAGCAAAACTGAGAAATAGAAAACAACAATAACATTGTTTCAGCTCCCTGTTCCAACCATACCTGAAACCAGATATCCTTGGACTTTTCAGATATATGAACCAAAAATTTTTTTTCTTTTTAGTGGAACTGTTTTGGTTTACGCTTCTGTCACTTGCAACCAAAAGAGCTTTGAGTAATTACCTTAAAAACCTTTTACTCCATTTAATGGACAGTTTTCTGTGGACTTCCATACCATTAATTCATGTAACAAAAAGTTGGGGATGGCCCCCTGGCAGATGACCCCTGTAATCCCTCTTCATTAGTGAATTAAACCCTAGGAGTAGATGCCTCTTCTTTTAAAAAGGTGATAAAGATCAATAGCTCCATACATTTCAACCAAGGACCACGCCTGTTAAAAGCACCAAGGCAATGGCTAGAGACTGTAATTATTGTCATTAATAATATGACCTATATTTATGTAATACTTTACTTTTTATACACATTTGTCACATGGACCTCTTATTGGAGCACTTAAAAATCCAGCAAGGGGAAAGAAATCATAAAGATCAGAGCAGAAATAAATGAAATAGAAACAAAGAAAACTATAGCAAAGATCAATACAACTAAAAGCTGGTTCTTTGAGAAGATAAACAAAGTTGATAAACCTTTAGCCAGACTCATCAAGAAAAAGAGAGAGAGGACTCAAATCAATAAAATTAGAAATGAAACAGGAGAAGTTACAACGGACACCACAGAAATACAAAGCATCATAAGAGACTACTACAAGCAACTCTATGCCAATAAAATGGACAACCTGGAAGAAAGGGACAAATTCTTAGAAAGGTATAACCTTCCAAGACTGATCCAGGAAGAAACAGAAATATGACAAGACCGATCACAAGCACTGAAATTGAAACTGTGATTAAAAATCTTCCAACAAACAAAAGTCCAGGACCAGATGGCTTCACAGATGAATTCCATCAAACATTCAGAGAAGAACTAACACCCATCCTTCTCGAACTCTTCCAAAAAATTGCAGAGGAAGGAACACTCCCAAACTCATTCTACAAGGCCACAATCACCCTCCTACCAAAACCAGACAAAGATACTACAAAAAAAGAAAATTACAGACCAATATCACTGATGAATATAGAGCAAAAATCTTCAACAAAATACTAGCAAACAGAATCCAACAACACATTAAACGGATACCATGATCAAGTGGGATTTATCCCAGGTTTGCAATGATTCTTCAATATATGCAACTCAATCAATGGGATACACCATATTAACAAACTGAAGAATAAAAACCATATGATCATCTCAATAGATGCAGAAAAACTTTTGACAAAATACAATACCCATTTATGATAAAAACTCTCCAGAAAGTGGGCATAGAGGGAATCTACCTCAACATAATAAAGGCCATATACAACAAACCCACAGCAAATATTCTCAATGGTGAAAAACTGAAAGCATTTCCTCTAAGATCAGGAACAAGACAAGGATGTCCACTCTTGCCACTATTATTCAACATAGTTTTGGAAATCCTAGCCACAGCAATCAGAGAAGAAAAAGAAATAAACAGAACACAAATTGGGAAAGAAGAAGTAAAACTAACAATGTTTGCAGATGACATGGTACTATACATACAGAATCCTAAAGATGCCACCAGAAAACTACTAGAGCTAATCAATGAATTTGGTAAAGCTGCAGGATACAAAATTAATGCATAGAAATCTCTTGCATTTCTATACACTAACAATGAAAGATCAGAAAGAGAAATTAAGGAAACCATCCCATTCACCATTGCAACAAAAAGAATAAAATACCTAGAAGTAAACCTACCTAAGGAGGTAAAAGAACTGTACTCAGAAAACTATAAGACACTGATGAAAGAAATCAAAAGATGACACAAACAGATGGAGAAATATACCATGTTCTTGGATTGACAGAATCAATATTGTGAAAATGACTATACTACCCAAAGCGATCTACAGATTCAATGAAATCCCTATCAAATTACCAGTAGCATTTTTACAGAACTAGAACAAAAAAATCTTAAAATCTGTATGGAGACACAAAAGACTCTGAAGAGCCAAAGCAGTCTTGAGGGAAAAAAATGGAGCTGGAGGAATCAGACTCCCGTACTTCAGATTTTACTACAAAGCTACAGTAATCAAGACAATATGGTACTGGCACAAAAACAGAAATATAGATCAATGGAACAGGATCGAAAGCCCAGAGATAAACCCTCGCACCTATGGTCAACTAATCTATAACAAAGGAAGCAAGGATATACAATGGAGAAAAGACAGTCTCTTCAATAAGTGGTGCTGGGAAAACTGAACAGCTACATGTAAAAGAATGAAATTAGAACACTCCCTAACACCATATACAAAAATAAACTCAAAATGTATTAAAGATCTAAATGTAAGACAGGACACTATAAAACTCTTAGAGGAAGACATAGGAAGAACACTCTTTGACATAAATCACAGCAAGATCTTTTTTGATCCACTTCCTAGAGTAATGGAAATAAAAACAAAAATAAACAAATGGGACCTAATGAAACTTAAAATCTTTTGCACACCACAGGAAACTACAAACAAGACGAAAAGACAACCCTCAGAATGGGAGAAAATATTTGCAAACAAATCAACGGACAAAGGATTAATCTCCAAAATATGTAAACAGCTCATGTAGCTCAATTAAAAAAACAAACAACCCAATCCAAAAATGGGCAGAAGACCTAAATAGACATTTCTCCAAAGAAGACATACCAGATGGCCAAGAAGCACGTGAAAAGCTGCTCAACATCACTAATTATTAGAGAAATGCAAATTAAAACTACAATGAGGTATCACCTCACACCAGTTAGAATGGCCATCATCAAAAAGTCTACAAACAATAAATGCTGGAGAGGGTGTGGAGAAAAGGGAACCCTCTTGCACTGTTGGTAGGAATGTAAATTGATACAGCCACTATGGAGAACAGTATGGAAGTTCCTTAATAAACTAAAAATAGAATTACCATATGACCCAGCAATCCCACTACTGGGCATATACCCAGAGAAAACCATAATTCAAAACGATACATGCACCCCAATGTTCATTGCAGCACTATTTACAATAGCCAGGTCATGGAAGCAACCTAAATGCCCATCAATAGACAAATGGATAAAGAAGAAGTGGTACATATATACAATGGAATATTACTCAGCCATAGAAAGGAATGAAACTGGGTCATTTTTAGAGACATGGATGGATCTAGAGACTGTCATACAGAGGAAGTAAATCAGAAAGAGAAAAACAAATGTCGTACATTAACGCATAGATGTGGAATCTAGAAAAATGGTACAGATGAACCAGTTTGCAAGGCAGAAATAGAGACACAGATGTAGAGAACAAATATATGGACACCAAGGGGGGAAAGTGGCAGGGGTTGGTGGTGGTGGGATGAATTGGGAGATTGGGATTGACATATATACACTAATATGTATAAAATAGATAACTATTAAAAACCTGCTGTATAATAAATTAATTTAATTAAATTTTTTAAAAATCCAGCAAAGATAAATAGGCAAGGGTCCCCATTTTAATATGCATTGAACATGCACTGCTTATGAACATGGCATTGTGTTAGGTACCCAGACTACAAGAATGTGTTTGACTTCCTTCCTGCCCTCAAGAGGCTTGAAGTCCAGGAGTTGAGTCAAGGTTTGCAACACAATGAGAAACCATACCCAAGGCAGCAAATGCTGGGCAGTGATAACCGGTGTGTGATTTATACTTTTATATTCATTTATCTTAACAACTATTTATGGAGCACCTATTCTGTGCCAGCCACATTATGTGCTAGATATAGGGGAAATAGCAATGATGAGCCACCTGTATCCCCTGTACTCAGGACATGGTCCCTGCCTTTTTAGGAATAGGAATGAAAATGATTTCATGGATAAATAAAGTGATAGACAGGTAAATACTACAAGTGTCTGAAAAAGGAGCAACCACTGAGGGCAAGAAAGAGATGAGTTCTTGGAGGAGAAAAGAAAGAAAGAAAGTGGAAGGAAGGAAGGGAGGCAGGAAGGGAGGGAGGGAGGAAGGAAGAGAGAGAAAGAAAAAGAAAGAAGGAAAGAAAGAAAGGAAGGAAGAAAGAAAGGAAAGAAGAAATCTAAGGTATAAAATATGAAAACTACCACCAATTCACAGAAAAAAAATGAGAGAGAAATATGTTAATAATACCACAAGGATTCAGTAAGACAAACCCAGATATTGAGAAATTCTACAAGACATTGAGAAATCTTCAAAAAACAAATAGCATGAAATAAAGGGGAAGGAGGAACTGGTACAGGCTTTTAAAGATTTAAAAGACAGATATGTGAATTACATCTTGATTTTAAAAATGATCTGGAAAAAAAAAGAGACATATCACTGAAATACATTTTGCAGACTTTATCTGAGTTCTGATTTGAGCAAAATAATAAAAATATTTATTATTAATAATAAATTTTATTATTATTTAATTTTTATTTTATTTATTTATTTAATTTATTTATTTAATTTTAATTTTATTTATTTAATATTTATTTTATTATTATTTAATATTTATTATTAATAAATAATCCAATGCAAAATTTGTGAAGCTTGGATATGAAGCTGATTGCAATGGAGCAATTGAAGAGTCACCAGGGTTAAGAGCTGGGCAATGGGTCTGGGGAGAGTTTTACCTTGTTAAGAACTGTTAAAGAAAAGATTATTCTGACACTTATTGAAGAACAGTAAGCCCAACTTTATTCAGGGGGACTATCGCCATAGGTGTAGGAACTATTGCAATGGGTGGGGTTTTGCAGTAGAGGAAAGATATTGGGCTCAACTTCAAATACAACAAGGAAAGGTGGGGGTTTATATCCAAGAAACAGAATCTGTATTGGGGTGCGGAATGTGGTCAGTGGGTAGAAGATTACTAAAAGTGTAGTGTAATTCTTGGCTTAAACTGACCTAACAGGATTCTTGCTGAAGGCAGGCTCGGGTAATCAGATATTTCCTGGGGGATGGCGGGGATGAAAAAGGTGATCAGATATTGAGGGTGGGAGGTGCTGGTTAAACTGACTTGACAGGATTCTTGCTAAAACTGGTCAATGCAAGTGGAAGTCCAAAAGTCAAGGCCTGGCTGGGAAGAGGATTCAGAGGAGACTGACTAAAATTTCGTCAAGGAGAGATTCAAAGCAAAGAAGTGGCTTTTATAGGGAATACAGCCAACATTTTGTAACAACTTTAAATGGAATATAATCTATAAAATATCGAATCACTACGTTGTACTTTTAAAATTAATACTGTATAAATCTACTTCAATTTTTAAAATTAGAAAAAAATTTTAAAAATTTTTTAAGAAGAAGTGTCTTTTATAGCTCATGAGGCCCAAAGCCAGGCTGTGGCAGCAGGTGACTGTCACCCCACAGTTATCAAGGCAATGGAGGAAGAGTGGTTTGACCCTCGTCTGGACTTTGACTCTAAACCCAATGCAGAGCTATCAGTGAAAGTCATGCTTTCATTCTTGTTCCAAGTTATCTTCGGCCACAGGAACTGAAGTAAGAAGGAGAACACCAAACATTCCATAAGATAATATAGCAGAAAGAGGAGATATACACTCCATAGTGGGCATTCCTGCTTCTCTGAATTCCTATAAACAGCTACCAAAGTGAGGTTACTGGCTTGTATGTAAAATATTTAAAACATATTTTTCTTATAGAAAAGTAATAATTTTTTTCATTAGAAAATACAGATAAGTAACAGGGAAAGAATTTTAAACACCCATAATACCACTATCCAGAGATATTTGTACCTAGGTATATATATATATATATATCTCATTATATATAAATATATATATCATATATATAATTTCAATAAATATTCAGAAGGAGATCATACTAAATATACCACTTCATCACCTACTTTTCCCTTTCATGTAGTATTATAAGTGGCTTTCCTTGTCTATAACATCATGTTAATGTTTTTAAAATATACTTTCCATTCAGTAAATTTACTAGAACTTATTTTTCTAATTTCTGTATTGCTGGACCTTTAGATTGTTTTCCATTTTTCACTATTACAGGTAATTTCGCTCCTAACCTAGTAACTAAATCTTTGCTCCCATCCACAATAATCGCCTAGAAATTGAATTGCTAGGCCAAAAAGCAGGCATGCTTTTGAAATTTTTTCAAGAGGGCTCTTTCTAGAACACAAATCTCATCTTGTCCTTTCCCTAGTTTAAAATTTTAGGATCCCCATTGCTCCAGAATAAAGACCAGGCCCTTTAACGTTGGATACCCAGCTCTCCGTGTCCTGGATCTTCCTACCCCTCTGGACCTCCTCTGAGATCACTCCCTGACTTCCATATTAAGTAGCTCCAGTGACCCCAAACTGCTGAAGCTCCTGGAATATGCCAGTCCATTTCTCTCTGTCTGGAGCACCTTTCTCTCCTCTTTTGCCTACACACTTCTTTAGCCTTTAAGACTGAGCTCAGACGTTATCTCCAGGAAGCCTTGCTCTACCCTGCCAACCTTCATTAAGTTCCCTGTTGGTTTAAGGGCCCCATCCCTAAGTTTCCTAGATACACTATCTCCAGTACCCTGTATTGTAATTTTCTGCTTAACCTTCTGTACACAGCTCCCACCACCCCACAACCCTACTCCCATCACCACCACACACACACAGCCAACGCACCCCTCTCCCTGCCCAGACTGTGAGCTCCCAGAGGGCTGCAACCATGCCCACAACGGATGTTTAAGAACTGTCTATTGAATAAATGAATGGGTTAGCCATCAAGTAAAAGAAAGTATGTTTTTTTAGCAAACTCACATTGTTTCTTTTTGTAATGAGAGCAAGGATATTCCAAGTGAAAATAGAATTTTTAGAATGTTTTCCACAGTGTCCATTTGTACATGGGCAAATACTGACGGAACAAAAGAACTAATTTCTTCTCCATCACTAATGCTCTATCCTAGTCTGAACTGATTTATCAGAGCAGAATTTAGCCTGTATCCCAGTAGCATTCCTGATAAGGAAGCTGAGATCTCTTCATTAGAGCAACAAGTGGACACATTCAGACTTGCTAGTGGGAGATCTGGAAAAATATCATGCTGGAAAATAACCGAATGAATCATTTAGCACTTATTAAAGGAACTAAAACCAAAATAAGCCAAGATACATGCACATTTCCTGTTGTGAAGGTGGCTGGGGTAAACCTCAAGGGATTTGACGTTCCCAACCATGTTAGCACAAAATAGTGTCAGAAAGTTTTAAAAGACAAGGACTCATTTGTCAGGTTGCAGATGAAAATATATTCATCTTTATTTCCCCCTAGAACCCAGTGAGGAGTAAAGACTCAATGCACTGCTGTTGAATTGGTTTGCCAAGGTAGTATGCTAAAATATCAAGCCCCAGGGATCGAAGTCAAGTAGCTGGAAAAATAGAAAACTTCTGGCCTAGGAGCAAAAAGAAGGGGTGGTCCCCAGGGACTTGTTTCTTAGCGATGAACTAGAGTGGACCACAAAGGAATTAATACTTGTAAAATACATAGACCAGTGAATGGCATATGACACACTCCACACAAGACTTTTGTGAAATAAGTAAAATAAATAAATCTTTATTTCTTTATTCATTTAAAAAATATCTGTGTAGTACTTACTCTGTGCCACTCACATACTGAGAAAGACTAGTTGACTGATTCACTAAAGGTTTCCAGAGTTTGTTCAATTTAAGCAAAAATAGGTTTAAAGGTATAGTAATAGTCTGACCTCCTTTTCTGCATCAGAAGGGCCTACTGGCTGGCTCTATTCTCTAGCTCCACCACTAACCAGCTGTGTGACCTTAAGTAAGATACCTAAATCACCCAAATCTCAATTTCCTTTTATGTAAAAATGGGGTGATAGAACCAAATTGGTGTTAGTGAGAATTAAATAAGGAAATCAGTATAATGCACTTTGCTTTATATTGTCTGGAACTCATAAGAAGTCTTGGCTGATTTTATATTATTATTACTGTGGATTGTTGCTATCCTTGTTTCTGTTCCTCTTTTGACCACACCTTAAATTAGCCTTTAGGAATCCACTGATCTATGTTTGAGGCACAAAAGAGAACAGAACACTGTTTCCAATGTCAATTCTCCCTCTTTTTTTTTAAAGATCTTTTCTTGCAATTATGTAATAAGTTACAGTTTGGAAAAGTGCACAAAACATAAATGTATTCTTTTTTCTTTTTTTTTTTTCTTTTTTTTTTTTTTTGCGGTACGCGGGCCTCTCACTGTTGTGGCCTCTCCCGTTGCGGAGCACAGGCTCCAGACGCGCAGGCTCAGCGGCCATGGCTCACGGGCCCAGCCGCTCCGCGACATGTGGGATCTTCCCGGACCGGGGCACGAACCCGTGTCCCCTACATCGACAGGCGGACTCTCAACCACTGCACCACCAGGGAAGCCCATAAATGTATTCTTTTATAAATAATAATCTTTGTCCACTTACAACTTCTTCCCTCAAAGACGTAACCACTTTTACAGGAATCATTTCTTCTTTTCTTCTTCTATAGTTTTAACACCTAAATATGCCACCCTAAGCAATATAGTTTATTCTTGCCTATTTGGGAGCTTTAGATAAATGAAATTATGCTAACCAGCTTCCAAGATGGCCCCCAGTGATCCTGGTCTCCTGGTGATCTCTCCCTACATTGAATCAGGACTGGTTTGTGTGACCAAACTCTAAGGCTATCAAAAAAGTTTACTGCAACTTCTGTGTACTTTCAGATTGTTCAATCTGAGGGGACCATGAGGAAACTAGAAGAGGCCCATGTGGACAGGAACTGAGGTCTCCCACCAACAGCCAGCACCAACTAGCCAGCCTTATGATTGAACCACCTTAGAATTGGATCCCCCAGCCCAAGCCAAGCCTTCAGGTGACTGTAGCCCCAAAGGGCATTTGGCTACAACTTCATGAGCACCCCTGAGCCAGAAACACTCCAATCCACTCCCAAATCTCCGACCCACAAAAACCATGAGCAATGATAAATAATTTCTGTTGTATTAAACCAAAAAGCTTTGGAGTAATTTGTTACGCAGCAATAGATAATCAGAAATTACACAACGTGAATTCCCTTGTATCTTGATTCTTCTACTCAAAATTCTTTTAAAGATACATCTGTATGATACTGTGTTTCTATTACTGTATGGATACGTTTTGCTTTGACTTCTATAAACATTTTTGCCTGGGTCGGGGGTCAGGGGGAGGTTGGGGGGAGGATTCTTAACAGCAGGGCTTGAGAAGGGATACCTTTTGATTTGGAGGCAGTTTTCTGCCGGTATGGGAGGGGAGGATAAATAGCATTTGACACCTTTGAGACCAAGTTTACCATTAGTATTTTAGTAATCCAGATATCTTGAATAACCAAAAAACAAGAAGTTTTTGGAATGATCCTTATCTCTTTTCACTGTAAACATAGTCATCCCGAGTGACGGCCTTACTTGTCCTTCATATCACCAGAGAAGTAGACAGTAGACTTCTCTGCCTCTCAAATAGACTAGAGGAAAGGATGTGGTGAAGACATACACCCTCCTGGGATATATTTCCCTCTGACTGACAATTAAAGCAAACACACTTTCAACCTGCTACAGACTCAGAAAATCATGTTTTCTTAATATTTAAGCTGTTTGATCAAGCAGGAATCTTGAGTACCTTCAATCCACAGCCACCTGGGATGGCTCAGCCCTTTGTACTCTGCTACCATTTCAGTAGGACACACAAACTAACTAAGAAATGGGGACTGCAAATCAGTTACCTGGGAAAAAAGTAAGAATACGAATTCTATTTCTAGGAATCTATACTACAGAAATACTCTCACAAAGATGTGAAGATGTATATACAAGAATTTTTTTGCAATGTTTTTCATTATTCTGGAAAACTGGGTCTATGGCACAGAGGCTATAGTTAAATTATTATGCATTCTTACAGCTGAACTCTATGCAAGTGAGACAGTGAGAATGAGCTCTATGGGCAGACATAGAAAGATGTACAAAATAAATTTTACATGAAAAAAAGCACATTGCAAACAATATATGTCAATTCTATTTTCATTTAAGGAACAAACTTTGCATGTGTCTGTGTGTGTGTGTCTGTGTGAGTGTGTGTGTGTGTGTGTGTGTGTGTGTGTGATGGTGTATATAAATTAAACCATTAACGGCTATTATTGGGGCCGAAGGAGGAATTATAAAGAAATTTCACTCTCAAAATCACACATTTTGTAATGTCTTATTTTGTAACAACATACATACATGGCTTTTGAAAGTAAAGGGGAAAATGGTTATTTTAAAATTTGCCATTTGGGTCAGTAACAAGAATGGCAATGATTACGATGAGAAAAAGTGATAAATTATAGATTTAACCCTTAGGACTCGCTTTAGTGCTTGACATAGGACCTTCTTGTATCCACACTTCCCAATTATTTCTACAATTAATCAAAGAGCTGTGAAAACCAGACAGCATAAAAGAGCTGAGCCGTAAATGACTAAAGTATGTATTTCCTTTATCATACTCCCTTTTTAAAATTTTCACGAGCAATATATATTCATTTTAGAAGACTTGGAAAAGACTACAATAAACAAAAAGAAAAAATTATCTGTAATTGAACCACCAGAGAGAAATACACTTAGTATTTTCCTGGACAGCTGTCCAAATTTATTACTAATGTTACTACACACACACAAACACACACACACACATGCACACACACTCTTCTCTTCTTTTGTAACCAATTTTTCTTTACATAGTATATTTTGAACAGCCTTTTATATTAAAAATATACTCATCGTAATTATTAAGCCTACACAGTATTCCATTACATCAAGAGTATATAAAGTAGTTTTCATAACAACTCCTGGATTTAGAGGTAAATTTTTACTGAGTTTGCAAATACCCAAAACATTTATGAGAAATTGTATGGACAGTGCATGCACATTTTTCTAGAGAGGGAGGCCACATTTCTTCTCAGATTCTCCAAGGATTAACTAATAATTAAAGAAGGGAAAAAAAAGAGTTGAGTCACCCTATGATATAGCTGTACAAGAGATGTTATGACTATCTAATCAATGCCTTCTTGATCGTTTTGTTTGTATCCAGTTTTCACTGTTATAAACAGTGCCGTAAGTAAATTTAGGAGTTTTCAATTCCGATGTTCAGGAAAACATGAAAGGTATGGAGTACTGCTATATTATTGAGACTCTTTGTGTTGAAAAACAGGTGAATGTGCTGCAGTTCAAACATCTATGCAGAAGACATTTTCTTAGAGTCATCAAAGTAGAGATTAGAAACTCCCAGACACTGGAACCCGACAAGCTCAATTACACAAAGCCTGTCACTGGCTGCCGAACCTAAGACAGTGATCGGCAGAATAAAAGCAGAAAATTCAGAATAGGAAATGAGAGAGAAAAAGACAGGAACAGCTCAGCCATAAAAGAAAAAAGAATGAAATAATGCCATTTGTAGCAACATGGAGGGACCTAGGGATTATCATACTAAGTGAAGTAAGTCAGAAAAAGAAAGACAAATATATGATATTGCTTATATATGGAATCTTAAAAAAGAACACATATGAATTCATTTACAAAACAGAAATAGATTCACAGAGAGAGAAAACAAACTTATGGTTACCAAAGTGGAAAGGGAGGGGGGATAAACTAGGAGTTTGGGATTAACATATACATACTAATATATAAAAGAGATAACCAACAAGGACCTACTATATTCCACAGGGAAATATACTCAATATCTTGTAATAAGCTATAAGGGAAAAGAATCTGAATCACTTTTCTGTATACCTGAAACTAATACAACACTGTAAACCAACTATACTTCAAAAAACAAAAAAAAAAAGGAAGAAAAGAAAAGAAAATGGGAAAAAAAGATAGGAACAGGATGGGGAAAAAGAAGGACATTAGTGTAGTGAACATCAGTTTTTTGATTGAGTCAGCCTTCCTTCCTTTTTTCCTTCTTCTCTTAAGAGCACCTCCCTTCCCTTTTGGGGAACTGCCCCACCTCCATCACATGTGGTATTGGTACATCTGTCAATCAACAGTACCCAACTCCCTCGGGTCAAAGGAGTGAACTGCTGACCCAAGCTACACCAAAAAGCTTCTTTCATCCAGTTTCCTACAGAAACCCCAGGAGGGAAGACCACTGGAGCTGAGTCATCTGATATCAGTACCCTACAAAATCAACCCATGGGTTCCTGCTACAGAGATCTCCCAAGGACCCCTGGTTCCTGCCCTTCCCCAGACATGATTGTTCAACTCTTCCTTCTGGTCTCCAAGTCCCACAGTATTATTCCAGTTAGTTCCTTCTTTTTGCTTTACTTGGTGAGAGTCAGTGTCTATTGCTGGCAACAACAAAAACACAAGTCCTAATACAGTTAGAACTAGACTCATAGGTAGAATGAGAACATACGGCCCACCCCTTGATTTTTGTTGTTGTTTAAAACACACACACACACACACACACACACACACACACACACACAAACACACCAGACCCAATAATGCCAAGATATCTGGCTAAGGTCTCACAACTGCTGGTGACAGAGGCAGGACCAGGCACAGACCTGTGCTCAATAGAATATAAAAATCTTAAGAACAGAAACAGGATATTGTTTCATGGTGAGAACCCCATCCTTAAAACAGTGGTGTGCACAACCTAGGTATTCAACAAATGATTGCTGTTACCGTTGTGTAGTCATTTTTTTTGTTTCCTGGCTTAAAAATAAGGAAACGTGTCCAGGATACACTGTTAAATAAAAAATGCACTTCACAAAATGCTATGTATTGTGTGATCTTACTTTCATAAACTTAAAATGTACTTTAATATTTATAATTGCATTGTGTAAAAAAAATGATCTGGAATTAGGTTCCCCATCCTAACTGTTAAGAGTGGTCATCTCTGGCAGAAGAAAAGAAGCAATTTTTTTATGTGTCAGTGTAATGTGAATTTTTTTGCAGTTTAAATATATCACTTTTGTGATAAGAAAATAATTGTTTAAATTAAGGAAAGGGAATGAAGGGAAAGAAAGAGAGAAAAAAGGATGAAAAAGATATAAAGATAAGGAGGGAAGTAAAAAGGAGGAAGCAGAAGGGGATGAGAAGGCAGAAGGACAGTGACACTCCCTGTGGCGCTCTTCCATGGATTCCTTGGTGATCCTCAGGACAGTTCACCAGTATTCCATTTTCCTTCTTCCAGGCACATGGTAAGACTGAACTTCCCATACCCTTGAAGTTAGACTTGGCCATGTGTCTTGGTTTGGCCAAAAAAATGTGAATGAAAGCAAGTCATGTCACATCCCGGCAGAAGCCTTTAATGGTCAGTGATCTGTCACATTTTCTTCCCTTATCTACAGCAATCACTGATGGTAGAGACTCCTTATGGCCTGGGTCCCCGAGTGAGGATGACAAGAAACACAGCCTCCCGCCAGCTCCGACCCATGATGGACATGGAGCATAAGTGAGAAATAAAGTTTTATTTAAGCCACTGAGATTTAGGGATATGTATTTTTATAACCTCAGCATATCATGGGGTATATCTATCCCAGAGCTAGATACCACTGTCTCAAAAGATCTCTGTTATGGACTGAATGTTTGTGTCCCTCCCCTACCTCAAATTCATATGTTGATGCCCTAATCCTATCAGATGTATATTTGAGATGGGGCATTTGGGAAGTAATTAGGTTTACATGAGGTTATGAGGGTGGGGGCCTTATGATGGGATTAGTGCCCTTCTGAGAAGAGACACCAGAGAGCCCTCTCTCCACCTCTCTCCACTATATGAGGATGCAGCGAGAAGGCGGCCATCTGCAAGTCAGGAAGAGAGTCCTGGTCGAAACCCAACCAGGCTGGCACCCTGATCCTGGACTACCCAAGTCTCCAGAATTGTGAGAAATAAATTTCTGTTGTATAAACCACCTAGTCTATGGTATTTTGTTATGGCATCCCAAGCTGACTATTACAATCTCCTACAGAAAGTCAATGCTGTGTCAGTGTTAACCATAGAGCCCGGGACTATTTCTCTAGCATTGTTTATGTGATTCTCTCTCTCACCCCATGCATCACCACCATGACCACCCCATTCTGCTGAGCTTATACAATTCTATTAGAAGTTATCTGAGTATTTCATGATGCTACAGCTATATTTTTCGCTCTCTTTTGTACGCCACCAGCCCCTTTTTTCTCTAAGAAGCTTTCTTGGACTATTCCATCCACCCACATACAAGTCTAACCTAGATCTCTTTCCTAAAAGTTCTCGTCCCACCCAGGGCTTGTCATTTTGCACATTTTTTGTTTGTTTGGTTAGTTGTTTGGTTTTCGAGGATTTTTTTTAGTTAAAAAAAATTTTTTTTTAACTTTTGGGATAATTTTACATTTACAGAAAAGTTGCAAAGATAGTACCGAGGGTTTCCACATCACATTCACACAGCTTTCCCTTATGTTAACATAGCCGTGGTACATTTGTCAAAACTAAGAAATTAATACTATTAATTAAACTATAGTCTTCATTCAGATTTTCCCAGTTTTCCTACTAATGTTCTTTTTCTGTTCCAGCACCTAATCCAGGATACCACATTGAATTTATTCATCAAATATCCTTAATCTCCTAAAGTCTGTGACAGTTTCTCAGCCTTTTTTTTTTAAGACCTTATAACTTTTGAGGAGTACTGGACAGGTTTCTTGTAGAATGTCTCTCAATTTGGGTTTGTCTGCTGTCTTCTCAGAGCTAGTCTGGGATTATGGATGTGGGGAAGAATACCACAAGGTGAGGTAAGCTTCTCATCATATCATATCAAGAGTATATAATATCAACATGACTTATCATTAGTGATGTCAACCTTGATTGTTTGGTTAAGCTGATGTCTACCATATTTCTCCACTGTATAGTTACTATTTTTCCCTTTCCATATGTTTTTCTTTGGAAGAGGCACCAAGTCCAGCACACACTCTAGAGGAGGAGAATCAAGGTCCACCACCATCTCGGGTGCTCTCTCTCTCTCTCTCTCTCTCTGTGTCTCTCAGCTCTTGGGGGAGTCAGCTGCCACATCAAGTAAGCAACAAAATGGAGAGGATCATATGGCATGGAAATGAAACCTCCTGCCAACAGCTACACGAGTGAGTTTGGAAGTGCATTCTCCAGCCCCAACTGACATCTTGACTGCACACTCATGAGAGATCCTGAGTCACAAATATCCAGCTAAGTCAGTCTCAGATTCCTGAACCTAGAAAGTATGTGAGCTATTAAATGTTGGTCATCTTGGGGTGATTTGTTGTACAATAAGAGATAATGAATTCACCAGGCAATACTTTCACCTCTTTTTCTTTGGCTTTTCTCTATATATCTTCTTTGTTCTTTGTTCTTTGTTCTTCCTCTCTTTTCATGTAATTCCTCAACTTCATGCCCTTGGCTGAAATAGCCACTTATATCTTCCTAGGTAATATCTTCTTG
The DNA here is from genome assembly GCF_964270905.1 of Leucopleurus acutus. Lineage (NCBI taxonomy): Eukaryota > Metazoa > Chordata > Mammalia > Artiodactyla > Delphinidae > Leucopleurus > Leucopleurus acutus. Next base: position 21,259,549 of record NC_139153.1, read on the forward strand.
GTTCAGGGCACCAGACCACCCTGAAAAGCAGTCTGTCAGTTGTAAATTCTAGGGATAGAGAAACCCACTGGCCCTAAATGGGTCATGTGACTGACCACTCTGGTCCAATTAATGTGGATGAGGTCAAGTTGTAGAAACACAGCTGCCTGCGGTCCAATCCTCTGCATGTATGGAGAGGGGCAATTGTCAGAGGAAGAGGGTTAAAATGGGCCTGGCAGACACACCACCAGTATCCAACTCTAAATGCCTCACACACTCAAAGGAGTGAAAGACATAAGTGTTCCGCTGGACCCCATATTCAGGAACTGATGGTGAGATGGAAATGTGGAGAGTTGGGGAACCTCCTCAGGATCTTCCAAAACATGCTACACCTACATTCATATGGCTGGACTGATTCCACCTAGAAATGGCAGGAAGGATAATATTTTTTTAAACAAGGGGTAACCTTAGAGACAATGTGTGAAATGTAGCATGTTATGTTATAAACCATGGAGTTCATGGCTATGTAATCCCAGTCTCCATGAACATCCAGGGATATTTTCAGCCCAAAACTCAGTAAGTCTTTGATTTGTTTGTCAGTAAGGTGATAACTCTTACAAGGATTGGTTTAATAATAAATACACCGTGGGTGAACTCAAGGCAAAGCGTGAACAAAGGAACAAGTGTCAGAATGAGTTAATACTATGCTTGGATGGAGTTTCCTTAGGGTTTCCAGATGTTGAAGACATCTAGCTCACTTTACTAGTTTGTGTCTAGCAACAGCAGAATGTTAATGGCCCGCACTGTTGATATCTACCTCTCTGCCATGAGGCAATGGAAGTGGCAAAAGCTGTGTCACAAAGTAACAGTCTACAAGTAGATATAATTTCTGACACTGCATAGATGAACTAAAATTAGCTTTTACAATGTAAAAACTGCCTGGGATTTTCAATCGCTTTGATATTTTAATCTAGATGTGATTAATACACACACACACACACACACACACACACACACATCGAAGTAACTGGGAAAGTAATTACATATCCAAAATTCAGAAACCATCATCAACACAGGTTGTGTGCATTTATTTCAATGCTATTTAAAATATCCTTGAGATTAAGGATGCAAAGTGAATCCCTTTCGAGTGCAAAGTTATCTTGTTCAGGTCACAGCTAGCCTCCTGCTAATCATTCCCTCCAGATTCGGTAGAAAGGGCTGATCACGTCAATAATCAAGATTTGCTCAAACAAACCCCCCGCCCCCCAAAATCTTCTGAGTCATCAGGTTGTCGCTGCAAAACATGAGACATGAGCTGCAGAGTTCTATGAGTTTAAAAATATCTCTTTTACTTTTTTTAAGCCCGTTCTCTTGAATTTGACTATGGAATTTCAGTGCTCTTCTTCTCATAGCTCTTATCTTTAGAGAGAGAATCACACCTCAAACAGAGGCAATAATACATGTCTACCACAAGGATAAAGCTTTACAGAGAGGGAACACCTAGGAGACACCAGAGATGACATTGCGCAGCTTATACGGTTGGGCCCTTGTTGGTCCTGTGCCTTTTTGCTCTCAGCTCCATTCCTTAGGCAATGACATTCCTCAGACTCGCTCTGTTGACTGCCTCTGGCTTTCAGGCAGTTTGGCCAATGGCAGGCATTGATGCAAGACTGAAGGACAAGAAGAGGGCAGAAGCTGCTTACTTCCTCTTTACTCTCTGTTTCACAGGGTACCTCTGAGATGGTTGTATCTGCTTTGTAGCTTCCTTTCTGCGGGCTAGCCCGTCTCTTCCCGACCCCAGTTCCTGCCCGGCAGCTTCCAGCATATGGGCCCAAACACCGGGCTTTGCTAACATATCAAATAACTTATTTGGAAACTTCCTCTCTCCAGTCCTAGGGCTGGGACTAGCTTCCCACTATTTCTAATCTCATGTCCCCTGTATCACTTTTCAGCTTTTTCATCACCTGTGTAACCAACCCTCTATATTAATTCCTCTGTTTGAGACACCTAGAGTAATTGCAGTTTTCTTGTCTGGACCTTAAATGACACACAAAACCAACACACACGCATTCAAAAGTCAAAAGTAACAAAACTGTATGATTAGATGAGTAAATTGAATAGTCCAAAAAGTGTTCACAGAAGGCAGAAATCAGAGAAGCCTAGAGATTAAGTTTTTCTATGGTTCATCACAGTTCCCAGTGTGACCTTTCTTCTACATCCTGACCTTACAGCTTTAGTGTCTACAAAGAGTAGCTTTTCCTCTTAGTATCATCCAGCCAAAGTTCTGAGGACTTATCAAGTTATGTCATCCTTGACATAGGATGCTGGTTTCCCTTACGGTCCAGTCAGCCCTGGCCCCAAAGGACTGAACGCAACAATAATGCTAGCTGATATGCACTGAACATTAATTCTGCGTAAGGAAACTTTTATCAGTTATCTCATTTATTTTACAACACAACTTCATAAGGTAGGTGCTATTATTATTTCCCTTTTTAAGATGGGAACTTTCAGGCTTAGAAATTAAACATGCTGTCTCTGAACATGGTTGCCTACTGCTGCATCTTCTGTGAGGATTGCATCTTCACTGGCCCTGTTCCTCCTAGAAGGCCCAAGGAGGAAAGGTTCTAGTAGATACTGAGAACAGTGGAGGATCCAGAGGAGGGAGCGTGGCTGTGGATAATCTTGCAAATCAGGTCCAGGAGGAACATTTAAACATTCATTAGATACTCTGTTAAGGGAATGATATTAATATAAAGCATAACCTTTGTAGTTAGTGGCAACTGATTCAGTTTGGATTTTTTTAAAGAAAGGCCTTGGCCTGCTTCTAGAGGGATCTGAACACCTTCTCTTACTTAAAATGAACAGTATCAATATTGTGTTCAGAGTCTCTACATGAGCACAATTTTTTGAAGCCCATTGATAATTCCTATCATTAAAAAAAAAAAGGCAGAGTTAACAAATTTAGAAATTGAATAATCACACCCTCCCAAAGTAAACTCATTACCATCTACCTCCACCTCCACATAAAAGGTATAGAAAAACAATTTGAGTTATTTTTACTGCATGCCTAACCACAGCCCAATGCATTCCAGTGATCTTTCCTGCATATCACGTTGAAAAGAGTAAATATGCAATTTTCACACAGAGTGATGGATAATATCATCTTCCTGTACAGATATCTGCTAAGGTTTTTTAAAAAATTTAATTACACCTGTTCAAAGTTAGGACCTCTGGGCTTTTCACTGAGTCAGCAAAAAGCAAAATTGAGCCCACAATCCACAATCCCCTAGACACAGATGCGCAGACACACACACACACACACACACACATATCCATTTACACAGGTGTATGCATTGATTTGACTCCCTTGTTGGAAGGGAGAAAGTGTAAACCTGTACATCTACCCAAGGATGAGGATCTGATCTGCAGAATGAAGGATGAAATGAAGAATTTAAAAATACGCCCATGGGCTTCCCTGGTGGCGCAGTGGTTGAGAGTCTGCCTGCCGATGCAGGGGACACGGGTTCGTGCCCCAGTCCGGGAAGATCCCACATGCCACGGAGGGCCAGGCCTGTAAGCCATGACCACTGAGACTGTGCGTACGGAGCCTGTGCTCCGCAACGGGAGAGGCCCGCGTACCGCAAAAAAAAATAATAATAATAAATAAGTAGATAAAAATAAAAATACGCCTAATGAGAACAGCAACCTCTTATCAACCTTGGCTGTGCAGAGCTACAGATCGTCCAATGAAGTAGATTAAGGAGGAAGTCACGTGGCCACCACTGACATTAAGCCTCTAGAGACCTGCCAGCTCCAGGGAGCAGAGCATTCTTGCAGAAGGATGGAGTTCCAGGTTGGAAAATAGGGAAACACACTTTAATACTTGGTGTATATAAAAAAAGACAGGAAAAAGTACCTTTTCTCACCCCTGTAAACAGGAAGTCTAATTAAAGTGTCAGGCGTCAATTTGAGCATCTTTGGTTTAGAATTTGAATGCAATAATGTGCCATTTTATACCATGAGGAGGAATTCTGAGAAAGGTAGAAGGTGCAACTGAATCTGGTTTACTTTCAAAATTCAAATTAATTTCCTTAATTTCCAAATTTTATGGTGTTGTGAACAGAACACTATTGGAAAATCTAGGCTTACCTCTTACTCTGCAGCCTTGGGCACATTATTTGATTTCAATTTATAAAATGGGCATATTAACCCTTGCCTTATAGACAGGGAAAGTGCTCAGCCGTTATGTTCTGGTATACACCAGTGTGGCTATACCAAATGTTAAAATATTTAGATATTTTTTCAGTGACTGGTACAGAACTACATCCCTTGACTCATGCCTGATAACTTTCCCCAAACTGCTGTCCTAGACACCCAGATTTATTTCTCAGAATCTCCTGGACTGGACCTAGACCTCTTCAGCAGCTAAGGAGTTGAAGCCTGACCCTGCAGAGAATCCCTGAAGCCCTGCTCCACTGCCAAGGCCAGTGCGGGCCTTGACTGGTCAGTGGTGCTCATAACAATACTGGTTATCAAGTATTTTGAACACGACCTTCACAGGGTGGCGTGGAAATGGAATGGCATCATGCATCAGGATATGCATTAGAAATCATTCAACTCTCTGCACGTGTTACTGTCCTAGAGAAAAGCTACTTGTTGCACAAGCTCACACTCATGAGTATCTGCTACATTAGAAGAATAACTTGGACTTTTAACTTCCAACCCAGTGACATCTACAGATAAGGCATTATTCATTTCGTAAAATCATATAAGACACAATCATAACCTTCAAGAAGGTTATGATTAGTCTAGTCCCGAAACTAATTTGAAGACAGGACATAGGAGCCGATCTGAAAGAGCTCCCAATGGCCAAAGTTAAAACAACTGAGCAACAAGATAAGTAACAACAGCACTGGATTATAACCCAAAGAGTAACATAAATATTTATGTGTCCATAATGATATGAAAAAAATGAGAAATAAATAAGTAAATTAGGGAGAAGAAATACATCTTCCTTATAGAAGAATCCTAAGTAATATATATTAATATTCCCTTCTCAACTAATACCGCTCCCCTAGATTGTCCACTTTGGAGACTATTTTACTCTAGGATGATGGTTATTTGGGTGCTGTTGAGTATTCAATCTCTCCCTCTTTTACTTAATCACTCACACTTTCTGAGTAGTATTTTGACCTCTCCTGTGGAGGGATTCTCCATTATTTGTAATTGTGGGGCTGGTAGAAAAGGATGGCTATTCCCAGAAGCTACCTCTCACTGCTGTTTCCTAAAACAGAAACAGAAGAGATCAAACGTTGCCCTCCCCACCACATATACACGACCTATCTCACACTTTGAATCTCACATGCATGATGCAAAGATGGTGGAAACCATTGGAGGTTGAAAATCTGGTGGTGTCTTGACCAGACCTAAGCTACAGCTCATGCTGCCAAGCCTCTGAAATTTCCTTGCTTTCTGTTTTCCAAGCCTGTTTTTCTAGCCTGCTTTTAATTCTGTAAGCCCTTGATCTCCTTCCAATTGATTCATTCCCTTTTTACTTAAGATAGCTGCTGTCTATGTCTGTTGTCTGCAAGCAAGAAGCTGACAAACAAAGTTCTCTTATTTGTGTTTATGCATCCAGCTAGCACAGTTGTTCTAAACTTCAGTGTGTCTCAGAATCACTAGGAGTGCTCATTAAAAATGCTCCACTCCCAGAGAGCTCATCTGGTAGGTCTGAAGCGGTGCCCAGGAATCTGATTTGAGTAAGCATTGAAAGCACAATGTTTTTACTTGCTGGTCTCTGCTGCAGTGTTTTGAGCACTGTATATGGGATTCACTGACCTATCCTCTTGCCTAATACAGAGCCTGGCCGGCACAGAGTAGGATCACAGGAAAGTACTTTTAGACACTACATTCATCCTCAGTCCCACCAGCACTCCCAGGTGAATGCAAAACCACCTTCACTTTTAACTGCTCCCTCATCTTAATGGTAGACAGTATAATCTCAGAATTTAAAGCCTACTGTGTAATTTTTAGGTTATGATAGCCACATAAAATAAGGTAAAATGAAACAGGTGAAATTAAATTTAATGATCTATTTGTTTAATCCAATATATCTAAATTATTACCATGTCAAGATGTCATCAATAGAAAACCTTTATTAACGAGATACTTTACTTTCTCTTCTCTACGGCAGTGTGTGTTTTCCACTTTCAGCATATCTCAACACAGATCTCAACTCAGGTCTCAATAGCCATGTGACAAATGGCTGCCAGTTGGACAGCACAGCCCTATATACAGTATACCTCTCTTAGGTATACGTAGAACACATTAGTTCATTAAAAGCTCTGAGAAAGTCTATCTTAAGATTCTATCCTAAGAAGACCTACTTAACTTTCCTTATCTCATTATTTCTCAAACCCATCTGACCATGGAGCACACTCACACAAACACACACACACACACACACACACACACTGATTTTGGAACACCTACGTAAATCCTACAGAATTAGTCCTTCCGAAAACATTTGTTATAAAAATAATATATGCATATGTATAACTGAATCACTTTGCTGTATACCTGAAACACAACATTGTAAATCAACTAGTGCAATATAAAATAATTTTTTTAAAAACTTAAAAAAACACTTTCTTTTGACCATTCCAAAAGGAAATCACTACTTAGATATAAACCTACGCAGTAGAATCTAGATAACATGGTGAGGGTGTGCATATGAGGACATGTATGTATGAGGGTGTACGTGTGGTGTCTAAGAGTATTTGTGAGTTTATATGGGTGAGAGTGTGCATGTTGTATTGTGAGAGTGTGTATGCTTGCTGGAAATTGTCAAAAGAATTTTTTAAGAGTAAAACTGAAATGCGTTATTTTTTCTGTCATGATAGTTTCTAAGGTAAAATGTTATTTAATCTCTTTATTTCCTCATGAAAATTACATTCTTTAGATGAATATTTAAAATTTTTAGTATATTTTTTCTTAACTCTTAAAGATGAACCAAAGAACAACTGCTTGGGGGAAGGAGGAATTGTAGCATGACTTTCTTTCTGCTTTTTGTAGTTGGAGTAAAATTAATATAGTTAAGGTTAGCGGGAGAAATTTCAGGAGTTACACATTTGACAAAAATAATAGTTAAGAAGCATATACTGAAATTCCTTATATTTCATGGTTAGAATGATACAGTATCTTTAAGAACTGGGTTTCAGTCAAATGTACCTTCTTATTTTTAATATTTAAACAAAAAAAACCCAAAGCGCTACCACTTCTCAGACAAATCCTGAATCATCTTCCCAAATGCAGAACGTTATAAACTCAACTGTTCTTTTATTACATAGAGTTAGGAATATACTCCCCCCCAACCGCCAAATATGATGAAGCAACTCCCAGGGGAAGGAAGGACTTTGAGTACCCCGTGTGGAGTACGTCCTTAGCTCAGTACATACGATGGGAATGAAGGTCCCTGAGATATTCATTAGTGCTAATGGGAGGGTTGTGGCCAAGGCACGTAAAAAGTGTGCAGCTTTGGAAGTGTCGGATTATTCGGAGAGGACAGCTAGCATCTGAGTGATCAACACCCTTAGTATTTGTCGTTTGGGGACCTCTTCTTTTTCAGAGAGTGTCTTCCTGTCGTTTTCAGTTGGTCTTCACATCACTTTTTTGAAAGCAGAATACTTTTCCAGAGATGGATAAAATAGTAGATTATTTTACTATAATTACCAGACTGGCCAAAAGAACTGAAAGTTCTTGAGTCTTTTCCTTATTCCTTTCAGATTCAGAAGGTAGGTTTGGAAACAATATGTGTTGTCATTAAGGAACCAATAGCAGAATCATTTGGACTTTGCTTTAGAAAGTCGATGACAAAGACGACTCTCTGCCAAGTACCTTGGTTGATCTCTAGAGTCTAGATTTGGTGGAGACCGCTGCTAGCAACACGAGGTTGGACCAGATGACACATATGATGGGACACAAAAGTACACATTAAGCCAAGTGTTCATGTTCCGATACTGCCTCATGACTCATGATGTGACCTTGAATAACTTCTCTAACACAGCTGCCCTAATGGGTAACATGGTAACAAATTCATCCTTCACAGAGTATTGAAGCTCTGTGAATTAGTATATATAAGCCAAACCTAGAATTGTCCTGGTGCTGTTTATTACTCAGATACTCAGATTTGGAAGCAGGGAAAGACACTCCATCCCACCACATATTTAATAACACGACAGAGAATCTTAAGCACTTTGTAAGTACCTCCAACCACGATGACTGTTTAGAGTCTTATGTGTTTTGACAGTTGTGTCAATGACCTTAGCCTTTAATGGGAATCAACTACAACAGATATGTCTAAATGACCAATGGTTGGCCCTTGATGGAACAAAGGATGCTTTTCAATAACCTAAGTGATTTGGCCTGTGTAGTTCTGTACACATGATGACACAAATGAATTCAAAATAGGAAGATTCTTACATCGTGAGTTTGAGGAAAAAAGCAGCTAGAGACTGAAACTGTATTATCTAACATTGGAAATAAGTCTGTTTCTTTGATGGCATAGCAGATGAAGCAACTAACTTTTAGGGGCTCTTTTGTGCAAACATCTTTCTCTGAAGTAAAGGGAACTGCTCATTTTTTGTTTGTTGGGTGGATGTGTGTGTGTCTGTGTGTGTGTGTGTGTGTCTGTCTGTGTTTGCAGTGTACACTGATTGAGTTTGCTTATGCTACAACTCTGCTATAAAAACCTGGAGGTCAAGAACTGTGTTTTTAATACCCACGACATAGGAATAAGTATTTAGAGGGTGCTTTTTCTTTTTTTCAAACATAGACTTTTTTGATACAGCAGGTTCTTATTAGTTATCCATTTTATACATATTAGTGTATATATGTGCTTATTAATTGTTTTGTTGTTAGTGCGGTAACTAATTGTAGCTTTTAATGTAATTACTGATTAGAACAGCTTTGAGCCATTGAACAGAAATATGTTGGATCAGTGCTCTGGAGTCCCGGACAAATACTTAGAAGGGTTCCTATCACGGTCTTCCTAGATCTTGATTCTGAGTTCTTCCTCTCATCTCACTGCCCAAATTCAGGCTAACGAAGTTCCTATCCCTCTCTCCCCATCCAGCCCTGGCCAGTGGCCATGATGAGTCTGTTGGGAGGCAGACACCAGCAACCTCGTCTGTCTGCTACTGCCTAAAGTCTGGTCTGGTCCACACTGCAATTCCTCACTCTTCCTTTGTGACTCCATGGTCACACCTGTGATTTCAGGTATCTAGTTCCACAGGCCACTGTGAAACCTACTCAGCTCTCTTCATTTGCCAAGGTGGGGTGTGCTGACCATGGGAATGTGAACCACAGACCTCCAAGAGCAGGGAGGACTATTCACTAAGCCTCAGCTGCTAGGTCTGACGTGCATCACTGTGCTTGGGCTAAGGCCACGCTTCCAGTGGCCAGGGACTGACTGTCGACGGATACTGAGGTAGGCCCATTCCTGGAGGGCACAGAGCTCCTCTGATGGGTGACTTCAGCTTGAGAACTCTTGATGGCCTTGCCAAAGTTTCCTTAGAACTGCACTTAGAACTTTTCTCTCTTTTTCATTGGGAACAGATTTGCAATGAGGTAGGGGAGAGGGTCACCCAGCCTCTCCATTTTCTCTCACAGCCATTTCCCCTAATCAATTTTGTACAGTTAATCCTGTGTTAGCATTTGTTTCTGAAAGGACCCAAACTAACATATTGAAGCTGGACTTTTATACTAGGAATGGCAAATCGTATACAGGGATATCAATCCTATGAGGAATTCTGAAACTGGAACAGCCCTTCAGAGTTGTCCCACTGCCCCAGTGGTATGGCTCTTAGAGCCCTGTGTTGAGAAGGATTCTGAAGTAACAGGGTTTAGGCAAATGTGCTGCCACTCCTCCTTTCTGTGCCCATGACAGACATTGCTAATTGATCATACCTCTGTATGGAATAGAGCAGTGCTGAGTTAGCAATCAGCCATCAGCACAAGTGCTTATGGATGCCAGGCACTTGTCATTATGTTTCAGACCTGCCTGCAGAACCTAAGTGTGAAAGTGTTGTATCATGATGGTTTGATTTTAGGAAGTTCAGTCTTTTATCAGGATTCCTTTGTCAAGGTTTTCTAGCAACTCCCAGGGAATGCTTGCACGTTCTATGAGTCTGTGCTGGTTGATGCATGCCATCTCCATCAGTCATCCAGCTCTGCATCTTTGCACTCCCCACTTGTCACTATCACGACGGAGCAGGCCATTTTCTACCACTTCTAACTTTTTTATTAAATAACTTTAAAAAACTTTATTATTATAAATGCTTTATTTATTTATTTAACACAGAGGAAGCTTGGTGGTGAATATGTAGCCATTTGATGTTTTTATGACTAAGAGTTAAAGCTCAGGCTCTCTTTCTTATAGAATGTAAATGTGTACCAACACATGTATATGTAATTGTTATCAAAATTACACTTAGTCACTAAAAGAAGATTCGCTATCTGAACTTTCTTCTGTATTTTTTTCACCTTCACCATCAGGCACTGGACCATCTGGCCTCTGAAGAAAACCTGGGTCTAGTCCTTCCGATATCATTTTGTTTCTTATTGCTGTCACTGGAACACCCACTTGAACCATTTTGAGGTATCTGGCATATCTTGGATCCTTGACTACAGTTAAGATATTTTCTGGTGTTACTTCACTTTCTTGCGTCCAGAGTCTTGTAAACTGCTGTGATTGCTCTGAAGTGGTTTCACAATGTGTTTCATTTGTGATCCTAGTTACACTTATAAGAGATACTTCAAATGTGACATCATCTAGCCCTGGGATAGACATCAACTTTGCATCTAAAATATTGAGAGTTGTTTCAATTTTCTGGATACGAAGAGAAAGGTCTGCCAGTTTCTCCTCACAAACTGTAGAGAAGTGGTTGAGGAACCATACAATATGCACCACAAATTGGTTTAGAAATGCCACTATTCACCATTCTTCTTTTTTTTTTTTTTTTTGTGGTACTCAGGCCTCTCACTATTGCGGCCTCTCCCATTGTGGAGCACAGGCTCCGGACGCGCAGGCCCAGCCACCATGGCTCACGGGCCCAGCTGCTCCACAGCATGTGGGATCTTCCCGGACCTGGGCATGAACCCGTGTCCCCTGCATCGGCAGGCAGACTCTCAACCACTGCGCCACCAGGGAAGCCCCGCCACCATTCTTTTTATGCCTGACCCCATGAGAGGAAGCCCATCCTCATCCATCTCCTCAGCAGGCGGGGGACCCCATAAATTTTGTATTTAGTGAACACATGCACATAACCTTAAAAGTCTAACATAAGCAGTCCTTAAAGGTTTATAATTTTAAAAGTTATTCCTTGCACTGACCTTCATTTCTGTCCCCCAGAAGCAATGCCTCCTTAACTCTTCTAGCTACCTCCCCCAGTATTGACTTCCTTATTTCTAAAATTTTGCATATACTAAGGTATCCACTGACTTCTCTACATGCTGCATAAGGACTTAGACCATCACCATGTCCCACCATTTTCCTTTTTCTCCATAACACTCCAACATAGTCATATGTTTTACTAAATCAATACTCCATGTTTACATTTTTATGATTTTGCAAATACTATTCAATTCACTAGAATTATGCTTCCTTTTGTGTCCAAACATATATTTCTGCTGGAGTTAATACTTTGTTAATAATGAGTATTAATTTTCTTGGTTCCTAGAGCCCTCCCTCCAGGAGCCCTCTGTCCTCCTCGTCCTGCCTGGGCTGATTTCTCTCTTAGCTTGCTGAAAGACAACATTCCTAGGGCTGGCCCTTGGCCAGTCTTCAGGATAACATGCCATATTTTCCTACACCTCATATCTCCCTCTTTCTTGGTTTACCCCTTTGTTTTGGTCTACTATCAATACTCAGTTTGCTGCTATTCCTCCTTGCATCATTTTACTCCAGTCTTTTCCAAAGAAAGATTGAGAAAGATACTGATGTATTGAGTACTTGTGCACATGAAACATTCTCTATGCCATCCTTGCACTTATTTTGATAGTTATATATTTCTAGGATAAAATCTAGAGTCTAGGAGTAAATCTAAATCTAGGACAAAAATATTTAAAAGGTGCTTTTTAAGATTTCAATACTGCTGTTGTGTTGAGAAAACTAATGTCATTTTGCTTCCAGTTCTGTTATAGTTGATCTACTGTTTTTCCTCCCTGGAAGATTTTACGATCATGTTTTTTTCCTTTGAGTTATGAAACGTTACCACAATACGCCTTGGTATGGTCTCAGCTTGGGTCCAGAGACGGAGATTAATGTGCAGGAAGCTTACTGGGGACTGCTCTTGAAAACAGCGCTGTGAGGGAGAGGGCTGGCAGGACTGGGCAGAGGCAGAAGCTGAGCTGCCACAGAGACTCCAGCCAGTTCTACGAAGAGACTTCAAAGCTATCCCACCTTAGGCAGGTAGGCTGAGCCTTTATGCACCCTTCTCCTGTTGAGTAGTCAGGGATTTGAGCCATTCCCAAGAAGGGACTGATCGTGGATGAGGCAACACCCTTGAGACAGTGTTAAACACCCAAGAGGGAATCACCTGAGAATTGTCAACTATCAACAAAGCTGGGTCATGTGGAAATGAGTGCTTCAGTCCTGTAGGGAAATCTGGGTGGCACACAACATTATCCACTATAATATGGGTCTTATTGTAATAATTGTGTTGAGCTCTTGCTGGACTTATTCAGTCTGAACACCTAAGTCCTTCAATTTGGGGAAAATTTTCTTGTGTTTATTATTTGATAGTTTCCTCTCTTCCTTTTTCTTGTTATCTTCTTTTTTTTCCTATGAGTCATATTTTGCTTCTGTAAAACTGAACTTCTAATCCTCGTCTTTCTTTTTCTATTGACTGTCTCTGATCTTTTCATCCCAAGATGTTTCTTCAACTTTATTTTCCAATATGCTTGTTGCGGTCATCTAATAGCATGATGAATCCGAGAGATATGAATAGGGCACCAATAGCATCTACTATATGGATTAATAACTTACTTATCACTTTGGTGGCATTTTGTGGAATTTTGGGAGGGGGAATAATAAACCCAGGTGGTCTATCTGACATTTTGAACCAGGAAGCATCAGTTACACACTGTCTTTACTCAGTCTGCTACTGTTCCTCTTCGAATCACCTCACTTCAAGCGTAATCAAAGAGAATCCACTCAACTCAATGGGAGGCTGAGATCATGCTATAATGTTCAGCAAGACTTTACCAAAGACCTCAGACCAATTGAAGTTCATTACCACACAGGAAAATTTTAAATTAGCCGTTAAATATGTCTTCTCTCAGAGTCCATATGTCCAATTCATTTCAAGAGGCATCAGTTACATGCGTAATTAATCCAAACTTTGCCCCATGTTTCAGGGAACAGCTCACATCTCCTCTTTGGGACACCTTGAGTACACCTCTTCTGCCTGTGTCTGTAAAAACCAAACAGATGAAGGAGGTCTCCTTTTACCCCTGAAGTCTTAGGCTTTCCAATGAAGTCCTTATTTTGGGGTCAGGACTGGCCTCTTTCCAGGATGACTTGTGGTGGGAATTACCATTCTCTCCATAGCTCTAAGGCTTTCAACAGGGCCATGTTTTTCCCAAGAGTGATCTCAGGGCTTCCAAAGAAGTGCTGTCAGACATCAAGAGTTTAGGGAAAGCACAGATGACCAATTAAAAAACCATGGATGTCAGAGGTCAGAGTAGATGTTTAGCCTCAGCTAGTAAGATGACCCCCTTATGTGGCTTGAATCCCATTTCAGAGAATTCAAGAAAGGGGCCCCAAACTCTGCAGCTTTTTTTTCTTCTCCTCCTGACATGAGGGAGAGGCTTCAGAAATCCTTGGCCAATTTAAGGCTTGACCAATTTAAAGCTGACAATTGCCTGCCAGTCTGTACTGTTCAAAAGATGAGTGATAATGAGGAGTTCCCTAATTACCAGGGTTTCAGGCTTCTCTCATTATAAATCTCCTCGTGGGGTGTAGCTAATTGGTACTGTCAAGGAGAGAAATTTAGAAAGACTTAGATAATAAGCAGATATTGAATTCAGTTAGGATGACTATTTTCTACTATTTCTGTTCATAGCCCTCTTATATAATAAATCTCCCATCTCTCTGCTCACTTGTTGGAAGAAACGGGGTTCTGTCCCTCCTCTTTCTACCTCAGTGGTGCATTGGTAAGAAGAGAAGTTTGTGGAATATTACTCCTACTCGTCACTGGAGGGTTTAAAAAATCTAAACCTGAAATCATTAGATAGCATCTCACTAGATTAGTTTTTAAGGCTCAAGTACCATGTCTTGTGAAAGGAACTTGGATTTCTAAAAATGGAAGACAAAGTTCCAAATCTCATCTTGCTACTTTATAACACATGGGAACAGAAGTGGCTTACGCCACTACTCAGAGACTCGGCTTCCTCATCTGTAAGACAAAGAAAAGAACATCCACTTCACAGAAGTTTCAGTAAGGTAAATTAGATAAAAACGTAAGCATAGTGGCTGCCCATAGAAGATAGTTGGTAACTTTTTAAATTAAATAAGTAGGACTCTTATTAGATAGATTTTTTAAAAATACAATTTTCAGGCACTTCTTCTTACCTATGCCTGATTGCCACTTCAAACCCAAACAAGTAAACTTGAAAACAACAAGATATTTAAAGAGAATGTTTCATTCAAATTCTTATCACTATCATAAGAAATTAATGTGACGCTCTCTGAAATGCACCCCTTAGATTTACATATGTCAGCAAACATGTAAGTCCAAGTGTGTGTGTGCATGTGTGTGTGGGAGACACATACACACACGTACATACACATAATATTACTGATTAGCAGCCCAACCATCCTTCAATAGGATATAATACTGTGAAGAAGTAGTGTGCAGGAATAATAATACTATGCACACAATAAAACTAATTAGATAATTCTGTATTTCAGATGTCATATATGATCTCAAATATAATATTGTTAAGTGAAAAACAGCAAGTGTGTATGGTTTTCTAGTTTTGATATAAAAAGGAAAAGGGTAGATGGGCACAAATACTTGTATATGCTGTCTCTGGAAGGATGTACCCAAAATTAGCATCTCTGAACTCCAGTGGAGAGGCAAATGGTGGACTTTGGGTCACGAGCCAGAGGGAAACTTTCTTCTGTAAAGTTTGAATTTTAACAGATGCGTGCGTATTTTATTGCAAAGAGAGAGAAAGAGATGAAGAGTGCTGAGATAATTTGTAATCACCTGCAACAGGAACTCTAATCCTAGCAATTTAGGAGAATCACCTATAGAGCTTATTAAGCATACAGATTCTGGGGCCGCAGAGCTTCTGATAGAGAATTGAGGTGTGTGGCAGCAAATGAGGAATTCACATTTAAATGTAATATCCTTTCTTTCTGAAAAGCAGACAGGTTTGAAAATCACTGGCCGAGGGCAAAAATCTCTCTGTGCTTTTCAAACTAAGCAATTCAAACTGTCTTCAGGTATCAAGGCAGTGTCTGGGGCCTATGGTTGGAACTGGTAGGGGTGGCAGTGGCTGGGGGAGAATGGAAGTGAGGCCAAGGGCAGTGGTTAGTAGACAAGGATGGAGACACACACATACAAAAGCCCTGCTTTCAACTACTACACATTCTGGGAGATTACCAGAAATTTCTTTTGAGTAAGGGATTCTGCTGCTAAAAATATTCCAAAATTATTGTTCCATCTGAAGGAAATTATTCTTATGGCATCACTTCCAAGCAATGGGTCATCCCCAAATGGAAAAAGAGCCGATTTGTTTTCCTCCTATTCTTATTCTCCAAAATACATGTATGCATAAATATATGTGCACTTGTATTCACATACACAACATAAAATATGTGCACATGTAGATCTCTTGCCATAGGAACAAAGACTTCTTCATGTGTATATCCTCCACCACAAAGGACAGTAAGCTTTTTCCATAAAGGACAAAGGAGTAAATAATTTAAGCTTTGCAGATCATATAGTCTCTGTGTAATCGACTCAGCTCTGTCGTTGACATGTGAAAACAGCCATAGACAATACATAAATGAATGGGTATGGCTGTGTGCCAATAAAACTTTATTTATGGACACTGAAATCTGAACTTAATATAATTGTTTTAAAGACAATTTTTCACAGCAAAATTGAGAGGAGGGTACAGAGACTTCCCACATATCCCCTTTTCCCACACATGCAGATCTTCCTCCCCCATTATCAACATCCCCCACCAGAAAGGTCCATTTTTCACCAAGGGTGAACCTGCATCGACACATCATAATCACCCAAACTCCGTAGTTTGCCTTAGGGTTCACTCTTTTTTTTTTAGGGTTCAGTCTCGGACAAATGCATTACACGTATAATGATTATCCATCATTACAATCTTAAACAAAGGATTTTCCCTAAAAATCCTCTGTGCCCTGGCTATTCATCTCAGCCACCACCCCTCCACACACACACTCCATCCCGGCAAGCACTGATCTTTTCATTGTCTCCATAATTTTGCGTTTTCCAGAACATCACAGAGTTGGAATCATACAGTATGTAGCATTTTCAGATTGGCTTCTGTCACTTAGTAGTATGCTTTTAAGTTTCCTCCATGTCTTTACATGGCTTATAAGCTCATTTTTCTTTTTAGTGCTGAATGATATTCCATTGTCTGGATGTACACAGTTATTATTTTTCCATTCACCTACTGAAAGACATCTTGGTTGCTCCCAAGTTTTGGCAATTATGAATAAACAGCTGTAAACAGCTGTGTGCAGCTTTTCAAGTAGAAATAAGTTTTCATCTCCTTTGGGTAAATACCAAGGAGCATGACTGCTGGATCATATGGTAAGGGTATGTGTACTTTTACAAGAAACTACCAAACTGTCTTCCAAAGTAGCAACTTCATATAATTTTCACGTATCATAAAATCATGGTCACCTTTTAATTTCTTTCCTACCATTTAAAATATAAAAACCATTCCTAACTTGTGTAACATACAAAAACAAGTGGTGGGCTGGATTTGGCCATCCTATAGTAATTGGTTGACTGTTCCTTTGTCATCCAATTTTTTTTTTTTTCTGTACACAGGCCTCTCACTGTTGTGGCCTCTCCCGTTGCGGAGCACAGGCTCCGGACATGCAGGCTCAGCGGCCATGGCTCATGGGCCCAGCCGCTCCGCGGCATGTGGGATCCTCCCCGACCGGGGCACGAACCCGTGTCCCCTGCATCGGCAGGCGGACTCTCAACCCCTGCGCCACCAGGGAAGCCCTGTCATCCAATTTAAATGACATTTTTTCCCCTTCTTTGGCATTCGACAAACTTATTCATCTTATCATCAGAGTTCTCATCTTTAAAATGGAGTGGTTAGTGGGCCGAATATAACAGAACTACTTGAGAATTATGTTGAAACATCTATGTCTGGTACCCTTCCATCTCCATACACCAATGCATTCACATTTTCTTGGTGTTTTATTTGTCAGGATTCTTTCAAATGCAAATAATAAAAATCCAATTCGCACTGGCTTCAACAGTAAAGGATATTTTTTTAGCTTATACATAACAAAAAGCTCAGATATAGTTGCATCCAGAGGTTTAGGCAATGTCACTGGGGACAGATCCCTCTCCATTCCTTCATGCTGTTTTCTACCTTGTTGACCATACTGTCAGACAACTTCTCTTCCAAGGATGGTATCTGGCAGCTCCAGGCTTACATCATCCCAAGTTTATGGTCAGTCGAAAAGGAGCATATCTCTTTTTCAGGTGCTCAAGCAAAACATCAGAATTAGCTTAGATTGAACCAGATTGGCTTGGCTTAGGGTAAATATCCATCTTTGAATATATCGCATGGTTTCATGAATGTGATATTCTGCTGATTGGGTCTTTGTCACACATCTACTCCTGCAGCAGAGGGTAAAGGGGAGGTGAAAGCCATGCCATTCAAAGATATGAACTAAGGGACTTCCCCAGTGGTCCAGTGGTTAAGAATCCATCCTGCAATGCTGGGGATGCCAGTTCAATCCCTGGTCGGGGAACTAAGATCCCACATGATGCAGGGCAACTAAGTCCACGCGCCACAACAAGAGAGAAGCCTGCGCACCTCAACGAAAGATCCCACGTGCTGCAACTAAGGCCTGATGCAGCCGAAAATAAATAAATAAATATATTTTTAAAAAGAGACCAAAAAAATTGCATTATTAAAAAAAACAAAAAGATATGAACTAAGAGTGGGAGAAAGATGCTCCTCCAAAACAAAATCCCCACGCTGTTATCTGATGAAAAAAGAACAGAGTTGGGCAGCAAAACTCACAAATGTAAACTTCAGAGTTCTTACTCACAGAATCTGATATCATTGAGAGTCTGGCCTAATTTCTTGCCAACTCCATGGCAATGGAATGAGAGATATTTGCATAACTGATGATTTTGTTTTTGCAGTTGTTGATTTTATTGGATGTTTTACAATGTTTCAAAGAACTGTGCCTTTTCAGTCTTTATGTTGTTTGTCTCTCCAGAGAGAAATGACTTCAGAGAATTAGATCACTAAGGTTTAATCTCTCCCAAGAGGCCTAATGTGGATAGCACTCTCCTTTCTTGTACCATTTCGTTATTCTCAACAAATTCCTTCCCTCCAATGATTCTACTAGACGCTGAAAACCCAACCACAGAAAATTTAAGCTTTCTTATCAACCACCAGGCATTCAGTGGGCGTACCTCAGAATTCTGTCTTATCCACTGCTTTTAGGAAAGACACAGATCATTCAAGACAGCCTAATTTTTTTCTTCAGAGATTTCACTATTGACAGTCCAGGAGCAGTGTCTGAGTTTTAATAAAAACATAAAAATATACTCCATAAACTATAACTATTCATTGTAGTAGGGTTGACTTGCCCTTTTATGGCCATTAAAATGCACCCTACCTTTGTTCTTTTCCTGGCATTCCAATTGGTCTGGTTCTTCTCTGATCCTCTCATTCCTGCTTTCTCTCTCTCTGTGAATCATTTTCTTTCTTCTAGTCCCTACTTGTCTTCTCCAGGCTCAGAGCTCTTCTCTTTCTATACCTACTCCTTTCTTTATTTCATTTGTTCTCACATTTCAATGATCACTTTATCCTGAGTAGTACCAGCTACTGTTTGTTGAGTGTCTTCTGTATATTTGCTGCTCTCAATGGCTCTGAGAGGTAGCTGGCATTACTTACATCTCACAGTAAGGATCAGTGACTTACTAAAGGTCACACAGATAGTAATTGGGAGAGTTGGAGTTCAAGACTGGTCTATCTGACTTCAGAGTTCACTCCCTTTCCACTACACTTCACTATATTAATTGTCTTGTTCTATTATTCAGCCCAGATCTCTTGAGCACCTGCTGTGAACACAAAAGACCCAGTCCCTGTCTTCAAAGAGCTCACAGTCTAGCAAGGGAGATAAGCAGTCAATTTAATTACAATATAACTGCTATGACAGAAGCATGCATACTTTGCAAAATTACATCTACATCCCAGACCTCTTGCCTGAGTTCCATGCCCATATCACCAAGGACCTGTTGAACATTTTCATTTGGATATTGTTTTTATTATGTATTGCTGCCTAACAAAAACCCAAAGCATACTGGCTTAAAATAACAATGATTTATTATTTCTCATCAATTTTCAGATTGACTGAGCTCAGCTGAGTAGTTCTTCTGCTGCAGTTACTTCCCTGCCTACACTCAGCTAGTAGTTTGGCTGAGGCTGGAACATGCAAGATGTACTCTCAATAGCCCTGTATCTCTCTGCCCAAGTCCTCTCAACATTCTGTGGTTTAGCCTGAGCTTCCTTATATCATGGTGGCTGGTTCCAAGAGGACAAGACTCAATGCACAGACACTCATGAAGCCTCTTCCTGCACTATGTTAAGGTCTCATCAGCCAAATAAGTCACATGGCTAAACACAGAGTCAATGTGGGAGGGAACTATACAACAGCATGACTACTAGAGCCATAGATCACTAGGGACCACCAAAGAGACGGTCCACCATAGGGGTCCATTTTTCACTTCCATATCTTAAACTGAAATCACCATGTGCCTTCAAAACAAACTCACATTGCAATTTTTACTTCTGGTATCACCATTCTCAAAATTTAGGAGTTATTGTTGACTCCAAAATCTATCCTAACTACATCTAATTCTTTTCCACTTTTTTCTGTAAAATATCTCACATTCTTTCCTTTCTTTGTCACATACACCACCACTACTTATTTTGTTCAGGACAGTCTACTAACTTAGGGGATTCCAGCTGTGCGCTGGTACTCACGACCATGCTATGAAAAGGTTATAAGGTATGAGGATAGGGTGATCATCATTTGAAGATCTTGGGGTGAACGCCTAGGGCAGCTGGTCTCTGGACTGGTCACTCCCGACCAGAAGCTGTATTGTCTAATTGCCACAGTGAGCAATACATTCATCTTCTTTCATATGTGCCATAAAATGAAAATTTTGGAAAACACTGTTGTAATTGAATCTTCTGCTTTCTATCCATTGTTCTTACCATCACCAGGCTAATCTTTTTTACTATCACAAAGCTAATGGTTTCCCACTTAGGAAACCACTTCATATTTTACTCTTCTCTCAATATCATAAGTTGCCCATTGCACACAGTCCAAAAATTCCCACCATCTGACTTAAACCTGCTTTTCAGTTTTCTGTCCAGTCCTCTCCAAAAAATACATTTCTGCCTAACTGATCTGCTTAGCATCTCCCAAGAATGTCTTATTATTTTCTGCCTCCTTGTCTCAGGGCAAGTCCACCCTCTTAGAAAACTTCCAGACCCCAATTATTCTTCAAATCCATGTCAAGTTCCTCATCCTCCATGAAGGCTACCAGATTATCCTGGCCCACAGCTATGTCTCTGTTGCCTCTCACCTCCAAGAAGACACTGTTTATAATTCTACCCTGTCCAGTAGAGTAGATGCTAGCCTCATGTGCCTATTTAAATTTATATAAAACTAAAATTCAGTTTCTCATTCACACCGGCCTCATTTCTAGTGCTCAGTAACCACAGTGACTAGTGGCCACTATATTGGACAGCACAGACGTAGAGCACTTCCATCACTGCAGAAAATTCTTTTGGAAAGCTAAGTCTATGCCAGTTATTTGGCATTTAATCACTATTTTTGACTTTGGGTTGGCTTTTCCATAGCCAATTTCCAACTCCCTTACTGCTTTGTTGCCTATTACAGATCCTGAAAAACTCAAATACTTCTATTTCCAGACTCCCTTGCAAGTAAGCTTGTCCAGATCTGGCCAATGCAATATAAGAGTATGCTTGTCGGGAGGGCTAAAGTTCTTTTGTATGATCAAAGAGAGAAGTCTTCAAGGAGATCTCTCATTGGATACAGCATTCATTGCCTTTGGACACAGCCATGTGCAGATTCTAAACGTGTAGCAGGTGTCTCATGATCCTAAGGAAAATACCAGGACTATCTCAGAAATTCCTATCCCTGAAATGGTTAAATCTCTCAATCAATCCTAAGAATACTAACCCCCGAAAATCTTGGTATGTAGTCAATTACATTATTTTACTGTTTAAGCCTCTAGTACTTATAATATTAGTCATGAGTCTTAATTCTTAGGCATTAGCTGCACCCTTAGTAAACCTATATTTAGGCCCTGCCTCTTCAATGACACTGAAAATACATTAAGACAAGAACATCTTTATAACGTCTCTCTGACTCATCCACAGCACAAAGTAGGTAGTAAACTCAGGGGAACTGAATGATTTCTTCCTTCTCCTGGGCTGGACCATGGGCTTACAAATTTCTCTTCTGAAACTCTAATCTTAGCCCATGTGAAAAAGTGTGTCATTTTAACAACAGCAACACTTCAATTTATATTTGTACCTGAAAGTTACACTAGAAAGGTGAGAAAGGAAGAAATACAGTTCTTCATTTTTACCTCTAAGATACACCCAAGACACATCAATTTAAAAAAATTAATCTGATAGCATGATGTCAGCAACAATTTAAAAGGAAGCTTTTGAATCTCATTGAAAGCTTTGCCAGGTAATTTAGTCACACATAGCTTCAAGAATCATTTGCAGTGTATGGTGTATGTAGTGTGATGTGTGTGTGTGTGAGTTTTGTATGTGTTCACCTCAGTGGCTTATTATCAAAGACATGTGAACTAAAATAGGATATTATTGAGTCCACTTTATCTGTTTCTTTAAGCCTTTTGTTTTCTAACCCATGTTAAAGTTCTAGGTCTTGACCCAATAGGAATTCTCATTTCAATCATTCATTTAACATCCATCACTGAGCACCCAACAGACACCAACGATCCAAAAATGCAAAAGACACAAACTCTGGTTCATTAATATTTTTATAGTGCTTCCACTTAGAAATTTATCTCCTTTGATGGATTCTTCAACCCCAGGAGGAGGGATCCTTCATGCCCTCAGGTATGGAGCTAGCTCTATGGCCAGCTCTAAGGCTGGAAGTGACTGGACAACAAGGCTGCCAGAGTGAGTCCCAGAACTGAGACTGAGCTTGATTTTCCAAGCCCTGGTTTTTCCTCCCTTCCATGCTGGGAGTCATTATGGGAAAAGGTTTTAGGACACTGGCTTTGGTATCAGAGTCAAATTCCTACATCTGCCTTTTGCTAAGCGTGATGATGCATTACACGACTGCTCTAGGCCTCCATTTCTTTCTCTACAAAATGGAGATCATAATAGTACCTATAATAGTACCTATCCCACAGAGTTAGTGGGATTATATAGGTATACTCTTTTTGATTAGCATGTATTAAGTGCTCAGTAAATGCTAGATTGTATAGCAAACCATTTAAAATCATCAGTTAATGTGAACCAAATGTGTGGTGCAATGAGCAAAAATGTCTGGAGGTGATTGTGTGTATTCACTCCAGACTAAGTGGACAACAGGCTAGCTG
Source organism: Leucopleurus acutus (assembly GCF_964270905.1). Lineage (NCBI taxonomy): Eukaryota > Metazoa > Chordata > Mammalia > Artiodactyla > Delphinidae > Leucopleurus > Leucopleurus acutus. The sequence continues at coordinate 21,282,459 of NC_139153.1, forward strand.
GGATCACATCAGAGGTGCACCTGTCTTCTACAAGGAGGGGCTGCACTCAAGCTCAGCTTCCCATGGAACCAGGGGCTCCCTTTCCCTTCTGGGAAAGGTTGCAACATCACATAGGCTCCAAGGTCTCCAGGTGCTGAGCACCTGGTATTGCCAGAAAACTCCTTCTGAAGAGCTGATCCCCAAATTGAGGCCACCTAGTACCAAGAAACCTGTGACTTCCAACCCACTCCTCCCACACCACCACAGGAGAGAATGCAGTGGAATACCCTGATCTGGTGTGGACTTCTGTGGAATAATGAGAGAATGGGGACTCAGGCCTTCTCTTCTCTTGCTGATATTGACCTGTGTAAGTTTCTCTCTTCTCCAAGAAAGGCTATTCCTTAAACCACAGAGTTTGTCTTGAACTCGAGTGCATGACAGGTGGAGGCTCAGAGGGGACCCAGCTTGTCTAATAAGTAGGTACAAGATAGATGCTAACTGACTGGATGGTAGCTAGTCTCTAAAGTCTCGTATATCTGCAGGAAAAGAACCAAATAAGCTTTGAGAGAAAGAACATCCAGAGAAGCTGAGCATACCCTAAATGAAACATAATTTGAGTCCTAAATTCCCCTTTTCTCATTCCGTGCATATATTCCCTTTCCTGCACAATATTTGTATTTGTGATTTTGTACTCTTTTGCTTAAAGGGGTACCCCCAGTTGAACAAGTTTCAGGCCCCCCAGACCTTGGCTGTGATGGATCAGCAATGGTGTTTCACAGCAAGAGGAAAGAGAGTAGCTGCACACATGTCACAAATGTAGCACCCTGTTACACCCAACCTCTTTGCTTCACATATGAAGAAACTGAGAATCAGAGAGGTGACATGATCTTTTTTGGCCCCACGACCGGGGATGAAAATGGGAACTTTGATCTCCCATCCTCATGCTTGTATTAGCAACAGTAATGAAGTAACACATCCAGCCTTTCTTCCCTCCTCCCCAAGAAACAGGTAACATTTCTGAAGCACTTTTGGGGAATGGGTAAGTGTGAGGGCTCTGGAGCCAGACAGAGCTCAAAGTTCAAGTTCATCACTTGCCAGCAAAGTAGGTAATCTCTCTGCACCTTAGTTTCTTCAGCTGTAAGAATGGAGGTGGTAATAATAATACATTCAGCCACTACAAGGATTCAATGAATTAACTCATGAAAGCATTGAGAAAGTTGGCCAGCACACAGAAAGCACTCAACAAATGTTGGGAGAAGGAACGGAGCAGCATGATTCTTTTTTTAACATCTTTATTGGAGTATAATTGCTTTACAATGGTGTGTTAGTTTCTGCCCTATAACAGAGAAAATCAGCTATATGTATACACATGTCCCCATATCCCCTCCCTCTTGCGTCTCCCCGCCACCCTCCCTATCCCACCTCTCTAGGTGGTCACAGAGCACCGAACAGCATGATTCTTGACTCTCTTTTTTCTTCTGGTTCTGGATCAACATGCACTTGGGATGAAATGAGTGTTTTATGCTCTGTTCCTACTACCAGATAGTAGGGATGTAAGAGCTGACCCCAGGACTTCCTTCAAGAATCAGGTTCAGAAGTTCATCTTTCTTTCTCTGTTCCAGGAAGAGGGTAAAGTAGTAATTCCATGAATACAAATTCTTGCTTGGAACACGCATAAAGGTCTACATTTGGGCAGAATACTTATGAGGTCCAGAAGTGGCTGCAGATCAGGCTACTTTCTTCAACTGACTTTTACCACCACCAACAACAAATATGTACTTAGATCTACTTCTTTCTCATGTGAGTCCATCTTTTCCTTGCTTATGAACTGGGGAGGCGGGTAGGAAGGTAGTGCTATTCATTGGTCTCCTTCAAACACCAATGAAGTCAACTCTGTAATTTAGGACCAACTCCAAATGTAGCGCTCTCTTGATGGTTGAAGTCAGAGACTTTCTGTTTCCCTGCCACGTTGCAGGGCAGAGGAATCATTGCTGTGGCCAGAGGTCCAGGGTACAGCCTCCCTGGTGCCCCCCTAGAGCCATTCCCTTCTGAGGTCTTGCCAGCCCCAGACTCCCTACCCAGGGCATGGCCAGCCAGCGGGCACGGGTCCTCGTGGTACTGGTGGGACACAGAGACCTCTGGCGCTTTCCTAATGTTGAAAATACTATTCCTTCTCTCTTTTCACTTTTTTAATACTCCTAGCACCTAGCATCATCATTTAGTCATAACCTAACTGTTTTTCCCTGCTGTGTCTGGCTGCTTTTACCCCCCATGGGATTTTATCACACACCTTTTGCTTCTGTCCCAATCGAACCTTCTTCTTCTTTCCCAGAGCATGAATTCGGCAGTTAGACAGTCTAAGTTAAAATCTGAGATCTATCCCCTACTGACAGTGTGACATAGGCAAGTTACTTAACCTCTCTGTGCCTCAGTATCCTGATCTATAAAGATAACAATAGTACCCACCTAATAGGGTGCTTGTAAGGATAGTAAGTTAATATATACGAAGTGCTGGGGACACCCTGGTATGTAACCAGTTGCTGATTACCATCACTCAGCCTTCACCAAAACCCCAAGAGGCTGGGTTTCCCTGGTGGCACAGTGGTTGAGAGTCCGCCTGCTGATGTAGGGGACATGGGTTCGTGCCCCGGTCCGGGAGGATCCCACGTGCCGCAGAGCGGCGGGCCCGTGAGCCATGGCCGCTGAGCCTGCACGTCCGGAGCCTGTGCTCCGCAACCCGAGAGGCCACAGCGGTGAGAGGCCCGTGTATCGCAAAAAAAAAAAAAAAAAAAACAAAAACCCAAGAGGTAAAATTAAAATACTAATTTTATAGACAGGGGTGAGGCTACACTGCTACTCTGGGAATTGTGTAGACATTGATTTCATTTATATTAGGTACCATATTCCCATAGGGGTTTTTAAAAAAGGACTGACTTAGGCAATATCCAAGTTTATTTTTAAAGCTGGAGCAAATTATTCTCTAAGTATAATTAAGTCCTTTTGAGAGTCCAGTAGGAAATGATTATTCACTACTAAATGGTAATCTCTGTAATTCAAGATAATTGAAAAAAATCTCCCTCTGACTGATCCTCAGGGAGAGACAGCTTTTTCAAGCAGTTGGGAGATATTCTAGAAATCTCAGGTAATGTTATTCCTGAAATTCATTATTTATTTACACATAGGCAGTTGCTAACTCAACTGGCAGGAGATGGGTCATTACTTCATTAATGTCTCATTATTAATCTCATTATTCCCAATACCTCTATATTGGTGAGAGGTCCCCAGATCTTCTGGGACAGCTCTAATTTTAAAGATCCTATTGTGTTCCGCCTCAAATCATCAAAATCTCTCTCAGGGAAGTGCCATTATTAGAGCATCTCAAGTCATCTCCCAGATCGACAGTGGCATACACAAGCAGAATCGTCTTTTCATAGTGTGTGTGCATGTATTTCAACTTGGAAAAAATATCGCCCACAAGCCCCATAGATTTTTTTGCCCCATAGATTATTGAGGCAGTAAATTTCAGAGTACAACCATGAAAAATGTCCCAGTGTTAGCAGAGTCTGGATTATGGAAGCTGAGGGTCTAGGGTGAGACCCTCCCTTTGCCACATAGCTGTGGGACCATAGGCAAATTGCCTAATTCAAGTTTTCTACTTGGAAAATAAATGTCTGTAGGCCCCTGTCACTTGCCCTTCTTCTACTTTAAAGCTAAATGTGCAGGTTCATCTATAAACTGGCAACAGAGAACAAAATGCTGTCTTTTCATCTTGGGCTGAGTCAGGAGTTCTTATTTAAGATAGAGCTGATATTTATCTGGTATGCACTGGTAAATAACAGCTGTCTTCCTTTCTGGTTAGGCCAGCAGCTATTCTGTCTGCTCAAGCTCACCCTGCACTGAATTTTATATATTTTGGCAACATCCCTTTCCCCCTCCTCCCCTCCCTAATTAAGAGAGTTAAGGTGTGTGTGAGTTCTGGGGTCAGAAAGACCTGGGTCTGAATCCTCACTCTGCCTCCCACCAGCTCTGTGATCTCAGACAAGTTACTTAAGCTCTACTGCCTCAGCTTCTTTAAAACGGGAACAACAGTAGGCACTACTGGATATTAAATGAGCACCAAGCTCAGGGTCTGGCATAATGTACACACCCAATACATGTTTGCTATTATCATTAAAGTAAAAAAAAACCCTGAAAGTCTTCAGCTATAAAATGGTAATTAAAAACCTATCCAATAGGAGGATTAAAGGAAAATCGGACAATTGTGGAGAAAACCTACAATTATAAAAAGGAAAATTATACCAAAAAGAAGATGAAGAAATGTAACCAAAATTTAAAGTTTGCCTCATCAGTAGATAATATTTAGTTCAGCATATCAAGGTAATTAGAGAATATCAGTTTAACTAAATACATTGTAATAGATCTATATGGGGAGGGTGAGTGAGGGGAAGGAAAATTTTAAGAGTAAAGTTCACATGTACTATAAGAGGCAGTCATTAAATACCAAGTTGATTAATCAAGAAAAAGCAGCAGGGCTTCCCTGGTGGCGCAGTGGTTAAGAATCCGCCTGCCAATGCAGGTGACACAGGTTCAAGCCCTGGTTCGGGAAGATCCCACGTGCCACGGAGCAACTAAGCCTGTGCACCACAACTACTGAGCCTGCGCTCTAGAGCCTGCGAGCCACAGCTACTGAGCCCACGTGCCACAACCACTGAGCCCGTGTGCCACAACTACTGAAGCCCACGTGCCTAGAGCCTGTGCTCCACAACAAGAGAAGCCACTGCAATGAGAAGCCTGCGCACCACAACGAAGAGTAGCTCCCACTCACTGCAGCTAGAGAAAGCCTGTGCGCAGCAGCAACAAAGACCCAACACAGCCAAAAATAAATTAATTAAATAAATAAATTTTTAAAAAAAGAAAAAGCAGCAAGAGCAAATCATTTAGAAATGTGGATGGAAACATGGGAAGAAACAGCAGGAAGTGTTGCACATGGCTGGGGAGCTGGACACAGGCCAGGAAACTACTATTTTTTTCACCATAAGCCTTATAGCACTATATTAGTTAGGGTTGTACTAGGCTGCAAGTAACACCAACAGCAACAAAATGTATGCAAGTAACAATTGCTTAAATATAAGAAAGTCTATTTCTCGCTCAGAAGAAATTCCATAGGGTACAGTCAGTTCTGGTGTGGGAGCTCCATTCCATGAATAAAACTCAGGAGGACAAAACTCCTCCCAGCTCACAACCCCTAGGAAGTAGCCTTTGCAATCCAAAGCCACCTTCCTCCCAACAAGGTGGGGAAGGGACAAAGAAGAAAGCAAGTCAGGCTGGGACTAGCAGTCTTTCCAGGAAGTCTCCTTGAAGCCACACAACACTCCTGCTTGCATCCTATTGGCCAGAACCTATCCCATGCCCACATTTGGCTGCAAAGGGAGATTAAAGTACAGTGTTTATTTGGGACAGACACATGCCTGGCTACAGATTTCTTGCTGTGGAAGAACAGGAGATTGGATATGGAATACAACTAGTTGTTCCCATAAGCACTTATTGATTACTTTAAATTTCTGAAACTTTAATCAAAATAAAATCTAAAAGCAAACCAAATACAACACCTTGTGTTATGTGGTAGTTAAGAGTTCAAGCTCTAGGATCAGAGGGCTGGGGATTGAATCCTGTATCGTGCACTTAGCACTACATTTCCTTATCTGAGTTAACAATTAAAGGAGGCGATCCTAAAAAGTACTTATAATAGTTGCTGGCATATGATAAATATTCATTTAGTGTTTGTTTGTTGATGTCATAAACATTCTACAATTATGAAAATAAACAAGTACCTAAGCCTTGGATATCTGAGGAAAACCAATAAATGGAAGAGCCAAGATAAACAAATAAAACAACAGAATCTCCAAGAAACATTTAGAGAATCATAATACTGAATGCATAAAAAATAAATAAATGCATAAAAAGGGGCAACAAGACAGTATAAGATACAACAAATACAACTAAGGTACAGCCTCAGATTCCCCAAGCTTCCCCAGTTTCACAGACGCACAGCGGCATTCTGGGCCTCAGCCCACCTAACATTGCAACGACTGCCAGGCAATTACATCATGTGAGGCCAACCAGTTACACCCCATAGTTTCTGGCTTCTCTCACTATTTCTGGAAATGGTGTGCATTTTGGCTTCCCCCAGAAGGGATGGACGATATAACTAGCATTGGAGGTGAATTAATTCCAGTGGGGCAAACTTTGACCAGTGAGTGATAAGAGATAGGAGGAAGGTGGACCACAAATATGTGAACAATAAGTATGCAATAAATGAGTTCATGAATTTTCTCTTCTTCTGAGTATGAAAAAGTTAGCAAATGTGTTTTAAATTTTATATATTAAAAATGGAAACTTACATGTACTATTAATCAAAGCCCCAAAATTAATCAGTAGGAAAAAAAACTGAAAAGGTCGAGTTAACAAAAATTGGGACTTTGTTGGGTAATAAGAAGCTAGCAAGGAGAAAATAGCTATGCTGTGAAGAACTAACAGCATAAATACAATATGGAAGTTTAATGGTAAATGACAGGGAAAAAACCCCAAATATGATTTTGGCAATTCTTTCTAGGTAGTAAGACCAGGAGAGACATAACTTTTCATAATATTATTCTATACTGTTTAATAAAAACTTATAATATTCAGATATTATGTTTATATAGCTTCAGATATAGATAATTACTATTTTAATTATTAAAGACTACATAAGACTCTTACATTGGTTGACATGGCAGGGAGATGTTTTGTCTTAGTTCTGTTACATTTTATATACCTTTGGTTGTTTGAATATTGATTTTGATCGTGTATGACATTTATGAATAAAGTTATTCTGGGAGGGAAATTGATATGACAATATAGACAATGCCCAGCATGAATGAGCAAATAGGTAAGGATTAAATGACATGATATATATAAAGCATTTAGTACAGTGCTTGGCGCCACTCAGTAAACAAGGTTATTACTATTATCTTGATATTGCTGATCTCTGAGTTTCTAGCTTTCAATTAACTGAATTGCATCCCACATGAAACTTCCATAAACAAATCTAAAGATCCCTTCCTTCTATCAACTCAGGGTCCAAAGATTTTCCAAAGATTTTATGGCAAATCCTCGTTCCCACCTTCACTTGTTATGAGATTCTGAGCCTCAGCATCCCCATCTGAGAAATGGGGACAACAAGATGAAGTTCAGAGACTGTAAATGCAACAATGCACCTAGTACATGGCACAGAGTAAAGTCTCAATATGTGAAAGCTACTGTTGTTGCTGTTGTTACGAAGAGCCAAATCCAGCTAACATCTTGAATACATAAGAAATACCTTGACAAGCACTCAGGTCAAAGACAGATTCCTTGAGATCCTCGTCTGTAACTGGGAAGCACAAGGCCTTCATCGTCCAAATTCCCCAAGGCTGCCATCATCACTAGGATCTGCTGCCTCCCTGTGGAGTTTCATAGACACAGTCAATAGACCGGAGAAGCTTCAGGGCCAGGATTTCATCACCAAGCCAATCAGAAAATGTCCCTGTGGTCCTAACTGTTTTGTTCGTGGATTATTAATATTCAAGTCTTTATACAATTGTCAGCTTCTCAATGAGTCCTACGCAGCCTCCTCTGTTTAAAACAGCAACTCACACCCCCTGCTCCTAATCTTTCACGAGGTTCTAGTGTTTCCCTTTTTCGTTGCCTTTATCACCTTCCAATATATTACCTAATTTATTTATTCTTATGCATGTTATTTATTTTCTGTACTTTCCTTTTACTGCACAAGAGCAGAGGTGTTGGGGGTTTGTTTGTTTGGTTGGTCTAATTTGATTCCAAGTGCCTAAAAGAGTGCCTGATGCACAGAGAGAACTCAGTAAGTATTTCTTGATTGAATGAATGAATGAATACTTTCTCCTGGCCCATGACATGAAATGCTTGGGAACCTTGAAGCTATTAAGGGTTTTGATTGCAATGAATATATGTGCATGGAGAGCCACAGTCCCTGGTGCCAGATGTAGCTTTTATTCTAATACAATTCATACTCTATAATGATCAGCAATAGAAATGCAGTGACACATATGCAACTCCAGTTTGTACTCTCCCAAGTAGACTCTGCTCTGTGTGTGTGTGTGTGTGTGTGTGTGTGTGTGTGTGTGTGTGTGTCCCACATAGGAAGAACTAATTTCTTCTCTGGTAATTGGTAATTAGAAGGTAAAAAGAGGGAATTTCATAAATCTTCAAGACTTTTGTCTTATACTTTTATCCAATGAGAAAAACATTTGAAATTGGGTTTTAAAAAGCACAATCCGAAAGGGGAGGGGCAGATCTGAGTGAGATGTGTGTCCCCTTCTAGTCTAACATAAGCCCAGTCCAGGATGTGTGTAGTGCAAGGCTTCAAAGGCAGGGCTGGGTTGAAATCTCACCTTTGAGACCTCAGACGATTTACTTTCACTCTCCTGAACTTCAGCCTCCTCATCCGTCAAATGGGCACCACCATTTAACCACCGAGAACTACGTGAGATAACGAATTTACAAGTCAACTACTGGTAAAACCCAAACCCGAAAACACAGCTCTCTGAGTCACTTTCCCTTATTAAAAAAAAAAAAAAAAACTGGCTAAATCTATCTTCCCATCTACACTGTGAAATCCAGGGGTCCCTCGATTGTTTTCAAGTGGGAGGAGGTTACTTTTCTGCTACTAGCTTCTTACTCTGGGGTTCCCTGTGTCCTCTGAACTGTGACTGCTCCTTGGCCGCTGCTTTCCTTTCTCTGCCCTGTGTTGAAGGAAATGTGGACTATTTCTTTAACCATCCCCAGCAAGAGTTAATTAGCACAAGGCAATTGTGTGACCCATGCCCAGTAGCACAGGTGACTTACGTCCCAGCAAAATACAGCTGTCTAGTAAACTTAGCTGCTCTCAAAGCTTTATTAAACATCCCCCATGGAAATCCGTCACTGAATGTGTTTTGCTGGGGATACCACATGACCCCACCACACTTCCAGGCCTCATCCACTTTTTCTTTCTCACAGTCGCCTATAACCTCTTCCTGAATGTTTGCGTTTTTAGCTTGTCGTGACTCCACCTTAAACTGAGCCTACAGCTGCATATCCAAAATTCTTTAAAGGGTTCTGCTCTACAAGAGGCCATCTACTGGAGGGCCTTTAACTTCTCAAATAGCAAAGCAACCACAGAACCTGTGATATACATCCGTTCTTTAACATGATTACAAAAACCTCAGGTGTGCCTCACCATCCTCTCTGCTCTCAGTATGAGGAAGAAGGGAGACACACTTATCCCCATACTGATATAACTTAGGCTAGCGCCATTAGAAGAAAACTTTTTTATAGTTATATCTTTTTGCCTCTGCACCTTACCTAGCACATAGTAAACGCTCAGTAAACAGAGCCCTTATGATGATGCTTTCCTTGGGGTGAGATATTTGCAGTTCTGAGAGCAGAAGGCAGAAAGCAAAGCCTAAGACAGAGAAATCAGATGCCGTCTTAGTTGGGTTTTCCCAAAGCAGGACCTGAGACAAGGTCTTGGATGCTGGCGGTTTATGTGGGAGCCAGGAAGCAGGGAGCGGCAGGGAGAGGCAGGGAGAAGGAGTGAGACGGGAAAGGGAGAAAAGCTGATAACGGGCGTGGAATAAGTGGGTGAGCACTCGAGGCCAAGGGAGAACCTTGGAGGAACCAGGACAGAGAGAGCAGGGGCCATTTGTCCATTGACTGCTAACCTTCACTGATTGGAGTTTGCCTCTGGGGCATATTAACCCACCCTTCACACTGCACTTACAGGTTTGTCTTGCTGAAGTGGAGTCATTGTCATGGTATTAGAGAAAGTCTTAAGGCACACGGAGAGCAGGGCCATTCCCACACTTAAATTGGGAGCTCTTGTTCTACCCCAGCCACAGGTGAACACAGAGGTGGCCACAGGGAGGTGAAGCAGGCTGAGAACAGCATCCGTGCTGGGGTAAAGGCAAAAGCACTGGATCTCAGTCCTGACGTGGACAGTAAATATTGTTTAACTAAGAACTTAAGTCTTCTGTGCCTTTAACCATTTCTTTCCTACATTTCTTTCCTATTATAGGAAAGGGGAAAGAACGACTTTCATTGTGAGCACATACTGGGTGTAGATGAATCCCCTGGGAATTTCCGAGGGGGATCTGGAACTTTGCAAGTATCAAGACAAGAGATATTTTTCTCTATTGACAGACAAGAAAACTAAGACCAGGAGAACTAAAGGTATATATATGCCCAAGGTCACTCGGCTACTAATGAAAAAAATTAAGCTTTCAGGCCAGGCCTTTAAAATTCCCAAACCCTTGCTCTTCCTATCACCCAAGATGAAATGGGGAAACCCATCACAATCCAATCACAACCCAATCATACAGGGCAGCGCTTCTTGTAGAACATTGCGACACTGGGCAAGCAAAAGTCCTCTCAAAATGATGAAGACTTGTTGCTGTGCTCAGTAAAGTGTGTGCCCTTCTTTCTTTCCTTCCTTCCTTCGTTATTAACTACCCTGCTCACAGCCTCAGTTCATCTTTGCTACTTGTGACACCTGCAGCCAGGAAGCAGGTGGTGTTTAAGTCCACGCTGCCCTGAAGCCCTTCACACTGTGGAGGCCCAGGGAGCGCCCGGCAGGAGGTGCGTAAGTCATTTACTAAGTCTTGGGAAGCTCCACATTTCACACACACACACACACACACACGCGCCATGTGCCTAACAATTTCCAACCCAACGGAGTGAGTTGGGCTGCAAGCAGGGTTGGCAATTCTCTCCTGTGTCTGAGACTCGATAGGCCACAAGAAACCTTCTGCTGGACCAGATCCTGAACTAGTAGAATTCATATTATTTGGATGTTTCTCTGTTTTTCTGTTAACTTTCCTTTTCAAGGGATATTTTTATGAGTCATTTGCTGGCTTGTCTTCTCCCAAGTCATCTGATTTCCATTTAGATGCTGCTCCAGCTTCAAGATGCATTTTCTTTTATAGTCGTTTCATGTATTTGAAAGAGCTTTGGATGTCTGACCTGAATTTGAATCCCAGCTTCCTCCCTCCCTAATTGTCCAATCTCCTACAATACTAACACTTTTCTAGCCTTCTTCTGCTACTTGAAAATGCAAATAACAAATAGTCGATCTTTCAGAATTTTGTGAGGATTAAAGATAACGTATATATGGAACCAGATAGTGGTGGTGGTTGCACAACATTGTGAATATACTAAATGCCACTGAATTATAGGCTTTAAAATGGTTGATTTTTATGTCAATTCCACCTCAATAGAAATTTTAATTTTTAAAAAGGATAATGGGGCTTCCCTGGTGGCGCAGTGGTTGAGAGTCCGCCTGCCGATGCAGGGAACACAGGTTTGTGCCCCGGTCCGGGAAGATCCCACATGCCGCGGAGCAGCTGGGCCCGTGGGCCATGGCCGCTGGGCCTGCGCGTCCGGAGCCTGTGCTCCACAACGGGATAGGCCACAGCAGTGAGAGGCCCGTGTACCGCAAAAAGAAAAAAAGAAAAAAAAAAGATAATGTATGTGAAAAGTTCTAATGCATAGCGGGTACTTAGCAGAAGAAGTTCATGGCCCTTTCTCTGCCATTAGAAAAGGGTCAAGGGCCATTTCTGATAGTTTTCACTGGGGCCTGATCGTCACAGAGCCAGGGTAGCCTTCCCAGGCCGGCCAGTGCACAGCGCCAGAAGCTGATATTCTCATTGCAGAGCAAGTGAATAGCGCCCCCTGTTGCTGTGTGGCAATCCGGCCCACCGTTCGTGAATTTGCATGGTTTGCATCAGAATTCCCTGAGTCAGGGACTTCCCTGGTGGAGCAGCGGTTGGGAATCTGTCTGCCAATGCAGGTTCTATCCCTGGCCCAGGAGGATCCCACATGCCGCGGAGCAGCTGGGGCCGTGCGCCACAACTACTGAGCCTGCACTCTAGAGCCCGAGAGCCACAACTACGCAGCCCGCACACCACAACTACAGAAGCCCGTGTGCTCTAGGGCCTCCATGCCACAACTGCTGAGCCCGCGTGCTGCAACTACTGACGCCTGAGCTCCTGGAGCCTGTGACCCGCAACAGGACAGGCCACTACAGTGAGAAGCCCGCACACCACAGCGAAGTGTAGCCTCCGCTCGCAGCAACTGGAGAAAGCCCAAGCGCAACAATGAAGACCCAATGCAGACAAATAATAATAATAATAATAAATAAATAGAATAAAGTAAAATAAAATAAAATAGAATTCCCTGAGTCAACTCATGAAAATGACAAATATACAGGTTCCACTCCCGGAAAATCTAATTCAATAATTCTGGGGTGGGGCTCCTGATTTTCATTTTCGAACTCCCTCCCTGGATGAATATTATATGTGTGAGAATTAACAGTTTAGACTCTTTCATCACCCTGTGATCTCTGAACCATAGTTCAGTGAGCACAGTCAAACCTGTCGGGTAGTACTTTAACTAGGATACTAATAAAAATGCCTTGTAATTGTACTTCATACTCACTCAGTCCTCACAGGCCTTCTCTCCAGTTGGCTGGGCAGGACTTGCTGATCCCATTTTGCAGATGTGGAAACTGAGATGAAGCGTTTCATCCACAGTCACACAGCTCTCCAGGGATGGACCCAGGGCTGGATCCCTGACCTCCTGACATTCATCCACTGAGACTTTCCTTCCTCTGAAGATAATATTCTTCTCATTATCTTCCAATGCACGTTTTCTTCTTTGTTTCTTCTTGTTGGGAACTTTTCCCCACATTCCTTCTATCTCTCCTCCTTTCTTTTTTCTTTCTCTCTTTAAAGTGTTGGCTTCCTCCTCAAATATCACCATTATTCCTCTTCATTTATAATACTTTTTTTCTGTAACAGAGCATTCAGAGGGGGTGGTTATATGAGTGACCATACAACTTTACAATGAATGCATATGCAATCACTAAAAAGAGAGGGAGGGGAAAGGGCTGCTTAATACATTGAACAGGAAAAAAGCAGGTCACAAAGGAGTGTGTGTGTGTGTGTGTGTGTGTGTGTGTGAACAAAGTTATGGAAGTACATTTATATATCGACGGAAAAGATACAAAACAAACTTATCTGTGATGTGCCTTCTGGGTAGGGTGAACAACCATCCCAGTGTGCTGGTTCCTGGAAAATCAGACTTTTGTTTCAAAACTGGGAAAGTCTCAGGCCAAGAGGGATGAATTGGTCACCTTACCTCTGGGCCATGATGGGATTGGAGGTGGGGTGGGAGAGGGGAAGATGGACACAGAACTGTGGCCCTTCTACTGTTTTCATTAAACAACGTCTACTGTTTTCATTAAACAACGTCTACAGACTTCAGGAAGTTCCATTAGTTGCTGTGCACATAGCTTTGAATCCAGCTGCCTGGGTCCAGCTTAGGTGCTGGGTGATCTTACCCAAGGCAACTCCCAACTCAGGGCATCAGTTGCCCCATTTGCTAAAATGGGATTAGTAATGACAACCATTTCCATAGAATTCAGAAAACTGAATAAATTAATATGCTTAGAATATTATTTAATGCATAGGAAGTACTCAAAAAGTGCTAGGTATACCACATATCTTTGCTATTTGAATATTTTATAAATGCCATTTATTAACTGCATCATTTAAATCACGAAGTTGTTGTGTATTTTTTAACTTCAGGAAAATAAGACTTAAAAAAAGGAAAAACCCTCTGATTATCCTGGCACCATTTTATGGTCTATGCTGCAACTATAGCTATGTGTGTGATTCTCTGTGTATCATCTTCTAAATATTTTCCACAGCTGTTCTTTTTTACTCTGTTATTAAATAAATCTGTTTGACTTCAATCTATTTCAGTTCTCAAAATATAAAGCAGAGGCTCTCTTTTGTCAAACGCAGGAATGGGTCCAGTCCTACTTATTTGCTTATCTAAAGAGTGTTTGTTTCCTTCTTTATCCAATAGAATGGGATGGCCAAAACAAGCAAATTTCATTTTGTTTAACTGCCAGCTGTGGTACTTTCTTTGTCTGAAAAACTGTTTCTCACCCAGAGGTGCTTTGACCAAGACTCAACAATGGAAGACAATTCACTCATTCATGCCTCAGTGTCCTGTTTATCTTTCCATTGTCCGGAAAAGACCTGTTTGCTTAACTAGAGGTCCTTGGGTTAAGCCTGTTAGTAAAAAAAAAATGCCTGCTTGGAGATCACAAATACGTAACAATTGTGTGTCTGGGGTTTCCTTAAAGATTCCTGCTTCCAAATCTCTCAAGATTTTTGGTAGGTCGGAGGGATTTAAACTTAGGAAAGTACAACTACTTATTCAAGCTGACAAACATTTTTTCCTCATGACGGGACTGCAAACAGAACTTGATTTCAAGAGTTTGCTGCTCCTTCCAACGTTGCTTTGAAGGCAGAATCTGTTACATACTTGTACTCTTAAAAAAGCAAGTTCTTTTTTTTAGCCAATACAAATGCCACCTGTGCAAATTGCCCAATTTCTTTCTTATCTTTTCATTACTTGTTTTTAATGACCATTAAGCAGAAGGCAACAGAGCTGAATGGTTGAGAATTCAGGCTTTGGAGACATGCTGCCTGAACTTGTATACTGGCCTGGCAACACCAGGCAAGTTCTTTCACCTGCCTCATTTGTAAAGATAGTAATACTTTAATCATACAGGGTCTTTGGAGGAACAAATGACATAATAAACACAAGCGACTTAAAACTGGGTTTGGCACTTAGTGAATAAATAAGTGCTGATTTCCGCTGTACACATGGATGCATTTATACCAGATGAAGTAGGGATTTTGAAACTATCTGAAGCGGAGGTAGGCTACTGGGTAGCCAACAGGTGTTTATGTCTGCTCTGCTCCTCCTCTGGTAACAACTTCATTCTTTGTGAGAATTGCTTCTGGTGGGCCTGCCCACTCCAGCATCCTGGGCCCGGCAGAGTTCACTGGCCCACACTTGGCCAATCAAGTCCTTCCTCTGGATTTAACAAATAGACACTATGATCATGATAATGATGATGACAGCAATGATTAAAATAGCAAACCTTATAAAAAGCACTTACTGTGTGTCAGGCTCAGCTCTAAGTGCTTTATATATATTAACCATCATGACAACCCAAGGAAGTAGACACTACTGAGATAGGCTGGGACCTGGGACCCTTTACCAGGGTGCTTGCACCTGGACAAATGTCTCCTCCAGCAACAGAATACAAAGAAACTATAAGGGACTAAAAATAACTGCACACATGCAACAGTTGGGGCAGTTATGAACAGTAAGATACAAAAAGGCCACAAACCAGCTGCCACTTCTGAGGTGCTGGGAGCAAAAGCAGGGTACCATGCACATCCCTGCACACAGCACCACCAAGGAGGTGGGCAGACCACCTAAGCCACGCCTCCTATCCAACCCATGGACCCGCCCCTATTGTTACCCCTTTTTAGGACCCAGTCGGCTCCTCTCTGGGAGGGAGCAAGGGCACTTGTTGCTTGTTTTCGCTCCCTCATGCTGCAGCAGGAGCCCCAGTAAAGCCTTGCCTGGAATTCTTATCTGGACTCTTATCAATTTCTATTGATTAAAGAGCCCAAGGGTCTAGGTCGGTAACACTATGATTATTCCTATTCTACAGATGAGGAAACGGAAGTTCAAAGAGCTTAAGTAGCTTGTGCAAGATCACACAGCTGATAGAAGTAGGGGTGCTAGGAGGTCTTTTTCTTACTGCTACCCAGTACTACCTGGCCAGTTGAAGAGATTCTCTCTTTCGCCTGGGCTCCCTCAGTTGGTGACGGAAGACTGGATCTCTGTCAGGCTGCGTGCTACCCTCTTTTTCTGCCACATAGTGGAAAACAACCTGTAATAGGAGAGAATCAGGCCAATATTCCAAGGAGAGCAAAGATGCAAGCGGGAGGGAGGGGAGCAAGCAGAGAGACAGAGAGAACGAGGATGCACCCTGACAGCGCTGTCTGAGTCCTCTACCTTTGGGCTTCCCAGTTTTGTCAGGTAATGAATTCACTCCCGCACAAAGTTCCCTTTTTAAAACCAATTTGATTTGCCACAGTCCCTTGCGAATAAAAAGAATCCTGACTAATTCAGGTAACAAACATGGGTTTGGTTTATGTTTTCTACTGTGGTAAAATACACATAACATAAAATTTTCCATTAGCAACATTCAGTACACTCGCAGTATTGTGCAACCATCACACTATTTCATACCAGAACATTTTCACCACCCCAAAAGGAAACTCTGTATCCATTAAACAACAAACCCCATTCCTCCCTCACCCCAGCCGCTGGCAACCACTAATCTACCTTATGTCTCTATGGATTTGCCTACTCCGGGTATTTCATATAAATAGAATCCCATAATAAAAAGACTTTATGAAATCATTGGCTTCATGCAAAGAAAGGCTTCGGGGTACTCACAGCACACACATACATGCATGAGGCAGAGTTTAATGTTTGAGCACCTTCCTCTACAAAACTCTCACCCAAGCTTGGCAGGTGATATAAAAGAGGAATAATATTCACTTTCAGACTTCGAAAAGCACATGATATAATACAGGCTGTAATTAAATTGCCACATTTGGGTCACAATTTGTGTATATATAGACCATTGTATATACAGACCATTGTATATATAGACCATTTCGTATGGTACAACCTAATACATAAGCAATGATAAAAGTTCACTTGTGATTTGAAGTCTCAGGTGGTGCGTTATTTTCATGGAATTTTATTGCTTAATACATGTATTTAATGAACACTTATTAATTAGTTAATAAAGAAATGCCCTCAAAATGTGCCAAGTATGGTGTAAGATGCTAAGAATACAGGTCCTGATGAGTTTACTGAGCCTAGGACAAATCTGGAGCAGCACCCCAGCCCCAGGAATATTCATTTAGTGAGAAGAAGGGAAATATGCTAAAATGTTGAGCATCTCTTTCTAGGTTATTAGATTATGGGTCACTTTTATTACTCTCTTTTTTTTTTACTGTCATATTTTCTAAGTTTTTCTATAATGAACTTGCATTGCTTTGATAGAAAAACAAACTTATAAATAAATCTATTCTCTTAGGCAAGCTATAGAGAGAGCAAAAATCCATATGATTTGTGGTGTAGATAAATGGACATTTTTATCATTAAGATGCTCTTTCATAAATAAGGGTGAACGTTTTAAGTTTTTGTTTTGTTTTGTTCAGCCTAAATCTAACTGCTACCTTTTTTAACAGTTAAAACTCTTTGTAAGTGTCCCCAAGCTATGGCAGTGATATGTCTCAATTTCAAACATTTGTTTTATCGTCCCCATATATTCATATTTTGCCCTCTTCTAATTGTGATTCTTACGAGATTATTGCTTTGAGGAATATGATTACTCCAATTAAAACCCTTGGAAAATGTTAGACTGCGTAGTTCAAGTTTCAAGTTAAAATAAAAAACATTAATAAAAAAAATTTGCTCTGGGAAATGTGTGCTTTATGTAGTTTCGCAGATTTCTGTTCCTTGAGGGGGAAAGCAATTAAGAAGTTAAAGAAGTACATTTTGGGTAGTATATTTCAGCATAAATGCATTCAAACATATGTGCTTTCTTCATACATCCAGTTACTATTTATTGAGGGGTTCCTGTGTGCCAGGCACAGTACATTGGTTAATTTGTGCAACCCTCATAACAATGCAACAAACCAGGATTTAGTTCCCGACATTTCAGAGGAGAAACTGAAGTCTTCAGCAAGCTGTTAATTCCCTAAGATCATACAGCTGGTATGAAGAAGAAGTGAGGTTTAAAATCAACGCTTTTGGGTTTCCAAGCCCATGCTTTTTCCTCTATATTGTACTTTCTTTCATGGAGTAATGAATAAAAAATATATTTAAAACCAGATCAGGATTTCTTGATTGACACTATTGACATTTTGAACCAGACAATTCTTTGTTGAAGGAGCTGTCCTGTGTATTGTAGGATGTTTTGCAGCTTCTCTGGCCTCCCTCTACTAGATGCCGGTATCATCCCGCAGTTATAATAATCAAAAATGTTTCCAGATATTGTTAAAGTCCCCTGGGGTGCAAAATAATTCCTGGCTAAGAATCGTGTTCTAAATCATATTCACATTATTCAGAGGGAAAATGATCACTTTTCAGAAAGACAGAATGTAAAGGAATTCCCAAACTCTGCTTGAAGGAGTCCATGATTATGTCGACATGAAACAAATAGAAGCAGATACTGGAGATCTGACAATAACTGGTCTGGTGCAGACAGCTCAGGGAGGTAACTGACACTCCAGAGCAGCCACCTGCCAACTTCCCCCCTCATTCACCACCCTGTCTCTGGGATAACAGCACTAAACAGTAAGGGTTATGTCATGTTTATGCAAGGAAAGAAGGCTTTTTAGTATAACACACAGGAGAGCATAGTCCTTCAGAAACATTAAATCAAGTGAGATAAAAACCCAGAAAAGCAGTCAGGCAATTAACAACTGTTTTAGAAATGCCAACTCCATGATGGTCATTGTTCTAGATCCCAGGGATTCCTCAGGAAAAAAAAAAATAGACAACAGACTCCTTCATGGAGTTTGCAGTCTAGTAAGGAAGACAGACATTAGGCAAAACATGTCACTAATAATTAATTAAATAATCACATAGATGCACGGGCTGCAAAGGATGAATCCTTGCTCTTTTTTGATGCCAGGCCAAAAAAGTACATGATCACCATTTATGCTAGGTATCAAGCTGTTATAGGAGCTCCAGATCCATTTCTTTACATTCTGCCTTCTGCTTATGCACAAACTACATTTCCCAGATGCCTCTATCAGGTGCCTTCCTGTTGGATTCTGTTAAAAAGAAGCATGGAGGGAGCTCTGAAGGCAGGAAGAAGTGAAAAAGAAGTAGGCGGAACTGGAGAAGGGACTCCCTTCTCCCTATTTGCTTAGTGTTTCTGTCAAAGTTGCCCCACCAGTGGCCCTTCAGCCCAGAGCAGCAGCTGGTTCCAGCCTCCAGTTCCTTCTGGCATCCCCAGGACAACTTCATGCCCTCCAGAGAAGCCAACAGTAGATGGGATGTGTCCTTCCTCAGAGCTCTCCAGGGCTCCTCCTCCGAGCTCCTCAATTCTGATAACCCCAACTTTTCCCTTTTGTTTCACCAGCTCTAGGGGAAAATTCACTGGATTAGCTCAGTGCATACTTTTTCCCCTCCTCTTTAATCCCTCCAACCTCTATGTACCAATACCCTCTACTAAATCTCCTCTGCTAAAATACCTCGTGTGTTTTCTGTTTTCCTGACGAGTCAAGCTTCATCCACAAAACAGAAGCATAGCTGTTCTTCCTGTGAACCAAGGCAAGGAGAAGACAATGGCTTCGAGTCTTCTCTATTCAGCAGGGCAACTTCGTAAGACAGAATCAGTGGGAAATGGCACTGGCACCGAGCAGTGAATGGGACAAAGTCCCTGCCCCCATGGAGCTTGTGATCTAGCAGAAAGAGCTAGACAGCAGATAAGTTACAAATGAGTCACATGATTTGGCAGGAATATTAGTTTCCTGGGGCTGCTGTAAAGAAGTTCCACAAGCCAGGTGGTTTACAGCAATAGAAATCTGTTCTCTCACAGTTCTGGAAACCAGAATTCCAAAATCAAGGCTCTGGGAGGGCCATGCTCCCTGGAAAGGCTCTAGGAGAGGCTACTTCCTTGTCTCTTCCAGCTTCTGGTGGTGCCAGGCATCCCTTGGCTTGTGGTCGTATAACTCCTATCTCTGCCTCCATCTCCACATCACATTTTCTCCTCTGTGTCTTTTATAAGGACACTTGTCATTGGATTTACGGTCCACCTGCATAAGCCAGGATGATCTCATCTCAAGATCCTTACCTTAATTACATCTGCAAAAACTCTTTTTCCAAGGTTAGTCACATTCATAAGTTCCAGAGCCACCATTCAACCCACTACATGGGTAAAGGAAGTAGAGGGGGATGGGGCCAGAGAAAGGGAGGGAGTTTTAGATAACATCAGGATAAGACCTCAGTGAGCACAAGGCACGGCCAGCCGTGGAAAGCTGAGGGAAGAGCTTTCCAGACAAAGGAAAGAACAGGTGGGAAGTGTGGGGTCCTCCACCTCTCCCTTCCTTTCTTTCCCAGTGTACCCTAAACACATAATTTTTTTCTGCTTCATGACCTTTTAATGTTCCGCATGTTTGGAACTCTTTCCCCAGGATCTGCCCCCATGTAGCAGAAACCTATTGTACCATGCTCCGCTTCCCATCCCCTCGGCCCCCCGTGCCTTCAGCCTCCGCTGCAGTAGACACTTCTGTGAGCTCAGATTCACCTTGTGTTCACAGCGTCGTGCCCCAAGCTCCCAGTCTCTCCTTCCTCTTTGTGCTTCAGCACACCTCTGACTCTATAGGAGCTTCTTAGCCAGCATCCAAGCAGAGACCAGAAGTGTGAGAAGTTAATGCCCCCGGAGTCTGGAGCCAGCTGATAAATGCTCCATATCCTCTAAAGTGGACGTTCTGGCAGGTATTTTATATTCCTCTGTCTCCTCCCACAGGAATGTAAGCACCGGGAGGGCAGGGACTTTCTGACTCCACATATCCAATTACCATCTATTGAGTGATTTCTGTGTGCACTGGTGATTTCAAAGAGTCTTCATAACTTAGGGATTAAAATCCCCATTTTGGGCTTCCCTGGTGGCGCAGTGGTTGAGAGTCCGCCTGCCGATGCAGGGGACACAGGTTCGTGCCCCGGTCCGGGAAGATCCCACATGCCGCGGAGCGGCTGGGCCCGTGAGCCATGGCCGCTGAGCCTGCGCGTCCAGAGCCTGTGCTCTGCAACGGGAGAGGCCACAGCAGTGAGAGGCCCGCGTACCACAAAAAAAAAAAAAAAAAAAAAAAATTCCCATTTTATGAGAAATCATCTCAATACTATTTAACCTTTGCTATCCTGAAATATACAAAAAGTGCTATCTACTATACTTTATTCTGGAAAATAAATTAGAATTTCAATGTAAGTTACAGTAATTACACCTCCTCCTAATCTTTATCAAAATAACCTAGAGAAAAGTGGAATAAGACTAATGTTATTTCTGTCAAATTAATTTATTTTTAAAATAAAATCCAAAGATTAATTAAAAAAATCCCCTATAAAGCTGAAGAATTGGAGTCTTAGGCAGTTCGTTAATTCCCTGATTGTACTCCAAGATCTTCTCCAAACAGTGAAATTTTTTTTTCTGGCTGCGCCGTGTGGCATGTGGGATCTTACTTCCCCCACCAGGGATCGAACCTGTGTCCCCTGCACTGGCAGCGTGAAGTCTTAAACCCTGGACCTCCAGAGATGTCTTAAAAAGTGAAATTTAAAATCAAGTTTTCTAGGGCTTCTCTGGTGGCGCAGTGGTTGAGAGTCTGCCTGCTGATGCAGGGGACACGGGTTTGTGCCCCGGTTCGGGAAGATCCCACGTGCCGCGGAGCGGCTGGGCCCGTGAGCCATGGCCGCTGAGCCTGCGCGTCCGGAGCCTGTGCTCCGCGACAGGAGAGGCCACAGCAGTGAGAGGCGTACCGCTAAAAAAAAAAAAAAAAAAAAAAAAAGTTTTCCAGATTTCCAAATCAATACCTTTTTCACAATATTACGCTTGCTTTCCCTGAGTAATGAAACAGAACTTTGGACAACAATGGCCATCAGGTAAAACCTGATTAGTTCAGTGGGGGCTGAATTCCCTTTATTAAACTGTGTTTTTCCTAGATTAAATAGGGACGGGAACTAATGTTTATTAAGCATCTACCTCAGGATTATTTGATTTCCTCATTAATCACATAATGGAAGATGTACTCTATAAACCCTTAGAGTAATCTGGAAGCCCTCGATTTGACATAGAAGCACTTCCTTCTGCTAGAAAGCTGGGATTGCTGGTAAAAAAAAAAAAAAAAAAAAAAAACAACTCATCAAAGGTCACAGCTCAGTTGCTTTCAGTCAAATCACGCCCAGTTATGATAATGGCAGTAACATCGTCAGACCAATTACAGGAGGTACCATGTGGCCAGATGAGAAAAATGCTGCCAGTCATTAGGCAACTCAAAAAAGTCCACTAATACAAATTACATTTACTCTGGCTTTTATTTTTAATAATAATGTTAATCCCCGTTCTGATCTCCTCATCCAAAGTAATATTTACAGGCACCTGGCATTCTGTCCATGATATTTACCTACTGTAATCTATCCCCACAGCAACCTCGAAGGTGTGTACCATAAATCCTCATTTAACAGCAGGATCACATAAAGTCTTAACTATTTGGGGGATAGGAAAATTTATAGGCTACTCTGAAAATCTGATGAAAGCTTAGGGACACTTTGGGAACAAAAATGTATATAATCAGATGACACGCACTCACACACACACACATACAACATATATACTTTCAAGGGTGTACATGGAACCCCATAGGTCCAAATATAAAGTTACACAAGAACTTGAAGTTAAGAAATTCTGAGTAGGAGACTCAGGCTCAGAGAGCCCCCAGCAGCAGTAACTTGCATGAAGTCACTGAAACATGAAAGCGCTAGGCATGTGGAGACACATATCTGTTTAAACCCAGAGACTGCTTCAAAGCCAACACCATGTAATTTCCCAAGAAGTGTTACTCAATTCAAACCCAAGCACATTTAGATTAAACTAGAAAGCATAAGGAAGAGCATCACAAATATTAGTAACTTCATTAACCTCGGGCAAAGGGCACTAGCCTTCTAACTCAGGGAAGATCTGAAAGTGGAAGCCCGTTTGGCTGGGCGCATCCCACAGCAGGACAGTCCACTTGGCCATCGGGCACGTCCTGGTTTTGCCTCACCACTGCTGGTCTGCGGACCCTACCCAGGAGCAGCCAGCTTCCTTTGCTGTTGATCAACTCAATTCCCGTGGCCCGAACATCCGCAAAGTGCTGGGCTGCTGTGGACTGTGTCTGAAGGAGATGCAAAATAGGACATGCTAAAGATAACAGTTACCAATGGGCTTTTGATTAAGCTGAGCAAAGGCAAGTCTTTTATGTTAGACTTGTCGGTTTTTACCATCTCCACATGAAACGAAGAGGGAGCACTCTGATGGGCACTTGACTGAGAAAGTTAAACTAATTTAGCCCTAATCTGGGAAACTGCAGAGAGCCTGGGGCTCTGGGCTCTTTCATTTGCTGATTTAGCCCTGTGAAGATGATGAAATGATAATGATCTTTCCTTAAATGAGAAATTTAAAAAAACATAAAAACACTGAGATTGGCATTTCTTCACTTTTATAGGGAAATCACTCACTCAGTTCTTTTGGTACCTTGACATTTTATTTATATTACCTTACTATTCAAACATAACTCTAATTTGGATCCCAGGTTTTACTTGAATTTGAATAGCAAGAATTTTGAGCCCTGAATTACAGTTTTGAGTCGTCCAAAGTTGCATTTTAGAAAATTACCAGCAGATGGCAGTATCTGACAACGTTTTGATATTTTCTCCCCTCTACCCTCCCAAACCTCCAAGTACAAAAAGTTGCTTTCAAAAGCCATGGCAAATAGATGCAAAAATGTAGGCAATGCCTTACAAATGCACACGGCACCTGAAACTAGTTTTTCAACCCTTTGCAAAAGTAAAAAAAATAATTATTTGAATCTTTTTCTCTAAATATCCCAAATAATGGGTTCACTACCATTAACTGTGAGATTAATTTATGGTAATATAAATGAATTTGCATCAATAAGAATGATTTTTTAAAAAAAATACTGCTTTAATGGAGATGTTCCATCTTTTTTGGCCTCATGAATTTCTAATAACAATATCATTAGATTTTGCTATTATTCCAATTCAATTTATTATTGTATGCCAAGCACTAAATTACAATCAAGCTGCTAGATATCTCCCTTTCCTGTAAGCACCAAGAAATAGTAAACAAAATAATAATAATCAAACGTTAGGAGAAAGGAATTTGGAATTTAGAGTCGGCCAGTTCTGGTTAGAACCCCAGTTTTACTTAACCTGAAAATAGCATTTTAGTATTACAACTTTTTTTTCACAGTATTCTCCCTTTCTGTCTGTCTGTTTGAAACTGTATCTCAGGAACTGTGCTTTACAATGAAAATGACACTATTTTATTCAACAACTAGGCCAGAAATTGAGGATACAGTGGTAAGTAAGCCAAGTCCTTCCTATACGAAGCTTGCATTCTGGTGAGCAGAGACAAAGAGTAAACATGTATACAGGGACTTCCCTGGTGGTCCAGTGGTAAAGAATCCGCCTTCCAATGCAGGGGACGTGGGTTCAATCCCTAGTCGGGGAACTAAGATCCCACATGCCGTGGGGCAACTAAGCCCACGCGCCACAGCTACTGAGCTCATGCACCTCAGCTAGTAGTTTGCATGCTGCAAACTACAGAGCCCTTGCACTCTGGAGCCCATGCCACAACTAGAAAAGAGAAAATCTGCACGCCACAACTAGAGAGAAGCCCGCATGCCACAACGAGCGCCTCAATGAAAGATCCCACGTGCTGCAACAAAGATCCCACGTGCCACGACAAAGACCTGATGCAGCCAAATAAATAAATAAATATTTTTTAAGAAAGATGTATACTAATAATGTATACTAATAATGTATGAGTTTTAGAAGTGATAATTGGTATCAAGAAAATTAAGCAGGGTAAGGAAATGCATAGTGGAAATGGAGGTGGTCTGGCAGGACCTTTAAGAGTTGTCAACTTTTAAATGTAAGGTAGATAGCTAGTGGGAAACAGCCGCATGGCACAGGGATATTGGCTTGGTGCTTTGTGACAGCCTGGAGGGGTGGGATAGGGAGGGTGGGAGGGAGGGAGACGCAAGAGGGAAGACATATGGGAACATATGTATATGTATAACTGATTCACTTTGTTATAAAGCAGAAACTAACACACCATTGTAAAGCAATTATACCCCAATAAAGATGTTAAAAAAAAAAAAGTTGTCAACTTTTAAGGTGAGTCCTGAATAATGAAAGTGGTGAAACAATCTGTGGGAAGAATATTCTAGGCTGAGGAACAGCAAATGCAAGGGCACTGAGGCAGGAAGGAACTGAGTATAATTAAGCAACTGTAAGGAAGCCCATGTGACTCAGCAAACTGAGTGGGAGAGAGTGACAGGAAATGGAGCTAGAGAGCGAGGCTGAGGTCAGATCATGAAGCACCTGGAGACCTAGGGTCAAGGAATCTGAATCTAATTCTAAGTGTATGGGTTGTCACTGAAGGTTTAAAGCAGGGGGGTGATAGGATCTGAGTTACCTTTTTATAAGATTTCTCCAGGAACTATCATTATTCTTATTTTATAGTTAAAGAGATTGAGGTGTAGAATGATTAAGCAATTTGCTAAAGATCACCTAGCTAGGAAGGAACGGCTTAACATGGCCAAGAGCTTCACTCATACATGCAACAAGCACTTACTAAAAGCCAGTTTTGAGATCTGTATTGATAGTTATGAAGAATACTAAGAGATGCTACCCTTGCCTTATTAGTTTGAAATCTAACTGAAGAAATGAGAGAGATTTAGAAAGAGGGCACAATTTGAATAAAAACTATTATATATCAGTTGATAGAAATAACATAAAGAAATAACTGGATTAACCAGGATGCAACCATCAATTAATCAGATTTGGACTCTACCAAAGAAAACAAAGGCACACCTAGAAATTTAGAAGTGTACTCTGGTGGACTCACCCCAAGATGATCCCCAGAAATGCATGCTTTGTATAATTCCCTCTCCTTGAGCAAGTCCAGGACCTGTGACTTGCTTCTAATCAAGAGAGTATGGTAAATGTGATGGGGTGTCACACCTGTGATTACATTTCTTTATAAAAGAGTCTATCTTAGCAAAAAGGGTAGAGCCTCTCCCTTGAGCTGGCCTTGAAGAAGCAAGCTGCCATGATTTCTACAGCTGCAAGGAAATGAACTCAACATTGTGAATAAGTTTGGAAGAGAATTCTTCCCCAGTTGAGCCTCTGATGAGACCTCAGCCCCAGCCAACCCCTCGACTGCACTAAGGCAAAGAACCCAGTTAAGCCATGCCCAGAGTTGTGACACACAAATGATGAGATAATAAAATAGGCTATTTTAAGCCATTAAATTTGTGGTAATTTGTTACACAGCATAGAAAACTAATACATGCACCAATGTTCAGGAAACATCCTAGGATTCTTGTAGCTTTATCCCAGCCTTGTCTGCATCTCTTGATGCTTGACTATAACCCAACAATCCTCAAGATAGGAAGACCCAGATGTCACCCAACAAATATAAAACTCACTGGTATTCGAGGGAGGAGAGCAATACCATTGGAAAAGATTATCCAAAAACAAGTATGGAAACAAATGAACTAAAAGGTTTTCTGCTTAAGCCTGAGCTCACCAGGACTTCAGATAACATGAGCTCTCTATTTTCAAAGCATTCTGCAATGGAGACTGTTATTCAAAGTACAGAAGAGCATTTCCCAAATCGTGTTGGGCAGAGAAATGTCCCCAAAGATCTGAGTAAAGAAGGCAAAAATGCTTCATGTTATAGTCTTTGTCGAAGATTCCCAATGCATATAAGCATGTTAAAGGCCTGACAAAATTTACCTCATAACATGGGTTTAATCAAGAATTTCCCAAATCAAATGTGGAATATCCACCTCCTCCCTCTTCAGTATTTCCTCTTAATATTCAACAGAACTAGTGTTACTTGGAACATATCTTGGGAAATGCTGGTAATAGGCATGGGTATGGCCTGCCTGACTGCACATAGAAGAAGTTTAGGTAACAGGAGCAAGAGAAAGCGTTCAGTAATATTTAGTTTGAAGCAAACATCCCCAGGAAGTAGGAGATGACATAAAATGTGCTGAGATTATTCTTTGTACCTTCCTTAAAGGGTCAAATAGTTGAGCATTAGGCTATGCATGCTATGATGATAAGTTGGTTTGTAGCAAGGTAGATTCAGCTCCACAAAGAACTAACTTTGTGATTACTTATCACTACATAGAGCTTACCACGTGCCAGATGCTACTCAAAGTATACTACAAACATTTATTTTCCTATCTTACAGATCAAAAAACAGCAGCAACACACTAGCTGAGGTATGTGTGTCAATTTCCCATGCTTATGTATCTGGAAGGTGGCAAAACTGGGATTTGAACCTGTGTAGTGCAGATATAGAATCCAGCCCTGAAGCTCCTTTGTGAAACTGCCTCTGCCATGCTGCTGTCTCCTAAGAAGCTGTTAAGATGATGCTGGATTTGCAGAAAGTGCCAACTTCCAGGTACCAAGAAAGAATAAAGTGAAAAGAAATTAGAATGAAACACTGTATATTTTATTTTTAAAAGATACATATATATAAAATATATATCTGAGACACTGACTCTTTTTCTTTTGATTACTTACATTTTCCAAATTTGTCTTTAATGAGGATATACTGATTTTAAAAACATTCTAATTTTTGTACCAGAGAAAAAAATTTTAGTTTATGTACAGTGAACACTGCAGTAAACACCCAGTCTAGTCATCATTCAGAACTAATGTCATCCCCATCATCATATTTGCTACAGATTCTTTGATAGAATTAACATCTATTACAGCTCCATTATATTGGGTTGGCCAAAAGGTTCGTTCAGTTTTTTCTGTAAGATGGCTCTAGTAGCACTTAGTTGTCTTTAACGTCATTCAAAACAAACTTGCTAGATTGTATGAGACAGCTGTCATACCAGTGTGCATTTTAAAAAAGGCTTACAAAAATTGGTGCATTTTTGTGTAGCCATTTTAATATTGAAGATGGAAGAGAAAAAGCAACATTTCCAGCATATTGTGTCTTATTATTTCAAGAAAGGTAAAAATGCACCTGAAAGGCAAAAAAAGATTTCTGCAGTGTATGGAGAAGGTGCTGTGACTGATTACACATGTCAAAAGTGGTTTGCAAAGTTTCGTGCTAGAGATTTCTTGCTGGACGATGCTCCACGGTCGGGTAGACCAGTGGAAGTTGATAGCGATCAAATGGAGACATTAATTGAGAACAATCAACATTATACCTCGCGAGAGATAGCGGACATACTCAAAATATCCAAATCAAGTGTTGAAAATCATTTGTACCGGTTTGGTTATGTGAATCGCTTTGATGTTTGGGTTCCACATAAGTTAAGCAAAAAAAACTTCGTATTTCGGCAGGTGATTCTCTACTTAAACGTAAAAACGTTCCATTATTGTGACGATGAAACGTGGATACTGTACAATAATGTGGAACGGAAGAGATCGTGGGGCAAGTGAAATGAACCACCGCCAACCACACCAAAGGCTGGTCTTCATCCAAAGAAGGTGATGTTGTGTATATGATGAGATTGGAAGGGAGTCCTCTATTACGAGCTCCTTCCGGAAAACCAAACGATTAATTCCAACAAGTACTACTCCCAAGTAGACCAACTGAAAGCAGTACTCCACGAAAAGCGTCCAGAATTAGTCAACAAAAAACGCATAATCTTCCATCAGGGTAACCCAAGACTGCATGTTTCTCTGATGAACAGGCAAAAGTTGTTACAGATTGTCTGGGAAGTTCTGATTCATCCACCTTATTCACCAGACATTGCACCGTCAGTTTTCCATTAATTTAGGTCCTTACAAAATTCTCTTAATGGAAAAAAATTTCAGTTCCCTGGAAGACTGTAAAAGACACCTGGAACCGTTCTTTGCTCAAAAAGATAAAAAGTTTTGGGAAGATGGAATTATGAAGTTGCCTGAAAAATGGCAGAAGGTAGTAGAACAAAAGGGTGAATACATTGTTCAATAAAATTCCTGGTGAAAATGAAAAATGTGTCTTTTACTTTTACTTAAAAACTGAAGGCACTTTTTGGCCAACCCAATACAAATAATACATTAATTACAGAAAAAAAGAAAATATAGGAAATCAAGAACAAAAATTAAAAGGAAAGTATCTATTTTAATCAAACTTCTCATAGGTAACCATTGTTTTTATTTTGGCACGTTACTTTCCCAATCTTTTTCTATGCATATATCCACGTATTAAAAAAGCAAAAGGTAAATACTGTTATGTCAATTATTTAAAAAGTCTTATTATATTTTGAAATCTTTCCTCTTTGATACTAAAGGACAAATACAAGTTTCTGAAGTAACAAATAAAAATAACAAGTTGCTTTTAACTCTTAGACCTGCACTGTCCACGGTAGTCACTAGCCATATGTAGCTCTTGAGCACTTGAAATGTGGATAGTGTGAACTGAGTTGTGCTGTGTCAAATACACTCTGTATTTCAAAGACTCAGTACAAAAACAAAATGTAAAATATCTCATTAATAGTTTTTCATGTCGATTACATGATGAAATAATATTTTTTATATATTGGGTTAAATAGTACACTATTAAAATTATTAATTTCACCCTATTTCTCTGGGTTAAATAACATATTATCATATATTAATATATTACTAATATTATTTTCACCCTCTTCCTTCTTACTTTGTTCAGAGTAGCTGCTAGAACACTTGCAATGCCGTATGTGGCCCACATTCTATTTCTGTTGGATGGCCCTCTGCTTTCTACACCCATGTGCTCTCTCATGCACATGCATGGCACCCTCAGTTCTGGGTCTTCCTCTCAGTTCCTGTTCAGCAGTAAAAAAAAATAATGCAGAAAGAATAACCCCATTTCCTGATTTGGAATCTGCCTATGCTACTTCGGCAGATCTTGACCTTGAGGTGTAGCAGATGTGTGAGAAAACTCTAAACCTGGAACCTTCCAAAAGGTCTAGCAAACTTACAGAAAGCTTTCTGGCATCCTGGCTCCTAACCATGGACCACACGGCACCACAATGAACCCTTCCAGCTCAGCATCTCAGCCCAACCAAATAATACTAGGGTGAGACATGGAATATCAGCTTATATTTGGGTAGCATTTGGGGTCTTACTGCCTCTTTCTGGCTAATCCCCCAGCCCAGGAAGGCAAGTGAAGGCTGTGCCAATGTGCAGGGAAGCCTGGAGCTCATTAACCCACCCTAGCGCATTATCAGGATTTATACTTTCCTGCAATTCACACCATTTCCTCTCCACACCCAACAAACTTCCTACAGTGCCAATGGCAGGTGACAGCCAACCTCACCTCCTTCCTGCAATGTGTCCTCATTTCCCAGGAGCCAGAGGCAAAGAGCCTTGATGTTTGCTGGGAAACTAGCTCCAGGGAGCAGACAGAGGGCCCCAGAGTGTGCTAAATCTTGATTAACATCCCTACAGCAGCCAAGTCGCTCACTGTCTCCCTCAGACATAATACAAATAAGCACTTCATGCACTGAGAGCCCTCACAAAGGCGCACCAGTGGTTTCCAGGCGGCAGTTGGAGCGGATTTCTGTTACCTCTGAATGAATAAGAAAAAAAAAAAAGAACATGATGAATTTTCCCTAAGTCAAAATTTAATCCTTTGAAAGCCTTGTCCTTTATCCCTTTATTTTTAATACTAAGATGTCCTTGCTTTTATGAAATAATGATCATAATAAATAGCATGGATTTGTATGTTTAATGTCTTGATAGCCTCATGTTAGCCCCCCAAATATGGGAAGTGTCATAACTGGTCCAAAGACAAGTGTCTGGGAATCACTGGTCCAGGCTGACATTGAGGGGCAGCTTCCATCCCTAATATGCATAAAAGCTGTTTTCTATAATAAAGACAAGCCCTTAGATTTCCATAACAACATTATCAAATTATTGCAAATAGAGATTGCCCTTTCCCTCCGCCCATCTTACACCCACAGGGTGGCTAGAACAGTGCTAGGTACATAAAGGTCCTCAGTAAATGCATATGAACTTGTGTAATGCAGTAAGAATAATTGCTGATGCTTTAAAACTCTATTTGATGCCCTGATTTTCCTCTGATTCTATATAATATTTTTACAGAGATCCCAGAAAAGGAAGATTTAGTGTATAGAAGTAATAACAATTCCTTTTATAGATAACTTTTGAATATCAGTTGCCTTTACTAAGATTCTATGTGTGTGTAAATAACCAAAAACAGATATGAAATATATAAATAACAAAAGCCCTTGAGCAGTTTTCAGTCCGTGTTTTTAACTCTTTACTGACGCTGAAGAGGAGCCACCCAAATCTTCATTAAGGGCCTAACCAGGAAACACTCTAGGCTCCTGGAATGGAGCTGACAAGAGCTCAGCCTTGCGAAGTTGTAAGTCTCTAAGGACGAAGCAAATATTAACCAGGGGATAAAAGTAGTGAGATGGACTAGATCTGAATTCAGAAACTCCTGGACAAAGTTATCTAGTAAAAACAAGGGTGGGGGGATGGGGTTGTTCAAGTAAATATCTAATTAGTTCCCAGGTGAGTATAGAGGGGATAAAAAGAAATTTTGAGGTGGGGGAGCAGGGTCTCTAAAAAAGGGGGGACTAGAGATTAGCGAGGTCTTCATTTGTATCTTATGGCTCTCTTGATTGGAAACTTGCTGGGGGAACACGGGGTTATTTTGAGATTTCAGTTTTGAAACCCTGAGTGAACGAAGAGGCTGCCCAGATGTGGGTGCATACATCTGTACAAACATTTGGAAGAAAAGGAGACTAGGCCAGACCAGTTGTGGGTAGCGTCCCTCATAGTAAATGGCAATGATGGTCACTTCTTTGCACCCCAGGGAAAGAGACACATGACTTTAAGCCAACTTGAGTCACCAGCTCATTTCCAAGAAAGCATCATTGAGGAGACTTCATTTGGCAAAACACATTTTAAAAAGACGCCAACATATTGGATAACATAAGGATTGTTTTGTCTTGTTTAGGTTAATTCAATTTTCCTGCATTCACACTCAGTAACAATGATGTTTGGGAAATAACAGAATGATATAGGCATAAGGCAACTTCTTGGACCTACTTAGTAACATTCATGAGAAACTTTGATGTCTCCTGGTTTCTATCAGACAGCTGCTGGAGTTTTTTAAATTACTTTTCTTATTCTCATCATAGTGATGGTCTAATGAAAAGAGGAGGAAGAAATAATGGATTCTGCTGTCTTGATCAATGGGTCCCCTGAAAGCCTGCCGTGAAGGTGTCAGGCGTCTAAGCGCTTTAGGGGAGGAGGTCTGTTGTACCTATTTATTTTAAATTGGAGTAAAGTTGACATTATATTACAAAACATCATGTCATTTTCCATGTTCATGGAGTAATTAACCTGGTAAATAAGCCAGAAAAAGTGAAAATGTAAACTGCTCGAGGCCGGCTGGGAAGGAGGGGGTTGGACTTTTGTGAGCTAGTGTGCAACAGTGGACTGAGTTTGGTTCCATGGCTCTACATACTGCCAGCGGTATGATATTGGACAAAGACTCTCTCTGGGCCTCAGTTTGCTCATCTACAACATGAGTATGAAAACCCCATCTCCCTCCCGGGTTACTGTGAGGAGTAAATTTAATAAGTACATGGTGTTCCTAATGGCGCCTAATAATAGTAAGCACTCCATAAATTATTTTTATAGCATCATTATTATCATCATCATCATGCAGTTCACTGGCTTTTATCCTGTGTTACCAGGACCTCAGAGACTTCAGAGGGAATGATCACCCCACCCTCCCTGCATACCTCTCTGGTGGGGAAGGGTCACTGCTGTCTTTAATCTTCCCTTTCAAACCATGCAGCTGTGCTTATATCTGTTTTAGATACCAAAGTTCTGTAGAAGAGCTCATTTAAAAAAAGGTATTTTCTGTTACCAAAATTTTTAAAGTTTGAAAAAGCACTGATCTAGCATAACTCTCTCAATTACAAGTGAAGAAATTGCATGAAGGAGTTAGGTCTTTGAGCTCCTCTTAGCCCTGACTTTGCACCTCTCTTTTCTTTTTAACTTTTTGTAATGAAGAATTGTGAATAAATACAAAAGTTGGCAGAATAACGAATGCCCATGTTCCCATCACCTAGCTTCTACAGTATTTTACTTTTGTTATAATTTTAAAGTAAATCCCACACAGCATATCACATCATTTCATAAATACTACAGCATCTACCTCTAAAAGATTATGGACTTTTAAATACACAACCAAGGGACTTCCCTGGTGGCACAGTGGATATAACTCCATGCTCTCAATGCAGGGGGCCTGGGTTCGATCCCTGTCAGAACTAGATCCCACATGCATGCCGCAACTCAGATTTTGCATGCCACAACTAAGGAGCCTGTGTGCCGCAACTAAGGAGCACACCTGCCACAACTAAGACCCAGTGCCAAATAAGTATATAAATATTAAAAAATAAAAAGTAAATACACAACCAAAACGGCATTACCTCAATAATAAAATTAACAATATTTCCTTAATATCATCAAATATCTAGTCAATGTTTAAACTTCCAGTGGTCCCATTATAGTAATTTTTTAAAAAATTTGAATCAGGATCTAAAGGTAATCTACATATTAAGTTTGGTTAATAAGTCTAAGTTTTTAAAAAGCCGTGGTTTCCCCCCATCTCTTTTTCCCCCTCACAATTTATTTATTAAAGAACCATCTCTTTTGACTTGGAGTGCAATGATAATAATTTTTAATGTTTGTTATGATTATAGAACATTTTCATATATTTTAATAATTATAGTGGTGGTTTGCAAATTTCATGCTGTGCCTCAGGGTTAAAAATAGCAGCAACCTAATTTAGCTTTTATTGAATGTTGATTATACGCCAGGCATTTACTTGGATTCATGTAAATCAGTATGAGGAAAATGCTGTTATTATCCTAATTTCACAGATGAGGAAACTAAGGAATAGAATGGTTAAATCACTTGCCCAACAGGTAAGGGAGGGATCCAAGCACAGTGACTTTAGAACTTGGGTCCCTAACACAAAGACAGACCACCTGTTATATTTCCAGGTGCTCTGGAGGCATAGAAAGACTTCTGGGTGTTTTGGTTTTGTTGCTAGCTTTTGCTTATCCTGACTTTTCACTGAGGGATCCATTTCTCCTTCGGTCGGACCCTGAGCAGAATTTATAACCCAGGACTCAGACAGTGAGCACTGGAAACAGGGATCAAAAGTGGGTATGTCATACAGACGGCTAACAGGCACGTGAAAATATACCTAAAATCGCTAATTATTAGAGAAATGAAAATCGAAACTACAATGAGGTACCACCTCACACCAGTCAGAATGGCCATTATTAAAAAGTCTACAAAATAACAAATAATAAATGCTGGAGAGGGTGTGGGAATGTAAGCTGGTACAGCCACCGTGGAAAATAGTATGGAGGTTCCTCAAAAAACTAAAAGCAGAGCTACCATATGATCCAGGAATCCCACTCCTGGGCATATATCCAGATGAAAACTATAATTGAAAAAGATACATGCACCCTATGTTCATAGCAGTGCTATTCACAATAGCCAAGACATAGAAACAACCTAAATGTCCATTGACAGAAGAATGGATAAAGATGTGGTACATATACACAATGGAATACTACTCAGCCATAAAAAAGAATGAAATAATGCCATTTTCAGCAACATGGATGGAACTAGAGATTATCATATTAAGTGAAATAAGTCAGACAGAGAAAGACAAATACCATATAAAACCACTTACATTGTGGAATCTAAAATATGACACAAATGAACCTATCTACAAAACAGAAACAGACTCACAGACATAGAGAACAGACTTGTGGTTGCCAAGGGGGAGGGTAGGTGGGGGAGGGATGGATTGGGAGTTTGGGATTAGCAGATGCAAACTATTATATATAGAATAGATAAACAACAAGTTCCTACTGGAAACTATGTTCAGTATCTTGTGATGGACCACGGTAGAGAGGAATATGAAAAAGAATGTATATGTATAGGTGGGTCACTTTGCTATGCAGCAGAAATTAACACAACATTGTAAATTAACTATACTTCAATTAAATAAAAAAGTGGGTATGTTACCCAAGCTGGTCCATATGATGAATCCTAAGAATTTTATGGAAATGTTGGGAAAGTCTTTCTTTTCCTCGGCATTTGAAATTACTGTCTTTATTTTGCAATCTCACGTAGGCTGAGAAAGAAACACACAGAGGACGTTTAAGCCAAGACATGGAGAGAAATTAGATCCTGGTCACTTTGTTTAGGCCCTGAGCAAGCCATGCCTGCAAAAAGACTGGCCTTGGTCTTTCGAGTTGCATGATTCAGTAACTTCCCTCTTGGCTTAAAACAGTTTGGTTGAAGGAATATAAATAAAATAAAATAAAATGTACTCTGACAGAGAACACTGCACAATTAAAAACAGAAAAGTCGTCATCCCTCCTTTCATGTGGCCAGTCTTTCAGTTGCTGGCTAGTAGAATTACATAAAATTTTGACCTTAACAGGATATGGTTAAATGCAAAGACTAAAACATCTGTAGGAGAACAGCTCATCACACCAAAAACACAGTCAAAGGACATGTGCCAAATCACAAGTCCATTATTACCTTTATCTTGTTGCTACATTGAGATATGACTTTAATATCTTCTCCCCACGAACTGAATTTTTTTTCACTGTGTGGCTAATCATTCTGAACTTCATGAAGTCAATATAACACAATTTGCCTCTTGCAGTAGGTCTTAATGCAATCTGTCCTGCGTGAACTCAACCACAATTCAGAGTTGTTTGTTTGCTAAGTGTTGCTTGTATGTATACTGACCAAGGCACATTTTCATTTTGGCTGTTTTTTTAAAAAATACACTTGCTAGGTCACATTGTGATGTTCATGGACCCTAGACAATTTTGCTTCATGAGCTGCTTCCTCCATAAAAAATATTAAAAATTCTTTGTTATCACTACATTGGTATTAAGACGAATATAGTCCACACTGGATAACATTCATTTTTAAACCTGATTTTAAAATAAACGATAACATTTTTGTGGACCCCTAAAATGTATCGTAGGGCATAGGCACTGTACCTAACCAAGTCCGCCCTGAGTAATTATCAAGTACTAATCAAGGTATTTTAGAATTAGCACAGGTGGAAAGCCCAGGGTCTGAACTTGAAACCAGCCCCCTCTATGTCTTTTCCACTATCACTATTCGGCAAAAAATTTCTCTTTTCTTGCTGTAAATGATCAGGAGCTTTAAAGCCAGATGGGACTGGGTTCCAAATACCAGCTCCCATGCTTTCCAACTGTGTCAGTCAAACTTGTCTGGGCCTCATTGAATCAAGCGTAAAAATCGAGATCACAAAGTTTGAGAGTTTAGCGGAAAGAATGCACATAAGAGCGCTTATCACAGCGTCCGGCCCATAGAAGTGCTTCATGATAACGTTAGTAATGTAATACCCCTTGTGATCATTCCATGCAGAGGCAGCATGGCATGGAGGCTAAGAGTGTGGGCTTAGGAATCAGGTCTCTGGGGCTTGAATTTGGTCTCTGCTCCTAACTAGCAGAGTGACTTTAGGCAAATAACTTAACCTCTCTCAGCCTGTTATCTCCTCTTTAAAGAAGCCACAATAATATCTATCTAGATGATTCTCCTAAAGATAAGAAATAAGGTACATACAGTGCTTGGTACTTAGTGGAAAGTAACATTGTTATTTATCTTACCATTTTTTGTACTATTTAAAAACCATTCTGTTTCCCTTACTTATTTAAGCTTTTTAAAAATAACTTTTAAAAAAGATACTTGAAAACTTAAAGTTCCAGAATAGTACAAAAATGTCCTGAATTTCCTTTTCTTGGATTCCCTAATTGTTAATATTTTACATCTACTCCATCACCCATGTTCTTTATACATATTCCCACTACCATTAGTCATGATAATGATAGACATGATATTCCATTATCCCTGAACAGTCTAGTGTGTCTCCAAAAATAACGACATTCTCTTGCAAAATCAGCATCTAAAGCTCCCAACCAGCACAGCTCAGATACAATGCTCAGATCCCTTTCAAATCTGCCAGCTTCACAATAATGTCTCTTTTCCTTCTGGTCCAGAAATATGTTTTGCATTTAATTATCATTTAGTTGTCACTCAGACTCCTCCAATTTGGAAGTCTTTTCCTGTATTTTACGTCAGTTATACTTAGAAGTGTAAAGGGATTGCAGGCTTTTCATTCTGTAGAATGACTTCCAATCTGGGCCCACCTAACGTTTTCTTATGATCAAACCTTGTTCGTGCATTCTCGTCAGGAGTACCCCAGGAATGATGCTCTTTTCTGTGCATCACAAAAGAGAGTGCGTCATGTTGACTCGTCCCCTCACTGATGATGTTAACCTTGATTACCTGATGAAGTTGGTGTCTAAGGTTTTTACACCTTAAATTCACTTGTTTCTCTTTGTTAATTGATTAGTATTTTGTGGGGATGTTTTCAAAAACTATACCCAAATCTTATTTCTTACCAAATCTCCACTCCCATCATTAGCATCCATTAATGACTCCCACCTGAACCTACCACCTCTATTCCCCCATCATTATTTATTTATTTATGTCAGTATTGTGTCATAGATTCCCAGTCTATTCAATGGATTTGTAATTTGGTAGCATCTTTATTTGTATGCTCAAAATTTCCCCTATTTGCTAAGTGGGAGCTCCTTCAAGCTGGCTCTTGTATTTTCTTACATTCTGGCACAATAAGATATTTCAGATTCATCTTGAATGTTTCCTGTCCCAAAACCTTGGAATCGGCCATTTCTCCAAGAAGCCCTGGTTCATTTTAGAAAGGATGATATTTAAAAACCAAGATCTGAGCACTCAGTGTGCTCATTGCTACTGGGGTGTCATTGCTTTTTGGCTCTCAAGAGACAGAGATAGAAAATATATGTATATATACACATACACATATGTATATATACACACACATTTATAAATGTTTATATCCCTCTGTGTATGTATATTATAAAACCATAAGTTTATACTGCTATCTTCTAATTCTAATCCAACACCACTGGGTCTTTCTAGCCTTCCTTCTTCCACATTTGTAAATATCTTCTCTGGCAGTGAGAAATTTGGCTACCATTATCCTCAGTATACTTATTTGCTCAGCCACCATGCTGATTCCAAGCCAGAGAGGGAAGGAAAAGGAAAGCAAGAGGAAGGAAAAGAAAAATAGGAAGAGGAAGAATTCTCCTTCTTATTTAAAAATAAATACTGAGGGGCCTCCCTGGTGGCTCAGTGGTTAAGAATCTGCCTTCCAATGCATGGGACACAGGTTTGAGCCCCAGTCCGGGAAGATTCCCACATGCCGCGGAGCAACTAAGCCCATGCACCACAACTACTGAGCCTGTGCTCTAGAGCCCTCAAGCCACAACTACTGAAGCCTGCGTACCTAGAGCCTGTGCTCTGCAACAAGAGAAGCCACCGCAATGAGAAGCACACCACAAAGAAGAGTAGCCCCCGCTCGCCGCAACTAGAGAAAGCCCGCGCACAGCAACAAAGACCCAACGCAGCCAAAAATAAAAATAAATAAATGAATGAATTTATTAAAAAAAAAATACTGAGTTCTGGCTTCTTAAATTCAAACTTAAGTCCTAAAGTTCTACATGAAACTTGAGGGTAATTCTATCCTACCCAGTTTAAAATTCTGCTTTGGAAATTTCTAAGTAAGAGGGGCATTCTTCACAAACATAAGTAATTATCTTAAGCAAGGAAGTGAAAGAATAAGCTGATTCACATCAGCCAACATAGGAAAGACATTTTCATCAGTATATGTATAATCGGTTTCATATTTCCCAGTAAATACTTTGAGAAAATCTGATTAATTTCAACAGAAATAAACCTGATATACCTAAGAGTACACTAAAGGTTCACTGAAATTTTTTTTTAACAAAGAGAGCTTCTTGTATTTCAGAGAGAAGTCTGAATATCCTTAATTGGTGTTGTTTTTAACCTTCTCTTATATACCTTCACTGTAGATATTACAAAAATTGTTTGGAATATTACACAGCAATGATAGTAATCACCAAGAAATGGATTTGTCCTGAAATGATTATCTCAAGGCCCTTGCTTGAAGTGCTCACTGGCCCCAAGGTACAGATTGGGCACTGTACATCTTTAGGGAAGCATCATTCACAAAAACTCTTATTAAGTCTCTAATGTAAATGGTCCCCTTAACCCCAGAAGAAGTACAGAGTGCAGAAGTACAGAGCTGCACACAGTGGTCCAGATGTTGATCATTATTCTTCCCTCTCAATGCCTTTGATGTTTGTTGAGCATGTATTATGTGTGTGTGTGTGCGCACGTGTGCGCGCTCTTCTCTCCTTGCCTTTCCATGAAGCCTCCCTAGACACCTCTGGTTCATGTTAGTAGTCAGCCCTCCATATCTGCACGTTCCGCACCATCAGATTCAACCAACCAAGGACAAAAGTATTTTTCCAGAAAGTTCCAAAAGCAAAACTTGAATTTGCCACAAGTCAACAACTATTTACATAGCATTTACATTGTATTTATAACTATGTACAAAGCATTTATGTTGTATTAGATATTATAAGTAAACTAGAGATGATTTAAAGTATATAGGAGGATGTGTGTTGGTTATGTGCAAATATAATACTATGTCATTTTATATAAAGGACTTGAGCATCCTCAGATTTTCGTTTCCATTGGGGTTCTGGAACCAGTCCTCCACAGGTACAGAGGGAGGCCTGTATTTTGTTCTCACACCTCATGCCCTACAGCACTAATGCCCAACTTAGCATACATTACCTTATATTTTTTATTGAACTTTAAACCTATGTGGTAGTGGTTCTCAATTAGGCCAAGGCTGTAATTCAGGTATGTTGGGTCCAAGTCTGAAGACTTTGTAAGACAGGCCTAACAGAAACCTACCGATGTGAGTAACTGAGAAATTTTCTCCTAGAAAACTTGTCCTAAGTGGAAAAGGAACAAGAACATGGTTCTCAAGGGTAAGCTTGGGTCTTGCCTTGAAATGAACTATCTTAGTCTTAAGCCAGTCAATTTGGCTTTCCATGAAATGAAGAAGTTGAATCTCATCATTTGAAGATAGTTTCAAAATCTAACATTCTTTAAAAATAGTTTCTATAAAAATAATGTATATTATTTAAAAATTCAGAAAACAGAAAAATTTAACAAATTTATATTCATGTAAACCTACTACCCATAGAGAATCACTGTTAACATTATGGCATATAGCCATCCAGACTATTTTATTAATTTTATTCTTTGATTCTAAATGTACATACATCTATTTTGGGTGTTAGGGCATAAATGGAGTAATCACAAATGGGGCCACATTATGTGCACTCTTTCATATATATGTATATGCATACATATGTACAAAATTATATATATATAAATCATACACATACATGTTATATATATGTATAGTACATATATCATTTTTAGGTCTTTTGCATCTTTTAAAAATTAATATATCTTGGAGATCTTGTATAACAGTACATACACTGTTTCATAGCATACTCTCCAACTTAAAGTATTTCATGTTTATCATTCCATATTAATATATATTTCCAAATAATAATTTTTAATTGCATCATAGTATTTCATTGTGTAGGTGGACCTTAATTTATTCAATCAATCCCAATCAATGGACATTAAAATTTTCAATGTTATAATTATCAATGAATGGACATTGTTATGCATAATATATAAAAGCATCATTATATATGTATAATATGTAAATTAACTTTAATGTATAATACATTAACAATATATAATGTAATAACATCTCAATCTTTGTAACCAAAAAACTTTAGCAACTTAAAAGATTATGCAATACATATATGTATTGATTACTTCTGCTCTTATCTTACATTTTCTTTTGTATTAGGTCCTAGAAGTAGAATTGCTGTAGCAACGGCAATTCCATTTTTCTAGTGGACTTTCAATAAACGTTTTCTGAGGATGACAGGCTTTCACAGTAATAGACTTCCCAAGGAACAATACTATTGCATTGTGAAGGTGACCTGTGGTTTGTTAACTAAGGAAGTCGTGTGAAAAAAAAAGAAAAGCATTTTGGGAAAAACAGAAGAGTTTTGAGTTGTGTCCAATCTCATGTTTTTGATAATCTCTAGAAGATACATTTCTAAAAGAAAAAGAACAAAGAAAAATTAAAAATAAAGGATAGCTAGTGATTTAATTTAAATCTATACATTTTAAAGAACCAATACTCTCCCATGTGGTTTTACCTGTAAATACAGTTAGTAATAAAACATCAAGATTCAACTGTGTTTATGTTCCAAGAACATGTACCATTAGAACGTAAAACTCCAAACAAATCAACTGTAAAAAGACATTGGTAATATAAAGAGAAAAATTTGAAGAAAAAAATAAACTGACTAGAAATTAGATGATATTAAGAAATCATTATTAAATCTTTTTAGGTGTGAATAATGATATTGTGCTTATATGGGGGGAAGACGACACTTATTGAAATGATATGACATCGGGATTTACTTTAATATAATCCAGAGAATTGGGAGGGAGACTTGGCAGAAGAAGGAATTAATAAACAAAAAGGCCTATATGTCCTTAATTGTTGAACGGGATAATGGTATATAGGCACTCATTATACTTTTCTCACAACTATTCTGCATGTTTGCAATTTTTCTTATTAAAATTTTGAAAAAATAATGTAAACCCCATAGAGGCAGGGATCCCACCTGCTCTGTTCACTCCCACGTCTAGCACAATGAATAAATGTTTATAATTGGTATATAAGTACTAGAAATGTTACTCTATTTTTTATTGTGTTTTTATCTTAGTTACATGGTACATAGAAGTTTTAGGTATTCAAACCTGGCAATTACAGCACAATAGTGAGATCCCC
Source organism: Leucopleurus acutus (assembly GCF_964270905.1). Taxonomy (NCBI): domain Eukaryota; kingdom Metazoa; phylum Chordata; class Mammalia; order Artiodactyla; family Delphinidae; genus Leucopleurus; species Leucopleurus acutus. The sequence continues at coordinate 21,324,136 of NC_139153.1, forward strand.
ATTGGTGGAAGTATTCAAACACAGATAAAACCTCTTAGTTGGGTGTATTTTTATGGGAATCATGGATTAGGTAAAGAGTATGAGTAGCTTGATGTTAAGTTCACTGCCGATTTCGGAAGTCTATTATAAAATGTTTCTCTATCCAGATTTAGATTTACATTTTAGCATTTTTTTAGAACTGAACGGAAGAAAAAAAATCTATGTTTTTCTCAAGCTGGAAGTCACCTCTCTTTGGCACTGGATTTCTTCCTGGACTTTCATGTCTGTTCTGATCGTTGAGTGTAAGCACCAGAGACTCACACGTTACTCCAAATAATTGGGTTAACTTGAAAATAATGGAAATAAAGGTAAGCATCAAAAGAGGTAAGAGTCCCAAAGGTGGAATAGGATTTCCTAGAGGGCGAGGTTAGGGTCAAGAGCAGTAGGCTGGACTATCAGCGGTGGGAACTCATGGATTCCCTGCCATTATGCTGAACCCCCCTCTTTTTCCATCACTCCATATCTTCTGCTAACTCATATCTTTGCTTCCCTCACAACCCCGTATTTTTTATGGCCTTTCTCTGGACATCTCTGTAGCTTCTACTCCTAAAAGTAACTACCAGCTAGCCCTCTCCACACATCTTAGTACTTTACATCATTTGAACACTGAGAGGGGTCTGGGGAGTGGCTAAAATAAAAAGAATGGGGGCTTCCCTGGTGGCGTAGTGGTTGAGAGTCCGCCTGCCGATGCAGGGGACACGGGTTCGTGCCCCGGTCTTGGAAGATCCCACATGCCGCGAAGCGGCTGGGCCCGTGAGCCATGGCCACTGAGCCTGTGCGTCCGGAGCCTGTGCTCCGCAACGGGAGAGGCCGCGGCAGTGAGAGGCCCGCGTACCGCAAAAAAAAAAAAAAAAAAAAAGAAAGAAATTTCTGAGTAACCATCATAACTGTCTAGATAATGCTTTCAACACAGGGCACCTCACAGGCTACTCTTAGGTGAACTGTTCATTCCCAGTCTGTGGTTAAGATTATCTGGTTATACTATGGTTTTGAACTCGTGTGTAAGGAATAGCTGGGGTGGGGATCTCCTAGAAGGGAGCGATGGTAGGGCAGACATCCTATCCCCAAGTCCAATACAGATTGGCAATGAGAAAGGGGCCAAAAGAAAGGTGGAGGCCTAAGGAGGGAGAAAACCCATGGATCAGTGACCTAGATAAGGATGTCAGACAGCAGCCATGGTTAACCAGAGGTCCTAGTGCTGTTCTCTGGACACTGAAGAGAGAGGTAAATTGTACTTATAATCTCATCTCGGATATGAATCCCAGATCTATCTCATACTAGCTGTACAACCTTGAGGCAAGTTCTGTGTCTCTGAACCGCAATCTTGTAGACTGTGAAAAGTTGTTGAGAGGCAGGATTCTTGCAGTTTACTGTATAAGGTAAAAGGGCTCAACTGAACTTCGCTAGAGGCTCTCCTCCTTAAAAACGTCACACGTTAGCCCTCCAGAGGTGAGCTGTCATCAGCAGATAAAAGGAGTCTGCAGGAGGCCAGGCCCAAGAGCCTCTAGATCTACTTGGATTTCCAGTTTTCTACAATCCCTTCAGCTCTGAGCATCCTTCTGCCCTTTTTATTGCTCCATACCCCCCACACATACACACACCATTTTCCCAACACGCAAGAAGAAAAAACAAAGGGTATTTTTTAAATAGGGGAGAAATAATGTCATGTGGGTCTTGAGGATGAGATATCCTTATTAAGATGGAGCCTGACCAGCACTCTGTATCCTTTAGGGTTGTTTTTTGGAAGCCTTTATCTAGATTCCTTCTGAAAATGAGCATCTCCTCAGGAAATGTTAGTGAACTGTGGGGATTTAGAGCCAAGTAGATCTGGGCTTCAACATCACCCCTACTGTGTGTGGACCTTGGGCAACTTGCTCCATCTCTCTGAGCCTCAGTTTCCTCATCTGAAAAACAGAAAAATAGCGCTACCCAGACCCACCCACGGGATACTTCAATGCTTAAAGGAGAGCATGTATGAACAGTTTCCAGCACCATGCCTGCCAAGAGTGAGTCCTCAGTACACAGTAGCTTTTATTATTCGCTAAGCTTTTTATTCCTATTTTTTTTTTTTTTTTTTTTTTTTTTGGCTGCGTTGGGTCTTGGCTGCTGTGCGTGGGCTTTCTCTAGCTGCAGCGAGCGGGGGCTACTCTTCGTTACAGTGCGCAGGCTTCTCATTGCGGTGGCTTCCCTTGTTGCGGAACACGGGCTCTAGGTGCGCAGGCTTCAGTAGTTGTGCCTCGCGGGCTCTAGAGCGCAGGCTCAGTAGTTGTGGCCCACAGGCTTAGTTGCTCCGTGTCATGTGGGATCTTCCCGGAGCAGGGCTCGAACCCATGTCCCCTGAATTGGCAGGCGGATTCTTAACCACTGCGCCACCAGGGAAGTCAACCCCCCACCCCCCACCCCCCCCCCACCCCCGCACTGTTTTTATAGTGGCCGTAAAAGAAACCCTCAGGCGCACTTTTAAGAGTGACCTCAGAATCCTCAGGTGGTATTGTTATTAAAATATGAGGCTTTAGAATCAGATAGTCCTGGGTTTACATGCTGGCTCTGACACTTACTAGTCATGTGACATGGGCAAAGTCATTTAAGCTCTGTGAGCTGTAGTTTCTTTAACCATATTGTAGGGATGATCACACTTACCTCAAAGGGTTATCTGAGGTAAATGGTACCCGATATAGCACCTGGAACATATTAAAGGCTCATTAAATAGTAACTCAGGTGATGAAGACAACATTGATGAAGAGGAAAATGTCAAAAATGATGCTGCTCATGTTGCATAAAAAACAATGGAATTTCATTTCTGGTTCTTTCTATCATGTTCTAGAGATTGCAAGCTCTTGAAGGCAGAAACAATATCAGATTTACTTTCATTTTGTTCTTCGTACTTAGCAACTAGCATATAATAGGTGCTCTATATTTATTGAATGAATCAGTGAGCTGATAAATAAATGAATGCTTTGGTGATGCAAAAAGAAATTATTTCACATATCAACAACTCTGGCTTTGGAGTCAGACAAATACGAGTTTGTATCTTGACTTAATCATTTAAGATGTGAATTTAGCTAAGTTACTTATTTCTCTCTGTCTCACATTCCCTACCTGTAAAACAGGAATAACAGAATCTACTGCATAGGGATGTGAGAGTTAAATGAGAAAATGTATGAAGAGCTTAGCACTGTCCCTGAAACATAGTCTGCGCTCAAAGAAAGTTAGCCACTATGTGCTGCACGGACGGAGGGCCATTTGACCCGAACTACCCACAAAGGAGGCTAATGTAACTTGGCTCATTTGAAGTCATGCCATGTTTTCCTAATGTCCCAAAATAGTCTCCCAAGTTGGAGGGACACAAATGTTTAGAAAGCCTCATCATCTTCTAATACCCATCAAGATAGCAAAAATAAATGTGGAGGCCAATTACCTTCCATGAAGTTGTTATAACCCCTGCTCAGTAACTTGGTCTCAATGCACCATTACAATTAAACATGAAAATGGCAGGCCTTTTGTTTCTTATCATTTCTGCCAAGGATAAGCATTTTCAATCTGGTGCATTTGCACCCATTTAGGTAATGATGACGATGCCAACAGATCCTTTTCCATTCCACTCTGCCTTTCATTCAAAGAGTCAGGCCCAGAGGTGCTTTTAGAGACCACATTTATAGATTAATTCTAACATGATGAAGCTGCAGGAATCCCTGGGGTAGCAAGAAGCACATATTAACTTTTGCCAATGTCACTGCACAAACATCAGATTATGAAACCGAATGGCAAATAACTCACCCCGTTGAAAATGTAAGGAAAATGTATGAGGCCGGAAAGAAAGACAAAGCCACAACCAGTGGCACTGTAATTGAGCTACAGGTTTCAAATAACAAGGAATCCACAAACTAATGTCACTTCCCCAGCACTCTAAATGTCATGGAGGGATTGTTTGAGGGAATGACTCAACAGGAAGGGAAACAAATTCACCTCATTTCTCCCCACCCATACTCCCTGTCATTCCAAAATTCCACAATGAACAAGAGAGTGGATGAACTAAGCTCTGGGCTTGCACTGCATGCTACTTAGGTTCACATCCTTCCAGCCACTGATACTTTGAGCATCCCCCACTCTTAAGATGGAAACAAAACAGTCTGGTTGACTTCATTCTTCAAGGACCCTTGTGCCCACTTGTATATCTCTCAAAAGCCCCCACTGTCCTTGGATTTGTTTTTTTGTTTGTTTGTGTCATGCAGTAGAGAAAAGATGGACCTTAGTTTACTGAAGAGATTGAATTATAGCAGTAACCCTACTGTGACATCACAAATGGGAATATGATGGACCAGCTACTCAGATAAAAGTGCACAAATATCCACACTCAGATTCAATCACAATTTAACATTCATTTTAGACAAAATTCACTGAACCCCTGAAGTTTCTCTGCAGATCCCTGGTCAAAAAACACCTATACCAATTGATTTCTAAGATTGTGTCTCTTTTGTTTATTCATTGATTCATTTATTCGTTCATTCAAGATTTGGGCTTCCCTGGTGGTGCAGTGGTTAAGAATCCACCTGCCAATTCAGGGGACACGGGTTTGAGCCCTCGTCTGGGAAGATCCCGCATACCGCAGAGCAACTAAGCCTGTGCGTCACAACTACTGAAGCCCACACACCTAGAGCCCGTGCAATAAGACAAGCCACCGCAATGAGAAGCCTGTGTACCGCAACAAAGAGTAGCCCCTGCTCGCTGCAACTAGAGCAAGTCCGTGAACAGGAACAAAGACCCTACTCAGCCATAAATAAATAAATAAATTAATTAATTAATTTAGAAAAAAGATTTATAGAGCCACCATGTTCCAAGCACCATGCTAGGTCCTGGAGTTACAAAGGAAAATAAAGTATTGCCTCTGCTTTTGCTGCCTTCACAGCCTGAGAGAGGGTGGTAATGTATGATAACTGACTCAATCAAAGTATAAAAATATACTGAGGGAACGTAAGAGGAAGGTGTGACTAAGCATAGTCAGGAAGTCAAAGGCGGCACTACCGAAGAAGTGATATTGGATAGCAGTGTTCAAGATGTAACCCATCGGAGGGTTGGAAACAATGACAGGCATTCCTGGCAGAGACCACAGCAGGGTTAAAGGCTTGGAGTTGTGAAAAAGCCTGGCATGACTAAGTAATGCTAAGAGTTGGGTTGACTAGAACATACAGTATGTAAAGGAGAGAAATGTTGGGAGAAGCTGCCAAGAACATACAGATGTTATAAGTCATGCTTACGTGAAATTTAAACTTCACCCTCTGGGCAACAGGGAGCCCCTGAGGGATTTTAAGGATGCATGAGCAAAAAAAAAAAAATCATATTTATGTCACACAAAGATGATTCTACGATCTGTATAGGAAAAACAAGCCCAAGCCTTTCTGATGTCAATGAAACTATTATCATCCTCCATTTTCCACTGCTAGTGACACAAAATAAAAGCAGGCATTTAAACCAGTTTTCAGACTACTCAAAAAGCCCAGTGGAAAAGGAAGTATATTTGCAGAGTAATGTCTGGTACCCAGTGGGGATGGACATGCAATATTAACAGATGATGACGGCAGCAACACAAATTCAAACCAAGAAAAAACAGCTGCTACCTTGAACTAGTCATGAATAATATTTAAACACTAGCCGATAGCACTTTGTGGATACCGGGCCACCACTGAAAAGTGTCCAAAGTAATTTGTTATAAACACGTGGAATTTCAGCTTACGATGGTGGTGGTGGGAGGCAGAGGGGAGATGTTGCCTAAAGCAAAAAATGGTTACAGCCCAAATTACCCTCGGAATTTCCTTAAATTGCCCATAAAGTACAGTTAAGACACATGCAGTATAGATCTGGAATATTATTTATAAATGCGATCTGTACACAATAAGGTTTCTAAAAGGGCACATATTAAAATGTAATTTTGCAGGAATTTTGGTATACCAATGGATATTTGAATCTGCGTAAGTTAAATGCATGCATAATGTGAATGCTGCTGTAACACTTAAACAGTGAAACTGGCAAATAAATGTAATTTTAAAATATAAATTAGAAAAGCTTCAAGGTTGTCCCCACAGTAATATAACGGTCCTGCATGCTGATATGTTGTCCTGAGTGGAAAACAGCACAGCCGGAAATTGGAAATACACAGGGAACTTACATTGCTCATAATTCCTTTAGACTGTAATTAGGTTAATAGTTATTATGGAGATCAGAGATTATTGTGGGCTTTTATTTCCCATCAAAATATTTTGGGATTCCATCAAAATTTGGGTAAATCCATTGAGTGGTGCATTGTATTGGAACAACATGTGTCAATTATCCTGAAGACAGTAGCTGAAAACTATTGATAAATTGGGGCTTGGTCTACAGACTTCCACACAGGGCAGGTAGAGTGGGAAATTCTGCAGTTGATACTGGAATCCCAGATAACAGTAGGTCAACACACGCGTTTCCATGTGAAAACTCTTGTGTGCCGCCCAGATGTCACCCTCTGGAGCCAGCCCCTTCCCTCGGCCCTCCAGCTGCGCGGTGACAGGTGGCTGCTGTCCACCCAATGCCTGGCGGGGGTTGGTGGATCTCCTCCCCGCTGCCAGGACCGCCGGTGGGAGATGTCATTTCAATTTCAGGGTAGAATATCTTTTTCGGAAACTCAGGAGGCTGACCTCAAGGGCTAGTTTTGTATAAATCTGAGTTCAGCAGTGACGAGAAGCCAACTTTGAAAGACTGTAATGAAAAGTGTTTTTACCTCTTACTATAATTCCTACTATTGCTAAGGGCGAAGTGTCAAGCTGCTGAGACCTGTCATCGCCAGGAAGACTGATGCACCCTTAAAACCACATCACTATCTTCCTCCCCTCTCTCTCCTCCTCGCCCCCTCAACTCTTCCCTCTACATTCTTTCTCCTTTGTTCTACATATACACTCACACTGCATAGTGATTAAAAGCCTGAACTTTGGATTCAACACACCTGTATTCTAATCCCAGCTGCGTCCTGAATAAGTTGTTTACATTTCACTTTGCTCAGTTGTAAACTGGGACTAATATAACAGTTCCTACTTCCTAGCGTTGTTTTGGGGAGAGAATAACAAAACACACATACCATACTCAGCACAGTGCCGGTCACACGGGAATTGCTCAACAAATCCTATTGATATTTATTCCTATTATTATTTTTATTGTAATTATACACTTCCTTGTAGCGTGTCAACATTTAATTATAACATACACTGTGAACATTTTCTCATATCAATAATGTTCTTCTAAAGTATGAGATTGAATGGTGGCATGGAAAGCCATTGTACGGATAATGTAATTAACAATATAATTTATGTCTTCTTCATCTTATTTTTCTTAGTAAGCAAGAAGAAATGTTATTAAGGCTCCTAAATGCTTAGCCATATGCACCTAACATATGGATTTGTTTTCCCTTCATTTCAATTAGAGAAAAAAGCAGAAATTATTTTTTGCTAGATTATTTTCCTCTATAGATCAGTATAGATTCAGAATAAAGTATATATTTCTTATACTTCTTATGGAGTTTCAATATCCTAATTATCACATGAAACTTTTAATAAATCATTTCACCTCTGAAGTGGTCCTGCCACAAGCTCTTAGCTTTGCAGTTAAAAGTGGGTACAACTTTGCCATTTCCTTTTTTTAAAAAATAAATTTATTTATTTTTGGCTGCGTTGGGTCTTCGAGGCTGTGCATGGGCTTTCTGTAGTTGTGGTGAGCGGGGGCTACTCTTCGTTGCAGTGCGTGGCCTTCTCACTGCGATGGCTTCTCTTGTTGCGGAGCATGGCTCTAGGAGTGTGGGCTTCAGTAGTTGTGGCACACCTGCTTAGTTGTTCCGCAGCATGTGGGATCTTTGTGGACCAGGGCTTGAACCCATATTCTCTGCACTGGCAGGTGTATTCTTAACCACTGCACCACCAGGGAAGTCCCAGCTTTGCCATTTCAAAGAGAGCTTCAGTGGATGACTTGAAAAGACAATAATCATCTGAGCCCTGTGAAACTGTTTAAACTGCTTAGTAATGATGATCATGCTGATAATAAGAGGAAAAAAACCAGCTAATATGATTGAGGATTCATTATATGCCAAGCCCTGTTTCAAGCATTTTACATGTATGAATTTATTTATCTTTCCCAAGAACACTTTGAGGTACATACGATATGTCTTCACAGTTAACAGATGAAGAAACAGATACTATTTCCTCATCTGTAAAAGACAGATGCTACCGTCCACTGGTGAACATCACAGGGCTGAGTGAAAATGAAATGCAGTAACACTTTAGGATATTATTCACATCTCATGACGTGAATAAGTCAATAATTACAACCTTCATTTTGTGCACAAAAAAGATTTTTTTTTAATAGATCTTTGTTGGAGTATAATTGCTTCACAATATACTGTTGTGTTAGTTTCTGCTGCACAACAGGGCGAATCAGCCCTATGCATACACATGTCCCCATATCCCCTCCCTCTTGAGCCTCCCTCCCATCCTCCCTATCCCACTCCTCTAGGTCACCGCAAAGCACCAAGCTGATCTCCCTGTGCTATGCTGCTGCTTCCCACCAGCCAACTATTTTACATTCGGTAGTGTGTGTATGTTGATGCTACTCTCACTTCGCCCCAGCTTTGCCCTCCCACCCCATGTCATTAAGTCCATTTTCTATGTCTACCTCTTTATTCCTGCCCTGCAACTACGTTCATCAGTACCATTTTTTTTTTTAGATTCCATAAATATGCGTTAGCATACGGTATTTGTTTTTCTTTTTCTTACTTCACTCTGTACGACACACTCTAGGTCCATCCACCTCACTACAAATAACTCAATTTCATTTCTTTTTATGACTGAGTAATATTCCATTGTATATATGTGCCACATCTTCTGTATCCATTCATCCATCGATGGACATTTAGGTTGGTTCCATGTCCTGGCTATTGTAAATAGTGCTGCAATGAAAATTGTAATGCATGTCTATTTTTGAATTATGGTTTTCTGAGAGTATGTGCCCAGTAGTGGGATTGCTGGGTCATATGGTAGTTCTATTTTTAGTTTTTTAAGGAACCTCCATACTGTTCCCATAGTAGTTGTATCAATTTACATTCCCATCAACAGTGTAGGAGGGTTCCCTTTACACCACACCCTTTCCAGCATTGATCGTTTCTAGCTTTTTTGATAATGGCCATTCTGACTGGCATGAGGTGACACCTCATTGTAGTTTTGATTTGCATTTCTCTAATAATTAGTGATGTTGAGCATATTTTCATGTGCATTTTTGCCATCTGTATGTCTTCCTTGGTGAAATGCCTATTTAGGTTTTCTGCTCATTTTTAAACTGGATTTTTTTTTTTTTTGATATTGAGCTCCACGAGCTGTTTGCATATTTTGGAGATTAATCCTTTGTCAGTTGTTTCATTTGCAAATATCTTCTCCCGTTCTGAGGGTTGTCATTTTTTTTTTCTTTTTTTTTAAGGAGATATTGGGGGTAGGAGTTTATTTTTGCTGTGCTGGGTCTTCGTTTCTGTGCGAGGGCTTTCTCTAGTTGTGGCAAGCGGGAGCCACTCTTCATCGCAGTGCGTGGTCTCTCACTATCGCAGCCTTCTCTTGTTCTGGAGCACAGGCTCCAGACACGCAGGCTCAGTAGTTGTGGCTCACAGGTCTAGTTGCTCCACAGCATGTGGGATCCTCCAAGACCAGGTCTCAAACCCATGTCTCCTGCATTAGCAGGCAGATTCTCAACCACTGTGCCACCACGGAAGCCCCTGACGGTTGTCTTTTTGTCTTATGGTTTCTTTGCTGTGTAAAAGCTTTTAAGTTTAATTAGGTCCCATTTGTTTATTTTTGTTTTTATTTGTTACTCTAGGGGGTGGGTCAAAAAATATCTTGCTGGGGCTTCCCTGGTGGCGCAGTGGTTGAGAGTCTGCCTGCTAATGCAGGGGACGCAGGTTCGTGCCCCGGTCCAGGAGGATCTTGCGTGCCGCGGAGCGGCTGGGCCTGTGGGCCATGGCTGCTGAGCCTGCGCATCCGGAGCCTGTGCTCCGCAACGGGAGAGGCCACAGTGGTGAGAGGCCTGCATACCGCAAAAAAAAAAATCTTCCCGTGGTTTACGTCAAAGAGTGTTTTTCCTATGTTTTCCTCTAAAAGTTTTATAGTGTCTGGTCTTACATTTAAGTCTTTAATCCATTTGGAGTTTATTTTTGTGTATGGTGTTAGGTACTGTTCTAATTTCATTCTTTTACATGTAGTTGTCCAGTTTTCCCAGTACCACTTATTGAAGAGGCTGTCTTTTCTCGATTGTATGTTCTTGCCTCCTTTGTTGTAAATTAGGTGCCCATATGTGCATGCGTTTATCTCTGGGCATTCTATCCTGCACCATTGATCTATATTTCTGTTTTTGTGCCACTACCATACTGTCTTGGTTACTGTAGCTTTGTGGTATAGTTTGAAGTCAGGGAACCTGATTCCTCCAGCTCCATCTTTCTTTCTCAAGATTGCTTTGGCTATTCAGGATCTTTTATGTTTCCATACGAATTATAAAATTTTTTGTTCTAATTCTGTGAAGAATGCCATTGGTAGTTTGATAGGGATTGCACTGAATCTGTAGACTGCTTTGGGTAGTACAGTCATTTTTACAATATTGATTCTTCCAATCCAAGAACATGGTATATATTTCTTCATCTGTTTATGTCATCTTTGATTTCTTTCATCAGTGTTTTATAGTTCTGTGAGTACAAGTCTTTCACCTCCTTAGGTAGGTTTATTCTTAGGTATTTTATTCTTTTTGTTGCAATGGTAAATGGGAGTGTTTCCTTAATTTCTCTTTCTGATTTTTTGTTGTTGGTATATAGGAATGCCAGAGATTTCTATGCATTAATTTTGTATCCTGCAACCTTACCAAATTCATTGACTAGTTCTAGTAGTTTTCTGGTAGCATCTTTAGGATTTTCTATGTATAGTATAATGTCATCAGCAAATAGTGACAGTTTTACTTCTTTTCCAATTTGTACTCCTTTTCTTTTTCTTCTCTGATTGCTGTGTCTAGGACTTCCAAAACTATGTTGAATAATAGGTGAGAGTGGACCTGCTTGTCTTGTTCCTGATCTTAGTGGAAATGCTTTCAGTTTTTCACCAGAGTATGATGCTTGCTGTAGATTTGTCATATATGGCCTTTGTTATGTTGAGGTAGGTTCCCTCTATGCCCACTTTCTGGAGAGTTTTTATCATAAATGGGTGTTGTTTTGTCAAAAGCTTTTTCTGCATCTATTGAGATGATCATACGGTTTTTATTCCTTAATTTGTTAATGTGGTGTATCACACAGATTGATTTGTGTATACTGAATAATCCTTGCATCCCTGGGATAAATCCAACTTGATCATGGTGTATGATCCTTTTAATGTGCTGTTGGCCTCTGTATGCTAGTATTTTGTTCAGGATTTTTGCATCTATGTTCATCAGTGATATTGGTCTATAATTTTCTTTTTTTGTGATATCTTTTTCTGGTTTTGGTATCAGGGTAATGGAGGCTTCGCAGAATGAATTTGGGAGTGTTTCTCCCTCTGCAATTTTTTGGAAGAGTTTGAGAAGGATCGGTGTTAGCTTTTCTCTAAATGTTTGATAGAATTTGCCTGTGAAGCCATCTGGTCCTGGGCTTTTGTTTGTTGGAAGATTTTTAATTACGGTTTCAATTTCCTAACTTGTGATAGGTCTGTTTATATTTTCTAATTCTTCCTGGTTCAGATTGCAAAATTGTACCTTTCCAAGAATTTGTCCCTTTCTTTGTGGTTGTCCATTTTATTGGCATATAGTTGTTTGTAGTAGTCTCTTATAATCCTTTGTATTTCTGCAGTGTCGGTTGTGATTTCTCCTTTTTCATTTCTAATTTTATTGATTTGCGTCCTCTCCCTTTTTTTCTTCATGAGTCTAGCTAAGGGTTTATCAACTTTATCTTCTCAAAGAACCAGCTTTTAGTTTTAATGACCTTTGCCCTGTTTTCTTCATTTCTACTTCATTTATTTCTGCTCTGATCTTTATGAATTCTTTCCTTCTACTGACTTTGGGTTTTCTTTGTTCTTCTTTCTCTAGTTGTTTTAAGTATAGGGTTAGATTGTTTGAGATTTTTCTTGTTTCTTGAGGTGAGATTGAATCGCTATAAACTTCCCTCTTAGAACTGTTTTTGCTGCATCGCATAGGTTTTAGGTCGTCTTGTTTTCATTGTCATTTGTTTCTATGTACTTTTTTATTTCTTCTTTGATTTCTTCAGTGATTTCTTGGTTATTTAGTAGCACACTGTTTAGCCACCATGTATTTGTGTTTTTTACAGTTTTTTTCCTGCAATTGATTTCCAGCCTCACAGTGCTGTGTTCAGAAAAGATGTTTGATGTGATTTCAACTTTCTTAAATTTTCTGAGGCTTGATTTGTGACCCAAGATGTGATCTATCCTGGAGAATGTTCCATGTGCACTTGAGAAGAAAGTGTATTCTGCCACTTTTGGGTGGAATGTTCTATAAATATCAATTAGATCTATTTGGTCTATTGTGTCATTTAAAGCTTGTATTTCCCTATTTATTTTCTGTTTGGATGATCTGTCCATTGGTGTAAGTGGGCTGTTAAAGTCCCCTACTATTATTATGTTACTGTTGATTTCTCCTTTCATGGTTGTTAGCATTTGCCTTATGTATTGAGGTGTTCCTACGTTGGGTGCATAAACATTTATAATTGTTATATCTTCTTCCTGGATTGATTCTTTTATCATTATGTAGTGTCACTCCTTACATCTTTTAACAGTCTTCATTTTAAAGTCTATTTTATCTGATGTATTGCTACTCCAGCTTTCTTTTGATTTCCATTTGCATGGAATATCTTTTCCATCCCTTCACTTTCAGTCTGTTTGTGTCCCTAGGTCTGAAGTGGGTCTCTTGTAGACAGCATATTTATAGGTCTTGTTTTTGTATCCATTCAGTCTGTGTCCTTTGGTTGGGGCATTTAATCCACTTACATTCAAGGTTATTATCAATATGTATGTTCCTATTACTATTTTCTTCGTTCTTTTGGGTTTGTTTTTGTGGATGTTTTTCTTCTCTTGTGTTTCCCCCTTAGAGAAGTTTCTTTAGCATTTGTTGTAAAACTGGTTTTGTGGTACTGAATTCTCTTAGCTTTTGCTTGTCTGAAAAGCTTTTGACTTCTGCATCAAATGTGAATGAGATCCTTGCTGGGTAGAGTAATCTTGGTTGTAGGTTTTTCTCTTTCATCACTTTAAGTATATCCTTCCACTCTCTTCTGGCCTGCAGAGTTTCCACTGAAAAATCAGCTGATAACCTTACGGGGATTCCTTTGTATGTTATTTTTTGTTGGTTCCTTGCTGCTTTTAATATTTTTTCTTTGAATTCAATTTTTGTTAGTTTGATTAATATGTGTCTTGGTGTGATTTTCCTAGGGTTTATCCTGTATGGGTCTCTCTGTGCTTCCTGGACTTGGTGACTATTTCCTTTCCCATGTTAGGGAAGTTTTCCACTATAATCTCTTCAAATATTTTCTCAGACCCTTTCCTGTTCTCTTGTTCTTCTGAGACCCATACAGTTCGAATGTTGGTGCATTTAGTGTTGTCCCAGAGGTATCTGAGATTGTCTTCAATTCTTTTCATTCTTTATTCTGCTCCTCAGCAGTTATTTCCACCATTTTGCCTTCCAGCTCACTTGTCTTCTACCTCAGTTATCCTGTTATTGATTCCTTCTAGTTTTTCATTTCCGTTATTGTTGTTCATCTCTGTTTGTTCTTTAGTACTTCTAGATCTTTGTTAATCATTTCTTGTATTTTCTCAATCCATGCTTCCATTCTATTTCTGAGATTCTGGATCATCTTTGCTATCATTACTGTGAATTCTTTTTCAGGTAGATTGCCTATTTCCTCTTCATTTATTTGGTCTTGTAGGTTCTTACCTTGCTCCTTCATCTGTGACATATTCTTTTGCCGTCTCTTTTTTTTTTTTTTTTTTTTTATGAGTGGGATTGTGTTCCTGTTTTACCGGTTGTTTGGCCTGAGGCTTCCAACATTGTAGTTTGTAGGCTATTGGGTAGATCTGGGTCTTGGTGCTGAGATGAGGAACTCTGTGAGACCTCACTCCAATGAATTCCCTGGGATATGAGGTTCTCTCCTGGTCCAGTGGTTCGGATTCAGACCTCCCACAGCAGGAGCTTCCGCCCAACCCCAGGCTCACGAATCAAGATCCCACAAGCTGCGTGGGGTTGCCAGAAACAAAAACAAAACAAATAAAAGAGAACAATAAAAAGGTAAAAAATAAAATTAGACTAGGAAACTAACAGATATGTTAGAAAGAAGGTAAAAATAAACATGAAGATAAATCAACAACCAGAAGCTACATCAGTACCACAATACTGAAAAAGAGGAGGCGGGAAAAGGGGAAAAAAAAAAATGGTGGGGCAGAAAGGCCTTGGCTGTGGAGAGCAGGGCCTAAGCAATGGTGAGGCTTGGGAGGTAGGTGGGGCCAATGCTCAGGACCCACAGGGCTGGAAAAAGCCCTGGGGGCTGTGGAGGGTGGGGCTTAGGCTGAAGGAAGAGATAGGGCCCAGGCATGCCCCCCACCCCTGGTCTCAGAGGGCCAGGGACTCACCTAGAAGCCCAGCAGGCTTCCTGGGCTTGAGTGGGTGGGTCAAATGCCCTCCTCACCTCTCCTGCTCCTCCAGTCTGGGGTCTGGGAGAGCCCCTCCCACCTTCCCTAGCCTCCATCCTATACCTCCAGGACCAATGTCGCTGGTGGGGGGTAAAGGGGGGTCTTTGAGGGCAGGGGACCGGCCTGGGAGCTCAGCAGGCTCCCCATGCCCTAGTGGGTGGGGCAATCGCCCTCTGCTCCTCTCCGGCTCCTCCTGAAGGGTCCCTCCCACCTGCCTCTCCTGACTCCCCGGCCTCAGGAGCGCTGATCTTGTCTGGCCTCCACTTCTCCTCCTGCCTCGGTCCCCCTGCGTCTTACTGGTTCACTCTGGGATTCCTCCCATCTCCTTGGGGGTCAGAGTCCCCCACCAACGACCGGCTGGTGCCCTAGATGTGGGGAGATGCTAACTCCACATCTTCCCACACTGCCATCTTGACTCCTCCCCCAGACATGTTTTTGACCTGGTAAAGACCAAGTTGTGGCTTACACTTAAGTGTCTCATGGCTCCCAAGTCCCGGGGTGTTTTGGCAGACACACACTCTCACGTTTCATAGGTTTCTCTCCTTCACAAATCAATAAATCCTTTACCAAGTGGAGGAACTCATGCCCTTATGTCAGCAAATAATTAAGAAATAGTGTGGGTTTTGTAGAAAGAATAAATTATCTGAATAAAAATGATTTTCAGTGATAAAAATGATACATGAGCTTTATAAAATGTCTAACACCATGATGAAACATAAAGAAGAAAATAAAAATCACATCTCTGTAGCCTAGAGGGGACTGTTGATAACATTCTGATGATTAGCTTGTCAATCGTACAGTTACCCACACCCAGCCACACACTGTACTGACACAGAATTCTTCAGTTCTGTAATACGGTTCTCATGCAATAATATTAATTTATTAATTTAATGTTGAGGCTAATTAATATTAATTAAATCAAATGTAAATCTATACCGGTTTTTTATTTTATTTTATTTTTTTGGGGTACGTGGGCCTCTCACTGTTGTGGCCTCTCCCGTTGCGGAGCACAGGCTCCGAGGCCATGGCTCACGGGCCCAGCCGCTCCGCGGCATGTGGGATCTTCCTGGACTGGGGCACGAACCCGTGTCCCCTGCATCGGCAGGTGGACTCTCAACCACTGGGCCACCAGGGAAGCCCCTTTATTTTTAATTAATTTATTTTTGCTGCATCGTGTCTTCGTTGCTGCACACGGGCTTTCTCTAGTTGCGGCAAGCGGGGGCTACTCTCCATTGAGGTGTGTGGTCTTCTCATTGCAGTGGCTTCTCTTGCTGTAGAGCATGGGCTCTAGGCATGTGGGCTTCAGTACTGTGGCACGCAGGCTCAGTAGTTGTGGCGCAAGGACTTAGTTGCTCCACAGCATGTGGGATCTTCCCAGACCCAGGCTCTAACCTGTGTCCCCTGCATTGGCAGGTGGATTCCTAACCACTGTGCCACCAGGGAAGCCCCTATACCATTGTTTTTAATATCTGTATAGTTCAGTTAACCACAATTTATTTAACCAGACTCCTAGTTGACGGACATTCAGCAATTTTCCTTTTTTAAAGTATCATAAAAAGTTTGGTAAACCACTTTCACATAATCCTTTGCATACACTCATCTGATTACCTCCTTAGTGTAAACTCCTAGAAGTGCAGTTGCACAAAGAATATACACATTTTACATTTGGATTCATGATTTGGGTCTTAATATCTATATAACTGGTCTTCCCAAAGATAATGTAGGGGAGCTTCCACTTCGTCCTGGTTTTTGGTAAACAGCAGAGAGTTAACACAGCTGTAAAACATTTTAGTACAATTTTCCAAGGTAAACAAGGTCAGAGGGCATAAATGCCAACAGACCTGAGGAGTACACTCATTCCTCTCTGTGCCACTCCTCTCCGGCTCATGTCTCCTCTGAGAAAATAACAGTTTGCAGTTTGGATTAATTCAATAGCCTGACTCTGAAATACTGTTTCTAGCACGTGCACAGAGTCATACTGGGATCCCAGGACAATACAATTGACGGATCTCATTGCACTCTAGAAAGAAACTACCCCTGCTGATTGATGACACTTAAAACATTAAAAAAAAAAAAAAAATTCCAGTTTGCTGCTGTGAGGTGTCTTATGTAGTAGCACTGTCATCTTTGTTTCTAGGAAGAACCAGTCAGTTATTCTCAGACTATTCACTGTGACATCTAGAATGGAAATAAAATCTCCATGGATCTCCTCAGAAATGTGGCTCTGCAAGTATACAGACAAGCATTATTGCCTTATTATAAGCAAAGGAAAAAAAGCACCACACCCCACGGCCTTATGGATGCCTTAAATTTTAGAATGAATCAAATATTACTTCAAAGTCTCTCTCACTTTATTAACTCAGTATCACTGTATAAAAAGCGAAATTCTCATTTATTCTCCACTCTGGGGTGACACACAGCACAGATGTACTAAGGACACGTGGGTGAAGAACATTTTTTATTTGACACGCACTATCATTGCATTTAAATTACATTCACCCTTTGGTGTCCAGGCATGAGAAGAATATCAATGGCATTTGAAATGTTCCAAAAGCTGAAGAGCTGAAAAATTTTAATCTCCAAATTGTGTGTTTACTTAAGAGATTAATTCAGTGGTTTAGTATCATATAACAAGCCAGTAAATTTTGACAGTGGAAAAAAAATCAGTGACTCTATTTTCAAATACAAATATAGCATTTTTATTGTTTACAAATTTTCACTCTGGCACAGTCCTTGGTGGTAAATATTCTTCTCCCTTGACACTCTCTTAGGGGAAGCACAATGGGCTTCTATAAAATTGCAATTGATGAGCACACAGAGAAAACAATAAAGGGGAAGAAAATTCAAATTCTGGGAGGTTGGGAAGCAATAAGCAACCTGTCCCTTTCAATTTCACCAGAAAAATGCATTTTGTCTTCCAAATAGAGGTTCACAGCACTTCTGAGTTCACAGGGTGCCCCAGCAAAGGCTTATAGGGAGGAATGAAAACATCCTTCCCTCTGCTTGCTCCCAGGTGGATATTTCAAGAGAAACTAATAACACTGCATGCGTAAAGCACTTTACAATTTTTAAAGTACGTTCACTTATCTCATTTGGCCCTTGCATAGGAGGGGGGCAGGTGGGTGGTTATTAATAGCTCAGTTTTATCAGAAAAGAAAAATTAAGCTCAGAAAACCTGCCCAAAGTATCATGAAAAATATAGCCTAGACAATGCTTGGCACATAGTAAGCCTCCCATTAATTAGAGCTGCTATTATTATCATTATTATTACTACCACCACAGACGGCCTTAACGAGACTTCAGCCGGTGGTGGACTCTCAAACGTTCCTGTTTCCCCAGCCAGCTTTTTAATGCATATGTCAGAAAGATGCTGAAAAATCAATAGGACCTTCTATTGTATTTATAAGTATATCCTATACCTGATGTTCAAGTCTTATTATAAACAGAATACAATGGAATTATTTAACCCATGATAAACCATAGTCACCACCTAACTCATGCTATTTTGAAGAAAACACAGTGGAAAATTGTCTCAAATTAAATGACTTGGTCACAAGAATTAATACTAAAATATTTTATTGTTTAAAATATCTTTATTTAAAAAACATATCATATTATCAGAGCATTTCCCACAGCTTTATTTTAAAGATTGGGTGTTTATTTATTCATTTGGCCATGCCAAAGGCAAGTGGGATCTTAGTTCCACGACCAGGGATCCAACTGGTGTCCCTTACATTGGAAGCACAGAGTCTTAACCACTGGACCTCCAGGGAAGTCCCTGGGTGTTTATTTTTGAAAAGTAACACAGTAATAGTTTTCATCTCATTCTAGGGCACATTTATTTCCAATTATTCTAGTATAATAAGTATAATATGTAGAAAATTTTAGGTAATGGTAAGTAGAAAATGTGATAAATATTTTTCCATTTTTGCTTATATCCCAGACTTACTGTGAACTTCAAAGAAAATATTTATAAAAATACTTTGAAAAGCCAAAATTGCATCTTAAAAACTGATAATAAAAAGTAATAATACCTATAAGAAGTATTAATTATCTAGTAATAGGTAATGGTAATAATTATCTTTGTAATTACTTTTACAATAATAGGTAAGGGTTAAGTGCATATGTAAAGTACATGTTTTACATGAGTCATCACATCCTCTTTTTATAACAATTCTACGGAATAAGGACTGTTATTAACCTCTTCTTACAGATGGAAAAACCAAAGTTCAGAGAACTGTAATAATTTATCAAGCTAGCTAGTGGCAGAGCTAGGAGGCAGGCTTAACTCCCAAGTCCCTGCTCTTTTTTCCCTAAATTTATTATTAATTTTCACACATTCACCAAAGGTGAAAAAAACACAATGAACACTCATTTGCTAATCACAAAGATTTAACACTTTTCAACTTTATTGTCTTCATTTCCCTCCCATCCTCCCTTTCGTCTCTCTCTCTAGACTGTTTCAAGGTAAATTCTAGGCAGCATACGCTTCACTCACAAATACTCCAGTTGGCATCTTCTAAGAATAAGGACATCCTCCTACCCAAACAAAATACCATTATCAAACCTAAGGTGATGATCAATAATTTCCTAGTATCATCTCATACTCAGTTTATATTAAAATCTCCTGAATTATCCCCCAAATGACTATATTTTTCAAACACAAATCAAGTTTCATACTTTGTCTTTGGTTGTTATGTCTTTTTACTCTAGGCCACTTTCTTCCAACAATGTTTTTAATGACATTGACTTTTTCAAAGACTGAGTTGTTTTGCTAAAGATCCCCCATTATGCATTTGTGAGACTGTTTCCTTGTAGTTCCTGTAATCTTTTCTTCTATTCTCTAAATTTTCACTAAAGCACCCTTTGTTGGTAAATGTCACAAATTCTTAACTAAAAAGTACAGGTGTAAATAAATAGTGAAACAATCCCTATCTTTAATTCTATTGTGAATGAATAATGTTTGTCCTGATGGTAGAATAGTTATTAGGGGCTCAGTTTAAAGGAGAGATAGAAGAATGAAGACATTCCACACTTAGAACTCCTTTTGGTGTAAAAAGCTGATGTCTGACATTTTTAGATTTGGCTATGATTTCACCCACATGCACGAATTCTGGGAAGATTTAAGTGCTTGTCTTTTGGGGAACTTTGCCAAACACACTTAAAAATCCTATTGCTTCTGCCAATTATGGCAAGTCTGGCTATACAGAGAAATCGTGGAGTTCAGTCCTACTCAGAAAGACCCAGAAGAGTCTCTGAGCTGCTCTCCACTACTAACCTGCTATTTTTACAAAACTAAACTTCTACTTGGACTTTATCCCATTGGCAACATTTAATTAACTGCAATATCCTGGCCCTACTAAATCTGGACTCTCATGAAACAAGGAAAAAGGTAACACCAACTCGCTTTGTAGCATGTTGCAAAAGTGTAAGAATAAGTACGTGACAAAAAACATGGCTGGTCTCAGTCTTAAGCTTATAGGAAGGTGAGAACACACGAGGTGGGAGGAATTGGACTCAGCCTTAGAGTCAGGACCTGGGACAAAGCTGGAGACAATGTGTGATACTCACCAGGAGGTGGGTCTTTGAGGGACAAGAGGCCTGAGAAGACAACGTAAGCATGGTCTGCGCTAGAAGGACTGGGGCTGTTAGGACATAGGGGCAACTACCCATGTGAAGAAGAGAGAGAGACATCATACACACAATATCTCCTCTTAAGATAGGCCTTGAAGACCAAAATTCCAAAACACAGGAGGAAAGGGAACACTGAGACACCCAAGCAAACAATTGCGAGAAGACTTCACTCCATTACAAGTGAAAATGATGAAGAAATCTGTAACCATAGCAACATGGGTGGACCTAAAGATTGTCATACTGAGTGAAGTAAGTCAGAGAGAAAAAGACAAATATGTATCACTTATATGTGGAATCTAAAAAAATGGTACAAATGAACCTACTTACAAAACAGAAATAGAGTCACAGACATAGAAAACAAACTTATGGTTACCGAAGTGGGGGAAGGGGTGGGGCGGGAGGGATAAACTGGGAGAATTGGGATTGACGTATACACATTACTATATATAAAATAGATAACTAGTAAGAACCTACCGTATAGCACAGGGAACTCTACTCAATACTCTGTAATGACCTATATGGGAACAGAATGTAAAAAAGAGTGGGTATGTATACGTATAATTGATTTACTTTGCTGTACAGCAGAAACTAACACAACATTGTAAAATCAACTATACTCCAATAAAAATTCATTTAAAAAAAGAAATCTGTAACCAATGTTAAAATAATTGTTGAGGATTTCCTAAGAAAATAACATCCAGAAAAAAGAACAAGAAAGTATGAAACAAAAACAGAGGAATGGGAAATGGAACAATAAAAGGATGTGAAAAGCTAGAAATCCTGCAGGTGAAAAATACAGCATTGAAATAAAAACGAGAACATAAATAAATTGACAGTACTGAAGATTTCATAGAAAATGCAGCACTGGGAGATCAAGAGACAAATACCAGTCCTGGACTGGCAGCATAACAATCTTAAGATTCCTAGGTTCTGCCTCTGTTCATTTTGGTTTGGTAGGTTTGGGATGAAGCTTGGAAGTTTGTATCATAAAAAGTTCCTCACTTTTCCTGTTGAACTGCCAATATTGGAAATAAAGGGAAACCACTAAAGAATTTTAACCAAAGGGATAACATGGTCAAATATGTATTTTATATAGTTTATTCTGCACCCTGAATGGAAAATGAATTTGTGGGAGTTAAAAGCAGAGGGGAAAAACCAATTAGAACACTACTGAAATCACGCAGACAAGAGATACTGAAGATTTACCTTAAACTAAATATAGTATTAGGTCGAGACAAGCCAGCCTTGCATTCAATAAATCGTTCTCAAACTTTAACTCATATCAAAATCACCTGAAGGGCTTGTTAACACACAGATTTCTGGGTCCCACCCCTAGAGTTTCTGATTCTGTAGCTCTGGGATGGGACCCATGAATCTGCATTTCCAATAAATTCCCAGGTGGTACTGACGCTGATGACTGTGGGAACGACACTTCAGAACCAAGTATAGTGAATATCTGCTGTTTTTTCCTGCCTCTTTTTCCAGTTACAACCTCTGATTTTTGGCTCCAACGAACAGTTTATCCACCATTGGATACAGTCATGGAGGGACTGTCAATCAAGGTGTCTCACCCTTCTTTTACCTCAGCTAGGCTCATCAGCTATGCTGTTTTATTCTGGGATTTGATTCCAGACTGAAAGCAGCTGATTTTTTTCATCATCTTGGCCACTTCCCACAGAGAATGCCCATTAGTTTCTGCTGTGGTTCCTTCCCCAAGACCAATTCTTCAGCTTTCATTCAAAATCACCCTGTATCTTTCTATTTTTCTTACCTGTTTGTTTAACAAGTTATTAGTTTTGCTTAAGTTGGCCAGAGTTTTACTGTTGCTTGCAACCAAAGACCCCAACTGACACCTAGGGAGTCAGGGAGTGAGGGAAACTTGGTAGGGTGACTGCATTAGTTTCCTGTGGCTGCTGTATCAAATTACTACAAACTTGGTGGCTTAAAATAACAGAAATTTATTCTCTCACAGTTCTGGAAGCCAGAAGTCCAAGATCAATACCACTGAGAAGAAAGCACGGTTTAAGCAAGGTCATGCTCCTTCTGGAGGCTCTAAGGGAGAGTCCATTCCTTGCCTCTTCCAGCTTCTGGTGGCTGCTGGCATTCCTTGACTTGTGGCCTCATCAGTCTAATCTCTATCACAACGGTAACACTGACTCTTCTGTGTGTGTTATCTCCCCAGTCTCAGTCTTGTAAGGACACTTGCTAGAGCCCACCTGGAAAATCCAGGATAATATATTCGCCTCTAGATCCTTAATTTAATCACTTTGGCAAATATCCTTTTTCTAAATAAGGTAAATTTACAGGTTCCAGGGATTAGAATCTAGATATTTTGGGTGGGAGCACCATTTTTCAGCCTACCACTGTGACCAAGGATTATCCTGGTTTTAGCACTGAAAGTCTTACACTCCAGATCTCCTTCAGTCCCAAACAAACTTGGACTTGTTTGTTCCTGAGACTCTCCTTGTGCTAGCAATGAAGGTAGGGTGACCTAAGTCTCTGTTTACCTGGAATTTTGTGAGTTTTAGTGCTAAAAGTCCCACCTTCCAGGCAACCTCTCAGTTCCAGGCAAACAGGGTTGGTTGGGCACTCTCACTGAGACTCTCAGTTTCAGAGCACCAGCCCAGGAAGAGTTGTCCCCTTTAAACTCTTTCCTAGAGTAGAGACTACTACCAAATATTTGGAACACAGGCCTCAGGCAAACTGAGCCCAGAGAGATTATCAACAGAATAATGAATTGAGTAGATTGCTCTCTACTACCACTGGTAAAACTTGAAAGCAAGATTTATTTCTCAAGAAAGACAAAGGAGAAAGACTTTATAGGATGATTTTCAATAAATGGTAATCAGCTATTTGAAATATTCCTAAAAAGAAGGCAAAAGAAATGGGTAAACTACTGCATGTACAATTCGAGGCAAGTTTACAGACTTGTTTCTCTAGATGTGGGCTCCTGCCTACCGGAGCCACAGTCAACCATGGGGACTTAATTAGAATGCTGGTTCTTGGGCCTCTGAATTTATGATTCAGACTCTTTGGGGCTGAGGTTCAGAAATCTGAATTTTAAATCATCATCATAAGTATGTTTCATGTACACCTGTATGGACAGACAGGCGTCCCCCAATGATTTCCTGCGTCGGGGTGTCCACAGCTTTGTGTAATCTCCTCCTTTTGGGTGCCGGCAGGACCAGTGACTTGCTTCTAACCAGTAGAATAGGGTAAAGCTGATGGTATGTTGCTCCCATGATGATGTTACATTATATACCACATGTTAGAAGGAGGGGGAACTCTCCCTCATGAGAGGCTTTCTGGCAAGAATGATGGCAGTCTCTAGATACTGAGAGGGGTCCCTGACTGACAGCCCCTAAGAAAACCAATTATTTCACTCCTACGCATGCAAGAAGATGAATTCTGCTAACAACCTAAGGAAGCGTGGAAGAAACTCTTTCCCAGCGAAGCCTCCAGATCAGAATGAAGCCCCAGCTCATGCTGAGATTTTAGACTGCTGAAACTCAGGATTCCTGACCCAGAAACTGTGAGATAATAAACATGTATTGTTTCAGGCTGCTAAATTGGTGGTAGTTTGTTACTCTGCAAAAGATAGCTAGCTAATACAACACCTAAAACTTGAGAACAGTGGCACGGTGGTAGAGGCACAGGCTCTGGAAAAGACAGACCTGCTTTAAATCCTAGGTCTGCCACTTCTCAGCCTTGTGACCTTGGACAATAGCAAAACCTCTTTAGGCTTCAGTTTCCTCATTTGTCATTGTGAGGGTCCAGTGAGGTAAGACCCGCCTAGCCTGAGCACAGGGCCAGCCACCCAGTAAGAGTCTAGCACATTCAATTACTTTCTTTATAAAAACTAGTCCAAAGTCTAACCTAGTCTAACAATGTAGACCATCAAAAACAGTTCCTCAGAGTGAAATTGGGAGTCCCTTCAGCAGGTATTTTTAGGATTGTCAAAACAGGCAGAGCAATAAGATCATTTAAGGTGCAACCAGATACCAACTGTCTACCCAACTGAGTGATTAGCAGCCACCACTAGTATCACTTCTTAGATCAGATGCTAGGATGGGAACACAATGGATGATTGATTTGATTTGAAGTGGGGAGGATGGAAAGCATTCAAAAGGCAAGTGTGTGAATAGACTAAATATAGGCAGTTCGTAATTCTTGGCTGTGGTTCTTCCCAAAGGTAAAACAACCAACTCCTGAATGTTTTGAGAATTCCAAGTACCTCAAGTATAGGTCATTGGGCACTGGATGGCCTAGAAGCACAAATTATGCATTGCAGGTTAGGTGTCTAGGGAGACAGATTCTGAAAAGATAGAGGTAGGAAGCTTATTAGGGAGTGCTCTCGGGATCAGCTGTGTTCAGGGGGTGAGTGCAACAGAATGGGCAAAGGAGAAATCAAGCTGCGACTGCAATTTAAATCAAAAATCAAAATGTAATTATAGTTAAGACCTCAGCTCTGGACTCAGATGGCCCTTTAAGTGTCCCAAGTTGTGGTGGAGTGTCACAACTTTATCCTCTTGCATCCACCAGTCTTTGGACCCAGGCTGTCCCTGAAAAGGGGCTTGACCTTTGGCAAGGGAAATTCCTCCAGCCAAGGGAAATTTCTGGTGTGGGCTGACTATTGAGAGCTGTCAGACAGTAACCCCTAGAGGGAGAGTCAGCGCCACACAGCACACCAACTACTAAAATACATGATGCGTTTCAAACAATGTCTACTACATGGTTGTTGTTATAATTTATTTTTGTTATAGTTCATTTAATGCATGCTGAGCTGCCAAGAGTACACTTTGCACTTAAATGGCAACTGCTGTTATAGTCTAAGGGGAAAAACTTATTGGTTATCTAGTCATCCATTCATTTGTTTTATAAAAAACCCTGAAAGCTGTTCATTTTTAAGAATATATAAAACACAAAATGAGGATACTTAAAAATTGAGATGAAAGTAAAAAAGCCAAGGACAGTGGCACAATGTGACAGCCCAATCTAAGTATCCTGCATTTTAAAATTTGTACTACTTAGCACCATTTAGAACTATATATTTATTTCCATGACGATTTATTTAATGCCTGACTCCTCTAGTCCAAAAGTTTCAGAGGACAGAATGCTTTTCTAAGAGGATCTCAAACCTCTAGCATAGTATTTGACATATTAATACTTGAATATTTGTTGAATGAATGCATGCATGAAAAAGGAAACAGAAATGAAGCTAAGAAAAGGGATGTCTTAATAAACTGACATATATGTTATGAGCAGAGTGAAAATTTGAGACCACATTTCCTGGCTGCCAATAAAATAAGAGATGGGTATAACTGATTACACAAATCGGGATCTGTAACATTAAAAGTAAATTGCTGGGCTTCCCTGGTGGCGCAGTGGTTGAGAGTCCGCCTGCCGATGCAGGGGACAAGGGTTCATGCCCCGGTCAGGGAAGATCCCACATGCCGCGGAGCGGCTGGGCCCGTGAGCCATGGCCGCCGAGCCTGCGTGTCCAGAGCCTGTGCTCTGCAATGGGAGAGGCCACAACAGTGAGAGGCCCGCGTACCACAAAAAAAAAAAAAAAAAAAGTAAATTGCTAAGAACAACCATTCCTGGGACTGAGAACTGATGAAAATTTTTCAAAGGGATCACCATAAGAAGGATACTACCTAATATCAGCAGCAAGCACCAAAACAACACCCATCACGTACATACAGTCATGTTCCGTGAGGCTGTTTCTAAGGGCTCTCCCATGATATATACCGATGGCTTCATAGGGAAGGGAAGGGCTGTTAGCGACAGCAGGTAAACAGGTGTCTCCTCTTCTGGCTTGATCCAAACTACAACTTTAGAATGTCTGGAAGAACAACTGGTTATATTCTCTGGCAACTACCTACAGCCCTCTCAGCCAATGTGTCATACACACTCATGTGCTGAAAAGATTTCATAGATGTGCTGTGAAATCGTGTGCCCAATGTCTAGAATGATATTGAGTGTGGTTACGGCAATTGAATGCTGAGCCCAGTGGGTCATAGGACGCCATGTAGAAGGAGGTACAATCTACTGCCAGACCAGAAGAAAGAGAGTGGCTTATGCTCCTCTCTTTCCAAGTTCATAGTCAGTGACTTCATGCTGGTCACTTAAAATCAGCCCTGGTGGGAGTATTTACACCGTGGCAATCAGCAAACCTACAAATAAGGCTTTTATTTTTCCTTCAAAGAGTCAATTTAC
Organism: Leucopleurus acutus; assembly: GCF_964270905.1. Classification (NCBI taxonomy): domain Eukaryota; kingdom Metazoa; phylum Chordata; class Mammalia; order Artiodactyla; family Delphinidae; genus Leucopleurus; species Leucopleurus acutus. The sequence goes on from NC_139153.1 coordinate 21,350,730, forward strand.
CTGTACACCACTGCATGTCACTTAAAGTGAAGCCTGGGATGAATCAAGACAGAGTGATAAACGTGTTTCTTCAGTATATAAGGGAGCATACTTAGATCTGATGACAGTTCTACCCTAATTGCAATATAGCACAAAGAAATAAGGCAAGTAGCGTTCTAGACGCTGTAAGATGAGGTTTGCTGTAGCGGCGACAGTGGTGTAACCGTCCATAATTTGTGTAGTGCCATTTTCAGGCTTCTAATTCCCTTTAAGTAGGCTGCCAAAGTTGCTCTGCCAGTGAAGTCTCACAGCTCCACTGGACTAAAGAAAGACAGAGAGAGAAAACAGTTTAAAAACAGTGAGTAATTCACTAAATGGACATGCCCTCCATGACCAGTCGAAGGTGGGAGACACTAATCCGTGTCCTTCAGTTGGTTCCCCATCCCTCGAGTTCCTCACGAGTGAGAATCATCTTGTCCGGAGGAGTGATTCTGGCATATAAAATGATGTATTTCTCAAACAACATGGCTCCTCAGTGCAAGCCAACTGCTTCATCTGGTGTCGACCACAGAACCAGCCATCTGTTCCAGGGCTGGAAGAAAAACTGCCTGTTGGTCTTAATGATGGATAGAATAACACTGTACCTTATGGTTAACTTAAGGGATTTTTTTTCAAGGGGATTTTGACTTTACACAAATTTTTTTAACCCCTGCAGAAGATGTGATTCCATGTACTAGAAAGCATACAGAGAATACTGAATGGGATCTTAACTGCTGGTCTGGGTGAACTCAGACCTGAATGACTCAGGGGAAACCTAACTGGAGTCTGGGGTCCTTTTAGCATCCTCTTGTTAAAGTTGAGAAAACTCTAGAGGATGTATGGAATGGAAGACAATCCCATCACCACAGAGAAGAGCAGGCGGAATAATCCTCTTAGGCAATCAAAACTGAGGGGCCTACTGTGCAGGGTGCCACCCTGATCATCACCAAAACACTGGCATTTCATTACGTAACTGTCAGAGTAAACGTCAAAACACCGTCTCATAGAAAGCAAAGTCAATTTCCTTTAATTTAGCTCCCTGATTGCTTTGCATATGAAGATGCAATATGCAGACATAATCCTGACAGTAGTTTACATTTTCTATCATATACTCATTACACTGGTCTAAATGGAACTTCAAAGTATAGTTGTCAAACAGGCCCATCTACACAAGAGGATTCTGTATCAGTGAAGACAGAAAGTGCTGGCTACAGCCTTTTGGGTACATGGAATAGGAGATACCAAGATTGAGGAGAATTATTTATGTCATAATTTTTACCTTTCACATCTCTTCCTATCTTTTCCACTTGGTTGGCACTATTTAACAGAGAGTAAATGGACAAAATTATGTGCCCAAAATGGCTCTTCACTACCTATCAATTACAGCATTAATTTTAATGACTCCTCAGAGTATACATGACTTGATATAAATTTTAGTTACAGAGCTCCCAGACTGATTAACACATTTAAGCCACCAGAGGCTTAATGAGAAAAATACCTAAAAACTTCAATTCAATTTAAAAGTCCATCTCCCCAGCCAATACACTGTCTTTTTGGTGTGGAGTTACCCTGCCTGGTTGTGGATTTGACTGGGTCTGTTGGAGAATATTCATTTAGTATAAAGGAATCTCCTGGGTTCACAGGGACAGGATTTCCTGTCCCCTTAGAGGAGAAAAAGCAGGCTCAGACGGTGCCATCTGAAATATGACAGCTCTAAAGAAGCTATGAGAACACCACCACCTGTGTTCTAGGGAGGTCAGGAAACTGTTCTTTAAGAACCAGTGGTGAGTGGGCGGGGAGAGGGATAAAAACAAACTTGGCACAAACAATATTTAGCTAATAGCATTTAGAAATAACAATAGGAATGGCTAACATTTACTGCAGTGGCTTTCAAGCTTTTTGACTATGATTCACAGTGAGAAGTACATTTTACAAGGCAGCTCAGGATGTACAAACATTAATGTGAATACATATAAAACAAACTTACGTTTCATGAAACAATACCTGATACTTTCTATTCAATTCTGTTTTTAGTGCTGGTTATGACCCAATCAGTTGATTTCATGACCCACCAGTGAATCACCGCCTGCAGTCTGAATTACTGATTTATAGCATGCATATGATGAGCAGAGTCATAAAGACCAAGATTAAGGCACGGTGATAAAATGTGCTCTGGAGTTAGACTCCCTCTATTTGAGTCCTGGCTCTTATGCATACAAGCAAGTTTCTTAACTTCAGTTTTTTCATCTGCAAAGTAAAATTACTACTATGTCAGGAAGTTGTTGTGGAGATTTAATGATACAGTACATGAAAAGCTCCTAAAACAGTAGCCAGCACAGAGTAAGCATTCCGTAACTGTTAGCCCTTTTGTTGATTATCTATGGCCGCAATAGTTCTACATAAATTATCCCCAAACTCTAAGGCTAATTAATTTAGTTCATGAGTCTGTGGGGTTCAGATGACTATTGGCTGATCAGCTCTGCTCCCTGGGTTTCACCTACCAACAGAATAGCTTAGTCATGTTCTTATGATGAAAGAGAGAGAGAGCCAGAGCAAGTTCAGTCTCCCAAGCATCATGTCTGCTAACATCCATTGGCCAAAGAAATGAGAAGTCAGAGTGGGAGGTCACTAGAATTGCATGGTAAAGGGCATAGACATAAGGAGGGTTAATAAGTCAGGGCTACTTTTGCCATTAGCCAGAGCTATGATTATAATACTGGAACCTCTCTCTCTCACTGTGCTAGGTGCTTTGCATTAATCAGGTTAAATCTTGACAACAATCCACTGCTATGACAATAAAGATTCTTGACTGCAAATGACAGAGTGCCCATATTAAATTTCAAGGAAAAGTCTATTTATCTGGGAAATAAACCAGTCAAAGTTACTTAATACGTCTGAGTTATGGTAAGGTTAGCTATGGGGACCCAAATGTGATCTTTGATGCTCTGTCTCCCTCCATTTCTCAGCTCTTTCCCCCTGTGCATTGGATCCACTGTGGAGACAACTTTTCCATGAAACCTCTTGTAGCAATCCCAGGTTTAAATCACTCTTACAGCTTGTGATTTAGATGACCAGCCATCCTGGTGTGTCTAGGATTAAGAGGTTTCCTGGGATGTGGGATATTCACTGCTATAACTGAGTAAGCCCCGGGCAAATACAGATGAATTGGTCCTCCTACTTGAAGGAAGAGAGGGCATTTTCCTAAATGGATTTGGCAGAAAAGTCCCTTGGTGGACTCCCATTGGCCTGCCGTGGATCATATGATATTCCTGAACTAATGCCAATGGTCAAGAAGATGAAGTCTCTGGCCAAGATGAGGTCCTTTTCCAACCTGTCGTGGAGTTAACTCTTCCTGAATCTTATGAAAAATCAGTGGACAAGATAGATTACCCAAAGGAAAGGATCCAGGATATACAAACAGTGTAAGTCACTGGAGTACTGTTGTTACCATTTTATAGATGAAGAAATAAAATCTCCAAAAAATAGAGTCTCTGAGAGGTTTAGTGACTTTCCAAAGTCACATAACAAAGAGAGTAGCTGAGCCAGGATTTGAACCACGATATTTCTGGCTTTAAAGTCTGCACTCTTTCCACTGCCCAGGCTGTTTGCCTACAGCAATAATAATACAAGTTTTCTGAAAGCCTAATGCAACACTTAAAAAACAAAACTATACTTATGAAAATAGTGAGAAGCTATAAATACCCTACTTTGCAATTCACTGGGGAAAAACACAGAAACAGAGGCCACTTGCAGGGAATTTCTCCTCGGGAATACTTTCTGCCAAAATATGAACAATTAAATTGTACAAAAAAATAAAAATTGTACAACTTAATTCTTTTTGCTGAAACATGAATAAATGGTTGGAAAATTTAAAGGGTTTTTAGGTTGTTTCCTATTTGTACAGAGGTATCAGGAAAATTTTCTCTCCCCGCCCACCGCCATACAGCACTGAGGGAGACTGAGAAAAATTACCATTGGATACACCTGAGCCACCTTCAAGTTCCCATTGGCTCCTGACACTAGAAACCATCTCCCGCCATCCCCTGCCCCCACTCTCCCCTACCTCAGTCCCCAGCAGAGCCGTTGGCCACATCCACCCTCAGTCAATCCCCTCTGAGCACTGAGATACTACGGATCATCCCTATTTGGGGAGCACAGAGAAGGAAGGTTCTGTTGCTTAGACTACTTGGAACTAGGACTCTCCACCTCCACTCTTCACGGACATTTCTAGCCTCTCTGCCTGAAATGACTCTCTTGGCCCTTCTGAGAGACGAGCAGCAGCCAGAGCCGACAGCTGGTGGTTTGTGCACCAAAGAGGCTGGCCGCGCTGGAGAAGCACCACGTGGCTTATCCTAACCATGCAGCATTTTGCCAGAATGAAAAATCACCAGGGCTCTACAAAACAACACGAAGAAAAGAATAAATGCCCTTCATGTCCTCTGCGGATCCTAAAACCACCACTGCTCTGCCCAGCAAAGACTTGAAAGCAGCAGTTGGAGTTAGTGGTCAAAAGACAGAGGGGCTTCCTAAGCTGGATGAAAGGAGTGACAGGTTCCTTTCAGCCTCGACTGCCCTGTACAAAGCCCATCACCCCACTGGCAGCAAAGGAGAAGATAAACAGCTGTGGCTTGAGTGTCTGTCTACTTAAAAGAGCAGAGAATGGTGAGAGAGAGAAGAAATAATTGTCATGGTTATAATGTTAAAAATGATAAAGCAAAGCACGTAAACATTTCACTTCAATGTTTTACCCCTGTGCTTTTATTTTAAAAAAGCCTTTAGTTATTAAAGGCATTGAAAAAATTATAAAAAGTTGGTGAGCCCACAAAAATTCCCCTTAACATGAAAGTTCTATAAAGTGATACAGATCCAAGAGAAAGGAGAAAAACATCTATTGAACACCAGCTTGGTGCCAATCACATTATATTTAGTATGTAATTTAACCTTTAAAACAGCCCCATGAAGTAAGTATCTCTAGCATAATTTTATAGATGAGAAACTCAGCTTATACAGGTTAAAAATCCTGCCTAAGAGCACACAGTCAGTAAATTGGGAACTAGAACTTGAACCCATGTCTGTTTGACCATGAAGCCAGTGCTCTTGCCTCCAAGCAGACAGCCTCCCAGACAAAAAAACCATTGGGGAAATTGTAACAGAAAATGCAACTCAAGAGTCAAGATGATTTGTTATTGCAATGGATGGTTTTCTTTCCTACAGCTTATTTATATTCCTGTCCCTCTGATTGCTAAACAAAACTACGTAGATAAACACAGCGGGCTCAGTTGAGAACATTCTAGAAGGATTTTTATTATGTTTGTTCACTCTTTTGCAATGAGTTTCTTCAAGACCTTTGCAAAAGTGAGATAACACATGCTGTGGTACAACCATGACTGGTGAGGTAAAAACTGCATCATGACCTGAGTCACCAGGACAGATTCTGGGGAACAGGAACTTCCTTCCAACACAATTAGCTTGACCAGTCAGCATTGCAACTGTCAAATATGGGCTACTATTTTTACTTTGCCAAATCAACGAGTGAGGATCCAAAATATTATTAACAGTGTAGAAATCACCCACCACATGTTATTGCACAAGCAGCGTGAAGACTACCACGGGGATTCCTTCTGTTTGTGACTCGAAGCTGGGAGACATGTCAAAACAGAGGGATAAAAGCTGTCAGAACTCAAGAGCTGATGTTAACCCATCCAGTTACACACCTGCTACAGAGGATAATGGGTCTCATTTCAGGCAAGTAAACATGTCATATTCTCATTAGAGGAAGTAGCAATGGATAATTTGTACCTATAAAGGTAACTGGATGTGTGCATACAATTTCCTTCAGAGCCTGTGCCATGAGTATGCAAAGTCTTGGAATAGAAAGCTATTGCGAATGTTAAAAGGGTCAGATAATTTGGGTCAGATAATTCCCTAATATTAATTCCACTGGGTCACCTTCATTGCTTAGCGGTAATAACATATAACATGCCCTTGAAAACTTACCTAAGACCAGGGATATCCCTTTTACAAAAAATAGAGAGTTTTAAGCATTTTGAGTTTGGACTCTATGGTGTCTGGGGACATGATGAAAATTTTATAATTCTTGGTTTCCCTAGGACCTGGTATAATGCATGACCAAGGTAGGCTCATAATAAATATTTCTTGAATGAATGAAACATTTGTGACTGTTTGGTTTGTGTTTCAAAGTTAGCTCAATAAGTGCTGCTTATTTCTGTTTAAATTATTACATCATATTTTGTGTAGTTGCCTCTAAGTGATTTGTAAAATACACCTCTTTCAATGATGTTTCTTATATGTATCTCATATATAAAAGACAACTGCTTTTTTAGTTCAATCTTGAAGGCAAAAACAAGCAAGTTAAGAATGGCACACATACACCATGCCTCCCTTCTGTACTCAGGCATGGCAGACTCTGCCAACACCGATTCCTGTCTGGTTTCAGATCCTTCACAAGTTGGTGAATCCAGGTAGCTACCACCAGTTGGCTGGATTTGGCATAAAAGATGAACCTATTGATCCTCCTTAATTTAGAATTTCCTTTTGGGATAGATAAATTAGAGATTATCTAAGTGTACATAATAAAACCAATTGGTGAATTTAGATTTCCTACACAAAATGTAATTCTACCAGTGGCACTACAGTTCTATTCCAAGATGGATCTTTTAATTTTGCTGTTTCTTGTACGAACATAAGGTTAGAAGAACTGTGGACTCTGCTTTGACCAGTTTCCTACCTTAGCCTGCTTCCAAGTGGTGCTGGATTCTTAAGCGCCCTTATCCCAGCTCCCTGTGAGTGGGGCATTTCATGAGATATGATAAAGTCTACTGTACAATTTGTTTTTCTAATGGGATTTTAGCAGGCATCATGCAAGAAAAACCTTAAAATGGTCTTGGGCTACTGAACTTGCTCTCACTCTGCTATCACCATGAGATGACAAGAAGTAGTTTCTCAGAGATTAGTTTCAATGTGGAATCTGAAACCACATCAATGAACTTTTTTGTTTCATTAAACTAAGCATTCTGTTTCCTTACAATCCAGTGGTCTAACTTGAACTTTGAATGGATCTTTTAACCATGTGTGATTTCATAATACCATGGATCAATCATGGAACCTACTGGTTCACTAAGTTGCGTAGATCTCCCCAATATTGCACATTTCATTAAAATAACCAAAAACCACACGTGTAAATATTACTACCAATCTCATTAGAAAAACTTATGGTATCAAGCTCACAGTGGTGCTTATAAATTTTTTCCCAAATTCTCATTTTCACTTGAAACCTTGAATTTTATCGTTGGCAACAAACACTGTTGTTTTCCCTGGAGTGACAGTCTAACTATGTTCATTTTCAAAAAAATGTCTGCCAAATATCCAAGTCTGGATAATCATAGTTTGTCAGTAGTTTTTCAATCAGCGATCCTGTTCCATGAAGAAAGAAGCTAGTTCAGCTTGTAACACACACAACTGCATGAGTGCTTTTCCTCAAGACAACCATAGTACTTCATCAAGGACACTCTTAGGTGAAACTGACATTTATTATTTTTATTTTTAAATTATTGCTATTTATTTCTCTGATTGCATGGTAGCAAAGAATGTAATGATTGCTAGAGGTCTGGGGCCACTGCCTTGATTCATGCTACGGCCCATTGCTTTTGCACTGGATATGCAAACGTCAAAACTATTGTTCCAGGACTAAACCATGTAATTCAAAAACTTACTTAAAGTTTGAATATTTTAGCAAATTTTTGTATTTGTTGCTGAGCATTCATCAAATAGGTATTATGTAATGATGAGTCGACGCTGATAACACACAAAAGTTAAGCCCAGCTTATCTTTAGATTCATCCATTTACAAGATTTAATGCAATTCTGAAGATGAGATATTAATGCAATCTTTATGTTTGCAGCTAAATTTGGTAATCAGTGAGTTAACTGTATCATTGGAAAATGGCACTGCTGCTATTCTTTTTACTGACTTTTCAGGCAGCTGGCATTCAGCAATGTCAACTGCAGAGGATTTATTCATTTACCAGCTGTTGTTTGTACTTCTCTGACCAATGAAATACTTACCCTGTAAGATGCTTCAATAGCTGTTTCATTTCTAGTTTAAAAATCTATAACAAACAACTTTTGACTTTTAAAGAACTCATCACATCTATGCTTAAAATTTTCAATTCCTTTTTCTTCAAACTTTTAATGATTGCTCTCAAAGTGATGTCTCAACTGGCACCAAAATACTATTTGAAAATGTTCTGTTATACAATCCACAATAAGGTAAATTGTTAACATCTATAAATATGGCTCCCCTCATCCTCATCCTTCTTCTTGTCCCACCATCCCATTTAATTAAAAGTTCCACAAAGGTGGAAAACTTCATATTTATCTGTGTATATCCCAGCATTTAGTAACCAGAGCAAACTGATACTCAATAACAGATTTGTTGCATTGGATTCAAGATTTGGTGATAAAGGATTGCTTCTATACACTGATGTGAAAATTAAGCCTCAATTAAAGAGAGAATATTTTGCTGCAGATTGTGTGAAATAACTTGAGTTCACCCAGTTTAATCTTTGGCCATAACACACAGTCTTTCTGTTTTGTTTTTAGTAAAAATAATTCCAGTTACCGATGAGAGAATCCTGGTTCAATGTCGCTTAAGATACAAGTGAGTTCACTAGGTCATGTAACTAACTCTAAGTCCAGTGGTGGGTTTGGCCTCAGGAACAGGTGGATCCAGAAGATTAAAAATGTTGCCAGACACTGCTTCTGTTCGGGTCTCGTTTCTCTTCTTGTGGTATTTTGGCTTCATTCCCAGAAAGATTACTTCCACAATTAGGGAAAGAAAACGTCTCACAGACCAAATCTATATCCCTATGGCTCACAATTCAAAAGGGAGAGACCTACTTTCTCTCTTCCAGCAATCACTTGTCAAGCCACATGGAAGGACTTGTATTGGTGTTTTTCAGGGTTCACATGCCTACCTCTGGGTGAATCACTAAGTTAAGGAGGAAGTGGTTCTATGACTGGCTGAGACTTGAATGTGTGCTCACCTCTAAAGGCAGAGGTAGAACAGACCACACTAGTGACTACCCTACTAGTTTTACATGGAGTGGAAAAGAACATTAAGGGAAAAAAATGTCTGCTGCATTTTAGTTCATACTATACTCTTCCTGATTATAAATCTAATACATATACTGGATAATACAGAAAAATAATAAGGAAAAAAACCTGTAATGCTATCACACAGAGAGATTGCAGAAGAAAATTTTTGTGTGTATCTTCCCAGTTTTTCTATCAGTCGAAAATGAAAAAAGAGACCTGCTTTTAAAGTTAAAATATATTAAACCATTTCCTCACATTCTAAAATATTCTTTTACAACTTAACTGCAATGACTGGTTCAAAGAGCAGTCTTGGGAGATGTTCTAATGCTCACAAACCTCCCTCTTTCTTAAAAGTAATTTCAATCTTCTTGGACGTGAAGTTACTATTTTCTCTGCAGTATTCCTTAGTGCTCAGATGAGGCTAGAGGGCAGAATGTGAGCCTCCTGTGGAAAGCATTTACTTCCTATGCACAAAAATAAATCCACATTAAATACTGAATCTAGAGAAAGACTGTAGTCCTATCAGCATGCTCCTGTGATTGCAGAAATTTGAAATACAGCCTGAGTCCTGTGTGATGCTGAGCAGGCTGTGAGGCCAGAACTGCAAGTGTCCATGAATGCTGGAAGTGATGACCATGTTGCTGACCCAACTTGCTATTTCTGTTCTTCTTTCTACTTGTTAATAATGGAAGAGTAAAAATCTACAGCAGACATCCTTGAATTTGCACGAGCCAGTCATGCAGCCTGGTGCTAAGACCTTCAGTGAAAATCATGATAACTGAGCTATGGAAATGGATATGCTGTGTATGTTGTGTTGTTACATGGGATTCAGCTAGTGGTATGCTGATAAATGTTTAAAAACTAGTTCTTCAAATAAAACAACCATTATCTTCAGTGTTTGCCATTCCTATGGTGTAAATACTGCCACAATGGTCAGTCTTAAACTGCCAACCTGACATCACTGAATATGTTAGAAGGCTAAGAAGAAAACTGCACCATTGGTTTTCATGAGCTGGTATAAGCTGGCTTCAGCACAACACTGATCCAGTCATTCCTTCTACCAGATCTTTAGTGAGCTCTTATTCTGTGCCAGATATTGTGCTAGGCTCTGGGGCCTAGCAGAACACAGATGTTGTTTCTACTCTCTTGGATTTGTAATTTAGTCGGAAAGATGGATATGAATCAAATATTCACAGAAATGAAAGTTAAACTAAAGCAATGGAGAGCTATGAAAGCAGGTAATAGGAGGTTGTTACCTTGTATTAAGGTCAGTAAAGAGCTCTCTAAGTGTTATTTGCCCGTGGTCCAATGTAGACTACTGGTTTCAAGCCAGAGGAAAAGCAGCTTCTGATATCTGAGTACTGCCACTTTTCTCTTGGGGCAGTATTAAATCCCTGTGTTTGAAATACCTAGGATGGATTCTCATTTTCTGACAAGACTCTCAATGATGTACTGAGGAACTGAATGCACTGAAATTTGTTAGTTTGGGGTTTTCCCTGTGCAGACAAAATCCTAAGAAAAGGATCTGAAGGCAAGTAGAGGAGTGGAGAAGTAAGACAAGAAGATAAGTGAATAAAGAAGGGTGCCTTATCCACTCCACAATTCACAATAACCAAGACATGGAAACAACCTAAATGTCCACTGACGGATGAATGGCTAAAGATGTGGCCTATATATACAATGGAATACTACATAAAAACAATGAAATAATGCCATTTGCAGCAACGTGAATGGATGGAGATTATCATACTAAGTGAAGTAAGTCAGACAAAGAAAAACAAATACCATGTGATATCACTTATATGTGGAATTTAAAATATGACACAACTGGACTTATCTATGAAACAGAAACAGACTCACAGACATAGAGAACAGACTTGTGGTTGCCGAGGGGGAGGATGGTGGGGGAGCAATGGATTGGGAGTTTGGGATTAGCAGATGCAAACTATTATGCATAGAGTGGATAAACAATAAAGTTCTACTGTACAGCACAGGGAACTATATTCCATATCCTGTGATTAAATCATGATGGAAAAGAATATGAAAAAGAATGCATATATATGTATAACTGGATCACTTTACTGTACAGCAGAAATGAACACAAACTGTAAATCAACTATACTTCAGTAAAATAAAATTTTTTAAAAAAAGAGGGTGAATTATCAAGCAAATTACCACTGCAAGCAGCTGGTACTTACAGGGTTGAAAATGTACCTCAGATTTAATTTATGCAATGGAGACGGCGTTGGGGTATGTATCCACCAACTCCCAAAAGCCATCTGTTAAAGGCTGCTTCTGAGGGGTGTAATTCCCAGAATTTCTGGCCTGCTGTGCATATGGAAAGTGTGAGCTCTTGCAGCCAAGAAAGACTACAGGCAAGGAGACTCAGGCATGGGCATTTGGAAGTCAGGCTGATGGGCCCAGAAATGGTCAGTGTCAAAGGGATACGTGCAGGGCACTGACGATGTCTGCTACAGGTAAGTAAAAGTTAAATGGTAAGTGTGCAGAGGCATGAACAGTAAGTGAATACCGTTGTAGAAAATGTGTTTGAGGTTGTTTAGAGTTGGTTCAAAGACCATCACTAGAGATGCATAAGCAGCTCATCATTATATGCTGGGGTTCAGCAGCTAAATATGTTTGGATACCACTGTAATAATGTGTCCCAAGCCAACACGAGTTTATGTTGCTACCCTCAAACAGCCCTTGAGATTTCCAATCTGTGACCTTTGAAAATGTTCAGTTGGGTTACACGATATGTGTTGGTTTAATATCATTCTTCAATTTCATCTCTGACACTTCTCTCTTTCCCACGAAAGCCCTATATGCCGTTGTCACCAAATTACCTTCACTTCCTCCGTTTCCTGCCTTTGAATTTTCACAAACCATTCTACCTGTCTGGTGAACCCCCTACTCATTCTTCCAAACCCAACTCAAGCAGCAGCTCCTCTGTAAAGCTTTCCCTGACCCTCAGGATCAGCTAGGCTTGGGTTTACTACTCTACGTTTTATCATCGCAGCAGGTGGTTAAAAGCGAGAGAACTCTAAAACAGAAACTGTTCCCTTTTTACTCAGATAAAACCGACATAACATTAAACTACCCATTTTAAAGTGTACCATTCAGTGGCATTCAGTACATTTACAATGCTTTGCAATTGTAAATATCATCATCTCTATCTAGTTACAAAATATTTTCAACCCCCAAAAGGAACCCTGAATCAGTTAAGCAGTCACTCCCTTCAGCGGCTGCACTAAACTGCTTTCTATGCGTTTATCCTAGAAACTTCATAGAAGTAAAATTCTATCAATATTGTCACCGGCAAAGCTCATTAACAATTTTCAGGGAATAAAAACAGACTCTGGGTAATAAGGTAAAGTCTAACCTTTTTCTTCTTTTCCTTCGTGCTCCGTCTAGTTTCATTTGCTCACAGGGTGCCCCGTGCAGAGGTCTCGCCCCGAGCCCTTCGGACCACAGTTCCTAGGGCAAAATGGCTGTGCCCAACACCTCAGCTCAGAGGGCTGTGTACAGACGAGCCACGTGCAGGAGCTCTGCGCACGACACTACAACTCAAGATGGCAGCGGGAGGCTGAGGGAAGAGACGCCGCGCCCGCCATTCGGATCTGACGCACCGTGAGCAGCACAGCTGCACCTCCGCCAGACTCGCGAGAACTTCGCCAGACTCGCGAGAACTCCATCCGACTCGCGAGATCCCCGCCCCTACCCTCACCCCACTTCTCGCCTAAAGCAGCCCCGCCCACAGCCCTTCCAGGACAGAGAGTGCTCCAGAGTGTGAGCTCACACCTCTCCATTCTTTCATGAAGGAATAAAGCTTTCCTTTGCTTCTGAACCGAAGGAACTTCATCTTGGTCTTGTTCACTTGGCTCAAACGACACGGGGCAGGAGGACCCTTGTCAGGTCTTCTTTCCTTTCATGGCTGAAGACTGTTCCATTGTATGGATATACTACATTTGTTTTTGCATTCATCAGTTGATGGATATGTGGGTGGTTCCCACCTTCTGGCTGTTGTGACTAGTGCTGCCATGAACCTTAATGTACAAGTATTTGTTTTTTTGGAATACCTATTTTCAGTACTTTTGGGGATACACCTAGGAGTGGGGTTGCTGGGCCATATGGTCATTCTGTGTTTAACTTTTTGAGAAAGTGTCAAATGTTTTCCACAGTGGTTGCATCATGTTACATTTTTACCAGCAATGTAAGCACATTCCAATTTCTGGAACTGCCCAGTTTTGAATCTACGCTCTAATACTTACTAACTATAAGCCCTTGGGCAAGATACTCCCTGTGCCCAATTTCCATCATAAATAAAGGAGAATGGAATACTATCTACCTCATATGATTGTTTTGAGGATTAAATGTGTCACTAGGTGTAAAACACTTAAATAGTGCCTGGCCCAGGGGAAGGACTACGTGTCAGTTATTTTATTTATTGCTGTTATTGCACTTAAACATTTCAACATAAAAATGCAAAGCCTGTCTAGTTTTTCAGATTTTTATCTCCATTTCTTGGTACAGTACCTGGCAAACAGAATATAGTCAATAAACGTTTGGAGAATGAAATGGATGATAAAAGCTGAGGAACTTCTCAAAAATAGTGAATAAAAATATAAGCCATATTAAATATTAGAATATATAGCAACAAGTATTATGGTACTCATAATAATAGACACACAGCTGAATGTAATAAGTAGTCCATAATAAACCCTACTATCTGTAAGTTCTTTTTTTAATTTATTTATTTTAAAATGTATTTTTGGCTGCGTTGGGTCTTCATTGCTGCACGCTGCCTTTCTCTATTTGTGGTAAGCGGGGGCTACTCTTCATTGCGGTGCACGGGCTTCTCATTGCCGTGGCTTCTGTTGTTGCAGAGCACGGGCTCTAGGTGCACAGGCTTCAGTAGTTGTGGCTCGAGGGCTCTAGAGCGCAGGCTCAGTAGCTGTGGCATACGGGCTTAGTTGCTCCGTGGCACGTGGGATCTTCCCGGACCAGGGCTGGAACCTGTGTTCCCTGCATTGGCAGGCGGATTCTTAACCACTGCGCCACCAGGGAAGCCCTATCTATAAGTTCTTAAAACATGATGGCCATATAATAAATAGAGAACAGATTATCCAAAAGGTGTTGTATAATCATCTATACAAAAAGAGATGAAGAAGGTTATATTTGACACCTAATACCAAAGTAAATCCAAATGAATATAAATGTTTATATAAAAATTAAATTTAAAAATTATTTTTGCCTGTGGAAATAAAAGCATGGAATAAATTAAAAAATATCAATAAATTTGACTATTATAACAGAAAAAGGCTCTGTAATTCAAAACGAATAAAATGAAAAGATGAACAAACTGAGAAAAAATACTTGCCACAGGTATTACAGTGTTTATATCCTGAATATATGAAGAACTGTTGCAGGTCAATAAGTAAAACAGCATGGTAGTAATTAAGAAAGGGAAAAAATATAGGTGTGCAATAATTTCCAAGAAGAAAAATCAATGGCCAACACAAACAAACAAAAACCCATGAAAATGAAAAAGACTGAATTTTACTAGGAAATAAAGAGAAATTTTAAAATGAAGATGCCACTGTTACCTATCTAATAGATTTCAGAAACTGGTAAGCCTCAATAAATCATGTGGGCACACTGCAATGGGGACTTTCAAACGTTGCTGATGGCTGTGCAGATTGTTGCAAATTTTCTGGAAATTCTAGAATTTCTCTTAATGGAATCATATAGTATATTCTCTTTTATATCTGGCTTCTTATATTTTTTAATGTTTAATGTTTTTGAGATTTATCCATGTTATGGTATACAACAGTACTCCTTTCTTTTTAACTGCCAAGTAAACTTCCATTGTATGAATGTGCCACAAATTGTTTATTCATCAATTTGTTGATAGACATTTGGATTGTTTCCAGTTTGGGGCTATTAGGAACAAGGCTGTTATGAATATTCTTAAACATAGTATGGACATATGTTTTATTTCTTTTAGGTAAATACCTAAGAATGAAATTGCTAGATTGGACAATAAGTATATAATACACTTTATAAGAAACTACCAAACTATTTTCCAAAATATTTGACTAATTTACATTTCCACTAGCAAGGTATGAGAGCTGAAGTTGCTCTTTGCCTTCAGCAATACTTTGTATTGTCAGTCTTTTAATTTTTAGCAGCTCTAGTGGTTGTGGACTTGTTTTTTTAAAGCAAGAATATTTTGTGGGCATTACTGTGTTCTTCATATTGCCTCACATATTTGCACATGATGTCTGGTTGTTCCATTCTTAATAGGCTAAGGGTGATCGGCAAGTTCAGGTGGCAAAAGCCTGTTCTGTCCAAAGTTTCATCAGTTGGTTCATCTCCTAATGGTCTTTGAATGAATCAATTATTTCATCAGGGAATACAAAATGGTAATTCAAAAAAAATTCTGTCATTCTTTCCGTTTTTAACTAGAATTCTTTTATAGGCAACAACCTTCACATGTTGATCATGGCTATTGGTTTACCCTGAAATACAGTTTATACAGGAAACAGGAAAAATCCGTAAATCATTCTCTTAAACAGCCAATAAGTTAAATACTCAATAATTTTTTGAAGAGTTTCTATTGCCTTGGAAAAGCTTTGTTAAGTGAACAAAACAAGAACAAAAATATAGTTAGCAAGAGCATTGTTTGTCTCTGTTTTGTGGGATTATGGATAGTTTTTACTGAAACTACATTTTGCTATATTTTCCAACTTTCTACAATGAGGATGCAATACTTAACAAAATTTGTGCCGAAAAAAAGTCGTAAATTTGCTGACCTAATCAATGGATAGCTGGATTAATTCTTTTTTAGATTTCTCATTTTCACAGTTATTTGCAGATATCTACTGTACACATTGTAAAGGAGGATAGAAGACATTAGACAGAGAGAAGGTGGAGTTTCAATTGAGCCAGCTTTTGAGTCTCTCAGATCTGATACACTTTCTTTCTTTAGGCCCTAACATCTTTTATGAAGATGTGAAACAGAATGGCCTAGACTAGGAATAAAACTACTGGCAAGAAGAAAATATTGGGGATTGCTACCAAAAAGTCCTAAAATAAAAACTTGACAAAAAATCCAGCAGGTAAAAGGCCTTATGCTCCTCTTTCTACTTGCTGATAAATAATGATATTTAGAGATATCATATTAACTCTGATCTCTCTAATGTTTTCACAACTTGTGCTGATGTTCAGGTGCTTGTGACATGTCAAAATCCTATCTTTTCACATGCTGAATCAATCAACGTGCTCCAAATAGTGCCATTTACCAATGTGTGCCTTGTAAGTGTTCGAACCTTTTCACCAAGATGAATATCATTTTATAAAAAACCAACTCAGCTAGGAATTTTGATGTAAGAACAATGCTGATTAGGAAATATGGCCTCCTTTGATTCAGGCATCCAGGTTTGCCCTGGAGCCACAGCTTATTTACGGGAAGCTGAATTCTTGCATTTTCATCTTCAGCATCGGATTGCCAGAATCTCAGCCTAGCATACAAAAACACCTGAACTCACACTCCCCCCACCCCCGACAGGCTATCTGTTCTTCTTTAGTGCAGTTTTCGTTTCCCTTTAGAGACATTCTCTTTGGCCCTTTCAGCACTTTTAGACTGAAAAATGCCTCAAAGCCTAAAATGATGTTTATTGAGATTGATAGTCTATGGGAATCAGGCTTTCCTGTTGGTTTGACTGAGTCAAGTACCTCCTCTTCTGTGACTGTCACCACGCACAATTACATGGTCAGAGATGTTTCATGCTGTTCACCAGTGTGGTGATCCCAGAAGTGAGGACCATGAAAGGACTTCTTGAATTAGATAGACAAAGATATCAATATTTCTGAATAGCTACTATATCCTCGACTTTACTTACTATTTGGCCATTTGTTTTCTCCCAGCATCTCTCTCTCTCTCTTCTACCACTGAAAGCATCTAGTTTTCCACTGAGGAATCAACGCTCCATATTTGTAGCCATGACGTTTAGGTAGGATTGACTTTACCCTTCTGGGCATGGGCTCCCATCACTTTCAAATAAATGTATTTCTTTCTTCCGACTACAGTGATTGATTTGGGAATGGGCATGTAAATAAAAGACACCAATTCTAGGTACTGAAGAAAGAAGCTGTCTCCCTCTTCCACAGAAATCACCAGAAGAGAAAACTTACCTTTAAGTAGAGAGTGTGGTACAAGGCTGTGTGGCCTGGAACTTCTGCAGCCATTGTTTCATGATGAGGTGAGTCATTCTGGGGACAAAGCCAACACAAAGGAGGGCTGAGACACAGAGCTACATCCCTCATGATCCCATGAACTCTGGACCAAACAGTAGCTGGAGCGCCAAAACTCCTCCAGACTTTTTAAGCTAAGTGAGCGATTAAATATGCCTGTTTTTCTTAAGCTAAGTTGGATTGAGTTTCCTGTTGTTTGTGACCCAAGATTCCTAGCCAGTATATTGTCTATAATTTACCATATTTCCCTCACCATATGTTTGCGAGGTAAGTATTATGGTACCCATTTTACAGCTGAAGATAGCAACTCTCAGAGAGAGAATCCCAGTGATGGTACAGCTAGGAGGTGAACTTAAGTTGTCTAAAGCCCATATTATTAACCTCTATGCCAACATTTCTCAAAGTGTGGTCTGAGAACTTCAGAAGGGGATGCCCAAGACTCTTTCTAGAGATTTATAAAGTCAAAACTACTTTTATTATAATACTAAGATACTATTTGTCTTTTCTACAACGATTATCTTATGAGAACACAGTGGAGTTTTCCAGGGGCTTCATGACTTGTGATGATGTCATTTCCCTGGTGGCAAATAGAATATGTGCTTCTGTGTTCTAGTGTTTTCTAGAATTTTCTACTGCAGGCTCTTTGGGTTTCTCAATATTAGAGTATAAAGAGGTCTTGAGATTAAAAAGTTTGAGAATCAGTGCTCCAAGCTCCAAGTAGGATTCAAAATGCTCAAAGCATTTACAGTGATACATTTTATCTAGCACAAATCATTTTTATCACTATTTTACATAAATCAGATATCACCTTATTACCATCTGATGAAAAATGGAGTGAGTGTTCCATTAGATTTTAGTGAGAATTTATAATTTTTCTTTGTATTTAATTATACATTTTTTCTTGGGAAATTCTAGATTTTGTGAATTTTAGAGAATTGAGGGCCCCTTCTGAGCTTCTTCTCAGGCTCTAAATTTAAACTGCCTTCATGACTGAAATAAAAATTTCCCCAAATCAATGTTTTCAAACAGAGGTGTATCAAAGTGGGTGCATTAAGCCTGGGTATAGGCAATAAAGGGGTGGATTTTCTGTAGAGGATTTTAAAACAATAGTAAAAAAAAAGTAAAAAAATAAAAATAAAACAATAGTAAAATCAATGAAAAGTCTGTCTACTTTTTATTAGAAATACGCTCTGACAATCCTAAACCATGTCAGTAATAAAATACTCCTCTGATCACTACTTCAAAATAAAAGATACTTGGACCTCAATTGATATCCTAGAGTTTGGTATCAGAACTCCTGAATTCCATCCCACCGTGATCCCCCTGACTTGGATATGAAATCACTTCCTTCAGTTCTTCCCTTATAAACTCAAAATAATGATTAAAAAATACTCAATACTTGTATAGCATCTCTACCTCAACTCAGGACCTTCTCTGTTCCTCAGGGTCCACCCTCCTCTGATGGCCTCAAGACACCCTTTATATGCTTACTCCCTGTAACCAAAAATCCAGTGGGATCTCCAGATCACAAGATGCTCAGAATTGAAATCAATGTCAAGTTTACAGGTGCAAATTGCAGAGAATCTTCTAGCGTATTGCCTTTACCCGCTCTCCCATCTCAGCTCACACTCTCTCCCCCCTCCCTCAGTTCACTGTGAGCACCTTGGCCTTCTTTTGGTTTTTCTGTGCACTCTGCTCTCCCACCTCAGGACTTTACATATGCTGTTCCTTTGGTTTAGATTGTTCTTCCCCTGACCCACCATCTGGCTGGCTTCTTCTCAGCCTCCAGGTTTCAGCTTACATATCCCTTCCTCAGAGGCCCACCCTGTCCAACCCTTCAGAAGGCTGACTCCCCTGTTATTCTTTCATCATCTCCTTTACTCCTCCTTCATAGCACTTACCGACGTTTGTACATGTACTTCGTTTTTGTCTCTCTCCCCCACTAAACTGTGAACTCCTAAGGGTGGTCACCATGTCCATTTTATTCTTCATTCTCCCAACTACATAAGCGCAGCCCCTGGCACATGGTAGATGCTTAATACATATATGGGAATGAATCAGTAAATGAGTGAATGAATCCTCCTTTCTCCAAAGAGGACAAAACTCCACCCAAAACCTAATGAGGAAAAGGCATGTTATTGTTTTCAAAAATAAGACTGCTCTTGGGTCTCTAAAAACATTAGAGAAATTAGCAATTTAGCCCAATTCCACCAAAGAATAATTGACTGAAAAGAAATCAATCTTATATTGGCTCCTTTGGCAAGGTAGACGTAAGAGTCCATGCTATGGATTCTATTTCTAGAATCCAGGAAAAACTAAGGGTGAAAGATAAAAATATTGGTTACAACTGGGTGGCTGGAAATGGTCTAAATCTTGATCTGGATAGTGATTACATGGGAGTAGACATATATAAATAATCAACAAACTGTACACATATTGCTGTGAGCATTTTTTATATCAATTAAAAAATATATTCTTTAGCTAACTTGACAAAAGAAGATTTGAACAAAATTGTTGACCAGACTAAATGGATGCTATAGCTTCTAATAGTATCAAGAAGCAAATTGCTTTATCAAACTTGAACTAAAACCCATGTCATCAGTAACATTCCTGGTAGGAAGGTATCAGTACATGCATCCCATAATTTAGATACACACCCTTTGGGAAAAAATATATGAATACCTTTTTAAGAACGTTACAGAGTCAAACCAATACACAGTAACCAAAAAGGACTCTGCTCTGAGATAATTTAGTGTTCACTCTTTAAATCATTTTCTTTGTCAAAGAGCATAAGTGGATGCCATAACTTTGAGCTTGTATCATTTCCAAAAGAAACAATGCAATTCACTGGCATACTCAGTTGCTTCCAAAAGATGCTCCCCTTTGATAGGCAGGTGGCTAATAAATTGATCTTTTTACATGGAAATTATGTTGCATTTAATTTTTCTCAGGGCCAAAACTATAAATAGAAAACAGGTCATTGTATCATGACAATAAATTATTATTATTTATGCACAATGAAGATGAGAGAGTGACTTGCCTTCATAAATTACCTTTTCTCCATGATTTATTGAATTCTTTCCGATCCATGAATAATGAGCCCCCTAATTTCCTACAAAGAATTGGAGAAATGAAGAAAAAGCGAGGGTGGGAGGAACCTGGAGAAAAGTTATTGAATTAAGAATTCACATTTTTACATAGCAAGCATATGAAGAATGTTCCATGGCGGTCTACATGAAATTGATGCTGCATAATTTGAAAGATAGCAGCCTGATGCCTCTTTATTCCCCTTGATGAGTGCAAAGGCTGCTATTTTAACAATGGCACTGAGTACTTTGTTGAGATGGCTTGTTCCATGAAAAAAGCCTCCTTTAAGAAGTGCTTACGTTAATAACATGTGCCATCCAGGTATCTTTCATACAAAACCAGAAAAAAGCCTGTTTTGCCTATACAAGCACTATTTGTTTGCTCCCGACTTTAAAATAAGCATTTAGAAATGGTGTTTTCATTAAAATCATGATACTCTCAAACAAAATTGGATTCTACTCTGTGAAATGCAACATTCAACAATATTAAAAGAGAGTCTGTGATTAAGAATAGTCAACAGGGCTTCCTTGGTGGCGCAGTGGTTGAGAGTCCGCCTGCCGATGCAGGGGACACGGGTTCGTGCCCCGGTCCGGGAAGGTCCGGGAAGATCCCACATGCCGCAGAGCAGCTGGGCCCGTGAGCCATGGCTGATGAGCCTGCGCGTCCAGAGCCTGTGCTCCGCAACGGGAGAGGCCACGACAGTGAGAGGCCCGCGTACCGCAAAAAAAAAAAAAAAAATAGTCAACAAGTTTATCATTTGATTTTATGGGGAGAAGAAAGAAATGTTGACCATTTTTCTTAAAATATGTACTAATAAATTTAATAAATTTATTAAAATGTGAGGTGCTAGAGTCATCCTTTGTCTCCTCTAGGGAACCAGAAATATGGAAGATAAGCATTTATAGAAGAGAAATGAGTAACACTACTATAAAGTAATCTCATTTATGATGTCAATAAATTCTCATAGTGTCATGATCATTTCTAATTTATAGAAGAGCTGCAGTGTAATAAAATACAAAACAAAAATGAAGTCTCTTTCACTTTAAAAGTACTACTGGATCCATAATAGACAAAATTTTATTTTTTTTCTCCAACAAAAGGAAAACAATAAATGCAGTGAAGCCAAGATGAGACCCTTGTTTAATTAGAAAAGATGATTTTTTTGCTCTCATACAGTAAGATTTCCTTATTTCAGACTCTACTGACTTGTCATTCATCATCATTTGGGTAAATGCTCAGTTAAAGTTCTCCCTTGTGGCTTTAGATTTAGAGCAGCATCTGATTAGCAGACCCTGATTCACACTCTCACAACTTCCCATTAAAATACATGTAAAGATTTGGAGCGGGCTTCCCTGGTGGCGCAGTGGTTGAGAGTCCGCCTGCCAATGCAGGGGACACGGGTTCGTGCGCCGGTCCGGGAAGATCCCACATGCCGTGGAGTAGCTGGGCCCGTGAGCCATGGCCGCTGAGCCTGCGCGTTCGGAGCCTGTGCTCCGCAGCGGGAGAGGCCACAACAGTGAGAGAGAGGCCTGCGTACCGAAAAAAAAAAAAAAAGATTTGGAGCGAGGTGAAAATCAGAGTAATAATCCAAAGTAGGTCTGATGATCAATCTAGACCAATATATTGTATACATTTCCACTTAATATAATGACTGTTACTAGGAAGTAGATCTTTATCTGTCTGACATCTCCGAAATACCAGATTAGACTTACTAGTAAACTATGTGCCCCCTACCCTACGGGTGTGCTTTTTCTTTTTTTTAAGCAGTCATATTGGTGTTGTTTTCTTTCCTTTCATCCTTGATCCCTTCCTTCTCAAGTAAGATCTCTCTCTTTTACATCTACTAAGAGTCCACAGCTCCCAGAAATCAAATGGACAGGAAGTTGAGAAAAATGACAATAGACGTAATAGGAAATGTCCCTGCTACTAGCTGGGAATTGCCATTTTTTATTTATTCATCAAACACTAGGTAGTGGTAACAGGATAAGATTATATCAGGCCAACAGAGATGTGCTTGATGAATCCATGCAAAGACATTGAGAATGGAGATGAGGGTTGTAAACATGAGTTAATTTTCCAAGGTTATATCTTAGTCCTTTTTGGAGGCAGTTTTCCCCAAAATAAAGAGCCTCTTTTAAGACTCTCATAAGTTAATAATATATACAACCAAGAGGACAAAGTATGGATTCATTGGCAATCCTCTATAAACAAACAAGAGATCAGTGGACTCTGTCATTCCTCTAAATGAATAAGTGGGGAAAAAAAGACCCAGTAGGAATCTATGAAAAAGAAATGGCAGAGGGCTTCCCTGGTGGCGCAGTGGTTGAGAGTCCGCCTGCCAATGCAGGGGACACGGGTTCGTGCCCCGGTCCGGGAAGATCCCACATGCCATGGAGCGACTGGGCCCGTGAGCCATGGCTGCTGAGCCTGCGCGTCCGGAGCCTGTGCTCTGCAACGGGAGAGGCCACAACAGTGAGAGGCCCGCGTAACACACACACACACACACACACACACACAAAAAAAAAAGAAATGGCAGAAAAGGGAATGGAATCATTACCCTGAAGATTCAGAAGAACTAGCCTCTGAAAATGATTTACCACAAAAACAGGAAAATATAAGAAAATATATAGAAAATATAAGAAAATATAAGAAAACTCCCTGTTGCCGCTGCACAAATGTCTACTGTCCCCAAAGCACAAAAGAGTGACAGAACATTTATGGAAGCTTTCTTAGGAAAGATTGTGGAGAATATATATATATTTTTAAATCACACACCATTCAGGAAAAAAACAAAACAAAACAGGATGAATCCCCATTCACTAGGCATTTCTAATCTCAGCAGATTCCCATTTTGATTGCACAGCTGCGGGGAGGTCTTCTGCCTTCACCTTTCCTCTAAATAGTGCTTTGTTCTGTTACCACTCATCTCTACTCATCCCCCAGCACACTCCAGATCCAATTTCTTTCTTCCCTTGGTTATGCAGAATAGCTTCCCTTTCCCTTGTGAAAACTGGACTCAAACTCTAAACCTAGATCCCAAAGACCTGCAATTGGTTTCGTCAAAACTTCTTCCAATGTTGGGTCTCTCTCTACAAAGATTATGTACCACAAGCTAAGGAGATAAAAAATGTCTTTGAATGTTAAGCTCTTTTTATAATCACATTCTACCGCCTTACACTTTCTTTGTTAAGAAGCTTGAACCTGTCAACCTGTGATTAACACCTATCCATTATGCTTCCCTTAGGTCCCAAAGAAAGAAGAGTGAGTCTCTACCTCAATAATTAGAGTCCCCACTGATATAACAGTTAATGTTCTTTTGGTTGCATTTAAATTAATGTTTCTGGGTAGTTTAGGCAAAGACTGATTTATCCAAGAAAATTAAAACAAGACTTCGTAAGGACCTTGGCAGTAGAGGCTCTGGTTCTTTCCTCTGGAATGGTGCCATAAAATGATAGCAGACTCAACCCTCTGAGTCTCTGCTCATGGGTCAAAAAATCTCAGAAGAAATAAGCTGATTGGCTAAAGTCGGTTCACAGGCCCTTCCATAGACCAATCACAGTGGAGCAGGAGGAGGGTGGTTGTCTGTTACTGGAACAATGTGCTGGATGAGAGCAGTACTGCAGAGCTACTGGCACATCTTTCCCTCCTGGCTTTTCTGCAATTGTCCCCCGTTTGTTTCTCCACATCATCAGTGTCTCCCTTTCACTTGGTTCCTTCTTTATGTCTTCAAACAAGCACAGATATCTCCCAGCTTGAAAGAAAAATTTAACTTTATAACCTTCACTTCTCACCTAATTTTTTTTCCTTCCTTTCATAGAATTTTCTAGTAAACCACCTCTTCAGGTTCCCAGGCAACTGACTTACTCTGTAAAGAGACCTTGCAAATACTATTCCTCTTTACCTTCTTTGCTATCTCAAACTCTACCTTTACCGGAATGCCTTGCCCAACACCTGCTCCCTCCCTACCTTCCTGAACCAAAACTTCTAAAACACATTTGGTTTTAGCAAATATTATTGCATACAGTAAATGCTGTTATTTGGATTTTATTGATCCTGTAGTTTGCCTTTAGTTTGCTTATTTGCTTTTGTTTTATAGTTATCTAAGAGCAATAAGGAGTTTATAACATGCTTTTATGTTTGTACATATTTAAAGAGCATTATGGTAAAAATAATTCAAGGCAACCCTGCAAGTCTGAGAGAACACTTTTCTCTAAAAGAGGTCTTAAGTTGCAGGAAGTTTAGGTCAATTTATCATTTAATCACATATTTCTTGGAAGCATATTTAACCTCTTTAGTGATGTGCCCCACAAAAGTACTATAAATTCTTCAAAGGTAGTGACAATGAGGTTAGTTTTTTCTGTGTGTATCTACCTCCAAATATCTATTAGTTTCTCAAAACTGTCTTTTATTGGGAGAACATGGAAGCTTTGATTTCAAAGAGTTGTTATAAAATTCTTTTATAGATAAGAACTATCTTTTATGGAGTGCTGACTTTTATTAAGTGCTAGGAATTCTGCTAGAGTATCTAAATCCTCAAAGATAGAATATCTCATTCCTCAATGCAAATTTACAGACTGTAATCTAATTAATACACTCATTTTACAGATGAGAAAACTGGGGCTCAGAAAGATTAAATAAATTGCCTAAGATCATATACCTAGTAAATACTAGAGCTGGGATTGCATAAGAAAAATGATTGTTTTGAGAACTAAGAACAGTATAATTTTCACGATAATTTAAAGCTCTTTTTATTTTGTAAGATATTTATATTTAATTCAGTCCTTAGTCTGTAAAAATATTGATAGTTTCTTTTTCTCACTGAATACTTTTAAAATGGTATCGTTTGTCAGTATTTATATAGTCAGTCCCCTTAATACGTTTGTAATATCACTATAAGCATTAAGAAATTTATACTCATTTAGTGTAACAGCTTTGTTTAATTTCACTTTGTGCTTGATAAGAGGATATTTTAATGTTTCAGGCTATGTTTTGTAATACAGGAAATGCCATACTAACACATCATTAACAGCACATTTCTGCCCACTGACTTTCCATCCAGAACAAGGAAATATGTGTTGTGGTGATTACTCTACAGAGAGAATCAATGTCACTAATGTTTCAACCAGTGAGTAGCTTTATAAAACACACTATAAACAAAAGCTTAGCATAAATGGAACAGGCATGTTTCAGCTCCATTTTGGCCTGATAATTGTTGCATTTATCAATTTTCAGGCAATTATACATTATAAGACACCATTTCCAGGACTTTAACTCTTAACGACTTTGTTTCACATTCCTGCCGTCCTGGATTAGCTAATCGGAAGAAGAGGGGGCTGTGTGGTTAGTGTGCATTAACGCAGAGCTTGGTCATGAGCGGGTTTCCACCCCCTACGGCTATGTTCAGCATGTGGTCAGAACCACTCTGCCCCATCAGATATGCCACTCTTGCTAATTTTTAAAGAAAATGTCTAAGAGTTAAAGGGGTCCCGATTTTAAAGAACAAACATTTAAAGAGCAGGGAATGACTTTCCATGTTGTGAGGGAAAAAAATCCAATTTTAAAAACTGAAGTATAGTTGATGTACAATATTATATGAGTTTCAGAAAATCCAAAATTTTTAACATGGTCTAAAAGTTCCTACTTGCTCTAGACTAGCCTCGGCAGCACCATTTGCCTCTCTTTGACCACTTGGGGAAAGAATGCGGTTTACTCTACCTGGGGCTCTCTACCATTCTCCTGCCGGCCACCCATTATCCCTCCTCATTCCTCAAATCTCACCTGACGTGTTACTCCCTCAGAGAAGCCAACTAACTCAGTACCTCCATCATAGAGTCTCATTGCAAAATGAAATCATATTTGGTAGCGCTTATGACTAGAATTAGATATTTTATTTATTTGGAGAGCAGGCACTTGTCTGTCTGGCAGACAAAACAAGAGATGTTCTCTCAAGTCTACCTGGAAAGAGGGGAGAGAAGGAGAGGGGGAGAGAGAGACAGACAGAGAGATACAGGGAGAGAGAGAAAAAGGGAGGGGAGAGAAGAACTATATAGTCGTGCAGGGAGAAGCAAAGACTGATGATGTAGCCCCAGAGAGAGAGAGAGAGAGAGAGAGAGAGAGAGAGAGCAAGCATAGGTGCCAGAGTCCATAAAAACCGCCCAGTTTTGTGTTTAGTCCAACCACATTTTCTGCTTATGGCAGAGGCTGTTAGTGCTCACCAGTATCTACGTTCTCCTCTTATTCCTGGTCACACAGTCAGGCTACTTTTCCCAGACTCCCCTGCACTTGAGTCTTACCATGGGACTAAGTCTCAGCCAATGGAATATGGACAAAAAGGATGTACACCACTTCCAGACATGGTTTCCCAATTCTCCCCTGGGCCTTTCCAGTCTCTCTCTTTCTTTGCTCATTGACTGGCCCACTAACAGGATCCAGCAGAGGATTCAGGACCCAGTAGAGCCATTAACTAGAAGGAGCCCACATTCATTTTTTTTTTTTTTTAGAAATTTATTTATTTCTTTATTTTTTGATGTGGACTTTTTTTTTAAAGTCTTTATTGAATTTGTTCAATATTGTTTCTGTTTTATGTTTTGGTTTTTCAGCCCTGAGGCATGTGGGATCTTAGCTCCCTGATCAAGGATCAAACCCACACCCTCTGCATTGGAAGGCGAAGTCTTAACCACTGGACCGCCAGGGAAATCCCGGAGCCCACATTCTTGAATCACTTTGTGGAAGGCCATCCAGCGAAGCCCCATTTGGCTTGTTTCTTGGTAAGAAACAAACCTTTCCTCTGTTAGGCCATTGAGGGTTTCGTGTTCACCTTAGCAGCTAACTTTAACATCCATGAAACGTGTCACTATTTTCATATAAAATACCTTTCTTTGGCTTATATTAATTTGAAGCATATTTCAATTATTTACTACCAAAATAGCCTTGACCAAGATAGCTACTAAAAATGGGTTAAACCTTTGTGATTTACAGCACTGATTTAGAAGAAACTTAAAATTAAACAAATGAAAAATACATATACAGTTGGTCCACCGTATCATGGGTTCTGCATCTGCAGATTCAACCAAATTTGGATCAAAAATATTTGGAAAAAGTTTCCAGAAAGTTTCAAAAAGTAAAGCTTAAATTTGTCACACACCAGCAACTATTTACATAGCATTTACATTGTATTAGGTATTATAAGTAATCTAGAGATGATTTAAAGTATATGGGAGGATATGGGATTTCCCTGGTCACGCAGTGGTTAAGACTCCGTGCTCCCAATGCAGGGGGCCTGGGTTCGATCCCTGGTCTGGGAACTAGATCTCACATGCATGCCGCAACGAACAGTTCACATGCCACAACTAAGGAGCCCGACCTGCTGCAACTAAGACCCGGAGCAACCAAAGAGACCCAGCACAACCAAATAAAATAAATAAATAATTTTTTAAAAGTATATGGGAGGTTATGGGTAGGTTATATGCAAATATTATGCCATTTTGTATAAGGGACTTTTGCATCCATGGATTTTGGTATCCGTGGGAGTACTAGAACCAATGTATATCTATATCTAGAGAAGAGAGAAATACTGGGTTGGCCAAAAAGTTCCTTCAGGTTTTCCCATAACACCTTATGGAAAACTCCGAACGAACTTTTTGGCCAGCACAATATATACCTATTGAGCGTTATTATGGGAAGGGCAAGATTTAAAACCAGGGATACTCACTCATCAAGAGTCAAATGTAAAATCTATTAACACCGTAACCAAAAGAAGTAAAAAAAGGCAACCTAGGGCTTCCCTGGTGGCTGAGTGGTGGGGAGTCTGCCTGCTGATGCAGGGGATACGGGTTTGTGCCCCGGTGCAGGAAGATCCCACGTGCCGCGGAGCGGCTAGGCCCGTGAGCCATGGCCGCTGAGCCTGCGCATCCGGAGCCTGCGCTACGCAACGGGAGAGGCCACAACAGTGAGAGGCCCGCGTACGGCAAAAAAAAAAAAAAAAAAGGCAACCTAGATGACCAATAAAATGGTCTGCGAATATTTATTGAGATTTTAGTTCAAATACACAGCCAGGTTGAGAACCACTGATCGAAACATTGGCACCAAACATCGAAAGCACACCAAAACACTGGCAGAATTTACTTCTGTGGGGCAGGGGACGGTGCCTGGTGAGGAGGAATGTTTAACCAACTTCTATCACTATATAGTTCTGCACTGATGTCACAAAAAGCATGTTTTTTACGTTAAATTTTTTGCTTAGGTGATATATGCACATGGTACAAATCTCAAAAGATATAACAGGGTTTGTAATGAGAAATGAGACTCTCCTGTCTGTAGGGGACCCACTTGCTGACCTGGACCTCCGAGGAAACCACTGTTAGCAGCATTCTGTGTATCTTTTCAGACTTAAGCTGTTATGTACGTATATGCATACATATATAACAATATTATTTTCGTATGTTACATATATTTATATATTTATTTTATTGTTTCTAGATTTTCTGATGGTGGCCATATTTTATATGTTTATTTCCACATATACAGAAAAGATGGTTAATTTTGGAAAAAAGGAAAGAAAACAGAAAAGAAAATTATGTGTTGAATTGTAAATCATTCTAATTAATCTAGCCTGAGTAGTATAGGATTTATAGATCACAGTGGCTCTCTTAGCCTGAATTCATTCAATTTTGATATATTCCCAACTTAACTTCAACTTTCAAGATATCGATTACAGAGACCTTTTCTGTTCTTGACGCCGCTGCCTCTCCCTTACCTCCTCCCAAGCATCGTCTGCGCCCCCAAACCACGCCATTACGCTGTGCGTGTGCATGTGCGCGTGTGTCCGCGTGCGCACGCGCAGAAGTAGTTTATGTGGGAAGTGACCCCAGGGAGCGGGAGTGAGAGCCCAGGAGTGACACGGAGAAGTTGGAACAGTGTAAAGCCGCTGCTGCTGGTGACCATTGCAGGGTCTGGTGGGACCTTCAGAAGAGCTTTCTGAAATGCCTTCCATCACCGTCTGTTATGGGGGACAAAGGAGGATGTATTTCTCCCGAGGCATCCGTTGCTCATTGTGTACCATTCACTTTTGGATTTGCTTCTTAATGGTCCCGAGGCAAAACTGTCTGGTTGCACAGATGTTAATTATTCGAGACTACTCTTAATTAGTTGTGTGAGTTATTCATTCTGGAACCGTGACAGAAAGCCTCAGCCGCTTTGGTCTCTGAAGACACAATCCCAGGAGCTTTCCAGGAGCTTGGTTTGCTGCCACTCCCCCGTGTCTCTCTTCCTTCTTGAGCCAGAACATTTCGGTTTAGACAATCTCACAGAGGCCACCCCCCATGGGGACCTTTACAATTAAATGTTAAGGATGTACATGGTTTTTAAAAGCCCCTTGCACATACGAGCTAAAAGCTTCAGTGTCACTGCCCAGTGAAATTATTCAGCTTGTAATCAAGTGACATTGTGGAGGACCTGGTGGGCTCTGTGAGCTGACCATTCATTTTCCTTTGACTTGTAATTTCCCTTGCTCTGGTGATTTGTGCATTGCGCTGCACAGTGTATTAAGCACGTTAGCTGCCTTCAAGACCATCTAAATAATTAAAGCTCTATTGAGGAGAGCGTGGTACAGATTAGTTCATTACAGCCTCCTACAAGCGCAAAACTGGGAGGCAGGATCTGTTCCTCATGGACAGAAGGCATCACCTCGATGGTCATTTTGAAAGAGTTTACTGGAAGACATTACTGGTCTGTCCATCTGGGACCTCACTTTTTTTTTTTTTAACAGAACAATTGGTAGCAAAAAAGCTCCCTTCACAATGAAGACCAGCTCCAGGCAGGAGGAAAAGAAGCGCTTCAGGCAATAAAATATATGCAAGAGGAAAATGACTTCCACTAGATTTATACCGGGAGGGGAAATAGACCAATGCTCATTTTAAAGAAATTCAGACCCAGCATTCTTTTTATGAGTCTCTACACAAGAGTTTGGTTGGCAGGGAGAAGAGGAAAGTATGACGTGTTATAATCACAATTTAAACTCGGCTTTGCAAAATAAAGTGGATTGTTAAAAACAATGAAGTAGTTCTATATATACCACCATGGAAAGATACCCAGAATATGATAAAAGAACAAACAAGAAACAGAGTAATAGCCATAATATAATCCCATCTGTGTAAAATCAAATTATTAAAAACTTTATATAGCGTGTACGTATGTTTATGAATGTATCAAATAATACCTGCAGGGTAACACAACCAGTTATTTTGGTGTCTCCTCTGGGAGAAGCAATTGCTGTTAGGAAAGGGGAGGGTTAGCTTTTATTTGTTACATTACAGCACAAATTTCAAAGTAAATTGGAGAATACATTTTTTAAAATTAGCTGAAGAATTTTATTATTGCAAAAATTCAGTCGTGACAGAGTCCTAAAACATTTTACAGCAAAGGAATTATAGAGAAAATTGATTTTGATTTCATAATTTTGAAAGAATCTTAAAAAGATGAAGCTCTTTAGTAGCAAGAATATTAAACTGCAGATTTGAAGAAAAGTTTATTTTTTCTGAAATCTAGTTTATTTTCCCCACCTCTCTCAGAAATATTCCTCTTACATCAAAAGCAGGGCAGTGATTTAGAAGGAAGCGTGCATGGGGTTTGGAGTCAAAGAGAACTATCCTCAAATCCTGCCTCCCTTACTTATTAACTTTGTGACTCAGAGCGGCATAGTCTTACTAAGCTTCTGTTTTCTCACCTGTAAAATGGGGGAAATAGCAAAACTGGATCATTGTAAAACTTAAGATAATGTTTATAACAGGCTTAACCTATTGGCTGGTATAAAATAAGCATGCAATAAATGTTAGCTCTTTGTAGGTTTTGTAGAATATATTACCCTTCAACATAGCCCATATAGCAGTACCTTCCTTGGGAGGTTTATATAGCCCAGCCCTGTTCAATTCAAGAGTGGACAAATGACTTGCTGGTGAAGAAGAACTATCTATCTAACAGGTAGAACTATCACTTCCAAGAAGATGCATTAAGAGTCAGTTCATGATTTACAGTGTTGTCTTTTGTCTCTCCAATGGCACCAGGCATGTTTCAGAGAGGGGCTGTGCCAAAAGCCTGAATCTGGGAGTGGAAGCCAACATGGAACATGCTGCCAATCCACAACAGCCATGATGTCTAGCATGAGTGAGAAATCCACTTCAATGGGGTAAGTCACTGAGATTTCAGATTGCTTGTTACCGCAACTCAACCTAGCCTACCTGACTGATACATACACCTTCCCTTTTGGCTGAAAATTCTTGGGCAGGTTTTTTTGTTATTAGCAGTTAGATTTCTCAGCTGTAAATATTAGATCTCTGTCTACTTAGTTTAAGCAGAGATGTAGTTCGGTGAAGGATGTTAGGTAGCGCACTGCATCTCTGGATGGCCCAGTAATAAAGCTGGGTCTACTCAGCCAGGAACAACGACCAGGCTAGTTTGCATGTCCTCTTCAGTGGAGACAACACGGCTGATGGCCCCGGAAAGGGGCTTTGTAATTGGCACTGCCTGTGTTTGACCCTGATCTGAATCCTTTGACTGGACCCTCTATCATTCCTGCTTCTAGTAGCTGGAAGTATCTACCACCATCACACCAGAATAGAGGCTATCAGGTATCGGCATCCAGTTGGCAGAGCTTACATCACGTGCCTGTGTTTAGATACAAGGGAGGCTGAGAAAGTGTATGTCTGGCTTCTTCTACTTTGGGGAGATGCAAATTCATAAAGTAGAACATTCCTCAAACACAGGAAAAGTGTTCAAACATGAGGAGTGGCAAAAAGCAATTGACGAATATCCACAGCAAGGCTCTATTCAGAAAAGTACAGTTTGCTGTGATATAGACCTGTGTGCTCCAAGACAGCAGCCAATGGCCACCTGTGGCTACTTAAATTTAGTTTAAATTAAGTGTAATTAAAAATTCAGTTCCTCCATCTCGCGAACACATTTCACAGGGTCCATTGCCACGTGTGGTAGGCGGCTAATGCACTGGACATTGTAGTTACTCAACACTTCCATTATTGCGAAAAGTGCTTTCGGACAGCACTGATACAGAGAAGTGAGCCTGGTGGTGTTCTGAATTAATCAGCACCAGAAAGAGATGGCTGTGTGGTGTGGTGGAGCACAGCGCTGTGGAGTGTCCACAGGCTCCGTTTTCCAGTGACAGCACCACACCTTTGTGACATTAGGCAGATCTTTTAGTCTTTTCAGGACTTGATTTTCACATCTGTCAAACAAGGGCATGGTAATTGTCATGGAGTAAGTCTCCTCAGGCAGCCCCCCACCCCCCTCCAGTAATTGGCCTCCTGCTGCCACTTGTATTGAGTAGATTCCTGGATCACAGAGCATGTAGTGATGAGGAAAGGGGCAAGGGGTGGATTTCCACTCTACAGATGAACCCTTGAGGATTGTAACCTTAGCTCCTTTTCTGTTTTGGTGGGTACCTTCTTGTCCCATATCCCCTGCAGATCTGGATTCACCACGATTTTGGCTAAGTGTAGGGAATTTCCAGGCTAGCGCTTCAGTGTGGACAAAGATATCAACCACAATCCCATGTGGTACAGGGAACAGTTTCAGGGCTCAGCGTTGAGCTTCTGTTTCACTCTTATTGAAAAACTTGTGCCTCCAGCCTCCAGCTCTACTCTTCCTTGCTGATTCACCTGACCTTCTGCCCAAGGCTAAGGTCCTCTCTTCCTTACTCTCCTTTCCAAGCCCTGGGCATTCAAGGCCCTTTTCTCTTTGAGTATCACTTAGCCACAGGACTCCATGTACAAACAAGAGCCAGTTCTTCTAGTTCCAGCTCACCCTGAATCCATTCACTTCTCTCTGTCTTCACTGCCACCTCCTAGACCAAGCCACCACCGTCTCTCATTGGGTAAACTGCTGGGTTCCCTCACTGATTAAATAAAATCTTTAACAGGTGTTAATTTTATATCTGTATGAGAGTCATGATGTTCCTTTTCTTGGAAAGTTATTTTTTAACGCTGCATTGTGGCCACTTAGTTGTTTCCACACCCCCTAGCAGTTCATTCTTCACCCAGCAGCCAAAGTGGTCCTTATCAAATGGGTAAACAGAGCATAGGCCTCTCCCTGGCTTTAAGACTCTCTCAAAGTTTCTTGTTTCCCTTAAAATAAAACCTAAAGTAACCAGGTGGTCTGGAGACCATGCAGGTCCTGACTATCTTCTCTTCTACTATTGTCCCCCTCTATCAAACCATAGGACAAAAATCTGTGCATCCATGGAAAGCTATACATTATCCAGACTCTAGGTGACACCCCTCCAGGCTCTCTGATTTTGATTCTATGGAAGTTATTTCACAACTCTGTAATTTGGCAATGCAAAAATAATCTTTGTCTCTAGACATGCAAATTTGTTCTGTTTGGAAATTCAATTGACTCCCCTCTCACCTGTGAGAGAAGCGAGTTTTGCCTCTCTGTATATGTTTATTTCAATATTTCTTTATTCCATAAAAATCCGTGCTATCGTGACGTCTTCTTTGAACCATTACCTTTGCCACATTCCATCATGTATTAATAAATTAAATAAAATCCTTACCAAGTGTTTATTTTATATCTGAACAATTTTACACTTTTTTGAAAACTATCTTTTAACGTTCCATTCCAACCCCTTGGTTCTCCTTTTTTCTCAAATATTCTAGCTTATTCCCACCTTGGAATCTCTGTACTTGTTGTTTCCTTGTTCCAAAATTCCCTGCTCTAAGATCTTCCCATGGCTGACATCTCTTTATTCAGGGTTCAACTCAGATATCACCTCCTCAGAGGGATCTTCCTTTTTCAGCCTCATCCCAAATCTCTATTCCTCTTTTTTGTTGTCCTCTCATACTTACTAATTATCTAAAGTTTTCTCCTTCATGTATCTGGTCAATTATTTTTTGTCTGGTTCCTTCTCCTCTCTACCCCCCACAAGGTAAGCTCTGTGAAAGTTGGAACTCTCTATGTCCTATTCAGCACTTATCACCTGCCAGTGCCTGCCAGACAGTAGATACTCAATAAACATATGTTAGTTTGAATGAATAGATGGATGAAAATGATTGAACATCTTAACTTCACCTGACATTACTTAACCTTTCCAAACTGCAGTTTCATCAATTATCAGATAAATAAATGGTACAATAAATACAGTTTGCTTCAAAATAATAGAAGGGAAAAAGTAGATGAAGATATAGAGAAAACAAAATTGGGCATGAGCCGGTCATTGTTGAAGCTGGGTGATGGGTGCACAAGCGTTCAGGATATAGTCTACTTTGAAATATGATTGAAATTCTCCATAATACAAAGTTTTAAGTAAAAACAATGTATGCTGATTTCCTTTGCCTATTTTTAGAACAGGTGATTTTAAATCGTGTTGTTGGAGAGGATCCTGGTCATGATAATGCTAAACCAGATGACCAGACTTACAAATTAGCATTCAAGGACCCCAAGGCAGCTTCTCCCAAACAAAAATGGTGGATGTACTTCTTGGAGCATGATACATGATTAGATGAAATGATCTTGGAATCCGAGCTAAAGTCAGGAACCAACAATCAAATATCAGAACTTGAGGAGTCAGACGAAGCTGCAATTCCTAATGTATTTATCGAGTCCTACTATGTTCTAAGCGCTTAACTAAGTGCTAGAGGTACTGTCAAAAACAGGACAAACGTGGTTCCTAGCGTCAAGGAGCTTACGGTCCATCAGAAGATATGCACAAAGATCAGATCGTTACAGTACAGGGAAGGAAGTAGGAAGTCAGAGCGCCCCAGACAGGGCTCTTAGCTTTGGCCCAGAGGAGAGAAAACTAAAGTTTGATTATCCCTCAAAGAAACTACAGCTAACATGTATTGATAGTAAGCTCTTACTCTGTGCCAGGCACTGCACTAAACACTTTCCATGTTTGAACTCATTAATCCTCACAACAACCCTTTAGCTACAGAAACAGAGAAGTTAAATCCCTTGGCCAAGGTCACAAACACAATAAGAAGTAGACTTAGAGGCTGAATCTAAGTAACTTGGTTCTAGAGTACACACGTGTCACCAGGATGCAATATAGCCTCCCAGATGAAGTTAATTGGGCTAAGGAAGGAGAGACAAAGAGGGTTCTAATCAGGGGGAACAGCGCTGGTAAAGCTCTGGAGAGGGGAGAACACATGGCACATTGGAGGAACCCAAAGTTCAACACATTTCGAGTTAGAGTGGGAGAGAGAACGTGATAAGAGGCTGTGGAGCGAATCTGGGCAGAGATGACAAAGGATAGAGTCTAGGAAGAGCACGTACTCAGCGAGAGGGGAGCCAAGTTAAGGCTGAAGGGGTGGGGACTGACCTTCTGCCAGCAGAATTCTGTCTTGTGTATGTTTCTGAACCTTCCACCCACCCAAGGTGAGGCAACCACTTTCCACTCACCCCACGTAATCTCTGAAGTTTCCTTTTGTCTCAAGTTCCTACCTTGTATCCTTCAACCCAGTTGCCACTTCTCAGCTCAGCCTCTTCTGTGGATGCTTTACGAGAAAGGCACGTTGCTTGGTAGTTAAAAGCGCTGAGATCAAATGAAATCTGGATTTGAATCCTGGGTGTGCCACTTACTACCTAGGTGAGCATGGACAAGCATTTTAGCCTCTCAACTTCAGCCTTCTCATCTAAAGGAAGATAATTCTAATAGCTTTAACTCTAAGGAATTTTATGAAGATCCAAGTAAGATAATGTATGTGAAGAATTCAGCCAGTGAGTAGCATATAGTAAATGCTCAATAAATCAGGACTGTTGACTCAGGTTTGTCCTGGCTTGATTCTTGAATGCTTCACTCCTGCTTCATCCTCTTGCTGGCCACTGTACAAGGAAATTACATTAGAAATCATGGAAAGTAAGGCTGTTGAACTCGAAATGCCAAAAGGTCCTGTTAAGATGAATAACTCACATTCTCCCTTCCTGGAGAGATGCTGATAGAAGAAGGTAAGGGGGACATATCTCTCTGTCTTTTCATGGAGCCTCCCTTGGACCATGGGCTTCACACTGTATTCCTTGGGAATTCTTCGGAGGCCTTCTATTCCTAGGTTCCTAATAACTATGAAAGTATTACTATGGGGGGTCAGCAGGTAAGACAGAAAGGAGTTCGTTTGAATCTTAAGTTTAGTAGAAAATATTTGTGAAGGTAAAGGGACATTGACAAATGAGTTAGGGAGAAGTTTGATGAAAGACAGAGGAGTTGAGCATTTGGAAAACAGCTTGAAGGGGTGGGGGGAACTGACATCAATTTTCATTTCAAAGTGAAGGATGGAATTAAATATGCTGTAAAGCCATCTTATGCTCCCGAGCTAGCATATTGACTAGGGATGGTTGTGTTCCTAGAAAGGGAAGCATATGGTCACATTCCCACTCTGAAAAACCTGATGGCCAAGACAAACAAATGTGAACACTATGTCTGCAAGTAATATATAAGGGCTGTTATTTTTCATTCTTTCCATGCTTATGATTCGCAAATAGAATATGAATGCTCTGATCCTGTATTTTTGCTCACAAGCGCCCCAGCCCATGCGAACCTTTTTTCTTATCTGAGTCTTTATTTCTCATTCATGCTCTTCCCTCTTGGAAAATTCTTCACAGAAAAGACCATGGGAAGCATATCTGATTTTCATTCATAGATAAACTATGACCAAATCCACGTATGAATGAGCTGGATTTAATGGCGGTATTTCTGTTCCCATAGAATGAGCGGGATAAATAAAATATGTTGCATACATGTTTGTTTTCACCTTTTTGTACACTGAATATAAGTGTTTATGATGGGGAAGGGGAGAGGGTGGCAGATTGCAGGGAGAAGAGAACATAAGAAATGCCATTGAACCTGAGGGACTTACCCTCTGCAATAAGAGAAATAAGCAACACACACCAGACGCTGTCATGCTGAAAAGGAAAGTCATCTCCATCTCGGTAGCTTCATTTCTCTCCGAACCAGCATGGCCTTGAACCACACTTCTTGGAAAAACCTTTGAACCTGAATTGGAGGGCTAGAACACTGGAAGAGTTTTATGTTACATTCTTTTATTTTAGAGGGCATGGATATCTCCAACAAATGAGCAGTTATGATTATCATAGTATAGTTGTATGAAGGGACATTAAGCAATAATTAAAAAGAATATTCACAAAGTTTTAGGGGCCTGGGAGAGTGCTCTAGATATAATGTTAAATAGACAAAAAAAAAAAAAAAATCCGGAAAGTAAATGGCATAAACAGAATCACAGCAACGATGAAAATTATAGAAGATCAGTGCCCACATTTTAACAGTGGTTGACTCCTGCTGGCAGAAATATGTCTGAACCATTTTCGCTATTTCCCTATGTTTATTCCTTTTCCATACTATTCTGTATAGTACATATTCTTTCTATACACTGTTCATTTCCTAAAATGAGCATGTTCCATTTTCTAGTCAGAGACGTGGGCTTTGAACAGTTTTCCCTAGCCATGGGTGATGGATTTCTATGTCTGGAGTCTACAGTTCCTTGTGACAAATGGCAGGAATCTGAAAAACAGCCAGCTGGGTTGGAGATAGAGCCTGTGGTCACTCGGCAGAGCAAAGCACTCTCAACTAAATAGCTACTGAATCCCTGGCTTTTGGTGTTATTAGGGTCATGCACCACTCAGAGGAACCAGCCATCCGTAAACGACTTTCAAACTATTGAAATTGAATAGATTTCCCTGAGCTAGAAATAGGCCATTGACACTGTAGGTGGTTAGGCTGTAACACAGGTGTTTCAAAGAACTTACTTGTGATACAAAGTCTTCCTCTACTAAAGACTAGACGGTGGCAGAATTAAGTGCCAATAGGCTTTTATTAAATGTGTGCCTTGTGCCCAGCCCTGTGCTAAACATCGGGGGTATAGGATGAATAAGATCCAGTTCTGCTCACCAAGGAACTCATAGTCTAGTACTTGATGCAGACATAGAACTAAAGTGTGCTGCCATGAGATGAGAGTGGTGATGGGAACAGGCGCAGGGGATTGTGGCTGCTCAGAAGGGAAGCTCTAAGTTAGTCAAGAGCTGGGGGAGAGTACGAGGACTCTTCCTAGAGGCGACAAAGGTCCTAGAACTGGGTAGCAACAAGGGATTGGTCTGGCAGCAGTGTTGAGGAGAGGGAAAACACGCCACACAGAGGGAACAGCATAAGCAAAGCCAGGAGGCAGGAAACAGCATGGAGCATGACCCTACAAGCCATGCTGCTTTGCTGAGGTGGGAACTGACAGCCAGAGCCTGGGGAGCAATGAGAATAGAGAGGAACAGAGGATCAAGCAGAACCGTGAGGTCTTCTTCTGTGAGGGGAATAGATTAGACCAAGGGATGGCAAGCTAGGGCCTGTTGGCCAAATCGGCCCATCATTGGGTTTTGTACAAACCATGAGGTAAAAATGTATGGGCTTCCAGGGTGGCGCAGTGGTTGGGGGTCCGCCTGCCGATGCAGGGGACACGGGTTCGTGCCCCGGTCCGGGAAGATCGCACGTGCCGCACAGCGGCTGGGCCCGTGAGCCATGGCCGATGAACCTACGCGTCCGCAGCCTGTGCTCTGCGACGGGAGAGGCCACAGCAATGAGAGGCCCGCGTACCACAAAAAAACAAACAAACAAAATGTTTTTAACTGTCTTAAATAACTATCTTTCAAATATTTATATAACTGCCTACATAATAACCTCAATTTTGCCCTGGCCCACAAAGCCTAAATTATGTATTTAATCTGGCCTTTAGGAAAACGTTTCTTGGATGAGAATATACCCTGAAAGTGACAGGAAGCCACAGAGGAACACATGGGCTTGGGAATGAGCTTGGGAAGCAGGACAGGAGTCAGGGAGGTAGCTGGAAGCTGCTGAGGTGAGAGATGGGACGTCTTTATTAAGGCAATGATACAGAGAAAGAAGAGAGAAATGTATTTCCAAGAAGGGTCTTGAGTTCACTTTTGCATGTGTTACCCTGGGGACACAGGCATGGAGAAGTCCCCCAGCTGTTGCATAAAGAAAGCTGAAGTGCTCTGAAGAGAGGTCAGGGCTGAGCTCCGGTCTTAAGAGGCATCAGTAAATAGGTGGGGACAGGAAATATGCAACTGGATGAGATCATCTGGATTAAGTATGTCGGTGAAGTGAGAGGGCCAGAGGGCCATGAGCGGAATCTTGGGGACCACAATATTCAAAGTGCTGAAGAAGGATGGGAAAACCATAAGGGAGAAGAGAATGAGTGGGCATAGAGGTGGAAGGAGAATCAGGCATTTGTTTTCATGGAAGCCAAATAGGTAAATAATTTCAAGAAGGAAAGGAAGATCAAAAAATATTTCCAAAGCAGCAAAGACTTCCAAAGCATTACGGACTGAACAAATGTCCTTTGGATTTGGCAATTAGGAGCTTTGGTAAAGTTACAGAGTTTTCCACAGAGGGAAGATTGGATTTTCTTAGAGGAAAGGTTGGATGAACCTTTCCTCCATAATTTCTGTCTAGATTCCTGAAGTTACTTGTTGACCTTGAGGTTTATAGTGTCATGGGGTATTATTCATTGCCATCTGTAAGAAATGTTCAAAGAGCACCACAAAGCGTATTAAAACAACATGGATCAAGGACTTGAATCATTATATTTGGATTAGTGTTAAAATTCTTGTCTCAGTAGATGTAATAGCTCACACAAAGAAATATGAATTGCCAAAGGCATAATTTAAAATAAAAATACTACTTTAAAGTAAAAGGAGCAGATGGTATAAACAAGAAAGCTAACAATGAACCTATCTATGTGCTACCAGCAGTGAATTCCTGGAGAAGAACAAGGATTCAACCAAAATTAAGAATGCAATCACGAATAAGCTTGGAAAAATTATTAAGAAAGCAAGGTACTGATAAAGAAAGAGGTTGGAATATTAGAAAGTAAGTGAGTTTATGAACAGTCTTTCTTTTGTTTGCCCAGAATCCCCACCAGGCATAAATCCCAAACCTTCCCACTGGGGAGCTATGCTTCTTTCAGTCCTTGTGGTTCAGGAGAAAGAAATGCCCTTCACAGCTATAGGTGGAGACCTGTTGGACTCACAGTGCCCTCATCTCCTGCTCCACAATGATTGGTTCAAGATGGGCTCCGGATCCAGCCTGAGCCAATGAGAATCAGGGTTGGGTGTTTCCCTAACACTGGCTGGAAAGAGCCATCCTCTTTCTCCTGGGATTGTGAAACCAATAGGCTGCATGCGTGGAGCCTCTGGTCCCTGAATTTGCCACTCCGTAGCTACCTGAGAATGAAGCTTTCAGAGAGGAAATGGAACCAAGAGAGGTCGAGAGGAATTGTCCTAATGACATCATTTAGGTCATGGGATCCTGCCTTACAAGCAAGACCTGGAAC
Organism: Leucopleurus acutus; assembly: GCF_964270905.1. Lineage (NCBI taxonomy): Eukaryota > Metazoa > Chordata > Mammalia > Artiodactyla > Delphinidae > Leucopleurus > Leucopleurus acutus. The sequence goes on from NC_139153.1 coordinate 21,391,561, forward strand.
TTTCAAATACAACGGCCAAAGCAATTAGCCTTTTCCCCTTAATCCGGTGTGATTTCAGTTTCTGCTATTTGAAATCAAAATAGTCCAGATTAATAGACCAATCTAGGGATATTTAGGAATGGAAGGAACTCACTCTAAGGTAGCCCCAGATCATAAATGTTAGATGTGCTCCAAAATATGGTCATTAATTTAGTCAAGGGTGATTTGGTTTACAGCAGGGAAAACAGTCAACTTGCTCAAATGAAAGGTGTTTATTATATCAAGTCTAGGGTCGCTCACAAAATCCAAGGGCAGGAATTAAGGTCAGGCATCACAATAGAGAATAAATGACCTCTAGAAAGTCACCAGGAGCCAAGAGAGCTACTCCCTCCGCTTCTCTCTCTTTCAGGGTTCACAAAATATCCCTATTGCTTCACAAACATCTGTTCCATTCTCATTTACCTGGCCCCTAAGAAACCATCTTAATGTGATTTCATTTATTGATATATATAGATCAGTTCAACATCGGCAGGTAACCGACAGTCTTTTCAAGTACCACCTCTAAGTACCTGGGATGGGGGCAGGGAGAGTGGGGGGCCAGGGGGTTAGGGCAGTGAAAAATAGAGAACGAATTTGACTAGTCTAACCGGGTAGAGATGTCCACCTTTAATCCAATCAGCTGGAGCCAGAGGGCAGTGTTACTGGCTCTATTGCCCAGAGGGTCAAAGCAGTTATTATCACCTAAACCTACAGAATTGGAAAATGAAAAAGACACGAGGAAGCACAGCGGCAAAGTGGGAAAGGCCCACATTTGTAACTCTGGGCAGACCTGGCTGAGTAGTTTTCAGTGGTTCACTTTACTGCTAGGTGCCCTGATGCCTCTGCTCTGCTATACTTAAGCTCTCCTTGCAATCAGCACCAACGAATGAGATCATGTGTCTGAAAATGCTCTATGGAAAAAAAAGTCAGTTATTCTTATGAATATAGGTATGTCAAAACAAAAGTTCTGAATGAGTGCACAGAGTAGAAAGAATATAACTTTGGAATCAGACATATGGACTTTAAATCCCAACAGCTAAACCACTTCTAGTGGTGTGACCTTAGGCATGCTCTCTGAATATCTTTTCCTCAACACAAAATAAGGATAATAATATCTAGCTTATAAGGCCAATGTAAAGATTAAATAAAGTATCCCCAGATATGAATTACCTAGTCTAGTACCTATGGCACTCAGTAAATTTTTTTTTTTGGCAGTACACGGGCCTCTTGCTGTTGTGGCCTCTCCTGTTGCGGAGCACAGGCTCCGGATGCGCAGGCTCAGTGGCCATGGCTCACGGGCCCAGCCGCTCCACGGCACTTGGGATCTTCCCGGACCGGGGCACGAACCCGTGTCCCCTGCATTGGCAGGCGGACCCCCAACCACTGCGCCACCAGGGAAGCACAATAAATTTTAACTGTCATCATTATTAGTTATTAAGGCAGATTATTATTTTTATTATCTCCAAGATATGTCCACCCTTAATCTGAAAAATCTTCCACGATAATGTTTCACATGACTATGTCTGTTGGACAAAGCCCTATGACAAAAGGTTTTCTTTAAACACTGGTTCTTAACCAATAGAAATACCTGGAGATCTTTTTAGAAATACCAATGCCTGGGTCCCACTGTACACCAACTGAATCAGAATCTCTGAGCCTGGGACCCTGGCATCTGTATTTTTAAAAGCTCCACAGGAGAAGATAAAAAAACTCATTAAATGTTTGTAAAATGAATGAATAAGTGTGTAAATGAATGGACAAACAAATGAATAAGTGATAACCCTACAATGAATACATTGTATTTGTAATAAATTGGGGGCAAACATGTTAAATTCTGTACTCTGATTTTTGTTTTAAGAGTAGATTTCTGTTTCGAAACTAGAATTACAAATAAAGCAATCGCACAGAAGAGTTATGTTGGATGTATTAAAATATAGCACTTGTTTTCTGGTAGTGTTTATGTTTTCTTCAGTGAGGTCATTGTTAGAAAGCCAGATGTTTTTGGTGAAAAGTGCATTACCACAGTAACAAATGGAATGGTATAAAACTGCTCTGTGAGAACACAGGTATTTGCTTCCAGGTTGGAAATGCCTCTGCTTATCTGTTGCTGTCTTTGCTTTGCATTTGCTTCGTATTTGCTTCTTGGTTTCTCATGCCTTCATAGGGATGGAGCAGTTGACAGACTGGAGCGCCCCAACCAACTATATTCCCTGAGTGTTCCCTGATCAGGTTCTTGAGCTATTGAGTTTCATTTACAATTGGCATGAAGACCACTTCTTTTTCAAGCACTTAATGTACCAAGTGCCACAAGTCAAAATAAAGATACTTGTAAGGAAAGAATTAAAAAAGGAAAGAGCTTTATATAGACTCAATGGCCCAATTTAACCCATAAAAGGTCAGGAGAGAAAAAAGTCCTCAGATAATTACTGTGAGGTACAGCTGATATGCCCTAGCAGTGTAGCTCAAAACTACAGGCTGGGAGAGACTGAATATTTTATGGCTTAGCTGCATATGAGTTTCAGAAATGGAGACCCTAAGGAAATAAGCAATGAATTAAAAGGGTTTTCAGATAAAATACAACATAGCTATTAGAAGAAGAAGAAGAAAGTTGGTTTCATTTTTATTGAAGGTAAGTTAGTCTTCCAGACAGATCTAAAAAATAAGAAAAAAATAATGTAGTCTATTAAACTGAATTCATAAATCACTCTTTAAAATTATTGCATGTATTAGTGAAAAAGAGAGGTCCTGAAAAAACATGCAAGGATGTTAGAAAACATTGGGAGTAAAAGGAGTTAGACATACAACATATCGAGGGTCACAGAGTCAAATGTCTACAGGGCCTTTGAATCAAGGGGCTTGGGTGTAAGATAACAGGGTAGGCTGTGGACTTAGGCAAACAGGAGTGTGCATTCCATATTTTTAAAAGTATCCACCACCTACTTTTAGTCATGTTGCCATGTAGAATATAAGGCCACAGCCTATAATATTTCTTTTTTCTTTTTTTTATTGAAGTAGAGTTGATTTACAACATTGTGCCAGTCTCTGCTGTACAGCAAAGTGACTCAGTTATACACATATCTACATTCTTTTACACGTATATACATTCTTTCTCATCTTTTAAAAAGAAGTTGGAAATCCAGGCTTTTTTCATGTAAAAGACTCCCAATTTTTAAATGTTGAAAACAAATTCAAATATTTTAAGTGCACTAAATTAACCAAATCAAACATGTCAGTAGGTTGGATCTGGCCCATGGACTACCATTTTGAGAATTCTGGGGTATGGATCAAATAGACATAGGCGCTGGACCCTTACAGAACTGAGTTTTAATCCCATCCACCACAAACCAGCTGTGAGACCATGGGGAAGAGAATGACTTAAACCTCTTGAAATATTAGTTGCCTTATCTGTAAAATGAGAATGATAACATCTTTCTTCTCTGTTTGTTGTGAGAATTATACAGGAGCACAGCACCAAGGAACATGGATTACAAGACAGAGAAGGAGGAGGGTGTGTCACCCCATGTGTGTTATCACATGCCCCCAATCCATGGTAAAAGCTTATGAATCCAAGGAAAGGAATGCTCTTCTAAAAGTTCAAAACATGAAGAGCCATAAACATGAGAGTATATGAAATGTACAAACGGGAAATTTTGAGTCATGATTCCTGGGTAAGGACAAAAATAACTCCAAAACTTTGTCACATTAGAATGTAAAAACAACAAAATTCACCTCTACACCAAAATAAAACAAAACTGGGAGTTAGCTATCTCTTAAAGTGCTGTTTCTCAACCTTTTTTTTCATAATTGCCCCCCTAAATGAGCCTTTTTAGACACTTTTTTCCTAATCACCACCCCATAAAAATTTAATACCACAGATACACTGCATATCTGTTTATGTCCTGTATTATATCTATGTTTTATATACAAAAAGAGCAAGTCTCTTAGTGGATTGGAGGAGTTAATATTGTTAAAATATCCGTACTATCCAAAGCCATGTATAGATGGCATTTTCCCATTGGCAATTTTTTTCACAGAAATAGCAAAAACAAACCTAAAATTTGTATGGAATCACAAAAGACCCCAAATAGCCAAAGCATACTGAGAAAGAAGAACAAAGCTGGAGTTATTACACTTCCTGATTTCAAACCTGCAATACCTATAGCTGCAAAGCTACAGTCATGAAAACTGTATGGTACTGACATAAAAACAGACACATAGACCAATGGAAGAGAATCAAGAGGTCAGAAATGAATCCATGCATTTTCGGTCAACTAATATTTGACAAGGGAGCCAAGAATACTCAGTAGAGGAAAGACAATCTCTTTAATAAATGATGTTGGATATCCACATGCAAAAGAATGAAACTGGTCCCCTATGTGACACCACTCACAAAAAGTACCTTGAAATGAGTTAAAGAAGTTACTGTAAGAGCTGAAATTGTAAAACTCCTAGAAGAGAACGTAGGGGAAAATCTCCTTGACATTGGGCTTGGCAATGATTGTTTGGATATGACACCAAAGGCACAAGCAACAAGAGCAAAAATAAATAAGTGGGACTACATCACACTAAGAAGCTCCTTTCTGCACAGCAAAAGAAACAATCAACAAAATGAAAAGGCAACCTGTAGAATGGGAGAAAATAGTTTTAGATCTTATATCTGATAAGGGGTTAGTATCCAAAATATACAACTCATATAACTCAATAGGAAAAAATGAATAATCCAATTTAAAAATGGGCAAAGGACCTGAATAGACATTTTCCCAAAGAAGACATGCAACCTGCCAACAGGCACATAAAAAGGTGCCCAACATCACTAACCATCATGGAAATGCAAATCCAAACCACAATGAGATACCACCTCACACTTTTACAATGACTATTATCAAAAAGACAAGTGGTAAGAGATGTTGGCCAGGATGTGGAGAAAGGGGAATACTTGCACACTGTTGGTGGGAATACGAATCGGTACAACCACTATGGAAAACAGTATGGAGGTTCCTCAAAAAATTAAAAATGGAACTACCATACAACCCAGCAATCCCACATCTCAGTATATATCTGAAGGAAAGGAAATAACTACCCTGAAGAGATATCTGCACCCCCTACATTCATTGCAGCATTATTTATTTATAATAGCCAAGACATGGAAACAACTTAATTGTCCACTGATGGATGAATAAAGAAAATGTGATATATATGTGGGAAATGGAATATTATTCAGCCACGAAAAAGAAAAGTCCTGCCATTTTCAACAACATGGATGGACCTGGAGGACATTATGCTAAGAGAAATAAGTCAGTCAGAAAAAGACAAATACTGCAAAATTTCACTTATAAGTGGAATATTAAAAATACCAAACTGATAGAAACAGAGTAGATTGGTGATTACCAGGGCAGTAGGATTGGGGAAAACGATAAAAATGTTCAGTTATAATATGAATAAGTTCTGGGGACCTAATGCACAGCATAGTAGTTATAGTTAACAATATTATATTGCATACTTGAAAGTTGCTAAGAAAATGGATCTTAAAAGTTCTCAGCACACACAGAAAAATGGTAACTGTGTGAGGTGATGGGTGTGCTAACTAGCCTTATTGTAGTAATCATTTTACAATATATACTTATATAAATAATCATGTTGTACACCTAAAACTAATACAATGTTATATGTCAATTATATCTGGATAAAGCTAGAAAAACAAAACAGAACAGCAAAAACATAGGAGTTGTTTCCCCCACCCCAAAACCAGTTTTCACCTCTTTGGGTATGATATTAATCTTAATGAAAATGCATATTTTAAAAAGACCCACAATACAGATTGAGCTCCAAACTTTTTCCTCACTTTGGAATTAAGGATAATGGATACAAATCTTATTGTTCAATGCCTGAGACAGTGTATATGCACAATAAATTATGGGTATTACGACCAATGTCAATAGCGTACATGGAGATTTAACAGGATGATTCTTCGGAGTACTGAGTGTCATGAGATGTTCAGAGACACACCTACTTTCTGTGTTTCATTGCTGTGCTCCCAGATCTTTATGAAGGCAATCTTACAACAGATCAGAAACTCTCTAGCAATCCCTCTGGAGATATCATTTCCCAGGGAACCATGTTCTGTAAAGAATATTAGCAACATTGCTGTTCTTCTTTGCAACATTCAGCATATTTGTAAAATTCAAGGGGAAAAAAAAGTACTCCAAGCCAGTATGTCAGAAAAAATAATCATCTTTGCTTAAATTTATCTTTGGTCAGTAACACACTCTTGCTTTGCAGCCAAAAGTCAATCTTTATCTTCTTAGCTTAATAAAATCTAGGCCCCAAAGCCCTGAAGTGTATGAGAGGGTTCCTCTACTTGGCTTCATACTTTTGTAGTGGTTTTGATGGTACATTCCTTCCAGGCCTGTTCCACTGTGATGGACTATTAGCCAGACTCCAGAGGGAAAGGAGATCCACTGTATTGTATCCTCTTAGCGGTCTTACTATTGCCTCATGCTTGGCAGGCTTCTCAGTAACAAAAGTATGAAGTGAACAATGAGGACATTAGGAAATCATGCCCCAGGAGGAAATCTCTGCAGATGATGTCAGAACAATTAGATACTAAAGGTTGCAGACTCCACAATTATTAACAAGCTCAGGAAAACTAATTAAGAAGGGTGAGTAGATGCTACCTGGCTTGCTCAGAGGTATAACTTGCCAATGAAGATCCTTTACCCAGAGATTTGAGGAGTAACCTAGGAGTTTCCAACTGGGCTAACTGGGACTGATGACATTACACATGGAAAAGAAACACAAAAAGTTATTATTCTGGGGAGACTTCTATTATAGCTCTCTTCTTGTACTTTAATTACTTATCTCTCTTTTTTCAACCAGCCTTAAGACTCCAAAGTGGCAAGACTGTACTTTACTGCTTAGTTCACTGCCAGGAATATTACTCTTAGTAAAAGCTTGTTATCATGATTATTATTTAACAAAGAATGAATCTTTACCATCACGGATAAGGGAATAACTATTAATATTTCCTCCAAAGAATGTATGCTTTTAAGTCAGATGGATGAGTTTGATTTTTGGTTCTGTTTCACTTACAGCCATGTGACATAGGGCTGATTGCTATATATGCATATGGACCTCCATTTCCTCATCTGTAAAATAGGAATAATTATAGTCCCTGGCACTATAGAGTTGCTGGGAAGATTAAATAGGTAATTTACATGAGTTTTATAATGTAATGTGTTAAGCTGGCACATAGAAGGCACTCAATACATGACAACTATTATTACTATTGTTATGATTATGATGATAATTGCTAAGAAGTTTCATCTTATGAAAAGATAAGTTTTGAAAGTCAGGAAGTAAGCAAAAAAGTCATATATATTAATATTTCCCTTGAAGATCCATTAATTGTCCTTAAATCAATAGAGCTCACACTCCAGGAAGATCAAAAGCCAAGAATTAACTTTTTGTTTCTTTGCATTTTTGCTGTGACTTCTCTCTTCCCGAAGTAGCAGAGGCCAGAGCCTACTTTGAAGGGTAGAAGGGAGAAGGAGTAAACTAAAGGATGGTTTTCTTTGGGCCACATCATTGAATTTGAATAAGTTGAGCACATGTGTGGTATGATTCCACTGTTTCGTAGCTCTTTTTTTTAAAATAAATTTATTTATTTTTGGCTACGTTGGGTCTTTGTTGCTGCGCGCGGGCTTTCTGTAGTTGCGGTGAACAGGGGCTACTCTTCGCTGCGGTGCGTGGGCTTCTCATTGCAGTGGTTTCTCTTGTTGCAGAGCACGGGCTCTAGGCGCACGGGCTTCCGTAACTGTGGCACGTGGCCTCAGTAGTTGTGACTCGCAGGCTGTAGAGCGCAGGCTCAGTAGTTGTGGCGCACGGACTTAGTTGTTCTGCCGTCTGTGGGATCTTCCTGGACCAGGGCTCGAACCTGTGTCCCCTGCCTTGATAGGCAGATTCTTAACCACTGTGCCACCAGGGAAGCCCTGTTTCATAGCTCTTGCTTCTTTGAATGCTGACTTTGAAGCCAGTTGTGGTCACCACACGTAGAGCAGCGACGGCTCATAGAGGAAGCTAGTATCTCACAGAGAAGGCTGATGAATCAACGTAGGTAGGAAGCTACGTGGCCATTTATAGGTTACTTGAGTCACTTTGTTACCCTTCCCAAGAACTTCAAAGGACAGATTTTTCCAGTTTTGTGAAGTAATCATGGTTGACTGTCCTTGTCTTAAGCTCAGCTGTGAAATCTCTCCCAGCCCTGGCCATTTCCCTTTCAAGAATGTCAAGGTGAGCAGACCTAATCATCTCCACCATCCAAATAACATACCTAAAATGTCCCCTGGCACCTGTTGTTAGCTATGACCACCATTGTAAAACACGATGGATTGTCTCAACTACAGGGAACTGGCTATTCTAGTCCATTAACCCCTCGGAATTCTAGGTATTGAAGGAAGGTGTGGTGAGAAAGAAGACGAAAGGCAGTGAGACCGGCAGGGACTTGGGTTCCTTGGAGAACCAGAGCCATGCACAATGGTGGCTCATAGGCCACATCCAACCCACAGACATATTTTGTTTGGTTCACACAGTGTCAAAAATTTTTTTTAATTGGCTGCCAGCATTTAAAAATCAGGAGATATCTCTCAAATTTTGTAGTTTCTGGCCTCCCTTGAAAAATCAGAAGTGTTGGCAGTACTGGGTCTGCATGCTCACATGGTTCCCAACTATCTTCAGCTGAATGGCAATGGCTCCACTGGATCAGGTACACTTCTCCAGTTTCCTCCATCCCTAGCCCTCCCTTTTCTTCTCTTTGTTACACTCATGCTATGTACACTATTGTTACATTTCCACAGTATGACTTTTCTTAAAGAGAAAAATAATATGTTCCTTGTACCTATGTTTCTACCCAAACCAGAGAATAGAAATGACTATGTGATTTAAGACTTTTTAATACTGTATATCTCTCTCCACTCACATAATGTTCAGCTGATACACACCCATGGGGCACTACTAGCTTTTAAAATAAAAAAAATAGTTTTAAAAATAGTTTTTATACTAGTTGGTAAAAAGCCACAGTCCCCATCCCCTCTGTGTCCTCCGCTGCCCACAACCACTGCAGCCGCTCCCCTGGGACCCAGTGATTGAGGGTTGATACCAGCCCAGCAGACGTGCTGGATGCCCACAAACACCATTCGTCTGCTAGGTTGAGAGTGGCACGTTTATGCAATCTATTACCTGCTGTGTTTCGCGACTTTCTGACCAAGCAGCGCTAACTTTTGTAGAGATCGATTTGATAAAATTTTAAAAGTACTTTTTGTAGAAAAATTTATCTATCTTTGGCTGCCTTGGGTCTTCGTTGCTGCTTGCAGGCTTTCTCTAGTTGCGGCGAGCGGGGGCTACTCTTCGTTGCAGTGCACGGGCTTCTTATTGCGGTGGCTTCTCTTGTTGCGGAGCACGGGCTCTAGGTGCGCGGGCTTCAATAGTTGTGGCTCGCGGGCTCTAGAGCGCAGGCTCAGTAGTTGTGTCGCACGGGCTTAGTTGCTCCACGGCATGTGGGATCTTCCCGGCCCAGGGCTCGAACCCGTGTCCCCTGCATTGGCGGGCGGATTCCCAACCATTGCACCACCAGGGAAGTCCCTAAAAATACTTTTTATCTAAAAAACAAAACAAAATTTATTTCTGCCTAAAACTTCTCACCCCTGGCAATACTCCACACTGATAATGAAACCCACGGTGCCCCAGCCGGTCCCAGCCCCCCGAGCCTCCTGGTCGTCATTGGTACACATGCTGGGGAAAGTATGGACGCCTCCTCAAAAGATGGTGTCCTTAGGAAATATTGCAGTGATGTTTCTGGCTTCAGGGAGAAAAAAGACTATGAGTATTAACTTAAAGACTCACAATTTAAGCATATGTTTCTATTTTGCTTCCTATTCTTCCACTATTTTCTTTTCCCAAAGTGTCATTCAGGATGTCACCCACCAGGGTCCCTGTGCCTAGGAGCATCTCCATGACTTTGCTGTCCAACCTTGAACGCTACACATTTTCACCAGACTTAACTCCTTCTTACCTTTCAAGTCTCAAACTCAATCTTGTCTCCTCTAGGATCATTTCTACCAAGCTGATGAGCTCACCCCCTACTCAGCACTATGTTGCTTTGTTTGTTTGATGCACCCACTTCATATATACCATTTATCTTCAGCTCATAGCACAGTTCACGGCACACAGTGGAAAGTCAAAAAGTATTCATTGAATGATGGTAGATTGAATGAAAGATTCCATAATCTGCATGAGCTATCACACAACAAGACCATGAAGCAGTGGCAGTCACTGATCCCCTCAGACTCCTGTTACTACCAGCACCGTTGCTTGACTCTGAACTCTTCCCACATGGGACCTTCTTCAGAGGATTGCCTTTGGGAACTGCAGCCCTTGCCCTGGATAGAAAGTTAAAGTGCCTGGCAGTTTCCTCCCTTCATCCAGAGAAGCCAAGGGCTGACTGGTGTTGAAATACTGCGTTGGTCAAAAGTTCATTCAGGTTTTTCTGTAACACCTTATGGAAAAACCTGAACGAACTTTTTGGCCAACCCAATATAAAACCCAGCTCTTTTTCCTGCAGGTGGCATAAGGTCTGAGGGGTAGTTTCTGCCCTGAGCCTGGGACTGGACCTGAGATCTCTCCCTTACCTGGCCTTGTTCCCTCCCTGTCCCCCATCCTTACCCCACTCTCTCATCAGTGGGAGAACCCAATTCTTGGCACAGGGTCTGCTTTTGGGAGAATACATTCTAAGAAGAATTGGCAGGTGAGCGTTTATGGAGCACTGCCTATAGACAGAGCATCATTATCAGGTAACACCAAAAAGTAGGTTGGCTTATGCTTGATTCCCTTTGGCTCCCATCTTTAGGGACAGGGCAGTTCTAAAAATATTGGACCCTTAATGATGCCATTTGAGCTAGCCCTTACTTATTTTGGCATTTTTAGAGTCAAAACTTACCACAACTGTGTAGCCCAATTTAAAAAAAAAAAAAAAGCATTCAAAAAAATCAATAGCCTTTCCTCTGAAGTCCTAGAGAATGTGCCAACTCTGGATTTCCTTGGATGACTCTTCAGGCGGAACTTTCACTAGCTATAATTACATGGTTTTCCCAGGTACCAAAATAGAGGAGTTATTTTGAAAGGTCAGTAATGGAGTCATTATGTCGGAGGTCTTAATTGAGGAAATCATTGATTTCCCCATTAATATTTTAACCTGCATGAAAGATAAGAAAGTAAAAGCTAATCTTGTTTTAAAAATACTCTACTAAAAATGGTCTGTCAAATATGTATACATTTGATTCCATTAACGCTAGTGATGAAAAATCGTAGATCAGGGTTTCTCAACCTTGGCATTATTGGCATTTTGGGCCAGATAATTTTCTGTTGTGAGGACTGTCCTGTGCATGGTAGGCTATTTAGCAGCATCCTTGGCCTCTACCCATTAGATGTGGGAAGCATACCCTCCAACACCGCACCGCCAGTTGTGATAACCAAAAATATCTCTAGGCATTGTTGAATGTTCCCTGGGGGCAAAATTGTATCGGGGTGAGAACCATTGATCATAGATGGTATATTCCAGGGAAATTAAAGTCAAAGATTTGAGGTTCAGGGGTGGTAGAGTGGGTGTCAGAAAACTCTTATTTCTGGCCCCTTCAGTGTAATTGTAAAGGATAAAATATGTCATCTGGATTCTGGAGATTATAAATAGAACACTCTCTATAAATTGGCACCAAAGTGAATAGTTCAGATCTACTTCCTGACCAGTACAGAGCACTTTTACACAGTGTTCTTCTTTAGTAAGAGATTCACATAGTAAAGAAGACTGTTTTAAAATGTGTGTCATGATTTGTCCTGAATGATTAAAAGACTATCTGGGAATTTTGTAGATCGAATCTAACTACTGATTAGACAGATTTCTCCCTAACACTTTTGGGCCAGCTTCTCTTGACTGCCTTAAGAAAAAGCAGGTCACAAACATCTGTTTTGAGTCCTCGGAAACTTGAAAAGATTAAAATCAAAAATAAGAAGGAAATAAACAAAGGTTGTTTTACCATCTGTTTCCTAATGGTCTCTCACTTCAAATCATTGCAGTTGTAGGGAAGGGCAGAAATTTTAAGTCTTTTGAATCCCTAAAGTAAACCAGTAAAGAGGGCTTTGTGGATAACTTTAAAGGCAGTGAGGATTATGCTAAATCTTTTTTTGTTTTAAATCCAATTCAAAGCGTGTATTTCCAGTCTCTTGGGGATGTATATATTTGAGTAAAGTACATTGTGTGCCAAACAGTCTATGCTACCTCAGGCCTCCATCAACTTAGATAGAATCTGTTAGTGAAAACTATAGAATCCAACAGTGCATCCTTGGATATCTTGGATTCTTATTAAAAATTTTAGAAAACCATCTGAAGGACACATGAACTTTTCTTATTTTATTTTGATCTATTTAATGGTATAACGAAATAAACTAAGTTATCCTCTTTGGACCCATTCATCAAAAATTAGTTAAAGAGGAGGAATGAGGCCTTTGCTCTTCATTACAGGTATCAAAAATCTCCAATTTCGGGCTTCCCTGGTGGCACAGTGGTTGGGAATCCACCTGCCAATGCAGGGGACACAGGTTCAAGCCCTGCTCCAGGAAGATCCCACATGCCGCAGTGCAACTAAGCCCATGCGCCACAGCTACTGAGCCCGTGCTCTACAGCCTACGAGCCACAACTACTGAAGCCCGCGCGACTAGAGCCTGTGCTCCACAATAAGAGAAGCCACCTCAATGAGAAGCCCGCGCACCGCACCGAATTGTAGCCCCCGCTTGCCGCAACTAGAGAAAGCCCGCGTGCAGCAACAAAGACTCAGTGCAGCCAAAAAAATAAACAAATAAAATTTAAAAATCTCCAATTTCTAACAAGGCTGTCTTTTGACCACCACCTAACACTTCGCTCTGTCTTTTCTTCATCGTAGGTGGATGTGAGCGTTCATTCTCCTACTTTGATGAGCTCTATTCTTTTCTCAAATGGAGGTGATGCCTAGGTTTCCCTCTCTGAAATGGAGAGGATAGTGTTTTTATATATATTATGCCTCAGGTCCTTTTGAAGTCAATTGACTTATTCCCCCATCAATACCCAAAGCCATAGGTCTGGCACATCTTATTATAAGGCCACAGCAAAATTCTTTCATGTGTTTCTGTTGTTGACCATTTTATATATTAATACTTGAATACTCTCCAGTGTTCAGCTCTTTGTATTTTGGGGTTTGCTTCTCAGGTTCTGTTATGCATTGTTGAATGGTTAAATATCTACTCTACTTTGTTCCTACCAAGTAGAACTAATGTTTGGCTTGTTTTTAATATAAACCATTATCAACTCCATCTAGAGACTGGCAAAGTCAACAACTAAGTGAGCTGCCTGGTGGTCCTAATTGTAAAGTGGCTGGATAAGGTTTCATGGGTTTTAAATCCCAAGTTCTAGTCATTGTTTTATAGTCTAGCAGGAGAGACAGACATTAAGCAAAGAATTATACAGGGCTTCCCTGGTGGGGCAGTGGTTAAGAATCCGCCTGCCAATGCAGGGGACATGGGTTTGAGCCCTGGTCTGGGAAGATCCCACATGCCACAGAGCAACTAAGCCCATGCACCACAACTACTGAGCCTGTGCTCTAGAGCCCGCGAGCCACAACTACTGAAGCCTGCATGCCTAGAGCCCGTGCTCCACAGCAGGAGAAGCCACTGCAATGAGAAGCCACCGTACTGCAATGAAGATTAGCCCCTGCTCGCTGCAACTAGAGAAAGCCCGCGCACAGCAGCAAAGACCCAATGCAGCCAAATAAATAAATAAAATTTATAAAAAAAGAATTACACAAATAAATGTAAAATTACCAATCTGCTTAGAGCAGGGGTTCTCAGTCTCAGTACTATTGGCATTTTGGGCTGGGTCATTCCTTGTCCAGGGGCTGACCTGTGCACTATAGGATGTGTAGTAGTGTCCCTGGCTTCCACACACTAAGGGACCTCCATGCCCCTCCTCTTCAGTTGTGACCACCACAAATGTCTCCAGACATCGCCAAATGTCCTCTGGGGGGCACAGTCACCCCTGAATGAGAACCAAGAGGCTGCCAAGAGGAGAGAGATTCATGGTATTATCCCTAAGATAAAATTGGTGATGTGACACAGCCTGGATCACCCTGGAGAGATTTACCTGAGGCTATGGTGTCTGGGTTAAGATCTCAGGGATTAGTAGGAGCTAACAATCAAAGAAAGAGGGCAAAGCATTTAATTCACTCATCATTCATTCTTTCATTCATTCAAGAAGTATTCAGCTTAAAAAAGTAAAACAAAGTTGGAGGAACTACTTGATTTTAACATTTACTATAAAGCTATAGTAATCAAGATAGTGTGGTATTGACTAAGTGATATATACATAGATCAATAGAACCAAATGGAGAGTTTAGAAATATTAAAAAATGACCCACGTAGCTTTTACAAAGGACTAAGGCAATTCAATTGACAAATGTTTGCCTTCTCAATAAGTGGTATGGGAACGATTAGATATCCATATGCTAAAAAAATGAATCTTACCCAAACCTCATACTTAATACAATAATTAACTCAAAATGTATCATGGATCTAAATGTTAAGTAGAAAAGCATAAAACACTTAAAATAAAATATGGAGTCACATAGACATAGAGAACAGACTTGTGGTTACCAAGGGGGAGGGGGGAGGGGAGGGAAGGACTGGGAGTTTGAGATCAGCAGAGATAAACTAGTACACATAGGATGGATAAACAACAAGCTCCTACTGTAGAGCACAGGGAACTATATTCAATATCCTGTGATAAACCATAATGGAAAAGAAGATGTAAAAAAAGAGAATGCCTATATGTGTATAACTGAGTCACTTTGCTGTACAGCAGAGATGGGCACAACATTGCAAATCAGCTATACTTCGATTTAAAAAAAATTAAAAAAATAAAGAAAACATGGAGTCAAATCTTCATGGCCCGGAGTCGGGCAAAGAGATTTTAAACATTACACCAAAAGCATGATTTTTTTAAGAAAGAAGTACTTAGTGAATGCCAGCTATGTGCCAGTTCTATTCTAGGTGCTGGTGATACAGCAACAAGTAAGTCAAATAACTCCTATGCTTATGGAGATTCCCTTATAGTAAAGAAGACAGTTAATAAACAGGTGAACAAATAATATAGAGTGTAGAAGACTACTTTATCTAGAGTGGGCAAGGAAATACTCTCTGAGGAGGTGACCTTTTTACTGGTGCCTGAATAATGAGAAGGAGCCAGACAAGCAAAACCCTGGGGGGAAATTAATTCCAGGCAAGGATAGAAGCATGCACAGAGTTACTATAGGGGAGGGTTTGAGAATACCCAGTACCAAATCTCCTTTACATCCATTTTGAATTCTGAGGGTAAGATTAAGAAACTGAAAGCCAGAGCTGTTTAATGGCTAAGAAGTTGCTTTAATGATACCTATTTCTGGTGTCCATTTAGATTCAAATAGACTTGTGCCCATATCACCATTGGCATAGTAGAAATCAAAGATATATTGTTAGTGGAACTGATACTACTGTATTCAGGACAATTCATCCAAGATCCCATTGTTTGAGTGGTCTGCAAGCAGCTTTCATTGATTGTATCTATTCTGTGGCTAAGAGAAAGAACTCTTAAAATGTCATTGGCTATAAATCTGGCCCCCTAGCCTGAAGGTGAAATTTACAAGAGAGATAAACAGCCTGCAATTTCTGTTAATAGAGTCTACAAGATTGCTTTATAATGAGGAAGGCAATTGACAAGATGATTTAAAAATAAGTAAAGTGTGGGCTTACCCTGGTGGCGCAGTGGTTGAGAGTCCGCCTGCTGATGCAGTGGACGCGGGTTCGTGGCCCCAGTCTGGGAAGATCCCACATGCCACATAGCAGCTAGGCCTGTGAGCCATGGCCGCTGAGCCTGCACGTCCGGAACTTGTGTTCCGCAGTGAGAGAGGCCACAACAGTGAGAGGCCCGCGTACAGCAAAGTAAATTGGCAAATGCATACAGAGGCTGTTTTCTAATAAAAAGGTTGCTTTGATGACATGTAATATTTAGCAGAGCACTTTCTCTGTGTTTATTTTTCCCCAAATTGCAGCAGCTTCCAAATGCTAGTTCCCTACCCCAATCTGGATAATTTCCCTAGGATTCAAATGTCAAGGATGCTGTTGAATTTTAGAGTTAGTGGTATCCAACCACCCTAGTTTACAAAGAAAGGATCTGAGGCTCAGGAAAGTTGAATGACTTGCCCAAGATCATAAAATAATTTGTAGCATTGCCAAGACAAGAACACCCTTCTCTGAGAATTCCAGTCAATGTTTCTTGCTTTTCATGAGCTCACGCCTCCATTTTGCACAGATTGCTCATTCAAGGAAGCATCTTGAGAACTTAAATCCATACTGCCCTTCAGCACTGCTCATCACATTAAACCAGAGCTATTTATCTGGGTAGACTTTGCCCCCCAAGAGACATTTGGCGACGTCTGGAGACAGTTTGGTTATCCCAACCTGTGGTGATTGCTCTACTGGGCATCTAGGGGGTAGAGGCCAGGGATGCTGCTAAACATCCTACAGTGTGCAGGAAAATTCCCACAGCACAGAATCATCCAACCAGAACATCAGTAGTGCCACATCTGAGAAGCTCTGTCCTGGGCTTTGGTGTTGTCTTCCTAACTAGATTTCCACATCAGTGAGAGCTGGGACTTTCCTGACTTACTCTTATCCAGGCTACTGGCGTTCAGTGCCTTCTCAATACTTAATTGTTGAATTTAATTTAATTGTAAGCGACAATGAGAGATGAAAATTCCTTCAAAAAGTGGCAATGAGAAGCAGAAGAACTGCAGGCCAATGATTACTTCCGACAGTAAGTTGGAGACATTTTATTATTATTATTATTATTTTTTTGTATTCTTTTTTTTTTTTTTTTGCGGTGCGTGGGCCTCTCACTGTTGTGGCCGCTCCCGTTGCAGAGCACAGGCTCCGGACGCACAGGCCCAGTGGCCATGGCTCACGGGCCCAGCTGTTCCGCGGCATGTGGAATCTTCCCAGACCAGTGCACGAACCCGTATCCCCTGCATCGGCAGGCGGACTCCCAACCACTGCGCCATCAGGGAAGCCCAGTTGGAGACATTTTAAAATAATGGTTCTTGATAATTTGGGGAGTGCAGATAACCCTTGATAATCTCACGAGAGTTTTGGATGCTTTCTTCCTAAAAATACCACTCATAACACATTTTCCATACCATAGGGCCAATGATATACTAGAGAAGTCAAGGGTTCTGGATCTAGAAAAACATGTTGAATATTTTCTACTCTTCATTGCTGTCTGGATAGTATAGTAAACTACTGGTTCAATACTGGTTGCCTTTTTTTCCAAGAAAATTGGTTCCAACTTTAAATATTTTAAAATACAGTGATTCAAATATTGGAAATAGCCTACAGAGCCATGAAATGAGATGAACAAGTAAAATGTAGAATATCATACAGTGTTCTAAAAAATGAACTGGGTCCATATCAACTTGGATCACCTTTTTTTTTAAAAAAAGCTTCTTATTAAATGAAACACACAGGCTATGGTACCTTTCACATGCTGTGATATCATGTACATAAATTTAAAAACACAGGTAACACAGATAAAATAGTACTACATAATGTTCATAGAAACATATATCTGAATGGAAATTTGGAAGGATTCATACAAAATTCAGAATGGTAGTTGCTTCTGGGGAGTTAGAGACAGAATAAGACTGGGAAGAGGAGGCAAGGGGAACGTCAACTTTTCTGGAAAGGCTTATTTCTTCTGATTAAAAACAGAGGACAGGGACTTCCCTGGCTGCACAGTGGTTAAGAATCCGCCTGCCAATGCAGGGGACACAGGTTCAATTCCTGGTCTGGGAAGATCCCACATGCCATGGAGCACCTAAGCCCGTGCGCCACTACTGAAGCCTGTGCGCCTAGAGCCCGTGCTCCGCAACAAGAGAAGCCGCCGCAATGAGAAGCCCGCGCACCGCAATGAAGAGTAGCCCCTGCTCGCCGCAACTAGAGAAAGCCTGGAAGACCCAACACAGCCTAAAATAAAATAAATTAATTTTAAAAAAAAGGACAGTGGGCAAAAAAATGGTAGTGTCCAATCCTGATGGGTAGCTGCAGGGATGTTTGTTATATTATATTCTGAACTATTCTGTATTTTTAAAAATTTTCTAAAAGAGGAAAAAACCTCTCAGGTGTATAATGGAGGTTTGCAGTTACTGAAACACTTGGAAAAATTACCCCAGTTCTTCAAATTATACTGGGCTCCTTACAGGTTTACTGTGTATTATGTTTGCTTTGGCAAAACAAGCAAACTCCCCTGAAATGCTTTGCATGCATGGCTTCGTTTATACAGTCACTGATTCACAAGTGTATTTTTCTTTTCCTGCCCACCTAGTTCTTATTCATGGTAGAGAAGTCAACATGGATCCTCTTACATATTTTAGTTTTTCACTACATTTGGACAGGTTTAGTAAAGAGATGAAAGGAGAGAACACATAGGAAAGCAGAGAGGCAGAAAGTTTTCTTAGTACGTGACTGGAAGTAGATTTATACTGGTCTCATAAATGTTAGAACCAATTAGATTATGTGATCATGTGACTGAAAAACCATTTATTGCTAATTATGTGCTCCAAAGGCAGGGAATATCATCATCATAATTTTTTTTAACAATGTACCTTTGAAATCACATAATTAGGAACATCATTTAAATCTTAGCAAGAAAATAGAAGCAGATGTTTGTAATGGAAGAGACCTAGGCTAGAAGCAGCCAAGATTCTACTGCCTGTTCCACTGTTAATAGCCACGTGTTCTTGGGCAAGTCAGCTTCACTCTCTGAGCCTCAGTTTCCTGATCTGCAAAATGAAGGGGTTGGAATGGATCAACAGTCACAAACTGGAGGCCCTTGAGTCACATCAGGCCTGCAGATATGTCTTTGTTTTCAAAGTGTTTAAAATGGTTTCAAGCTAGTAGTCAACATTTAGTAATTGAGAGATTTTAATAAAAATCCAGAATTCTGGCTTCTCTTGGAAAGCAAATCTGGCAACACAATTTCTCAACAATGGATTTTTACTGAGTAGTGAGGGTGTTTGTCAACAGGGTATACACTTTCCAATTTGCCACAGTCTCCACTATTCCCTATTGTCATACACTTGACCCACTGTACTCATTTATGTTCTTGCCTGGCCCCTCAAAGCTTTGGATTTGTAACCTATGGACCAAAAGTTCTCTAAATTCCTTCATATCTTATCATTTCTGGATGCTAAGGAAAAAAAGGGGGTTGCAGCAAGACAACAGGATCAGCAAACTGACACAGACATAAGGAAAACTTAAATAATGCCACCACCAAACTGAAAGAGCCCTTCTATTCATTTCTGGAGTGGGGAGGAAAACCATGCTGAGCTAATGGAAATTTTATTTCCCTGTTTCATTTATTTTTGAAGGAAATCATGAATCTTTGATGACATAATTCTAGCAGTATGAAAAGGAAGCCTAATTATTAAAGAGTGGACAGTTTATACAAAATTAGCATGTTCAGAATAACGTTTTTAAAATTCCTTTTTAGAAATAATGGAACAACATCAAATTGAATAGCCTAGACTTTTAATCTTGCTTCCAAGTACACTCAGGTACCTCCACATACGAATACAGATGCTTATGTTAAAATGTCCAAGTTTTAACCACCAGCAACTTAGAAACACCATACAGGCCAAAACACATGCCAGTTTGCAACCTCTCCAGTGAAAAAGAGCTATTTCCAAAGTCATTACCAAATGATCTACTCTAACAAGATTGGGATTTTTGTGATTAGGTAACATGGCTGCAAAATTGCTAAAGAACACTTGTTTTATTTCCCAAGGACTGTCCTTGCCCTCTGGCAGGAAACATGATATTCTGTGAACAATCTGATTTAAGCTTCCCCTGGACCCCAGTGCTAACACTGTTCACTAAGGAGCTGGACTGCAGGGCTGGCCTCTCTCCAAGGTATTTCAGCCAGTGAAATGCCTAAAAAACATTATTTAAAAGCATTTTCACATATAAAAGGGCTTAATGATATACCCTCAAAAGACAGTTACGCATGCATCATTGTGAGGTTCTTATTCGAGCATATCACTTCTATAAGCTGGAAGCGAGGGCAGGTAGAGTTAGCCTAATGACACAAGTTCATATTCACAACTAATAATCAGCAACAGCTTCATACTAGGTTGAACCCTATGAAATTGCTGATACTTGACCTTTAACCACAGCAAGGCAATTTCCTATGATTTAACCTAATATTATCCTGTGTTTAAATATAACCATTTAAGTTTTCTTATTTTTTAGTCTCAGGGCATCATAATTAGCACATTTAAAACAAAGTGCTTATGTTGATTTACATCATGTGAGGTCTTCAAAGATTGGACAGAGTGACTTCATATGTTTGTGCTACATTTGACTGTAAAAACACAGCAGCCTTAGGTTAGTGAAAGGAGAGGCTTTCATTTCATCTCAGTGTATGTGAAAAGGCCCTGAGGTTAAATGGAAAGATGAGGCATCAATTACAATAAGCACTCCCCACAGAGGCTGAAGTACAGATCATCCTTTTGTTATTTATGTGTGTGTTAAGTGCCTTCAGGGGCAGAGTGTGTCCAGGACTTACACAGAAATGCATGACACACGGTACCTTTCAAAAAGGGGCAAAGTAACTTGGAATGTATCAAGAGATGGCTGTTATTCTCATTAATGGGGATCTTGGTTGTCTAGTGAGTGCACGGCAATTGTCCTTAAACAACAGACTTCTGTACAAGTATGGTTGTTGATGTGGATAATATTTCTGAGATTTAATTTTTTAAGTCCCTATGGAGAATCCAGAAAAGAGTGCCATTTACCAAAGTCATTACATTAATAATAAAATTATCATAAAAGGCTGGATCTCCCATCGTGGTAGGCAAGACCTCCACTCTCAGTGTCAGAAAGACCTGGGATCAAACCTTAGCTCCTGACTCCTGGGATCTTCAGCAAATCCTTTCACCTCTCTGGGTCTCAGTTCCCTCGTGTGTAGAATGGAGAGAACTGGATGCTGACTTCGTAGGGTTACTATCTAAAGGAGACCACATATATAATGTGCTTAACAAACATGGACACGTGTTTTTCTTATTATAAATTAATAAACATTTGCCCACTCACAAGCTTTTAGCCACAAAATATGCAAGCAGTATATATGTTCTTTTCCCAAATCTGGGTTAGCAGCAGGAAATCTTTGGAAAGCACAAAGCTGCTGAAGTTAAGAGGACTGAGTACTGCCGGGATAGTGTATTTTTTGTATTGTCGAAATCTTGCCCAATAAGTATGTATCTACTTCTGTCACAAACAAATGCATACATACATACATACGTAAGCCTGTTTTAATTTGGAAATAAAATATTTATGAAGCATGTTCTTATTAATTCAGAGGCTGAAACTCATGATACACATACCAAAACACATTCCTTTATACTGCACAGAACAGAGATAAAGGGCTTGAAAGAGGGAGTCCAGGGAATTTCTAGCACCATCTTGCATCAAAAAGCTCAACCTGCAACATTCTATTATGTACAGGGCAATAGGTGAGGCCCTCATTTTCACCTGAAAAGTCTCCATTTCAAGGCAGAATTGTTTCCTCTTGTTGCTTATTGCTGTCATTTTGTTCATATGTATTTGTCTCATCTCATCAACTAAATTTTGAGTTTTTGAAAGTCAAGACCCATTTGTTTTATCTCGATTGTTGCAGTATTTCTACATAGTGCCCCATGCAGCATTAAATATTCACTAGTCATTCGGAAAGTTCAGGAGTTGTTAGTTGTTCTTTCTCTGGGTGTGGTTGTTCCAGCCGAGCCCATGATAGAGATCGTAAATGGGCTCTCCATAAATGGATTTAGCCTGCAGATAGGTTTCATTTTGTGTACAGAATATTTTGAAATTTTTAGTTGGTGTCAAGATTTTTTAAACATTGGGAGATTTCATGCCCAAATCCAGATTTCCAGCATTGGTTGAAAAATCAAAACATCTGATCAATTAGATCAACATTCCCACATGGCAGCAGTGTGCCAGGAATGACAGCGGCTGCATCCTTTAGTAGGGGAGAATGCCTTCTCCAGTTTGCCACAGTTCCCACCATTCCCCATTGCCACACACCTGTCTAGTTCACTGATTTGTTACTTACTGGGACCCTGAGTTTGTCACTTCTGAGAAGTTCTCTGGTTGATTTTTCACACTTAGAGTCTCTGGGGCTTTACTGCTTTGTCCATATTCTGTTCAGGCTTCTGATCATGGTCTCCCATAACTGGAACAATTTCTTTCAGGAAAGCAGTTTGGAAGTGCTGCCTCCTTCATGAAGCCATTTCTGGTTTTCCTCACCCAATGGCACCCTTTGAATTTCTCCTATAAATATCACTTTTCACCTTGCCTACAGGTAAAGGAAGCACTTGTCCAGAGTAAGCACTCAAAACATTGTAGCCTTATTATTACAGCTATTCATGTTTGCATCTTTTCTTCCAGATTGTAAACTCCTTGCTTGCGTGAAGGGTTTTACTCATCTTTAGACCCCAATGAGTGATTTGTACAAAATTGGTGTTTAATAAATGTGCATTGAATTAAATAGAAATGCACACAGAGAGTTGGATTCATAACAAGAATTTAATAAATTAGGATGCAAAAAAATCTGTGAGCCAGTGAGGTTGGATGGGCAACAAAGGTTGTAGGGGAAGGATAAAGCAGTGTTTCTCATTCAATAAGAATAACAGAAAAGCTTCTTAAAAATACACATTTCTGGTCCATGAGCCTTCTGGAGCTGAGGTCTAGGAGTCTGAGGTCAAGCTATGCAGGTAGTTCCCAGGCATACCAACTTCACAGTAGTTCTCAATTGTGAATTAATTAATTTCACCTATGGAACCTAACTCCACTTTCAGAGATTCTAATGTATATAACTGTCTTGAGTATTAAAAACAAAAACAAAACCCTTCCACTCTAATATGTAGCCAGAGTTGATAATTCTTTATTAGGGTAAGAATACATTTAAAAAGTTTTCTTTGTTCTATTGTGTGTCTTTTATTTAGCTGTTTTTGGTATTTTATAAATATTGATTTATCAGAAG
The DNA here is from genome assembly GCF_964270905.1 of Leucopleurus acutus. NCBI lineage: Eukaryota > Metazoa > Chordata > Mammalia > Artiodactyla > Delphinidae > Leucopleurus > Leucopleurus acutus. Next base: position 21,414,779 of record NC_139153.1, read on the forward strand.
ATTAAAGTTGGAAAGAAAGTCACCCCCACTTTAACAATATGAGCTAATACTTATTAAACATTTGCCGTGGGTTAGGCACTATTAAAATTGCCTTCTATGTATTAACTAATTCAGTCCTTAAAACAACTTTATAAAGTCGGCATTATTATTATCCCTGTTTTAGGTTGAGTAATTAGAAAAGCTGGGCTTTGAACCCAGAGAGAACAGCCCTGGAGCTCCTATTGTCAAGCCAGAGCCCCTCTGCATGCACCAAGAAAATCCAGTAAACGTCCCACATCTTCCAGAAAATTCTTCAGGACTTCTCTGACCCAGATCAACCTTACTGACATATTTTATATTGCATTTTTCATGTTCTACTCTGTGTCCAGTTTTTTTCCCCAAACATATACGGAGCACTTTTTGGACGCTCAGCTTTACCCTCTTCATCTCCCCTGCGGGGCTCTGCTTTGCCCTCCACCCTCTGTGTGGTTCTTTAGTGACTGTTTCACATGTACTGGCTTCCTCTCCGAAGAAATTATGTGCAGTTATGCGGGCCCAGCAAGCATTACTTTCTGCACTGCCCCCTTACCTGGGGTTCGTGGTGAATAGACAGTATTGCGTGGTGGTTAGGGTGTCGTCAGACCTGAGTTTAAAGATAGGCATGACCACTTTCTAGTTTCATATTCTTGGGCAGATCAATTAACCTCCCTGAGCCTCAGGTTCCTCCTCTGTAAAACGGGGACCCTTTCACTCAGCTGACAGTGAATGATCTGTTGCGATGTGCCAGGGGCTGAACTAGGTAAACACGGACGCTGGCCTCACCAGGCTTCCAGGCCAACCTCTTTCTCCCAGGAGAACAAAATGAGATGATAGCAAATGAAGCTCTTCCTTAGCTCAGGTCAGAGGGGCATGTAATAGACACTCAATAAATGTTACCTATTCATTCAATATCTTGTATTTAATGAAAAGCAAGCAGTCCATTTGACACCAGAAGAAAAGTTAATTAAACCTCACACTGCACAAATACAATATTATACATCACTCCATCTCGAGGCTTTACTGATTTTGCTGTCTGTTTCATGTCAGTAGCGGTTACTCCAGGACCTGGGAAACCAAGACAGCCCTCTCTCCCCCGCATTCCAATCTTTTTCTGTAGGCTAGTGATCAGTCAGAAGAACAAGGAGAAGAAGGAGAAGAAGAAAAGGAAGAGGAGGAGAAGGAGAAGGAGAAATGCCAACACCAGGGTTACAGAAACTATAGTCTCTTCCAAATACTGACATTAGATGAATCAACTAAACATTCACCAAAATACAGAGCTGTATAATTGTGTAGTCACAAGATAATTATTTCTCAAAATGGATTTAGTTTAAAAAATGAATTCACTCATACTGTATAGAGTAGTGGGTGTGGTCATGGGACACACATTTAAAGCTGTCTGGGAAATATTTTCTCTCTGCCCTGTCAGTGTACCTCTGGGTCTCTACTTGCCAACCCATTTGGAGATAATAGGAAAACCTCAATGGCTCCTTCACCAACGGTCCTCCCTTTTTCCACCCCTTCTCTCCTTTGCGATAGTACACTCAGCATCAGATCAAGTTGGAAGCTCTGTCCTGTCACTTAGTAGCGATTTTGAGTTAACCCCTCTCTTCCCTTTCTTCATCTGTAAAGAAAGCACAACAAAATACTCCTGAATCACAGAACTGTTCTGCCTGGCATTGGATAGGCTTTCTCTTCTTCCCTCTTCTCTGTCTCTGCCTCTCTCTGTGTCTTTCTCTGTCTTTGTCTCTCTGTCTCTTTTCTTTCTCTATACCTTCCCTCCCTCCCTTCCTATTTCTTTCTTTCAGGAGCAGAAACGCCAGTTTGCGGGAATCTCAAATTAAGTCATTAGCCAGACCCAGTCCCATCCCTGGCTAGATTCTGTGCTTCCCGCAGCCGCCGGTGTCTCATTCATTCCCTTTATTCTAAGGGCAGTCGAGTCTTGGGATGCTTGAAGCCACGGAGGCGGAATCAAGTCCCTCCCAGCGCTTTTGAGTCGGAGGGAGAGATGATAGGCGCGGGCTGGTGACCCCCTCCATTTCCCCCACTCTTGGGAGCGCCAGCCGCTCCGCGCCCTTTGGCACCAGTACCTTTTCTCTGTAGGGAAGGCAAGCCCAGCCCGCAGCGGCGCGGCGGGGGCCGAGAGCGCCCCCTCCCTTCCTCTCGCTCCCCCTCCCTTCCTCTCGCTCCCCCTCCCCTTCCTCCCCTCCCGATACAATGACTGGGCCGGAACAGCGCATCAGAGGAGTCTCATTGGCAGCGGCCGCCCCAGCCTCGGGAGAGGCGGCGGGCGGGGGCAGCTGGGGAGAGAGGAGCCCAGAGCTGGGGCTGACAGCGAGAGGAGGCAGGCAGGACGGAAGGACTGCAGGACGCGAGGAAGGCGGCCCGGGGCGCTGCTTTAAGTGTGGATCAAAGCGAGGACGCGCGGCGAGCGACGGCGGGGGCGACGAGCAGCCCCGGGCTGGGGGATGCGGCGGGAGCTGGCTGCCCTGCGAGCCCGGGAGTCGGGCTGCGCGGCTCACGTGCAGAGCAGGAGCTTGGGCAGAGAAGAGGAGGAGAAGGAGGAAGGCAGACGCCGGGGAAGGCTCTGTGCAGAGCGGAGTTGCGGGGCTGGCGCAGAGCCGGGTCCTCAGGTCCCGCGCGGTGAGCAGCCGAGACAATAAAGTAGCGGACGACAGCCCCCCCGAGCGCCGGAGGCTGGAAGCAGCAGAGCAGGTAGGTGGGCGACTGCCCCGGGTGCCCCAAGCGCACAGCTAGGGGCGACCGTGCGACGCGGCCACAGCGGCGCTTGCAGTGCGCCCGGGGCGCAGCGCGCGCGTTTGGAGACCCCCAGTGGAGGTGCGGGTCCCGGGCGCTCCCGCGGGCAGGAAACCCCGCCCCACCGCTCCGCTGCTGCCTGCCGCCTCCGCCGGAGTCCCTTGGGCACTTGGTGCGGCGCTTTGGTCGCTTTGGTGGTTTGGAGACAGGAAGTTTGGCGGTTTCGGGGCGTTGGCGCTGGTGGGGCTTGCAGGCGCGCCGCCAGGGACCATGTGCTTTGGTTGCCGCGCGTTCGTGGGAGGTGAAGAGAAATGCTGATGAATCCCAGGTCGGGCTTCCCAGAGGTACTTTCAAAACGCGGCGAGAGGAGTGGAGGGGGGAAATCCCTTGCATTTGCAGAGGATACTAAGGGCTTGGTTTGGCTGCCCTTTTCAAATAGGTGTGTCTGATCCTTGCCGCTCCTATGCTGAAGTGGCTGTATGCGTGTGGATCGCTCCCTATCTATTTTCTGGAGTATTTCACTTTTTACTTTCATCTGGTGAGGGAAAAACAAAGATGATATTTTGGGAAATGCCATTCGATTTGGACTAGGGGATGAACTCTTCCTTTGCGTTGAATGACTTGTGCTCCGAACGATACTGCTGAGCAGTGCCTGGCCTTGTTCACAAAAGGGGCGAGAGCTCGTACTAAACCTTCCCCGGGCCTGAGAAAGCTGCAGCAGGAGGAGGTCTCTCGTTCTCCTTTGTGTGGCCGCTTCCTTCCAGATGTGAGAGGGTTGGGCTAGGCGCTCCTGGGTGGGGTAATAATTATCTTGAACATTCCTGCGATCTGCTAGGACTTGTAAACATACCAGAGCCAACTCCTCTGAACTTTGCGAACCGACTTGGTCTACTTGCTGGTACCCAGACGGCTGCGTCTGGAAGGTGGCCCCTTGGTGGGGAAAAGGACCCTGGAGTGCTGACAGCCGCAGTCTTTCCAGAAAGGTGGTTGATCCTTCAAGGTTAGCTAGTTTCTGGATACCCCAGAAACTTGTCAACTCAGTTGGAGGTTGGGTACAAGATTTTAGCGCAATTCCTGGCTTGCTGTTTCCTGTCCTAAAGAGAATGGGTCTGTGGAGCTTCCGTATCAAACGTCTGCGGGGGAAGAGAAGCAGCTTCGCCTTACTTAACCTCACCAAGCTGCTTGCTCTTTGATCTCCCACACACATACTGTTACGAATGGCGCTTAAGAGAGCTTACTATGGGACAGGCACCCCAATAGGCAGTTTTGGGGCATCGTAAATAGTCCACAGAGTGGTAAACTAAGCCCTAGAGCGAGGTTAGGTAACCTGCCATAAGTTACACTGGTGATTTTTGGTTTACATGAGGTCTGTTTCCAGATGCCAGGGTCTTAACTGTAACAGTGCCTCTAAAAAGGCTGTGCCGTGGTGGCATTGATGATGATGAAACAAAAATAATTACAGTCATAACAACAATAAATACCTCCTGTGTTTTTCATAAGATTAAATCAGATGATGTTTAAAAGAGTGCCTGAACCAAGGTGAGCACTTAATGTATATTTTGGTCTCTAAATGTCATAAACTAGGTGATGGGTATACTGATGATTCTGTGAGTCTTCCTTCTTTTTTGTATATCTGAAAAATTGGAAATAAAGAGTAAATGTACGTGCACTCGTGCACACCACACACATTCACCTCTACCTTTTGAACAGTGCATGTTACACTTCCTAAAAGAGGGTCAGAAGAATTCACACAATTCCCAGAACTTCTTGAACAGAAGAGGTTTATCATTTCCTCATGACATCTGCAGGTATTACTTAAACACTTCATTTGCTTCAATTCAGTAATGCAGGTGGGATGCATTTGAACACTATGGTGATGGAAAATGAAGAAATCTACCTAAAATACCATTATAGTGAGGTCTGATTTTCACGATCACCTGGAGAGTTCTCAGAAGTCACCTCTCCTGGGTGTGCAAGTGATTGTCTTAAACTTCACTTGGTTTTGAAATGAATAATGGTTTTGAATTTCCATTTTCGCCGCGGGAAAGTTAATGGGCTTCTCAAACAGGCAGACAAATGTGTTTGAGCCTGACAGGCTGGAAACGTGTGGGAGGAGTTAACTTTACAGCCACTCCAGAGTGGAAATGCAGAGTTTTCTCAGGACTGTTTATTTGACTGGCCTCTATTTCCAGCAAGCCTGAGAATCCGAGCTCTCCGTTTGATTCCACAGATTTAATCAAGACTCTGCAGTGCTTCTGAGCAGACAAAAAGGAAGTTTTGGCTAACTGACAATACAAATAAGGTACATGGAAAGCAGTTAAAAATACCCTGTCTTGTCCAGCCTGCAGTCATTGTCTGAAATTTCAGGAACTCTTCATAGTTATTTTACACACATAAGTGAAGGCATCAGGCTTATTATACTGCAAGGGATTTCTCTCTCTCTCTGTCCCTCTCTTCTTCCCTCCCCCACTTACTCCTTCTCTCTCCCTCCCTCCGTCCATCCCTCCCTCTGTCCTTCCCTCTCTCCCTCCCTCTCCCTAAATCTGCCCCAGAGATTTGATCTTATTATGAAGGCACTATTTTTACATATTCAGTGCTTGCTGAGGTTCACTGAAATTATTATCTTTAACCTGTAGATAAATAAATCACGTAACTCAGCTCATCAGCAAGACTTGGGTGTCTATTTCCTTACTTAGCTATCTCTCTTCTCTCTCTTTTTAGACATGGTTTTTGTTTTGTTTTAGAACTCCACTTATCTTTTTTTTTTGTAATTTATTTATATTTAGGTCATTAAGATTTTTTTCTCCTGGTAAAATGTGTGTCCTGTGCGGTCAGAGAGAACTGGTGAGATAGCAATTTTCTATTGCTAGATGCTTAATTTAGGGGCCAAACCTCCTATTTTCCTCAATAACCTGATTAAAGTTATTGTGTCATTAAAAAAAATCTCATTCTTCCTGGTGAAATCAATTTTTAACCTAATCTCATAAAACAGTGTTTTTCAAAATGAAGGTCATGAAATCAATTTAGTGGGTCGCACCAGTATTTTTTTTAAAGTATTACAGGACAGGAAGTATCAGCATCGTCATATGTTAGTAAAGGTTTTGTAGTTTCATGAAACTTTGGGTCAGTCCTGTATCCGGGGCTGTGTGCAAACTCTGGGTTGCAGGATTAAATGTAATTCATACTGTGAGTTGCTGTCAAAAAGTTTGAAAGTCACTGCCACAGGGTGTGTTTGTATAATAAGTGACAAATACCCAATTTAAAGGGAATTAGGGTATATATATTCCATATATACAGGTTCGATTTTCTAAAAGGTACATAGGTAAGACTGACTTCAAGAGCATCTTGCTCGGGGCTGAATAGTTACTTCAGGATCTGATTCTTTTCATCTTTTTTTTTTTTTGCGATACGCGGGCCTCTCACAGTTGTGGCCTCTCCCGTTGCGGAGCATAGGCTCCGGACGCGCAGGCTCAGCGGCCAGGGCTCACGGGCCCAGCCGCTCCGCGGCATGTGGGATCTTCCCGGCCCGGGGCACGAACCCGTGTCCTTTGCATGGGCAGGCGGACTCTCAACCACCGCGCCACCAGGGAAGCCCTGATTCTTTTCATCTTAAGCTCTGCCTTTCTCTTCCTTCCTTTTGGTTCCTTGTTGGGTGGCAAGATGACTGTAGCAGTTGCCCGTTTACACAATTCCAGGTTCAAGTCTAACAGAAAAAGCATAAACCCTCCTTCCCCAGTTGTTGAGCAAAACGTCTCAACACCAGTTCTGATTAGCCCAATTGGCTTGACTGGAGGAAACCCCATCGCCCTAGTGGTGGAGTCCTATCCAGGCCATATGGACCATGGACGCTGGAGGCCTGGACCTCCAGATGAATACAGTTGCTGGAAAAGGGGCAAATGGATGCCAGGAAGTTGAATAAAGTTCACCACAATTTTCAAGTGCCTAACTCAGTGTAGGCTGATTTCTGTTCTCTTTGATGCCCCAAATGATGGAGGACGAACTGAATTATATTCAGGCACATAGGTTATCAATATGATTTCTCATGTGTGTAAGGAAAGCCTTAGCTGTCACTTTTACCGCGGTCAATATCAGGACTTGGAGATCACAATGCAGAGCAGGTCAAATTAATGGTGGTTTTTGTACTTTCCAGTGACACTGAGGGAAAAAGGCAGATATATTGATTTAAAACCCACTATGGACCCTAAGTCTCTTTTTTGCATCTATGTGCAAATCTTGGAAGGCAGTTATTTTAATCAATGTGTTGTGCAAATGTGGTGAAAGTAGTTATTTCGAGTAGTGTCTTAGGCAAATTATTTGAAGAGTACACCTCCTTATGGGCCAAGGCGAATTAAGTTCTCTGCTCTGCAGCTCTTCATCTTGGAGATATTTATCTGTGTCTGTGTTGCTTCGCCCCTGGGGATGTGCTGCTTTTAATTGTGCTCTGTCACTTTAGGTACAATTATCCAGTGGGAAGGGGACCCTATTGTATGGGGCTGTGAGGATAATGTTTACTCCGAGCAGGGGATCCCCGGAAGTCAGGTGATCATGCTGGCTTGCCCCGGTCAGTCCTGGTTAATGTCTGAACCTCCAGTTTGAACAATAAATTACATGGTCACTTCACCTATAAAGGCTATTTTAGGGGGCCATGATGAGGGGTCTTTTTAATAGATTAAATTATAAAGAACTCCTCTCACCAGACAAGATTAAATGGTAGCTAAGGATGTGTGCTCAAGTGGTAGAAATATTATAAAGGAAAGCAAAAAAGTGAATGCCGAAAAATCATGAGTGTGCTGGGTCTCAACCAGGGGTGATTTTGCCCCTCTGGGCACATTTGTCAGTGTAAAGAGAAATTGTTAGCTGTTGCCACTTGCGGGAGGATGCTAAAGGAATCTAGTGGGTAGAGACCAGGGATGCTGGTGAACATCTTAACCATGCACAGGACGGTCCCCACGACAAAGAATTATCCAGCCCCAAAGGTAGATAGTGCTGAGGTTGAGAAACCCCTGGACAGTGGTTACATTTGGAGGGGAGAGAGGGAAAGTGTTTAGGAGTTTCTGGGGCAGCACAGTGATGGATACATGGCTTTTCACTTGGAGATAATTATGGAGCTGTATACTTATATTTTGTTCACCTTTTTATGTATGTTATGCTTAAAATTTTTTAAAGCGTTAAAAAAATAAAGTTCTTACCATAATTGAAGGGTGAAACTCCTGATGCCTGGTAGCAACTTGTTCTGATGTAAAGACTAAGTAAATAATAGTAGAACTAATGATAATAAGAGCTGTTCACCTGTGCTGGGAATTACACTGCCAAGATTATGTAATATTTGTCAAATTGGCAAAGTCTGTGTGTTGACCAGTCTTTTACAGAAGAGCAGGACAGGTTGTGGTTATAAACGTTGGCTCTCATGTCAGATGACCTGCCCTCAAATCCAACTGCACCACTTATTAAATGTGTGACTTTGAACAAGTGGCTTAACCTTTTTTGTGCCTCAGTTTCCTCATCTCTAAAATGGGGAGAATAAGATTTCCTACCTCATTGGGTGATTATGAGGATAAAATAAGTGTTTCATGCAGTGCCTGTGACATATTAAATATTCCGTAAATATTAACTTTTTCCTAGCTTTGTGGAGGCTAGGAAGAAGTAGAAATAGCTATATTTTTTATCGAACACTATGTACCACATCTCAGTCTAAGCATTTTTCAGCTATTGTTTTCTCTATTCTTACAAATCCTGTGA